>NW_027122180.1:0-1403760 GCF_030686945.1 Centruroides vittatus | reverse complement strand
CTACTGTGAAGGCCCTTTTGTGTGGGGTATTACTGGGATCAGCTGAAGCTCTATACACTGTGCTATTACTGTACATTTATAGACTGTTTTCGTGCCGTTACGCCAACCAGCCTACTTGGCCATAATTGTGTTAATCGTGGGCCTCATATTATCGCAATCGAGCTCAACTGTAGCTTGTAGACTGTGTACATTGACACGACTGTATATATTATTTTTCGTGAAAGTCGAGCCATTATTTACAACGCAATAAGGGTAACTGTTGTAGCGGAAGGACAAAGCCAGTTGTCTCAGTACACGTGACTCATTAGGTGATTGGTGTATCTATTTTCCTTTCAGCGTTATCTAGTTGTCTGTCTTTATCTAGCCAACCGCACTGCCAAGCCATTCAGCGAACTCTAGTTCAAGCATTTTTTCTGGATCTTTCTTGACATCCCAATTGTCTGCTCATTCTGTTAAGAAGTTTTGCTGATTTGTGTTAACATGGCTGAGTCTCAAGATATGATCATGGGGCTAGGAGAGGAAATAAAGAAGAAGCTGTCCATCATCAAAAAATGTTTAGAGGCAACCCACAACATGTGGACGGATCTCAAAGATAAAGCCATACAGAGTCTGGCTGGTGTAGGCAGTCTGATGCAGAAGCTCGAGAAAAACTTTAATAATGTCATCCAACAGCAAAAACTCCACATTAACTCCCTCCAGCAACCTGTTAATAATGGCCACGGTTTGGGGAATTTAAGTCCCACAAGAAACAAATGTGCTTATGTGGATGTTGTGAGGAGGCCCTCACGTCCTGCTAATGATAAAGTTGTACTGGTTTATCCAGATGAGAATGCTGACAGCGAGGAAATTATTGGAAAAATTAAGGAGGAGGTGGACATCACCAATTTGGGCATAGATGTAGCGGGTGTCTGCAAAATTAAAAAAGGGTTTGCTATAAATTGCAACAATAAAGAAGGAACAGTTAAGTTGCTAAACACTCTAAAGAGCAGGGGAAATGTAAAAGTAAGAGCTGCCAGTCGAAGGGACCCAAGGATTATTATCCCAGGGGTTTCTTGGGGAATCAGTGAAGAGAAGATGAAAGAATACATCCTAAAACAAAATGCTCACATGCTCACTGAGAACCATATTAAGCACGTCTTCTTCCTGGGCAGGGAAGAGAGGGGTATACGGTCGTGGGTGTTTGTCATCACCCCTGAGCTCAGGAGGATGTTTGTGGAGGCGGGTGACACTCTATGCATGGGCTGGAGGAAGAGGAAAGTATATACTTTTCACTACTACAAAAGATGTGGCAAGTGTTTGGAATACGGGCATACTACTAAAATGTGCCACAGTGAACTTCGCTGTACTGAATGTGCAGAAGCAAATCATTGCTCAAGAGAATGTAATGTGGAACCTCATGAAATGCTGTGTATCAACTGCCTGCGTTACAATAAGAGGTGCAGCCAGGATGCGGACCGTGTGGATCCCAGGCATGGGGCCCATAGCCATCGCTGCCCTGTGTTAAACTATTACATTAAACTAAGTACTGACAGCACTAAGCAATAATGGAGCTAAAAATAGTGCAGATTAACCTCAACCACTGCTCTACTGCTGTAGATCACTTAATTAAGTTTGCCTTAGACCACAAGATCGATATAGCATTGATTCAAGATCCGTATGCTTCCTCTCAGATACTGGGTATTCCAAGGTGGATCAATTGCTATAGCCTAGGTTTGGCCTCTGCAGTGCTGGTATTTAATAAAAGCATCTCGTCCTCTCTTATCGAGGAGCTATCGAATGAGTTTTCTAGCACTGTTTTAATTAGTACAAATACTTCTAAATTTATTGTAAACTCTACTTATTTAAAACCATCTGGTGATATTAATGAACAGATTCTGGTCATTCATAGGCTTTTCTCTGCCTTTAAATTTCCTTATGTGATTGGTACTGATGCAAATCGTAGGACGCCTGTCTGGTTGGACAAACTTCAAAATCCAAGAGGAGTGAGAATACTTGAACTAATATACGAGTTAGATTTAGTCATACATAATTTAGGGGGACCGCCTACATTCTCTTCCCACCAGGGAGAAAGCTATATTGATTTGACCTTAACTAAAGGTAGCATTAATATCAAAAATTGGAGTGTCTCGCTAGCTGAATCACTTTCAGGCCATAGATATATATTATTTGACATTGAATTATGTACAGCTAGGACTCAAGAAACTAGCAAGACATTTAGTAAAAACTACAATGTCCATAAAGCTGGCTGGAGCAGTTTTAGTGAAACATTCTCTGAAGATATTCCAGAGATTAATAATTTAATTCATCATAATCATCCAGTGGAATACATTATTCAAAAATACATAGAAATTATTCAAAAAGCTGCTGACAAAAGTATTCCACTCAAAAAATGGTATAGGCACTCTGTTCCCTGGTGGAGTCGTGAATTGATGGTTTCCAGAGCAAATGTTAATAGGTTAAGGCGTAGGTTTCAGCGATCTTGTGGTCCAGATCGTATAGATTTTAAGAAGTGATATCTAGAAGCTAGATGGAGCTATCAAAATTTAATTAAGTCTTCAAAAACTGAATCCTGGAAGAGATTCTGTACAGAAAAGGGCAACATTGATCCATGGGGTAGCGTTTATAAATTATTAAAGATCTTTATTACTAGTTCTTCCAATTTAACTATAAAAAATGTACAAGGCAAGACTCTGTACGATGACAGAGAAATTGCCAATATGCTCTTAAATCCTTTCTTTCATACTGATAATATTGATAATGATAGTGATTCTCACAGAGATATAAGGAACTGTATTCAGCAACCTTACCATATGGGCGATGATCTGACCCCTTTGTTAATTCAGAAATTAAAGAAATCATTTTGGCTCAAAAGAATAAGAAGGCGCCTGGTCAGGATGGGTTGAATGCAGAGATCATAAAAAATGCCTTTAGCACCTCGCCCAACTCCCTTCTTAATATTTACAATATGTGTTTAGCTGTTGGTGTCTTCCCCACAGCATGGAAGCATGCAGTGGTGAAACTCATTCCGAAACCAGGCAAAACTCTGGATAATCTGAAATCCTTTAGACCAATTAGTTTGCTCCCTGTATTAGGTAAAATTTTAGAAAAATTAATGATCAGCTGAATAAATTACCACTTAAATCTTAAAAAATTCCTAAATAAAAACCAATTTGGCTTCACTCCTCAGATGAGTACTGTTGACCCCCTGATTAAAGTTAGGGATATTATGCAGCATGCCTTAAGTAACAAAAAAATATGCATTGTAATCTCTCTGGACATTTCCTCGGCATTTGACACCGCCTGGCCCATCTTCATTCTACGCGAACTTTGGACTGCCGAAGTACCAAAGAATCTGTACAATCTTGTGGTAAGTTACTTTAAGGACAGGAAGGTATCTTTAAGGTATAATACTGTAGTATCCACTAGGGATGTTTCGCTGGGTGTTCCTCAGGGTTCTGCTTCTGGCCCAGCCCAGTGGAATATTTTAATGAACACTGTTTTTAGGATCAAGCTTCCCGCCGGTAGTGAACTCTTTGCCTTTGCCGATGACCTGCTTGTGACAGTGACTGACAAAATATTTATTCTCTTAAAAAGAAAGCTAGTTCCATACTAGCCAGTCTTCAAAATTGGGCTAATGAAACTAAATTAAAATTTAATACTGACAAGACTAAATTGCTATTTGTAACGAGGAAGCGTAAGATTAGTAAACCACCTTTGACTTTAAATGGGAAAGTCTTGGAGTATGTAAATTCAATTAAATACCTGGGAGTTACATTACATGACAAGCTTAGCTGGTCGCCCCATATCCGTGTGCAGTTGGGGAAGGCTGAGAAACTGCTACACATGTTAAATAGAATAGCGACCCTACGATGGGGACTTGCTTCTAAGACTTTAGATGTTATTTACGAGGGAGCTGTACTATCATATGCTGTAGGGTCTGGGGGGATGCTCTCAAGTACCAAAAGAATAGGGATATGCTTTTAAAGTTTCAATGGCGTATTTGTATTAAAATAATTAAGGGATATAGGACTATTTCAAGAGAAACTGCTTTACTTTTAGCTAACAAATTACCAATGGATCTTCTGCTTAGAGAGCATTATGATTATTTTAACATTAAGAGGGAAGGTACATTGCACCTTAATAATTATTGTGTTCAGTTTGCTATCCATGCTAGTGTGGAGCAGCTTCCTCACCCTGCATATTCACATGAAGGTGCATTGATTGATTATGCTGACCACCATCCGCTTAAGATATTCATTGATGGGTCGAGGTCCGAGCGCGGCACGGGGGCAGCTGTGGCTTTCCTGTCAGACATGCAAGTTTTGCATCGTTTAGACTTTAAGTTACATCAGGATTGTTCCATTATTCAGGCTGAAATTTTAGCTGTCTGGCATACTTTAAATTACATAATTAAAAATAAGCTGAACCATGTGTTACTTTGCATTGATTCGTAGACTGCATTGGCTTGTTAAAAAAAGCCTAAGATATCCACCAAGCTAAGTTTAGACATCTACAACTTATTCAAAAAGTGCATCGCCTTGTACAATACTAAGGCCTCTTGGATTAAGGCACACTCTGCTTGCCTGGGGAATGCCTTGGCTAACCTCCTGGCTACTAGTGCACATTTAAATAGTAACATAGACTATTCTATTCTTTCTTTAGGGCATGCTAAGCATATTCTTCGAGAGAGTTCAATTCAGCTGTGGGACTCCAGATGGCAAGCAGACACAAATGGTGCCGTTACGCATAGCTTCTTTCCTACTGTCAGTCACAGGATTAAAATTAATTGGGAGCATCATGACCATTTCACTACAACTTTATTAATGCAGCATGGTAAACTAAATAGCTATCTTCATAGATTCAAGTTCATAAATAACCCAAATTGTAACTGTGGTTGCCAGGTTCCGGACACTATTGAGCATATCTTGTATGACTGTAGCCTTTTTGATATCTGTCGAAGAAAATTGATCACCTTCCTTTGCAACCAGTTGCAGGTCTGGCCGGCTCCTCTCCACGCTTTAGTAGAGGATGTTGAGGGTTTTAACCTACTACAGGATTGCTTTATTCAGTGTGCTAGTCATTACGGTCCCCAATAAAACTCTTTCTGCTGGCTGCAGCATACTGTCACTGTTCCTGGCTGGGCTATTTAGTGTTTCTACAGGGTCTATCTTGGTAATATATGTTTTCGTATACTTGTTATATTTAGATGTGTGTATATGTTTCTAGTTATGTGTGTGTGTATATGTGGGTGTCGTATGCCCTGTTCTAACTCTAATATTAGAATAGGGTATGTCGCTTCACCCACTGTCCCTTCTTTGTGCCATCACAATGATTCTCATGTACCAACTATGCCTAGGCTTCCCTGGGCCTCTTAGTGCTCTCTGAGCGGGAAGAGGCCTTTTCTGCATAAATAAATAAAAATAAAAAAACCCCATATGCACAACAGTTTTCTAGATAAATTGATAATTTCATCAAATTCATTGAAAAAATGTACTACTTTATAAAATTCAAGAAAGAAATGTTCTCTATGATAAGTTTTCAAAAATTCCCTGCTTTGAAGTTCAATGACTTCTAGCTGGTATTCGGCTGGTGCTTCCACATAATTAAATGAAAATAGATCATTATACAATTTTAATTTAGTTTCTAGAAAATCTGGTTGTTAAATTTTTTAATAAAACTTCACATAATTTACTCTATTTTTTAAAGTTCACGGGAAATTCTTCATTTCTTTTTAATAAACTCTGAAAATGCACAATTTTTCATGCCAAATAAGACAGATAATATTATTGCATGTTTTGATTACTAAATATTTTTCTGGCTAAAAATATTGAATTTTTTCTTCTGTTATTTTTCTTTTCTCAGTATTAGATGCCATGACCAAATGCTGAGTTATTAAAAGTATAAATTTAAAGTTGATGAAATAATTATGAATATAATTGGAGTTGAAAATATTTAAATTATTATGTTAGCAAAAAATAT
Source organism: Centruroides vittatus (assembly GCF_030686945.1). Taxonomy (NCBI): domain Eukaryota; kingdom Metazoa; phylum Arthropoda; class Arachnida; order Scorpiones; family Buthidae; genus Centruroides; species Centruroides vittatus. Next base: position 1,397,781 of record NW_027122180.1, on the reverse strand, counting down.
ATATATATAGACCTATGCCTGTATTATATACCTGTAATTAGAAAGAATGCCCAAGTGGAAGGGGCTAATTTATTCTTTATTTCTATAAAGAATATATTAGTTCCTTCCACTTTGACATTAGGTTTAGCCTCAAGTCACTAAAAATGGCACTTTTTTGAACAGAAGAATTGTGTCTTTTTCATTCTCCTGGTGAAAGATACACATTTCTTTATCACTAACAATACCACTTCATTACAAAAATCTTTGAAACTGAAACAATCAAAATGACAGAACATGCCACGAACTTTTTTGATTGGTCAGTTACAAATTATGTCACCAATTTCATCATTACCACATCAAAGTGTATCCAGCGAAACAAGAATAATTTTTATTATAACATACTTTACATGAAAATGTACCTAAAAATTTAGCGTACAGTGGGATGCATAAAAATATTAAGTGGGCTGCAGTGCGGTCTGTGGGCTGGACATTCCTGATCTAAATGAACTAGTTAACATACTCTTATCACAGTTTGGACAGAATTTTCACTTTAAATTACAAAGTAGCCATATTTTGAACTAACCAAATTCCTTAACATGTAAATCACTATATTCCCGGCAGGGACAAAAATAAAGTTACAAACTAATGAAATTTAGAAGTATTTGAGTTCTAATTAACAAGGAATTTCTGTAATTATTAATTGATTTGTAAACTGTTTTATGTTGTGCACAAGAATTTTCAGAAAAATATTGTTTGTTCCAGAAAAATTTTGAGTCCGGAAAATACTTTGCATTCTGGTGTGTTCTTCATAAAATGTTTAATACATTAATGTATGATTGCTTTAATAAACTGTATTTTAGTAAATGTTTGTAATCTACAAATAGACAAAATTTGTTATGAACAGTCTTTCAGTAGAGTAGAATAAATTCACTTCAAATTAATGAATATTCTGAAATATTTTATGTATATTTCTTAACAAATTAAAATGAATTCACCTGTAGTTAATCACGCACCATTCATATTCACAAGAAATTCTGGCAAATAGAAAAATTCAGGTATTAATTCTTTCACATCATTTGGATTTTCCATTAACATTTTCCAAGTTGCTTCTAAAGAATGGAACTGTCTATCTGCAACATCAAATCTGAAAAATCAAATATTTCATTAATATAAAGATTTTCAAAAATTGCAGTGTAATGTAGTAGATTTTCAAAAATTATTCAGCTTTATATTCATTTCAATTACATTAAAATATAAACTTTAGTTTTTCAAATTCATCACTTATAAAATAAAAGATGCAAACCTATAGTCAAAGCTTAAATGATGTTTAGAATAAGTACCATAAAGCAAAACGTTATATCACTTAGACACATACTTTGAAAAATTTTCAAAGTATGTGTCCCTTCTGAAATTTTTTCTGACTACATTATTGGATAATGATATTTTTATTTTTCATTAAAAATATCATTATCCAATGATATTTTTAATGAAAAATATCATTTTGTTAAATCTAGAAATTCATAAACCTGATAGTTCATTTCTTATTACAGTTACAAATTCCATTCATCATATAATATGTATAAAATATAAATATAGTCATATAGTATATATGTCATAGCCATATGCCAAAATTTACCATTTCAAGAAGTGCCTAATCATTTTGCAAAAAAACTAGCACATCTGTAATAGAAATGTATTTCAGAATTTGTCTAGTTTTTCTGGTCACTTCTTGAAATGATTACTTGTTTTCTGCAAATATTGAAATGGGTGCATACTTCAGCATCTGTCTAATGAAACTATTTCATTTAGCTATCAGCACATAGTATAAAACAGTTTTGTTTTATACTATGTGCTAAAAACAGTATAAAAACTGAATGTTTTTGTATTTCTGCATGTTATAACTTTTTGAATGCAAATTATTTAATAAAAAATACAAGTTTTAAATAAATAAACATCAATGATAGCAAAAATAACTGTAGTAAATAATTATATATTTTAAACATAATAATACAGCAAAAAATTAATATTTTACATTTTAAATTTATTATTTAATGGTTGTAAAACTTTATTTAACAGACTAATACAGACAAGGGGAGTGTCTATTAAAGCTAAAAGTCTGTTATATAATATAAAGTAGATTTTCCAAATGCACATGTTAAAATTTGACAAATTAGTTATTTTGTTTTCACTTATGTAGATATGTGTCTGTAATTAATATTAAGTATACATGAGAAGTTTAATTTCACAGAAAAGTTTTCTATATGCATTATTGCTTATGTACTCACTGTAGTTCTCAGACTGCAATAAACAAGTATATGATCTAAATTGAAATAAAAAACCAAACAAATAATATTCTTAAAAAGAAAACAAAATTTAAATTTTCAAAAAAATTTCCTATTTATTCATCTTCAGATGATGATATATCAAAACCCTCCTGTTGTGCATGAAGTTGAGTGGTGATTGTTGGATTTAAAACAAAATAACTTATTAATATGAGGTTTTAATGTAAAAATAAAATAAAATATAGAGGCATCTTAAAATCACTAATGCTTTTCATTCAAAGAAAAATTTTCAAAGTATGTGTCCCTTCTGAAATTTTTTCTGACTACATTATTGGATAATGATATTTTATAATGAAAAATAAAAATAAATGCATATGATAAATACTCTATTCAAAATTCAAACTGTAGAATTGTTTTTCTAGTTTTATTTATAGTAATAATTTTAGTTGCAAATAAAATAAAATAATGAATCCTCAAGTTAGCAATTAAAAGGTAATGTTGGTAGCACTGTGCCTTGCTGTAAATAGACTATATAGATCAAGTGTCAGACGTGTAACAATTGGGTGACCAAGATGGTTAAGGCATTAGCTTGAATGCCCAGATTTGATTCTAGGTTTCCAGAATAGTAAACCTTTAGGAATTTTTCATGGGTGACCTGTCCTGGATATGTTGAATCTCATTCCTCACCATACAGTTGTTCTTATTGTGGATCAGGTGAACCCATGATAGATATGGAAAAAGACTCTCTTAACACCTACAGCATGTAAAGAGTCAAAACTGAAAAAAAAAGCCTTAAAATATGTAAAAACTGCCATCAAGGACTTGTATTACAAGGAATTTGCATTTTATAACATACAGAAGTGCAAAATATTCAACTGTATTGTTTTACACTATATGCTAATATGCTGTTAGACATTACATGAAATGCCTAGTTTCATTAAACAGATGCTGTAATACACAACTATTTCAACACCTGCAGACAGCAAGTTAATGTTTCAAAAAGTGACTAGAAAAACTAGACAGATTCTGAAAGTAATGTTTATTATAGGATGTGCTAGCAATTCATGAAACAGCAAATTTCAGCATTTGGCTAAGACATGTACATTATACAAATATAAATTATACATACATACATATAATTATGATTTATATTATATATACATAAACTAATTACCAATTTTTATAATGTACAAAAATTATGTTATATATTAATAAAAAAAGTCACAAAGAAAGTGATAAAAGCAAGTATATAAAAATTTTTCCTAAAATTCATTTTATACCTTCCACTCTGAAGATCTACATGCAAAGAAGTAAATGGTTCAACTCTGACTAGGTAATGCAAAACTCCAGCTGAATTAGAATAATGGGTGCCATAATGAAATTTTTCCACTGTTCCAGTTATATCAATAAAATTTTCATATCTGTAAGTAAAGCAAATAATAAATAAATAGTAGATTTGCAAAATATTACTAAATATAAAAATACAGTATGATGGACGAGATAAAAAGTGAAAAAAAAGAAATTAAAATTAAGACAAAAAAGCAAAATTGAGCTAATAACTGATGGGGTAGTATTGAATAGTACTTATTACTGTTCAATACTATTAACTACAAAGTGTTACTAGCATATTTTTTTAAAACTATTTCAATAATACAAGAAATATAAAATAAATATTTTATTTGATAGATTGAGAATTGATTTTGTGAATTCTTAATAATTTTTTTCTCACATGATTATTAAAACAAGATTAAAACATATTGATTGAGCTGTATGATTTAGAAAATGCATAATTAAAAATATTGATAAATGGACATGTAAATTATATCAAACTGAGCAAAGAAAGCATAGCATTTGCTTGATATGTTTACAATAAAAAGTAATAATAGGATGAAAAATTTAAATTACTATATCATGTAAAAATAAAAAAACATTTTGAATTTTTCGAAGAAATGAATGTAGGAATGAAATTTTACAAAGAATAATGTAATTGAATTAAAAAGAAAAAAAAAAGATAAATGAAGAATATTTCTATATATATAGGACTTACACACAAAAGTCATTAATGGTCACTTAAACATTTATCCAGGTGCAAGAGATCTTTCCAACATTGCACACGCATATGCATATGGCCATGCTTGTGGCAGTGATAAAATAATCAAAGGGAATCAATGTAAGAGGAGTTAGCATAACAAATAATCTCTGACAATAAAGGATAAAGACAACATTGCAGAAATTGATACAAAAAGTGAGATTTATTTTGTTGAAGCACAGCAATTAAAGCAAGAAAGCTTCTTTGGCAGTGACTCAAATTGACAAATCACTGAAACATGTTTTATGAAGTAATGACTTTTGACTGATTTGAACAAAATTTTGCACATTAATACAAGTAATAAAATGGCTTGTCATGTTGGAGACTGAATTTTAAAATTCAATCTAGAATGGGAGATATTGGTTGATCATTTCTGTTACTAGTTTCTTTTGATTTACTAAGACTAAATTTTGGCTTCTTTTTCGTAACTTCAATCACACAAGGATACATTAATTGAATATGTAGACTTTATTATTGTATTCAGAAATGCATTTCTGAATAATAAAGTCTACATATTCAATTAATGTATCCCTGTGTGATTGAAGTTACTAAAAAAGTCAAAATTTAGGGAGATATTAGGGCCAAAAGTCATCCTTATGTTAAGTCAATGGGAAAATTCTACATTGTAAAAATGTAAACAAGCAAGTGCCTGCTACCCAACTTTCAAAATACAGCAAAATTTGAATTTCTCGAAAAATTGACAATATAGTCTATATACCTTAACAAATTATGCCTTGCATAAATTTTTTTTAAACATGACAGTACATTAAATTTTGGGTTCCCATTTTAAGTCTAGCTAGGATTAGATTAGGTTTTCCTTCATTTTTTGAGCATTTCAAATATTTTGATCACTTACTTTATTTTAAATTTTTTAATGACTATTTATTATGATTGGCTTTTACATATCTCACCAAAAAATCTATGATCTTCATCTTATATGTTCACTGCATTCTTTCTTTCATTTGAGTATATTCCAAAGGTTCTTTTCTTATCATATTTGTCAGAATTTACATAATTTTTTATTTCTTAATTTTTCTTCTTTTAAATTAAAATGTTAAAATTAAAAATTGTACAATTCCTTTTATGTAACTGGCATCTTTGTTTCTATATATATTTGTTAATTTTTGGTGGGTAAATATCAACTGTCCTTGCAGACTTTCTGGACAATTGAAAGCTATGAGAAAGATGCCATAAAAAATAAATAGTCTAATGTTAAAGTGAAATATTTATTTTGTTTTGATTATTAAATATAAATTATAAAAATAAAAATAATAGCATATATGATCAAATTTCAGTGATTGTCAAATTTAAAAACAAAAATAAAACACAGTTAATTTGAATTTTTTAAAATATATTTTTATTTTTTAATAATAATTTAAAAAGAAATAAGCAAATATAGTTTATCCACAAATTCAAATTAATGATGTTTGAATACTATCAGATTTGATTGTATAAAAAATCTTATTCCAAACCATTAAAAGAGAAATAGATTTAATTTCTAATAGATCAAATACAATAGCATCAAATTATTGTTTCAGATAAAAAATTAAAATTAATGTTAAAGTTCTGATTAGATTTATTAAGTGTTATAAAAATATTCATTGTCTATTAAATTAATTTAGTTGCTATATGATAAAATTTATATAATCTTAAAAACAGTTTTACTTACTTTGTTTTAACTTCTGTTATATTTTTTGGATTCACAACTCCAATGGGCTTGCTTAAATCTCTATAAACAGCTGGATTATCAAGATCTAGTTCTGAAGATGTGTAATCCGCAAGAATCCAAGGAAACTAAACACATACATTAATAATTAACTTAAAAAATAACTGTATGCAATTGATAAGACTAGCCATTTAATGTTGCTAAAAAGAAAAAAGTTCATTCTTCACAATATCTACAATATTTTAGAGTTAGTTTCACAGAGACTAATAGAAAAAGTTAGCTTTTATAAATTAATAATAATTTAAACTAAACAGTAAAAAAGATTTTATGTTCATATTTTTTTTTATATTTTCAGAATTCCAAATCAGATTGTGTAGTCATGGAATTCACATCCTACTGAAGAAATATTTTAATTTTATTTTTATTGAGATTTGATGGGTATATGTCAAGGAAGATCTGTGCAAACATATTCTATTTTGCATATTAGCATAGCATATATAACACATGCCTATAAAAATAACATCTAGCAATAAAAATGTTTTTTCACATTCATAATAGGAGTCCTGTGGGATGAGACCTTGATGTTATTTATCTGTTAATAGTTCCTTTTAAATATTACTCAACAGTTCTTAAAAGGTCATTCTTACAACACAGTAAAAAATGTTGCAGATATGATTTTCAAGTAATTCAATATAATTGATTATGCCTTCAATTTGTCTCAAACCCTTTTCCACTGAGTTTTTTTTTTTTTTTAATTCATTGATTAGGCTTCAAGGATTGAAGCTAGGTAACATACCAATACTTTGAGTTGTTTGGAACCTGGTGAACCTTGATTGTCTTTGCAAACCTGAGTTGCAAAAATTCAATGTTGCCTTGTAAAAAATTCATCAGTGAATTAAACTTTTATTATGTTATGATTCAACATTTTTCTTCAATTATATCATTCTACCAATTGTTGGAATCCAGATTCTCACAACATCAAGTTACTTAAAACAGTAAATTCAAATCAAATTTCATCTCATTAGTGAAGATTTACAGTAATAAAATTATCTTACGATCTCTGCATCTATTAATAGTATTTTTCATATTTCAGCAGACTTTTGCTAATGTCATCAGTTAAATATAAACTATTTGGTGCAAATATGCAAAGTAAAAATCAAAAATTATTAAAATATCCATGACTGTAATTAAAATGCCCCTAATAAACACTATTTAGAAGATATTTAGTAGTCCAAATGCAACCAAATTTGGCATGGTGACATTTCAGGACAAATCAAAGATATTCTGTAAAAAAAGTTAATGTTGAAACTCACTACTATGGCACTTTAGGCACTATAAGCAATGAAAAAGAAATTTCCTTTGCTTAAGCGTAAGTATTGCAGCCAAGTTATGAGTATAACACTGTTGAATGTCATATCTCATGTTACCCATACCCTCATGTTATGTCATATCTCATCTTATCTCATGTTACCCTCAACTGTGCCTAGAAGAACTTTCCCGGATCGATCCAGAACTTTCTTGATCCAGACCTGTCCTGAATGATTCAAATCCGAACAACCTCAAGACCCTAGATTTCCAAGTCCTCACAAAATCTGAATCAAGAAGCATTACCATCAATGCAGGTATTTCCCAACTCGCGAACAATTGTAAACTCTCTCTCTCGTGACCACTAGATAGATAGGTTAAGTCGATATAACACAATATATATTGTATTATGTTCTCCTTTTCATTGAAATTAAACAGTTATTTAGTTGTTAACTTTAGTGTCTGAGTACTTTACTTCCATTGGGTTGTCTCTCAGTCTCCACCCAGAACCTGATTGCTTACTCATGCGGCTGCTTGTGTGACCTACTTTTTAATCCACACTAAACTCACTGTCGCAGCTCCTGTGTCAACTGAGACACGGTGGTGTCAGTCCTTACAAGGCATCAAAGAGGTGCTGACTCTCCGGTCACATGAATATGCTGGAAAATTGCATTTTTCAGCTTGGACAAAGATCTAATGTTACAATAAATACTTTTAAGATAACCCCAATACTTTTAAGATAGCCAAAAGTCACACGAAGTCTGATGACCAAGACGGCCATGAAATGGTAAAGTATTGTATTGTAAAGTATTGTAAAGTAACCGATAACCCTATTGTCTGTAAAATGTTGCCTGTAGTAACTGTTTCACACATACAATTATGAGGTGGAGTCCCATCATGCATGAAAATTGTTCTTTCTAAGATACCATGCTGCTGAAGATCATAAACCACAAAATGTCTTAACATGGATCATAGTGTGCAGCAGTCATAGAGCATGTGATAGATCCTGCCACAGATTGCTCTTCAAAGAAGAATGGTCCAATTATGACACTGGCATAAACCCACACCAGACAGTGACTTTAGGTGAGTGCAGTGGAATTTGATGAATAATGGTAGGCTTTTCTTGTGACAAAATCCTGCAGTTGTCTGTGTCTATGGCTCCATTTAGGTGAAAATGGACTTCATCCATCCATAAGATATTGCAGGTGCAAGCATTATCAATCTCCATCTGTGCAAGGAACTGTAATGCAAAAGCATCTCTAAGCAGGATCAGTAGGTTAAAATTGCTGAACATATCTGATTTTGTAAGGGCAATAATGCAGCATTTTACAAACAATTTTATGCACAGTAGTGAATGGTAATTCCATGTGTTATGAAACAGCATGTACTGTACCATGTGCACTTTCCATGGTTGCTTCCTCCACTATCAATGCAACAGATTCCTGAATTTATATAGGAACAGCCTTCCCCATCAGGTACAATGGATAACACACACATGGCTTCCAATTTCTTCATCATTTTCTTCAAATCCAAAGCAGTAATTGGTCCTGTTAATAATCCTCTTAAGATTCGGTATTGTTTCAATGCATGCTGTTTATTGCTATCAGATTGATAAAAGAATTTCACAAGTAGAATATGGTTTTTCAATGATAAAGGATTATTCAATGATTATTGACTTGCAACAACTGAAAGCTATGCTAAAACACACAGATTTATAGCAGTAAAACCATACGCACAGTATGAATCTGAATAAACACTAGGGTGTCCATTTTCCCTCTGATGGTGACTTTTTGAATTAATTATATTTCTTGCAGGTTATGATATCCCCTGACCTCCTTTATATTTTCAGGTTTAAAAACATTTGGTCTGGTAGTTTTCATTTTATAGGGGGGTTCAAAGTGAAACTTAAATTATGATCACCCTGTATAAAACATGATTAATATGATATTAATAAGAGAAATGTCTTTCAACTGATAAAATTTAGTTATGAATCTCATTCATAAATATTCAAAATCAAAATGATCATTAAATGAATTATTCAAAATCAAGATCATCATATAAATAAATTTAATCATTTAATACATTTTATTATTTATGCAATAACTTTCTTTAATGAAATCATTTATCTTATATGCTAACAAAAATGTCAACTATTATTATTTGACAGTTTTAAATAATAATAAGTTAACTGATAACTTGTTTTCTCATTTTTATCTTCTTCTTTTATGGATTTATTGTCATTCAGAGGATGGAATTTATTGCTTTCAACATTGTCAAATGTATGTAAATATAAGTATGAAAATAGTGAGTGGTATGATTAAAGAAATCATACAGACACTGATTTATATATTGTTATGCAACAGAAGCTTCATATTCACATATTTTTAACCATTTTTCATATTCTGAAGCTAAAACTCACTTATATGTGGAAAGATTAAGAAAAATAATGAAATAATGAATAGAGAGACAACTTTTAATGATTATCTTAAAAACATAGCTATTACTTGTAAATACAAACAGATAAGAACAGTTATGTTTAAAGTCATTCAATACATCTGAAGGATAATTTCAAATTAAAGAAAAAGAAATGTTCAGCATTATATAATGGATTACAAGTGAAACGCCTAAAATTTAAGAAAGAAACCAAAGAGTGTGTGACATTTTATTAGAATTCTTGTATGAGCTGTTGTATGAATTGAATTGAATTCATACAACAGTTTCTAATATTTAAAAAAAATATAATTTGCATGTATTTATCTTTCCATTAATTTCATCTTTGGTTTGAAATAAAATAAATGAAAGATTTATTTGTGTGAAAATGTAACTTTATTCTAGCATTATTCATTTTTTCAATCCCTAACCTTCTTTCTTCAATATTTTTCTTCTTTTCATATTCACAACAGTTTTGCAGAACGTAATTTGCACAAATACAGACCTTCTATTATAATAATTATTTAAAATTATATATTTCAACTAAAAATTGATAACATATAAAAATAACAACTAATGTTTTCTTATGCAATATAGAGATAAATAAATGAACTAATTATAAACTATATTTCAAGTTAAATGAAATTTTCTTAATAAAATCTAATTTAGTTTTAAATAGAGAACAATTGGAATTCTTGAAAAATACTTAAATTAATACATGTATAAGAATAAAAAGCTATTTTAGAACAAAAAATCAAAGTATACTTACTACAGGATACTGACTTAAATCATTGTATGTTCTCCCAGCAATTGTATTTAAATGCATTAAGTATTCAAAATTACTTATTTCTCGTTGTACCCACTTTTGCATCCATCCTGATGATTTCAGTAATTCTGCTGGTGTTCGAATTCCATACGAATAAATTAAATTAGGAGGTCGTAAACCTACAATGCGACCATATATTTTGTTTCTTTTCTAAAAAATACATAAATAATATAATAAAGTTTATTAGATTTATTAACAATAATAATTAATAAATTTTATTCATGAATAAATGAGAAATTTTTGAGATATTTGTTACAGAGAAATTAAATTATAAAAATACAGAGACAAGATCTTATTAATTAACATATTATATGAGTTTAAATGTCTATTTTACATGAACATAACTTATAACTATATTTATAACAAAGTTAAAGATAAACACAGATAATAAAAAAACAAATCTACAAGAGAACCTATGAATAGAATGAAAATTTAATATTAACAGAATCTCCAAAATAATGAAATAAAAATTATGATATATTCTTCATATACAGGATTCACAATAAAGTACTAAGTCACTCAAATAACTTTTGAATGAGGAATCTAAAGCTATGGAAGTAAGGTATTGGTATAGTAAACTGAGCATGTGCTAGATGAGACTGATGGCAGAATTCCAAATAGTAAAATTTGAAAGTTAATATTCATATCTCAAATTATGAGAGAAACAGAAAAATGGTAAATGAGAAAGTTGTAGAGCATCATTTAATTAGTAGGAAATGACATTTCATAGAAACAGTGTGTGCAAATAGAAGGCTTGAACTCTACACACCATGCCATCATTTGCATACAAGAAGTACAGTCAGTCTTAAGATAGCTGTGACATGACACCACAGCTGCAAATAAAAACTCAGATTGGCAATGTGCAAACACTCATCAATCATTAAATAGTCCTTTGAACAAAAAACCACAGCAAACAATGGCTGTACAAATGAAAATTTATTGCAAGGTGATACTGCTATATGATGAATGTAAATGAAATGCTAGAGAAATGCATAACAGTATGCATTATGATTTCTACTGCCCCACATCCAACTGCATGGACCATTTCTTTATTTGTTTGATGGCCGAGAGAGACTGGTAATATTGCAACCAAGGCTTTGGAGCAGGAAATGGTTCCAGCTCTGCTCCAGATGAATTTTCTGGCTCTGGCTCTAGCTAAACATTTAATTTTTAAGTACAATTGTTTGAAATAAGAGTACATTATTCAAACCATTTTATTTTGTTTATTTATGTATAATCTATATAAAATTTATATAAAGCAAATGAAACACAATAGAAATAGATCTTTTGATCACTTATAGCAATATGTGATTTTAGCATTATTCTCAGATACATAAAATTATAATTAAAGGAGAGGAAATTACAGAAAAAAGAATAAGATAAGAATAAACAATTAACTAATAACTACTATTTGCCAATTATTTATCATTATTATGTCTGCACCTGACTGAAAAGTGGTTCAGTCTGTTTTTAATTGCTAGATTATATTAGAAAGATTAAAACAATACATAACATTAAAACAAAATTCACATTGTAACATTTTAATTATTATTTAAAATCTACTAAAATACAGTGGTGCCTTCACTTGCAAGTTTGATTTGTTCTGTCACAGAGCTCATAACTAAAATTACTCATATGTCAAACAAATTTTCCCCATTGAAATGAATTGAAATGCCATTAATCCATTTTGGATTCCCCCAAACACTTCAATTTTTTTGTTACATGTTTTTAAATAAGAAAAATGTACTTATAATGAATGAATATTGTATAAAAATACAATACAATGTACTGCAATAAACTGGTTTTATTAACTATAATGTACAGCATTTACCTTGGATATCAGACGACTAGGAGATGATGATGGAGGTGAAGGAGAAAGGCTGAACTAAATAACTGAATCTTATTTGCTGATTTTTGCCCTTTTCACTGTGCTTTCCTCACTTTCATTCACAAGAGTTTTCAATAAAAACCTGTCCAATGAGGTCTGTTTCATCCTCCCTTTCAGAATGTTTCCAAAAGGAGTTAGGCAAGTGTCATTAAATAGTGCCATCACATGCCCAGTTGCAACTTTTTCTGGATGTTTCTTTTGAATAAAGTCTGAAAGTTTCTCCCACATTTCCTTTATCTCACTTGCAGAGATAACCTCCTCTGCCTTACCTATTTCCAGCAAAACCTCAGTGTGCTGCAGTGTCTGTAGCTCCTTTAGTTCCTCCATTGTCAGTTCTTCAGAGTTCTCCTCAATGAGCTTGTGATGTCATCTTCATCCATGTCCAGGTCCATGAACTTGTTGAGGGTTGCAATCTCCTCCACCACTGCTGCTTTGGGTTCAAGTCTTTCAAAGTCCATTTCCGACAACCTCAGGCCATAGCTTCTTCCATGCAGAGGTCAAGAGGTTCCATGCTCTTTGTAACACCCTGCCAGACCATATCAATAATTCTGAGGCATATCACGATGTTATAGTGGTCCTTCCAGAACTCTCAAAGGGTGAGGTTCGTGCTCTCCCGACACCTCAAAGCAGCAGCAAAACAAATGCATGGTGAGGAGCTTCTTGAAATTAGAAATCACCTGCCACTCCATGGGCTGCAGGATAGGGGTGGTGTTGGTGGAAGGTAGAGAACCTTTATAAACTTGAACTCTTTGAGGATGTCATCTTCGAGGTTAGGTGGGTGAGAAGGTGCATTGTCCAGGGCAAGAAGGGCTTGCAAAAGTAGGTTATTTATCTGGATGATATTTCTTAACATCAGGACCAAAGACCAAATTCACCCATTCAACAAAGAACTGCCTAGTGACCCACATCCCTGGATTTGCCTTCCACATAACCTGCAGTTTTTTTTTCAGAATCTTATGTGACATAAAGGCTCTGAGGTTTTCTGAATGATAGATAAATGATGTAGGGTATGGAACTTTGTGTTTCGTCAAACCGACTGAGTGGTTATTTTGAACATTACTGGCGCAGTCGACAGGATACTTTGGATTACGTTGGATTACGTCGAATTATCCTGGATTACATTCCAAAGAATCGGAAGAACTGAGCTACGACAGAGAAACAGACGTACGTACAGAGCATCACCAGCAATTTGACCCAGGTAAATTATTTGTTTCTCGCTAGCACACAGAGATGCCTAGACGCGCGAAATCGCGGCAGCTAGAGGCTAGGGACTGGGAGGATGACGAGCAGGGAACGGCGCGTAGGACAAGCAGGTCGAGTCGTGAACTCGAAGCAAGTAGGTTACGGTCTGAGATTGCTAAATTCAAGGCCAAAGCAGAGGCAGAAGTGACAAAAAGAGCGGAAATCGAGGTGGCGAGCAAGGAGAGAATCGCAAAAATCAAAGCAGAGACGAGGAAAATCAAGTCTGAGGCCGAGGTGAAATTAGCAAAAGCCAAGGCGAGAAGAGCGGAAATTGAGTCAGAGACGAGGAGAATTGGGTCCGAGGCCGAGGCGAAAAGGGCAGAGATAGAGTTAGAACGGCTTAAGTTACGGCTGGGGATCACCGGGAAATTAGATGATACAAAGCGGCAGGAACAGCAAACACAATCCAAGGGACTTAAAGTCGAGGGGAACCGCAACTTCGGGGATAGAACTAGTTCGTCGGGAAACAAGCCGCAGGGGGAATTGGATAGGCCAAGGGAAACTGACCGGCAGAAAAGAGGGTGTCCTGATAGGCGGGTAGACGATGAGGCCGAACGCAGGCGACCCAAGGTAGCAGATCGCGTGGTGGCAGAGGTGAGAGCGTCCAAACTCTCTGGGCCACCGGGCAGCGGGGAAGCAAGGGATCGGGTCGAAGGCAATGCGGGGAGAAGGAAGGCCCATGCATGTAGCCAATCGAGGACAGGAACCTGTAGGGTCAGGGTGGCAAAGGTCCCCATGCTAATAGTAGAAAGTAGGCGCAACTCACGGGTAGACGGGGACATCAGAGAGCCTAGTAAAGTCGCGGCAAGACGAGAGGAGGCGGTTCACAGTAGGCAACCCGAAGTTGGGAGGTCGCCGAAGGGAACTAAGATAGTAGGCGGCGGAAGTGGTCCCCCAGCTAGGGACGTTTCGGGAACGGAAGCGTCGGGTTTAAGGGAGTCATGGGTCCCTAAAGCGGTGACGGGAACGAAGGAGAAAAGCCAACTCCTTGGAGCCTTCGGTCACCAGGTTGATAAGGTAACGATCCCGGTAGAATTGGGGAAGAAAGGGCTTACAGGATCGCAGGAATCGGGGCAGGTGTCGCGTGCCGTAGCGTGCACGTTAAATCAGACCCCGGGCGTACCTGTAGCGGAAGAGGATCACCGAAAGGTGGCTGACTGGAACGAAGATACGCAGGGAAGGGGGGAAAAACCGGAACGTCTTTCGGAAACAGCGGACAGCGGAATTAGCGACAGTGAGGAAAACGGGTCGGGTCCACGGGACACCCAAGTCCAAGATAGGTCGCTCCCCCGACCGTTAGAAGCCGCCGGGGGCGGGGAAGACGCGCCGGTCCCCAAAGACAGCAAAGGTCAGGATAGTGGTAGCAGCAAACCCATTAAACAGGCTGAAAAACTCCCAGAAAGGAGGGAAAGGATGTTGGGGCTAGCCTACAAGGCTCCGCAGGTAGAACAATTAGTCGGTCAGAAGGTGACGAGTCGCATTCACTGTGGTTCATACCGTCAGGAAACGGCGGCGGGTATTCGAAGGTACGGCCAGAGTTGGCACGAGTACCTAAACAGTGCGTCGGTTCGCATTACGACGCCCGCGGGAGCTGAGGAACTGAGTTCCGGTGGTACGATTTTGGTCAGGAAAGTGTACCGGGTCAACAAAATCGACGCGCTGGAAAGGGAAGAATGCGAGGGTGGCTGCCGGAGAAGGGTAGAGAACGGCCGAAAGCAGTCGGGCCGAGGTGACCGAGTAGAAGTCTGCCGAATACAGACTAGTACGGCCAGAATAGGATTTGGCTCGGGCATAAGCAGCAGAAAAGTAGTGATGGCTCTGTTTACGCGTCAGGTGTACGATCGCGGCCGGGAACACAAACAAATCGGGGATTTTCCCCTACGTTCCCCGCTCTTAGCGTGGGACGCCCGGGCTAGTAGTTTTAAAGGATATTTGTCATGGATCGGACTAGGGAAATTGCATCAAGATACGCATGAGATCATAGTAAAAATGCGCGTGGACATCGAACTGACCGTGTCGTATCAGGTTCCGCAAGCATCTCTGTGCGTAGGTGCGAGTGAGTTTTCCCGGTTGTACCGGAGGTAAAGGGTCAGTCCACACGAAAGGACATTTGTAAAATTGCTGTGTGTTGGATCAAACAGGCTTGAGCTAAGCGCAGTTTGATCCTTGGCCGCGGAGGTGTAGGGTATGGAATCACCAAGGCGCGCGATTCCCTCCCTGTTTTACTATAACGAACTTTCTTGACGGAAAAACCGTTAGAATCGACCGTTAGAAAGAGCCGTTAGAAGAACCGTTGAGTTTTAAATTGACGATCGACGGACGATTGGCCGGCGGAAAATGACCGTTGGCCGGACGTTGTGAAACATTCGAATTTGATTGGAGTAGGGTTCGAACGCCGTCGACTATTTAAGATCGGATCAGATCGGATGAGGATCGTTGTTACCGAAGTTCTAACTGTCTCTCTCGTTGGACGCTACAGAAATCTGGGGAAAGTAAACTCCAGTGGTTTAGTGTGAACTTGTTCCTGACTCGGAGGTGTTGTTAATTATAAGTCTGTTTGCGGAGGTTGTAAGGAGTTTCTTTCGACGAACTTGTACGGATAGAGTCGGTTGTCGTGTGGATTAGTGTGTGTGCATAATTAATTGTAACTCTAATTTGTATCATTTTGTACATTTTTATTGTAAATATAAACTTTGTGTTTCATCAAACCGACTGAGTGGTTATTTTGAACATTACTAATGAGCAATGACTTAATCTTGCAGTCACCACTCGCATTGGCACACAATGTAGGGGTTAAACAGCTTGCCCAATGCCTCATGGGGTCTGCTGCAGCAAATCAGCATAAATAGCTTGTGCCTTCTCGCAGATTATAGACTCCGTCATGGTATCTCCTGCAAGCTGCTCTGCCATCAATCACACCATCAGCAGCTTCTACATATTTTCATGGATAGATGTCTACTGTTTAGAAATTATCTTAATGCCCTTGGCTGGCATTATAGTCTTTGCAGATTGTAAAAGTGCTACACTCGTACTGCATCACCAAGTTGACTATACCCTCACCTTGGTCATGTTTTGCAATAATTTCTTTCTTTAATTCAATGCACATCATCTGCTTCTTCTTCTCAGTACCATCTTTTGTTGACCTGTATTTGCAAAGTAAAAAGCTCAAAACTTTCTAGTGAATAGCTGTAGAAACTAATACCTAAGCAAAGTTAAAAAAACAAAGAAAACAAATTTGGAGCTAAAGCCAAGAATTTTTTAAATATGTGGCTCTGAAAAAATGGAAGCTCTGACTAACTCCAGCTTGAATGCTCTGATTGCAGTTCATCTTCAAAGGGTTCAACTTAATAACTAGGTAGGTATGCTAGTGCAGCCCAACCTATTTGCATTATCCATTTCTATGAAATGTCATTTTCTACTATTTCAATGATGTTCTGCAACTTTCTCATTTACTTTTTTTCTGTATCTTTCATAGTTTCCAAGATAGAAATAATAACTTCTAAATTTTACCATTAGGGGTGCTGTTGGTCTCATCTGATATATCACATGGTCACTTTTCTATACCTCAGTATCATAACTTTTTTAATGAAGATATCTAGAGCTATTTAGGTGCCTTAGGACATCATCATGACAGTACCTATATAATTTCTTTTATATTAATTGAAATGCAAAGAATGCAAATTAAAAATTATATTTAATTTCTTATTTACCTAGAGTGTATGGTAGATTGTTTAAAAAATGATGATGTTTTTCAGATTATTGTAAACTGAAATGCAGTAAAATTTTAAGTTCTGAAAGAAATCTGAAAATTATCATCTTTTCTAAATTTGTTTTAATTTGTTGATAAATTAAAACAATTTGTCTTAAAGATAAATATTTTTAGGTTACTTATTTTTCAATCTTATTAAGATCATCAAATAAGTAATCAAAAAATTTGTCAATGAAGTTATGACAAAAACAGCACAAGTGTTAAAACTTCATTTTCAGGTTTTTCAGTAAATGACAATAACTTTTCCTATCAACAGCATAACTAACAAAACTTGTTAGCTAATTTTCTTCACTTAATTTTTGCTTAAATACAAATGACATAATTGCACATATGCTACTTTAAGTGAAGAACAAAAATTATTTGCATATCTTATCTTCATATCTTATTTTATCCCGGGAGGAGTCGCATGTCCCATTCTGACCCGCACACCTTATATTATGATTTGCTGAATCGTTAATAATTTTGTTTTACTGATGTGACTCACAGTAGCTTCCTACATTCTAAGTTGTTATCGGAACATATGGCCATTACTCAGTTTTGCAGAATGCATTAAAAGATAATGGCTCTTTGGGGTCATGATGACCCACAGCGGCCCTTGACGTCTGCGTAAATTTGTATCATTAATGTAATGTAAATGTAATAAATATAATTTTTTTAAATCATGAAGTGACATACCTTTTCTATGATAAAAATAACTTTTATCATCATTAATTGTTTCATGTTTTTTCAAACAGTTAGAATTTTTCAGATACTTATAAAAAAATTTCCTTGAAAATTTAACATGTAAATTCAAATGTTAATAAATAATTAACTAAGGATTTCAAAGTTAACATATGTGTTTATTTAATTACTAAACAGAATAAGAAATAATATATAAGAAAAAATTGAAAAAAGTTAAACTGTTAAGATATAAATTAATCCGTAATTTCGTTTTGTCCGATGGCTTTTTTTTATGTTTAATAATTTGAAGACAGTTCGCTCAAACAGAGATCACCATTTTTAATTCCGTGTTTAAGACAATACAATTCTGGCGACCGACCTTTCCTTAGAGGCTACTAGCCGCCAAAAACGCTAAAAAAAGTCTTTTTAAAACACAAATTTTCCATTAAAAATATAAAAAGACTTTTTTAGCGTTTTTGGCGGCTAGTAGCCTCTAAGGAAAGGTTGGTCGCCGGAATTGTATTGTCTTAAACATGGAATTAAAAATGGTGATCTCTGAGAGAACTGTCTTCAAATTATTAAATATAAATTAATATTTAAAATACAAGTCGAGGTGACACACAGTGACCCCTATGAATTGTCAAATGATACGACCCCTACTGGGTTATTGGGATTTATTTTTCTGTAATGAACAATGAGATAAAAATTTTATAATTATTTTCTATTTCATTACTGATCTAAAATTAATAAAAAAAACTTTTGTAAATGCATTTCTGTTCAATAAATAGTACAAATTTTAAATAAAAATTTACTTATTTATGCCATTTACACTTCATAATTAATATTTTATCACTATTAATGCATAATTGATTACTATATGAAAGTATCAGAGATATTCAAATGTGACTTCTTTATATTGAAATAGTCACAGTATTAAAATTACTTATAGTTAATCATTAATTAAAACATAAATTCAGATTTTTGTTGCCAATTATTTTATAAATACTTACAGAAGCATTAAAATTCAGGAAAAAATTTGTCTGATCAATTAAAAAAAATTCTAATGCTGATCTTCGTAAATTATATCTTCTTAAATGTATTTCTCTCAAATGTGCCAAGGAACATTTAAAATCATGTCTCTCTGTTTGATCTACTAAATAAAATAACAATTAACAGCATTTAAAAGTTTCATTTTAAATTTATTCATTTACATAAATTATTAAATTTAATATAATAATACAATAGTTTTGAAAAAAATGAAATACAGTAGAGACTCGTAAATCGGCATCCTGGTAATCAGAATCGCCGGTAATTGGCACGATTTTCAGTCGGACTGTGTCGTGCTGAATCGAACGTTTCTGATACTAAATTTACTTCTAAAGTATAATTTTCATGTTTTTATATTCTTCAATATATTTATTTTGTTTGTACAAAATGCAGAAATAATTTTTAACGATACAATAGCCTCGATTATTATTATAAAAATTTTCGTTAGGCTTAAAATCGACGAAAATTCAACAGGAAGCGACACGTAACGGAGAAAAATTCAACAGGAAGCGACACGCAACGGAGAAAAATTTGAACA
Organism: Centruroides vittatus; assembly: GCF_030686945.1. NCBI lineage: Eukaryota > Metazoa > Arthropoda > Arachnida > Scorpiones > Buthidae > Centruroides > Centruroides vittatus. The sequence continues at coordinate 1,378,060 of NW_027122180.1, read as the reverse complement.
TTGGACAGGTTAATATATTTTTTCGTACATAAACCGTAATCGGAACAAATCCCTAATCTGAACAACCCCAGTCCCCAATTGATTCCGATTTTCAGTTCACTACTGTATAAACAATTTTCTATTTTATTCATTATTATAGAGATTATTAATACAATCTATGTAATAAATTCAAAGTAGTTTTTTATTATCATAAAAAATTATGAATTAAATATTAAGAAGTCCACTACATTAAAACAATATAGTTTATTAAAGTGTAATTTTCATAAAAAATTTGTTAAATATACTATATTAATTAAAACCTAATTGAATTATAAACATCTATTAATATGTTAAATTCATTTTCATTAAAGTCAAAAATAATTATCTACAATTTTTATATTACAATAATAAACATGGAAATGTTTTATTTATGAATTAAGTATTTGTTTTATTTCCCAATGACTGCTACAATACTGTACTTCACTTTACTGTATTTTCAAAATGATTATAGATTATTATGGACACAAAAATAAAACTATTTGAAAGTAATTAAAATAATGTTATTTAAAGACAACAATGCATGAACCAAATTTGTTACATTGCATATGTCTAGGAAACATTTGAATTCTCATGTGTACTGCATCCATGATTCAGCAATACTGATTAAACTTTGTGAGATTTGCTCTATGAACTCAAAAGAAACTGTTGCTCAAAGATTGATATAGAAAGTACATAAACCAAGCACATCAAAAAAATAAAATTGGAAGATGATTTTTAATTGACAGATTTTAAGTAAACTAATATAGAGTTTTTAAAATTCCTTTGTTATAGTAAAAAGAATGTCATTGTAAATAATAAAATTTATGAAAAATTCAATATTTTAATATTAATTAAATCAAAAAGCTATTCTTCTAAGAGTTGATACATTCATCACTTTTACATGATTGTATTAATTCAACCAACCTTCTTCTTTTACTGGTGATAAATCAAAGAAATAAATATTTGTAGTAGTCACTTCAAATTTTCCTTTAATTGCAGACATTAAAGTTACAAGTTCACAATCTTCTGATATTATTGATTTCTCTTTTCCAGCAGTATCTGGGCCTTCAATCCTACAAGAAACAGAATTTAACTTTAATTAGATTTAAATTTATTAAAATCTAAAATATGATTAATAGTAGTAAATTAATTATAATTTCTAGTATAAAATTTAACTATGCATTACTAAATCTATAAATAATTGATAATAAGTACAGTAAAACCTGTTTAAATGAAATCACACAATAATGAATATTTTTTCCCACTTTGGAAGGTTTGTTTTAAATAAGTTTTAGTATTATTTTATTTTATTTTTTTAAATCTAAAAATTACACCAGATATCAAATCTCTATTATATATGTTAACGCTAAAGCTTGAAAACCATTAATGTGTACATTACCTAACTAATCTCCAGATTAACTAGGGTGATCTATTAACGTTTCAAAAATTATTCCATTTCTCAAATTACCTAGGTAATGTGCAGATGATCTAGGTAATCTGCACATTACCTACTAGGCACTCGGCAAAGTGAAAATAAGATCTTTGCTGGTACAACAGTAATGTTTCTGTACGCTTAAATTAACATAATGTTATTTATTTAATTTTTGATATCTAAAAAATCAAGTTAATACAATCAAACAATCAACAAATTAGTTGATAGAATCAATCATCAATCAATTAAAAAACTGTAATACAAAAAATCAAACGGTTTAAAATATTATTACAATTAGGAAAATGAATTTGCAAAACATGATAAAATTGTGCTTACTTATTAGTGCAATCTAAAGATTGGTGACACTTTGAATTTCATAGCAATTGGTTTTTGCAACAAGCACACCTATTTGTGGTACATTTAGATTTTCAGTCACATTTTCTGAAGCCTTGTCCAGTACCAAGGGATTGTTTTATTGCTGTTTGACGTAAAGGCATTTCTACAGCAGGGACATCTTCTTTCGTTAAAAACCTCTCTTTGCAAACACTTAATTCAGATTTCGCATACAATTGTCTTAAAATACCCATTTTAGTATAAAGTTTATAAAAGCCATCCTCTGTTTTACTAAGAACCACAGCTAAAATTGAGCATGAATCAGGTTTTGCTCTGTCTTCATCGGGGAGTAGTAGGGAAAGGAAATGAGAGAAACAAACTTTTGAACTTTAACAATACGGAAGCCATTAATGTGCAGATTACCTAGGTAAAATGCAGAAAACTCTTGATTCCGCACATTAACAGATCACTCTAGTTAATCTGGAGATTAGCTAGGTAATGTATACATTACCTAGCTAATCTCCAGAGTTAAGGCTTTCGAGCCTTAACAGTAACATATACATGAACATTTTTATTACTAGGTTTAATCAAACTAAAGTGATAAGTGATTCCAATTAAAGATGGGAGTATTCAAATGCACAAATTTAGAACTATTTAACTGCAAAAAAATTTTGTACTGAAGAACTTGTACTGAGTATTTGAATACTTGGAGGATACAATATTATATATATATATACCCTATTAGCTCATAGGATGGCAAACAAGCCAATCTGAGTTCGAAAAACTAGTGTCTTGCTCCATCAAAAATTTTATTCACATTATGGTAATACAGAGACCAAGTTAATTTGTGACCTAACTTCTTGAGTTATTTTAATACTCTAATTTTACTTCAATCTCTATAATTATCAACATGTTAAAAACATGTTATCAACTTATTTTTGAATACTCAGTACTAGCTATTTATTAACTACTCTGTATCAGGCAAATTGGTATTATAAAATTGAAAAGGGAGATTTTCTTCAATTTTAAAAGATTTGAAATCTGTGTATCAGATTTACCAAAACAATTTCAAAAGCTTTTAGAGTCAGGTTCTGTGAATGTCCTTGTTACAAGGCTCACTGAATTGAAAACTTTCTTCTAGAGAAATAAAATATTTAATCAAAGATATTCACTTACTGAAGGTTGAAAGGTTGAGAAGTAAAGCATTAGAAGTTTTGTTCAAATGTACCAGGAAAGAAGGAACATACACTTAAAAGAAATTATAAATAATTTGTGAAAGATCTAAAAAACTTAGTGCTAATGAATGCTGATAAGTCCAAAGAAATGATATTTATAAAGAAATAATGATTGTTATATTAAAAAAATTTAGATTTTTAATAAAATAGTAAACTCAACAGATTGGTCATCTTATCAATCATGAAATGAAAACAAATTGATTTGTCAGTTGAAATCAGAATGTTACAATATAGGCAAAGGAAATATGTTAGAGAATTTTATAATTTTATATATAAAATTAGAATATATAAAGTAATGAAAACTTAATACAGTTTTATATATGTTAAACAATTTTCAATGTTTTATATCTTCATTAAAAAATTTCTCAAGATAAATCAGTTTTTAATTATTATAGAAATTGTCATTCAAAAACAACAACACTTAACAGTCATTTTAACACAATAAATACAGTGCATTCACAAAATTTAAAGCAGGTAATGCAGAAAAGTAGTAAGTTATTTATCAGTTTCTCTATATCCTTAACAAAATCCATAATAATGAATAAGAATTATAATAAATGTAAATTTATCTATTTTCTGTTTTCAATGTCTATAAAACAAAAGTTTATATATTTTTTATAACACTACTTTATAACAGTATTACAAAACAATATTTATAAAATCATATGCATAATTAGCAGGCTAGCCTCTGAATTTAAAGTTAAAAAAAATGAATAGTAAATTATGAACACATAATCAGAAGCAATGATTTGCTAAATTTACATACAATTTTTCAAAAATAATTTAAAAAGTTTAGTATTTTCTTTGTAGATATTAGAAAAAATGTTCCAGTTTCTTGCAAACATATAAATGTGAGGGAGAGCCAAAAAGTTTGCACTACTAAATATAAAAAATTTAAAGATGATATATATTTATTTCTTTGCTTTTCTTTTTTTGATGCAGATTCTCCACATTTTGTCCACAATTCTGTGTTGTTTGAATGCTTTTTGCTATAATGAATCCAAGTTTCATCAGTAGTCACAAAGTGATAAAAAAAAAAAAAAAAAAAAAAAAAAGCTGAAGTTTTACAAAACAGCAACAAACTGTTCTGAAAGCAAATTGTTTTTGTTTGTTTGTGAAGAAGTATGGCAGCCATCTTGACATATCCAGTTCTTTATATAAATTATGACGTACTTGTTCCTTTCAGATGCCAAAAGCTTACTATTTCTGAAGCCTTCAATTGCCATCTTCTAAAACCATGTTGTGTACTTTATCAAATATTTCTAGTGTTGTAGCTGTTTTTGGTCATCTAGATCAAAGATCTTCTCCAAGCTTGCTCTTTTCTGTTTACATTCATTTCCCTATTTTCATATTGTAGTATAGGAAGGGCAATGTAGCCTGCATATCCTTATAAATTTCCATAGAGAACATTTTCATGCGTATTTGATCACTGCACAATGTTCAATGTTCTCCATTTTATTTTTTCCACAATAGCTGCTAACAGTTATTAAAACTGTCATCAAATACAAATGATCCAATAAATTAAAAAATAATTTTGTCAGTTAAGTGACAAAATGTAAACAGTTAAATTAATAAACATTATTTTTTTAATTTACCTGAGACTGCACAAACCTTTCAACCCATCCCTGTGTAATCAAACACATGAAAAAAAAACAAAACATGAACTTACTGGCTAGTAGATATTACTTGCAAATCTTCATCAGCTAATGAATCTTCTTGCTGTTCTGAAACTACTGCTTCTCTTACTATTGGTGGCAAACTTCCCATATTAAATTTTTTAGCAGCTCCTAAAAGAAAAAGTATTTATACTACTATATTTATAAAAAAAAAAAAAGTATATTCTCAGATTAATATTTTTTAATTTGGATATATGTTTAAGTTATTCATCTTCATATTATCATTATCATCATTATTTATATTCAATTAAAAAATTCTTTTATATCATATTACAGTAAAATACTTTTTAATGTTTTCAAATATATTGTTTTTTATAGCATATAAGATGCAACTTTTGTAAAAAAGAAAAAAAAAGTTGCCCTGCATCTTTATTTGAAGTTGTGAATAGACTTATAAATTCTCCAAATTGCTTATACTGGTATTTGTGGATACTGGGCATTTTAACTTAATTTTTTTTTAATCCTGTAGATAAGCAGTATTTTTCATGTCAATTTAAATTTACCACATTACCAATTTAATATATAACATATTTTAATAGTAAATTTTAATTGTAAATGACTTCTTTTAAATTTCCCCTTTTCCCTGATAAATAAAAGTGTATATTCTAATTTTACTTTTTATTTTATACCAGAATACAGTAAAAATAATTTTTGAACCAACAAATGTCTTAAATGTACTAAGTAATTTTTCGTAAATGTTCTGTGCTAGAACAGGAATGTGTGTTATATACCTGTATGTCTTATATGCCATAAAATACAGTAGTTAAATAGATTTGACAATTTTATAAAATGAAATAATTTAACATGTTATAAAACGATTATATATAAAGTTAAAAATTACCTTAAAATTTTTGTTTATTTATTTTATAAATTAAACCCTAGTTAAAAAGTTCCTGGAATTATGGTTTAGCACTGTAATGGTAGGACATATGGAAATAATTATTTAACCATCTTCAAAGTAGGACTTTTTAGTGCACACAAACTTGGCCCATTGATCCTGCCATTGTTGGAAGCAAAATTAGAAGGCTTTTTTTTTTTTTTTTGGAATACTCAGGAGTTTGTCTATCACATTTGATTTAATGACCACGATGATTGTGAAATGCATTCCCTTGAGACCTAATTTCAGCATATGAAATAACTTCCTGAATCTTGCTCTGAATGAATTTTGGCTAAGTGGTTGTCAATGACAAAGTCTTTTGTCAGTAAGAATTGCTGCACACATGATGAGTTACTGTGTGTGTTATTGTGATGCAGAAACCACTCCTCCCTGCTACTTGTCACTGTTTTTTTCTGAACTGCACCTTGCAACCTATGCAAAACTTGCATTTAGAAATGACCAGAAACACTTTTCAGGCAGCATAAACTCAGGCATCACACCATCCATGTCAAAGAATGCAATGAGTAGTACTTTTTCCTTGGATTTCACAAAATGTGACATCTTTAATCAGAGAGACAATACTGTGTGCCACTCTGATGATTGCATTTCCATCTGGACCAGCTGAAGCTGTGAGAAGACACTGTCATCTTTCCCCATAACAGTGTGCATAAAATCTTCTCTCTCCTTCAGCATCAGGAAGGCAATTCCAAGAACTTTTTGATTACCCATGTATTCATTCACCATCAACATTTTTTCTGAATCCAAACAAGATGCATATTTTACCTTTAGTTTTCTACCATTCTTTTTCTTTATGTTCAATCCACACTTTAATTGATATTTAGATACTTTTATTTGAATCTATCTTGAAAGCTGATTTCTAATTCTCCTCAATCTATATAATAACTTCATTTCAAAGAACTTGGATGATTAAGGCAAGTGATGTAATAATTGTTATTCTAATACATTATAAGTTCATTTCTCTTTTCATTGCTAAAAAATGAATTTTGACAACTAAACATAATTATTACTAATGAAAAGTGAAAAGAGTGACAAATGTGTCATTAGCAATGATAATTTTCAATAAATTTTTCTGTTTTGAAAATTGTTTCATATTTTAATATGCTGAACTTTCTCTCAGTAAAAAATATTTACCACTAATAGGAATGATTAATATTTGAAGATAAGAAAAATGTAAAGTCTCTCTCTCAGCATTACAAAGAATATACTTTATGATTATATTCTTATAATTATTATAATTAATTTTGGAAAATTCTTTTCAATAAATTAATGAATGAAGCAAGAATAAAATCAATTTGCTGTTATTCACAAATGATTGCTCATTCTGTTATTCTTATTTTGAAACCAACAGTAAAAATCAAATTTGCTGTGCAAAAGTAAATTATTTTTCAAATTCTGTTTTCATTTTGCTAGTGAAATATATCTGAAACAAGCTTAGAATTCTGTACAGTGAATAAGAACTAAGCAATCACTCTAAAATTCATGACATTAAAATTATTTTCTATTTGATTTTTCTCATTTTGTTTTAACATTTATTATTATTATTTTTATTTATTTTGTCAATATCGTTTTATAAAAAAAATAAAAATAAACTGATATGGTTAAAAAAACTTTTTCATTCATTAGGTATTTGTATTGTCATTAGTGAAGTTTAGATGGTTCCTCTCAGAGTTCTTTTTTTGTTTCACTTACTTTTTTAATTACACTTCATTGGTTAATTGGTAATTTCATTCAAAATAATGGCAGCAACTTAACTTAGCAACAAATCATCATAAAGCTTCCATTTCAAACATAAATCAAAACTTCTATAAATTAAGCATTTAAATACTGTCTTTTGCAGACCTGATTAATTGAATCTTTGATATGTGCTCAAAACTCAGAAGGAAAAAAACTTCTAATCTTCCAAGTTGGATGGTAGGACATATGGAATAGAGAAATTATTTTTGGAAATTTATTGAGAATATCTATAAACAACAGTTCTCAAATTGAAACTACTAAAGCATAAAATCCTTATTTCTGTTAAGGTTCTCATTTGAAGGTTGTGAACTAGTTGACAAAAACATATGGTTATAAAAAAATAAAATAATAATAATACAATTTGTTACATGATATTTCCATTATTATATTTAACACTTGGTACTGCATATTTTGTTATAATTAAGCACAACACAAAATCACATAAATTTATTAACAACTTGATAAAATAATAAGAAGAAAAAGCATAAAATTGATTTTGTTTAAGCAAAGTTCAGATTAAATTCACTATATTTTTCTTTTTTAAATAGATTTTTATAATAATATCCTACCTTGATTGTCCCGAAGTCTACTAGCATTATGATGGTCATCAAAGTTATAATTGAGAACTAATTTTAATCTCATACGATAAATATTTTCATGATGAGATAATTTCCAATAATGAATACGAGGGTCCCTATTAAAAAAAAATTAATATTTAAATATGGTTATTGGTTTATCTATATTATATATTTTGCATTAAATTTTTACTGGAATTAAACATTTTAAACAGATTTACGAAAAATAATAAAATTTTTACAGACGAAATTAATTCAAAATCTAATTAAGAAAAATGTTTTCATGAATTCCTCCATCAACATTGATTTATTTACTCTGATATCAAAAATAAAGTTAGAGAGACTATTTTTATTAATAAACTATAACTCCATAACTAAACAATTAAAATTATGAGATGTTGAATATATAAATAACTATTACACAGCTTTCAAATACTTCAGATAGTTCCATTCTGCACTTTAATTCTGCTTCATCCTGCAAAATTTAAAAAAAACCAATTCTGTATTTTCTTTAAAAACATTTTCAGCTTCTATCAAGCCATCATCAGTTTAATCTGTTGCCCTTAAAAATTTCTCAAAGTTCTGTGAAAAGTTTTAGAAGGTAACAAGTGAAACTAATGATGGCTCAATAGAAACTGAAAATGTTTTTAAAGAAAATAAAGAATTGGTTTCTTTAAATTAAGTAGGACGAAGTGATTAAAGTGCTTTCAAAAACTTTTGGATTATCTCAGGATTCTGATTCACAATAGAAAGAATGATACACATCAAAGGGACATACGAATCAGCAGGAACAATACCATCATTGTGCAAACACTGCTGAACGAACTTTAAGGCCGTGACTCCACTAGCCGTAAAAGGGCCGTAAAACCCCTCACTGTAAAAGCTTTTAATCACGTGACCATGATATTTTACGCCTAAAAGCGAGTTGAGCAGTGTTCAACTCGCTTTTACGTTAGTTTTACGACCTGCTCAGGCGTAAAATATCATGGTCACGTGATTAAAAGCTTTTACGGTGAGGGGTTTTACGGCCCTTTTACGGCTAGTGGAGTCGCGGCCTAATGCTATATGAAAAAAAATATAAGTGCTCAAGCCTTTTTAATCTGAAGCCAACCACATTACTGCTAAGTCTACATGGATTTACAAGAAAGGCTTAAAAATTAATGCAAACAATTATATAGATTTAGAAAACTTAGCAAGATCTTAAAGGTGGCCTAATACATTCTTTAGCTAACCACCATTAAAATATCATCTCCTCATTTTATTATAATTTATCTGATTACTGTTAATAATCTCACCTTATCCTTTTATTTATTTATCTGTTCTATTTTATTATTTTTGATTTTATTTATTTATTTATTTTTCAAAATATCTGAATGTTCTATTTGGGTTCCATAGCAACATGCTTTTGTTTGTTTTCTCTGAAGCTGAGTAAAATAACTCAAAAGTACTTGAAAGCTTCTGTAACACTCTATTAAAGCATATCTGATTATATAAATGAAATATAAAAATAGTCAAACATAAATAATTACAACCATTGTGACTAGTGATAAAAAATTAAGCAAATGTATGACATGCAGATGAAAAGTATCTTTTGTCAACAAATTGTAACATGTCTACTACTTTTGGTTGATCATTTCCATTACTAGTTTTCTTTGATTTAATAAGCCAAATTCAATCACACAAGAATACATTAATTGCATATGTAGACTTGTGAACTCGAAATGTATTTGGAAATGCATTTCAGGTATGAGTTCTATTAACAGAACCCGAAATGCATTTCCAAATATAATAATAAAGTCTACATATTGAATTAATGTACTCCTGTGTGATTGAAGTTACTAAAATCCTGAAATTTAGGTTAACAAAACAAAATGTCTTTTATTATTTGCACTTTATTATGTTTGCTGATTTATGATCAGGAATAATTTTTTTTATACACCATATGTTTGTATATTAAGCTGACTTGGCAAGTTTCAATTTTACTTTGTTCAATCAAGACAAAAGCTCATCTATATTTTGCCATGTGACATTTCCCCCAAAAAATTATCTCACAAAAACGATCTATAATTTCCAAGATTAACGTTTTTTGGCGAAATGAATAATAATAATATTTACATCTAATATTACAATTATATTATGATGTTATGTCTAGCCTAATCTAAATTATATATCTTGATATAAAAAAATAACAATGGTTTTTTATATTTTTGTGATTATTTGTCATTTTGTAAAAGTTATTAATGGCAAAGTGAAGTTTTAAACTTTGAAGAAAAATTTTTAATGACTTAATTATCTCCCTTAATAATAAATTGCAATCAATTTCTAAATCACTTCAAAATGTTATAGAGGTTTCAAAATGTTATATTTTCTAGATTATTCTGATTTTTTGGGACTATCTTAATAAATATATATCATCAGCAATGTCATTCATCAATTATAGAATGTTAATGTTAGATTTAAAAGCCAACCATACACTCAGTCATCTATTGTAATCTAAATATATGAAAAAAATATTAAGCCTAATAGTAATTTTGTGATGTATTAATTCTTATCATAATTTGCAAATTAATCTTTTTTTGTAATAATGTAAAATTAATCTACCTTACATTTAACAAATTAATATCTTTCCTTAATTTATTTTATTTTATAAAATAAAACTATTTATGGTATAATATATAAAATATTTACTTATGACTCCAAGGTCCACAAGGACTACACAAATTTAATTTTGTCATTCTCCACTGACGTCTAATAAATATATTTTGGTAACGCAAATTAGTTTGCATATCCTGATAACGATTATGCTCTTCTGCAACTGTTGAACGAAAATTTTCCATAATTTGTGACTAAAGAGAAATATATCAAAAAATTATAATGTACTTAAATCATCCATTTCTGATTTAAACAAAATGTCTTTTAGTCATATATAATCTATTAGTTAACAAATTATTTTATTATTTTAATAAAAATTTAAATATATTATAAAATAAACATTCAAATAACAGCTTACATGTATTAATATAAAAAAACATTTTTGAATAAATATAAATATAATAAATAATGTAAATGAAAACATTTTAAAAATATATTAGTCTTTAATAATTTTAACATTTGCAAGTGATAAATTTCTGTTAGATTTTAAAATAAAAACTTAATAAAATAACTGAGTTATCTCCAATACTTTTATCAGAAAAAACCATTTATTTATTTTATTACCTACCTGAAACCGAAGCTTACTTTCACCAACTTCTCGATTTCGTTTATGCATAGCAACCATAATTGCTTCATAACAATGATTCCAAAAAGTATTCATTATTTCTTTCTGATCTTCTATATAGAGCATAGTATATTTTTGCTGATGAGGTTTCACCTATTTGAAAAATATCAATAAATTAAATTAAAAAGTTAGCACATTTTAAATATTTAATATTTTAATAATTATTTTTTGGATTCTAACTGTACAGATTAAATAACAATAAAAATAATCAGTTAAGAAACTCAGTTTGATGGTGTTAAAATGTCAAAAATGTTTGAGATGTATATTAACAATGTTTAATTTTAGTAAATTTAACACCATCAAACTAAGTTTCTTAATTAATAACCTTTATACTGGTATATGTCATCATAATAAAAATTCTAGACAGTTTGAAAATATATATTATATTTCCATTTATATTAATTTTTCTATTTTTATATGTATTGAATTGTAATTTAATTATAGTCTGTCTGTCTTAGCCAAGACCATCAACACAAGTGCATATATACTAGTTGATTGAATCCAGTAGCAAAATAAAGGTGACTACTACAAACTAAGAAAAGAAGTTATAGGCAGTTTTGGAATCAAATAAAAATGTCAATAAGATGGATAATGTTCTGCATAAAAACAGTCTTATGTATTACTGGTTGAAAATTAAATAATATATAGTAATTAAATAAAAATTAAAATTAAATATAATTATTAGTGTTATATCTTTTGTTTCAATATTGAAAATTATTGACAGAACTCAATATAACAATAGTAAAGAGTAGTTCAAAGCATGCACTTTTCCTTAAGCATTGTGAATTTTGCTCATTGTTCTACCTGCTTTCTCCTTCACATTTGGATTTCTTCATGGTAGATAGGCATGTCTTTGGTGGTCAAACTATATTTAATTTGAATAAGCACTATAAGTATATATTTCATTCTGTTTAAAACAAATTTTTAATATGAAAATTTGAAATAATACAAAATTGATTGAACAAAATTTTATTTCTCAGAAAAAATTGAAACAAATTTCTTATATTGGTGTTCTTAAATTTAATATATCCAAAGAAAACATCAAGCATTAATTTGTTAATAACATAAGTTTTATTTAAATTTATAATCTTTAATATTATTTCTATAACATAATCATTATTTAATAATGAAACTATTTTCTAATCAGTCTTGATCATTTTCATTTAAGTAAAATTATTTGAGTAGTGCTTTGAAAGATGAATGACAGAAAATTTTGAAAATTATATATGAAAAGAGATGGAAAGTATTTGAAAGAAATTATAAGTTAAATGTTTTACCATTCTTTAATAATTATCTAGATGTAAATATAAGACAGTGTATATTTGTTTCTTTTATACGAAGACACTTAAATACATTTAAAAGTCTTATCTTTCATATGTTTTCTTAAACATAATTTTGAAGGTTTTTGAAAAAATTTAAAAACACTTTCCATTTTTCAAACAATGATATAGATTACAGTCAAACCTGTTTTTGTGCGGTCTTTTTCTGTGCGATTTGTTTTTTGTGCGGTATATGAAAATTTCAATCAAATTGGAACATAATTGACTCCTGTAAAATTTTTAAAAAAACTCTATTGGTTGTTTTCTATGACATCAGCAGGTTTTTTCATTTTTTATTCAGTAACATTTTTTTCTCATACGTTTATTTCGATCCCCTCTTATTTTAATAGCATAAAAACCATAAATATTATGTTATATTTGAACAGATGCAGTAAGTTAGCTCCCCTCCAGCTTTAGACTGCAGGTGTGAAATTTCATGCCTTGTTAAATGAAATAACACTTCCTGCAGCTATATTTATCAAATAAAATCATTATTTAACGATTATTTTTAACTTTTTAATGTTAGATTCGTATTTAAGTGGAAATAATGAATTAATATAAAAATTAAAATTCTTAGAGGATTTTTTTCCCCATTAGGTGTTGCAGAAAAAGGCCCAAGGAGTTAAAAAAGCAATTCCTAGTTATTTCGTATGGTTTCGAGTTATTTTCTATGTGAGACATTTTTTATTGGCCACTCGTGAAGTTTCGCGCGATTTTTTTTAATGCATTTTCTTTTATGCGGTCCCTATCCCCCGCATAAAAACAGGTTTGACTGTATTTTATTCATGCAGTCACTAATGGATTGAGATGTGACCTTTGTAAAATAACTCTTTGATTTTCAAGTGTTTAAAAAATAATGAAAAATAAGTTTATCTTCAGTAAAAAAAAAAAAAAAAAAGTTAGCTCTTTGTAATATTAACATTATAATTCAACAGTTTATGAAAAAATAGAGAAATAATGTTAAGATAAATATAAATGTAATGATTTTATAAGAAATGTCCTCAAAGATGATTCTTTTGTGAAATTGATATATGAATGTTGCTTGTTTTTAGTTATATTAGTTGTATTTAGTTATATTTATGACTGAAGATGAGAAATTACACATTAAAATATTTTGTCTATTGGATGTTTTGTTACAGTACATAAATCATTTTGAATATTTAAATAAAATGAAATTAGAAAAATTTGCTTTTTTGTCAAGTTATGATTGTTCTTATATTCTAAAAATATTATTTGAAATGTCAAATAATATTTTTCTGTCTAATATATGTCACTGTCTATCAATTTCATGAACTAACTATTGAGAGAAAATTACAGAAAATTGAGAAATAAAATTACAAATTCTGAATCATCATCAAATCCCTCTTCAAAGAATATGAGAAATAGCTGGAATTCCATAAAATATCAAAACCAAGAAAAAGTTTTGTCAGAAAATAGAAACAACAGGAAGACATCACTTCAATATAAAAATATAGAAAAATTGTGCTATGAATATATAATTTCTATTTATCAAACTATTTTTGCACAAGTAATAAAAATACAACATTAAAATAATTATATTTGTAATAAAATGTAAAAATTTAGTAAACTATAATGAAAACATTATTTTAAAAAATGTATAGTAAACCTTCACTTAACATTGTTTCATTCAACATCATTTCATTATAACACTGATTATAAAAAATAAAAGTACATTTGTAATCATTTACAATTCTTGTTGTCGAATTTTATAAACATTACATTCATTCTATGAGATGAAAATTAAAGGTTGCAATTATAATCCAATAAAATTATTATGACTAAATTATTTTCTTGAAATCTGATATAATTTGCATTTATTATACTTTCATCTTTTTACAAATAATATAAATCTATAGCTACATTAATTAACGTGTAAGGCATCATTTAATGTCAACGTAAACAATAAATAAACTTGTCCTCTTTACATTTGCCATTTTAAATTTATATAGTTTGCTGGAATTGCCAATTGTTCCAATTGTTTGTTTTTGAACTGTATGGTGGTAGGAAGTGATCCTTATAATTTTCACTTTGCAAACATTTATTCTTTATTACTTATCTTTACCCAATACCAACAATGAGGATTAAGCTGCCCTCCCCATATCACCCACCACAACTGTTATCACTACCCACCAAAAATTGGGTAAATAATTGTCACTTTGGGTAAATAATTCAGTGACAATTATTTACCCAATTTTTGGTGAATCAGCATCTTAGTTTTATTAATCTTTCTTAAATGTATTTATAGCTCACATTTATTTCAATATTTAACATTAGGAAATGTTTTGGGCCTTCATTTAGAAGTTTTTACTGATATTTTTATGACAAGAAATATGCCACAAAAACTTAACTCTTATGTATATCAATTAGCCTTTAATAAAATTAGTTTCATTGAACCATTATATATCACTTTGTTTAAAATTGCAGTTAAGTGGCTTTAAACAATTAACAATGTCAAGCAAGGACTTACTGTAATATCCATTAAAATTATCATCACTTCTTCTGGAACCTGTTACCTGTGTGCTTTGTGAAAATACAGACTTATTACAAACTCTTTTGAACTTTTGAACAGTTCTTCTTCAGGTGAAATCCAATGGAATGCTTCAAAATGGAACTTGAATATTCAAAAAAACAAATAGAATGCCTGTTTTATGAAATTCATTGAGATGAGCATGCGCATTCGTATGTGGATGGTGGTAATTAAGGGTCAGCATCTATGAGAACCTGCCAGGCTACCAATAGATTAATCTCCTCCTTCCGGTTGATGTTGCAGGCTGGTCCTGTGGCTAGCTATGGCTTCCAGCCATTTAAGATGCTCCTGGTGGGATGTACTGATGAGGATCAAAAGTGAAAGTTCAAAAGTGTTTGTTGATAAGTCCGTATTTTCACAAAGCACACTGGTAACAGGTTCCAGAAGAAATGCTGATTTCACTCTGGTGTTTGGGTGATGTTGAACTTTGCATTAAAATTATGAAGAAAATTCACAACTAAAAAAGAAAAAATTAGTGAATACACTTTCAAACTATTAGCCAACTGGTTTTTTGGTTTTTTTTTAAATCTAAAAAGTAAAAAAAAAGAAAGCTAAAAAATCATTATTTTATCATTATCATTACAATAAAAATATAATTACCAATTTTTCTATAAAGCTTTTCCATTCTGAACTAAGTGCATATTGTTGAAATTCCTCAAAAAATGCAGGACCAGCCGTTGAAAGAGAAAGAGAAGGAAGATGTTTTTGAATTTGAAAATGCACATTAATTTTTTCCAATAAAGCACGAACAACAGGAATTAAAAATGAATAATGTTCTTGTTTTCCAGCTAAAAATAAATAAATAAATAAACATACATACATACAGTAATTAAAAATTAAAAAATAAATTCTAAAATTCATCACATAAAAGTCTAACTCAAAGCAAGTTAAAAAAGTCTCCAGCTTATAATTTAAGCTCCAGCCTGAGCAATTTTTCTTGTTGTTTCAAAATTAATTAATAAAAAAATGTGCCTATATTCTAATAAATGTCATTAACATTTCCAATGTTAGTCACAATTTCCTTTGAATCATTAAATTTCATTTAATCAATAAACTGAAAAATAAAACTGTTTGCTTCAGAAACCAAAAAACATTTATTTTGAAATACTTTATGCTTCACTTTGAACTATTCATTTTTAAAAATATCCTATTTTATTCTTTTCACATACAATTTACAGGTATGCTGAATATGACCTAATGCAAAGCCAAAATGTTTTAAAATAAATGATTTTTAGTTTACTAAAGCAAGCATTTTACTTTCTAATTTATTATAACTATGGAGAAGTTCTGTATGTTTCTATTTAGTCAATAAATAGTTCAATCTATAATTATTAATTCTGCCATTTAACAAAATAAAATATACTTTTCTATTATTATATTTGAATTAATTACTAAATAATTTGTCACTAAAAAGAGGCATTAGGAACAATCTCTTATTAAATATAATAATTATAATTAAATTCATATTTATTAAATAACTTTGAATATTCTGGAAGAAAAGAATCTGCCCAGAGCAAGACTCACCCTGCAACTCCTGCTTACTGTGCAAATGCATTGCCAATAATGTTATCCAAGCCTCCAGTCCAATCGCCTCTTCCAGACATATATAATGAGGGCACTGAAGGCATCTCAAGTCAACACCATGTGTAACTGAAGATGGTTATATCATATTTATATATGTCTGGAAGAGATCGGAATGGAGGCGTGGGTAGTGTAACTGGCAACGCATCCACATGATAAGCGGAAGTTGCAGGTTAGAGTCTCATTCTGGGCAGATTCTTTTCTTCCAGAATATTCTAAATTATTTAATAAATATGAATTTAATTATAATTATTAAATTTGATAGAGGATGGCATCTAACACCTCCCTTTAGTGACAAATTTTTAGTAATTGATTAAAATATAATCATAGAAAAGTGGCTGATGTAATCCGATAGTTGTTTGGCTTTACAAAGTTATCAAATTTTGTGATGTTTGTTTATATAAAATATGCTATTTAAAACCTCAAATATCAAAAATTATTTTTTATTATTATAAATATAATCTCTCACATACGTTTAAATGTATATCAAGAGACTTGTTTTATTTTATTGTCATGAGTTTAAAATTCTGTTCATTAAAATCTAACATTTTTATATTAAACTCCAAATTTCTAAGGAAAAAAAATTACAAAAAATAATGCTGTGTTATATGATATGTAATAAAATTATACAAAATATTTTACATTTTTTAAACTCAATATTTATAACAGTTAATTCTAAGTTATTAAAAAGTGTTAATTTTTCATAAAAACCAACCTTTAGAAATTTCATCTGATTCACTTTTATCTTCAACAGTAAGTTTTAATATCAAATCAAGATTATATAAAAGATAACTTGTTTCCTCTAAACTAGCATTTGGCCTTGTCTGAACTAATGCATGAAGTTTGGCAGTAGCCATGGCACATAACTAATAAATTGAAAATATATTATGAATAAATTAATAAATACATAAAATAAATTTATAATAAACTGAAAATATATCAGAAAAAATGTAACAGAACATTTATTTATTTAATTTATATTGCCATCAGTATCATTTTCTTCAATTAATTACATCAATGTTCAAGTAAGAAATCCTAATCTGTACTACATCTATACTTATAGTCTTAATGATCATAAAGATGAGATGATATCAAGACCATAAAAATCTATACTATTAAGTCAAAGGAATTTTTAATCAATACAGGTTTTCAAATTAAACATGTAACTTAGCATCAGAATTTACAAAACAATATTTAAAAATATAGATAATTAGAGATTTATATTATCATGAACATAAAGTTAATAATAGTTAAAAATATAACCTTAATTATAACCTTAACCTTAGCATTAAAACTGCTGTTTAGTATTTCATTACATAATTAATTGGTATTTAACATCACAGTTCATAAAAAAAATTATTATTATTAATATTTGCAATTTATTTTTGTAGTAATTTTTTCATTTGAAGATATAATTCAACATCACAAAAAATTCAAAGTATTGTTTTGTTATTTGTTAAAGCTCATATGAAAAGTTCATTGATGACACTGGTGTCAATCAGGACGCAGCAGAAAAAAAGGACCAACTGGTCCTGACTGAATTTGTATGTTGGAACAGAGATTGAGTTGAATACTGTTGAACAGAACATTTTATAAGAAACAGCATTAGTTATATAACAGTTTTCTTATCATCTTACCAAAACTTTTACTTACAAAATAAACCAAATTTTTCTTTCACATTTTTCTAATCACATTTACATAATAAACAAATATATTCAGAACTTTAAAACAGAACAGACTGTCTATTGATTTTTGCAGCTTTGTCTTTGTGTCTATTTGTTTTCAGTGACTGCTCATGCATTCACTTATTTCAGAAAAATCATACCATAATAATGCTGTGTTATATGATATTTTTTAGTAATGAAAATACTTGAGACATGTTAATAATATTGGGTAAATACAATGCTATGGAATGTCTCTATGTCCTGTACCATACTTAGTCAGGTTCTGTTGGTCCTATTTCTGATGGGCCCAGACTGTTGCTTATTAATTCTTCATAGCACTTTGACTGTTAAACTAAACTTTCTAAACCAAACAGTTTTTGTGAAAAACATATGATATGGGTAGTCTGACATACCTTGTATATATATATATTTTAATTAATCAACATATATATGAAATTCAGTAAAACTATATTTGAATGTTAGTCATAAAGTTAATTTGGAATCTAACATGACAACTGAGACAATATAACAAAAATGTTTTATTTTAATACTAAAAAATCAGAATAATATGTAAAATTTAAAAAAATTAAAATTAAAATTATTATATTATGATAAATTTATTTATTATTATAATACTTCAATCTGTTTATTCAGGAGAACAAAATTTTTAAGTTATTTTTGGAAAGATTTTAAAATCAGCTTTAATAAAAGTTCTTTTAAATCAAATTTATAATACAATATTAGTAATGTCTTATGCAAAGAATCATAACTTTAGCTGTCAGAAGGTTTCCTACAATCATAACTACACTATGTAGCAACAAAAACAGTATAGACATTATTTATACATTACATTACATGCTATCAAAATCAGGAATTTACACTCTAAAGATAACTAAGAATAATCAAACCTATTATATAAGATCCATATGTATCAGAATAAAAGAAAATTTTTGTCAAGTAAGGTCTATTCAATATGGATTTAACTCCTTTCTTGTGCAATGGGCTTGGGATCATGATGCAAAGGTTCTATGGAACAAACCAGCTCTTATAGATAATTCTACAGAAAGATTCTGAATAAAAATACTACAGCAGTTGTACATCTATTGACTTTCTAGGTACATAAAAGATAATTAATGCCAATGACAGATAAAAATTAGCATCAGTTGAAAGCCTATCTTAAATACCATTGACATCAAGTACATAGTAAATAGATTATTAGCAAATTTTTTAGCATCCTGCATCTTACCTTTAGTTATTATCAATATTTTCCATTTTTAGCACTAAATCTGTTTAATTTATTAGATTAATAAAATAGTGTCTCTACCTCATTATGATGTATAGTGAAATTTAAAAGCATTGGTTTCACACTATTTCATTCTATATTCTGTCAAAAGTTATAAATTTGATTTTCAAAAAATTGTGGCTAAAGTTGATTTGAAAAGAATAAAAAATGTTTCCAAAAATAACTTGAAAATTTTTTGGTCTCCTGATGAAGAAAATTTGAAGTACCTATGTTAATATGGTGCCAAGTTTTAAGAACTCTAATAAATTATTATTATTTCAATCTTTGAAATTATTATTAAATAAAGTTCATACTAACTTCAAGATTATCACTCTTGGCACAAATCAATATAATATTTAATCCTAATTCTGCCATTTCTGCCCATCCTTCTTCAGGACCTTCTTCAAACACAAGTAAAATATCCAGAAGAGCCAATACTTTATCCAACAACTATAATAATAAATAATAAAATATAAAATAAACATATTTTCAATGTAAGATCAAATATACAAGAGCAACTATTTAAATAATTAATCTTACCAATTAACAGTTCATTTATTCATTTTTATCCTTATTTTATAAAAATTTAATTTATATTTTATCTAAATCATTTATAATCATAATACAGTAGAACATCGTTTATCCAAATCAATTGGAGACTGGGGTTGTTTGGATAACTTATTTTTCGGATAACCGATTACGTACAAAAAAAATATATTAACCTATCCCATGTTGAAATTTTTCTCCGTTGCATGTTGCTTCGTGTTGAATTTTTGTCGATTTTAAGCCTAACAAAAATTTTTTGTTAGGCTTAAAATCAACAATAGCCACGATAATTATTAATCGTGGATCTTACAATTATTATTAATCATGGCTATTGTATCATTAAAAATTATTTCTTTATTTTGTACAAACAAAATAAATATATTGAAAAATATAAAAACAAAAAAATTATACTTTAGAAGTTAATATAGTATCAAAAATGTTCAATTCAGCATGACACAGGCTGATTGGAAGGCTTTCGGATAAACGACGCTCTACTGTATTTACTGATAATTAATATAATTTTAATCTTATTTAATTAAATAAAAATAAGTAATGTGCATTTTCTTTCTTTTGTATATATATTTTTAACATTCCAAAAGAGTTGTGTGAAATCTGGAAGTTCAATAAATGCATTATAATAATTTATAATGACATTTTTGTAACTTATGTTAAAGCTTTTTATTTAATATTGTATCCAAACAATTCAAATAATTGTAAAAGCTTTCTTTATTTTTTTGACTCAACCATAGTGTATTATAAAAATTGCTGTTAGTATAGTAGAATTTGCTTATTGTAATCACAGATAATGTTACCAAAATTAGCTTGTCCCAAAACAATAATAAAAATAAATCGATAAACCTTCTAGTTATATATTTTTTATTTGTCTTATAATACTCTTTTAAGGCCAGTCAGTAAAATCTCAATTTCCACTAATTACAGTCTTATTAAATTCTCAATGTTATGAGCTGGACATCATCATCAATATAATATCCCAAAATGATTATAATTTAAAATAAATTCGTTTATTATATTGAAAAAACTTTGGACTTCCTATCTATTGTTTCAAACAACAATATTACAATAGTAGATTGTTGTGCAGACATACAAGACATATTTCTTGGTCAGCAAATACTCAAGGGTCCTCAAATTAACAAAAAAAAAAATTTTGCTATTATTCTTTTACAGCTTTAATTCACATGAATTTATGTAAAAGTCAAAAAGGACATATTGATCACTGTGTTAGAGCTGTCTACACACTATATATCACTAGCTATCAAGTGGAGAGTTACACTGATGCAACTTGCCACTTACCAGCAAGTGATATTTGGTATAGGAAAAAGTATGTGCTGGTCTACACAGGCATAGCTTAGACAAGGGATGGACAACCTGTGGCCCACAGTAATATTTTTTGCAGCCCGTCTCGCATAAAATATGAATAAATATATCAATTTCCCAGCTTAAGGAAATATGCAGCAAAAATTCAAACGTTATTTTTTACAACTTACATATGTGAATAGTTTTTCCGCAATGAATTTAGTAAAAATTAAAACAAGAAACCAGATAACAGACACATCGAAACTAATTTAAAACTAGCAGTGACTAATATTTAACCAAATATTTCCGATATATTACATTTACATCAGTTCCAGAAGCTAAATTAAATATACCTATGATAATTTATAATTATATATGAATAAATAATTGTGATTTACCAACATTTTTTTCACTTTTCTCTTGTATGCGGCCCATGTCAATTCAAAAGTTTTGAAATACAGCTCTTACATAGAAAAAGGTTGCCTATCCCTGGCTTAGACTATGCTGTTGGTACGAATAGTGATATTTGTGGTCACTACAGGAAGCATCAACGAGTCTACTACATCCTGTGACCAACCTTTCTAATATCAATAAAAGTGTAACAGCATCCTGTTTGATACTGAAACTTAACAAATTTTGGCATCTCAAAGTAAAAGAGAGCACAGGAGAAAAACAAATTGATAGTAGGTATGTACTACTTTTTATTACTTCATGTTCCTTTACTGTTGTCATTGTTTTTAACAGGGATCTTAGATATGGAATATACTTTAAGGAGTACTGTTGCTAAACAAATATATACCAAAATTCTCAAAAATATTGTATTTAATATTTTAAAATTTTAATATTTAAAAATGTTAGGTGTGGCCTCAAACGTTGTTTGAATCTCAAGCCTCTCCAAATGCATAGTTTGCTACTGAACTATATTTTCATCTATCAAACATCTGGATATATGTAGAGTCAATTTTGAATCTTGTCAATCATGCAAATTAACAAACTCTAACTATATGGTGTCAAAAGATTATTTTGATAATTTAAAAATGTTTGGGAATTTTAAAACTATTTTTCTCTTTAAAACAAAGTTTAAAAAAAATCACTTCATTATAATTTAAATAAAAATAAATAAAGGAAATAAAGAATAACAACTTAATTTCTCAAACCTTTTCACTTAATCTTCTTTCATCTGTTGTATTTTCCAAAACAACAAAATCATATACAAATCGTATTATTCTTATAGCATTTTCTGAATGAAGTGCATTTGTTTGTGCTAAAAATAAAACGTTAGGAAAATTATTAATCACAATAATTTAAAATTTTGTCACAACCAGAATTTAATTCTTGTAAAAAATACTCTCAATAAAGACTTGCTATGCAGTTAAATTTATATAAAGTAATGCATAGTTTAACAATAAATTATAATAATTTTATTAATATAAAATATGTAGATATAAATATAATTTAAAAAATTAATTTTTATATAACAATATTATTACACTATTATTAATAATATGAAATTGAAAAGTCTCGTTTAAAATTCAAAGATTTCCCATTAATCAATTTGGAATTTTGGATAATGGACTTGAAAACTTTAATAATATAAATGAATAATCAAAAATGATATTTTCTGTAAATATAAACAACAAACAACACAGGCGTATCTTTTAATTAAAAGGATGGTTTTATTTTATTATTTTAAAGATACTGCAGACCCCCCATCAAGATATACTAATTATGAGAAAAATAAACTATCTTTAATGTTGACAATAAAATCGATTAAAAAAATACTTTGAACATAAATATTTTCAATAATTGTCACATTGTAAAAATATATTGACGAGTACAAAAAGTTTGTCTTCAAAATCCATCATTTCAGTCACCATTGACAAACAAACAAAAAAAAAAGCACACAATCATTGTCACATTATCAGAAGAAAAACAGATTAAGAACAAGTTGCAGTTAGACTTCCTCCTATAGGATGATTCCCTTGTCTACATTTCATATTGCTTTATTTTAAACTAAATGAATAATGAAACTGAATATTAATATTTTTATTAAATTATAACTTCATAAACAACATTGCCAATGTATGGGTAATTACCTAATTTTCAGGTATTTTCAGTTACAATAGTTAATTTGATGTGTATTTTTAGAAATTTTAACTTTCTTAATAGTTTGGAATAAATTTAAATTCATTTATTCAGCATTTGTAAAAATACTCAATAAGTAAAAAAACTTTAGGGGTTTTTTCTGTATATCTGTGTGTGTGGAGGGGACACAATTTTGCTCACCCTCTTTGAAGCTTAATAACTCCTGTGCTGTTTGTTGAAAATTTCTGAAAGTTTGCAGGGAGGTTTGTGTATTAGGAAGATTGATGCTATTAAATTTTGGTAATTAAAGGTCAAGAGTGTGGAGAGATAAAGGAGGGTCATGTTATGTCTCAAGTAGAGTCAGACTTAATGATAATTTTATTCATTATTGGATTTACAATTTTTTATAAAACCCATCCCTACCCTCAAAATTAAGCCTCTTGCCATTTTATAATAATTAAAAAACTTTTTATATTTTAAATTTATAACAGATGGCACCACACAAACAGTTTTAATTAATTAGTTAGAAAAGTTAAACAACTTGTTGCTGGATTTTTCCTGATAACTTATTGATATATTCCATAATTAATATATACCAGGTGTTATAAAATAAGTATCTCTATTTGGAGCTGTTGGTAGCTTGAAGGAATGACCCAAATAAAACCAAAACTGGTACACAAGCTATTTAAGAAAAGGGGAGAAGAAAATAACAAGGGAGAAAAATAGTTATAAAATTATCGATAGAGAATGCTGTAAACTTTGAAACATAATGTGTAATACAAGAACAAAGAATTATGTGCAAAAACTGATGGCATACCAGTATTTTTGGATAATATCACAGTTAATGTGGTTATGCTTTCACACGGCATTTACAATTTTTGTAGAACCTGAACTGGATCATCAATGCCATGTGACAGCATAACCACATTAACTGTGACATTTTCCAATAAATATCAGTATGCCATTGGTTTTTACACTTTAATTCTTTCTTCTTGTATTACACATTACATTTCAAAGTTTACAGCATTCTCTATCAATAATTTTATAACTATTTTTTCCCCCTTGTTCCATTCTTCTTCCCCTTTTCTTAAATAGTATGTGTACCAATTTTGATTTCATTTGGGTTATTCTTTCAAACTACCAACAGCTCCAAATAGAGATACTTATTTTTAACTACCAGGAAAATATAATATGCCAATAATATGTTACTGAATACAATAAAATATAAAAATATAGTAATATATATAATTTTTATTCAAAATATATAATTTATTATCAAAATTATGATTCAGTTTTTTTATTTTCTAACAATTCATAATCGTAATTATATAAATATAAATATACAATTCGTAAATATATAAAATTTATCTTTTACAAAATTTATGACTATAAATAGCTATTTGTTTATAAACAAGTTATTAACTATAAACTGGGATTAAAATTTAAGCATAACAATTGCAATGGGATGTACCACAATAACACACTACTTAAACAAAAACCTAGTTTATTGGTGTTAAAAATCACAAGTAAGTTGTAAGTATAAAACAAACATTTTCAACATACACTAAAATGTCATCAGGAACGATAGTAAAACTAAAAACAAAGCTTTGAAAGAGAACACCCTAAATTTAAATATCTTATGCAATGCGAAGGAACAAATACAGTAATTTTTATACATATTGAAAATGTTCTGCACAACACTTGTGACTATTAATACCAATAAACTGACAAGCAAGTTTGTATTAAAATTTAACTCTTGTAATCATCATATTCTAAACTAAAAGATAATAAATATTCTTATCTCATTTATTTCATTTTTTGGACATTTTGCTGGTTTTAAACATTTTGTTAATTTTTATTATTACATAAACATTACAATATTAAATATATTTTATTACCTGTTTCTTGAATATCATTTAAACATAGTTGTAATGTATATTCTAAGATATATCTTTTTATTTCTAAATGGGATGAATATAATTCATTACTTAATGCAAGCATATTCACACATGCAAAAACGTGGCCATATTCCTATGTTAAGAATAAAAATCAAAAATATATTTAAATACTATAATAGAAAAATTTTTAAGTATAGTAATATTTAAATTGTTTAAAATTAATAATATAAAATATCTGATTTCATAATATTCTTATTTGAATTCATCATCAACAAACTTGATTTTTTCAAAATATACAAAAACATTTTCAAAACCAATTTCCAGAGAAACTTCTAATCCTGCAGTGATAAAAGATGTTTCTGAATATCTATATTAGTTTTCATAATTTAAAAAAATGAAAGGTGATTTGAATGAAAAAAAATTAAGAATGATTTATTTTCTACTAACATAAACAAATTCATGTAATTCTGGATAAACATATCAGTCATTTTTCAAGCTAATTTTAAAGCTACTGTATTTTATTTGAGTGTATAAATTAAATAATATTAAAATACAAGTTATGGAGATATCTTAAAATTATCATCCTACAAAGTGTGTAAAACTAATAAACTTCTTGAGGATGGTTAATCTCAAAATGAGTTAAACAAATGGTTTATGGTAAACTTGTCTACAATCCATAATCTATCAGAGAGATTTAAAAAGGCAAACAGAGTATTCTGAAGATTTATGTAAGAAAACCTTATATTCCAATTGTATGAGATAAAAATATCTTCAGTTAAGTATTCAACAACAATAACTCCAAGTCAACTTAATTCTTATCATTTGGATGCTGGTTTCTTGTATTCTAAGTTATTTAATGATGAAAACATTTTTTTTATTCATTAAACTATACACTAGTCAGAAACCTTGAGCTTAACTTTATCATATTTCTTATATCAATAACAATATGCATTTTAGGTTCTTAACTTTTCTTTAATTGTTCTATTATTCACTTTCATATGTATGTTTGATCTGACATTCTCTATTCACTTTTCCATTACTGGAGAATGTCCAGATGAAAAAATATACATACATACAAAAGTTAATAAAGATTTCAAAAATTACTATTGGCAATTTATATATAAAAGTAACAATTCTATATAATTAAAATAAATCAAATTAGAAAAGATAGAAGCATAGAAGTTAATAATTTATTGCATCAGAAATAAATTACTGATTTATATATTTTCAGACTTTGTTACATTTTGTTTTACTATTAATGGTAATATAGATTTCAAATTACATATTATATTCAATAATTTAAAAAATTATAAATTACTATTAGAATAATTTCATATTATATTTTTCAAAAGTATTTTATATACAGGCTTCCCTCACTTAACATCAGTAAATCAGTAATCCCTGGAAATCAGACAGTCTGTGGGTTAACATTAACTGGAATTCTATTTCCCATAATTTTAAATGGAAAAAATAATAATGTATTATATCATCAACACAAAGCCAAACCAATTTTCTAAAGGTAAGTAAAATGCAATAAAATGCCTACATATAAATAAACTACTAAAATGTCTTCATATTATTAAATATTAAATTTCTAAAATTCTAAAAATTTTATTAAAGTTTGTAAAATACTTAAAAATTTGAAGTTAAACAGTTAAAATTGTTCTTTTGTAATTCTGCAGAATATTTAGCATTCACTTATTTCAAATATTAAAATAAACTTCAGAAGTTTACTTCACTTATTTATAAATATTTGTTAACAATCACTATAGTGCTATCTAAGTAAAAAATAATTTATGATGATTAATTAAAAAATACTGTTAATTTTTGACTCACTTAAAAAATTGTTTATAGAAATGGTACATGAATAGTTAACAACTCATTTAATTTAAATATTTTTTATAACCAATATACCTCCCAAATTTGTTTACTTGATCCATCAATACCTTTCCACACAATATCACAAACAACTGTAATGACTGTTTGGCAGAGAACAAGATCTTGGTTTTCTGTTTCAATTAATGTTTGATTTTCATCAGAATCTTGAGAAATCTTAAGATTACTTTCCAGTGTTGTCAAATAACCAGAACTACTGGAATCAGGTAGTGATTTTGTATCATTGCTTGAAGCAACTGTAAGATCTTCTAAACTAGAATTTCGACTTCCAGATCGAGATCTATAAAAATATTTTTAAAAATTATATGTATATATATACATACATAAGCAAATTGGGAGTTTTCAGAATTAAATTAATTATTATTATTATTATATTACATAAACATACATAAACAAGCAAAAACTTGAATGAATAAAGCTTTCTAGATTTTTGGGGAGTTTTTAAATCAATATACCCTAAAATAAAAAATGTAATCAACAATATGTGATTGATTGTATTTTGCATACTATACAGATCTAGTAAAATTTAAGTTAAATAAGTAAATTTGATAAATTTAGTTTATTATTAAACAAAAGAATTAAGAAAACTTTTTAAAATAAAATTTAAAATATTTGTTTCCTCAATTCTTTATTAATTGCAACCTCAGAATTTTTTTAACTGGCAGAGAGTTTACAATATTAAATTTTTCTATTACAAGTGATAATATTTTCTTATAAAAAGTAATAAATCAAATGAAATTATAGAAGAATACACTTTTTTTTTGATATAGCTAATAAAATAATACTAATGAAAACTGCAATTACATTAAATAGTTAGAAAATTATCTTTTCCTTTATGACATAAAGATAATAAAAATTTTAGTTTTATCTTTAAAAATTGTGAATTTCAGTAAAATGGTGATTAAGAATTATCAAAAGATACTGTATTTTTATTTTTTATTTTTGAAAAATGAAGAATTATCTAATTGGAATATAGCCAGTGGTTCCAATAAAAAAGAAAAAAATTTTTAATTTAGTGCACTTTTGCAATAAGAAACTATTTCTAAATTGAGTTAAAATTCCATATGTTTTTAAAGGTGTTTATTATTATTTTAACATTAAAATATTTTAATTTGAAATAATTTAGTAATCTGTCATAATATTATTTTTTTAATTAAACTTTTGTGATATCATTTTACAGTTATTATTTATTATACATATAACTGTAAATATCATTTGAAATGTAGAAAAACTGAAAAGACTCAAAAGAAGTTGAAAACATTTTAATTAAAGAATCTTTGGTAAACTTAACAAGCAGTATTGTATGGTTTATATAAAGTATATATTATTTACAAGGAATTATAGATTATGACTAAAATGCAGTGTTTTGAAAAAATATAAAACAATGGTTGAACCACAAAATCCAGGCTGGAATCCCTAGAATATTTTTACATTATATTCTATATTATTAATAATATAAGGTTTTTGTCACTTTTCAGATATTCTTTTATTCAATTTAATATAATGATAAATTTTCTTATATCAAAGTTATATGTTTTAAACTTCAGGGCATATACAATTTCTTTGTAATATAGTAATTGACATTTAAATGTATCTGTTTATAGTTAATTATATGTATAAATTTTTAATATTTTATCACTGTATTTTAGTTGATTATATTATAAACGTGTATATTTAATTTAGTTATAAAATTTAACAAAATTTATTTTAGGACTTGCCTGTTTAAAAGATTTGGAAAATCAAAATCAAATATATGTTCTCTCAATTGCATAAGTAACTGTGGTGTTTTAGGTAATGAAACACTTTCCTCTATACTATGCTGAGACCAAGAAGCACGTCTTGATAACCTTCTCACACTTCCCGTACGTGGAGATTCTAAGTAAAAATATTTATTTAAAATTGCAAAAACTAAAATCCAAAATTAATACTAATCTTTAAGAATTAAAATTTGCAAAAAGAAAAAAAAAAAAATTCTACACAAATATTTTGAATTTGTTATGTTCCTTTTAATGAACTAAAAAAAATGAAATATGATTAATGATTCCCTTTAAAGCTGCAAATTTTTCAACTTACCACTTCTATTTTCTGCTTTTGAAACATTTTTGAACTCAGGTGACATATCTGATGAGATATCAGAAGAAAAATCAATTAAATTAGTAGGTATATTTGAAAAAGATTCTTTCCTATCTGATACAGGATATTTTATAAGTAATCCTAATAAGCATTCCTGCCAACCAGTAAGTTTGCTTATGGTTACCCAGTTGGATGTACTGCGATTCAGCGATTGTTTAAGCTAAAATAAAAATAAAACAATTAACTAAAACTCATTTATTTTTTTTAAATGTACAGCTTTTATAATTAATTTCTAATTAATAGTATCACTTCCCATAATTATTTCTTTTAAATTATTATAAATAAAAACTCTAATGTATATTTTAATTACATTTATGTACTCATTTAAGACATAAGCTACTATTCATTTCTTTAAAAACTATTTTTCCTGATATTGAAAGATTAAAAGTAGGAAAAATGTAAAATATACATGCAAAAATTTTAAAATAATTCAAATGTGTTTGAGCCACTCATTTGCCAAATTGATTAACTCAAGAAACAAAAACACAGAGAAACTGATAAAATGATATACATTTTTTTTTAAACTTAAACTTTAATATAATGATAAAGTTTCTAATAGTAATTTTAGAATGTACTATTAGGGTGTAGCTTTCAATGACATATAAAATTATAACGATTATTCCAAGGATGTATTAATTTTACATTTTTTGCATAACAAAGGAAGTTAATAGATTTGACCTGTGAATATATATTATATGCAATTAAATATATACAATTGCTTATATACAATTAAAATAAAAGTAATGTTTTTTATTCTTTATTTAAATTCTAAGTTTTAAATTTTGTATTCTAATTTTAATTTTTATTTAATGTTTTAATACAGAGTGGTTAGAAACTGATGGTACTCAGACACATGTAGAGCAGTCTCTACTAAACCAAATCAAATGACAGTACACATGCAAAGCAGATCACAGGAAAGAAATTTACAAAGGAAAAAAAAATTACTTGAAATTTTCATCACCAGAGAAAAATATGGCACTGCAAGGATGAGAATTATAAAATAAGCAGAAAAAATTTTATTAGAAGAATAAAATTTCATTTTACACATTTACAGAATGTTTTCACAGTAAGATCCTTCTCTGTCAACCATATGTCACAATTGCAAAATCATGTTATCAACTGCTGCACATAAAATTTCAGGAGAAATATGAGAGACATGTTACACTATACTGAGCTTTAACTCTGACATGGAGTGCACATGCCTATGATAAACACAATCTTTCAAAAAAAAACCTCCCAGCCAGAAACACATTTTTGACTACACAGTGCCTAATTTTTTCTCTGGTGGTGAAAATTACAACTAATTTCCCCCCATAAATCTCTAACCATGATCTGAATAGTACATGTACCAAGTTTCATTTGATTCAGTTTAGTAGAGCTGGTTCCACAAGTCTGAGTACAGTCAGTTTAATTCTAACCACTCTGTATATCACAACTTCAATTAATATAAATAATGCATTTATAAAAACAAACATAATTAAAATTCATAGAAAATTCATATTTATAAGAAAAAATATTTTTTCCTTATAAATTCAATGATTTAATTTTCAATAAAATTTCTAATTAATGTTAAAGAATTCTTTTATTATATGAAACTCATTTTATTTTAAATGTTAAATATATTTTATTCACATAAAATTATTATTTATTTTTATTTTATTTTTTTAAGATTATAAAATTATTATAGATCTTTTTAAATGTTTGTCTATCCCAAAATTCAATAATTAAAAAGATGATGTAGATTCATACCTTTTGTATTGATTCAAGTTTAATGTCAATATTCATATTTCTAATAAAATGCAAGAGTAACACAGCACCTTGATAGGCTTGTAAAGTTTCTGTAAATAAATTATTTTTTAACAAGTAATATCACAAGTTTAACATTATCTATCAAACTGCAATGTTAATAAATTGATATCAGGTTCAATTTTAATAGAAAAGTAGAATTATTATATACATATATATGAATTGACTAGCTGTTACCTGCAACTTCCCCCATGCAGATTTTGCAAGCAAACACCATTTATACAACAACCATACTAATTGTTATATACCACCTACCACTGAGAATGATGAGAATTGCTGAGAATCAAACAAACTGTTTTCAATTCATTTTTCTGCAGCATTTACAATCGTTCTATAATAGAACCAATATGCAATAACAAATTTGAATTTAAAATGGTTCGAACATTTGGTTAAAAAATCGAAATATATAAAAATATTCATAACAATGTCTGAAATGTTAACAATTTAATACACCTAAGTACTCAATGAAGACTAAACATAGAAAACAAAAAATTGCATCTAAAATAGTACAGTAGAAGCCGTTCTTAAGGTTAAGCCTTAATGCTCTCCCTCTACCCCCATGGAGGAATTTCGAAAAATCCCTTCTTAGTGTGTGTTTTCATGACGTACCCTAACTGTGTACCAAATTTCACCTCTTTAGGTTCAGCAGTTTGCTCTGGGTGATGATGAATCAATCACCCAGTCAGTCAGTCAAAATCAGTAATTTTACATATTTAGATATACAGTATATTCAAATAATGATTTTACTAAAGAAATAATTTTATGACTCTCATCTGATATCATATTATACATTTTATTATTAACAATAAAAAATATGTTTTTACATTATAATTTTTATTTAAATACCATTATATGAAAATTATCAAAACCACTGTCAACAATTTAATTTGAAATTTTCTCAAAGTTTATTAACTTGCTCTATTTTTAAAGCATATAATTAAATCTGAATCAAATACAGTCAAACCCATTAATATGAAGATAAAGAAACTTAAAAATTGGCTCTTTGTATTAAGTAGAATTACCTTCTCAATAACTGCAACAAATTACTGAACACATTCAACAAAACCTTTAACATTCAGTAACAAAAATTTTTATGTAAAAACTTTCACGAATGTTTTTGATCTTAAACAAGATCTGTATTAGATCAACAATGATATTCCAAATTGGAATGAGCAGACTTTTTCAAAAATTTTTAAATAAATAGAACAAAAACATAATGATGTAAATCGAACATATAAATATACATAATCAGTGGTATTTTTTAAGAATTATAAAAATAAATTAGATACACATAAAACATAAAATATTACAAAATGATATTAATTAATTTATGTTGGTATTACCTAGTTTTCATTGTCATGCATACAAGATGCTTTTTCCATCTTTAAATTCTGCTGATAACATTTTGGGCATGTAAGTGATTTTGTTAAATTTTTAAATTGCTTCTAAACTAATAATTCTATATCCAGGGCATTGATTTTCCAAACACATAGCTGTCTCCTCAAAATATTGCTGTTTTTGATATGAAGTTGATCCTATATTTTCATCAAAATTAATTGGTGCTTTTAATTCTTTGGAAAATGTAGAATTTTCTAAATTATCTATATGTTTGATTTACATCATTATGTTTTTGTTCTATTTATTTAAAAAATTTTGAAAAATTCTGCACATTCCCAATTTGGAATATCATTATTGACCTGATGCAGATCTTGTTTAAGATTGAAAACATTCATCAAAGTTTTCACATTAAAATTTTCATTACCGGATGTTAAAAAGTTTTGTTGAATGTGTTTTGTATTAAGTAAATTACAAAAAATTAATGATAAAACCATTAAGCAGAAAAAGCTAAATTTCCTCTTAATTATTTCACTATGTTAATCTTATTTGGATATGTTTTACAAAATAAACAAGCAAATAAATTTGTGTGTTACTCCAAACATGCACTTTATTGAGATACAGTGGCTTAAAAAAAAATTAATGCTTGTTTTTCAACATTGACGAAAGTCAGTACAACAATGATTGAATCTATTGGATCTAACTGCCAAGATAAATCCAGGAGCCGGATACATGTAAGTCTTTACAAATTTAAAAATAGCTTAATTGCTTGGATACTGATAGAATTGGTTTTTTTAACTTTGAAATTACAAACAAATTGCAGTATTTAATATTTTAATTTGGTTGTTTTATTATTCCCATTATTAAAACAATCAATAATAAGAACTATTTCATAAAACTACAGATTTTTAATTGAAAAATTTCCCAATCCTGTAAACTTCCTTGTTGATGAGATGACCAAAGTAGTTAAAGCATCAGTTTACTATTCTAGGAAACTCAGATTCAAATCTGGGCAGGTTTAAAAATCACAGGAATTGTTTGGGTAGTATGTCTTAGATATATCAGACCCCATCCCTCACACCTGGCTGTGCTACTGTGGGCCATGCCAAACCCATGATAAGCTTGAAAAAAGTTCTCTTAGTGCCCACAAGACTAAAAAAGTAAACAAAAAATTTATGGTTTCCATTGTTCATGTCTTAACTAATCATTCAACAGTGCCACAGTGTACAAAGCACCATTATAAGAGAAGTAATTTTTGAGTTGGAGTGAACATCATTAGGATGGCATTTGCACAACAACTGCATTGCCAATGATGACAACATTATCACCATATGTATTGTGGCCAACAAATTAAAGTCAAAAGCATGCTCCTGGTCATAATGTATCTTGTGTTTTTTCATTTTGGCTCTTTTGCATTCAAAGAAGTGTGCTTTATATTAAACAATGTAATACAATTGTTATTGAATTCATCAGACCAAGACAAGCTTAATATTACATATTAACCAATGTTATATTCATTAACATTGAATTGCCTATCCTGATCCTTGGGATTGTAAATCTACTTTGCACTAATAGAGAGTTTGCATAAACCAATAACATATTGACAGGAATTGACTGTATTATTTTTTCTGTTTTAATACTATTCCTAGTATTTTGAAGAGTGAAAATATTTTTTAAAAATTATAAAATTATGAACAAACTTTTTTAATAAATCAAATTCTGTGTATATAATATATGCAGAAATAACATGAATATATTTGACACATTATACTTGTATATTTTAAGTATAACTGATATTTCAAATGTTTTAGCTTTTTTTTAATAATTTGATTACTATATACTTTCAAATTAACTATTGTAAACAATTTATGATTACAAAACATTCTAATCTCTTAATTATTAATTTTCTCAATAATATGTATATTATTTTTATAAATTTAAAAACATAGAAGTTTCATTTACCTGTCATAAGAATTTGGTCCATTAATACATTTATCATATTTGACGTTACATTAGATGTTGTAAGAAGACTTGTTAAACTTCCAAATCCAATATCATGTAATCTTAAGCGAGATTTTGATTTTTCATATACTTTATCTGACTTGAGTAAACCTGCTATTACCTAAAAATAATTATTTCACATTTCAAAAAAATAATTTGAGAGAATAGTTTTAAAATGTATTAATTTAAGCATAAATGTATGTTTATACCTTTAAAACTTTTAATTTTAAATTTTCAGAAAATTCTGGATTTATAATAAGGCAATAAAGCAATTCTGAACAACCAGGCTCATACATTAATAAAAATAACTGATCTTTAACAACTCGATTTTCCATTATACTTAATATTACATCTAAGACTTCTTCAAGCTGGAAGAAAGAAAAATGAAAAGTCATTTAAACAATTACATATTCAATTACTTGAAACAACATATGTATTAATAAAAAATTTAAAAATTTATTTACTGTACATTTAGATATTTCGAACTTAAAATAAGTTACTTTTTAGGTTATTCTTTTGTGAAATTTATTTTAGTGAAATCTGAAGGTAATATGTCAAAAACATTTTGTTCAAAGTATAATTATTTCACTATTAATATGTTTAGTTCAGTTTATAATTATAACACTAAATGTTTTTCTTTGTCAAATACATATTTTAACAGATTTATAATACAATAAATCAATAGTTTCAATGATTAAAATGAATAAATAATATAGAATGTATATTTGGCAATAATTTTTTTTAAAATTAACTTTACACTGATTAGTGTATTGAGCATTGTAATATGTATAACAAAATTGAATTATATTAATTTTAATAAGAAAGCACTTATATAAAAAATTTTTACTGGAATAAAAAAGTGAACGAAAAGTTTCATCATTCTGTATTAAGAAAACATTTGCATTTTTATTATTTAAATTGATGTCAATAACATCTTATTTATAAATGAATCCATTGATCTTTAATATAAACAATTCAGATAATGAACAAATAAATATTGAAATTTGTAAAGCTTGATTTGTCAGATTTTAAAGTTTAAAATATACAAAATATTCACTTTGCATTTAATATTTAAATTTTGACTCATATTTTTATGAGTCAAAATTTAAATATTAAATGCAAAGTGAATATTAAAACATAATAATGTCTAATATACATATTTGTTAGATAAAATATATTATATTATATTATACTTTCATATTTGTTTTGTATTATAAAAACTTTACTAGAGACAAAAGTCATTTCTATAGAAAGTATTCAAAGATTATATTTTTTAATTATTTGTTAGCATTACAGTAATAAATTTTAACAATTTCTTTCAAATGTGTATGAAACAATATGTGTAAGAAAATTAACAACACAAAAAAGTTAATAATAAAATTTTAAAAGTAATATTTAAATGTTCAACAGTGGAAGAGAATCAAGAAACAAAGAACCTACACAAATAAAATGACATCACGTTAACAGATTTGTAAGAGAGAAGTGCATATAAAGTGGGAAAATTGAAGAAAATAGTTTAAAGCAAATTTAAAAGATGTTTTTGCAATGGTAAAAAACTTAACTATCAGGAATCTTTACAAAGTGGATTGTAATCAAAAAAATGTAGAAAAACTACTTAGCATAAAAAGTTACATCAGAAAAAAAAACAAAAAAAGAAAAAGAAAAATTATGATTAATATCTTTAAGTCATTAAAATTACTAGTTTTCAAGGCAGTTTAAAATTGAGCATATTGATCTTAATAATATAGCAGATTCTTTACATTAAACAAAAATTTTTGGTTTTTTTAAAAATACAAAAACATTGTTTAATTAATAGCTTTACTAGATTATTATAATAAATTTTCATAACTTATTTGCTATTTTAGTGTGGATAATTTACAGAAATGTCTTTATAATCAATTTTTGATTAAACTATTATTTAAGTTTCTTAATCTTACCATTTCTTCTTCTTTTACACTGATAAGAAAACCAATAAGAGCTGATATGTCTTGAATATTTATGTCTCGAGTGACATAATATTTAATTAATCCAAGTAAAGAAACTCTAATAGTTTTTATATCTTCATTACATAATAAATCACAATTACTGAAAATATTAAAATTAATTTTAATAATATATTTCATTTTTACTATAATAAATAAAAAATGTGATGAAATTAATTAAATTAAATTAGAAACGTAACTAAAAATTAGAATGTAACACAATCTATATATTAGCTTCATTATCTATTTACTTGTTAAACTTAGCTGTCTTTTAGTAATAGCAACATTTTAAGTGAAATAAAACAAAACAAAACAAAATTTTAATTTCTACAATAAATAACTATATTTTTTGCTTTTTTTAAATGTATTAATTATCAATAATAATTTAAAAATCTTACATAAAAAATTAAATATAAAAATTTATTATGTTTTGTATTTGATAACCACTCACCACACCATAGTAATTTTAAAAAATTATGCACTTGGAACCAATATACAGTGTGATAACGTCAAAAAAATTTCAAAAAACATCGAAGTTTTATCGACGTTATTACACCATATATTGGTTCTGAGTGCATAATTTTTTTTTAAATGTTTTGTATTATTCTTAAATACATATTTCATACAATTTATAAAGTTTGTGAAAACTTTTAGACTAAAAATATGAAACAATTTCAGAAAATATTTCATTTTTGTTTTAAATAAAAGTAAAAACAAAAGTAATCAATAAAAACATAATAAATATATATTAATTTACCTATAAAACATCTGTATTGTATCCAATAAAAACTGAACACCATATTGTTTACGATAATACTTGTGATTATCTTTTATTATTGTTGATAAATATTGTATGTGACCTGAAACATATAAATATCAGTTTATATATAATCAATATTCTAAATTAATTAAGTTAACTTAAATATAAAAAAAAATTATTTCACATTGTTACACAAGCTGTAATACTTATTACTTCCTAGGAAGATAATGATGTAATTGCATAAAATTTTGTTATAGTAGGCAATGTACTGTATAATGCTTGTAGGTGTAACACAGAAATATTATATAAGAATGGTCTCATAAAGAAGTTTCAAAAATATACATATCTACAATCAAAACCCAAATCATTATCCAAACTTAACTCTAAACTGTTGAATTATTTTTACATTGGTTTAAGTCCCATTCTAGATTGATCTTTACTTATTAATCTTCAGGTAATATTATTACTTAACCACTTTCATTAGGACAAGTTTAGAAATTTAATTAATTAAAAATTGCTTTCAATATAGCTTGGAAAATAATCAACATTAGACTTAAGTTTGGTTCAAAATAATAAATAAATGGTAAACTCATTAGAATGGAGCAGCCAGAAGTGGTATCAAAAGATGAAATGAATTAATCCATGTTTTATTTTTAGCACATTATGAAAATATAGTCATTTTTGCTTAATTTTTGCAAAAATGAATTGACTTATTATGGAATAAAACTTTGTTCTTATTTGGAAAAAACAAATTTATTACATGACTTGAACATTACTCCAGATTCAACCAATTACACCATCCAGAAATATAAAAAAAAATGAGCCAAATTATTCATTATAGTAACTTAATTTACAATTTAATTGATTTAAACCTAATTAATTTTTAGCCTCTAACTGCATAAAACAGAACTTCTAAAAAAAATCTGAACCAGACAATTTTTAAGTTTGATAAATTTGTTCATAAAGCTTTTGGTGTATAGCCTTAGCATGTGAAATTTCCTTAAAAGCAACTGCTGTATCTAATTAAATACAGATCCAAGTGGAATTTGTTGATACATTCCAGACCCGAAAAGAAAATATGGAAAATATTGTGTAAAGTTCTCATTATTTATCTCAAAATTAGAATTTACCAACATGGATCATTCTTGCTCTGAGGTTGTCATATAATATAAAATATCGTTCCAATAGAGAATGAGGGTCTTGAATATTTCTAATAGACAATATGTGACTTCTATCATAACAATGTTTGGTCACCCAAAATATAAAATGCTAGAGTATTTTATATACCTTTATGTTGATATTAAATAATTTAACTAAATTTTGAAGTAAAAATTTATAAGTAAGAATAATTCAAAAAAATAACAAGAAAATATGAAAATTATAAAAAACAGTTCTTACCAATTCTCACAGCAAAAGCACCTTTGCTCCAAATTCTAAAATCAAATAATATGTATTGATGAATAGCACGAAGAAGATCAGCTGCTTTCTCACAACTAGATGTTCCTTCTACCAGAAGCTGAACTGCCATAAGTACATTAACATCAATCAATGATGCTGGCACCTTTATAAATAAAATTAATAAATTTTAAATCAATTTTATAAATTATATAAAAATCTATTTATATTTAACAAAAATTTAAAAAATATATTGTTAATGTAAATTTTCTCTGTGTAAAAAATTGATTAAAAACAGAAAATAATTCCTTTATTAAAAATTAATTTTATATAATGTTATCCAAATACAACTGAGAGTTTAGTTATTCAAAATTGTAGCACTTCTGACAACATTTAAAAAACCACGAAATGCAGCAAAACTTTATTTACTGTTTTCAGCCATAGTTTGCTGACCTTCTTCAGGTGAAACACAAATTCAAAAGTTAAGAATAAACAATGATAATTCAAATATAACATTCTGAAATACAAACATTTCAAATGTAGAAAACCAGACAATTAAGTCTTAGGTTACACACAGTTTAAATCATAGAAGCTCTCTGCTGCAGACAGTGTGTTGATATCCTTGTAGTTAATTGCCCACCTGAGATGAACCAATTTGTAGATATGTAATGCTTCTGCATATCAAATGCAGTGCTGTCACCAAACTTTCTGTATGACTTTTTGCTTGGTCCCAGTTAACATTGACAAAACTAGAATCTGAAAGAACATACACTGCCAAGATTCTGGTTGAATATGACCTCCATATGTCATCTTGGTGTTATTTCAATCTCACGCACAGAGATCACATGGTGGATCCAACATAATGTAAATAATGCACTGTGCATAACATCACAATGTATGAATTAAACAAGAAATCGTAATATAAGAACCTTTAGTTAAATAAAGATTAAAAATAACAATAGAGCAGGACAGAAAATAATACATAAAAGTTAAAAATATACGTAAAGTAATTTCTTCATAAAACAATGAAACCCTAAACTTCATTCTCCAAAACCACAGTTTCCCAGATCATCATTTTATAAATGTTGTTCTAGAATAATATCAAATTTTTTAACTGTCTCACAGTTTTGTTAGGTTTAACATCGATGAAAATTCAACACGAAGCAGGTTAATAGCGATATACTAATATACTAATTACATGGGATATACTAATATACTATACTAATAATGTATTGTTTCATACTTTTTGGTTATCTGTTTTTTCAGTTATCCGACCAACCCCAGTCCCCAATTGAGTTGGATAATCGATGCTCTACTGTACTAAGGTCGAAAATGTTTGTTATTTCAATTAAATATTTTTACTGGATAGTCAAAGATTTCAGTGAGTCATTTGTATCAATTAATAGTAATAAAACAATGAAAAATATGTTTACCCTTTGCATAAGAGTGCCAATTGTTGGAATTCCACTTTTACCAAGAAGTTGTTCCTGATTTACAACACTATTTTCAATTAGATGCAATATCGAAAGAAGAAATCCTGATACTTGATTCTGACATAAATGCCAATCTATAATTAAAAATTACTTTAATACATGTAGAGACTTTTTAATCATTATTTTTCAGAATTATATAAAAAATTAATTATCATCTACTTTGAATAAATACTTAAGCTAAAATAAATACCATTTTTTCCTATTATAAATATTTCTAGATTAATAAAAACTTTTCCATTACATTCTGTGTTCAAAAGATACATCATTGTAAGTGCAAATATAAACATCTCAAAGCCTGATGATTATATTTAACCCAAACAATTATCAGATAAAATTGGACTACATTACCACTAATAATAATTATTAAATACCAAGTAATTTGGCACTAGAGATAGGTATTAGGCACCATCTCTTATTAAATTTTTTAAATAATGATAATTAAATTAATATTTATTAAATAATTTAGAAAATTCTGAAATAAAAGAATCAACTCAGAGTGAGACTCAAACTCACAACTGCTGCTTACCATCCAGATGCATTACCAGTTATGCTTCCTGAACCTCCATCTAATTGTTCACTTTCAGACATATTTAATGGTCTGGAAGCGAAGGAATTATGATATTGTAACCAAAGCTAAAGAATCACATCCAAGACAAAATACCTTTGAGTTTTTGAAGAGAAAGATTAACTTGGATGTTGAGACATTGTAGTGAATCAAAGAGGAACTACGCTAACCAAAAGAGCTGGACTGATCAAATAAAACCAATGAACTGACTGACTCAAATTTAGTTTTTAAAGAAGCCAACTATGAAACTAATATGAACGAGACAGAAGTATCTGAATGAATGTGCCCTTATTCAATCTGATCTCCTCAAAATCTTATAGGTCCAAAACTTGGACATTTTTATAGTACTGACCTGAGTGACCAACAAAAAATTCCAGATGGTTAGTAAACTTTCCAGAGTATATAAAAACACTAAGCACATCATACATGCTTTTCCAGCAATTAAATTTAATTAAAACAAATGTTTCTGGCCTGATTGATAAGCCTTCATCCACTGAAGTGCACTTATATTCAGGCCAATACAATATGATATTAATTTCAAAACACCTTTCTCTGTTTTTCTAGAAAATTTTTTAATTAAATTAAACTAATGTTTTTGGCTATCTTAAATGGCCTTATTCAGGTTAAGCATAATTTAGAACATCAGTTAGAACATAAATTATTTTGAGCATCAAACACAAGACCGTGTTATTTATTAAACACTTGGCACTTTTCCACTTCTATTAGTTGATGCGTCCTGTCGATGTGCGTAGTATCCATTTTGTTAAGCTGTACGTGTGAATTTTCTCTTTCTCGATGGAATTTGCCGTTTCTATGACAAAAATTTTTATAATTTAGGTGTTCTTGAAACCGTGTTTTCTTATATGTTGAGCATCAAACACAAGACCGTGTTATTTATTAAACACTTGGCACTTTTCCACTTCTATTAGTTGATGCGTCCTGTCGATGTGCGTAGTATCCATTTTGTTAAGCTGTACGTGTGAATTTTCTCTTTCTCGATGGAATTTGCCGTTTCTATGACAAAAATTTTTATAATTTAGGTGTTCTTGAAACCGTGTTTTCTTATATGTTGAGCATCAAACACAAGACCGTGTTATTTATTAAACACTTGGCACTTTTCCACTTCTATTAGTTGATGCGTCCTGTCGATGTGCGTAGTATCCATTTTGTTAAGCTGTACGTGTGAATTTTCTCTTTCTCGATGGAATTTGCCGTTTCTATGACAAAAATTTTTATAATTTAGGTGTTCTTGAAACCGTGTTTTCTTATATGTTGAGCATCAAACACAAGACCGTGTTATTTATTAAACACTTGGCACTTTTCCACTTCTATTAGTTGATGCGTCCTGTCGATGTGCGTAGTATCCATTTTGTTAAGCTGTACGTGTGAATTTTCTCTTTCTCGATGGAATTTGCCGTTTCTATGACAAAAATTTTTATAATTTAGGTGTTCTTGAAACCGTGTTTTCTTATATGTTGAGCATCAAACACAAGACCGTGTTATTTATTAAACACTTGGCACTTTTCCACTTCTATTAGTTGATGCGTCCTGTCGATGTGCGTAGTATCCATTTTGTTAAGCTGTACGTGTGAATTTTCTCTTTCTCGATGGAATTTGCCGTTTCTATGACAAAAATTTTTTATACAAAAAGGTGTTTTCAGAAAACAGAAAACACGGTTTCAAGAACACCTAAATTATAAAAATTTTTGTCATAGAAACGGCAAATTCCATCGAGAAAGAGAAAATTCACACGTACAGCTTAACAAAATGGATACTACGCACATCGACTCAACTAATAGAAGTGGAAAAGTGCCAAGTGTTTAATAAATAACACGGTCTTGTGTTTGATGCTCAACATATAAGAAAACACGGTTTCAAGAACACCTAAATTATAAAAATTTTTGTCATAGAAACGGCAAATTCCATCGAGAAAGAGAAAATTCACACGTACAGCTTAACAAAATGGATACTACGCACATCGACTCAACTAATAGAAGTGGAAAAGTGCCAAGTGTTTAATAAATAACACGGTCTTGTGTTTGATGCTCAACATATAAGAAAACACGGTTTCAAGAACACCTAAATTATAAAAATTTTTGTCATAGAAACGGCAAATTCCATCGAGAAAGAGAAAATTCACACGTACAGCTTAACAAAATGGATACTACGCACATCGACTCAACTAATAGAAGTGGAAAAGTGCCAAGTGTTTAATAAATAACACGGTCTTGTGTTTGATGCTCAACATATAAGAAAACACGGTTTCAAGAACACCTAAATTATAAAAATTTTTGTCATAGAAACGGCAAATTCCATCGAGAAAGAGAAAATTCACACGTACAGCTTAACAAAATGGATACTACGCACATCGACTCAACTAATAGAAGTGGAAAAGTGCCAAGTGTTTAATAAATAACACGGTCTTGTGTTTGATGCTCAACATATAAGAAAACACGGTTTCAAGAACACATAAATTATTTATTTTATTTCAATTTTTTGTTAAACCATGACATCATAAGAATGCGAGTGAAGCTCAATGTTTCAAATTTCATGTTCTAATTTACATTCTAACTGATGTTCCAAATAATGCTTAACCTGAAGAAGGCCATTTAAGACAGCCAAAAATATTAGTTTAATTTAATTAAAAAATTTGTTAGAAAAACAGAGAAAGGTGTTTTGAAATTAATATATAGAAGTTCTAGCTTACTGCACATAAAATTAGTTGAAAAGGCATTATGCATTTTTTTTTATTTTAAATACTAAATAGCCACAAAAAATGTAAGTATTCCCTAAATACATTATGAAATGAAAAGTGTTCTTTAATTTAAAAAACTTTGGGAAATGCTGGAACAGAGGAAAATTATAGATTCCAAATTTTTCTAAATGATAGTTTATCAGTCACTAAAATTCTTAGAGAGCTGAGATGTAATATGATATAATGGCATAATAAAACCAAATTTACATAATAAATTAGAAATTGTATAAAAATTAAACCTAAGGTACAGAAACAGAGTAGAAAGATCATTTAAATTTTAACATATTATTTAGTAAAAACAGTAAATACAGTAAAAATCCTTCTTATAATACACTAAAATAAATTTGTGATGAAAAAATTGTTGAACAATTTCAATGAAAAAAAAAATTTATTATGAGAAAATACCTGAATATGAACTATTGGGAAGAACCACCCATTCTTCACTAACTTCTTCTATGCTATCTTGAGGAATTAAATCAGCAAAAACTGAGTGACCCTGTGATATAGGACGGCTGGCATTTTCTAACAATGGTAAAAGTGCTGATATCCCTCCACAAGTATTAATTGCATCCTTAAAATAATAAAAATTTATAATAAATATTTTATTATAAAATTTAAATTCTCAAATTTATTCATATCAGAAATATAAATTTAATTCAAATATATATGTTTTACATTTGAAAATGCTAAAATTGTTGTTGTTGTTTTTGTATTATAGAGCCATTTTGACTCCAATAAAACAGTTGATTTTGTTTCAAAATACTTATGTATTATGTTTAGTTCATATTAATATTTATACATTTTATATAAACCAAACTTTTAAATTTATTCAATTTCAAATCTGTTATATTTCATTTTTTTTTATTTACTTGATAAAATTCTTTAAAATTAATAAATGTAATAAAAATACTTTTATAACTAATTTATATTGTTTGTATTAAAAACAAGAAAAAGTAACAAATCTTACTTTTAGATAAAAGATTAATTAATAATGGGAGTTTCAAAATACAATATTTCACTAACAACAAATAACCAGAATTAAAAACTTCTAAACTGATGTGCACTTTTAAATTTGTGTACTTCAAAAATACTGAAGAATAAAACAGCATTTGCATAGTGCTAAGGATCAAATGAAAAAAAGG
Source organism: Centruroides vittatus (assembly GCF_030686945.1). Lineage (NCBI taxonomy): Eukaryota > Metazoa > Arthropoda > Arachnida > Scorpiones > Buthidae > Centruroides > Centruroides vittatus. The sequence goes on along the minus strand of NW_027122180.1, from coordinate 1,333,382 downwards.
ACTTGTGAGAAATAGTATGAGAAGGAGTTTAATGACACTGATTTAGTGAGAGAGTTGGTAATGTGATAGGGTAAATCAGGCACCCTAACATTATTACAACTCCCAAGTGTAGTTTTAGCTCATATCATTATTGAAATAACTGAAAATGCCATACATTACAGAATAAGTTTTCATAGGAGAAAGTTACACAAAGAACCTTAAGAAAGGTTATCAAAAGCTTTCTTAAAGTAACAGTTTACAAGAAAATATCCCAAATCATCTATGCATATAAAAATTTGCTCACAAACTTTTCAATAAAAATGTTACTCTATAGCAGTGTTTCTCAAACTTTTTGGACCGCGACACCCCTTCTGCACTTAAAAATTTCAAAGGACCCCCGAAGAATAAGCATGTGTCAAAAAACATCCCGGAGGGTGGGGTTAGGCTCATATTTAAATATTTATATTATTTTTATTATTTATATGTGCAATTTATTTAAGTAAAAATTATTTTATATATTTTTTATTTCTATTATTTCTAAACATGAATCCATAGTAAATTTATAAAATATTTGAAAAAATTGATCTGGCATCAATTTTTCAGCGACCCCCCAAATATTTTTCGCGACCCCCACTTTGAGAATCACTGCTCTATAGCAGTGATTCTCAAACTTTTTCGATCCACCGCCCCCTTTGTTCCATAAAGTTTTACCCAATGCCCCCCGTGTGAGAAAAGGATTGGAAATATTCTTAGGAAAACTTTTCTATGAATCTCACACTTTGTGCCCTTACTGTACATTGTTCTCGACATCTGGAAACCATTAAATGCAATGTTTCCTCTTATCCGTTTGACAGAGGAGAGGGAACTTTTACCTTTGATCACCGTTCAGTACCCTGCCTCCAGCGCCCCCTTAGATTTACTCACCGCCCACAAGGGGCCGTTATTGCCCACTTTGAGAAACGCTGCTCTATAGTCTCAAATTCTGTTATCATAAACAAAAAGTTAACTGAGAAAAAATTTAAAAACATTTGGACATTCTTAGAAGCAAATCTAATGAAATTTTTAAATCATTCAGCTCAGTAGACTGGAATGTTTTACAATCCTGTTCATACAACTATGAAAACATTCAAATTTTGGCTTTATAAAGTAAGAGTTGACTACTAACTTTATTTCATAGCAGTGTAATAACAAACTTAGTTGGCACAATATAGCCAACTCCTTGTGTTATCTTTCTGTTCGATCATTTGATTTGTAAAATTGTATAAATAATGATATTTATTAAAAATTCTGTTTAAGAGAAGAAAGACTCAAAAAAAAAAAAAAAATTAAAAAATCTTTTTAATCTCATAATCTGTTTTTTATCACACAACTCAGGAACACAAAATCACTTGGCAGAACTGACTTTTATTTTGAGGATCTTCTACATCTCAAATTTTTACATTGTGCAGTCATCAGTGGGACAATTTTAACAAGTTTTATGTAATGAAGCAGAGATAAACAAAACAAACTTTAACTCTGTCATGTGACTGTTGTGTTCCTGAGATATGTAAAAAAAGGGTAGATTATAAAGACAATCTTTTAAGTGTTTCTTCTATTAAATTTTTAATTAATTGTATGTTTGTCTTTTTTATCAATTACATTTATGTTTATTTTATTTCTAAATATGAATTATATCTCTTAAATAAATAAAAAAACAAATAATTACAACTTCCATTCTTACTTAAAATATTTGTTTTTAATACAAAATAATTTATGCTTTGTGTAATAATAATACCAACCTTTATGCTTGATACAGCACAAACATTTCCAGAAACTTTTCCTTCATATATCTGATTTGATGATAAATCTGTACAGATACCATTTGCAGAAGCCTAAACAAAAACACAACATTTATTACTATAATAATGAGATCAAAATTTAAATAACAATTAAGAATATTGAAATATTAATACATATAAATGACATAATATGATTACAAATGATAATACAAATATACCAAGTGAACATAATTAAAGTTGTCCTATTCAGAGGACTCTAGCTCCAACCAATAAGCTGACTGATACCAAAATTTGTGTACATGCTATTCAAAGAATATGGAAAAGGATTTTGCAAAAAAAAATTTTTGTTCCAAAATTGTCTGGTGCAGGGAAAAAGGTGTTGCAAATGGCACCATTGCCTGTTCAACAACAGCCATGGTCACATCTTCAACAGTTTCTGCAGTAATAGGCTTTCATCCCCTGCCATATTGAACTCCTAAGGATTCAATTGTCTCAAATCATGTAATCATTTTCCTGACAACCTGCAGAGATATTGGTCCACTGTGTAAGTTCTTATGATGATGATATTTGCAAATAGCAGCCACAGCATTATCCCAATTTTCATAAAAGAGCTTCACAATTAATGCATGTTCTGGCAATGTAATGGCCATTGTAACTGTAGCTGATAAGAATGGTATTCACTAGTTGTAATCATTTTTATACCCAGTTTCTGCTGCATTGCACATGGCTACATACATTACATTTTTGTGCTTGCAAATTCATTTATCTGCAGTGAACAATTTTGAAACTAAAATTTTTCTTTGAATTGGTTGGTGGTGTAGAGTCCTCTGAATAAGGCAGCTTTAATTATGATCCCCTGTATATTAAGTAAACAACCAAAAAAATTTTTAATAAGATATTTCAAATAATCTAATTCGCATTTCTTCAGACAATATATGCAAAATTAAAAATATTTTGTATGAAGCTTCAAAACTATTATTATTCTTACTGATTAAAGACTAGTCATTTTTTCTAAATCAGATATTGTTAATTAAAATAATTAATATTTTATTTACAAGATATTAAAGTAGTATTAGTCATTTTTAATTCTGCAAAATAATACATTAATTTGAAACATTTTCACAAAATGTTATTAACACAATTGAATAAATTAATTATATTATTTAAATTGTAAATGTTTTGTATTAATTATTTTAAATAATTGATAAGTTTCTTAGTGTATATCAAGAAGTTTTTTTAACCCTGATGATTTCATTAGGCATAATAATAGTACAGTGGTCACTGCTTATTATAATCACTAGTTAATATTATCAGTTGCTTAATGTAATCAAAATCCATTTTTCCAAATTAGTTCTATATTTTCTGTGTAAAATCTTGCCAGTTATTGTGACCAGCCTGCTGTGTTACCAGATTAAACTAGGGCATTTATGATATTTATAACTGACAAATTATGATTAGTTTAAAATAACTTTTATAAAATTTTAGTTATTTCTTTTCTTGAAGTGTTATTATATTTAATAATTATCTTTGTTATTTTTAAAATATGACACTGATTATACATTTATTAAAAACTATTCTATGCCAGTTGGTATATAATTAGTTGAGAATCACTGTTCTATGACTGCTATTCCTGAATAAGATATATTTTTAGAACATCAGGCATTCATATAGATTTATCATGCTCAACTAATTCACCACATAGTTGCAGGTAAATACATGTCCTTGTGCACTAATGCCCTTCAAAATGATGGCTGCTGGATATTGTTATTAGCCACATATTATCATCGAAACAATCTTGAACCAATGAAATCACAATAAGTAGTGACTAATGTATATTCAAAAAGATAAATGATATTTTGATAAAATTCATATAAGAGCCAATCATACATGTTTAGTATGAATGGCTCCACAGATATACTATTATGGCTATATTTGTTATTTTGAGTTGAATTTACTTTATGATTTAAATATTATTCTAAGTTAAACTCAATATTCACCACATTTCAATTCTAGATTTAAGTTTTGAATCAGTCATGATTTAACTTTCCTTTATTGTCCAGCTAGAATTTATCAAACAGGATTAAAAGTAGCATAATGCTAATTACACATATTAATTATACAATACATAAAATTTTTTTTATAATAGACAGATATTACACCAGCTGAATACCACAAGTACACTTAAGATAGAATAAGCATTTTGATTTCCGAAATTCTTCTGTTCTTTACGTAATAATAAAATAATTAAAAAGCATGATAAAAATGCAGATAATATATATTAACAAATTCCAGAACAAATAATAAAATAGATAAACTAAAATAAAAAAAAACAACAATTTTATATTAACAACAGATTATATAATACAGAAATTATATATATATAATTTTATAAAGAACTATAAAAAATCTAATTATAATTACTTTTGCATTATAATACAGAACAAGTTTGTTAGAGATATCCACCATTTCAGAACTGTCATCAGTAAAAAATGATGAATTATTTTGATCTGCAAATTGAAAAAATAAATAAGCTATGAGATTTAATTTATAAAATACATAAATTATTATATAGAAATAAAATATAATTTCAGTTTTACCATATAACTGTAGTGCTTTCACCTGAGCAGGTAAAAGAGCCTCAGAAAAAACACAGACAGACATCATTTGTCCTTTTAAAGAATCTGATGATCCCCATATAGTATCCTGAGAACCAAATGGGCATGACTGTACAGCAGGATCAGGTGTACTTTGTAGCATGTTTTTTAATTGCTGTGATAAAGTAAGATTAGGAGCTAATGATAATAATTTTTCTTTGTCAAGAAGATTTGACAAATGGCCAATAGTAGCACCACCTAAACTTGAAAAACTGTACGATTTGTTTTCATTTGCTGGATCGCTGGCACTATTTCTTCGACGGGACACACAAGTTTTTATTCCACTTCCAATATTACAAGAAGTAAAAGGCTTAAAAATTTAAAATTGTTAAAATTTATTTGATCTATTTTTTAAAATTATTATTATTATAATTATATTTCTCCATATATATAAGCTAAAGATATTTCTTACCTCATTTAAAGATGGAAATTTTAATTGAGCTGTTAATTTTTGCTTATTGTCAATAGTAACCACCAATGTACTATTAGTAAATGGACGACGTGAAGGCATATGACAAATTGTTACACAATGCTATTAAAAATTAAAATACGTACTTTAAAAAATATTTATCATTGATTAAAATTTCTCTAAAAATCAATTTACACAGAAATTATTATAAAAAGATTATATAAAAATCGCATAGCTATTTTAAACTAATTTACAACTTTTTTTTGTTTGTAAATTTTTTCATCTGATGATTATTATTAATAAAATTGAAGACAAAGTCTGCCCAAAAGAGACCACCATTTATTTCTTGTGTTCCAGACTATACAAATTCATAGCGATAGACCTTTCTTTATAGGCTATATGCCACCAGAAGTTAAAAAAGCCCTTTAAAAATAAAAATATATCCAATTAAAATTGTAAATGTATCATCACCAGGGGGAAGCTTCCAAATCTACATTTTCCAGCACTTGTTCCAGTAGATAAAAGCAGAAACACTCCATAGGATGGATGAAAAGTAAGACATCTATATGTCACCAGTTCCATTTTTAGAAATTTTATAATTTTAATTAGATATATTTGTGTTTTTTAAAGGGCTTTTTTAACTTCTGGTGGCATGTAGCCTATAAAGAAAGGTCTGTCGCCATGAATGTGTATAGTCTGGAACACAAGAAATAAATGGTGGTCCCTTTTAGGCAGACTTTGTCTTCAATTTTATTAACTTTTTTTTTGCTTCCCCTTGATTTCATGGACCTCAATTTTCAGGGCAATATTTGAATAATTGAAATTTCACTATATGACTACTTTCTAAATGCTAACTGTAATTCACAGGATATTTCCTAGTTAGCACTCACACACACAGAAGCAATATTGTTTTTGTTGTACCTGACCATGAGTGCAAGGACAGTGAACTTTAATCAACTTTATCCATTAAGTGTTATTTTATTTAGTTAGTATAGTTATTTTAGTTAGTACAGTTAGTATTCTTTCAAATTATTTTTGTAACCAGTAATTACTTCATAAGCAAGAAATGAGAAAATTCACATCCAGGCGTTAAGTGTTAACAAAAGAATATCGCTATAACCAACTTTCCATCAGGGCAGGCAAAGCAGACACCGAACTAGCAAGAATGGTGTTACAGCACCCATACACCCCGCTATGGGACCAGGTGATGATGCTCAGGCATTGTAATAACAAGAGCATCGTGTTTATTTGGGAGGCCTTTCTTACCGCTGCACTAAATCCGTGCAACACGCCCACGCTTGATTTGCCTGTTATGTGGGTTAACTTATATAACAGATTAAAACAACACCTCTAGCTCCACATTTCAGTAATTTATAGCGCATGCGCTACGTCACCACGCGCGCACATTTAAATTTCTTCTCGCTCTGTTCCATCGGTGAGTGTGTTCCAAAGTTCTAAAGCGGTTTTTGCATTTCAAAAATTTTTTGATTTGAAAGAGGATTTTATCCGTTTTTATCCACCTGAGGAAGACGAAAATAGTTTCGTCGAAAGCGCTAGTGATTATAGCGATATTCTTTTGTTAACACTTAACGCCTGGATGTGAATTTTCTCGTTTCTTGCTTATGAAAGAGATCGGCGTGCAGTCCACCATCGTTACGAATTACTTCATAACATACAGATGTTAAAAGAAGGAATATACAGTACAATTGAGTGTTGGTCAGAAGCTCAAGCTGATTTAAAAGCTTGAGAATAGTGTCTCAGTAGCCAGTTGTGACATACTGAGTTAAAAAGCATAGTTTCTCATATTCTCAAGGACAAAGAAAAGCCTCAGATCTTTGTGTTAAAGTGTAATATTAAAGGAATGGATTCCATGAGTGACATATAGCACATAAAAGTTAGAAGAGATAAAAATCTAGAAGCTGTTTATAAATGGTATGTGCAAAAGTAATCATTTGGCATTAATATTATTGGTGTTATTTTATGCATTGCAGTTAAGAAACTGGCTGACATATGATTATTAATAATTTCAAAGCTAATGATGGCTGGCTTTCGATATTCTAGTAATTTCCATAGCAGCTGTTACAGGAAAGAACAAAGTGAAGCTGAATTTGCAGCCACATTTTTAGTTGAGCCTTTCAGACCACCTTAATGAAGCCAAGCATGCTCTTATCTCAGATATTTAATGGAGGCAAGACTGGATTATTCTAGTGATCCTATCAAACAAACTCAAACCTTCAGAAACAAGGACAAAATTCCTGAAAGAAAATGAGCAAGATATTTTTTACACTTTATATTGTACAAGTTCTGATAGCCTGAAGCTACTGTTGTAGGAGCTAATCAGAATGCCATGTACTTATTTTGAAAGATTATATAATACAATTGTCTGTTTAACATTCAAAAACAGCATGGTTCAACACCAGCATATTTTCTGACTGAATTTTCACATATTTTGTCTTTGAAATATGTCAATACTAGTAAAAGGTTGTAAAGGTGGCTCCTATGATATAAAAGCTCTTCTTTTGTTAGATAATGTTCCTCCTCACTCAGCTGCCAAAAAATTAGTCAGCAATATAGCAAGATTTGTATCAGGCTTCTTCCTCCTAATACTTCTCTGATACAACTCATGTTTCATGCAAGACACTTTCCAGCAACAATATCTGAATAAAGTTTTGGTCATTACTGAGGAGGAATAAAATGTAAATGAAAATACAAGAGAATAATATGTTCTTTGCAAAGTATAAAAAAATTATACCATTGAGTCAGCAACTTACAATTTGCTAACTTGTAGAATGGCATAAAAATCGCCAAATTGGCTCTTATCTAGAAAAAGTTGCTTTTTGACAATAATCCTGACATTGGCTTTGAAATATTTGAGCCTGATGACCTCCAGTAAGTGTTTTGCTGTGCAGGAAAAAGAAAGATGTAACAGTGGAGAATTTAACTGGCTGGTTTGACTAGTTAGAGCAGTAATTTTCAACCAGGATACTGTGACACATTAGAGTGCCACAATGACACTCAGAGATGCTGCAAAATATAGTGACAAGCAGCACCATAATGTTTTTTATGTATATTACTAAAAGTTATTCTATATTCATATGTAATTAAAATTATAAATTATTTAATACCTTTGTAATCATTTTATTGAAAATACTGTATAGAAGTCAAACTAATTTATACATATAATAAATACACATACAAAGTATATAAAGAAGTAGGGATGCCACAAAAAAAAAATAATGAAATTGGAAGTGTCACTCTTAGAAAAAGGTTAAAAAACTAGACTAGAGAATAGTTATATAAATATGATATGAAGTGAAAGCAAGTGACATTGAAAGGGTCTCCACTAATAAATAAGAAAGAAAAAACAAAAAAGGACAGAGTATGATAGGTCTTTGCCATTCACTATGTCAATATTCAGTTGTGCAGGTATATCTCACCTTACATTGGTAATTCGTTCTAGGATAGGTGACGTAAGTCGAATTTACTTGTCACTAGGCTAAACCACAAATAACCATTCCCAGTTCTGTATTTTATTTATTAATGCATTTTTAATAACATATGGTTAATAAGAATCTATTTTAAGCTTACAAACAAATAAATTTTAGTTTTTAATATAGTATAGGGAAAAAAGTAATCTAAATTTACAAATACATGTACATACATACTTGTAAATGTACATGTTTACAATTTGGCAATGTTTACAGTACATTGCAGACTCTTTATTTGTGAATGTGGTTTCTCTAAGACATTGTAAAATAAGATGATTTTTTAAGGTTAAATAACAAACACAGTTATTAAAATTATTTTAACGCTTCTCCCACACCGGGTTGTATAAACAAACATTAAATACCTTCTAAAACCGATAACCGGCATGAAATATTTTCAAAATGACAAACGTTTTTGCTGCCCCTCCTGGGCTCTTCCTCAGGCCAATTCTTTTTGCTGGAACTGGATTCGATAATCGAACAGCATAAGTAAATGGAACGTGTTCCGTTTTTAAAAGTTCGAGTACGTGCGGCAACCGCATGCCGTTCTAAACATTTAAATTTCTTTTATTCTGTTGGGAAAACGATGCGTGCATCTTATGATAATTACGTGTGACGTTTACCGATTTACGACCTTTCTTCCAATAAAAATTGCCAAGCAGTGGAGAGATTCATTTCTTCTTTGAAATTGATGCATGTTGTTGTGCGATCGGCCTTGTAAATTTCTATCTCTTCCAAAGTTCTCAGATGTTCTTGATGTTGGGTGGTGCGGATCACTTTTGCCTCATTAAAAATCGGTGTTATATCCGGGTTTGCTGCATACGTGGACAATGCCGTTGTGTATTTATGGTGGGTAATGTCGGATTTATGCTCCTTTATTCTAGTGTATAGTGGGCGTTTAGTGGACCCTATGTACAGTAATTGTTTCTGCCATCTGTCGTCCTGTAAAGGGATACTATATACTCCCGGAAGTCTATACGGGTTATGTGCATCTTTTCTGTTTCTCAATAGGCTGTATATAGAAGAGTTTCTCCGATAAGCGATTTTAATTCCCTTTTTCTTCGCAATTGCGTTGTATATTGTTAAAATTATTTTGCAATAGTAGAAAATAAACTAATTTACGTTAAATTTACCAATAAAGACTGCTAAATAAGACGATAACACAGAGTCAGAGATGTTTTCATATTTCATTCTCTAGAATTTATGAAGTACAGTATTAACATTTACTGTAAATGTACGTATTTTAATATGATTTTATATACTTTTATTCTTATTTATTGTATAGTAAAATGATTTTATGTGCTTCTAATGCTTTTCTAGTGATATTACGACTTCAATTTTTGTGGCTGACAGATATAAAGTCAAAAAATAATGATTTAAACTTGATTTTTATTTTTTAATATATATATATATATTTGGACAAACAACGTATAATCGAGAACAACTTAACTCGAAACAACATAACCCGAGGTATACAACTGAACCATGAGATTTTCTTAGAGGATAGATTGATGATGCACAAATTCAAATTTGTCAAAAACAAGTTATGGACAAATTCAAATTTGTTTTTTGTAGTTTTGCAGAATACACTGTTATTCACGAAACCTCTCAATTGATAAAACATATGTTTACTAAATCAACTAACAATTGTTATATTAATTAATTAATTAATGAGAATTATTAAAACTATAATTATAAGAAAATGGATAAATGATAGCAGAAAATTGATATTTTTGGCAAATCATATATAATTAAAATATTAATAAATAATTTAATTTTTAATCATAACATCATATTTGCACAAATTTTTCCATTATAGAGTAGAGAGAATTATTTTTGCTTAAATTAATTGGAAATCAATATGAAAAGATGCATCATAGCAATAAAAAATTTATAAATATTAAAATAACGTGATGTAATAGTTATTATAAAACAATATTCAAGTTCTGTCAAAAAATTTTAAGATAAAGAAATATGCAGAAAAAATTTCTATAGACTAAAGTATAATTAGTATATTTTTAATAAAAAAAAACCTATAACATTAAGCATAAAATTTTTTAAGCCATAATCTTAAATTTTAAAATGCAAATTTAATTACCCAAGCACCATCATCAAGACAACAATCAGTAACTACAGCAGCATGATATTCTTTCTTGGTACTTGCTGCTACAACCATTATAGAATCTTCAGTAAAAAATGCTTCAAATCCAGAACCATAAGAATTCAAAAAACTGTCAGGAAAATGTATTTTACATATAGATACATGTAAAAATATTTTTAAGAAGGAAGGAGAAATTTATATATAAAATTTGTTCATAAACAAATATACAATTGAACCTATTTCAAACGTGTTTATCTTGAAAACCTTTATCTTGAAATTTATTTTTTCCCTGCATTTTCAGCCAAAATTCATTATATTTGTTTGCCCTGTTTATCTCAAATAATTTTCTCCCAAAACATCTCTATCTCAAAATTATGGACTTGTGAAATCTGGAAGTTAAGAACCTAGAATTTCTAAATTATTTCACTCCAGTTATAAACGACTTAATCAACAACATTCCATACCCGGGAAATTGTTGACCCTCGAATGGCAACGATTGTCCCCTAACTGTCAACAAGCCGTTATTCCTTCGGAGCAGGTAGATCATCTTGCACGATGGTTTATAGTTAGCGTCCGAACTAGTCGTTTATTTAATATCCCGGGAACACCTATGGCCCTAATAGTGATTCGTTTTCGATCACGTGACAAGTTTTCCCATCCAAAACTTATAAAAGACGCTTCCTTCCCCCCCTAAAGGGCTCTCCTTCGTCTCGTTTTTACGACGTGCACTACGCCATCCGCCAGACTCTCAAAAAGTTTCTAAGTTCTTTAAGTGCCATTGCCCTGTCTACGGATTCTAAAGCTCTACGTGCCATCGGCCCATTAACTGACTCTCCATCAGCCAAACTTTATCGTCACTTCTGAGTGAATACCAACCTACCGGGACTTTCACCGGACTCTGTCGATTACGGACTTGTTAAGAGGTATGAGCATATATTTGTAAACTCTCTCTCTCCGGACCCCCTTTTTGTTTATGAGGGTAGACGTGTAGTTTTGTTCGTTTTGAGTTTAATAAATCTTGTTTTGTTATAAAATGGTGTCTTTCTTGACTGTTGGCTTCGCCTTATCGTCGACCCCATCCTTCCTCCTCCTCCACTCGCGTAACGCGTAACGCGCCGTCGAACGTAACAGCCATCCTGGACACGTGAGTCGCCGGAAAAAGAGGTACGACAAACTCTTACCTCCCCGGGATCTCACACATTGGTGACAATCGAGAGGGGTTCCGACTTATTCGGCACTCCCCCCGATTTCACAGACTCAAGTGTCAATTGCAAATTCAAAGTTCAGCAATTACATTTTGATAGCATAAATTGTAGCTGAGAAACATTTCTTGCAATATAATACATAGTTGCAATTAACACTGCTATTCTCTGATTGGCTATGAGTTTGGAATTTATCTTACAGCTTGAAGAAAGTCGAGCATCAGAAACTAATTCTGTTAAGGTATGTCAAAAATGTTTTATTTATACCTAATATAGGTATGTATTGTACTTGCTACTGTATTAATAAAATACCATACCTCCAATCAAACCTATTATTTTTTACTGTGTAGGAACCTTTATACAGGGATAGTTTTCATTGATAATCCGTCCAAAAACAATCGGCAAAATCCAAAACCAACAAAAACTGAGGCAATTATTTCCTTATGAATCAATGTAAATCCAATTAATTTGTTCCAGACACTCCAAAATAAATACGAAAAACACATTTTACAGAGAATAAATATAGTGTTTAATACTATAAACAATAAGAAATTAATATAAAATGAATATAAAAGCAGACGATTTCAGCAATCTTAATGTCACTCTCATATTTTTTAATGGTTTTCTTTTTCAACTCAATCATGTTCCTGGCCTTCTTCAAAGGGCTGCTGGCTCTGGAAACTTTCTTTGGTCCTATGATGGAGCAAAAAGGAAAGGAAAGGCTAGAGGCATTGGGTAATAATGTTCACACAATGAGAAACAACACCACACTGAGCAGGAAAATGCATGGGTCATCCTTTGTTTTCACAAAATTAGCAGCGAGGTGACGTGGGCTTGCTGACAAAAACCGAGACAAATTTTTCACAGAAAAAATCGATGATAATCAAAGTCAACAAAAACTGAGGTATTACTGTATCTTGAAACCTATCAATCTTAAATGTTTTTCTCAGTTCTGTGATTTGAGATAACAGGTTCAACTGTACAAGTACAGTACAAATTTTATATATAAATTTTCCTTTCTTTCTACAAATAATACTTTTGTTTTAATTAAAACAAATACTTAATTTAAACAACAAAATTTAAATACTTATATTTTCAATATATATATATCTTCAATATATATATATACATTATATATATATAAATTTATATATAAATTTGTACTATACAAATAAATAATTAATTTAATGTAATTAATTTTTAATGTATGTGTATATATATATATAAAATTTTGTTGTTTAAATTAAGTATATATATATGTATATATACATATACATTAAAAACTTTATTTATTTACTTTTTATTATATTCATTAATAATACAATAAAATAAGTAAAAATTGTTCTATAAAAATTTCCACTGAAAGAAAACAATTAAGATAAAAAATAATAAATACATTACTTATAAAACTACAGTATTTTCACTTTTTCATTTAAATATATTAAATTCACAATATTCTGTAAAATTTATTGCAGGTTTTTATTACCTATATAATTGTCTTCTTTTATACTTTCTAGGACTTTCTTTCTCTATCTTGTCCAAACATAAGCAAGTATGAAAGGTAAATCCCATTCCAGGCCACTTCCGTAACCCAGAAATTGTTATACCCTACATAATGTAAATAGAAAAATTCTTATCAGCAGAATAAATTGATATAATATAAAATAAGAATAAAAACTATGGACATGTGTATAAATATTAATTTATATACATATAAATTAATATTTCTATATCATAAATAATCATAAAAGATTACTAACACAATCAAAACAAATGAAAGTTACAAGAGGCATGTACTATATTCAGAGACTGAATTTATAAATAAAAAGATTTGGCAAAAGTGATTCAATTTAGTATCAGTCTTCAAAATCAGTCATCCATAATCTACACAAATTTTTTTATGCTCTAGTAACTTATGCATGCTGTCATGAAAGAACATTCTTGAAATGCTATTTAGTTCTCTCTATACAGCCTCTTGAATTTCCAAGATTGACTGAAACTGTCTCCCTTTCAAAGCAAATTTTGTCAATTGGTGCTCAACTTCTGTTCTTTAGATTAATATTTGCTTTAAAAAATACATAATTTCAGTCAATTTTGGAAATCCAAGAGACTATAAAGAAGAAACTAAACAGATTCAAAAAGATTCTTTCATGAAAGCATACATAAATTACTAGAGCATGCAAAAATTTGTATTGATCATGGAGGACTATATACTATATGAAGACTGCTGATGCTAAACTAAATCATTTTTGCCAAATTTATTTTATAAATACAGCCTTCAAACTTAGTATACACATCTTGTATAAGCAGAAGTTATTTTGTCAATACAACATTGTTTTGTAAGCAAATATTGCTCATAATAAGCATTGTTTGTATGTATTACATATGCTTTTGAGACTCAATTTATGACCAATATTTTGCTGCTTGATAACATCTGTATATGTATATGTTCATGTGCTGGAAGAATTTACATTTAATACTGTGTTCTATATTAATTTCATACTACAGCTTATATCAATAAGTCGAAATATTAAAAAAAATTTTGTACTTCCAAGACATCTGGACCCTGATCTTCAGAATAGACATATAAACAAATAAAAATTCAAAAAAGTTAATGGTAGTGTAGATTTAATTAAATACATTACAGCCATAATTAAACACTCTATTCAGAATTTTCTGGAGCTTTATCAAACAAGCAGGATATTATTAAATTTTGCAGTGGTACTACTCAAAGCATAAGACAAAACTTCAAGGAAAAATCTGTTTAAAAATCAATCAATAGAAGAAAAGTATGAAAATGTATAAAATGAAATGTATTACAAAATATTGACAAATGAATAATAAAGAGAACCTGAAAATTAAAGATTTATTTTTTATGTTATATTTATAGTATGACACCTCAAAACATCATCTTAGTTAGTTACTGACATGTGAAAGAAATACTTAATAGCAGAACAAAACATCTATCATAAAAACACTCTAACTTGGCAGTGTTAAAAGATAACTTTTCATAGAATATTGAATATTTCTACGAAACATTGTGTTCTACTAAAATTACTAACAAGAGTTTGTTAATAGCAACAAATGGCAAAACAATGACACAGTTAATTAGACTGATCATTTAGTACTGAGAAATAAACAAGACAAATATATCAAGATATTCGCTGTAAGTTAATGGTGGCATCAGTTTTACATACAAGAATTATTTTCATTTATTTTCTTTATGCAGTAAATTATAATTATGTGTATTTCATTTTGACTGATTCAATTACATGTACTTTTGACACAATGATGAAAATTAGAACACAAACCAATCAGTTCTTGTAATATTGCTGTAACTGTCACCTCTCTAGATCTGCCAAACCTTATTATTGCTTTATTAAATGCAAAATGCTTTTTGAGTAATTCTTAAAAACATATAAACAGCAAACACATTAATAAAAATCTCAACAATCTTTTACACACATAATACAGTCAAAATAGAAATTCTTACATTATGAGTATCTTGAAAATCAAAAAAATAAGATGGTCCCTGATGAGTAAATTTCTTTGCAACGGATGACAGAATATGCATGAAAGGTAAAACATATGCAAACTGTAATATAAAAAAATAATAATAAATACATATAAATTAAAAAGATCATGAATCATTAAATAAAGTTAATATATTAAAAATAATGTTGATTAAAGAGTCTTTAGTTTAAAAAAATAAAGTTTTAAATAATCTATTTTACCATCTTGAAGTAAAAGCATGAGAGCCTTAGAGGGTAATGAGCACTAAAGCCATTTTCAGTCATAAATATCTGGACACCCATGCAATCTTCATGATTGCACAAATGTCCGGTAGCATAACTGGTAACATATCTACATGGTAAGCAGGAGTACACACTCCAGACCAATCTTTCTTTAAGAATATTCTAACTTTAAATTAAAAATGAAATTTATTTCTAATTATTAAATTTTCCCTAGATGGTGGCATAACTACCTACCTATAGCCAAATGGATTTACATCTCATCATTAAATTAACTTTGTTACATCCTGATTAATGATCTGGCAGTTTGTTTGGCATTAATAATCAAATCAGATAGATGTATATGTTTTTATAAATATTTTTAATTGATTTTTCATGTTTTTAAATTGTCTCATTCAATAAAACTAAATTGTCAACTAATTGTGGTCTAATTACCTTTACTGCATGACTTATCAATTGGTAATTGTTATCAGTATAGACTAATTCCAAAGTGATTACAATACACATTACCTACTGTATTTTCAAATTTTTGTTACTTTTGTTCTAATTCTATTTTACATCAAGATAAAACCATACTACTAAATTATAATTAGTAAATTATTGAATACAACATTTTATTTCAAGAATATAACAACTTACTTGTTTTCCATCTATTTCAGGTCGAAGTAAAAGCAAAATTTCTTTTAAATCTTTGTGTGTTGTAGAATGGGATAAATATATTTCCAACAACTTCAACAATAAACCTATTATTAATCATAAAATATATTTAAATAATAAGAAAGAAAAAGATTTTTATTTATTCTTTATAATCATAAATAAATTTTTCAAAATTTTTCAATAGCCTTTATGAACATTTAACTTTAATTGTATTTCACAACAGAAGGATTATTTGTTACAATAACTGAAAATTCTGACTTATACAATTATTTTAACTTTTTAGTTTCTTAATGTTTTAAATTACATTAAAAAATAACCATTATTCTTCTAAATGGTAAATACTGAACTTCCTAATTTCTATCATTTAATTCTCAATTTATCCAAAATTATATTTATCTTAACATTCTACAATAAAAAAAATAAACATTTTCCTACTAATTTCTAAAGAAACTTATATCATAAAGTTATACATTACACTATTAAGAATTTATTGTCAGAAAAGAAAATTTATTGCAAAAATATACAACCATTTGTCAAAGAAATAATTTTATCAGAAATAAATCTTAATAGGAATAATCAGTAATTTTATCAAAACATACAAATTATGTGTATGTTTTAATAAAATTACTGATAACTTATATTATTAAGACAATCAAAGTTATGAAAATTATAAATAAAAACAAAACAAAGTCTAATTTAACTACAAGCACTAGTTATAATCATAAATATCAAAAATCAAAGCATACATGATAACATGACATGAAATCACATAACAACATAAAATCAAAAAAATTAATTGCCAATTACAGTATCATTAAATTTTTGAATTGTATTTGTCTTCATTTTCTTATTTTAGACTTATAATTTATAAAATAATCTTTATATTAAAAATTTCAATATAATTACCAATTGTTTTACAAGCAAGTTTCTGATGCTGTGTAAAGCATTTCAAAATGGTAGAAACAATATCATTTTGACAACAAATAATTCTGCTATGAAGATCTATCTTACATATATTTAATAATCTATCAATGCATAACGACTGTAGTTCATGTGATTCTAAAGTAGGAAGCCAATCAATTATAGCTACAGCAATTTCTCCATTCTTAATAAGAACAGGTGCATTTCCTAAAGGATTATCTGCAGCCTATTAAAATTAAAATATCTATTAATAATTAATATGAGTAATTAATAAAAAGTAATATTTTTCTTATAAACATTATTTTAACTCTTTAATTATGATACTTTTAAAAAATATAATTATAAAACATTTGCATAGTTCATTTAATAAAAATTTATTATTAGTTATTTCTTTTAAATTCATTAATACAAGTAACATACATACAAAAGTTTATATAAAGTTGTTATAAACAATAGTCTATTAAATACAAATTACAATAATAACATTATAATAGTGTTCTAAATATTCAAAAATATAGGTAATACAATATCATAATACTTATAGACTTCATTCTAAATTCAAAATACTACACTAACATTTACACTGACAAAATGAATGAAATCCACAAATCTTGGCAATATCTGACAAGAGCACTGTTAAATTTAAGTTTATCAGTAAATTTATTAATTTCTGAAATGTTTTTTTGACTTGATTTAAGTCATCATTAATGTGACAAGAATTATGCAAATTTTAAGTGAATACTATGCAGTGATACATATGAAAATATGTATTTTTGATTAAACTTACTGAAATTTTTCAGTATTTGAGAAATGAACATTATAAAAATAATGAATTCACTTTTATTTATTCTTTAAAAAATTAACTCTTTTGAATTAACTTTTAAATAAAAATTTTGAAAAATCAAATAAAAAAACCAACAATCAACAATTTGTTGAGTGATTGTTTTTTATTTGATTTTTCAAAAAAATAGTTTGTTTTGAAAACTTATCCATCCATCCAAGAAACTTTCTTCAGATAGTATTTTTGATTAATCATATTGGCAATACCAGAATTGTTAAAATTCCTTTGTAAATGTAATTTATAAGTTTCGTTCTGTTAGAGAACTTTTATCTGGTCAAAGAGTCTTTTAAAAAATACGAGAAATTTCTCTCAATTTCTGTGCTACTAAGAGATACTTGTAATACTGCAAGTGCAAGTTTACTTAACTGAGGTATATTTCTAGACTCTTGAACCCAGAAATAAATAGCATTTTCATCTGTTCATAGGTTTGCTTTCTGATTTTTGGACAAGATAGCTTTATAGTAGGCAATTTCAATATCTGAAATTCCTTCTATGAAAAATGGTTCTACTCCTCAAGTGGTTCTGTAAATTGTATAGGATTTGCACATAGTGGATCAAGTTGTACCTGTATCCAGAAATTACATGAAATAAAATATTTAAAATAAATGAATATGGAAATTTAATTTCATGAGGTAGTAATGTTCTGGTCATTTTGACTGAAGTGTATCCCTAATCACTATCTAGAACATGGTTGAATATATTGAGAAAATACAATTAATACTAGCTAATAAAAAAAAAATTGCATAATTTTTCACATTAATTTGATTTTATCATGAAATATGAATGTTATGCATTTTTGTCATATTTGTCATTATGAACATGCAATACAAGTTTAAATGAAAAAAAAATAAATCTTTAAAAATTTAATTTGTTGGCAGATTCAAATAATAAAATCATTATTATATATGTAGAGTAATTTATAGAACATAAATTTAAAATATTTAAGTACTATTAAATAAAATAATAAATTTAAAATGCTTTTAATCAGTAAACTAAACATTTAAATTCCTTTGAATATAATAATTAAAATATAAAGGAAAAAACAATTAAAATAGCAATAAATTTCATTACAATATTACAGTTATTAATAAATTTATTGGCAACCTTAAGTTTAGCTATATTTTTTTCTATTAAACTGACAAAATGAATAAATTTAACAAGAATTATCAACTCCATTCAATTATTAATGCCAAACAAACTGCTGGATAATCTGGCAGTTCATTTGGCATTAAGAATTATTGTGTATCAAGCATAAAAAAAGATATATAAAACTTAATACAAACTATTTCAGTATTTTTTAATTTTTGTCAGAAAATAAATTTTGCCAAACACTGTTTCTATAAAAGCTTCTGATATTATAAATAATCATTTATAGCTTTTTCTAAATAAAAATGTATTATTCATACATTTCATATACTTAAAGTAGAAGTAAATTTTTAATCGATTACATCACCAACTGCCATAAATAATCAGGCTATAAATGATTAAAGATTATAAATAAATTTGGCACTTGAGGTAGGCATTAGGTGCCATCTCTTATTAAAATTAATAATTAAATAAATTTAGATTAAACTGGAAGAAAAGAATCGACCCAAAGCGGGACTCGAACCTCGCTTTGATTATTTACGGCAGTTGGTGATGTAATCGATTAATATTATTGGGTTTAATGAGTGTTTGGTTGTAAATTTTTAAGTTCAATAATTGTATTTAAATTTTTTGAGATTTATGAATTAATTATAATTATTCATCTAATCACTTTTCCATTAATGTCATTTTCTGACTGATGCTACAATAGCCATAATTATTTAGATATGTCATCTCTGTTATTTTTAACAATAGTTTATAATTATAGTAGAGTTCTGATTACTCAAGACAATGTGGACTGAGGTTATCTCAGATAATTGAAACCTCTGATAATATGAAATTTCTGGTACAAAATGGTCACTGAAATACAAGATTACTATAAAATCAAATTTTCATAATTATTACAATTAAAATTTTTATTCTAGTGACTTTTCATGAGAATGCATTCTTTTGTTTCTTAAACCTTTCTTTCTAGTATTATGCATCATTTGGCCAAAAATTCATAAAATGAACTATAATAAATTCTCTTGTTTGCTGACAGCATTCTTCCACAATTCACTTGGATAATGGGGAATCTCGGCTAAAGATATTAGTTACTCTACTATATAATAAAATATTAGTATTTATCGATCTGAAATTCATATACCTAATCACAATAGTCACATGTCTAAATAACCAAATTCAGTAGTTTTTTTTTAATACTAATTTTAGCAATATAATTGTCTGTATGGTAAACAAGACAGCCCAATACTAAGATAACTTTATCATCATTTCATTTTACAAATGCATTTTAGATAAACAGATAGTTGATTCAATTAGAATGACTCTGTGGTATTTTCACATTAAAAAACATGAAATGATGGAAGTGTGAAGACATTTTAGTTTCTTCTATATAGTTTTAATGTGAAAATACTGTCAGCCATTTTAATTGAAACTATGTATTTTTAATTTTTGGCTTATTGCCAGAGGACATTTTAAACTGTTTTACATAATTTTACAGAGGCATAGATAGCCTCTAATGAAAAATTGTCTCTGTAAAGAAAGACTTTGATTCTGGGGATTGGACATGATGGAAGTGTGAAAATGTTTTAGTTTTTTCTATATGTTTTTAATGAAATGATTGCTTGACAATTGAAGAACCATCATCTAAGATATTCATTGTACAAATACAATAAATGGAAATAAAAAAAATAATTCTTCATTATGAATAACTATTTGACTTTTTAAAATTATCTTAAAATACAATAATCAATTCAAATGAATAACAGCTATTATTCATAAATCGCACTAAAATTTAATAATTACTTTTCCATTTTAATTACTTTCAAATATTAAAATTTTACTTACTAAATTAAATAAACAATCAATTAATTTTGGTGAAGGCTGGCCAAAATTTTGCAAACTGAGGCATAGCTTTTTAAATCCATGCTTGGAGATGAAATGTTTCTAATTGAATTGCAAAATAATAATGTTAATATTTCTTTATATTACATACAAATAACACATAAATATTTATTTAAACCAAATAAAAATTAATACTTTGGAATGAGATCCTTTAGATATGAAACCAGTTATAACAGACAGAACAGCTGCAGCAACTTCTTGTCCATTTTTCTTATCTAACTAATAATAAAATGTTCATCAATTATAAAATTATTATATATATAAGAATAAATAGCTTATATTAACATAATTTATGATAGTAAAGTAGTGAAAAATATATTATTATATAATTTATTTTAACAACATTTTAACAAATTGTTTCTCTTAGTATATATTTTAACAGAAAAAGTCCAAAACACTCAAATATTTATTTATTTAAAATTTAACAATTTCAAAGATTCATTTTTATTTTCAATCAAAACATTCCAAGAACTATCCATTCTTGTGATAAATGGCCATAGAAATCAAAACACCTATAAATCTGTTTGTATAAAATTCTTGATGCAAAGAATCAAAATACATTAGTATTATTTCCAACCAACTGATAATCTTAAGCAATTAATGATGAAAAATATCAAGCAGTTTATAATAAATTTAAACATAAAATATTATAACATTAAATTATAATTATGTACTTCCAGCATTATTATAAAAGAAATTACTAACAACCACAATTACATAACATCAATAATCACTCAAATCAATATTAATATCAGGTCCCCAAGATGGTTCTGGCATTTTTCAGATTTTTTAAAATTAAACTCATGTAAAATAAAAAAATTCAATAAGTAGAATATAATGGATATGACTTATTAAAATTACATGTGTTCTAAAGTTAGAATATCTATAAGACACTACATAGAATATGGTACAATACTGGGTACAAGTCTGTTCAAATCCTTCAAAATGAGTACTGTAATCTCAGTTATTTCTGTTTGTATGCTCTACAGGTCTGGGAGAGCTATTTCCCCTCTGAAAAAGTGAATAAAAAGTGAGTGCAATAGTGACAAAACAAAGTAAAAATACAGAAGGAAAACTCAGCAAAATACTAGTAAAAATTGTTATTTTCTTTTTATTCTGTTATAGTTAAACAAATTTTAAAAATTTCTGTATATACTGTAATACAGTAGTCACTCTTTATATTGCACTTTTTTGGTCGCCCAAATTTTAAATGCATTTGAGTCAATAAATTTTAAATTACTAATTGCCACTGAATTTCTATTTGCAATGAAATACAGTATTTTATTTCTACTATTGTCCTTGAAACTACCACTGAAGGTGAAACAATAAATTTGTCATGATCTAAATATGCAGAATAGGTGGACAGATGGATTATCATTTGTTTCCTTTTGATATAAAAGTTGTTTATTTATTAGTTTTAAGTACTGTCTCCTCATTTACAAGTTTCTGTGAATTCAAAATTTTACACCTTTATGTGAATTAATGGTATTGTGTCAATTCACATAAAGGTGTAAAATTTCAAATTCACCACATTATGTGTAAGGAAAAGACTTCTTTAATTCTGAATGGAAAGTTCTAAAATTTTTATACAGTAGTAACTTTATTTTGTTTCTTAGAAAATTTTTATTCTGTAATTTTATAAGTTTTGATGTTCTATTATATATTCAATATTTATTTTTTAAAATTTTCAATTACAGCATTTATAATTTTTATTGAAAAATATAAACTACACGAATTTCTAATAAGTGATTTATATAGTATTGTATAATAAAATCGTAATTGATGTTTTTATATCCACAGTATTGAACACTTAACACTAATAAGCATCACACATGCTGGTTGTACTTCATTCATGTTCTTGCTGTTAATAGCCTCCTCCAGTTCTTTTGTTTGCTGCTTCTAACAAAACTTGGCCTGTTGCATGTATTTCATTTTCTTCTACATTTTTCTGGTTTAAACTCAGCTGCAATTCCATAATCTTCATGTTACAAACAGCTTTCTTTTGTTGTTCTTCAAAATGTTAATATGCTCTTTTTTCTGTTTCTCTTATTCTTTTAACTTCTTTTCATTTTCCAATTGTTCTTGATAATTTCTATGCACTGAGGGAACTAATTTCAGTTGCCCTTTGTAATGGGTACAAGGTATGGGCTTTGGTCATACATGTTTAGCCCCTCCTTAACAATCAAAAGTGAATTAAGCATTCTTTCCAACACTGATGCTCTATCAGGAGAAAGTGCCCCGGGCGTAAAATTGACCCTCTCTCTCTCTCTTATGGGAACGGGATTTTCAATGCCGATTTCACTAATTTGGCTATACTGGGATATTTATCATTATCAGAAACTGTTTATTTTTTAATGATTCGAGATGTGTAAATATTGATTTCAAAATAAAATAATAAATCTGAAATAAATATATTCCAAATAATATAAGTAAAATAATATTTTATTAATGATTTCATAAATAACAAGGAACTTTTTCCTGCAGATGAATAAAAACCAACATCATTGCAACGTTGTTAACCTTTTGGGAAGCATCTGAAAATTTTTCTCACAAGCAATCACGTGTTGTACTTTTTACAACACTTTGAATATTTTAATTTATTGGTAAATTTTATATGTAAATATGAATTTACATTTTTGTTTACTTTTTTTAGTCTCTCAAATAATGCACAATTATAATCAGCATAAAAAAAAAGATTAAAAAATGGATATTTCAAAAGTAAAGTAATCACACATTTTATGAAAATAATACTTACTATATGGAATAATTATACTTGTAGTCAATTTAAACATACATTTAGGAAGATATAAATGTGATTTAACGTTAACAATATGCTATGAAATCATTAAAATAATTTTATTTAACTCAAGTTTATGAAATTATTTAAAGATAAATCAAGTAAAAAAATATTTTTGTAAACAACAACTCCATAACCCGATTGTTAATTAAAACCAAATAATTATTGGGCTATAACAAGGATAACTAAATGCTCAGAAACGAAATAATTTGTCTAGTGGTAGGAGGTTATGCTACTATCTCATGTTAATTTTAATAATTGTATATTTTGAATTTAAAAGTGGCAGCAGTGTTGTCAGCTTGAGAGATTAATCCCTCTGCGTAGAGTTTTTTCCCCTGCAAAAGGATTTTAGTGATTTTCTTGGAAAACAGCCATAAATGCAGGGATGCTTAGAATACTTATTTTTAAACTCCGTAGAAGAAAGAGGTAGATTCTGGCAAATAATGAAAATATGGCATGAGTATATAACTTTATTAAACATAAGCTTCTGAATTTGTAATGAGAGGGATTTTTTAAGTGCATAAAGGATTTTTTTTACATACATAAAATAAATTTTTGTTTCATATAACCTAACAACACTTAGTGGCAGTTGCGATTTTGAGTCCAGCTGAGGGCCGCGTATTTTCTTCCAGAAAATTCTATTGCGATAGTCCGATAATTCGGCAGATCATTTGGCTTTTAAATTATTTTTGATTTGTCTCACATCTTAATTAGGCACATGAAAATGATCAAAAAAGTGAGAAAAGTAAGCAACTCAGAGGCCTGGCTCTAAGAGTTCAAACTTGACATGTGCCACAGAAGTGGCTAAGACAGGCCAAGCTATTGGAAAAGGCTCAGCTAGTGTTCACACAACTCAGTGATGGTTCAAAAAATTTCCTTCTAATAATAAACACTTGAAAATACTTTCTGGAAAGGCCAGCCATCTGCTATTGATAATGATGAATTGAATTCTCAGATTCTTCCCAAACTAGAGACTATCTCAGAGATTCAATACAAGTGGTGAAACTATTCTTTTAAATTTACACTATCTTGGAAGGTATAGAAGCTAAGAAAGTTGATTCCACGTGAAATGACTCCTGCCCAGAAGAAACAGTAGCTAACAATTGCTCAGAATTGCTTTTGCTTTTCTGTAATAAAATGGAACCATTTCTGGAATGCCAGTTAATGTGTGATAAAAATGGATTTTCTACAATAATTCTAAGCAATCTTGCTATTGATTTTCAAGAAATAAGGCAATGCCATAAATTTCAAAGCCCAATATCCAAATGC
Source organism: Centruroides vittatus (assembly GCF_030686945.1). NCBI lineage: Eukaryota > Metazoa > Arthropoda > Arachnida > Scorpiones > Buthidae > Centruroides > Centruroides vittatus. The sequence continues at coordinate 1,308,549 of NW_027122180.1, read as the reverse complement.
AGAAAATTCTTCTGTGTATATGGTCAACTGCTGCTGGAATTGTCCAATAGGGGTCTTACCATCTGACCAAACCAAACAGCAGATGTGTTGATGAACTGCATATTCCTGCATAACAATCCAAGCTTTAAGTTGCACAATTTATGTAGAACCAACTTCAGAGCCTTGGTTTGGAAGTTTTCACACTCCACTGAATTCTTCATATGAGTCTTTCAGATTATCACTTTTTTTAAGTCTGGACAACAATTTGCAAAACTGGCACTTCAGAAACAAAAATAATTGTGGAAAATAAGTTGAAAAAGTTTTTCATCATCAAAAAATGATGATCTTTATAAAAATGGCCTATATATTCTTTATTAATTTATTATAAAAATACCTTAGGCAAGAAATACCTCCCCTGATTAACAATATAACATTCTATTAAAATTTCATAAAAAGTAATAACAACATTTTTATTGCTTTTTATGAAATCTTAACAGAATGTTAATTTTGTCACTCCTGTATTCACTTGAGTCTGTGGGTCCGGCACTGCTACCCCACACATTCAAAATTCTCTCGTGTCATCCTGACAAGTTGCAGGAAAAGCAAGTGTTTCTGTCTACCACCAAGACAGACCATAGTCGGGCAGCCTCTGGTGGGGGCCATCCTTATATTTTGTAAATAAATAAGTTTTTCTACTATTTTTTCTATTTTTTAACTTTTTCATATAGACAACTTAACCTGAATTATTTTGATGATCAAATGATAAGACTAGATTAACTATCAGGCTAGAACTCGGCTAATTATTAATAATTTTTTTAGAGCCTAAAATAAATTTGTACTTTACTTAATTAAAAAGTGAACAATTAGGAATTACATTAAAATTTCTCTGTTAAAATAATAAAAACATAAATGACTTAAATAATCTTATAAAATACATTTAATATTTAATATTTTATAATATTTAAATACTTACAGTTTTATTTTCTAAAAGTTGCAATAATATGTCACAGTAATTCATATCTTGGAAGACTTTTCTAACTGAAACATTGTCTCTATGACATAGAATTGTTTGTAGTGTACCTTAAAAAATATGCATATTTTTTTAATTATCTACTAAAACTTGTAAACTATACAATTTTATAACATCAATCAACTTAAATATCATAATTATTCAAAATTATTGAAAATAATTTGTATACTAAATGTTCAAAAGTGCAATTTATCTATGATTTATTAAAATGTTAAATAATTCAAAATAAAAAAATTCAGATAATTACTAGGAATTTATAAAAATTTTCTAACTGACAACTGAACTAATTAAGTAATTTAATGATTAGAGATTCTAAACTAATTATTAATCTATTGATATTAAAGTACTGATAAGATTAATAATTATTGCATCTTAATTAATTTTATAAAAATTTGTTTAATTTCAGAAGTAACTATTTGAGAAGAGTTTAATCTGACTCTAATAAGCAGATAGTTTATGCCATATGATCAGACAGATATTTCTCTAAATGTAAATTAATTATACACTATTATATTGTCATAACAATTGATTGTGATAATGATTAAATGTATAAATGATAATGATGATGATGATTAAAAGTAGTGACAAGCTCTTCAGATGATAGAATATACTATATGCTGGGAATATCAGCTATAGTCAACAGTATATCATTTGAGCCATAAACGAGGAATAGTAAGTAATAAACAACAATTTGTGATAATTTTATTAACTAAATAATATATTAAAATTAATATATTTAGATGATTTTCTATCTAAAATCTGGATGACATAACTAGTAACACATTCATATATAAGAACAACTATTAATCTTATTGTTGTTTCCTTTCGTATTCTATATGTATCCATGTATTGGACAATTGGAATATGTTTCACCAGTCACATTAACCTATGGGGAAGTTGCCCAGTGTTTTCTAGGGAGCACAAACAGGAGCAGTCAACTCTTGCTATACATTTGCTAAGTCACAATTATCAATAGTACATCATCCCTATCCATTTAAGATGTATGGAGGAACCAGAGACTTATAAAGTGATATGATATGACTAACCAGAGACTTATAAAGTGTATATAGTTTCCCTATTTTACATTTGTAATGTGAAATAAAGAATAATGATGATTAATTTGAACATATAAATATATATTAATCTACAGTTCAAATTCTCTCTAATCTAAATTCTCCATGTATAATTTTATCTAATTATACATAGAGATATTTGGTTAGTTAGCTTATTATTCCTTCAAGGATTACATGTCCTAGAAGGAAAAATATATCTGAAGCTATTTTAATAAATCATCAAATATTATTCTGAGCAAAGATACTGTTTAATCTAAACATTAACATAAAGTGTGGATATAATAGATTTTAAAATTTATGATTTGACATTTAAATGTAAAAAAATTAAACATCAATTTCTAAGACAGACTACATAAAAGATCAGAATTCTAATTCAAATAAAAATTCTAATCTACCATAGTCTAATTTTAGTTTGCATAAAATAATCTTATGACTTACCAATCATATTTACAGCATCTGTACAATGTTCATCAGCATCATTCGAATTACAAATTTTAATGATAGTATTTACAAATCCATCCAATATGGTAGAAATTTCAATTTGTCTCTAATAATTTAAATATTAAGTTTATTATAAATAAAATCATTTTAAAAATAATAAACATTCTAATAAATTCAATTTAAAATATAGCAACATTGATAAAAGAAATAACATAAATGATAAATATATATAAATATTAATTTATTCCTTATTTTATTAATAAGAAATTAGATTAATTACACAACAATTGCTGATATCCACAGAAATTTTTTAATTCTATAATAATTATCATATCAACAATTTTCTTTTTAAATAGATCTTTTAATGTCATGATTATTTGAGACTAAAATCTGTATTCATAATGTTTGGTGAAATATATATTAAAAGGATGAAAATGATCAGCAACAATCATTGCACTTCAGATTATTCTTCAATACTAGAGTGTATATATGCCAATAGTTTCTGGCTTGCAACAGGATTTGACTTGTGATAAAGTTCCAGAATGAAACTCCTATCATAAGTCAAGTCCTGTCAAAATTGGTCATAATGGTTGTCAAATTTGTCATAAATAAAACAGAAAATAATGGTGACAATGGAATATGATCTCAAGGTTCCTTATAAGCCTTTACTTGTATAATATCACATACAGTACAGTGTAATTAGTTACTCTGTGTATATATGGTAATATACTTTGATGCTGTTTAGGTATATCACACATCAAATCAAAGATGAATATTTTAACTAGTTAATTATAATATTTTATTAACAATGATTCATGGACACATAAAGGTAGTCAAACTAAGGTCAATGAAATCAATATTCCTTCAATACATAATTTGAAATTTATTTTGTATACTAGTACTTTTTTATATATTAACAGGACTTATTATACTGGAAAATATGGATGCAGATATTTTCCGGTATAATAAGTCCTGTTAATATATAAAAAAGTAGTATATACAAAATAAATTTTAAATTATGATAGAAAGGGCACAAAAGCATAATTAATTCCTTCAATACAATTTTTGATTTTATTTTTATTGTTAAATTTTGTTTATTTAATTCACTATTAATAAACTTTAATCTTATATAATATCAAAATTAAAATGATAATTTCAGATCAGGTAGCTCCAAGGAAAGAAAGTTTGTTTTTGGTTTTGAAGAACTAATGACACAAACCCAAGTTACAGAATAAGCCCAGATAAATTTATCAGAGTTTGCTTTATAGATCTTATGCATTCATTGAAAGCTTTCATGAAATCTCAGAGACAGGTGAGAAAACATATGCACCATGAAACAAAGTTTAAAATGCCAAACCCAATAATCTAATGAGATAACAAGTCCTTCATTCAGAACATGCTCACCCTACATTTCCAAGTCAATCCAAGCATGTCTGATGATAATAAACTTGAGCATTTGATGAAAGGAATCAAACAGAACTTATTTAATTTTTGTTCTATAAGCGCAATAATGATCAATTGGCACAATTCACTTCTTTATTTCAATTTCATTGAACAAATATAAAAAAATATGACACGGTTTCAAAAAATGGCAACTTATTTAATGTTCATATCACTACTGACATTGCTACAACTGCTTTTATTACTACTTGTCAAAACAGGGCTAGCTGATGCCAGAGGGTTAACTGATCATGATCATTCTGCTGTCTCCAAAATGTAGCAGTTTCAATTCTAGATATGAAAACTGGTGACTAGTGCTTATACAAGAGATAAATTGGAAAGAGTTGCAAGAATGCTTAAATGGCATGAACAGTTGACCTGACTTGATCACTTCAGTTCACAGCAGATTTATTGAGGAAGCTTTCCAGCAATAACTAATCACACCAACAATGCTGCAATGAGACACTCTAACATTTGGTACACTCCCAATTACATTCTTATCTGTTTCAAGTATGAACAAGCTAGACACATTAGATGATATTGTCATAATCAGATACAAACAAATCAGCCAGGAATGTATACTTCAAGACCAGAATTTACAATTCTCCTTAATATTGAGACATCAGAGTTGAGGCAATCAGCAACACATGAGAATTCCACTGATAGATGCCAGGTCCATCAATGGAGATGCATAGTCCTAGTACTAGAAATCAATGACCATCTACATATCATCAATTACAATTGAATTCACCTTCAACTAATTGTAGTTGATGACCTTAGCTCAATTGCAAACTGACAAAAAACTATTAAGATACTCTTAAGCAGTAGGGCCATTTCACCTTGTCAAAATCCTTCTACTGCCACCATTGCACTGTAGACATATTTCTGTAATGAATTAATACAAACAATGTAGAAGCACTTGTAGATACAGGAGTTGTCATTTCAGTAATGTCAGATGCTCATTGCACTGAGTTACATAAAGTATTGACTCCAACTTCATTAGCTGTTACAAGCTTGGGTAGACTAATGATATATGTTCTTGGATGATGTATTGCTAGAATACAAGTTGAGTCCTTAACAATTCCATGGAGCTTTTGGTGCTGGAATGTAGTTGTCAAGATTTGATATTGTGTCAAGATTTTTTAGAAAGAACTATTGATTATTGGGATTAACTTATTCAATTTGAGGTCAAGGAATCATTGCTAGTGAGTATCTCTACACCGACTATGCTAAGTGACACTCGACTTTCTGGATTTAATATCATGGCCATTGTCCATGATGTACTGTACATTGTTCCATTTCTGAAATAGTCAAAGGTTACCATTATCTAATTTTAAAATGACAATTACTTATGCCTAATACCATTTGATGGAACCCTCAAGGCTTGGGTGACCAGTAGCAACCCTATTCTACGGGACTTACAAGTTAGTTGCCAGAATCTGTTTAGAGGAAATGGAACCAAAAATAAACATTCAAATTGTCGCTTGCATGAATAAGAAGTCAGAGATAGAAACAACAACTACTACAATCACTAATTAATGCAGTTCTAAGCTCAAAACAGTCAGATGAATTATTTGCTTATTGTAGAAGTACAAGGGGCTATTCACTCTGATTTGCTTCCAGAACATTATACACAAGGGTAAAGTATTGAATTTGGATGAACAATCATCAACCCATCCAACTGAATTCTTATCAAGTGTCTCTTGAGAAACAACAAATCATCAACAAAGAAATTGATAAAATGTTGAGACAAAGTGTAATCCAATCATCCTTAAGTCATTGGTCTTCTCCAGTAGTTTTAATAAAGAAACATGATAAAAGCTGGAGATTTTGTGTTGATTACAAAAGATTAAACTTAGTTACAAAAAAGAACATTTAGCCATTACCTCAAGATGATCTCCTAAATTGTTTGCAAGGAGCACAATTCTACTTGTCAACAGACTTAAGATCTGGATATTGGCAGATGGAAGTTGACAAACAGGATAGGGAAAAATCAGTCTTTGTTATAACTGATGGATTATGGGACCAAAGATTTAAATCTGGCAATCATTTAGTTTCATTATGAAAATATCAGGCTTTGCGATGTTTATATATGGATTATGGGAGTTAAGAGTTCTATCATTTGCTCTATGTAAAGGCCCGATTTCATTCAAACATCTTATGGACAATGTCTTCAGGATTAAAATGGAACATTTGCCTGTGCTACTTGGACTATGTTGTCATTTTGCTCCAATGTTTACAAAACATCTTCATTTCCTTGCAATTGTATTGGAATGTTTTCAGCAGACAGGATTACAGCAAAATCAACAAGTGTCATTTTGGGATACAAGATTTACACACTTCAGGCCATCTCATCAATAGAATGGAGATACAACCTGATCCCAATAAAGTAAGGGTCATTAAGAAATTCTCTATTCCAACCAATGTAAACAAGTCCAAAATTTTCTGAGTTTGTCTTCATACTATTGATGGTTAGTTCATTCAGCATTTCTCAGAAAGAGGTAAACCTCTATTAAGAGCTATCAAATTTATTGAAGAAGAATGAAAAATTTTATTAGAAACATGAACAGGAGGCATTCAGTTGATTGAAAATGGCCTTGGCTTCAGAACACATTTTGAGCCATTTTGACCATGAAGCATAAACCAAATTACATACTGATGCAAATGGCTATGGTCTAAGCACAGTTCTGATTCAGAATCAAGGGGCCCGATCTGTGATAATAACTTATGCCAGTTATACGTTAATAAAAAACAACAAAAATTACTCAATGATGGAAAAAGTGTTTGACTATCATTTGGGCTATTAAGAAGTTTAGATGTTTATGGGCATCCCTTTCAAGTGGCAGCTGACCACCGTTCTTTATGCTGGCTTACAAATCTTCAAGATCCTTCTGAATGAATCACTCAATAGGTTTGTGGCTAGAGGAATATGACATCACTGTAGTATGTATATAAGTTTAGTCACAAACATCTCAACATCATTGCCCTTCATTACAATCCAATTTACAAAGAAGTCACACAGACATAAAATTTAGTAAACAGTATCATTATAACCTCAGACTGGCAACCTCAACAAACAGATCCAATGATTCAACAAATTATGGACCATATCATTGTTTATCAATACTTTTGTGTATTTAACAGAATTTTAAACAGACAAAGTTATAATCCTATGGGATCACCTTGGCATATCATCATCAAAAGATCCTTAAGAACTTAGACATCAGAAGCTTATCACAATGATCCACTGGGGTACATACAACTGCATATCAAGAAATCATTATTGGAGAGGAATGAGTCAACATACAAGGTGATACATTCAAGCTTGTCAACAATTTCAACAATGTTGACACTACCAACCAGCTCCATTTTAAATGTATTTTAACATATTACAAATAATATAAACTAAATTCATTAAATTGCTGTTTTTAATATATATAATTCTTCAAATTCCAATTTATTAATTCATATTAATATAATTATCTAAATCTTATTAATGAAATATGTTTAAAAAATTATTTGAATCAAATAACATACTTGATCTGTCCTGCAGATACATAAAATATGAACAATTTCACTAAAACATTGAAGCACCACTTCTTTTGCTTTAGATGGAATTAATAAATCAGATAATAAATAATACAGAATATCTAATGTTGCTGGAGTAATAGCAACTAAAGCATTATGCTGAAAAATATAAAATGACAACAAATTAATTTAAGATATCATAAAATATAAAACAGATATGCATACATTAATACTTCATACATACAGTATATATAGCAAATTAAGTTATCAAGTTAATAAAAAAATTACCAATTATAGATTAATATCTCAGACTAAACATTTATTTACTATATTCTATTCACAGTAGACTTGTCTTATTTAGAAGATAATGCCTAAAAACTAGAACATACAACACACAGATACTTTTATGTCCTATTTCCAGCACCAATATTTAATAAACATTAGATAAATCCAAACAAAACCATCTGAGATGTAAAAAAATTAAACCAAGTAAAAATTTATGACAATTTAGATTGGTCAAAATTTTTCTTAGATAAGATAAGTTTGACACTTGGAGGTAAAATGTAGAAAGCAATAGTGAGGTTGAGGCGAAGTTTTCAACACAAAAATGTGTACGTCGGACATTTAGCACTGCTTTCCTGTAAGCCTAGAAGTTTGACAATGGCATTTGGAAAGTCAGTGGAATCATGCTCGACATTCCAAACACCATTGTCAAACTTCTAGGCTTAGAGAACATCGGCGCCGAACATATGACGTACACGTTTTCGCATTTAAAACTTCGGCCTCAACCTCACTAATAATACGGGTAAAAATCTTGTGGGTACCACTTCCAAGCATCAAGCTTGTCTTTACCAAAGAAAACTGCTAAGAAAAATTTTGATCGTCATCTAAATTGTCATAAATTTTGACATGGTGTAATTTTTTTACATCTCAGATGTTTTTGTTTGGTTATCAATTGTTTTTGTTTAATAATTGTATTATTATGTCAAGATACAAGACGATGATGTACAATTTGGCTGGCACTAGGCGACTGAATGTGTCATTGACCAAATGCACTGCCATCTGAATGTGTTGCTGACCAACGCACTGTGAATCAAACGTGCTGCCAACCGATGCTTTTGATATGCCATTTAGAAAAATCATTAAAAAGTTTTAATTGGCATAAATTCGAACTTTTGTAATTCTAAGTAACATTTTGAACAAAACTCATGTTTCCATGCAATTTTATCTTTATAAGCATAAAATTAAGCCGTAAAACTGAATTAGTTCTATAGGTAACTCCCATAAACTTTGACCTAGCAACCTAGTGAGCATTTCACTGATAACAAGAAAGGATTAAAATTTAAATTTAAAATAATTTAAAGAAAATATTTAAACATTTAAAATAATTAGAGATAAGTTTAAAATTTGAGCTTTCTAGACCTAGTAGTTTTTTTCTCTACAAACATCTGCAGTGCTGGATGAAAAAAAGAAGAAAATACAGCTTTTGTGATGATTTTTACACCTTTCAATTGCTTATATTTCTGCAAGTGCATTACAGAAGATCTTGATTTTGCACACTACCTAAAAAAACAATTTTCTTTCGAATGAGATATTCAGAATTACTTCAGGTATTTGGGAGCAGAGAAATCGACCCCCAAAAATCGGCAACTCTGATTCCTGTTTATGTAGTCAATCAGTGACTTTTTCACTTGTCGGGGAGTCACTGCCATGACTACTGATGGAAGAAAACAAATGTTTTCAGCAATTTTACTGGCCCTCCTCAGATTACAAAAACTTTTTTTTTTACACCCTTTAAATGAGTTTGTACCATACATTTAATAAAAGAATTTTTTCAATAAACTTTTTACAAAAATCTGAACAAACATAAACATTCAAAATATGGAGCATTCTACACTTCAATGATGTTAAATAAATTTAAAAAGTTTTTAAAACATATTTCAAAAATCCAGCAACAAGTTGCTTAACTTTCCCAGCAACATTTAAAACTGTTTGTGATGCCATTTGTTATAAGATTTTGTTATAAAAAATTTTTCATATTTTTAATTGTGATTTAAATCCTCCAAAATCTAACAGCAAATCCCTGTAATACACAATCCTCTCTGAAGAATTTCAGAAATTTTCAACAAAAAGCACAGGAGATTAAGTTTCAAATTGGGATGAACAAAATCATGCCCCCCCACACAAACATCCATACATATAGAAGAAACCCCAAATTTTTTTTTCATTTCTTGACATTTCAAGGTCCCAAGTTAAAAATGTAAAAATCTTGGGGGTCAATTTTTGATGAATTGCCATACTTTTGCCTCTGTTATATCTTAACTTTCTTGGCTCTGTTAACAAATTCAAGAAAGTAAAACTTAAAGATTACAACATATTTTTTAATGTAAGGAACAAATATAAAATTCAATCCATGGTAAGCAATGCTTTTGCAGCAGATTTAATGTCTTTGTTATTAGTAGATTCACTTTCTTTCACATGTTTATAAATTTCAACAGCTTCAGCAATTCTGATTTTTTATCATCATAAATTCTTTGTTTTATTTTTGCCTCTCCTCATTGGGGAGACACCCCAGGCTCACTCACAAATTGAGCTAGTACAGTACATCCCTTTCTGGATGTTGCATGCATTGTCTTTAATTTTGATAGTTAACAATCTATCTGTGGAGTCTACATAAGCTAAGTGAGTGTTAAATCTTATATCCATTAATGGTATTCTATAGACCCCAGAAGCCCTTTGTAGGTTTATTTCATCTTTACCATTAGGTAGCGGTTTAAATATAATAAGGAAACTTGTATAGATTATTTTTTGGTTTATGTGAGCTGCTAGTTTTGTGTACAAGTTATGTAACCTAGGCTCACAGTTTAGAACTATCCTTTTTTGCTTCATCTTGTTGCATCTATTGCTTCTATTGCTTGTTGCTTCTATTGCTTGTTGCATCTATTGCTTCTAGCTTTCAAATCTTAAATTAGGCTAGATATAAAATTTGTGCTGTACCCACGTTTGAAGGCTATTTCCCTAATATGTCTTATTTCTTGTTTAGTGTCTACAAGAGAGCAATGGGCATATGTTCAGTTTATAAGGGCCTAAAGACTGTAGTTTTGTATCTCCTGGGATTGTTGGAGTCAGATGATAAGAAAACAACTTAGTACATTGGCTTGCAGTAGACTCTTGTAATTATCTTTTCAATTATTAACTCAATTTCTAGCTCTAAGTAGTAGATTTTTGAATTGCTGAACTGATCTAAAGCTAGGGTTAAGCAACGATTGTTCTTATATACTCATAGTAAAAATGTTGTCTATACATTTTACATTCAAATTAATGTTTGAAAAGAAGCCCCTTAGGGCTTGATGTTCAACAAAACATGTAACCAATTCACATAAATCCCCATATAGGGCTTCTCATTGGGACTCCCTTTACATGTGTTGTATTGTTTAATGATAAATAGGAGGAGAAGCATATTAAGTGTGATAAGTTCAGGATCTGCTGATGGTATTTATGTATCCTATACTATAATGAATAAGGCATATCTTAGTGCACAAAAGCATGTTTCAAGTTTTATTGAAGGGTAGAGTCAACAAAGTGAAATCCAGCAGTGAAAGTTGCTCTGCTCGTGTTAATTCAATTGATTTTAACTTGGATGTAAGCTCCACAGAATTGGCCACTTTGTATTGGTAACCTCTAAGAAAATCTTGTAATAACAGATGGATTTTTCTTTCTAAACAGATTGTTGGAAAATCAGCCTTATCTACTATCTGTCTAAGCTGTTGGCTAGTTTATGGTTTTCTTGAAGGTGAAAAGCTTCTGGGTATAAGGGGAGGAAGTGCAAGCATGTTTCAGACCAAGTTTTCTATATAAGTTGGATTGTGCAAAAGTGTTCATTTTATTCTGAGAGTTTGTCAACATATTTACATTCAACTTGAATAGATTCTGTGGACTCACAATGTAGTGTTCCATATGTGGATTGCTTTAAAAAAATCTTAAAAAATCAGTGTGGGATGAGGAAGATAAAGAAGAATGGGATAATATCGTGAAAAGACAGAAGTTGATCAAAAAAGTAATATTATGTTACTCAAGACTGAAAAAGTAGGAGCATTGTATTATTAAAGGACACATTTGTCAAACTCTTGGAATATTGAGTCCAGAGAATGTATTCAAATTGAACATGAAATATGTCAGCAAGCTCCAGAATAAAGTGAACAGTTTTGCGCAATCTGAATTAGAAAGAAAATTTAGCCTGAAAATGCCTGCACTCCCTCCCCTGATACCTGGAGGCTCTTCCCTTTGTAAAACCCATAAACTGAGCCAACAGCTTAGACCTGTAGTAGATAATGCCCATTCTCCAACAATCTGTTTAGAATCTGTGCCGATTATATCATATAATTTGCTATAACCTATATAAGAAATATATTCCAAAACTTAAAAAACTATCTTTTAAAATTATATTATTTGAAATAATTTAAAAAGAAAAAAGATATCACTACATAAATTTGCTTTTAATAATTAAATGACAGTTGAGTTAGAAAAATGAAAAATCAAATAATCAAACAACTGTTACCAGATTCTATAAATGTGAATGAACATTATTATCGTTGGAATTATCACAGTGTTGAAAGAAATTGTAAAAAATCTTCATTTTTACAAACTTTAATTTTTCTCATTTAGTTCATCATCAAAATTATATTTATTTATAATTTTTATTTAAAAACTTTTTTAAATGTTAAGGCATATTTTCATCTAAAAGAGGGATTCATTTTTATTTCCACATTTGCTGATTCAATGTTTGAAAAGTTGCTCTGACAGGATTCTAACTATTTACAGGGTCATTACATCAATAGCAAAACAGCATTACATACAAATATCAAACAGTATAAGAGTAAGCTTATGGAAGATCAGCCAGAATCTTCTAAATTAATTATTATATCATGGTGAGTGACTAAATTGAGGAACATTATAAAACAAGTCTACTGTATCAAATAATCAATGTTTAATAACTATTTTCTGATAATATTTGTATATTATTTTAAAAATGTTAATAAAATATTCATACCTGTGCTCCACTTAATATAGCACCAAGAACATGAAGAAGGTGGATTTGCAAATCAGAAGAAAGACTACATGGACTACTCAGAAAACAATCTGAAAAACAAATACAGTTTAACCCGATTATAATGTCATCGGATGTAGTGACACCCCTAATATAACATCAAATTTTTATTGGTCCCACGATTTTACTATACTAGATAATGTTAAAAAACCCACTTGTAATGACATAAAACCCTGTTTTAACGTCATGTTTGAAGCATGCCCAAATTTACAAAATTAGATTACAAATTTTATTTAACAAAGAAAAACTGTGTGTTCAGTCCTAGAATCAGAGTCCACTTCCTAGAACGACTGTGGGTGGTGTTCTCTCCACCTGACTTCGGTGGGTTGAAATTTGCCACTTTTAAACGATGTGACGATCGGTTATTACATACTCATTTTTAAATTACTTTATGCTAAATTGTTAAATGTTCTATTATTTTTAATATAACATATTATATCAAATAGTTTATAAAGAAATAATTGAATTATTTTTAATTGGCATACATTAATTTAACCTTTTGTTGCCTTTTGATTCAACATTATTCTCAAAACCAGAAGTTCCGCCATTATTGAAACTTAAGACAAATAGAAATTTCTTATAAAAGGTAATTTTTGACATTTTTAATTACATCGATGTAAACTTAAATAACATAAATAAAGTTTATTTAAACATGTAGTTTGCATTTTTATACATACGATAATAAATTATTACTATCATAATAGATATAGTATACTGTATTACCATTAAGAAATAATTTTACAGTAATACCTATGATATTAAATTAGAATGAAGTTTATAATAGATTCTTAAACACACTTGGTACTTTTTATGAGATTGAAATTATGACCCCGCAGATAATGACACTTGGTTATAATGTCGAAAAATTGCCGGTTCCGTGGATGACATTATAAACGGGTTAAATTGTAATTTTGTAGCAAAATCTAATTTATTGTTATATACAGTGAGCGATTGGTTAACGAACATAATCCATTCCAAGACTTTGTTCACTATCCGAACTGTTCGTTAACCAATTATCGATTTACCATAGGTTTTTATGGGAATTTGATTAATTTGATCTGGAAACTTCAAAAATAAAAAATATATACTTTCTTACTACATTTATTTATATGTAATAATAAAAATACATATATACACAGTCTTGAATTTTTATTGGTCGTGTTTTTTTTCCATTTGTGGATTTAAAGAATCTGTCTAATGTCGATTGCTTTTCTCTCTTCTTCAGGATTTTTCAGAAGTAATTAATAGCATTGTAATTGTAGAGATATCCAAGCCTATTAACCTCAACCTGGTTTGGATGCCATTCTGAAACCGTTGTTTTGACATCCTCCCACTTCTTTAAAAGATCTTTAATAGCAGATATCAGCATTAATCCTCTTTTTCAGAAGAAAATATATCTCGCCAAGTTTCTTGGTGTTCTTCATTCAAGAGTTCTTGGTGTTCTTCTGCCATCAGATCCATTTCAGGTTCTATTATGAGCTCTTCAATGTTCTCTATTTCTCAGATGTGATTTTTGTTACTCCTTTAGCTGCTTGAGTCTTCTTGATTATACAGTATCTTCCTTAGATAAGATTGAACTGTGGCCTACTGTAGACCTTTTCGAGCCATACTGCAGCAACGTCAGACATCTGCCCACTCTCTACCTTTGCTATTATACTCTCACCTTTCGAAAATAAAAACCAACGCAAAATTTAACAAGTGCCCACCTGACAGTTTCGTGAATACTATAAAAAAAATTGTTTCTGTCAGAAAAATAAAAGGCTGGAATTACAAGGGAGAGTTTCAAAGTATATCACACTTACCCTATGAAGCTTTGCAAAATTTTAACTTATCATGAACATTTTTGGTCCCCTTAGGACAGTGGTTCTTAACCTTGCTGGAGGTACCGAACCCCATCAGTTTCATATGAGCATTCACCGAACCCCTTTTAATTGGAAAAATAAAATATAATTTTTCAAATTCAAAACATAGGTATATATTTTATTGGTCCACAAAATAAACAAAACCATTATAGAACAAAACATTACGAACAAAGAACAAAACATTAAGAACAAAGAACAAAATTTAAAATCAGTGTGACTGCTGCTGTTGCCTTTTAGACACCAGTTCGGAAATGCGAGGCTTTACCTTGGAAAGTGCCACTCGCATGTCATTTTCGCAACTAAGTCTGTTCCTTTTCTTCGTTTTAATGTCCAGCATCCTCGAAAAGGATTGCTCGCAAAAATATGTTGTCACAAACGGTATCAAAATCTCCAGAGCTTTCTTCGCAATAGCAGAGTACGTTACTATTTGGTGGCACCAAAACAATGAGAGCGTTGTTGTTTTGAAGAGTTGCTGTTGAACCTGGCTCTGCTGAATTTCAATGATTTCATCCAGGTATGTATCATTGACATCTGTTTTCTCAACATCAAACGTAAACGGCTGCCTCACCCATGCTGGATATAACTCTCTTGAAGGGAAGTACCCTTCAAGAGACTTTGCAAGCTCGTCTAAGTGCATGGAAATTGCATGCTTCAGTTCCCCCGATACAGAAATATCTCCGATTCCAGGCACATCATAATTCTTATTTACACATTCGTCTAGCAGGGTAAAGTTTGCAAAGTTACCGTTTTCTATTCGTCGTTTCCACAACGGTAGCTTTTTTTGAAACGCCTTCAGGGCTTCTTCCGCTTCGATGATGTTGACACCACCGCCCTGCATCTGTTGATTCAGATGATTGAGAGCTGCGAAGATATCAGCCATGTACGCAAGCATGAGAATAAATTCAGAATTTTTGAAGCAATCTGCATGACCATGTTGGTGCTCTTGCAAAAACAGGGCTAATTCCTCACGTAGGGCAAAAACACAATTCAGAACCTGTCCCCGGGATAACCACCGAACGTTTGAATGGTACAGAAGTACCTCGAATTCAGACCCCATTTCTTTACACAACTCCTTGAAGATGCAGTGCCTCAGAGCACTATTTCGCACATAGTTCACGCATTCCACTACAATTTTTAAGACTTCTGCCAGTTTTGGAGGCATGGTTTTTGTTGCCAACGCATGCCTGTGTAGAATACAATGTGTAACAACGATGTGTGGTGCATCGGCTTTCACTAGCGCACCAAAACCAGACTTTCTTCCCAGCATGGCTGGAGCTCCGTCCGAACAAACTGCAGAAACCATATCCCACGAAAGATTATTTTCTTTGAAGAAGTCATCCACAAGTTTCTTTACATCGGCTGCCTTAGTTGTTGTTGTAAGAGGCTTACATAATAAAAAATCTTCCTTTATAACGTCGTCTTTCACATAGCGCACAAATACTGCAAGCTGACTTAGACTGGAAACGTCTGTAGTTTCGTCGAGTTGAAGGCTGAATTTTGCCGGGCTTGAAATCAGATCTGCAACTACTTGGGCCAAGATATCTTTGCTCATGTCGTCTATTCTGTCACTGATGGTGTCATTTGAAAGAGGAATTTGGGATAACTTAACTTCAGCCGCTTTTCCCAGCATGATATTCGCCATCTTCAACACGGCTGGTTTTATGAGTTTTCACCAATATTGTGTGGTTTGCCCTGCTTTGCGATAAGGTAAGCGACTTCGTACAATGCTGTAAGGATCGGTTTATCGATGGGTACAAAGCCGAGGACAGGCAGACTACCCTTTTCATCAAATCTGGCCCTCTTCACCTTGAATTCAGCGAGTGTTGTATTTTTGTAATTTCCATGCAGATTAAAGAAGTGTTCTCTTAGTTTTGCCGGTGCTAGACTAGAATTGCTCAACTTGGCATTGCAAATCATGCAACAAGGACGCTGACTCCCATCACGTTCCGTTATACATGTGAATCCATATTGTACATATTCGTCCGACCACTTTCTTTTTTTGCTCGACATAGTATGAAGGGATTAAAATATTAAAAAAGAAATCACACGACGTACAATCACGACAGTCACAATTCGAATACTGGGCGCACCAAATTTCCTGCAGCATAGAAAGGCCAAGCGATGTTGCGTGATCACCCGCAGCCAATGATAGCCGAGTGGGGCGTGTCATCACGAACGTATGAGTCAGGTGTGTGCTTGACCGTCTTGCAGGTCGTTTATACGTGTATTCGATTGGGACCTCTTCACTTCGTTTCAGTTAGAGAGTAGTAGAAGTTAGAGAGTAAGAGAAGTTAGTTTCCCAATAGAACACACGTTATGTAGCATTAGTTTTCGAAACCAATACGGTTTCTACGTCACGATGACGTCAGGTGGTTGACCTCCGCCGAACCCGAGACTGACTCGCCGAACCCCAGGGGTTCGGTCGAACCCAGGTTAAGAACCACTGCCTTAGGACCTTCTTTGGGTGGAATTCTAGTAGAGAAAACCTTTTTGTTCTAATTTCCGTTTCAGATGTGTTCCAATTTTTCGAATTTTCTTTTAAATTTAAACATATAACGATGTGTGCATGCGTCGACGACTATAATGCCAGGTCATACATAGCCTGCCATGATCTTGAAAGCTGTTTTTCATCCTTAAAATTGATTGAGAGGCCTTGGCGTTCTGCTTTAAAGATCTCTAATGCCTCCAAATTCCTAAGATGATGTATCTGCTGAGTTTGCCGGATCATGGTCGCCTGGCATATATAGCCAAGGTAGTATTGTTCTTCTTCTCAATATCGGTTTTATGCTCATGGAGGCGTTGTTTGAGCAATCTTCTCGTGGAACCAATATACACCAGATCCATATTGAACCTATTATCCCTGAGCAGAATTTTATACATTCCCGGTGTTCTTTCGATGTCCGCTCGATCTTTCCCATTCCTAAGCATGGCGAATATGTCTGGTTTATGCCTGTAGGCTATTTTTGAATTAGTATATGTCTCAATCTCTCGATATATGGAGTGTATACAGCGCTCATATGCTATAGTAATAGAAAGGGGAAACGCATCTCACTGCGAACTATTTTCTGGAGCTCTATCTGATTGATTTTCGGGTTGGCTTTCTTGTTAGTCTGCTATTTTAAATATTAACTTTTTGTTATAGCCATGGTTTTCAGCTACTTCTGCTAGTCTTTTTATTTCCTTCCACTTGTCTTGTTCTTTATTACAGTGCATATGGGCTCTTCTAGTAAGTGCTCTAAAGTCTGCCATTTTGTAGTTATATGGATCGTTAGAGTCAGCTGGGATGTATATCAGGATAGTACTCGGTTTACAGTATACCTTAGTATCATATCTGTTGCCATTAAAGGTAATATTAATGTCTAAAAAATGAGCGTCTTTATTGCTCATTTGTTCTAACTCAATCATAAGCACTGTTTAGACTATTCACAAAAAATAAAATATTTTTGAGTCTATCTTTAAATCCTTTAATCCAACCATAGAAGATTAAAGGATTTAAAGATAAACTCAAAAATATTTTATTTTTTGTGAATAGTCTAAACTTCAAAATTATGAAGAAAATATCCTGAGTCAACATGAGAATTGTAACCATATGCAAATAAAGTGGATGACTCGTACCTACCACCAGAGGGCTAGAAGCAGTTAAAAATGGGATAAGGACAGTATGTGTGAGAAGAATTCTTTGTGGTTTTAATAGAAAGGTGTCAGATCCTCCAATAAAAGGCTGACACTGGATTGTTTTTAACTTTGTGAATTTTTACCTACATTTACCTTGTTTTAAGAAGTTTATTCTTCTAAACCATTATTGCTGTTACTTCTGTGGTCGGATTAAAGGATTTAAAGATAGACTCAAAAATATTTTATTTTTTGTGAATAGTCTAAACTTCAAAATTATGAAGAAAATATCCTGAGTCAACATGAAAATTGTAACCATATTTAGTTATATTTAATTTAAATTTTTTCCATAAACTATATAAATACTTATCACCAATAATCATTCACAAAATATTCTATTCTAACAGTTATATTTTTATAACAATCTGTACATTATAAAAATATTGCACACAATATTTAATAAATGCTAAAAATTTTATTTGAAATTTGAAATATTTAAGCAAATTAAAATATAAATGATTTCATCTATCTATCAAATTATTAGAAATATAAAAAGTTTTCTCTTTCTTATGTTGAATGCTTGCTATAACTTATTAAGAGTTTGTATTTTGATATCAGACAATATTTCATAACATGAAAAAGGGTGTATGCTATTTTATTATTTTTCAAAACAATACATACCACATTGGATATTATTAATATAAATAATAATTTTATTATACTAAGAGCAAACTTACCATAGAAAAATGGAACAACTTCAAGGTGCAGAAGAGCACATCCAAATTGAAAAACAGAATTTCCAACTGACTGACTAAAAAAAATTATTTTATAATATTTTATATTAATTTAAAAAATTTGTGTGTTTATAAATTTATCTTACAATACTTTATAATAAATAACTTATTTAAAGACATTTTTATAAAAATATTAAAATTTTTAATTTATTTACATAATAGATAATTTAAAGTGTGGAAATAATCAGAAATAAGTTATTAATTAACCAAAACAAGACTATAAATTCAAATTCTATAGGAAAAAATTACTGGATGATTTAAACTGCAAACTTAATTCTTATTCTTAAAACTTATAGACACAGTTAATTTTCAAATAATTCAAAATATTTATTAGGTCAGCTCATTCTATCAGAAGCTCTCTGATAGAATGTAGAGATGAATTTTAAAAAGATGACTATTAAAATTCATGACTTAACAATTTTCTCAATTTTGTTATTCTTATACAATTTGAAATTATAATTTATATACAGGGGTATATAATGATTCTAAATTATTGTTGAGTTTTCCAAGTTTTATAATTTTATGAGCCTGTTGTTTAGAAAGTGTTATTGCTCATATAAGTAACATACATACAATTCATCTTTGTTTCATCAAATTTTATCAACATGGAATTAAAAAACTTGCTATTTTGTCAAAAAAAAAAAAAAAAAGCCCAGGGGAAAGTGTAAGAGTAGAATTGGTCAGGCAAATTCTAGATCTAAAAGAATAAAATAAAAACAACTGAGACACCTGAAGACCATGAAATCCAACTTAAACAACATCAATTAAGAATGGTTTGTCAAGGTCCTTAATTTGTAGAAGTATTAGCAACTCTTTTCAAATTTCTTGAAATTTCTACCCTTCTCAATTCTTCAATCTCTATTTTCTTATAAAAGTATTCTGTCATACTTGACAGGAGAATTTCTAGTGTGAAGGATATTGTTTAACATATAGTGTTGTCTCTATAGACATAATGTCGATAAACAATCAAACTATTGTGCCATAAAAACTATTGCCAACATTGGCAACAGGATAAAAACATTGAATCTCATAACTATGCTATAATGTATGAATTTCTTTAGTGCTTCTTTCAGAGTCCAAACTTTACTTTCTCCAAACGTTCATGAAAATTTAATGGTATGGGCATCAACACCAATTTCCATTGAAAAACAGCACTGACATCAGTAAATCTTTTAAAATCATTTTTCTCTAATAAAATACTTTTTTCTAAACTTTTTCAAAAATGGCTTTTTTGTGGTAGTAGTGGTGGTGGTGGTGGTGGTGGTGGTGGGTAATAGTAGTATGTTGTTTATTGCTTGAGAGGTATGCAATTTTAAAATGATAAACAGTTGAAAAATTTGAGAATTATTCAGATAAATCAACTCATTTCAACAAATGTATTATTCATTCAACAAAACTCATAATGTTGTTAACTTTTTGAAATTATTACAAAAATAAAATTTAGTTTGAAATAAATTTTTTTTATTAATTTCTAAGACTAAAATATCACAATTACACTTACTTTGTGAAACGTGCCTTCCAGAGTGAAAAAGGATCATATAAAATTTCTAAAAAACAAAATGATGTCTTAAGAAATTTGTGATGGATTTCTTCCACTGATGAATTCTCTTGATCAGCTGAAGAAGGCTATATCAGGAAATATTCATAAAATGAATACATAATTATTTAAGATTTTATACATACATATATACGGGAATGGTTAAATGGTTAACTTAATAGCTATACTAATTAAATTAGATTAGGTTAGATTTATATTGTATGTCCAACTTACAGCCCCAGATGATTTTCACACAGTTTAGTAAAATTATTTTAATAATCATAAATATTCAATGCTAAAAACTAATGGAAATAATTGAATTTACTAAACCATGGTGCTCATTACATCTATGTTACTTGAATTGCATAAGGCTCCTCTATCTTAAGATTTTCTATTAATAAAAGAAAATACTATAAAAACAGCTATTTTTTAAATGTTTATTGCTTATTAAATGTTATTGAATAATAAATATTTATTTTATCATTTTATTGTTTTCGGAACATTTTGCTTTTGATATTATATATTTTAAACAAAAATTTAAAACAGAAAAAAAAAAAAATTTTAAAGACTTTTTGTTCTGTTTACAATTTATACAAATTTATTGTTGTATTCTTTGTTTGGATCCATTTATGTTAAGTATTTTATTTATAAATGAGACTTGTAAAATCTCAAAAAACATTTAATTAAAAAATTAACTGTTTTGACATCTTGAACTGTATAGCATTTCTTTTATATCATAATTTCTATTATTATATTGTCTCTTTTATTAAAATATAATAAAAATAAAAATATTTAGACATTTCATTTATTCACTTTAAAATTGAAAAACACCATTGATCCTCTTCAAGTTATACATTTTCTAAAATGAGCAATTAAATTCAAAAATATGACAGATCATATTTTTATAGTTTTGATAAAATCTAAAAATAAATAATAAAATTGATATGTTAGCCAAAAATATATTGCAAATTTTCATTTTTTAAATACAGAATCTAAAAACAGTAACATAAAAAGAAAAACTCGTGAAATTTTGGAAAATATGACTCCAATTTTTCTTTGAACAGATCGATGTAGCCTACTGAAATTTAACTTCAAATACTACCTCAATACAAGAAAAAGTTGGACACCACTAATCTAATGTTTCTTTATGTTTCAGATATCTTTTTATATATCTGCCTATATACAGTAAAAGTATATAAAAATAGTCAAATAATAATAAATTGAAAGCTTCAAAATTTTATAAAATTATTTTTTATTGTTATTCACATCTAGAATAAAAGCATTATATATTATATAACTTACTTGACGTATAATACTAGAAGCAATTATTACAATATGAGTAACTATATTACATGAAGACAAAAAAGGAATATTTTCCAAATTCCTACAAAAAAAAATAGCTTAATTACTATGAAGAATATAAATATTTTTTGTACAATAGTAAGACTTAAATTTTTAAAGTAAATACATATTTTTTTTTAATTAGAAATGAAATAAACTTATTAGCAAAACATTTATGATAATTCATTTATAATTTTTTTCACTATTGAAAAAATTAATAAAAATTTTTAAAATTATTATCAAATTCAATTTAAATAATCATTATCAAATATACATACATACATACAGACAATCAAGTCAAAGTTATTATAATAACCAAATGATATTGCCATGTTAACTTTTCAGCTAAAATTTGGCTAATTAATATAATGTACACAATATAAGGTAGTTAGAATAAAGATAGGTAGTTAGGCTGCCATATTATACTAAATTTAAAAATTACATTAGTTTTGAATTAAATTTAATAATTTAGACTGTTGATCCTACAAGAAAAGATTGAACCCAGAGCATGGCATTTGCATGTACTTATCATGCAAATGCAATGCCAATTACTCTACCTTAAAATCTATTGTCTTATGTTGGCTGAGTGCCATAGAGGACCATGGGTGCACAGTTATCTTCACTCAGTATAGTAAGTGGTGTACATGATTATAGCTCTTAAATTAATTATATGGAAGAAAAAATCATATGGAGATTTGGGAAGCATAACTGGCAATGCAACTGCATGATAAGCAGAGATTGAAGGTTTGAGTCCTGTTCTAAATCAATCTTTTCTTCTGGAATAATCTAAATTATTAAAAAATTAATGTAATTATTAAGTTCAGTACAAGATAAAGACAAAACTACATTTACCGTATTTTACGGACTATAAGACGCACTTTTTTCTTCGAAAAATTGCCTCCAAAATTCAGGTGAGTCTTATAGTCCGTAGTGTCTTATAGGTATTTTTTTTTTTTAAATTGTTTAAAAATTAAGGTGCGTCTTATAGCCCATAGCGTCTTATAGTCCGTAAAATACGGTAGTTTAAATTATGTTGTGTTTATTATACTGATCAGTCAAGTTCTAGTCTGAAATTTAATCCTACAATATTATTTCTATAAACAGAACATATTAACCTTATTGCACTTTGCACTTATTTTTAAAAATTATCACTAATGTTTTCAGTCCACGTCTAGGACCTTCTTCAGGCAGAGTTTTGAAAAAAGTTTCTTTCTGGTGTTAGTGGTGTTCTATTTTTTTTTTAATTATTATTTCTATATTTTATTGCCAAATACTGTAGATATAATTTTACTATTTTCTTAAATATATTAAAATTTTTGTGTGGGGCCGGGAGTTGAGAATATAAATAATAATAATAATAATTACTGTTTTCTTCCTATTCGAAGTCTAATTTTAGTTTCTAGAATCCGTTTTTTTTGTGTTTTGTAAATAATTTAACAGGACAACTAACTTAAACGGACATCTGTTGGAAGTTCGCCCCCCCCCGTTGGCAAAGTGGTTGTCGAGCTGGAGTCGTTAAACCCGTGATTTATCCGGTAAACAAGATCGAGATGGTAAAGAAATGGGTGCGCGAGACGATTTAATTGTCACATTCCCGACCTAATTGACAGATACCCGATCGTAGATCGTGGGAGCAACTGAGGGATCGACCGACCGGGGTAAGTTTGGGTCATCGGGTTGCACCGAGTTCAAAGCGGAACCTGTCCGGCTTTCCATCGAGGGAGGCGGTATTCGGAGCCGAGTGGTCCCGGCTGCGCCTTCTCCAAGTCAGAAAACACATTTAGATGTAATTTACGGGACCGTCGTCCGGGGAAGGGCTTGACCCGACTCGGACGGGGAGCGGCCCGGGAGGGGGAGTTCGGAGATCTTCGGTGACCCCGCGGCCCGAATCGCGTCCCTGGCAACAGATCAGGGACCAATAGAGAAAAAGAAGACCCTCGTTCGGACCAACCAAAAAGCTCGAGGTTTCGGGGAAAGAAAGGTTATAAAAGCCCGAAATTCCCAGGACAAGGGTGTGTGTGTGGTAATCGAGAGCGTCAACCCTTGTGTACGGACTGCAGATACTCGAGCGAGAGAAGAAACCTTAAGGATACCGACGGAAGACAGAAAAGGAGATTCGAGATTCGAGAGACTCCGGGCGCAGGGACTATAAGGACTCAACTTCCCGACGACTTTCTTCACCTCGGACCTCCAATACCCGATTCGGCGGAGAACACCCAGGATCGACGGAAGAGACAGTACGGCTGCGACACATCCATTCGGCTTTGTCTGTAAGCATGATTGTCTCTGAATAAACGCGGAAAATTTCATAAATACGGTCTCTGTGTGAGTCCCTTTGCGTCCAGCAAACCACTACCCCCATACGGTAACGGCCCTTTCGAGACATCCTGACCTAAAGCGAGTCGGGTCAACTTCGCCCCTTTCACTAAGAGGCGCAAAACCTCACATTTGATATGAAAATAAACAATAAATACAAAATGAATATACTATTATAAACAACATCTTTAACTCATGCTCATATGTAGTAGCTGCAATTTTCTGCACTTACTAGTTTTTTTGCAATCATTTATCACCAAATTGACTTACTTAGCTGTGTTTCTGATAATCTCTTGTTACATGCTATCCATTTAACTATGTAAAAAAATTCTAACAAAAAAAAAATGTTTTCTACTTATTATAGGGTACATTCCAGTATACATCAAACAGCGCATCAGTGTACAATGCGCTGTTTGATGTATAACAGTGCACAATGTACAAAAATGCGTTCCGATATTCACTGATGAGTTCACTGGTGCAATAACCAATGTGCATCACACTCATTGGGTTGTGGATATGGTGAACTCAGATCAAACAATATGGCCACCTCCATGGTTATATTTAGCAACTTTATAAAATAATCATAAAATCTAATAAGATGGTTAGCATATAATATTATTTAATCCCATATGTTGTAATTAAATATAAGATTATTTGACAATAATTTAAAAAATGTTTTAATATGTTTCTAATTTAATAATGTTTCTAATTGAAACATAGGTTATGTTGCTAGTAGTAAGTAAAAGACTATGCTTAAAAATTGTATTGTCATTTTTGTATAGAAAGAAGTTCTTTTAGGCTTCATCATAGTAACAATAGCAGCTAATTAAAACATTTCATTATCATCATTTTTACTATTCATCTGTATTAATCCAATGTTATTTTGACAAAATAAGTCTGCAAATGCCAATATAGTGCTGTTTACTTCCGCCATCTTGTTAGGTTGCCAGACATTCCAGTAAAAGCTTGTTAAACCATTCACTGATGCATTGGTTGTGGCTGAGACTGACGCATACTGGAATGTACCATAGACTCAAAAACACTGCAGAAAATTTCCACCTTATGCATGTAATTACATACAATTTTCTTTATTGTCACATAAATGTATGCATAAGGCAATGATTTTTTGCTCTGTCATCAAAAATGGCCTCATGGAAGTCTCTCATAATTGTTGCAAGATGATGTCATGAATGTTTGTCAGCTACAACACACCTTCAACTGCCGTATATCATTGGACTATAATTTGGCAATAATAATTATAAATTACTAATAAAGTTTACCCTAGTAAGATGTTTATATTGTTTGTCAGCTATGAATGATGTAATGGCATGGTAGTCTGTAAGTTGATATGTCCTTGAATGCTTGTTTCCACTGGAGTTCTATGACCTTCAACAATTTAAATGTTTTTGCAGTTTTATTTCATGCTCAAATAAATACAAAAAAAAAAAAATTCTGATCTTTCTGAGAAGCAGCTTAGCCTTTCTGTTATTTATTTCCAACTGAACTCATTTCCATATTAGCTTGTGAGAAGTCGAAGTACAATCATTATTTTATGTTTTGAGCATTATTTTTAGTTATTGTTATTTTCTTTTTGAGGTCTTTTTTTAAAGATAGAAACTCCCAAAAAACCAAATATGCTAAATTCAAAAATAAAGACCAAAAACATAGCAATTTACATGAGTGACATGCAGATATGTAAATAGGGTAGTGTGGAATTGCAGTTGTGGATAGATAAAAAAATGACACCCATTCAATTGTGTGGTGTAGCCCTCGACAGCAACCTTCCTTGAAGCGATTTGTTTGGCATTCTTTGAGAATCAAGTGGCTCATAAGAAATGTATTCTTGTATATTTCTTTTGGTGAAGATTTTATTAATTGTACAAAAAATAATTTTTTTTGTTGATTTTTTTTGTATATAATTGATCTTGACTTTTTTTATACTTGAAATACATGTACTTATTACTAACTTGTTATAATAATTGTCATTTATATATAATACTGTTCAATCTAATAAATATTATTGTGAATTTTTGCTTATATGTGTTATTTCGGATCATTGTATTTTGCTTTCCTGTTAAGTCCAGGCCTGGTACTTGATTAGAACCCTAATTTGTGTAACCCCACCTTTTGTGTCATGCAGTATGTTACAAGCTCACACTATTGCAAAGATTAAAGAGATTTTTCAGAATTGTTAAATTTAAGGAATGACAATTATGTGCAGGAATGACACACAAAAAATCATCAGGGAATCATTATTAAAAAATAAATACATATAATTGCAGGTTAAAACTCCAGCAGTATATCAATGGATACATTTTCGTCATATTAAACAACTTTCCTCACATAAATCCAAATAACAGAGATAACATAAAACAAAATGTTACAAAAATTTTTTAAATTAACATGTACAGACAGAGCATAGAAATTACAATAAAATGCTACAAATTCAAAAAGTCAATGCTAAGTAAAGAACCTAGTGTAAAAATAAATATATAATAAATTGGAAATACAGTACTAAAACACCTTGCAGAATCAAAGAATAAATACCTCTTAATGGTATTTTTTTGGTTCTAAAGAAGTTTACATTGAGAAGTAGCCAAAAGAATTAATGTTGTCATCAATGAAATCCCAGTCTATAAATTGTTAAGAAATGATAAGGATGATAAATAAAGACATTATTCGAAATATTCGAAAGATGTGCACATCTTTCGAATATTTAAATCTTAAGAAATTCGAAAATTTCGAAGATAGAAAACATCGGATACTGGAAATTTTAAAAATTAGAATAAAACTAGGAAAGATCTATAGAACACCTGAAGAAGACCCTAGAAAGTGGGTCGAAAACGTTCATGATACATTCTAAATTTTCTGCAAAGCCATATAAGGTTAGTGAGACGTATTTATATTAGAGCTTTGTTCTTTGGATGAAGTTAACCTCATCAAGTCAAAGTTTAAGAGATAAAATATTCTTGATTTCAAGTTAAAAGTTTTAAAATGTTCAATATACAATTTTCTCAACTTTTTCTGTGACTGTAAATTTTCTGTTATTAAGTCACTTCTCAAAAATCTGTTCATAGAATGATTACAAAACTGTACACTTTATACACTTTATGGTGCTTTTGAATGCATTGTCAAGACACCTTCCTTGTGTCCCAATCACAATATTGTATATGTTAATATACTGTATCAATATAAGGATGTCAATGTAAGGTTGAAATAAATGGTGTTAGATCCAGTACAAAGCTGAAGCATTTGTTTATCTTAAATTGACTGTATTTACACTGAATATAAGAGAAAATGAAGATTACAAACTTATCCAAGAGTGAAGGGTAAATGAAAAAATAGGTTTGAGTTAATACTGATAATTTTGACTTAACAAGACTATTTTAAGGAAAACTCTATATACTGTGCCCAGGACCTGTAGACAGCTTCTACTTAATATAACTTTGAGTTAGCACAGGTTTTACTGTAAATTTTTTTCACACTATGTTCTTTACTTCCATGTTTGTAGACTTGAATTTTTGAATTTATAGCATTTTATTCTAATTTCTGGATTCTGTAAAGTAAATTTTAAAATTTTTGTAACATTTTGTTGTTTTATTTCATTTCTGTTATATGGATTTACAAGGAAGGTTGTTTAAAATGACCAAAATGTTTGTATATACTGCTGGAGTTGTTTGAACAACTTTTAAAGTTGTGGTTCATATGAGATATGAGAATGATTAGGACTTAATCATGCTTAAAAAAAGAAGTATTTTAAATATATATTATTGATATATAAGCATTTTCCTCTGTCATGTTAAGTGTTTATAAAATTGATGATTTGGTGGATTAAAATAGATTGAAATTATTACTGAATGAATGAAAAATTACATACATTAAAATTTACTTAAAGTAGAGCAGATATGAGAAAATTTACTTGTGAATAAACATAAAAGGCAATTTAAAAGTAATCTGGTAATTTTCATTTCTGACTGACTATAGAACAGTCAATTAGTCAGAAATTTTTAGAAACAGTTAAAATTTACACTAAACTTACATTGAATGTTTAAAAATATACCAAGTAAAGGTAAGCTCAAAGTCAATTGAGAGCCATGGAGGGTGGTGGACGTTAATGTCACCAATAAATATAGTGAAATTAATTACATTACACTGATTGACTGTATGATTACATAATGTCAATTAATACATATCTGAAAGTAAAAATTAAATAGATGTCCGATAGCAGAAATCTTTTTCTAAGCCTTTTTTACTATATTTAACAAATGATCTAATCATTAAAATTAGTCTAATCATAAAAATTATCTAACCTTAAAATCTATACAATATAAAAATATTAAAAATATAATACCTGCATAAAATAATTAGTGATTTTAATGCTGATAATGCCTTCTGTATACTTTCTACATTTGGCACAGAACAGCAGGCAGAACTACATGATTTCAGCAAAGATTCAATAGTTTGAAGAAAATTGTCAGGAAGTGAGAACAAATCTGGACCTTCTGTTGGTCTGTAACAGTTTAAAACAAGTAATTTTTTTTAAACTTAATTAATTATAATTTAAAGTTAATTTTAAAGAAATATACATAAAAATTAAACACAACTATATAATAAAAATACATTATTAATTTTCCATTTTCACAAATATGACAAAATCAGAAAGAAATTAATTGTTTATTAATAAAACATAATTTAAAAGTATTCTATATTCCCTTTTAAGAAATTAAATTTTTTCTATCTTGAGGAAACCGTGTTTTGTATTTTCGTTTCTTTTCTTTTCTTTCGAAGACACAATGTAGTGACGTAAACTTAAACACTTCAACCAACCGAATAAAAAGGATGAAAAATTCGCCCAGTGTTTAAGTTTACGTCACTACATTGTGTCTTCGAAAGAAAAGAAAAGAAAATTAAATTTTTTGTATATAATGTTTAAAATCAATTTAAGTATAATAACTAATATAAATTCAAATTAAGATATCTTAAAATGAAAATAAAAATGTGTTAAAAATTTATATTTTTAAACTTATAAAGACCTCATATATATGATTAATTATTTGAAGACAAAGTCCTTCCCAAAATAAGGAACCACCATTTATTGTGTTCTGGACATTACATTTTGGCGACTGACCTTTCCTTTGAGGCTACTGGCCGCCAAACATTCCTTTAAAAAACACAAATATAAAGTAATTAAAAATATAAATTCTTTATATCAGCAATTTCATCGTAGATAAAAGCCGAAACGACCCCAAGAAGGTATGATGGAAGAATAGAAGACGTCCGTATATCACCAGTAACTGCTTTTTAAAAATGTTTATATTTTTAATTACTTTATATTTGTGTTTTTTAAAAGGAATGTTTGGCGGCCAGTAGCCTCAAAGGAAAGGTCAGTCGCCAAAATGTAATGTCCAGAACACAATAAATGGTGGTTCCTTATTTTGGGAAGGACTTTGTCTTCAAATAATTAATCATAATTATCGCCATTGGACGAAGATTTACAAAAATATTTCTAAAATATCGTCACCAGGGGGTGGCTTTTCTCATCTACATTTTACCAGTGCCTATTTCATCGTAGATAAAAGCCGAAACGACCCCAAGAAGGTATGATGGGAAGAATAGAAGACGTCCGTATATCACCAGTAACTGCTTTTTAAAAATGTTTATATTTTTAATTACTTTATATTTGTGTTTTTTAAAAGGAATGTTTGGCGGCCAGTAGCCTCAAAGGAAAGGTCAGTCGCCAAAAATGTAATGTCCAGAGCACAATAAATGGTGGTTCCTTATTTTGGGAAGGACTTTGTCTTCAAATAATTAATCATAATTATCGCCATCGGACGAAGATTTACAAAAACCTCATATATAAGTGATTCATTTATGTCCCTGACAAATATATCACAAAAAATGCATTCAATTAATATTTAAGAGGACTTTTTAATTTCATAAAAATTAAACCATACCAACAACCCCCAACCGGCAGGAGACAACTTTAGAATTTAAAATAAAAACTCCCTATTTTCTTCTATTTTTAGATTCTTAAATAATAATAGTTATATTTAAAACGTTTTTCCAAAAATGTTAATTTCAGACAGAAGTTATGAGCAATTTTAGTTATTCTTTCAAAAAGTATTTTTATAATGAACAAACACTTTTTGTAACTCTTCTAGCAATATTTTATTAAAGAAAATTAATACTTTTGGCTGCTTTAATCATCCTCATCAGGTTTATATAACTTTTTACAAAATTCTAAAGAGTTTCCATACATTCCAAAACACAGAGCATTATGACTTTTAAAATCTAAAACATTTCTTAAAACAGAACATTAGAAGTAGTAAACTTTAAAGCAATATTCTACAGTTACAAATCATTGTAAGTTCAGCATTGCTTGCCATGCTTTGTACCAGACTCTATTTGTGTCTATTATATAGTGAATGCATTAATAATACAGACAAACTGGATCTGATGCAGGGATGGCAAGCAATACTAAACTTATAATTAGGCCTTGGAATTCAAGGAAAATTCATATTTTTTCTAAGAATTTGATTGAACTCCTAACTTCACAGGAGACATATTCTGGGTCATTCTGAATATAAATGAAAAGCTTTTATAGGTCTTATAAAATCATATTTTGGCCAAAAGTACAAGACATCTTTTTTAAAACCAAAATATGGTATAACGTTTTTTTTTTTTTTTTTGTAGATTTTTGAGGATTTTGTCACCTTTTTTACCATATTTTGAAATTGTCAGGTTTTATTATTTTTTCCATCATTGCCATATAATGATATTATGGGTTGGATTGACCCCTAGGATCAGCTTAAAACAATAGACATTTTGGTACACGTTTTTGAAAGGAAGACTTATAAGGTTGGAACCTTCAATTCTACTTTTGGTAAATGCTAATTTTTTAAAAATTTCATATACCTTCAATTGTATAGGCTATATGCCCCCCAGTGGCAGAGTAGATAAAACCATTGAACACTGGTTGGCCATGGGTTTGCAGGCTAGCCATATGAAGTTTTTTGAGTTTTCTTCATATTAGTAACACCTAAAAGGGGGCCAGTTTCTTATAAAAGACCTCTGGAGATATTCCTCTTGGCAGATTGCCCATATGTCACATTGCCATAATCAAATAAAACCAAACCAATCAATTGTATACTTTAAGACAGATAACCCAACTATGTGAGAACGATAATTATACCACTTTTTAGAAAAGCATATCTTAAATCTCAGTTTGGAAGACTGCCAGCTGCAATTACATGGTTGGAAACTGCAGAGATTCAACTTTGTGACACTCTCAAGATTGTAACTGATACCCAGGCAGAGCTATGTCAAGATAGTTGGATTGCACCAATACGTTAACTTCATGTTAACATATTAGGCTGCAAGCCATTTATAAAAAGATAGCCAAATATGTTAACACAAAGCTAACATATTGGTGCAATCCAACCATCTTTCACTTACTATCCAGTGCCAAAGAAAAGACCAACAGGAATGAAGCCCAAGGGTAAATTCATGCCCAAATTGGACAATAGATTTGAAAGAGATCATAGGCACATGAGCTCTACTATATATGGACCTGTAGAATTAAAGAGCACCAACAGAATGTCTCTAATAATAAACTAGTAACAACTCTGGTCCAATATACAAATCAAGCCCAGGCTGTCAATCATCTGAGATAAGACAAAACTCACAAGGAAAGTCTTTGATATTCAAAAACTAAGAACCTTAAAGGCCTGGGAAATTTTTAAAACATCAATCAATGAATAGTAAAAGACTGTGAGACAACATCTGCCACATGACAGTCATTGGTTGACAATCCTCTAAAGGGAAGCAGATAAACAATATTACAACAAGATGACACCATAGATAAATAAGTTTTTGTACTGCATGTTTATATCTTCTTGTCATAATAATTTTATTTGTTTAATTTTTATTGTATAATAATAATAATTTGTAGAGTATATGTCAAATGTAACACATACATGTTAAATATTCAAAAACCAGTTGATGTCAAAAAGAAAACATCCTGTAAAGTTTAACACTTAATGAAGGTCCCTAACAGAGGCTGAAAATGTTCCATTTTGTATTTAATTCAAATACATATTATTTGCTGGAAGATTGTATTCATGGTATTGTAGTGTTTAATTTATCTATGTTCCAGCTGGTACAGACTTTTGTGTTATACTATGTCAACACTGGCTAAATTATACAGAAAAAATGTCCTAATGCTAATGAGGGCTAAGGAAAAACTGAGATTCTTAATAGAATGCAGACATAACCAAGTTTTCCCAATGTCAATTTACAAGATAAAGTTACCTGGAGGTTGTGCTTCCCTCTTTTCTAAACTCTGACATATCTGCCTAAGGAAAACAATTAGAAATTGCAGAAGATCAGTATACAGTAAGCTTAACAAGTTAATTTAATTGGAGAATAAATAAACAACACTGAGCACCCACAACTAGCAGCATCAATCAATGAAAGAGTGATCAAACTGGAGGAACAAGTATCCCAAGCACTGAACAAAAAATACATCAAAAAATTAAAATGGATCTCGTACAATCGACAACAAAGTCCTAAGAAAATTACGGAATCACCGATTATCTGCTGGGATGACATTCAGCCCCCAAAAGCAAATGGAACACATATTCATGCACACACATGGATAAACTAGTTCCAAGTATAAAAGTGCATGTCAACTCAGAAAATTACAAAGTACTTAAGGCTAAACTGAAGGATTACCAGGCTAAATCAAATGAGATTCAAGAATTAACAGTAAAAGATTAGTTGACAGGGATACCTGATAATAGCTCAGAGTTGTAAGGAGTTGCATAGAACATAAATAGACCTGACACTAGATAAGGCATAGAAAGAAAAATATGCAAAAAACAACTTGCTAACCATATTCTATGGACTGGGTATTTAGGAAAAATAACAATATTAAGTTGTAAGTCATTTTACTGACCAGACCTGAGAGCTGAAGTGGCAATACTATGTCAGATCTGTAAAACATATCAAAAGATACTGAAGCTTTATGCTAACAGGGTGCCAATAAAATAAATAACAAGGCTAAAACAAACTTTCAACATTATCAGGATCATTAGATACAATCTTAGAAAAAGACACAAGTGTTTAGTGCTAATTAATCTCTTTATGAAATGGCCTAAAATATTAAAAAGTAGCTTTTGAATTGAGGTATCTGAACTCAAGAGCTACATGTAGTGTATTCAGGTCTAATGATATTTTCTTAAAGAATGAGAATATCAAAACTGATTTTTTGCAATCAGCAGATAAATTTCACAATCATAAAGACTCACAATGCATTAATGTTTACTGAGGATAAAATTACAATTTTCAACTCCAGACATTCCAAAATAACAGGACTGTCAAGTGATTCAATGGTACCTTCAAGCATATGTTACACAAAATTACCATATGGCATGAATGTAATTGGGATCAGATGACCTGTTTCTATTGTGGGCTTATAGAAAAATAGTGAATCAAAAAACAAAGTTATGTCCTTTTGAGATATTACATGAGAGAGTATTGAGAAGATCCTTGTCACATTAAAAGATAGTTAGACAGGAGTCCTATCCTTACCAATACTCTTAATGATTCTTCTCAGATTTCTCTCTAGCCTAAGTACCCAGATAAAATGTGTGAGTGATGGATCAGTATGCAACAAATCAACAAAAATCATGTCTGTTAATATAATCTCAGAATAAAAGAAAAAATGCTTAAGCACAGAAACAAAATGCTTATTTTAAACCCAAATCCAAAACCAAACTTAACAAAGAAATGGGAAGAGTCTACTACTACTACACATTCACAATTGTTCAAATGAGCAATTATTTATTGTGACATCATGACAATTCCAGGCTACAATTTTTAATGTAAAATACCATATTTATTCAAGTATAAGACAATCTTGCATATAGGACAAGGTGTGACTTTAAAGATCAAAATTTAAAAAATTAGATTTATTAATACAATTCTAATTTCATTTTGTTTAATCACAAATAAAATATCAAATGCATGTAAATGTACACATTGTTCTGTAAAAATTACTGGCATTTTCAACTTTAAGAAAAAATCTTGTAAAATCAACATAATTTTGTTATTGTTACATAACTCTGGATATCTTCTATTTCGAAGTTAAGACAATGAAGAAAATATACACATTTTCAAGTCTATGTTTTATCCATTTTCACCAACCACAGAAGTAACAGCTAAAAACACATGAAGAAAAACTTCACAAAAAGACAAACAATAAGTAGAAAATAACATAATTTGTTCATGTAAAGCTGAACAACTGGGAACCTATTTTGCCAATTCTTAACAGTCGAATCCACTCTCCGTCAGTTACACCTATGAGTTTCTCCAAATTCTGATTTTCATATAATCATCTGTTTTCATGTAGGAATGGATTAAAACTTATATCAGACTCCCGTGAGATTTTAGAATTTCAATTTGGAATTCAATTCAAAAGCTTTGCTTTACCTATTGCTATTCATCTTTACTCTGACAATACACAAGAACAATTCAAATGACCAAGATAAAATACTTTTGTTTTTAAACACCACAGAGTGAGCATCTGGTAAAAAATGCAAATACATGGTTCACTTTTTGGAAAAACAGAAAGAATCCTTCGCTTGTGCGTATAGGACAACCTAGGATTTTGAGCAGTGAAAAATGAATAAAAACCTTGTCTTATATGTGAGTAAATACAGTATATATTCTCCACCTCAAACCAGTGGCTTGCTCCTGTACATAAGATGTTTCCTGTTAGCAATAGAGTCATGCTAGTCATCTATCTAACCCCTTTCAGGGGAAAATTTTTGAATTGAAATAACATGACTTCAGTTTGCATTGAAAGTTCATATATAGACAATCAGGGCCTCCTGTTCCTAAGCTTTCCATATCTTGTCTTGGCTTTCATCTATCTAACTCGATTTTCGAGATTTAGGAAAGACAGATGAACAGCTGGATGAATGAATGACAGTGGAAATTTATAGGTCTACAATTTTTTTCAAATTGCAGCCTAATGATTGTTTAAGATCATTCTTATGTAATGTAGTATCCACAGGAATAATATAAAATAATGATGAGATTGTGAATTATAAAGCTGATAAAACTGTACTTCAAATAAATATTTAAATTAAATTTCTTGTAATATACTGTATAGTACAGTAGAGCATCAATTATCCGACCACGTTCTAGTCGGCAAATTCAAATGTCCGCTAATGATGTGGCGCTACAATATTTGCTATGTCTTGGCTACTTTAATATTATTTTTGTTAAATTTTTGCATGTTTTAGCTGGAAACACTGGCTTGACCATGAAAGGGAGGCCAATATTTAAACCAGGCTTAATTTTCTATTTTTTCTTTATTTCTGTATTTATTTTGTGCAAAATAAAGAAATAATTTAACAATGATTATTATTTTTAAAAAAATTGTTAAGCTTAACATCACTGAAAACTCAACACAAAGTAGGTTAATAGCGATATACTAATATGCTTATTAAATGTGATATACTAATATACTAATACACTATACTAATAATGTATTTTTTCATATTTTTCAATTATCCATTTTTTCAGTTATCTGACCAACCTCAGTCCCCAATTGAGTCGGATAATCGATGCTCTACTGTAGTTGTTAATTATTAATTTTCATTAACTAAATAAAACTTTTACTTATATATAAAATAATACTTACTTTTCTCGAATTTGACAAACATCTCTTTCCAAACATTCTTTAAAATGATTGTTGAAATGTATTAAATACTGATGGAAAGTTGATAAATTTTTCTAAAAAACAAACACAAAAATTATGTATCTTAATACATTACAACACTTAAATGTAAATATTAAAAGGAAAACTTATTGAGCTAATAATTAAAGCAACAACTTTATAGATTAAATCAAATGATGATCTCTTATTAATGGAGATGGTTAAATTGTTATATTTTATAAAGATCAAATGTAATTTCAGTAAAATCATTAGTTTTATTTTTCTGAAAGTAATAAATTCATATTAATAATCATTGAAATGAATTAAAATTCTGTAAATAAACAATAATTCAGAAAATATATCATTCTAACATTTTCAACTTAATAAAACAAATTAGCTGATAAATAATAAATTAATTTCTATTAGAAAAAGAATTTTAAAGTAATGTAAGCTAATTTGTTTGTAGTAAATACTAAATTAATAAACATTAGAAAATAAATACTAAAAATGTCACTGTTAATTTGTCTATAAACAAATTTCAATACTAAATGCTTTAGAAAAGTGACTCTATTAAAGCATTTTGTATTCAGATGCCATTAGATATAACACATGAATTTTATAATAATTGCTAAAATTTGATGATTTACTTCTTAATATGTAAATACAGTGATACCTCGGTTTTCGTCGATAATCCATCCGAAAACAATCAGCTAAATCCAAAACCGACGAAAACCGAGGCAATTATTTCCATATGAATCAATGTAAATCCAATTAATTCATTGCAGACACTCCAAAATACATACCAAAAACACATTTTACAGAGAATTAATATAGTGTTAAATACAATAAAAATTTAATATAAAAGACTAATCTAAAAGAAAAAGATGGAATTTTTTGGCTAGATGCACAGGGTAATGTCTTGTCTTATAGAAGCTAGTTGGACATGAACTTCTAGTCTATATCGCTCCATGGTAAAGTGTGACATAATTGTCATGTAACAGTAGTTGTATGCGTTTATGATGGTTGTATCGCGGGAAATAATGCCTTCCGGGAGGTCTGTTTAAGGGTAACTGGCCCCTATTCAGGCATTACAGATGTGGAGAAAACCCAGAAAACTCTACGTGGTCAGCCCGTCCTTGCCAAGCGCAAACCCACGACTGAATTCACAGTGTTAAGGGAACGGAAACTTTGGCCAATGGTGGGACATTGCGGGGTAATGCTCACACAACGAGAAATAATGTTACACTGAGCTGGAAAACGAGTGGGTCGCCCTTTGTTTTCGCAAAATTAGCAGCGATATCACTTGGGCACACTGACAAAATCCAAGGCAATCGACGAAAACCAAGACAGATTTTTTTGCGAAAAAAATCGATGAAAACCGAAACCGACGCTAACCAAACTCAACGAAAATTGAGGTATTACTGTAGTAGAATTTCACTATTCAAAATATCTTTTTAGTTTAACATGTGTTTCTGCACTGCTCAAATGTAATGACTTCAACTATGATGCATTATGTTTCATCCAATCAAATAATGTTCTTTAATTCTCAAATTGTATTCTAACTTCCACTTTACATTCAATTCTATTTAAACTTAATGACGATACCTTAAAAATGTCATAAACATTTGTTTTATTTTAGTAAAGTGAATTTTACTGGATTAAAATCCAGCAAAATCCAGTAGTTTCTCTGTTGTTATTTTGTATTACATTCCATTCTAAGTTAATTGTGTTTGGTATTTCATTGTTTTTGTAAACGAACCCAAACTCTTAATATTCCACCAAATTAACTAATTGTATAGATATTAACTTAAAAAAGTAAAATAATTTGCAGTAAAATGTACATATTACCAACTTTTAACAGATTTAATAATTAAATGATTTATAATAAAATAAACCCTTCTAACCTTTTACTCGGTGTCGTTCTATTTTTAGAATCGTTCTATTTACAGAATCGCAAACGTTTTCATAGCCCCTCCTGGGCTCTGAAATGATCCTATCGAGCTTTAACATTCGAATAAATATTCAATTTGAATTTCTTTCCGGAATATTAGCACGTGCAGCAGCTGGATATTTGTACTGCGCATGCTCGATGCTCCTCCCTTTAAACGCTGTTTTCTAGCACAACCTGCCATGCGCTGGATAGGATCATTTCAGAGCCCAGGAGGGGCTGTGAAAACGTTTGCGATTCTGTAAATAGAACGATTCTAAAAATAGAACGACACCGAGTAAAAGGTTAGAAGGGTTTATTTTATTATTACAAGTTCCGGTGCATAGAGAGATTATATAAATGATTTATTTTAATCAATTACATTTTGTTGAAAATTTAGAAGAAAAAAAGGAAAGCTTAAAGTAGGATTTGAATCCAAAACAAGCATATCATTATTTTATATCTAAGCATTTTGAATCTAACTATTTCTAACTATATATAATTTAGAATAATGTAATTATACATTCAAGATATTTGTCATCACACAAATATATCCTAATTAGTATCGTGATATTAGAAACTATCATATTTGTTAATTTCCTATACAACCAATTAGTATATGGGGTTAATTTGGTAAATTAATAATGCTTAGCTGACATTAATATAGTAGTCCTCGTGATATTATTTATAAGATTTAATATTTAGAAATCTTAAAGATAGAAAAATATTTTGTTCTATGTCTCAAAGAATACAAAAATTTTTTCAAAACAAAAATTTTAATTTATAATATTGGACATCAAATTTATTACCATTAACATACTAACAAACAAACCATTACCTAAGGAACAAACTCTTATTTGCTGAAATGTTTCAGAAAGCATCATCTTCCTTCCCCAGCAATCTATATAAAATATCTTCAATATTAAACAGACTGTTTGAGAAATCTGTTTGATACTGAAAGCATATAGTTCAGATTACTGAGGGTGGTACAATAATGCTTCTTAATATTATTGACAATTACATTAAATTGACAAAATAAAAGTAGGCTCCTTTATTAATTGTTTATTTGTTGGTCTGATTGTATGACATAGAATTGTTAATCCTGTTTAGAATGTTATTGTTAGAATTGTTATAGATATTTATATTATGAATATCATAGTTACATTCACCATAAAATGTAAATATTCAATTCAGTTCTGAATGAAATTTTTTACAAATGATAGCATAAATTTTAACATTATATATTTCTTTATCCTTCAATTACAAAGAAATTTTTTGCCAAACATTATTATTATTTTTCTTTAACTCTCCGCCCTGTGGGCACTAAGAAGGCCTCTTTTAGCAAGCCCATTGGGCCCACAATGAGGCGGCTGGGTGGTGAGGGATGGGGCCTGACATATCCGGTCAGATCACCCCCTGAAAAATTTGCCAAACATTATTAGCTTGCAAATACAGTAGAAACCACTTATCATGAATATCATCAGTCACGTAATGTAATCAGAATTAACAGGTCTCAAAATAGGACAAAATATGAAGGCTTATATAGAAAGCACTATCAAGACTTTAGATAAAAGATTAAAGGAACATCCTAAAGATTATCAAATAAGGTGAGATTAACACAATCCTGTGGAACATGTGTATAAATAAAACAGCAGAAGTGTTGTGGAAGGAAACTCAGATTATAGCACTGGAATAAACGAATGTTTCTGTCAAGATAGTAAAGATGTTAAAATGAATTGTAGAAGACCAGTTGACTAACAAAAAGCACAAAGGACTGGATCTTAACCCATGGGTTTGGATCCTAAGAATAGTAAGTTGAAAAAAAAGCAGCATGATAGAACAGACATCAGAAGCAGTGCAGAATTGTTAGTGAAAATGTGAAGTTGTCTGATGCCAATGTTTTGTTTACTGATGCTTTTGGTTTTTTGTTTCTTAATTTGTTTTTTACTGTTTTTATTTTATTTATCTTGTGAATATTATATGAACTTAAATGACTTTATAATTTTAAAGCTATATTTTGAAACATTCTTAGAATATTCTAATTGCATTTCAACATATAATGTCACGTTAGTTGATGTTCTATTAAGATTTGAAGTTTTGAATGTGTTTTAAGTTCATTTGAGTTTGTGAATTGCCACTGACAATGAGTTAAGAAGGCTTAAAAAACATTTTTTACTTAAAATAAATAAATCTCCTTATTGAAATAGCATTCATTTTTCTAAATATGTAGAATGAGATCAGAACAAGCTGAACAATTTGAAAATTAGAACAAAGAAAACAAAAAGATTAACTTGTTGGTTAATAAGTAAAATTTTAATTTTTGTTGCTATAAATAAAAATAATATTTCTGGAGTTAAAAAGACAGTTTAATGTCTTTGTCAAAAATAAATATACTACAAAGTTCTTTAGATTAACAGCAAAGTGTAAAGTAATTTGAGACTAAATCCTCACAGTATATTTACAATATTTTAAGGAATTAAGCTGGCAACATATCAAACATTCTTAGATAGTGAAGTATATAAATTAAAGAAAACTAAATATATTGATTCAAATTTGAAAAAACATCATTATTCATCTAAACTAAATGAAAAAATAAAAAATAAAAATGTTTTCAAAAAATGGTAACGAAATTAAATGAATTTAATTAGTAAAATAAATAGATATATTAAGAGAACAGGTAAGAGAAAGAGAAATTAGTAATTCAAAATAAAACTATAACAAAGGAAAAACATAAATATATAATGTCATTTTACATTTTTAAAATATAAACAATACAAATATATTCTACA
This sequence comes from Centruroides vittatus, assembly GCF_030686945.1. Classification (NCBI taxonomy): domain Eukaryota; kingdom Metazoa; phylum Arthropoda; class Arachnida; order Scorpiones; family Buthidae; genus Centruroides; species Centruroides vittatus. The sequence goes on along the minus strand of NW_027122180.1, from coordinate 1,268,048 downwards.
TGAAAGTTATCTTTAATTATATAACTTATTCATTACTTTAAAAAATTAACAATTAATAATATGTAAACAACAATTTCATATTTTAAAAGTATTACAAAATAATATTTTTTCTGATTTATATGAGAGTTAATAACAAAAACAATAAATTTAGTTAATCTTAAATTTCAGTCTAAACAATTTAAATGCATATAGCAATAAAACTGTTATAAATTAGAAGTTTCAATTAAATATTCACCTAACGCACATCCAATTTCTCTGCCATCACTGTGAATAGTGTTGTTAACATGTTCTTGCTGTTCTGTATTCAAATGCATAACTCTTTATCCTAACTTAACTCAGTTCTATTTCCACGATTTTCATAGATGTTATATATTATAAATGCTACTCTAAGTACATCATTTATATTAAGAAATAACACTTCCATTTTCTTGAATAAAATTCTGAATCATACTTTTTATGCTTTTCACATAAAATTAAAAGTAAATTAAATTAAAATTTGATTTTAAATTAAATCAAATTTTAATTTAATTTACTTTTAATTATATATCAACAGCATACAGCATGCTTTTGGTCTTAAAGCATGATAAATAAAGCATGTTCAGCAATCTAGCATGCTTCACTTAGTTTATAATTGAAAGTTTTTTGATTATTTGATAGCATATTTCCTGGATAAGGTTTCATCACTGAAGGTTTAGAGGAAATGCTTGATCAGTTAATAATAATACAAGTACACTCACATTTTTAATTTCTTTCAAACAAGAATTCATCAAATCCTGCCTAATCAAATTGCATAATCCACTTACTACAAATATATGAGTATCATGACTTTTTTCTGATGAATCTATATCAATGAATGAAAAGTCATACAGTGGAACCTCACTTAATGAGCATAATTCGTTCCAGAATCTTACTCATAATTCGAAACACTCGTTAAGCGAAACAATTTTTCCCAATGTAAAATACAATAATGCCATTCCATGCCGAAAAAATGCTCAAATGTTTTATGTATAACGTTTATTCAAAAAAAATTGTACAATATACACTGTTAAGGAGCGTGAATCATTATCATCTTTTCTTCTATCGCAGAATGAACCATCCTGGAATGAGAATTTGATTTGCAAAAACAAAAAATAAAAAATCACAGCTAACATGTTCGATAAACACTCCAAACGATATGCCAAATTCTTAGGTTATGTAAAGGCTATAATTAAATATTAGAAATTAATTAATTTGACTAGAGGTAGACAGTTATGTTTCCATTTCATATTAAATTTAATAATTATAAATAGTTAATTTTTAATTCAGACATTTCTAAAATTTAATTTGGAATCAGTCATTAAATTTAATGACCCAAAAATTTGGCATATCATTTGGCGTGTTCTTTATGTAACGGGCTATGGTTGTTGACATTTATAAGTAATATGTGTGAACACAAGTTTGGAAAAATATGTGATCACAAGCGACATTAAGATGCTAGCAGAACGAGTGTTAAACACAGACTGATGGAGCTTGCCACATGTGCACAATTTGGGACTTCCCCTCTCCTCTTTACTCGTTAAGCGAGGCAAATTTTTACAATTTGTTTTGCTCATTATGCAAAATACTCGTTGTGGAAGGTGCTTGTTAAGCAATGTTCCACTGTACTTATAATTCATACAAATTAAAAAAGCAATACTATGTCAGCATTTATAATTATAGCAATCTGTTGCATAAACTTTTGTGGAACAAACTGGTACAGTATATAATAACCATTAATCACACCCATTGCTTATGGAAATCCAAATAATTGTTCAGACATTACAGTTTCATTTGTTAATTCAATAGCATTTTTAGGAAATTTAATAAATCTTTATTAAATTTCCTAAAGATGCTATTCTATAATTATCACAGAATATATTCATATAATATTTCTCCTTCTGTAAAGAAACCTACTCCAAAATAATTTTATATACAAGAAAATTGACAGCCTGACCAATCAATGACAGGACTACTGATTCAGAAATTACTGGTGTCCATGTCATTAGATGTCACAACATAAATCATCAATGATGTTGCTATTTAAATTAGATTTCAATGGGCATGTGGGAAAGATACTTCCCACATGTGCACTTCCATTTTCCGTATGCACCAGTTGAATTTAAATCAAATTAATTAATAAAAATTGTGTTAACTGACATTCATGTAATGTAAATAGCATCCAAGAATTCATATTTAAAGTTGCTTAAATCAAATTAAATAACAAAAATTGATTAGATATAATACAGTATTATATTACATACAATATTACATTACATTTGTAGGCATTTTTAGCATGAAATAAAGCTAAAGAAGTGGAAAAAAAAGCTTTATTTTGGGAGTCATAAATAGATTAATCCATTCTGTATTGTTTCTTATGAAAAATTTGTTTTGGTTTTAGAACAACTTTTAAAAATGAATTATGTTCAAAACCAGAGGTTTGACTGTGTGTATACATATATATAAGGATGTAAAATACAAAATGTTAACTGAAGTGGGGTAAAGTCTAATGTCCAGTTTCAGCAACCTTTATTAAAAAAATTTAACACACCATTTTCTAATGCCTTATTAAAAAAAAATTAATGTTTCAACATTAAACGACATTTTTTCGTTTCCAACACTGATAAGTGGTTCATGTACGTGTGGTTTAATTAATGTTTTATTAGAAAGTTCCATTTCAACACTATTCTTTAATTCAATTTAAAGAGTCATTTGTTAACAGCTACCTGCTGTTCTATTGAAAAATTTGATTGACTCTTTAAAATGTTTGGGTTAGCTCATAATATGCTTAGAACATAATATGGTTCAAAATCAAAACAAGCAAGAACTTCAAATTACATAAATGTACAGAACAGTGTTTTTATTGACTTGTTTCAAAAATATAAAAGTATAACTGAACATATATGAACTGATTATGTTACAATTAAACAAAAAGAAAATCAAGTGTAAGTTTTCTCATAATTATTATCTCAAACATTGTCTGTCACTAAAAGAACAGTGAAGCAGTCACCATCTGAATATTCAAATTGGCTCTGTCTGAACAGTAAATAATTTTTAAGGCTCTGTATTTTTAATATACTTGATTTAACAGTTCTGCATTAAACTCACTGTAATCCATTATCTTGATTTTAACTCAATGAGTTATTAGAAACTTTAATGACCCAAAATTGATCTTTAAAATAACTGCCAGTTTATATACAAATTGTACAGTCTATTGGTGTTAATAAAAATATATTCCAGATTTACTAAAACTTCTTTAATAAATTCAAATGTTTTCAATGTCTTTCCACATAATCCAATCTAACCCTACTAATAAACTTACCCTTACATTTTTTGAATGTTGGTATAAAGTCATTAATCTGCATAATATCTAATTATTTTTTGTATAATTATACTATGTATGTTATGGCAAAATTTTGTACTGTGCATGATACTTTATTGTAAACACTATCTCCATAAATACTCTGTATTACTATACATATTTCTGTTATTTTATTATGTTATTGATTTATTCTACACCACTGCTATATGGCACTGTCAATTTAAAAATATTTCTGCACAAGATGTTCTTATTTCTGTTGTTCCATTTTGATCTTATTCCTGAAGAGGATGGTTTGTATCATCAAAAATGTTTGAATTTATTAAAAAATCTGGTAGAGTCAATGTGGGTAAATATGAGACACTTTTCAAAACTTTTGTAACAGCATTTGTTAGAATCAGTATTTTACAAAGAGAAATACATGACAAAGTCTACAGATGGTATTAAAAATCTAATGGCGTATTCATTTTTTCTGTATGTGTGAGAAATGTTAAGCAAAATTTTTTTTCCTATCTCATATTTTACCTTCAAAAGCTAAAATATAGACACTGGGAGGTAAAAAATGAGACACCCATTGTATCAGCATAAGGACTTGCCTATGCCAACAGGGAGGTTAATAATCAGGTACCACAGGTAAAATGCAAAACATTTTTGTATAAAACATTGCTCCATAATATCTAGTTCCCAAGATATATAATTTTTAAAAATTATTTTTGTACAACTTATTTTCTTGACATTTTCACATGAAATTTTTTAATTGAAGTAGATAAGATTAAATATTCATCATTGAAAATTATTCTGTAGTTGTGTACAATATAAAAGTGTAAAATAAAAACAAAATTTTAAAGACATAGGCCTAAGCCTAAGTGATTTTATTAACCTTTTTGAACAAAGTATATTACGATACCAACTATTTTATATTACTAATAGTAAATACATATAGTATAGGCCTAAATTAAATGTTTAAACAATAAAAAAATACTAAACTGGGTTAATTAATAAATAAACACACCTGATTTATATTCGCTGAGCTTATTGTTTTATTCCGAACATTTTCAGCCTACTATAATAGGCCATCTTCAGGCTTTACATTTTTTGTTTGAAATGGTAACATTCAAATTTATTTGAATTTGCACTTTAAATTAACGGATTAACATACTCTCAAAACTTTTAGTTTTACTTTTTTACTTTATGTTTTTGTCTTTCATTAACTTGCAACGTGTTTTGAGAGTATGTTAATCCGTTAATTTAAAGTGCAAATTCAAATAAATTCGAATGTTATCATTTCAAACAAAAAATGTAAAGCCTGAAGATGGCCTATTATAGTAGGCTGAAAACATTCGGAATAAAACAATAATCTCAGCAAATATAAATCAGGTGTCTTTATTTATTAATTGATTTAAACAGTACTGAGAAGGAGATAGATAAACTGGGTTAATAATTCAGTAGGCTATAGGAAAGGAGAAAAGGAAAGGAAGGAAAAGGAAAAATACAGTATAATGCAAATTAGTAAATACACTTTTATCACAAATATTTTGGATGCACTGTGTTCTCCTTCAGCAGAAGACAAACTACTTCCCTTTCTCCTCTCTTATAATGAATTATTAACTGTAAACACATAAAGCTTTATTCAATGGCCTGTTAAAAATAATGGCATATTAAAAAAGATGTTAACATAGAAAAAGTAATAAACCTACCACTAATTAAAGAAAATTTACGTAACTAGCCTAGTCTAAATAAAATAGGCCTACACCAAAATAAAACGTTTTAGGAACAATTGAATATTTATTTAATTTGCATGGAATAAAAATAATGAAGAAAATAAAACTATAATCCTACTGTTTTCTGTGTATTAACATTAAGGTTAAATTAAGTGTAGACCTATTACATTTCAAAAATATTAACAGGCTGAACTTAAAACAGAAAGTTTCATGGAAATTAATGACTGGTAAATAAAATCTGGTGTCTCATTTTTTACTTATGATGTGTGTCACTTTTTACCTAAAGTGTGTCTCATTTTCTATCTCATTTTGAAATGAACAAAACTCAGACAAAAGATGATATATGCAATAAAAACAACTAGGAGCTGAAAGCTGTGTTTATATACTACATACAAATTTCTAATTAAATATCCATGTCTTTTGCAGACATATACAGAGCAAAAATTAGTTGAACTGACAGAAAAGTTTTTGCACCTATTTTTGTAGTGTTTCTTAAAAATTAAAAAGACTCAATGAAATCATAGTCATTTTCATTCAGAAAAGTTATATGTTAAAAAGCACTAAATAAACTTAATATTGTATTAGTACAGGCCAGATCAGACATAGATTAAGTCAAATTTCACTACTGTCTCATATTTTCCAATTTTTCAGACTGTCTCATATTTACCTACATTGTCCCTATATATATATTTTATTAAAACAGTCTATTGACTGTGTATAATTTGTGTATTTCCTGCATAGTGTATACCTTGACTGCTGAAAGCCAGTTTAACACTTTGTTAGCATTAATGAAGATTGATAAACCAATTATAAATATAATTTATAATTGTGTAAAAAGTATATAAATGTACTTTGTACAATAAAATCTTTTGTTTGTTTTAATAAGAACAGAAGAAAGAATAATAAAAAAAATAAATAAATATAGCACAGTTTTGAACCTATTAAATGATTAGGAACTGGTATAAACCTTGAATGAAATAATACAGGCAAGATGTTCTCAACAGACAACTTTAAAAAAAAATACAAATAAGATCAAAATGTAACAAAAAAGTCATTATTTATTTTAATGGGCACTATTTTGGGATACTGAATTACATAATACATTATGTGAGTGTATAGAAATTTACTCACTAACAATGCCAAACTTAGAATAAGAATAAACTATATTGTCTTTCAGTATTAAAGAGTTTTTGACTAGTTAAAAACTTTTCAAGTAAATGACTAACACCAAAAGACAGTGTAGTTCTTACATTATTTGAGTGATAGGCCTACTTCCATTTTTTGCTGTTGCAATATTACTTATAGCAGCACCTTGTTATATTATGTTTACACTGAAAACTAATCCCAATCAAGCCTGTAAACCTGATAAGTTTTCCTCATTTGAGTAGAACTGATTTAGCTTATCTCAATCACTTTTGTAACAACTGGATAATTTTAACATTGTTTCTGGAATGGAATTAACCTTCTTTAAGTAGGTTAGTGGCATGACATCACATCATTTGTTTTGTACCATTGTTTTTTTGATTCCATAACTATCTTGTTTCATTTGAAACAACTTGATTTTATGATAATGTTTTACTATAGGCCTATATAAAAAATGAATAAAAAAAAAATTGTCAAATTAGATCAAGAAAGAAGTTTATACATAATAGAGTAGAGAAGTTCATTTTGATAAACTTCAATCAATTCAGAAGCAGATCCATGAGGGGATTAATAAGAATTGACACAAAAAATTAAATTCATTGACACAAAAAAATTAAAAAGTTATTTGTTTGACTGAAACATTGTTTATAAAAGGCATTTATGATGACACATGTGGACCATCTGCAATACCACAGTCTTGCTCATGTTAATAAAATATAATTATTTAAATATTTATAATTTTTGAATAGGCCTTCTATAGATTCTTCTACCACTGGACCAAATAAATAAAATTTTGCAAAATACAGTAGACCTCCCCTATAACATGGGTTCATATAACACGGATTCGTATAACACGGCGAAAAAATTGCAATTGTGTTTGTATAACACGCTAAAAGAGACTCGTATAACACAGTAAAACGTCATCGCCATCTCGTGCTGCGACAGGATTGGTCGAATCTGGACCAATAGCAGACATTGCACAAACCATTGAGTTTAAACGAGCGATGGACCTACTAAAAAACATTTATTATTTAACGGCCATAAAAATTATATTTATATTAATGATGTCTCCAAAGTTCAGTGTATTTTTCACAGAAAAATAACTTATCAGGAAACACGCACCCGCCATTCGATGAGCCGCTCTGCAATGAAAACAAGCTTAAGCAATGGCGTCATTGAACGGTGCACACTCGGTAAGTAATTCTACAATTTTTTGTTTATAGCATAGTTTATATGGATTATTCCCAAAAAATTATATGTGTTTTGGAAATGTTGAGTCAAATTAGTCTAGAATGAATTAATTTTATACAGGGATGGACAACTTTTTTCTATGTAAGGGCCGCATTTTAAGACTTTTGAACTGATGCGGGCCGCATACAAGAGAAAGAGAAAAAAAAATGTTGGTAAGAGCCGCCGCAAACTAGTACTTTACGAGAGCAAAATGCTAGCAAACGTGCCCTAGCACAACCGATGACGTCAAAGGCTCCGCCCCTCTCTTCTTGCTCACGTGGTTTTTCCTTTGCTAGAGCAGCGATACGAGAGTACTCTCGCTGTTCACAGAATTCAACAACGAGAGCATTACGCTAGCAAGAGAGAGCAGCGGAAAATGGATGACTACATAAACATGCCGCACGTCGAAAAAGAAATAATAGAATTTTATCGATGTACGTAAATTACATGATTAATACATTCAGTATTGAAAAGAAAATGGTATAAACGTTGTATATTAAAATAGTTATTTATAAATAGGCTTAAGCCTAGTTAGGCTTAACTAATAGGCATATTTTTCCCATTCTGTTTCAAAGTTCGGAACGAAAACTGACAGATAGGTTTTCGTTATAATAACTGACGGAACGAAAACTGACAAGTATAGGTTATAATAAAATCTTTGTTCTATAGCCAATCCACATCTGGATTCCACGTCATGTGGACTAGTTACGCGAGCAAACGTTGTGTAGTTTGCGGCTGCTTCGTGCTCGAGTAGCTTACCTAGCAAAAATGGCCCATAGCATCATGGGAAAAAAGGCGGGGCTTAGGAGTGCGACCGAGAGTACGCTAGCTCTTGCTTCCTGTAGTTTGCGGCGGCTCTAAATCAGAATTATTTATTCATATATAATTATAAATTAGCATAGGTATACTTAATTTAGCTTCTGGAACTGATGTAAACGTAATATATTGGAAATATTTGGTTAAATATTCGTCACTGCTAGTTTTAAATTAGTTTCCATGTGTCTGTTAGCCGGTTTCTTGTTTTAATTTTTACTAAATTCATTGTGGGAAAAGCTATTCACATACATAAGTTGTAAAAATAACAGTTTGAATTTTTGCTGCATACTTCCTTAAGCTGGGAAATTGATATATTTATTCACATTTTATGCGTCGTGAGCTGCAAAATATATGAATGTGGGCCGCATGCAGCCCGGGGGCCACAGGTTGCTCATCCCTGTTTTATAGAAGAAAACCTTTCAAACAGCTGTAGCCCCTAAACTGCACACGTGCCAGGCTGTGATCGGCTCATATATTTAAGTGACTCGTACAACACGGAATTCATATAACTCAGAGCGTATCTACCGTGTTATGGGGGTCTACTGTATTTAATAAATTCAAAAATTTTTAAATTTTTTAACATTACTGATAATAGTCAGTTTTTTGTTCAATATCAGCAATTGCAATAACAAAACATCTACTTGCAGAACTCTCATATCCAGCTTAGCAATATTTTGCTTGCACCCTCTTCTAATTAACGAAAAGAGTAAGGTCATGTTAATCAAAATCAACTTTGAATTCAATGTGAAGAATAGCTGTTAAGTCGATTTAACAGCTATTCTTGTTGTTTAATCAAAATAAATATTATCCCAATTAACTTTCTTGTAAATGTAGTATTAGGGCTAGGCTTGCCAAGTCCTGAAGTATAAATCTTCTTACTTGAAACCAATTAACCGGAGCAAAATTTCTGAAGTGCAAACATTTTCAATGCCCCTCCTATTAACGTTTGCACTTTATAAATTTTGCTCCAGTTAATTGGTTTCAAGTAAGAAGATTTATATTTCAACCTGGTGTATTAGGAAGTTTAATAACTCCTGAAGCATTTATTCTAAAAGTTCTCCATTCATAAAGTAAAAAATTTTAGAAAATTTGATATTTTTGATCTCTCAACATTATCAAAACTCCATCTTCTATTCTTTAGTCTCTTTGTAATATATAATCTGTAAGTTGAATAATATGTAACCTGTAACTCATATACAACCCATTTCATCTTATTGAGTAAATACAGGAGGAATAGTCCTCAATTTGGAAGTTAAAGAATTTAAAAACTTTGGCCAATTTCAGGAGTATCCAGCAAACCTGGGAGTGTTGGGAACTGTTAGTACCCAGAAGAAATGGCTGATGACTTTGCCAAAGTCATCAGCCATTTCTTCTGGGAGAATCATTTTGATTGATTAATAATATTTAAATCTATAAAGATAAATTCATTGTGTCTATAAAGTTTTTCCAATTGCATTTGTTTAGTTCCCAGCTCATACTGCTAATTACTGCCAACATAATCAGCTCATACTGCCTTCTAGAAATAAATCATTCTCTGACATCTGGAGCTCTCATTAACCTATTTTAATCTATCTTGACAGGGAACAGCTTTTTGTATAATGGAACAGACAATCTGTAACATTGTATGATTGTTTTAAATCATTCATAATGTATTGTTGGTAATAGAAAAAAAAATCAGTTTTCAGTATTATTGTCTATTTAGGAACAAGCATTACACACGTGAATGATTTCTTTTGTTCAATGGATGATAACAGTATTTGGCCAAAACAGAGAACTTCACAATAACTTTATATTTACATATTTCATGTAAAAAAATCCAATTTAAATTGTTTGAAGTTTCATATTCAAAACTAAACTCCATGTATATATAAAAAGCTGTGCACTTCTCTTAGAGGACACCCAATACATAATATTATAGCCTGTTTCAATTAAATTGGTGCCACTGTAAAAAAATCATATACTACTTGTAACAGAATTAATTTAACTTTCATCCTGTACAAGTTCAGTCTAACTTCTTATTATTGTATATAATACAATATGTATAATACAAATGTATTAAAAAATACATTTGAATATAATTTTATTATATTCAAATGTATTTTTTTTTCAAAAACATACTAAAAAGAATCAAACATTTTAAAATACATTTTACTTATCTATAAAGTAAAACAATTTTTAACACACACAGCTATAATAAAAGAAATGACATTGCAAATGTAAATACAGTAACCCTTCATTATATCGCACAGGTACAGAGACATACCAAATAAGCAATATATCAGACAGTACAATTTAACCAATGTATCTATCAATTATGGCTCAGATGCTTTTATATTTGAAAGACTAAAAAAATAACATCATATATCTAAATGAACAATATAACAAGGCACAATATAATGAGGGGCTACAGTATATAACTTGATAAAAATCTGAATTCTATACTTGATCATAAATCTAAATCACCACCAATTCAAAATTATGATTGACATTTCAAATGAAAGTTGAATTTAGAACAGTTAATAATTAACCAAAATCATATATGATTTCATCATGAGACTTTAATGAATATATATCATGATATATTCATTAAAGTCTCATTTCAGTTTTAATAATTTCACTCTTTTTTTTTTATCATTTGCATTATATTTTCTTATCTTAATTTTTTATCCATCATTTCTATGATGACTATAGTACAATTTCTATAATATTGATTGCAATATTGTTTTACTTATCATTTCATGATTTCTTTCAAAATTCATATTTTGACATCACTTTTTTCTAGATTAATTATTACTTTCATTTATAAAAAGCTAAATTCTATTGCTATTCTACTTTTTCCTGTTCTTTGTATTTCTTTAATTAACCTTTTCTCAAATTTTCTTTCTGTACTTCCTAAACATTCCTTGATTTTATTGCTTTTTCCCTTGTTTAAAATGGATATTAAAAATTATACAGATATCCCCTGTACAATATGGTGAGTAGCTTATGAGAAAGTGCCATGTTATGCAAATCCATTCTATATGAAACAAAAGACTGGCATAGAACATAGGGTTAGGTTCCAAAATTTAGAAAAAGTAAACTATTCTTTTTCATAATTAAGAGAAATATTTTATTAAAAAGCAATTAATAATTAACTACAATCAAAAACATTGCTTGCTAATATTGGTATTTTTATTCACTGCTAAATGAGGATTTCTTTTTCGGCAAGATATTGTCATCTTCCGAGCTTTCCTGTTGACCTTAACCTGAAGTATCAGCAACACCTTGATTTTTCTCTACTTTTTTCAAAAAATCTGATATTTTCATTTGCTTGCATTTGCCTAAAACTTCTTTTTTTTTCTAAAACTGCCTAAAAATTTAATCTTTTTATGTAGTAACTTTTAATTTACCCTATAAAAGAAAACACAGCAACAGTCTTTTGGGTTCATTTAGAACACTATCACCAACAATAGCAATACTAGAATAAGAAGAAAAATTGCACAATCAGTTCTCATTAAAAAAAACCAAGTGAAAAGTGTAAAACAACATTAAAAAATTTCTAAAATCCATGGACATATATGAGACAACAAGCATGCTTGCTGAATAAAAATTTATCAAATGATGGTGTTTGTACTTAAAAATAGTGATGTTTTGTATGGGGGATGTCTCCAATTCTCCAACCATGTTAGAGTGAAACTATGTCATAAGGGGGATTTCCTCAATTCTCAAACCATGTTACAGATAAACCGTTTTGTACAAGAGATATCTATGTTCATGTTTTAAAATTGTTTTTTAGAATTTCTCAACAGATCACAAGAAACAGAAAAAAAAAAAAAAAAGACAATGTAGAAATACAGTTCTGTCTGTAAAAAATAATAAAATTTTATAGATAAAAGTAATATTAATTAGACCAGGGTAAAAAATATTAATTTTTAAAAATGCAGAAATCATGAAATTTTGTGCTACAATTAACATTAGAGAAGAGAATAAACCATTCATTATCAAAATGATGCATAAAGAAGTGTAATAGGAAAACTTAACAAAAGTAAGGAATAAAATTGAGGATATACAGAATTATTAAAATTTTAAAAATAAATTTAATAATACAAATTAAAAAAATTATTAACTATAAAATTTATTCATTTCCTAAGTTTTTTTTTTTTTAATCGGAAACTGAAATTATCTGAAATTCAATTTTAATTTAATCAATTTTTAAATATTTACTACAAATGCCATATTTTGAAAATTTGAATTTCCATTCACATTAGTATTATTCCATAACATAAAACAAGATATTTTATAATATAAAAAATATATTTTATTAGGTAATAAATTAATAAATTTTTACCATCTTGAGGTATTAAAATTAAAAACTTTTAAGACAATTAATTAAGCTAAAAAAGTTTAATTCTCTTATTTTAATTATTCCTGTAAATCTGTTTCAACATGCAATATTTCTTAGTGAAATTTTGCAATTACCTCTCTCGTATAATATAAACTTGTCTTCAAAAATCAACAAAAAGAGAAAACTTACATTAATTCAACTTCAGTTCATGCAGATTATTCTCTACAAATATTTCATTTACATATAGTTGGATATTAGGCTACCTTTATGTTACATAATAAACCTAAATTATCTTTCAACTGCTTTTCAATACTTTCTCTAAGATTGTTCAATTTATTCTATAAACCTAATTTTTCAAATAATAAATAAAACTTCAATTTCTTAAATTATATAAATTCAAAAAATTCTGCTTTATTGGAATTCTGAAAATTAGTAAATGACAACAAAGTTTCGAATTTATTAATAGAACATATAATAAAAAACTGCGTTCCGATCTTTTAAGAACAAATTCAAATGAAGATAGTTCGAAAGCGCGATGACCATCGCGCATGCGCTATATCTGTCGTGCTCCTTGTCGTACTGTATCATATTCTTATTAGAACATATAATCTGACTTTATTTTGATCATTCAAGCTTCATTTTTCTCTAACAATCTAGTAACTGATATATATAACTTCTAACTTAAAATGACCAGAAATTTATATTATTTCTTTAAATCAGCAAAAACTCAAGCACTATAACCTTTTATATTGAAGTTATTCCTCATAAAAGTTTGATATGTCTAGAATATCTACATAAATCTTGTTAAACTGTTTGTTAAAGTTACATTAAAAAAGCCAATCTTTTAAATCAGTATAAAATTATTCTATTCAATATTTCTTCTTTTTAAAAATTTTTTATGTGATATTTATTTATATAATATATATTTATGTAATATCTTTATCATAAATAATTAAATAAAACAAAACCTTTAACATCTTAACACAATAAAATTATTAAAAATAACTTTTTATCATATTTGTCATCTTGAAATGTTATCTAATATTTTTTCATTTACTATTGATTTATTTTAATATTTGTAAAAAGGTATAATGATTATTTGTATTGTAATTACTGTATATACAATTTGTAGATAATATACGATACAACCGAGATGTTTCGGAAAACATTCACGATTGAAACTCGATAATAATTACGATATCAAAGCAAATTACATTATCTATTTCTTAGTTTATCATACGTATAATTGCCGTACTTTTATATACAAGATTGTAATAATCTGTATTTTATGAATTAAAAATGGAAGGTGGGAGTAAATAAAATCCAAATATCTAAAAAGAGCTTTGTAATATTGTATTGTTAGCTGGACAGAATATAGCATTTTATTTAATTTAAACGGCATTATCCCACAAACTGTTTTTCATGAACAAATATACTGAAACTCTGAAAAAAAAAAAAAAAATCATATCTACATATAAATTACGTACAGAAATATCAATATTAAAAACAAAATTTCATATTAGAAAGATAAATCTTTGAAAACAATTACCGCAGCTATTTTAATAGCTTAATTTTATCAAACGAATACAATCAGAACTACAGTAACGAATTTAAATTATAAACGTAAAACTAATTTACGTTTACAACTTATAAACGTTACTAATTATTATGTAATCCTTTAAAATAGTAAATAAAGATGTAGAGTGGTGACATATTTGAAAAACATTATAGAAGTTAAACGAGAGAGAGAAACAACTGGATACGTTTTCTATACACATGTAAATGGATTTTTTAAATGACTTTAAATCTGAAAAACGAAGTCCATATAAAGTCAGCGGGGATTTAAAGATTTTCTTTTTATTAAATGATTCGTATCGATTTATTACGGTTATTTATAAAAAATGAAAAGATCAGAATATTTTAAAACATATCGTTCACGTTTTAAGAATATAAACTTACATCTTTTTGAAAATTCTCCCAAAATATCTTCAAATCTTCTTCATTTGCCATGTAAAAACCTAACAATCGATCACATTTAATAAATATTTATTGAATTCATTTCAATTTATAACTTAAACAGTGCGTGACATAATATTTATTAGAAAATAATGTCCAAAAACATATAATAACTACAGAAATCAAAAACTTTCTTTCCTTATTTACGATCGACAATTCGCCTATCTGGCGGGAAGTGACGATCTGAATGACGTCACCGCGATTTCGCTGCCATCTGATGTAAGAACTTTCAAATCACAACAGTACAGTACACATGATTTATTTTCGTTTCAAGAAAACGTTTTTATGTTTGTTTAATTATTATTTTTTTTTATAAATGTTTTAAATTATATTGTAAATATTTGCTGTACGCACATATATAAACTGCTTCAAAATTACTTTGTCAATATTTTATAATCAAATAAATTTTCTAAAACACATTGTTATTATGTCATTAATAAGAAAACATATGCTTTTAAGATTTCGGAAAAATTAAAAATATGAACTTAAAATCTTAATAAAATCATTAAAATTAGACATACAATCGATTGCGAGCGTAAAAAATTTGATCGAATTTTCTATTTTTAATACGTTTGTTTAGATTAACATGTGTCACGTATATTTAATTTTCAATAAAAAATTATAATTAATATACAGTATTTAAAAAGAACTAATCTTACTAATTGAGGAACTGATTCAAATTTAAAATATAAATTTTCACACGTCAGTTATTTCGCGAAACAGATATGTTTAATCGTCGTTAGCGCATGATTCATAATGTCTGCTATGCTAATAAGTGGCGTTAAAAGAAACAAGCCTATACTTTTCTATAAACTATTCACACATTGAAAAAATAATAGAGCTATAAGGAGAAATGTGTAAGTAATTTAATAAACACAAGATACACGTGTTTAGTAGTATAACTTTTAAAAATTACAAATTGATGAATTTAAATCTTTATCATAATAAAATTTATGATTATGATATGATAAATGATTTTCAATTATTTTGTATGTGGATCACAAATTTTACATACAGGCCTATTCTTTTTAGCTTTAAAACTTTTCGAATTTTTTAACTTATAATCCTATAATAAACTATTAATTTTAAACACAAAAAGTATTAGTGAAATCTAGATTCAAATGAATGAGATTCTAGAAATAAAGTAAGAAAAAATTTTATTTTTTGCTTAGAAATGTTGTTGAAAACAAATGACGATTTAACTAACTACAATAGAAAATAAAAATTCTCATAGAACAAGAAGCATGATATTTAGTTTGAGTATTATACGAGACTTACTAAGTTCTTTTACATGGCGTATCAACACATTCTGTGCTATTTTTATTATTTAAAATCTGAAAAACTGAATGTGAATTAACATATCATTTAATTTAAAATCCTCTAAATCACAAATATATCTGTAACAAACTCTAAATTATTATTTCGATTACAAAATAGCCATTTTTATATGAGAAAAGTTCTGGATTTCAAATTTCAACGTGTAAATTAGGTTTTGTTTCAAATTTCAATAAACTTTTTTTGAGATTAAAGCCTGTTTGATTTTTTTAAACCATATCCATTTCTCTTGACCATCTAATTTTTTTCTAAATATATTTTAGTGACCATAATTGGACTCTTATTTCTGTAAACACCAGCAGCATTTTAATAAGAGTTATCTAATATATGTTTACTATACTGTACAGTACATTAAATAATACTCGTACTTAATATTTTGAAAAACAATAAACTACACTTAATTAGTAAGTTTATTAATGCTTTATATAAGAGTACAGGTAGGCCTCCTACAACGCGGTAGATACGTTCCTTGAAAATACCGCGTTGTGGAAAATCGCGTTATAGAAGACACCAACTTAATACAAAAACTGGGATTCGGTTCTAAAAAGAGAAAAACTGCCTTTTATGGTGTAACATTTTCATCATTTTTTAAATTTATGTACATAAAAAGCTTAAATAAAATTCAACATCATATAAAAACTAAAAAGATTATGATTTCAAGTCAAAATCAAAAAGAAACATAATGTTATGCTCAAATTCAGTCCCCATCGTCACTTATTATAGTTGTTGGAGAATGTTTGACCGGCCTTATTTCAAGATCTGAGCTTGTTCCATCAAGTTCCACTGCACTTATGTGATCCGTTGCGATTTTTCTGTTATGTGAAAGATAATTCGTTTCTAAATACCCTAAACCGCGTTGTAAAGGTACCGCGTTGTAGGAGGCCTACCTGTATTATTATATGTAGTATTTCAAAATTTTTTAAATATTATGCAATAGAATAATAAATATACTTATATAAATTTACTTAAATATACTAATAAAACAATTTATATATAGTAAAGTAAAAATTTAAATAAAAACTATAATCACAAGATAATAAGGATAAAATATTACAATATACTGAAATACAGTATTTATTTTCAATTTAAGAATATTCTATAGTAGTAAGATGTGCAGCGTCGGGGGGCAGGATCAGTGGCGTAGCGTAGTGGGGGCGGCAGGGGCGGCACTTTAAGGAGGCGGCAAAACTTCACAATAAATAATAATAATACTTAAATAAGGGGGCGGGGAAATTTTCCTCCGCTCCGGGCGGCTGACACCCACGCTACGCCACTGGGCAGAATAAGTTAACATCATGGGAATCGCATAAATAGTATATCCCATTACGTGGGGTCAGTGCCGTATCTAGCTTTTCTTGTGCCCTGTGCAAGATTTTATTTTTGGCTCCCTATTTGAAAATAAAAATATAATACTGATCATTTCTTGATACTCCAATTTAGGGCATCCCTTTGTCCTGTGCACTCGTTGATGTTTGTTTGTTTGTGACAACGCAACACTGGACTATCTGCCTAGGGGGATGCCTTCCGAGACGTCTTTTTAATGGAAACTGACCCCTATTTAGGCGTTACAGACGTGGAGAAAACCCGGAAAACTTCACGTGGCCAGCATGTCCGAACGAGGCACGAATCCACGAACCGAACTCCTAGTGTTCAGGGTACGAAGACCGCTTGGCCACTGGTGGACGTTGTGTGCACTCGTTGAACCTGCTTAGTTACTCCTTTAATAACTTAATATATGAGTTATTAAAAATGATACTTTAGCTTCGTCATTAAACAGCAAATTCGTCACTTTAGATTTATCATAGGCCTATTTCTTTATGTCGGAGTTCGGGAATCGGATTTATGTCGAAGGCCGGTTGACTTGGTCACCCCAGTCACTCCAATAGTTACGCCACTGACATTACGTTATACATATAATTGTATAAATCATCTAGAAAACAATGAATTTCAGCTTCAAAAATGCTGTATGAAATTTAACTTTTATTATTTTTTTTTTTTAAATGGCGTAAATATTGTTAAACTCATGCGAGCATTTTAAATTTCGTTTTGTCTAAATATAGGGTCCGTTAGAAAAAGGACGGTTGTTTCAGGTACAATATTTCAAACAATATAGTTTGTCATTTATGTTTTGAAACTGACATCAAGCAAGAGACCCTCATTCATGCTCAAATACTCCACATCTTCAAAGTATGTCATGCAAAGAGCGGTGTAACATAGACCTATTCTTGGGTATGTTATTAATTGCATGATGAATTTTTGCCTTAAGAGTTTCAATTTTTTCTGAACGATCTTCATATATCACATATTTTTTGTCCACAAAATATAGAAACCCTTAATCAAGGCGAAAATTTGTCATGCAATCAGAGGCGAATCTAGGTTTTTTGGGGCGTAGGGCTTATTGAAATCCAATGGGGCTCCATTTTTTGTTAGATTAATAATCTTTAAATTGGGGTTTAAAATTCATTTTTAATAACATCAAAATTAGAGTTGAAATATATGAAATTTATGAAATGGTGAATGACAAGCTTTATATCTTATATAAAAAAAAGCATAAGAAATAAAGAAATATTTACATTTATTAATTACTGACCAATTACGTTACATTGATTACAATAAAACAAATAATACCATAAATTATTATTACTATATTATTAATATTAACTATTTTTTACTATACAATAAGTGCTCATTGTCAATGAAAAAGTATTAAAAATTTATGATAATTTAATTATTGTGGGTCCTTGACATTTGGGGTCCAGGCTTAAGCCCTATTAGTCCCTATGTAGATCTGCCCCTGCATGCAATAGTAATGTTACGTTTGTGGTTGTGCATACGTAAAGTTACTTTTACTATAAAAAAAACTACGTCAAATTTATTTGTAATTTTATATAGCATTACATATATAGAGACCTATATATGTGTGTTACACAGTATACGTTACGTAAGTTACACAGTAATAATTATAAATACCGGTATATTTGTTATACAGTGTAAGTTATCATTATCGATTATTTAAAACAATCATCATCAAGGTTTTTACCGACATTTGACGAATATAAATAATTTATTTAATATTGATGAACTTGAATTCAAAACACAACACTAACCTTTACATATTTCCACCTGTGATTTATATTTATTTTAATTTTTATGACGTTTATAATTTGATTTTGGTTTCTGTAAAACGTGGTAACCGTTTCTAACCTTATAGTTTGATTCTTATTTCGGAATGTCTCCGTTTTCGAAATGAAATGATATTGATGGTCTGTAATAGATCAAAAATGTTTGAGTTAAGTTATTATAAATTTAATAATTGTTCACTTGTTTGGTGTTTTGAGATTTTAACAACGTTCGAGAGGTCTTCTCTGAAAATGGGTCAAATTGGACAGTAATTGTATTTAATGTCCAACACTCATTTACAGACAAGAGGTCGTCTGTAAATGGTATTGGACATTAGATACAACAAACTGTCTGAAAATTTCACGAAAATTCGATAATTAGGATCATTTTGGATAGAATAAATATTAAAATTCGAGTTAAGGAAGTTAAAAGTAACATAAATCAGCGTCGGGAACCATAAAAATCTTCGACTTGGAAAAAATTCGAGTTGAGGAAATTCAAGTTGAAGACGTTAAATCTTATGCTGTTTCGTTGAGACCTACCAAGTGATTCGTTTCCTTCGAGTTAAAGAAATATTGAGTTACAGACGTTTGAGTTAGAGAAGTTTTATTGTATATATTATTAAAAATATTTACTGCTTAAAATACAGTACTGATGTAAATTTATGAACTTTGTAATTTTATTTATAAATATCTACAATTTCTTAACTGGAAAGAAGTAAAAATGTCTTTTTCGATATTGAACGCTTGTTTAAAATTATTTGTTGTCAGTCATAAAATAAACTCAGATTACATTTAAAAAATTTAAGATGGGAGTATTGAAATGCAAGGATTGAGAACCATTCTGTTTCAGAAAGTTCTCGTCGTTTCCAATAACTTGTGTTAGATATTCGAATACCAGTTCACACGACAGCGAACAAGTCAATTCGAGTTCCAAAAATTAGTGCCTAACTCTGCCGTCAGAAATTCTACTGTACTCGCATTACATCAATACACAGAACAAGTTCTTCTATGATCTGACTTCTCCAGAAATTTTAATACTTTATTAATCGTTTATTTCAATCTCTGTAATTATCAACATGTTAACAAGATATTTTATAAGAAAATGAAACTGAATTTGCAGCGTAGGTTTTCTATTTCGGCTTTACACGAAAACACAAATATGGTGACATAGTTCAAACGTTCTGTCTAAAACAGTTTAAAACACATAGGTTCTTGGGGTATGCATGTCTAACGTCATATCCAACAAAAACGTCAAGAAACGTTTAAAACACCCACATGTGCAACCAATGGCCTACTAAATCCAGCAATACGTTAAAACACGCACATTTGCGACCGCGGGCTGTGCATGTTAAACGCTCGTTCTAATAATAAAAATAAAAAATTGTCGTAGAGATCAATGTAAATTGACAGCAATAAGAAACTTGATTGGCATGTAGCACGCGACCAGCTTACAGTGAATATCTCAGCCCATAGAACGAAATTCAAAATTCCGGGCTTTGTCATATCGACCCTTGCCAAACTGTTTACATTTTCGGAAAAAATAAAAATAAAATCATGTGTAGTGGTCATGAGGTTGCTTTAAACTTTGATCACAAACAGCATTTTCTGAGTTATGCAGAGCTCCACTCAGGGCTCCACTTAATCAACTTGTTTTCGAATACTATGTACTGTTAGTTACTAACTATTCTCCGTACAAGGAAAACTGGTGGTACGTGTTAAATTAAAGCCGGTCTACACGGCGATATTCAGTGTCGACATTTGTCCTCGTATTGTCTATTCTAGTATTTGAGAAAGAATATAAAAGAAAAAATAAAAGTAAAAAACTAGTTATCTACGGTACTGTCTGTACTGTCACCATGTACTGTACTTCATTTTTACTTTATCTGCTGTTAGGCAAGTGCAGAAGGAAAGAATGGCGATCGGTCAAAAAATTACCCCCCCCCCCAAGACTTTTAAATTTTTTGAACTCAGGACATTTTGAAACGCCGAGAAATGCAAAAAATTTCGGGGATAATTTCTGTATGTATAGATGTTAATGTGTGGAAGGAGAGCACGATTTTGTTCACCCACTTTGTTTTCTCATCGATAGTAACGATGATGATCTTCAGTTTTGTAATTAAATAATTTCTTTTTACGAATTTTTTTTTCTGAAAATTTTGTCTCTGTTCGTAAAAGTTTTGTAATTCCTCAGCTTGAGTCAAAGCATTTTCAAATCTTTGCATACTATATTGACTAAGGCATTCTGTAAATGATTTTAATAAATAAACCAGCAAGATCAACAAGACAAAAGAGAAAAACAATGAAATCAGAACATTCTAGAAACTTCTACAAAGTATAAACCAAAAATTAAAAATATAGGCCTATAAATATAGCAGGTAACTCTCACAGACATTTCTGTCAATAGAAGATAATAAATCATTTCACGTTTCTTCAATATTTGCTTTTTCTCGGAGCGGAAAGAAGTATAGAAATGCTTCAAATGCCTTGTAATTATTTTTGTAAGGAACGCGCCCCTTAATCCAGCACTCTCCAGTATGGACGTTGGGGAGGACACTTTCAAGGCCTTTTGCAATATGGATTCGTTTGACATTTAATAAGGCATGCTTAGCTTTTAGCAGCTTGCCTTTACTTTTACGCGTTCAGGAGTTATTTGCAATTTTAAAGCGTCAATTCCGAGTGAGACACCCTGTATAACCGTCACTGTATTTCGAGAAGGATTTCTAACCTTGCCAAAGAAATGAAAGTCACATGAAAGGGGACATACGGACTCCAGCTTTTTGTTAATATTAGTCTTTATTAGAATTAATTTAATTTAATTTAATTTTGTGTGTCAATGGGGAGAGCGTAAGCCCCTGTAGCCCGCCCCATGAATCCGCCACTGCTCGGAATCGAATCTGGACGTTCGAAAAACCCAGGGGTGGATCTAGGTTTTTCGGGGCCTAGGGCTTATTGAAGTCCAATGGGGCCCCCCTGGACTTCAATAAGCAAAGAGTTAATAATAATAATAATAATAATAACTCTCCCGTGGTCACCACCTGGTCGTGGTGGGAGAGCCCAGTAATTTTACTGATCCATAGGGCAATGCAGGCTGGAGCACAAGCTCCTGGTAGAGACACCCATGCCAGTAAGGTCTATGGGAAGAAATGAAGCTAAGAGTGATCACACACCCACATTCTGTGGAGATATGTATCATGGTAGTAACCAGATCTAAATGTGATACCGGCTCGGACGTCGCCCGGGTTAACAAGGTCCGCGTTCGTGGGTTAGGCAGAGGCTCACGTTCGAAAAATAGGCCACAGTCTCCCTTGGTTACCGGTGGCGAAAGCAGCACCGGCCCAAGCATGGCTACTGCAATGCCCTCAACAGATGTGAGGAATCAACCCAGCCTTGGTGTTTCTGTGGCAATGCATCCACAGACCACAAAGGCTGGAAAACCACGCCAACGGATGAAATGGACAGTAGAAATGAACGAGTTTATCATCCGTAATTATTACACCATCACAAAACTCGAAACAAACATGACAGCATACAGACAACACTACACCATAGATTCACACAACAATATCCTCACCTCACTGTTACCGAACAAAGGGTTGTTGATCAAAAAAGAACAATTATACACAACAACCTTATCTCACAAACAACACTTGAACTTATCAAACAACAGGTTGCTGATCAAATACATCAACAGACAGAAACATCTAACATTAATGAAGATCATGTAACCTGTCAGGATAATCCAGCAACAAGCATTGATAATAACACACATACAACAATTACCACTAATGATACTACAGACACTTCCTCGTCAATCACTGATAACATAGACATGGATTTAGTTAATACGCTCTCACTTATATTTCAGGAAACACTCACTAAATATACAGGCACAGATCCCACACAACGACCACGAATACCAAAAATCAACACGTCAAAGGAAGTTGGAAAAACATTAAATTATGTAAACACTCACTTACTACCACACTACATTCATTCAATTTCTACACTCGCAGACATTCATACGTTAGTTTATGCTGGGGCAGTCACAGTAGTGACACACCATGGACTGAAAGTTCAATTACAGACAAATACACAGAAAACACAATTCTATCACAAGCCTACCTGGCAGAGAAGAATAGAAACACAAATAAATGACATTAGACAGCAATTAGGCAGGCTGACACAATACACTAAAAACAACATAACACCCAAATTAAGGAAACAGCTCAAAAACATTTTCAAGAAAATAAAAACACACACAAAACATGAACATCACAACACACGCATTACAGAATACATTGATACACTAAAACAAAAACTTGCTGCCAAAGCACGTAGACTCAATTGATACAAAACATGTACACTACGAAAACAACAAAATAAACTATTTACAAACAATGAAAAACTCTTTTACAGACAAATTAATAACAAAGCAAACACTGATACACAGCACAGTGGCACACCAACAGAAGAAGAACTCACAACATATTGGTCTTCTCTTTGGTCCAGTGCTGTCACGCATAATGCTGATGCAGGCTGGATCAAGGAGGAGAACAGAAACTTGCACAACATACCAACTATGCCCTGTGTTGAAATAAACATACATGATTTCCAATACACTGTTAACAGAACACACAACTGGAAGACACCTGGTGTAGACAACATTCACAATTTCTGGTACAAAAAGTTCACATCACTGCACCAGGAACTAGCTAAACACCTAACACACATTATCATCAATCCACAGGACATGCCAAATTTTCTTACTCAGGGCATCACCTATATGAAACCTAAAAACAACAATACCACAGACCCCACACAATACAGACCAATTACATGTCTCCCAACACTGTACAAATTATTGACATCCCGTATCGCAAACAAAATATACAAACATATTGAAGAACACGACATTCTAACAGAACAACAAAAAGGTTGTCGTAGAAACCACAGGGGATGCAAAGAACAGTTACTCATAGATTCAGTCATTCTACGGCAAGCACACAGACAACACAGAAACATACACATGGCTTATATAGACTACAGAAAAGCATTCGACAGTGTTCCACACAGTTGGCTGCTACATATTCTACATATGTACAAAATACATCCATCACTCATTGCATTCTTTCAAAACACTATGCAGCACTGGAGAACAACACTACATCTCAGAGTTCATAACACTTCCATACAAACAAACCAAATTTTTATTAGGCGAGGAATTTTTCAAGGAGATTCTTTGAGTCCTCTCTGGTTCTGCTTAGCCCTGAACCCATTATCCAACATGTTAAACAACACACAATATGGCTACAATATCAGGCATGAAAAAACAACACAGTATATACTGTCACATCTCATGTACATGGATGACATAAAACTTTATGCATCCACACAAAAACAACTTCATCAACTCCTACAAATCACACATTCATACACCAAGGACATACAAATGGAATTTGGCCTAGATAAATGCAAAACAGTTCACATAGAAAAAGGAATCCTGAAGAAAGAAGATTTTGCACTTGGAAATGGAGACGTTATTGAATCCATGGAAGAGGGCGAGTTCTACAAGTATTTAGGATTCCAACAGGCCAAACTAACAGAACATGCACAAATAAAGCAAAGATTAATTAAAGAATACCAAAGTAGGTTAAATGCTATTCTCAGAACACAGTTAAATGCAAAACACACAGTTAAAGCAATAAACACATATGTCATCCCAGTACTCACATATTCTTTTGGAGTTATACATTGGACTCATACAGATCTTGAGCAACTCCAAAGGAAAACAAGAACAACACTTACTAAGCATAAACAACATCATCCTAAATCTGCCACAGAAAGATTAACCCTTCCACGTAAAGATGGCGGACGTGGCCTGATTGACATAGTTAACCTTCACTACAAACAAATACAGTCACTGCGAGAGTTTTTCTACATTAAACAAGAAACATCACAATTACATAAAGCAGTAACTCTAGCAGACTCGAATAACACACCATTAAACTTACACTCACATCATATGGACACAACACAACATATAAAAAGCATAGACACCATTAAGCAATCATGGGCTCGAAAGGCACTCCATGGCAGGTATCCTTATGATCTGGCCCAGGATTTTGTTGACAAAACTGTGTCAAACAGCTGGTTAGCTCGGGGATGCCTCTTTGGGGAGACTGAAGGATTCATGATCGCCATACAGGATCAGGTCATAAATACTAAAAACTACAGAAAACACATACTCAAAGATGCAACACTCACAAATGACACATGCAGAAAATGTCACATCATGCCAGAAACTATACAACACATCACCTCTGGTTGCAAGCTCTTGGCACAGACAGATTATTTACACAGACATAATCAAGTAGCAAATATAATACACCAAGAGCTTGCAAAGAAACACAAATTAGTAGACATCCACGAACCATACTACAAATACATTCTACAGACAGTATTGGAAAACAACACGCACAAAATGTACTACGACAGAGCCATAATCACAGATAAAACAATTTACCACAACAGACCAGACATCACACTCATTGACAAACACAATAAAATCACATACATTATAGACATATCCATTCCAAACACTCACAATATACAAAACGCATGCACTGAAAAAATTAGCAAGTACACAGAATTCGCCCAGGAAATAAGGCATCTGTGGAGGATGGATAGGGTGCTTATTGTACCTGTTGTTCTCTCCTCTACAGGTGCCATACCACACACACTACACAAAAGCCTGGGCACATTACAATTGAATAGAAACACATACATCACACTACAGAAGGCCACTATATTGAATACATGTCATATTGTGAGAAAATTTCTGAATACAGACACACACTGATACACTTCTTTAATTTCTGTTTTGGTTACTATGCCTTGACTTTGGTCCGGCATAGTACGCAGCCACCGGTGTTAACCGAGTATATCTCACTTAACTCAACATGATAATAATAATAATTTATAGTATTATATTATTAATATTAACTATTTTTTACTATACGATAAGTGTTCATTGTTAATGAAAAAGTATTAAAAATGTATGATGATAATTCAATTTTTGTGGGCCCTTGACACTTGGGGGCTAGGGCTTAAGCCCTATTAGTCCCTATGTAGACCTGCCTCTAGAGAAACCTCAGGAGTTTTTTACGGCCAGTAAGTCGAGACCCATCCCGTAGTGGTCTTGATCAACCCGCACCCAGAATGAATTTGTTGTAGCCGCCAGTGCCAGAGATCCCGAACACTGTCTGGCAACACTTGCCAACGAGAGTTGGCTGGCAACGTGAAAAGGAGGCGCGAAAGTTCGTTGGATTTGCTCGGGTGTTGGCCGAAGATGTCGGTGACAGTTCTCACCTTTTTAATAAAGTTTTTTGTTACTGTTCGTGTTTGACTGCTTAGCGTTAGTTCTAAAGATCAGTAGGATCGAATGAAAAATTGTTTAAAAGCTGTCTTAGTGTACAGAGTGGAATCATATGAAAAAGGGCGAGAAAGTATAAAGGAGGAAAAAACTACATAAGTTGCTATCACGGGTGCTAGCACGCGTTAATCCGTGTTAACTTATACAGATTGTACGATAAAAACGATATTACGTGTAGACAGTCTATTTGTTGACACTATCTAGCGACACTCGAAACAATCTAGTATAAGGCACTAGTCTGAACTTCAAAAAGTTCAACGACGTATTTCCTGCGATAGTTAAAATTGTGTGTGATGCTATCTGTTATGAGATTTTATTTTTTTAACACTTTTTATATGATTAATTATTATAAAATGTTTGGTCATTTTACAACTTAATTTTGAGGGTAAAGATGAGTTTTATTTTTAAAAAATTGAAAATGCTAATAACAAGTAAAATCTTTATTAAGCCGGCACCACTCGAGAAATGACAAGTGACCCGTGACCCCCCCTCTATCTTTCCACCGCTTGACTTTTAACCACCAAAATTTAATAGTATCAATCTTCCTAGAAAATTTCAGAAATTTTCGATAAAAGGCATAGGCGTTATTAAAACAACGATGGTCAATATCATTTAGACACAATATTAACACCTCTTGAAGAAAGGTTTGAATAAATAAAAACTTATGAGCAAACTTGGGTTTCCTTTTTTTATATACCGGTAATTAAAATAGACAATTTAAATGAATGCAAATCCATACAATATGGATTTGCATTCAGTTCTTAATGGTGAAATGAAAATAGTAGTGACATTCGAATTCTTCGAAAAAATTAAATTTCTAAACAGTTTACTTCCAGAAAACATCAATTTGCCGTTACATACTTTATAATTTTTAAAAGCAAACAATTTGCAGAATATAGTTGCAAATACGTGGGGTTGCATTGAGAATTTTGCTGGCAATCTCAGTAACGATAGCAACTGAAAGAAGGTTCAGCAAATTAAAACTTATCAAAACATATTTGCGATCGACAATAGGGAATGAGAGATTAAATTCTTTAGCCTTGTTATCTATTGAAAATGCTGTTGCTCAGAAAATAGATATTAGCGAAAAAATAAAAGCTGTCGCAGATTTAAAATCGGGGGCCCCCCCAAATATATATATATGCATCTAAATTATAGCTGACTAAATTATAATTACAATTTTAAATCAATAATTTTTGTTTGTAACCATTTTTATGTTTCTTTATTATACAAAATATATGAGTTAATAAAAATTAAAGTATAAATATTGAAGTTATGAAATAACTGATTATGTGGTTACTTGGAACTAATTAAGCTGTAATTTTCAAAATGCAACCCAATAAGTACTTTTAAGTAGGCCTATAAATTCCACTTTCGTCCAATGTTGTCCGTCCTTCCTTAATCTCAAGAACGAAGTTACATATAAAGGATATTCGAGACCAGATATGGAAAAGTTAGCAGTTTGATGCCCCAATTACCTTATACGAACTTCCAGTCTAGCAAGAAGTCACGTGATTTTTTAAAATTAAAATATGATAAAAATTGCAACCTGGCATTTTGACAATGCCACCATAAGCTCGTACTTATAATCAGAAAGTACGTAAGTATAAAAAAAATTTAAAGGCATTACTCACGGAGTCAGCCCGGGACGCGAAATTATCTTGATCCGCTTCTGTTAATACACAATGTAACACGACCTCCATATTCGCGAATGTTCTCCGCAGTATGTTATTGTCGACGGCAACAACTTCACGCTGGATGTTTTCTTTCAGTTGACCGATAGTCTTGGTTTATTTGCATAAATCTTTCCTTTTAAATGTCCCCATCTGCCAGACAAATCGGGCAATCGCGTTGGCCATAAACATGCTAAGATAACGAAATTACCAAAGCACTAGTGAATACTGGCAGGAGAGGTATGGCTACCTTGCTTGTATCATGCCAGGGGCGGACTAAGGCCTAGGCAACCTAGGCACGTGCCTAGGGCCCGTAAATTTTGGGGCCCGAAAATTAGGTTTTTAATTTTTATAATTAATTTTTATTTTTATTTAACAGAAAAACGTGATATTCATAATTATTGCTGAAACTATCCAAATTATGCCGAATCGTTGATTGATAAAGTCGACAAGTGTGGACGAGCAAAGTCGACAAGTGTGACGAGCATCCGTGCTTATGCATCCACGCCCGCGAGTGTCGATGTGTGTAAATACGATCGAGCCTCGCGCCTATCGAGCCTTTACTATGCACGTGTTTAAAAAGTCAAACGTAGCTATTTAAAATCAGTGTCTCCTGAACGTATTGCATCTTATGTGAGTTGTGATTGAAAATTGTGCAATTAAGACTTAAGTACTGTACCTAGACTTGATTGCGAATAGATTGTTTTGGATTCATAGTTAATACTGTCTGGAATTCCTAAAATAAAAATGTAAGTTTTTATAAAAGTATTACATTATTTAATTAAAATAATATATAATATAAAATACCACAAATTGTGATTTTGTTTGTGATTGTGATATTGAGTAAAAATAAATTTAATTGAAGATCATTTTCTTCTTTCTTTTTAGTACGTGGTCTTTAAAATGAGTTCCTATAAACATTTAAGTGGAAGTGAAAAAAGAAAACGAAAAGCAGATCGAGATAAAGTGGCAAAACAAATGAAAAGATCGTTGGACAAATTTTTAACTGTAGATGGAGAACAATTACAACAATCGTCATCATTTTCTCAAATTTCACCTGCTCAAACTCCAGAAACATCATTTGTGTCCGAAACTATTCTGCAAAAAGACCAGCAGGAAAAACCAAGCAATTCCGTTTGTGAAGATGAAACAAAAGGAGAAAATATAAATTTAAAATCATCTCAAAGTAATGATGAAACTAAGAGTTTCGTAAACGATATTGCATTATGGCCAGAATACTTAACAGACGCCATGCGAGAGTATTATATAAAAAATCCACCAAAATCAATAAATGGATCTTTGGAATCATCATCTATTCGATGCAACGAAGGGTCAAAACAAATCACAAGAAAATTAACTATTGCCTCCTTCTTCAGAACTATTAATAGCGGGAAAAAAGTTAAAAGAGATTGGTTGGCTTATACTGAAACCAACAACTTATTGTACTGTTACGTCTGTAAATTATTTTCCAAGCAAACAACGCTAATGACAAAAGGGACGAATGATTGGAAAAATGTACATAAAAAATTGTCAGAGCATGAAAACTCCAGTGACCACATTAACTCCATTTTAATTTTTATAACAAGATCTAAAATTACCGGACGCATTGACCTATTTGAGTATTAAACCTATTTGTGACACCACTGAACTGGAAAAACAAATTATAAATGAAAAAAAATATTGGAGGGAAGTACTTAAACGTGTGGTAGCGACAATCAAATTTATTTCTTCATACTCTTTAGCGTTTCGTGGTAAAAATGAAGTGTTTTTTAGTGAAAATAATGGTAATTATATAGGTGCTTTGGAATATTTATCCGAGTTCGATCCATTTTTGCGGGAACACATGAAAAAATATGCAAACTGCGGCACCGGTACTATAAACTATTTGTCGTCTACAATATGTGATGAATTTATTTCTATTATATCGAAAGATTTACAACTCACAATAGTGAACGAAATAAAGGAAGCCAAATTTTACTCTCTAATTATTGATTCAACACCTGATATATCTCACGTAGATCAGCTGACCGTCATTATTCGCTATGTTCTTCCAAGTGGTATAAAAGAAAGATTTTTGGGATTTCTACCTATATTTTCTCATACGGGTGAAAAGTTGGAGAAAGTTATTTTAGAATTTTTAAATAATATAGATTTAGACATCACTAACTGTCGGGGACAGAGTTATGATAATGCGTTTAATATGTCAGGTAAATATAAGGGACTCCAATCCAGAATAAAACAACATATTTTTTCTGCCCATTTTATACCATGCGCAAATCATTCATTAAATTTAATTGGAAACGCTGCTGCCGAAAGTTGCATGGAAATGACCACTTTTTTCAATATCGTTCAGGAATTGTACGTATTTTTTTCAAGTTCTACACATAGGTGGAATGCATTACAAAAATTTTGTAAGAGCAAACACTTGAGTATTAAACCTATTTGTGACACCAGGTGGTCTGCTCGTTCCGATGCTGTGAAATCCTTAAAGGAAAATTATGAAGAAATTAAACATTATTTACGTCATTTTTCCTCAAACAAAGATGAAAAACCATTAACAAGGTCCGAAGCTGCCGATTTACATACTCAAACTGTATCAAGTTTTGTATGTACTGTTACTTACTATATGGGAAAAGATTTTAGAGAAAATAGATGCTTCAAACAAGACTCTTCAACAAAAAGACGAATCCCTAAATACAGCAGTTTTAATATATGATTCATTGATAGATTTCATACAAACTGTTAGAGATGATTTTGACAATTTAGAAAAAGAAGCAGAAAAAGTTAAAGATATTGCATATACTAATGATAAAAAACGGCAGAAAATACGAAAACTATTTCATGATGAAATTCCAGAACATGAAATAAGATTCAGTGGCAAAGAACATTTTAAAGTTAATATTTTTTTTGTTGTATGCGATTCTTTAATTAGCAACATTAAAAAAAGATCTGAGGGATATAAAACTATTAACAATAAATTCAAAACAATTTTTCATGATAGTGATGTTAGTGACTCTTCAATAGAGGAATTAAAATGTTATGAACAAGATTTAAACCTAGCAGAACTGAAAAATGAAGTATTACAATTTAAGACTTTTATAAGTAAAGAAAATATTATTTCGCCTGTATCCATGTGGTCATTTATTCAGGAAAATAATATTATTTCAACATTCCCTAATTTAAACATAATTCTGAGAATTTATTTAACTCTTCCAATAAGCAATGCAAGCGGTGAAAGATCATTCTCAGTAATGGCCAGAATAAAAAATTTTTTAAGATCCACATTAGGCCAACAAAAATTAAATAGTTTATCATTACTTTATATAGAAAAAGAGTTATTTAATAACTCTATTAATTATGACAAACTAATTGACGAGTTTGCAGAATTAAAAGTGAGAAAAAAGGCAATATAACTAATCAATCTGGGTATATTTGTTTAAGTATTATTGTTTGTTTTAATAAATTATGTTTATTTAATTTTTGTACATGTATATTATTATTTCCTTTTTTTTCTTGGAATCCGATAATTAAATAGAAACTATATGCTTTAAAACCAAACTACCAAACGTAAGGTATGTGTCATGATTGAAAAATAGGCCCGGAATTACAATGTTGCCTAGGGCCCGCTTTAGCCTTAGTCCGCCACTGTATCATGCAATAAATTCTGCATGAAATAGTAAACATTTTGTAGTCAAAATAGAGGATGTTCTCCATATGGTATCTAAAAGAAGCAAATGTCTTCCTTTTGGATATCGGATATTTCTATGTTCATCGGTGTAAACAATGTAAATATACAGGTATTCCTCGCCTTACGTCGGTAATTGGTTCCAGGAGAGGCGACGTAAGTCGAATTTACTTGTGTAGTTACGACGTAAGTCGAAACTACGGTGGAAAACGCCAATAATAAGCACTTAAGACGACAACACGGAAACACAGATGTTTTCATGTTTCGTTCTCTAGGATTTATGATTATATTAACATTTACTGTAAATGTACATATTTTAATATAATTTTATGTGCTTTTAACGCTTTTTTAGTGATATTACGACTTCAATATTTGTGGCGGACGGATGTAAAGTCGAATAAAATGACTTAAACTTGATCTTTATTTTTCTGTTTTTTTTGACAAACGACGTATAATCGAGAACGACGTAACTCGAAACGACGTAACTCGAGGTATACCTGTAACGGAAAATACCAATGTGCAAACTCGGTATTTCTAAAAAAAAGTCAAATGAATTTCTAGATAATTCATAATTATGTATGGTACCTTTGTTTAAAAAGTTGACAAAAGACATCAAAGGACATTTTTGTTTATCCGAACAATAACAAAAAAGCTAATTGATAATTATAACTGAATTAACATTTAAAAATATATGAATATAGAGCGAAAAAATCCTAAATTACTGATAAGCATTGTAAATACAATATATGTAGATTAATAAACACGTGTAAATGAAAATATGTAAATTGAAATACAGTAGAGAATCGTTTATCAGAAAACCGTTCAACCGAAACGTCGGTTAACCGAAAGTTTACAGTCGGACTGTGTCGTGCTGAATCGAACGTTTTTGATACTAGATTAACTTCTAAAGTATAATTTTTTTGTTTTTATATTTTTCAATATATTTTTTTAGCTCTTTCCGCCCTGTGGGCACTAAGAGGGCCTCTTTTAGTAGGTCCAGTATGGGTTCGGCCAGGCCCACAATGGGACGACCGGGTGGTGAGGGACGGGGCTTGACATATCCGGACGGACCACCCCCCGAAAAATTCCTGGGGATTTTTCGACCCGTCGGAATTCAAACCCGGGTCCCCCAGAGCGGTAGGCTGCCACCTTGACCGCTCGGCCATCTGGCCTAATCAATTGGGTAAGTGAAAATGTTGTTATCGATTTGAAATTTCCGACATCTTTGCAAGAAATTTGAGAGTATAAAAAGCAGGAGTCATATGATGTGATATTAGAGTTTTAAACTGTTGTTCGTTGCTTAGCTATGGCGGCAGAGTGATGTACAGTACATTCAGAATCCAGCACATTAGCTCCATTCATATTCTGGGTTTTAGTATTAGTTTTCATTAAATATATCGAAAGTAATTATCTTGTCAGTCTTAATATTGAATCAGAAATTCAAGTTGTTTTAAAATTATATCATTGTATCTATATGAAAATATATCAGCAAACATAGCAAATGTGCATTTTTTTTTTTTAAACGATTTTTCAAAAACAAAGTTTTGTGAGTTCCCAGACGAGGTCCGAAATCGTGTAAATCGCGGAATTCTTGTGTTTAAATTATAACAATAGATTATATAGAAGAAAGTGAGAAAAAAACTCTTGATCTAAACAACGTGACACAAAATGTAAACAACGAATGTTAGAACAGATGCCAACACGTGTTAAACGATCTGTCAACATCAAACCGAAAGATAGAATTCTGACACAAACGCTCATATATAGGTAGAATTCTATCTCGAGTACTCGTAAATAGTCAATCTAGGAAAACAATTTCAGAAAGGGGAGAAAGATTTAACGGATAGAAAAACATCGCGTATGATCGTAAAAGTTCCTAAACGACAGAAATCGCAAATAACGGACTAAATTATGAGCTCGAGTCTTGTGGTTCTATCAACAATCTCTGAACACAATAGACAAAAGGGCGCCGGATGGACACCCCGAATCGGACCTTTCCCGTGACCCGTGTCGGTTCCAGTTTTCGCCTGAAAACAAAGGAGAGACCAATCGGAAAGCAAGGAAGAGGATGGAGGGACCAATTGGAAATAGGAATAATGAGAGAAAAACTATAAAAATCGGAATTTCAAAGGGGGAAAAAGGCTCCTCTAGATTAAGCCAAAAGACGTGTTCTGTATATTGTGTTGTGCTACCGCCGATCACCTAGAACGCCGCAGCACCATCTCACCGATCATCTGCATCGTCCAGCGATCCTGTCTCGTCCGCCCCGGAGCTACGACCAAGTTTGAAGTTCTCTCTTCGCGGAAGGACTATAAAGAAGCGGAACGGTCAATTGTCGATGAAAGCATAAATGTTACCAAATAAACGGTTTTCCTTTTGTAAAACACTTGTCATCAATTGCCTCCTCCGCCACACCCACATGCAAACTTCCCTTAGGTTCATCTTGACGAGGGATTAACTGATCCCTACCTAAAAGACGGAACCTTATATTAGTGCCGAGGAGTGGGCTTTCAAGTTCCTTTTCTCCACCGGTCGGCGACCTTACAATTTCACATTTTAATATAAAATAAATAACTATAACTGTATAAATCCGTGTAATTTTTACAATTATTTTATGCAAAAATTTCATTGAATTGTAAAAAAAAACTTTACTTAATGAGACGCGAACAAGCAATCGTAAAATACGAATAAGGCATGGTTCCACCGAACCGTACGTTCTTCGATAATATGTCCTGCAAAAGATACTCATAAGTCGTTCGAAACTTTTTAACTTCGATTTTCTTGAAAACGTTTGAGAAACGTGCTTAGTCGCTTTCCTCAATAAAAAGGTTCATACCAAGGCTTATCCACACAAACAATATTAGCGAAATCTGTGATGACCATGTCGTAACCTCCCGTTTATTAGGGAGATTGGTGCTATTAAATTTTGATGATTAAAGGTTGAGGAGATGAGGAAATAAAAGGGGTCGTGTGTATCTCGAGTAAGGTCAGACTTAATGACGATTTTACTTGTTATTAGTATTTACAATTTTTTATATAACCCATCCTTACCCTCGAAATTAAGCCTTTTGTCATTTTATAATATTGAAAAAACTGTTTATATTTTTAACTAAAATATGATAACAGATAGCACAACTAAATGTTGCCGGGAAAGAAACTCGTTGCTGGATTTTTTTAATAGTTTTCTTTGAGAGAAGATGCAATTAGGTGACAGTTTATTGACGATACTTCTCATAAATAGAAAAAAAAAATTACTGAAAAAAAAATTCTGATCCATCCATTGGTTTTGGAAAGACTAACTTGAGGACTATCGAGGCCACATCTCATGTAATGATTTACAACAAAACAATGAAAAATTTTTTCTTACTTTCGCATGTTCAAAAAGTCATTTCAGGCTTCTAGTTGGACTAGCAATGAAATTAGGAAATTAAGACACTAGCGTCTCGCATCAGCAGCATTACCGTAGGGCCTTTGACACTAAAACAGTAGTGTGACTGACACCACGTGTGAAAGCGACAATTCACTAGTATCAATATCACAATGAGCGGCGCCAGTTTTTGTGACTGCCACCAGCGGCGAAGACAAATATACAAACCGTCTGTAGCATTGCTTTTTTGTGGGTGGGACCCTTTATGAAGGTCCTAATTAATCTACAGAATTTAACAATGGAATCGCTTCTAAGTGGCTTTGTCTGAAGGGGCCCAAAAAGACTAGCATCCAATGTTTGTATGGTATGACTTTCAACTGTCGGAGTATAGCTGCCTTTCAACTTTATATTTTAGTTTTTATTTTCCGTCTTTTTCAGTCTAAATTCGATTAGTTTAAGTTAGTTCTAGTTGTAAGTTAGATTAGGGACTCAGCTTGGTTTCCGATTAGATTAAATTAAATAGAGTTTATTAGCTATAGTCGTCTGATTAGGTTCGTCCTAAATTATGGTAGGTTAGTTTAGTTAGTGAGTAAGTTAATGTTAAAAAAATAAATAATAATTAAAAAAAAATTGGGGTTTTGCTCGTTTGTTTGTCGTTCCGTTCGTCTCGCCTAGTTTGTCGTTGTGTTCGTTCGTTTTTCGCGCTGTCAGTCTAGCTGTTAACTTCTACTCTTTCGTGGCGGCACTCAAGGGCGTCGCCAGAGGAGGGCAGAGGGGCAGTTGCCCCTCCCTAGACATGCGAAAAAATTATTTAAATGCTAAGTCATTTATTGCCAGATTTATAATTCCCGCGCGAAAAATCCAAGAAGATTATGTTTTAATTAAAATAATCTTCTTAAGCTTCTTAAAATTTATGAATCGTTTTTATTTTACCTACATACAATTCATATCCTCTATCAATTTATATCATCTTGCCCCCCCTGGCTCATTGGCTGGCGACCGCCCTTGGCGGCACTCAATTATTGGTGATCGCTACACTTAGGTTTTCTGTTAGATCCTTTGGGGGACTACGGCCTTGCAGCCTAAAAACTGGCAGCGCTAGCATCAAACATAGAGATACAGTAGCCATAAGTACGCCGTTCAGAGGGATCCTACCTTTCTCTACTATCTATCCCCTCTCCGTCCTTCTTCCACTCCCCTTTTCTTTACCCTGTTTTCCGCCAGTTAAACACCTCGTGTACGGCCGGGCCGATGTCTTTAATAATGTATGAATGTGATATGACTTTGAATGTGCAACGTAAATCTCCCGTTTCCATTGGATACCAAGACTTTTGTATTATCAAAAGCAGCTAAGACTAGGTCTCTTGATCCTCTGAGAATAGGATAATCGATTACTTCGTCATTCATCTGTCTAACAGACAACATCGATGTGCGAGATCACATGTTCAAAATTAATAATGCTTTATTGTATTATTTTTGCATTGAATTGCGCATTGAAGTGAAATATGTAACAATTTACATTTTCTTCTATTGTTTTTAATTCTATCAAATTATGTTTAATTGCTCTACAATAAGTAGGGCCTATCTGGAGCTTGGTCAGCCCAGCTAAGACGTAAAAGAGTATCGGAGTAAACATCTAAATTTAAAGTCTAATCAAATAAAATCAAATTCTTTTGATATTCAATGAATGGAATATTGATAATAGAATAGGCAAAAAGACATGCAATGCCGTCAATTAATATGGTTGACAAACAAAAGTTTAAGTTGAACTAACTGCAGAAATCACAAAGATATGGATCAAGGATTTAAGTTAGAATTCTCGTGGGGAAAAGAACACTTGCCGTGCATTATATACAATATAATTGTTTCTGATTTCTACCAGTTATTCAGTTTGTATGCTAAGTACAGTACATCTTAATGAGAAATTTTTATTTATAGATTTTTTTTTCATTCTAAATATATACATTATATAATTTTTTAATATTTTCATTTTTAAACTTTTAAAATGTTTTGTCTTCTATTATTTTTTTTATTTATATTTTATTTATATATTTGTAATAGCCAAAATATTCTTTAGTTATGAAATGATAATACTCTCTACAGGGCATTTGACTCGTTAATTAAGCCTATTCTATTATAATTTAAGTTATGCTAACAAAAATTAAGTTAAACCTAAATATTTCGATAAATTTATTTTGTAAGTATTAATACTTTGCAAGTTTACTCCGTTGTACAAACAGAAATGACTAAAAACTGAATCTAACCACAGGCGATGTAGGTTTAAACAATCGAACCACAAATTGAGAACCGGAAGACCTTCCCGAATCAGAAGAAAACATTGTGAATAATTGTCGTGCACGGTAACAACACGAATCGAAATAATTGTAATTTCATGAGTTTAAATTATCTCGAATCATGACCTTATTTTACACGAAATCATTCCTATTTCTTTCCTGTTAACTTTTTTCTTTTCTTTTATAATTTCGCCTAATTGTTATTATTTCAACCTCACAAGTTTTATTTAAAATAAATTTTGAAATAATATACCGGTACATATAAACTTGTTATAATTTTTTTTAAATCAGATTAATACTAAATAGTCTGTTAATAAATTATGAAAATTTGATCAATTTATGTTAAAAATAGCTTTAAAATTTTTAAATTGTTTCTATCTTTTAAACAACGCGAAAACAAATTTGCCGAGTATAAAAACTGTTGAACACTGGCACTTGATGGTGAGTTCTTGTCTCACTGATGGACTAACCACGTAGAGTTTTCCGGGTTTTCCTCACGTGTCTAATATGTAAATAGCGGTCAATTTCTCGTAGAAAGCCTTCCCAGGAGATACCTCTCACGTGACAGATTACACACGTTGTCTTGCCTTATCCTACAATCCTGCAAATAACTTTACAAAATAACATCGTTTAATATAAAATTAAAGAAATGTTTCCTATTCCAAAAATATTTGAAACAGCTCAACATTAAGAAATTTTATATTTAAGAATTAAATTAGTATAGTTTTTATTTTAATTATCTAGTTCATATTTTGTTATAAAAAAATTATATAAAATATGATTTGAATAAGAGGTTTTTTACAACCGTTCTTCTTCCGTTAAAAAATCAAATGTAAATATTTTAAAAGTAAAAATTTCACATCTTTGTAGATCTTGCAAAAGATCTCGATTATTTTATCATATTACTAACGAATAACATAAAGTATAGCATATCATCTAATAGATTTCTGTATTGATTAAAAGGATTCAGTTTATATTTTTGGTGCATTATGTATATATGTAATGTTTACTGGAAGTATGATTGTGCGGTGACGGTCTCTCATGGCATTACTGCCATGTTTCTCCTCATATCACCAAGTAAGCTATTAGGTTGGAATTAGAAATAAATTAAAATAGTTATTCATTAACAGTTGGTGTCTAAGAGTGATATATAGAAAACTATCAATCTCAGTGAAGGTTAATTAGCTATCGTTACAATAGATCGTGATATTCAAAATTGTGACCAGTCGTATGAACGAACAGATCTATCGCTAATTGCTTTATTAAAATAAAAATTTATAAATACATAATACGGCAGAAAAACAGACGAAGGGACAAAGAATGTGGTTTATGAAGATCGTCTATACAATATGGAAACTCTTAAAACAAAAATTCGTCGTGTATAACATATCCGAGAACACGTTGCGCCGCTCTATGCATGACATGCTTCGAAGATGTGAAGAATGTTTGCGCATAAATGAAGGTCACTTGAGTGATATCACCTTCAAAACATAAATGGCAAACGATATTGTTTTAAATCTTGTACGTGAAAATTCGTTTCAAAATATTTAAACGTTAATAACCGTCTATTTATATTCGCCCGTTTTTCTACCTTGTGTATAATTAATGCATTATATAGAAATTATCGAGAAAGAATGGCTTGGAAATTTAATTTTGACTAAAATTAATAGCTAATACAGACAGTATTCAACTTTTGGACGTAACGCTTTTCTAAAAATGTCTAGGAAAGTCGAGCAATATGATATAAGCTAGATATTCTCGGTGAACTAAAATGCAATCCATTATTAATATAGAAAAGGAAAGGCCTATGTTCAATGCATAAAACATTATTTAAAACGCTGTAAATTAAACAGAAAACAGACAATAAAAATTATTAAAATGATTTTGCTGTTATCAAAACCAAAACTAGCAAAAAGCGTCACCGCACCGTAGCTCCAAATTGTTTCTTTGCTAGCCGAAATTGTGTACTAAAGTGCGAATTTGGCATACGAAAAGTGATTTAAGAGTATTGAAATATTGTGTACAAAAGAGCAAATTGTCCGAAAAGGGAGGACCATTTATATATTATTATATCTAAGTTCGATTATCTTCGTTTTTGCAAATTAGATCGTAAGTTCTAGCTCAACACACAAAACAATGAT
The DNA here is from genome assembly GCF_030686945.1 of Centruroides vittatus. Taxonomy (NCBI): domain Eukaryota; kingdom Metazoa; phylum Arthropoda; class Arachnida; order Scorpiones; family Buthidae; genus Centruroides; species Centruroides vittatus. Next base: position 1,228,415 of record NW_027122180.1, on the reverse strand, counting down.
GTTTTAGAAAATATTAACAATTTTAATATTGTTTTTTTTTTAATACTAATTTTAAAACGTTAAATTAAATAAAAATATGTTTGAAAATCTTACTAGAAATATAAAAACTTCATAGAAATTCGAACAAATTCGAAACATCAATTAGACTACGAGTCAATCATCATATTTAACAAATTAAAAAATCACAATTTTAATTAACGTTGATTATTTTATATTGATAAGTAATCTATTAATAATCCGTACCTTGAACATTTAAATTAATAATCTGAGAAAAATTAATTTGTCAAGGTCTTATAAACGTTATTATTCAATAACAGCATTAATCAAACTTTATCAGGAAACTGCGGATAAAGCTTAAAATTTCAACTTTATTTAATTAAATTAAATTGCGGGTTTTGTTTCCTTTTATTATAGTACATTAATATTTAAATTAATATTAAAAAATTAGCAATCATTCAGTTACTATAAGAAAATAATTTCTTAAAATAAGTTATATCAAGAAAAATATTTTATGATTGTAAAATTTACAATAAAAAAATATATCTTTTAGTTTTTATGAATTGACTTAAAAATAATGCTTTAAAATCATTATTAATTTTACACTTCATTTTGATTTAAGCGAATTAATTTTTAATTCATTTAATATAATTATTTTATATTTCTATTTACTGTATTTTGACATATTTCATTGTTAGTATGTTTACAAAAATTATAGAATTTATTATTATTATTATTTTTTAAAGCATCTCTCTACATCATTTGTGTATTTAAAAAAATCATACAAAGAGAAAATGCATATAATTTTTCTGTTATTATTGATTAAACATTAATATGTATTTATATTAAATTAAATTTATTAACAAATATAACCAACTAAATTGATAGATGTACAGTACATACAAATTTCATAAATGAAGCTATCTTAAAAGCAAACTGATTAAATCAGTACAACATTCAATGACATTTCTAATATTCCCTAAAGTCAAAGTATAAGTTGATGTCCTTTTCGCTAGTAGTTCATATCCGTAAGGCATGATTATAAGATAGAAACTTTAATTGTGCTATTTATTATGATTAATGTATAGGAAACAAAAAAGTAAATGACATTAAGATGGATAAGAGTCGCCATATTGTCTGTTATTCTATTATGCTAGTTTGATATTTTTTTTTTTTTACTTAAATGAAATTATCTCAACATATAAAAATACAAAGTTGATTTTAATATACAACAGGTTAGTTGATTAAATAAATTTGAATCATTATATTGTCATTGTAATAAAACAACGCTTTAGGTCTAGTAACAGAACGTGAAACTATGCAAGTTAATCATGTGACTGTGAATAGAGAACTGAAATAACTCAATCAGTTTTTAAAAAATTATGAAATTTTTGTATTTTTTGTACGAGTGTGGGATGAATGATTTAATTTCAGCTTCTGTTTAATAAATTTAGATAACGAAAAATGATATATCAATATTTATTTTATTATATTCATAGGTAAAATCTCAACCAGACTTGAGATTACCATCTCAAAAACAAAGAATTAAGCATGCGTGGCAATTTTAAAAGCTTTTTCATTATAGATATATCAACAAATAATGTAATATTAACAGAAATGATATAGACTTAATAAATTATTACATATAAAAGCAGTAGTGATAATGTTTATCAATATTATTTATTTATTAACTGCTAAAGTATTAAAGGGGAAACTTGTAATACAAGAACACTATGATATCATAGTAATGTCATCTAGTGCAGATGTTTATTTTAAACTTTATAATATCGTTTAACCATCTGTCTTATCTATTTATTTTATTAGTTTAAAGTTTTGCTATTATTTTTTCGTCGTATAGAAATTCTCAAATATTTATTCTAAACTTTTGTTATTTGTCTGTTTCATAATGAATTTTACAACGGTATGAATGGAGCAGTTTTTTAATTATTAACATTAGAAATGAATACAGTAGTAGTAAAATACATAAACTGTTCATAAAAAGTCACATTATTATTTATATTTAAGTTTAATTATCGATCATAAAATTAATTACCTGAAGCTACATCATAATCATGTTATGTTTTTGACAAATGATTGATTGATTTTATAGCTACATTAAGTATTTAATAAGTTAATTGGGTTAATTAGCCTACGATGTATAAAAGTTTCCATTAAACTCTCACATTTACCTCTATATAATTAAGAGTAAAAGTGTTTCATAATAAGTTTATGCTGTCAACTTTTATTTTATTTTAATTACATAATTCAGATAATTTATTCTTAATTTTTCATTAACTAGCTAATCGTGATTTATCTAAGCATTAAGATTTGATCGTTTTTGTTGATTTATTATTTATTTTACAAAAATATTCTCTTAAGATATTCGATATTCCTTTTTTTTCCTGGTTTATTTGGCAGTAATATTATTACTTAACATCTGCAAATAAGCTATTTACAATCGTAATGAATGGCATCAATTGAATATTTATTTTATAATACTCGTATTTTTATTAAAACTATATTACATACCAGTACATAAGTGATGAACACCTGCTTCTTAACATATTGTAACAATTCAAGCGCTTCTAATGATTGATTAATGGTTTAAACGTGGTTTAAGTCGTTAATGGCGTATAAGTTGAAAACATGCGAAACTTCTTTTAAATATATATAGAATGCAACGCGAATTTATAAATTGAAAAGAAATTTATGTGAATTTAGTGGTGCAAGGTCTTTTCGTTTCTTAATCATGTTTCTTCTATTCAGTTGTCCTAATAAGTATTTATGTGTCACTAGGTAAGCTGTAGGCTCAAACCACGTTTCGCCCGGAATAAATAGGACAAAAGCTGGACATCGCGTGTTTGTTGATATTGTTGAGCAAGTAATAATTTATAATATTTTTGAAGTAGGTTCTAGTCCATATTGTAAAATTTTTTGTTGCTAATTAAATATCCTATCAAATTAGGAAGAAATTTCGGAATGCAGAACACGTTATACGTAAGTATTAGGTTTCAAGGTTTCAAGACTTCCATGTGTTTATAACTAAGTAATTTTATCAAAATTGACTATTTTTTTTAATGGAATAAATGAAATTATCACGAAAATTCGGATCATAAATTCAAAAATTAAAACTTGGAACAATTTCTGAAATAAATATATACTATTCGCATTTAAAATTAGCAGATATCATTACTTATATACATACATATTTTTCTCACTTAGAAGTATTTAAATTTGTTCATAAAGTGGTATCAAGGACAGTCAAAACGTGGTACTAGATAAGAGAGAGCACTTTCCCACATTAGCTTAGCATGTCAGTAAAAATAAATAGGACTATAGTTGTAACGGTGATGAATTATAACTGACAAAAGACGTGATTAGAATTAACAATAAAATAAATCAACTAAACGCAGAGTCATGAGCCGTTTAAAATTATTTTCACGTTATTTTGGGATACTAGAAATTTGTATTACAAATATTAATTTGAAAGTTTCTATTTTTAAAGTTATTATGTTACAAAATTACTCATATTTTACTAATAAATATAGCTATTGCTATTCTAATTCCTTGTACTAATTATTACTTCTTCATTGATATTCTGGGTGCAAGAATTCTTCCTAGAGCGTTTTGGCATAGTAATTAGATCATTTAAAAATTAAATATATTTAAATTACCACAAGAATGCTTAATCAAGTTTACATTTTCGCATTTGTAATTTCTGTATAATATCGAGAGGTAGTTTCTTTACTATTTTTTCATGAATAAAAAACGCGTTAATTAGTAAAATTGGAATAATTCATTAATAAATTTATATTTATATTAAAATTCTGAATATTTAAATAAAATTTTATAATAATAATAATATATGTCATTGATGCTGTAAATTGCATATTTTCATTTTCTCTTATCAGAATATTTACATAATTTTTCTCGTTTCCTTCCTTTTAACTTGCATACATTATTAATGTTTTTTTCAGGAAAAAAGATAAATCTAAAGACATTAAAAAAAACTGATGTAAAGAATAACAATTGAGATAGATTCTTCGCCTTAAGCTATTCCTTTTAGCACACCGCACCCATTGGTTCCCAAATACAGCTAGACAGGTTTACATCAGTGCAAAACGAGGTGTGTCGGTGGCGATGCTGGTTTGGCCTGGATTTCTTGTCACTGACATGGCACAAACCACATGGCACGGATCGGGATTATTAACATCAATACTTAAATGCACGGTAAGAAAAATGATTCCACTCTATAGTAAATTATTTAATTATATACAATTAGTTTAACAAATACAATATCAGATGACATATGTAATATATTATTTTTAAAAAAATACACTATTTGTATCATTAATAATATATATATATTAAAATTAATTTTTCGTCTTTACTAGTATTTACTATACTCAATTTATTTTATTGAATTCAAATATTGTTTTTAAAATTCTCTTATTCAAAGATTTCCAAGTACTTCGATTATATTCTAGTTCATAATGAGAGATTTTGATGATGATCACGGTTGATCGTGATTTAATCGAACGTAATTATTGTAACAAGTAAAAGGCACATATAATATTAACCTATATAAAGTCTATATCCATGTATAATATTGATAATCTATCTCTCATAAACTATTTACTTTCATGTGATATTTCACGATAATTGTTAAAATTACTTTTGTTTCACAGTAACAGTATTTTTACATAAGTGTATAAATAAAATTCCATTTGTTTATTCGCAATCATTTATCTTATAAGATAAATTTGTATTTAAAAACTTTAAAAGTAATTATACTCAAAATAATTTTTACGAAGGAATATTCCCTTTATAAAATATGGCTATTAGTAATAGTGAAAGAATCTGTATACACTTTCACTATTACATTAAAGTATAGTATACATAGGGGTATGTATATATGTATAATTTAAAAATTAAAATTAGGAATAATATACCATAAATCTAAAGTAGTGTTTTTGTTGTTTAAAGATATAAAATAATCGTTTATGGAAAGAAATGTGAAATTATCCTTAAGAAAATTAACAGAAATATAATTTCTGATATTAATTTTAAATTATGAAATATTTATTTAACTATTGCTTCATTATAATAATAATCTAAAATGAAGCAGTACTATTAATTTGCTTGAATATTTTTAAAGTATTAAATTATTGGAAATGAAATACATTTAAAATGATAATAATTTAGTGTTTGTATTATGTTTAATATTATTTAACCGCTTATTTTGATAAGAGTTTTGCCTTTAGAGATGTAAATTAGAAAAATTTATTTGACAAGTTAAAAATTATATATCAATTCAATATCATACAGGAAAAAAATGAGAAAAAGCAAAAAAAAATCTTAATTAAATAATTCATTTTTAAAATATTTTTTACAATTAATAAGCCCTCATCCTGGAGGGAAAACATGCATTTAAATTTTAGTTATAATTTTATTTTCAATTTTACTTTCTTGAATACAATTCGTACCAAAATTTAATAATAAAAAATAATCAAGACTTTTTGAATTTCATGTTATAATTTTATAACTTTTCATCATATTTAGATTTAATAGAATTGTAGTTTCAAAACTCGTATTTAAACTAATTAAACCTTAATAAATTTTAAAATTTAAATAAAAAGTATTTTTGATATAGAGGACTAAAACATGACCGACGTTTAATTTAAACTTTATGAATAAATTAAACTTAAATGAATTCAATAATACATTTGGATAATTTAATTTTTAAAGTAGTATTATTAGTTTTCAGTATATAATTATTAATTACAGACTCGAATTTAAATATTAAATATTTAGTATCTCATTAGACCTAAATATTCAAATAAATATATGATTAAATAAATTTTAAATGTATTTATTTAGCATAATTGAAAGTATTTGTAAAATAAAAAATAACAAATTTTGCTAATTCTTCTTTATAATTTCGCTATAAAATCTATAGTGATATTTATTTAGTATTTAAAAAAATGTAACTGTTTATGTGCTTTATAAATGAAAAATGACATTTGATTAATGATATAAAAAAAATTATTAGAAGTTTTCCTTTCTATTGTTCTTTCCTAATTGCTAATGTTTAAAAATACAATTAATCACATTGATAATTATTATAAGACTAATACTTTAATAGTAAGACGTTCCGTTTATAAATAAATATCATTGAATTCCTGTATATTTTTGTTATATGTGAATATATCTTTATTAATAACGATAAAAATATATTTACTATTTTAAGAGTAATCAATTAAGATATAAAATTTACGAACAATGAAATTGTGAAAAGACAAATTTTAAATCATTTTCTAATTATTTAATCCTTATACTGATTAATCCTGTTATGGCTAATTGAAATTATCCATAAATGAACATGTTAATCTCTGAATATTAGTCATTCAAGCTGTAATTGCAATGTTTAAATATTATATGCACTAATTCTTTAGAATTGTGCAATCTCCTTTAATATTTTCGCGATCATCTTTTAGTCACGACTCGTTGATCTGACCTCAAAAATATTCTGAAAAAATGTTTAATTAAGTATTAATAAAATTAATTATAAGTATTTCTAAATTCTCGGTAATTTGCTAATAAATTATTATTATATAATTATAAATCTGAATCTAAAATTTATTTCGAATTATTGTGAAATTGATGAACAGGAAAAAAAGGAATGAAAAGGATAATTGAACTTGTTTGTGTTGTATTATAGTATATACAACATGAGATTTTACATAATAAAATAATTTTAAATGATGTAATATAACTTTCAATCGCAATTTATTAATAGTTCCAACATTATTTCAATAATAAACAAGCTTGCATGCCTGTAGAAGAACATTTATGTAATATACAGGGAGTTCAGAGGAGTGGAAACTGGGATTTTTCCCGGACCTGAAGATAATTTGGGGTCCATAGTGGTGGTTCTTACTTCTATAAAATTAATATTCTTTTTATTAACAAAAAATGAAATCTATAAGATTGCTTTTTATTAATAAAGAAACTTTCTACGTATTTCATTCGCACAAAAAACAAAAAAAAAAAAAAAAATCTAAAGGGGCTCGCAAAGAGGAAAAGATGTCCATTTTATTCCGTGCCTCACGTAAGCTATCGACGTCCTTTATCCTTTATACAAGAATTGTTTTAAATACTTGTTGTTGTTTAAATTAAATTAATTAATGTTAAATTATTTAAATAAAGCAACTTAATAAATACTGACTAAAATTAATCTATTATCATCAGTATTATTTTCTGTTCAGTTCAGTCATTCTTTCTGAATTTGAACTCTTCTCGTGGACTTTCATAGTTAATTCGGAATAAGACTACTTTTTCATCTTTTATGTTGTCCAGTAAGTTCATACAATCTGGAATGGCTAATAGTCTGTTCTATGACTACTTAATCCTGTAAAGTTAATGTTAAAAAATATCGTTCGAATTATCAAAAATACGTATTTAAAATAGTATAATACAATTGCCTTAGTCATTTAAATATCAAAAAAGGATTATTATAATACAGTTACTAAAGTTTGTGATTATAGTAATTTAGATTTATATAAGGGGTCGTCGAAAGTTTATATGAGGCACGAGGCAGAGTGAGCCCCATTTACCTTATTATTATTATTATTAATTTTTTTTGAGCAGATAAAATACGTAGAATATTTCTTTATTAATAAAAAAACAGTCTTAGTTTATATTTTTTTAAGTAAAAATAATATTAATTTTATAGGGGGTAGAACCACTACGGTCCCTAAGTTTTCTCCGTGTCTGGAAATAATTCTCAGCTCCCCGCTCTCGACAATTCTGCTCATTTGCAGAAAAACAAACTCTTTCATTTAAAAAATCGTGTTTCTAGTTTAAATAAAATATACGTGTCTATATTTTTAATGTATTCAGCACAGTTAACGAGAAGAAAATTTTGCAAGTCATCGTACTATAAATGTGAATAGAAATTATAAAATGAATAAATATAAATTTCGAAAGGCGTCTACGAAACTGAAATGTACTTGTTACTTATTCAAAGGACTCATATCTTTAAGATTTCTGTGATTTACACATCTATATGAAATAACCGTATTGAAATGAGACGTATAACTTAATAATGTTGACTAATGTAACCATCAAATCTAGAAAGTTAGTTAGACATAGTTCATTTTAAATGCTGGATTATATTATTATTATTTTTCTCAAATTTTATGAAAATATTTCGAAATAATATTTTTAATTTGTTTATTACTAAAGAGAAATAAGATATTCATTAAATTTTAGTTTATAATCTCAGTTCAATATTACATTAAATTCTACTGGTGACTCAAAATAACGGTCTAAAAGTCTTAAAGAGTTTATTTTACAATTAATAATTTCAGAATTTTATATTGAAATATATAATCTATGATATCAAACATGAAAAAAATTGTGAAGGAGATCAGTTTTGAATATTTCATCACAAATAAAACGTTAAGGATTTTTTTTCTATAATTTTCAATATAAAAGCATATATAATATCTGTTTAAGTTATAAGAAATACACATGGAGTAAAGCATTCAAATATTTGGAATAAAAACGGAAATTTTCATTTATTTAACAAAATAATAATTAATAGTTATTTTAATTCTCTCTTGTTCAAATGCATGCATTGAATCATTTTATGGCTGAGTTTCGGTACGAAGCATAGAATGATGATCATACTGAATCTGTGAATAATATATACAGTTTAGAAACGAAATATAACATACACCATATGCATATGTTTTAAAAACTAACAGTGACGTCAGCAACATTGACACTTTTCGTATTGAAAGACTTCCTTTAAACATGTAAAATTTTAGTTTAGATCATCTTGTCTTTTAATAATCCGTTTTTACTTATTAATTAAGAAAAGTGAATATTAAAATATGGAAAATTGAATTTTAGATTGATATTAATTAATATGTTATTAAGTAACAAATAAATATATTAAACATTATAAATAGTGAGGTTTTGAAATAGATTTATAACCTATTAGCTATACATTTGTTTAATTTTTATTTAAAATTATTATTTTGGTTTATATTAGTAAATGCATTAAAATTAAAACTAATTCTACTTAAGCCCGGACTTTTAATTATTAAAGATTGTGATCAAATTTTTTTTTTTTTTTTGATAGTAAAAGCATGTTTACAAAGAAATTGTTTTTGTTGAAAATTGTATTAAAAAGAATATATTAAGAGTTAACGTTTATATTCTGTAACAATTTCCATTCATCATGTACTGTACAATACATTAATTTTTAATTTTTTAACATATGTAAAACGTGATTAATTGTTTCATACCAGTAGTTCAATTAATCATTAAATTAAATAACAATTTAAATTGTAAATTAACTTAATTATTATTTGAATCGCTGATTATGATCACTTAATAAGATGTAAAGCACATCACATAGATATGTGATTAATAGGATCAGGATTATTATGGAAGGTTGATAGTTAATTCAATAGTGGAGAATGTATACAGTATTATATATATATAGGAATATAAATAAATATATTTGTATTTTATATTTTAAAATATATATAAAAAATTATTTTTTAAATAAAATATTAAATATTAATATTAATAAATGCAATTATATATTAAATACAATAGGCTAATACTTTATAATGTAATAAAAGTTTATAAAATATAAAATTTTCACAGATTTATTTATTTATTTATTTAAAAGCATGAAATTAATTCATGTTATTATTCTTTATTTTTCTAAAGTTTATGTTAATTCGAAGAAATATTTCATATTTTAATAGCCAACAAAACACAAAAATTTATATAGATCTATATATAAAATGTTATAAATATTTTATCATAAAAATAAACAGCTTTACGGGTATATTTATCTAATTGCTAAAGTTGTCAAAATTTTAAAATGGTGAAGATATTCTATTTATTTATTTTGTGTATTGGAAAAGAGAACATTTCAATAAATAATTAATGTATTTTATAAGAAATATTATATATTTACTTTCTCTTTTTATCCTATTTGTATTTATTTTCCTTTTATTTATGAACATTGGGCTACGATTTGAAAAAATTGTAAATCTGTAAATTCCCACTGTTGTCCGTCCGTCTTTCCTTAATCTCGAGAACGGTGTTAGATAGTTGTAAGCCGAAATAAGTAAAGAAACCTTAGGGACAGGAAGCCCCGATTAACTATATATGAACTTCTGGTTTGCACCGAAAGACACATGATTTTAATTCAAAAAAATTCCCCTGAAAGGTGTTAGATGACCGGCACGACTCTGTTGTTAAAGGAAAAGTATGATGTACAGGGGCAAGACACTATAGTACTAATTTGAGGTAGAGAGCACATATTTGAAATGAAATAAATTAAAAATTGCAGCCCGATGTCACAATAAATAATTGCTCGTTGAAACTGAAATCCTATATTTCATAACAGTATAATAAAATTTCATTTCATTCGTGTTCTGTAATTGTTAAAATTGAAATTTATCTAAATCATTGCAGTATTCAATAAAATCTTTATAAGTTAATGGAAAATTATGTTGTATATTAATAAGTGTATCAGATAATATTTTTAACTTATATATTATTCCCAGCATTTTTCATTATTGTTTTTCTCGAAATCATTTAAAAAATACCAATGTATTGTTTTAGTGTGATGCATATTAAATAAAAACAAAAATATCACATATTTCATAAATTAATTTTAATATAATCTAATATTATATTATAATATTAGACTTTTGACCTAAAGTATACTACTCAAACTGAACTTTACACAAAAAACAGATCTAATCTTTCCATGTATATAATTACTAAGACATATTAAGAAAGATTATGATTTAAATGTACTAATTAAAGTGAAAAAATTCACTCAGAATTCGTAAAATAATAATTTACAGTTTATAGATGTTAGTAAAATCTATAATCTATAAATTATAATATTCTAAATTATAAGTTAATTTATTCTGAATCTTTTTCTGAATCTATTAAAATCAATATTGTATTTAATTATTTCTGTAGCGAATTTATTCGAATTAAAATAAGTGCATGATATTTTATAAAAATGATAGTTATTTTGACTAATCAGTAAACATATTTCAATCTAATAATTTTTTATGTAGGAAACTTTTTTATTTGTGATATTATTGTATATTTTAAAATGCCAATTCCTTCCACTGAACTACGTTCATTTAATTTTTTTAAAAATTGATGTGTGATTTATATATCGTATATTCTGCTCAAAGCAAGAAAACAGGTAATAAATCAAACAGATTTACACCAATAGAGTATACACTTTTGTGTTACCTTTAATGTAACAAACCTGCAATCACGAATCCGTGCTTTAAAAAATATTTATTGGGCATTAATGACAAAACTTTCTAAAATCATATAATCATCATAAATTCAAATGTGCATTTTCATACCAATTTCTTAAAAATTCTTTTATATACGTAACCTTAAATAAAATAAAAATATTGTCTTAATGAAGATTAATTGTAATTGAATCCAATGCTTAATGTTTCTGTTTTATCTATCATACATTGATATATAATTTAATTATAATCTCCTCTAGTTATACTAGATGAACATATCAAATCACATTTTTAAAAATGTCTGTATTTTAAGTTTTATTCGAATTTGCTCTCTAGTTTTATTTACAATAACTATTATAAATATTTTATATGTTTTAACAGTTTTCTATATTAAAGTAACCAGACGTTCCGAATTAGACGAGACAATCCCGATTTAAAACTGTTTGAAATATGTCCTGCTTTTGAACTGTTTCATAATTATATTCAAAAATACAATTCATCCAATGAATATTGACTATGTGATTTTTCTTTGACTGACGAATTAGGCCTAGTAACGTAAAATTTTTAATGTGCAACTTATAGAAATAGTAATCCAATTAGTGATTTATTTCTCACTCTTATACCGCTGTTTGTGGGAGAACAGTGAATGTGTACCATTGCGGTCGTACGGATCAGTTATAAAAGGCAATTGATGCTTTCATGAGTTAAAAATACGCAAGTCTTTAATTATTTTATTTTTTGTAAAAATAGCAAATTTTTGACGATATATTGATTGCTGTTGGTTTTGTTTTAGCCTATTGTTTGGCAACCGTTCAATTGCTGATAACTCAGAAATAGTACATTTAATCAGTTCTTTGCACTCTTGAACTTATATTGGAACCTTTAAAGAGAAAGTAAAAACAATTTAAGTTTTCGTTTTTTTTTTTATTTCGCTGTTAATAAAATACAAAAATTACATTTGGTGCCGTAATTAACTATTTATTATCACTATCGCTGTAGATCGTTATTTTGGAAAGAAGAGTAGTTGATAGTTGATAGTTGTGAGATGGCCTTACCAAAATGTATAGCCCGACGGAAAGGGGGAGAGAGAAGGGGGAAGGGGAAGAGGAGAGGAATGGGGGAGAAGGAAAAGGGATCACAAGAGGTCTGGCTGGGAACCGAAAATTATAGATAACAGTCACAATTACAAGACTGATGCAGCAGTCCAAATAATACGTAGGAGATACATAATCAAAAGTACACAGCGCAGTTACAACAAAATACACTTTAGGACGGGCTGAATATATATACACCCTTTACAATTAACCAAAATAAAATAGCAAATATTTACAGAATAAAAAGTAGATCCCGACGTGAGCTTGCAGATGATAGCATACAGAAACTAAGGCCGCTTGAGTACTAGAGTGAAGAACAGCGGCGCTAAGAAAGAAACCACAGGATAGGGAGGTTTTCCTCCACCCATCCCCAATTAGTAGATGGATAAGTAAAATGCCCATTGATTGTTCCTAACATCTGTCATCGATGATGTCAGAAAGCTAGAAAATCGACGATCGGGGACTGAAATTGATCACGTGACTCATCTGAAGTCATGTGGAAGCACCCAGCCTAATGTGTCGCTTTTTACATTTCAGGATTCAAATCTAAAAATATGTGTTTTTCTTGTTTTTAATTTCTTAATTTCATAGCAATCTAAATGTATTTTAAAATATTTTTTTTTAATTAACGAATAGCAGCGTACAGGGGACCTCTATATTATACTCTCTGTTGTTATATTATATTCTAGACCGTATAAAGCACGTTTCCTTTTAGGAACGCCATCATTAGTTTTGATGCGCTTCGTTGACATAATTTCGATAAGAATCAAAAACACGAAACAGAAAAACCAGCCAGAACAGAAACAGAAATGACAAACGCATGCGCAGTAATGCATCTTGTGTACGGTGATATGTATCAATGCGCATGTAAATCATGTAATGCAAGAGGAAGTTACCATCCTCCTGGAAAACATCGTAATTGCGTGAAATTTTTAAGTGGTGTTCCACAATTTTTTGACACGTAACTATTGGGACCTGGATAAAGAATACTCGTTAAACGAAGACACACTGTATTTTATTTAATAAAACTGTTATTCGAGTTTCTAATTTGCTTTAAACATTTTTATTCTCATCCTTTATCGAATTTAACTGATACAAACTTAATTATATTTGATGATAATGTAATTATCACAGTCACCAAATATTTCAACAGTTACTGTTCATCGTTATCATTAAACATATACATTGGCCATAGGGCGGATTTAGGAGGGTGCGCAGGGGCAGCTGCACCCGTTTTCGCGGTTTTTCCCGAATAAAGCCAGGTATCTCAGGTAGAAAAATATTTTTAATGCATGTCTGCACCCTCTAAAAATTTGTGGATATGCTATGTATGCTCATAATATGACCCACTGGTCATATTATGGCATACATTATAATCGCTTTTAATTAATTTGAACCCCTCAAATCAAATTCCTTCATATTACCAAATTTTCTTTTCAATTTTTGCCATTCTCAAGTTTAAAAGGACAAATGTAGTCTGTATTATGAATTGGATCGATGAAAGAAGGAAACACGTGGCAATCTGCCAAGGGATGCCTTCTTGGAGGGCTTTCTATGAGAAACTGATACAGATATTAGACTCATGAAGAAAATCCGAAAACCTCCACACGGCCAAACCGTCAATCAAGGGCGAATCCGACTTATATTGGACTGATTTATACAGAATTATACGAGTAGCCTATATTATAATTATGATGCACTTCCTTAATAAAATTATCTCAATCGAAAAGGCATATTAGAGAATTTTTGAAATTCTTCATTCCAAAAACGATCGCATTTCTCCCTATTATGTATTGACCATACTTATCTCGAAATGAATATTTTTGTTCCCTCTTATTATGAATAGTTATACTATATAAAACAAACAAGTTCCGTTTATTACTTATATGACCTACATTAGAAATGTTAATAGTAAAATTACTTTATCGATTTACTTTTGTCTAAAATTTTATTGCTCTTTATATGTCTACGACATTAAAATTTCAAATTAAGCTTCAAAAATTATGCCTTAATATCTAATAAAATATATTCTGAATATATACTCCATTGTTTCGACTGCCGGCATTCATTAGTTTTTATTAAATTCTATTTTGCAATGAAACAATTATTGTTTTTGCAATTTTCATTTCCACTTCTGTGATGTGATAATTACTGCCTTATAAATGTCTTATCATTGAAAAATAGCCATTATTAGCATTTACTAAATAATTATTATAGAATTCTTATCCATCATCACAAATTTTATCTTTTCAACGTTTAGATATATCTTCTGCTCAGACTCAGCTTCTTAATGAATACAGTAGAAACATACAATACACCTTATCGCTGAGAACAAACAATTTATTACCTCAATTGTTTGTTCTCAGCGATAAGGTGTATTGTATGTTTCTACTGTTTAGATATATATAACAGCCGGGAAAGTAATTAACATTATAACAGAAAATATGGCGATCGGTCAAAAAATGTCCATGATTTTTACATTTTTGGACGTTTACATTTCATTTTACGTTTACACTTCTCGATGTTCCAAGGTGTCCTGAACACCTTGAAACATCGAGAAATGAAAAACATATATATATATATATTCGGGAGCGTATGGATTAGGGTTTCTCATTTCCCGGTCTTTTGCTTGTCCCAGGATTCCGGGAAAAAAAGTGAACTGTTTCCCGGTAAATATAATTAATATAATTAATTATTTTTAAGATTTATTTTATATCTTAAAATCGAATGATGATAATTTTTTTTTCATTTTTAAGTAACTTAATACAACCTGCAACCTCCAAAATATTAATAATAATAATGCTGTGTAAAATATGTATAAATAAATTATATTTGAATTACGTAGAAATTTTCACAAATAGAAAAATGTATTAAAGTTTGTTGGGAACTGCTTTCAACAAAAATGATTTTGAATTGAGTTGAAAATTTAAAGAAAAAAATGAACTTAGATCAAACTTCTAAGTTAGAAGGTAATTTTCGTT
Source organism: Centruroides vittatus (assembly GCF_030686945.1). NCBI lineage: Eukaryota > Metazoa > Arthropoda > Arachnida > Scorpiones > Buthidae > Centruroides > Centruroides vittatus. The sequence continues at coordinate 1,213,025 of NW_027122180.1, read as the reverse complement.
ATTTAAATAAAACATTATAAAAATTTACAATAATATTTTGTATTGTAAGATTTTAAAAAGCAAAGATGGTCAATACTCCCATCACTGAATTTGATTCTTATTTTACTAAAGGAAACTCCTACCGAGAACGCCCTTTTCGATTCAATTGATGTGGGTGGAATCGTCTTTAATGCATTTAGGAGAAGACGAATGTTATGTTTTTTCCACCCGTAGCGTGGAAGAGATTTCCAGTTCATTTTCGAGATGCGTTATAGTATTTCTTTTGCCGTCTAGTATTCTTGATTTGTCTACCTCGGCTGCTTTAATAGCGGCATCAAGCTTATAGCCCGATAATTCGGCAGTTCGTTTGGCTTTAATAATCGGATTTATCAAGAAAAACTTCATACTTCGTACTCGTTTGCATCATTGCCCAATTTGCACAACCTGGCATAATGCAGTTATTGAAGCTACTGGGCATGGTTAAAAATTAAGACAGCATAAGCACAATTATTCCAGATATTACAGGTTCTGACAAGTAAAGAATTTTCAGTCCTGTCACAAATACATATTGATTATTGACAATCCGACATGCCATAATAAGCAAAAATTTAAAAAACTAATAAGCGGGCTTAAAATTAATAATACAAATGTATTCTAACAGCTTATAGGTTAATTATACTTTCTATTTGCAAAATTTCCTCAACTTTAACACAAAATAAGAAAAAGTGAATTTAAGAAATTTGCGAGATTTCCCGACATGAGAATTTTCCGGGTTAAAAAATAGCCGGGATACCGGGATCCTGTTGGAGAAACCCTGGTATGGATGTTAGTGTGTATGGCACGATTTTATTCACCCTGTTTGAAGCTCCTGTGCTTTTTGTCGAAAATTTCTGAAATTTTGCAGGGAGGTTTGTATATTTGGGGATTCATGCTATTAAATTTTAGTGATTAATTAAAGGTCGACGGGTGGGGAGATCATTTGTGGTATCTCGAGGAGGTCGGAGTTAACGACGATTTTACTCGTTATCAGCATTTACAATTTTTATTATTATAAAACCCATTTCGTCCCTCAAAACTAAGATGTAATATTTATAATAATTAAAAATATATAAAGTTTTTAATAATAAAATATCACAACAGATGGTGCTACCAAAATTTTAAATGCTGCCGGAAAAGTTGAGCAACTAGTTGCCGATTTATTTGTTTCTGTGTTGCATAGCCAACCGTAGTGATTATGTCACTGTTTTGTACATTAAGCATATAATTAATAAAATAATATAAAATTCAGTATCCCAAGCTGTATATTATTCCTTAGTACAATTCAGAGGGTTGTTTGAGAATGTTCATTATGTAATTTTGAGAGTCGGTATGTGAGACAGCATTACCGGATAGTAAGATGGTTGTTAAAAGTATAAAAATAGTGTTACATAATTTATGGATGATCCCTTATCAGTCAAGAAATACATTAGCATCCATTTAAAAAAGTATTCATTTCTCGATCCTAAAACAAATTAAACGGATACAATTAGCCTCATCCTTTATAATAAGAAAGTTAAATAATAATTTCGCTGAAATATTTACGATTAGATCAATAATATTTATCTACAGAAATACTGATATTATTCTAAACCGTGTATTTTACGTATACATAGATTTTATTAAATGTATGCGTATATTTTTATTTTTAAAATTTCTTTATCAGAATATCCAATGATGTTTTGGCTATGAAACAGTGTTAATAACTTAATTAGAAAGTGTTCTTATAACCTCGCATCAAGTTATTTATTATTTGTAGTAATCGTATTACCTGTATCCATTTTGCGTAATTTAAGTCAATTTAAGAAATTGTCGCATGTATCTTAATGATGTTTGCACTTACAGTATAATAATATAAAATATTATATACAGACTATGGTTACGGTTATATAATAATAATCAATTTGATATACGCGCGTAATGTGATGTAATATTTTAAATAAATATGATTTATAAGAACAGATTCAGATAAAACTCTTCTAAATGTTTTATATTTAAAAAATAAATTAAAAACAGTTGCAAAAAATTATCAGACTATCATTTCATATTTCATACGAAATTTATAAATTTGCTTTATTTCAGTAACACATTTCTATTGATAATGCTGTTTAATATTTTATTATGTAATATTTTTAGATATTTAGAATGAATTTTATTTTAAATATATAAAAATACTGTATGAATAAAATATGGTTCTATAAGATATCAAATAAACTGGTGATATTAATATATGTATGATACAACCTATAAATAATTTATTTTTAATATGTACTATAATATTATTTTAATATATACTTAAGAAAGAATAAAAGAACGAAAAATTAAATGCATAAAACTGAAGTTTAACAAACATAAATAATGCAAATACATTTATATACACACAAATTGTAGAATTCATCAAATACAATGAAAAATGTATAGATTGATAATGTCAGTAAACACATATACAAATAAAAGAAATGTTAAAGTAATTTATACTGTGCATAGAAGATAAATAATATAGAATTTAAGTGGACTTCTTTCTGTTATAGATGGTTTCAGAAGACCAATTGGCAGAGGAAATGAGTTGTATATGAACAGTAAACCTAGTATAATTAGATTAACTGTTCATCACAATGAAGTAAAATCTGAGAATTCTGATATAATTTAAATTCTGAAATTATATCAGCTTTATAGCATTTATAGCGAGAGCTTTATAGCATGGAAAATTTTTCTATCGTTATTTATATTGTTATTTAGAAATTTACGTAATACGTTTCCATTGATATTACAATCTCCGTTTTAGTTCGATGTACTGGCACACAATTGTATATTTCTGGTTTGTGGAAATATAACAATAATAAAATACACGATCATAACCGAGGAGGCGAATTCAGAAGTCCAGCGAAACTATACTTAGAGGTGGTTGGATGCCAGAGCGTTAACACTTTGTTTCTCGAAAACGAAGTCATAGATCTCCATTTTTATTACATTTTTGGAATTCTCATTCCAATTGATGGAAAATAAAGTTTTATCAAAATCGGTCCATTAAATTTTGAGAACGAACTCAATTCTATAAGAGGCTTTGCTAAGGCTCCGTCTCAAATACGAGTACGTTTTCGTGGAAATAAAATTGAATGCCGCAATTCCAATTAAAATTCAGTTCATATTACGATATAAAAGCTGCTTCAATATTCATATTTGACACATTCAATTCTACATATTCAAATTTCAGGATTTTTCCAGAAAATTATTATAATCTTTTGATAGCTGACCTGTTGACCTTTTAAATATTTACTATTAATAATATTTTAATAATTTTATTAAACCAATGACTAAATGGAATTAGTAACTGAGAAATAAAATGCATTAGAAATTGCTAATTATGACATATTATATCTAATCTAAGACGCATTCTATTTTCTAATATACTAAAATTGAAAAAAATACGTCTTACATTCGAGTAAACACCATAATAACTTACCCATTTTACTCAATAAATTAGTTTAAATATAGGAGAAAAACATCATAGTAGTAATAATAGTAAAAATACCGTAGAAAAAATACAAATAGGTCTCTCACAATTTATGACCTTTATGATCTTTGTCGTTCGTCTTTCGAAAATTAATTCAAAGTTCAATTCGCTCAACTTTGTATGCAATTTCTGTCAAGTGCCAAATGACAAAAAAACTGCAGGAAATCACATTTATTGATATATATGGGGGAGATGGCATAGATTGGATTTATGTACGATTTTATTGATTAAACAGTGAAATCTATGCTGTATATTTTAAAAAAGTTGGGGATAACTAGTATTTGTGAATTCAATGGTCAGCATATTGTACCGTATATACAGTACATTCGATTGTAATTGAAAAACGACTTAATAAATAAAATAAATATAGGATGATTCCTAAAGATTTTCAGAATAATTCAATAAAGAAAACAGAAATTAATGCAACGCATTGAAATATTTTATGGGATTATAATAATAGCATTAAATTTTATATATTAAAACTCTCAGACAGTTTAATTATAAAATATGTTTTCTAATTATTTACTTGTAAATTGTACATAGTTATTTTTTGCAATACACTTCACCACAAATAAGTACTTTTATAAACTACAGAGTACAAATAGTTCAAAGTAAATTAGCGATACAATATACAAATAATACATTATCTTTCCAGATAAATTTATGGTAAGTATACGGTATTACTGAACTACATTGCAATATTTCACGTGTTTGTCAATCTATTTTAAATCGTTTGAAATCTTAAAGTTTCTACGTGTGTTAGATTATCAATTAAGATAAAAATTAATACAGTGGTGCCTCGTATAACGTACGCCTCGAATAACGGACGCTGCGAACAAGGGACTTTCTGTTTTGGCCGTTACGTGACTCGAGCAACGGACTGGCTGCGAACAACGGACTTTCCGGCATAATTGGTGACTGCTCCATGGGTGCGTTCTTTAATAGCGGTCGCTCTGCGTCTCCGCTACTACGGGAGTGCGCTGCTGTTTGTAGGCATTTAGGAATGACGGTGAAAGAAAGAAAGATGGTAGCGCCCGCACTATCGATAGTATCGTGATGGAGGAATCTATAATTCTAAAATATGAGCTTTAGAAGGCAAAAGGAGGGTCCCAATTGTAAAATTTAACCATAAAATGGATTATTTGTTGAAAGAGCATTCAAAATAGCCTCGAAAAAACTTCGTAAAGACACTTACATCACCGCGTGCGCTAACTCGCGCTTTCACAATTTCTAAATTTTCATTCATAAAACCACATAAGAGACCCGAAAACGAAACTATCTGAGCCATGGAGGACGCCATGTTGCTTTCCACCGTAAACTACTACTACAAGCGGCCGTTTTTGCCGTTCGACGGCGCGCACTCCCACCGGAATTTGGGAACGCGTTCCACAGGAATTTTTAAACGGATGTCGCTCGCGCAGAGTTACGCGGAGGAATAAAAGAACGCGCCCTATGTTCATTTTTTTTTATGATACAGTACGGTTATTTTATGCTGCGGAACGAATTAGATGTTTTAACATGTATTTCTATGGAAAAATGCGTTTCGTATAACGGACGTTTCACTTAACGGAGTGTACCTGGAACGGATTAAGTACGTTATATGAGGCACCACTGTATTTATTAACTAATCTTCAAGCGTAATATATAGCAAATATCGGAATGATATCTATTTTCCTTTCGCGAAAACAATCTTAGGCCTATTCAAATACGCAAATATCTTAAATCTAATAAATAAAAGGGAAGTTAGGTTTGTGTCTAACCGTAAGGATATTGAATTTCGTCGTCTTTCTCTCCATTTTTTTTTTTTTTTTTTTCCGAGAAAGTTATCTATCTTTTTGTTTACATACTTTTCTATGAACCCGTTCTGTTGTATTTTATAGAAAAATTCGCGACAACACACATTTCTTTCAAGGTGATGTCTCTACTTTATCGCTTCCGGCCTAAAACAATGATGCGTGAATATTTTTAAATATCTTATTATTTCCCGTCTATATTCAATGTTTTTTGAATATAAATATTGTTTCTCGAAATATATCATTTTAAATTGTTCTGTTTCCAACTTCTCTACTAAAAAATTACTTTCTTCGTTGTTTGAGAGAGAAACTTTAATCTTTGCGAATATTTCTGTAAAATAAAATTTATTTTATTAAGAGAGGATCGAAAGAAAAACGATGAAATTCACGACAATTATTGCAATATAACTTAAATTTGGCCAACTACCACTTGTATTGTAGCTAACAATAAACAAAAATCACGTGTAGTTTTCGAACCTGTTCGATGTTTTCTTGAGATAACCAGAGCATTACCGAGCACATTGGTTAGTACACTATATAAATAAAACCTAATTAATTAGAATTTAAAATCAGATTTCTCTCTTAAGCCGAATTCAGTTTAAAATATAACTTTTCTCGTAATTATAATAAAACTATAGATTTTTTTACGTTCAAAAAATTGTATAAATTACATTTTAAAACATATAAGGAGTAATGTTTACAAAACAAATTCATTTAAAAAATCTAGAGAAATATTTGAAGTTTTTTTTAGTTAATTTTACATCAACATTTCTGCCCGTTTTCTTATGACGTGCGATATTTGTAATTCAGAAGTTAAGCTAAAAATTTATTGCTTAATTAAGATATAATAAGGTAAGGTCGCATTAAAATATGCACTTTTGAGATTTTGTCTTAACAATGCTCTACTATGAACATAAATTTAGATTTGATACTACCAAATGATCTTAATGAAATAATATATTATAAAATCAGAAAGAAATCTTTCAAAAAACCGGAAAAGAAAAGGAAAACCTCCTAAGAAAACATGCACACGATAAGATAGAATGTATGGGATCTAAGTACGCAACCTTTATAAATGGTTCCTAATTTCTAATTGTATTTGTCCATTAGTTTTTATTACGTTAAGTGATAATAGGAAAAGTTAGTTCCCAGATAAATTATTTTACTTATTTATTTTACATTAAAGAAAGCACGTGCTTTACAGTATCTGATTCTCTCAAATTTTCCAATTACTAGATCAGAAAATTTGAAACAGGTAGCAAATCATTATTTTGATAAAATAATTTGATTCATATTTTATGCAACATTGGTTTTTTGGTGTAGATAAGTGCTGATTTAGACAGGAAGTATAAGTTAATAAATAACTACTGAAATTAATTGAAATCAATAAAACCCAAAAAGTACATATTTTACAAAGAAAATTCTTCAGATGAACTGGTACGGAAACAAGTAGTAAGCGTGAAATTCTAATTTGTAGAATTATTTGATATCTTTTTTGATCTTTAAAATTCTTTCGTAAAAAAAATAACTTTTTGTCGTTTTTTCTCATAAAACCTCCCACTTTTTTAGTTGGAGAAATAAAATAAATATACTCTTAACACTTTTTACAACGATGTCTAAGTGTAATCATCATCAGGACCTTCAAGACTACGTGCGTACTCTTGAAAACCTAACTCGTGGGTACTCTTGAATGAATGTCTTAACTCAGAGGAAAAAAAAAATCATAATTGGTAGCCCACTTCACGCTTGCTCCCGCAAAAACCTAACAAAGTAACTTAACGTTATAGTAACAAATAAAACTCATTACTTCCACTTTTAAAAATCTGAGAAATCGCTATTTCAAAGTGTAAAATATTTCGGAAAAACGTTGAAAATTTATCATAGTTATTAAATCATAATGTTCAATTTAAAGATTCACCATTTACGGAAACTTCACTTTCCTCCACAAGCTTTATATAACACCAATCATAGGGTAAGGTCATCCAATCTGCTCTTGAATGACCTTACCCTACTGAAATTGAAGCAATGTTTATGCAAACGATTCAAACATTCATTAAAATCCCGATATAAGTTATTTAACAGCGTAATTTATATGGTATGAAAATGCACATACAGAAGACCCTCGATTTAACCTTCAAAAAATTTCTGTCATAAAGGAAAATTTTTAGATACTCCTTTATTCAAAAACAGTACAAAATGTTGGGTCAATGAATCAATAGATATAAATAACTGTACATCATAATATTTTAATATATCCTGTGCATTGTTAAAAATATATAGTCTATTTGTTCTAAAAAAAGGCAGAACCAATGCATGACCTAATGCAGCGACTTTATTTACTTTATAAAATGATGATATGCATTTCGAGTGTCTGTAGAATTCCTTTTCAGTCATCGGTCTCTGTAAAAACATACATTTATACTATTACAGCCATTTACTATTTACATTTAATATATTACTAATCTTAACATAGGCCTACTTGTACATCTCTTCCGATAACATTCGCGTAGATAGAACTTTATGATCCAACTTTAATCATAAAGTTGGACAACCAAACTTGGTTGTCAAACTTCAACGAGAAATGTTATGGGAAGGGATCTATGTAAATATGTTAATGTTAGTAAAATATTAAACGTAAATAGTAAACGGTTAACAGTATAAATGTGTTTTTACAGAGATCGATGACTAAAAAGGAGTTCTATAAACACTCGAAATGCATATCATCATTGTATAAAGTTGCTGCATCAGGTCATGCATTGATTCTATCATCTTTTCCACAAAAACAAATAAAGAAAATTTTATTAATCATGCAGTTCTCTACAATTCGGAATTCAAACATATACAGGGTGGGCCAGCGAAAACGAAACGGCAGTGTGTTCGTGTTCGTCCAAGCAAAGCGCTCGGACAGGTCGATTTTACTCTCGAGGGGACATCTTTTGCAATAAAGTTTTTGCGATTCTGAATATTAACTAAACAAACATTTTTTTTCGAAATAAATGCTTGTTTAGTTATTACAAAATAAATGAGTTTTTAAAATTTTTTGTCGTCTGTTGTATTCAAAATCGCAAAAACTTTATTGCAAAAGATGTCCCCTCGAGAGTAAAATCGACCTGTCCGAGCGCTTTGCTTGGACGAACACGAACACTCTGCCGTTTCGTTTTCGCTGGCCCACCCTGTATATATATATTAATAACGATAATACATTTGATTTAATGGATTTCCGGCAAAAGAAGACACCCCTTTCCCAATTAATCCTTTAACTCGATCTGTAGACAAAATAGGATTATATTCTTGCACTAATCTTATTTTCTTATTTAACTGTAATTTTATTTCTTGCAAAATTTGTTAAACAACATAAAATAACCAAAATTTCGATATTTATTTCCTAAATTAAATATATTCCAAATGCTATTATACATAAAATTATTTATGCAATTTTGTTGTTACACGTCATATAATTATTTTCTATTGTAACAAACAAAGTATTTCGCAAAATTTCCCGTAAAATATCTTGTATTAGATTACGAAATGAATTACAAATCTAGGATGATGCGAGAGAAAAGCATTTATTATTATACAAGATAATATCTCCTAAAATCATTACTCATCAAAAAATATTAGAAATATAAAACCAGTTATTTCAAAACTTTTTTAAAACTATACATTAATTATTATATACATAAAACACTATATCAGTATTAGTTCAAATAAAAAGTTTTCCTTTTATTTAAAACTTCTATAAATTCTTTTAATAAACTGTTAAATTATGATAAATAACTATTAGATTCAGTTTTTATTGCGTTATGTATAAATTTTTCTATACATAAAAGGAAATCTAATGACCAATTTCATTAATTAAAGAATTATAAGTTGGAATTTACTTCTCTAGTGTTATTTCAACGTTCTTTTATTTAAAATAAGAAAAATTAATATAAAATAATTTATGATATTTTTAAAAAAATAAGTTGATACCAACAAAAAAAAAACTGTTCGTACAAAACTATAAATTGTAAATTAATATAAAATTCTCCCAATTTAGTATTTAGTATATGTGTATGTATAATAATAATAATAATAAATTTTTACATTTGTAAAATGTAATAAGTTACGCATATGGTGTGAATTTTTTTGTGTTGTTTATAAGTGACTTTTTAAAACGGAGCAAAAGGTCATTACTTGTTGTTCACCTTGAGCTTAAGTTTTCCCACAAGTTTTTAATAAAACTTAACAAACTTGATCATAAGATTGTTGAAACAGCGTAATTTATCCTTTTGTTTTGGAAAACAAAAGCTTTTAGAAACAATCGAAGAAAAAATTATAGAGCCTATTCTTTTCGCTATTTCCCATATATTTAAAACAAACTTATTATCCAAGAATAATTATATATATTTGTATGTATAATGTAAAAAATTATTAACAGAAATAATTAGTAGCAAATTGAAAGACGTATTTTAAAAGAATTTTATCCAAATGTTTTTAAAATAATGACATTTTTATTATTTATTTATTCACGCATTATGTGTTGTATTTTGTATATACTGTACTATAATACAATACACAAATAAATAAAAATGCCATTATTCTATAAATACCTCGACAAAAATGAAGTTTTGGAATGTCTTTTAATTTTCTATTGGTTATTTCTATTAATAATTTTCTAAAACTTTAATAATTAGAAGCGAAAACATTTAAATTATATATTTGCAGATCTATTGAATATTTATATGAGCGTTTAGAATTAATTCTTATTAAAATACTTTTTACTACTTTATTAAATAGAAAGAAGCGCCATAATGCAATTTTATAAAATAATTAAACAGTATACGAATAGTTTATTTATGATTTGTATAAAAATTTAAATTAATACGAAGCATGTATAAAAATGTTAATGAAATTTAAACGTTAATATAAACGAATTAATGAAATCAAATGGAATTTTTTTAATCTTAAGACAACCAAAATTATCATGTCACGAATTACGAGAAATTTAAACCGCAAATAAATTTAACACATTTTAATATATTAAACTAATATTTTTATTCGTAGAAAATCTGAAATTATTTCTTTTTTTTTTTTCCTTTTATCATTTCTTGAAATCAAGATTATTACAGTTACAAGGAATGAGTCTGCAAAAATCTTTAAAAATCTATTTAATTCTTAGAAATAATTAAAGTTAATAATAATAAAAATTATAACTAATCCAATAAACGCTATTACATTCATAAAATAATATTTGTTTTTATTTATTAAAAATAAAAATTATATATTTATTAAAATAATTATAAGGACTTTTTAAAGTAACGTTTTGCGGTTTCTTTTTTAATAGATATATATTTAAATGGTTCGTATGTCGAGTCAGTCTGAATTCTAAGAAATAACACAATGCAAACAAGTTTTAAATTATTTATGGATTTGATCAGAAAAAATGAAATAAAAAAAATAAGATTAATAACCTTGTTTATCCACAACATTAAATCACTTTAATAAGAATATGTTTGATATTATAAATTAAATGTTAAGAATCTGTATATTAATTAAAACACTTTAATAAACTATATTTATTTTATATTTCAAGATCATTTTTATGCTGATTTTTACTGGTGATAGAGAAGCTCGAGGAGAAATTTTGAGAGGATATCCGTGCATTCGTCGTTTACATCAATTATATTGCGCCACACCAGGAAACAAATATCCAATGTAGGTATTTCGTAAAAGAAAATCAAATTTTCAACTATGACTATGGCTGGGCATCCTAGGTACGTGCTGAGGAGCCGCCATAAAGTGATAATAAAATAGGGCAACCATAACTAAGTTCCCTGGAGCCCCACAAATAAATTCGTCTATACTATGATTGATATTTTTTAATATTGCAAAGAATCTACAAAGAGATGTTTTTGTTTTAGTGAAAGAATTAAATTATTTATTGACGAAAATAAAGCATTGATGAGAAGAATGTTTGGTGAATATACCTACGAACCTGACTTAAACTTCAACTCCACTTTTCCTCGAGATCGATTTGAAACTTATGACGGACATGTTATTCGCCCTCGTTCCGAAAGATCGAGGAATTCCTATAGTGCATCTAACAACAAGTAAGAACAGAAGTTTTGTAATTACACGTACGGTATTAAACGAATTCGAAATAATATTAATTCTCATCATACATTATTTAGAGTAGATTCCTGCGAATCAGCTATTGAGATAGTGACTCCTTATTGGGCTTCGAATAGTGCTGGAAAAATTCGAGCTATTGTAAATACTCAACATCTGCAGCAAGCAATTCAACAAGAAGTTTGCCAGTAAGTACAAAAGAAATCCCAAATACAATTAATTTATTTTATAAATGTACAGTACTTTGAATTACTTTCTCGTCAAGGTCTGACCAGACAAAACGGTGTACGGGAGATTGTTCTTGCGAACAAAAATATAAATGGCACAGGTTGTTATCCTACGATCCCGATGACGACTGCAAAGGAATTTTTATGGATTGGTTCCTCTTTCCATCTTGCTGTGTATGCAGATGTACTAATAATCCCGGAACTACATGAATTCTAATTCAGAAAGTTTTTATGGAATATTAAATTTATTTTATAATAAAACTTGTTTTTGTCAATCATTTATTTTAATTATTAAATAAAATAATAATTTAATTTTTATATAGAAAATTAATTTATTAAATTCTCACTCGTGTTTGCTCTTCATAATTTTATTTAGTATGTTCTTCTGTTATAATGTTCAATTAAACACTATTAAAACTTCGGACGATATTATATATAGATCGCAGCATAAGTATTTAATAATTCTAAAAGTATTTTAAAGGTTTATTATAAAGACGAGTTAAAATATAAGACTGAATTATTCAAATCAAGAAAAAAATCATTCGAATATTTTTATTGATTTGAATGAGTCGCTGAATTATATTTGCTAGAAATGCACGCTTCGCCGCTCAACGTCATACATCGCTTTACTTTTATCAGCTACAGTTCTGAATTATATGAAAAAAACGGAAGCTAGTATTTTAGCAGCATGAATATCAGGATCAAGACCAAGGCATGTCGTCTTCGTATCCTACTATTTCAAGTCAATTTAATAAACTTGATTATACCTAATAAAATTCGAAAAGTCAAGAGAAAATAACATTCATTAAAAAAATACGAATCATTAAAATGCCGATTATTTCATTTTCATTCATTTTAGTTATTTATTTATTTATCCATTTAATTTATTTCATATTTATTAAACCTAGCAATCACGTTACATTTTCCATCATATCAAATTAATAATACTTACGTACGATTTCTATCATTGTTGTATATCCATCTCGATAGGGTCATCAAATGTCCTTCTCTCTCCCCGGACGTGTCCGCTTTTTGGCACTACAACCACAAGTCCGGGCGGGATCTTTAAAATATGCATTTATGTACGGGATTCTGATAAATGAGAATAAAGTACCAACATCTTTTGTCTATTTAAAATAATTTTGTAACACTGCCAGTTAAGTTTGCCAGACAATACAATAAAAATCATACATAATTATCCCATAATTTCAGAAATTAGAAAGCATATTTATTAGAATAAATATAATAAAAATAATAGATAAATAAAAATCAACAGATGAATTTTGGCACAACTGTATCAAATAATTTTTAAAGAATTTTTTTTTTTTTTTTTTTTTTTTTGTGTATATGCAAAATGAAATTAACAATATCCTAAAATCTGAAAAGTACATTTTAAAAAAAGATTCATTAAGTTTGAAAATTATTACAAATTTTTTTTATGAAGTTAAATAGTCCTAAATAATTTTGAAAAACGATTGTAAATAAAACAGACTGCTTCTTACATTTTTTAAAAATAGAAATACAGATATACTCAATATTACATTTTACACTTAGAAGATATCAACAATAATGCATATTTTTATTTCGTTATATAATATACAGTGACTCCAGTTTACCAGGATTTTTAAAAATTTTATATTATAAATATTTGGGTCACAACCAATACAAATACAGGGTGTTTCGAAACTCATGGGCAAAAATTTAAGGGGTGATAGAAAACATCTAAACAAGCAATTTTCACCATACATGGGCGGAGAGCAAGCGGTGAACCGCTAGGACGGGTCGCCAACAGTTTTTGCCCCCGGGCCGAATTGGAAAGAAAAATTTTTTCACGGGCCGAACGAAATATTAAAATTAAATCATGTTAAATACAATACGCTGACCCAGGCGGCAGGTCAGGTTTGTTCGAACAAAGTTCCTGACGTATGCGCAATGTCATTTTACAATGCGAAGAAACGTACAAGCAAAACAAAAAAAAAAAGGTCGACAGGCAGGCGGCGCTGTGCGTCATACGTCAGTAGAGTACTCTACACGTCAGCATAGAGTGACATTGCGGAATGGCAGATGAGTTTCAGTGAGTCTTTCGTTCTTCAAATAGTGTAAATTTATAACAGACGAATACAAAAGTTGTAAATCTCTACAATGGAATTTAAAAAAAAAAAATGAAGTATCGCGAATCATCCATTCGACCAATTATTGGAAGTTTAGCAGCTAATATTGAAAAATTAATCGCGGGCCGTATGTTGATCACCCCTGCGCTAGGAGGTATCCGTTACTGTCACATGAAAGAACGAAACACCAAACGGATATGTATATCCGCCTTTTCCAAATGCATGTCTTCCTTTTCATGATTACTGTACGTCGCCATGCCTTCTGAAATCCACGGTAGAAATGACGATGTGTAAGAAAACGCGCGCTTTATGCTTTCCACTACAACGCCGTTTAGCGGTTCACCGCTTGCTCTCCGCCGATGCATTGTATGGTGAAAATTGCTTGTTTAGATGTTTTCTATCACCCCTTAAATTTTTGCCCATGAGTTTCGAAACACCCTGTATTTGTATTGGTTGTGACCCAAATATTTATAATATAAAATTTTTAAAAATCCTGGTAAACTGGAAATAAATAACTAAAATGAATGAAAATGAAATAATCGGCATTTTAATGATTCGTATTTTTTTAATGAATGTTATTTTCTCTTGACTTTTCGAATTTTATTAGGTATAATCAAGTTTATTAAATTGACTTGAAATAGTAGGATACGAAGACGACATGCCTTGGTCTTGATCCTGATATTCATGCTGCTAAAATACTAGCTTCCGTTTTTTTCATATAATTCAGAACTGTAGCTGATAAAAGTAAAGCGATGTATGACGTTGAGCGGCGAAAAATTAAAATTCTTAGAGGATTTTTCCCCCATTAGGTGTTGCAGAAAAAGGCCCAAGGAGTTAAAAAAGCAATTCCTAGTTATTTCGTACGGTTTCGAGTTATTTTCTACGTGAGACTTTTTTTTATGCGGTCCCTATTCACCGCATAAAAAATTTTTTTAATTGTGTTGCGAAAACTATTTTTTATAGCCACTCGTGAAGTTTCGCGCGATTTTTTTTATGCATTTTCTTTTATGCGGTCCCTATCTCCCGCATAAAAACAGGTTTGACTGTATAACTATAATCACAAATTTTTTGTGCATTTTTATAATAATTGCTTAGTTTATTTTTGTAACTTTAATTCAATATTATTGCCACATTAATTCATAATTCATATTAATATAATTCATTGTCATAAAAAAAAAATCTGTGGCACCGGGTATTAATGAATTGTCAAGAAATTTTTGGACAAGTGGTTGAAGCCCCCGGAGCAGGCGAATGCAGTGAGTGAGAGGCGAAATCCCTAGTACAGTATTTATATAAATATTTAAACAAACTTAGATTTGAAAGTTAGCTTAATTTTGCTTTGCCGTACCAGACCACGTGGAACGAATATTCTCATTAATGCAGTTACAGTATACCAAAGAGAAATCGCCTCTGTAGAAACACTTAAGAACATCCTCATTATCCAGCACAACTAGAAGAGTATGGCTTGAACACAATTTCACAAACAATAAATGCATAATAAAGAGTATCTTTTGAATAGGGTTGGGTCTTCAGAAAAGTTTTCATGGTTACAGAAACGACTTTTTAGAAATTAAAGTACAGTCAAACCTGTTTTTTGTGCGGTCTTTTTCTGTGCGATTTGTTTTTTGTGCGGTATATGAAAATTTCAATCAAATTGGAACATAATTGACTCCTGTAAAATTTTTAAAAACTCTATTGGTTGTTTTCTATGACATCAGCAGGTTTTTTCATTTTTTATTCAGTAAGATTTTTTTCTCATACGTTTATTTCGGTCCCCTCTTATTTTAATAGCATAAAAACCATAATTAATTTGTTATATTTGAACAGATGGGGTAAGTTAGCTCCCCTCCGGCTTTAGACTGCAGGTGTGAAATTTCACGCCTTGTTAAATGAAATAACACTTCCTGCAGCTATATTTATAAAATAAAATCATTATTTAACGATTATTTTTAACTTTTTAATGTTAGATTCGTATTTGAGTGGAAATAATTAATTAATATAAAAATTAAAATTTTTAGAGGATTTTTCCCCCATTAGGTGTTGCAGAAAAAGGCCCAAGGAGTTAAAAAAGCAATTCCTAGTTATTTCGTACGGTTTCGAGTTATTTTCTACGTGAGACTTTTTTTATGCGGTCCCTATTCACCACATAAAAAATTTTTTTAATTGTGTTGCGAAAACTATTTTTTATAGCCACTCGTGAAGTTTCGCGCGATTTTTTTTATGCATTTTCTTTTATGCGGTCCCTATCTCCCGCATAAAAACAGGTTTGACTGTATAACTATAATCACAAATTTTTTGTGCATTTTTATAATAATTGCTTAGTTTATTTTTGTAACTTTAATTCAATATTATTGCCACAATTAATAATAAGAACGATCTAAAGATATTTTTTATCACATTGAGCCATTAATAAGCGTCTACAACGCGTTGTGGCATTTTCAGATCGCATTCTGGTTGATTATTAAAATAGTCTGACACGAATTTCGCTTTGTGGTCTTATTGAATATGCCAAAACGCGTTGGGTGCATTGTTGAAAGTGTCACGACACAAAACTCGCGTTGTAGCTGGATCTGAGAAGTCATAACGAGTTGTGGTCGATTTTTTCGCTCATTGAGCCTAACATATACAAACCTAATATTTCTTCCCAATATACTGTTTAATAATAAAAATGATGATAACCATATTGTTATTAAGATTTATCATCATTAATAATATGGTTCTAAGATCTGAATAATATGGAATATTTGATTCATAATTTAAAACTTCATTGTCCAATTAGATATTTTTCCATTTGTATTATTTATATCAATTGCAATTATTCTTTGTTCTTTGCCTTATATCGTCATCCGTATTATCCGTCCGGTTTCTGTTTCGTTGAGACTTGATTCCTCATATCTGGTTACTAGCCATACGATGAGTAGTCCAGTGGTAGGACCAATCTCACGAATATATTTGTATCAGAATATATGTATTAAATAAGCAGAGAAATAGATCAGTAAAAAATCTGAAGATGCAATAGAATACAAACGCCACAGAGCAATTGCAAAAAGAGAAAAAAGGAAAAGACAACGACAATCATGGACAAATTATTTCACAACTCGAATCAAATCTTTATAAAATAAGACCAAATGCCTTTAAAATATTAAAATTTATGAATCAAGAAATTAAAGAACCCATTAAGATTAATTGTGGTGTGACAAACGACCAGTTTCTTAATTATTATCAAACACTTTGGACAGATCCTACATATTGTGGTAGTACACCAATATTTATTTGTATATTTCTAATATATATGTATATATTTCTATACTTTCTTCCTTCTTTGTTCTCGATTCTTTTGTCTTTCAACTTCTAGAAGCTTCTTAGTATGGGTGGTGAGTCACCTACTTCGAACACAAAAGAAAGGTGGTAACCCTGAGGGCAAAAGTAAGAAAGGATAAGCTACTTTTGGCTGGGACGTCGAAGGAAGAAGACGCAGGGTAGTGTTCTCCAGACTGTTTTAGCATCAGTTGGAGAGACATTAGTCAAGCTAAGACTGAATATTTTGATCTCAGAACTTCTGGAAAGTTATAGGAAAGTTTTTGATTGAAGATATTTACGTCATTTTTCCTCAACCCTCAAGAAAGAAATATTTCGGCCACCACCACCACCAGAGTGTTCACCAATTTTGGGTACCCTTCTTGTTTCATTCTATCGATATACTCATCCTATTCTCTATCCTTTTCCTTCTTCTCTTTTTATTTGTTAGCATAAGTAGTTTTTAGTTTTTTTAGATATAAGACTTCTTTGTACCGCGGTAGATTTATATTGATCGTTTATCTTTATTTTTTTGTCGCGGGAATCGCGTCAACGAGTTCTGTCTGGGTTTAGTGTTAATTGATCGTACAAGAGTACGAACGGACTACGAGGAGCATCGGAATCTATAAGAATCCTGATTATTGTACAGACCACGGGTGTAAATAAAAAACGTTTTTATTTTATTTCTTGGTATCTCTTTGTTAGATCATAAATCACCACGTGCGTGTTTTAACAATATACAAACAAGATTTTTGAAAGCAACAATCAAAATAGGACTTAATTATCAAAGGAAGAACTGTTTGAAAGTTTAACCAAAACAAAAAATGGAAAAGCAAGAGATGATGGCATAAATGGAGTTATACAATATGCTGGTGATAAATTCCATAAGAGATTATTAACATTCTTCAATATTATATATTAACAAGCCTGTATACCGCTTGAATGAAAGAAGAGTATTGTACTGCCTATTCATAAAAAAGGAGATAAACGAAAATTAGATAACTACAGAAGCATTAGCCTGTTAAATACCTGTTATAAAATCTATGCTAGAATTCTAAAATAAGGTGAAAAATTTCTTTTGGAATATCAAAATGGATTCTGAAAAGGCAGATCTTGTATAGACTTCTCCTTAAATTAAATTCTCTTTGTTTCTCTAGTAATAATCTGAATACACACTTAGCTTTTATAGATTATACCAAAGCTTTTGACATGATAAAAAGACCCAAACTTTTTGATATCCTACAAAACAGAAGCATACCAAATATTTTACTTCAAAATATATGTAATATTTATGAAAATAATACTATACAATTTAAGTTCAACAATGCCACTTCAGAATATAGAAGAATAAATTAAGGAGTAAGACAAGGATGTCCACAATGTTACCAACACTTTTTAACACCTATATAAATGACATAATACATCAATGGCAGAAAGAATATACATTAGGAATTCAGCTTCCAAACAATATAAAATTCAATACCATGCTATTCGCGGATGATCGGGTGGTAATTGCTAACTCTGAAGATAATTTACAAAAAGGTTTATTTATCTTAAACAAAATTTCAAAATAATACGGCATGAAAATTTCAGCTGCTAAAATCAAAGTAATGGCATTTAGAGGCACAGAGCCAATACGTAGCAAAATCGTAATTGATAATACAATTTTAGAGCAAGTTAATAATTTCCTTTATCTAGGATGCAATATTTCTTATGAAGGTGAGAATGACATAAATAATCTCACAAAATTTTTACAAATATTAGGAATAATAAATAATACTTTAAGGCCGCGACTCCACTAGCCGTAAAAGGGCCGTAAAAGCTTTTAATCACGTGACTATGATATTTTACGCCTGAGCAGGTCGTAAAACCAACGTAAAAGCAAGTTGAGCAGTGTTCAACTTTCGAAGTGAATACGACCGTAAACCGGTACCATCCACCAATCAGAAGTCAGTTAAATCTAGGTCATCGTGACACGGTGCGAAAATGGCGGAAAACGAGCTTTTGTGTACGTTCTCTCGTGGCTACTCTAGAAGATCTGGAAAGATTTATCGAAAACACCCGATAGTATTCGTGTATCTATGACAAGAGGTATCCCGATTATAATAATGGATGCACGCGATATGAACGGCCAAAGGAAAATCCTTCAATTTAGAGGAGTATATAATAAAAAAGCTAAGCTTATAAATGCTGTATATTATCTTAATAATATAATAATAAAAGTCAATATATGAAAGTAAAGATATTACTTTTACTATATTTGTAATTATAGTATAGAGAAAACTCATCAATATAAAGACAATAATTATATTCTACATATCACGTATACACCGTAATAGTACTGTCGCCGTAAAAAGCTTCGCTAGCCGGACCTCCACCAGACCTCGGATTGCCCGAGCGCAAACGCAAATAGGTCACGTGATTAAAAGCTTTTACGGCGAGGGGTTTTACGGCTGTTTCACGGCTAGTGGAGTCGCGGCCTAAAACCACACGTTGTACAAAAACATTCCAGTGAGTTGTTCTTTGTTGCAGAGGAAGGATTTTGGAAATAATTTATTCTTTACTCGGTTAAGGAGATAAAGATATCTGGAGGTAGAAAACCCAGCATTACGTACCGCCTTGTTGATAAGTCGTAATTCTTTATCTATTAGTGTTTGGGTGGAAGAAAAAAAAACATTCCAGACTAAAATTATATAAAACTCTGACTCTCCTGTACGGAAATGAAATCTGGGTCCTAAAGAAGAAAGATATCAAAAGATTACAGGCAGCTGAAATGAAGTTTATGTGCGGAACTGTTGGATGTATGCTCCTGGATCATCGTCGAAATGAGGATATTTTGGAGAAACTCCACATACGGCCATTAATTGAAAAACTCTGCACATACAAAGAAAAATGGCTACATGTATCTCGAATGTCGCTGGGTAGGATACCTCATGCAGTTTTACAGTATCAACCACGAGGACGACGACAATGACCTGGACGTCCACAAAACCGACTCCTAGACCCCATCTAGCTGAGACCGAAATGGGTCAACATAGCCTAAATTCGTGAATGGTGTATGATATTATTATTTATATCTTTTTAAATTTATAAATGCATAGTTTTGAAGAATATATTTTTAAAATAAAAAACAGCTATCATATGACATTATGTTTTATTTCTATTATATTTTTGATCATAAAGTTAAACTTGTTAACTTCAACATATAATAATTTAAATATAAAAAAATTTTTAAGGATAAATGAAATATTAAATTTATGGTTACAAAGTTACTGGCATGTTTTTTTCTTAAAAAAAATAAATAAAACAAGCTTCAAACAACTTTATCTTCTTTTTATGAATTAACTTAATTCACAATTATCTCATGAAAAATAATTATTGTAAAATAATTTTATAACAATTTATTTTAATAGGAATTTTAACAACAACAACAAATGAAATGTTCATCTATTTTAATGTATGTACTTAATTCTGTAATAAACAATATTTTATTACATAATAACTATGCACAACATAAAAAACACAGCACATTCATAACAACATTCTCTTTTTACAATAATTTCTTAATAACTAAAACAAAATATGTATAATTTGTCAAACATCATTCCATATGCAACTAATCTTTTTAAGTAACAATTTTTGCAAATATTCACATATATTTATTTACATTTATATATATAGTAAATTATACTTTATAATGATAAATGAAATTTACCTTAAAATATCAATACAATTGGAAGAATATTTTTAAAACTAATTATTATAATTTAAACATTAAACATATTTTAAATTTTCATTATTCTTAAAACAATAAAGATTCATTAGTAACAATTATTAATAAACTATACTGATACCTAATAAAATTATATCTAATCTTATTTTTATTTAAAATAATTTATATATATAGTTATGCAAAAGAAAGAAAATTTACAAGTTATAAATTAATCAAAAATTAAATTAAGAATTAAATAAACTAAGCATTTATATATTTTGGTCCATTTTGTAATATTGATATGATTCTTTTTCAATAATTTCATTACTAATTTCTAAATTTATTCAATTTTAATAAAATATACAATAATTCCTAAGGAAATTTTCCTTTTGCATAACTATATATGCATATAGTATATATTTAAATATTTGGCAAATTTTAAATGACTTCATTTTAATTTTATTGTTTTAACTAAAATTTAAAAATTTATCTATCATAATAATTATCGTCTTAAATAAACTTTTTGGGAAAACTTTTAAATAATTATTTTTAATTTTAACAGAATGTTTACAAACTAAATTAAAAGGAACTAATTAATTTATTGTAAATGGAATATCCAATAAACCAACGTTAATTGGTTATTCCATTTATAAAAAATGTGATAAAAAATTTGAGTTTTATATACAATATTAAAGTAGTGTGAAAATACAAACTTTTCACATTTTAATTGATATTTACTAAAGGCACTTGACAATATTAACATAATTACTTTCAGTGGAAACCTGATATAAGAAAACCTGATATATATGTAATGAAATATTTGACTATGAACATAAATCTTTATTATTTCATCATCTATATACGTAATACAGGCTTTATTTTGTTTAAAATTCAGTCATTTTCAAATGACCTTCATACATAAAGTCTATTGTATATACAAGTTAAAATATTTCTGAAATATGAAAGAATGTATGTGTATTTTGAGTAAGAAAATGAGATTTATTTTATTTGATAAATATAAAAAGATAAGAATATTAATTACTAATGCAGTTACTTTTATGATAAACAAAAATTTTAAACATGAAACACTTTCTACAAATGTTAAAGCCCTTCTTACAAATATATATTAGAAAATGAAAAACACAAAATAAATTATATCCAAAGGATATGTTTTAAAGAAACTGTTTTTTCATAATTACTGTTACTATTGTTATCTTTATATAATTAGTTCTATTTAATTCTAAGCCATATCTTAACTCATAGTATAAAAACAAACTTTTAATTTAAATTTATAAATATGATATTTTTTTATATTTAAATGTCAAAAGTTTAAATTTTTGCTTCTTACAATTAATTCTGTTTACAAAAATATTTTTACAATAATAAATAAAAGTATATGTAAAAATTCTAAAATAATAATTGCAGGATATGAAGATTATACAGAATACAATTAGCAAATGCTGTACAATCGAAATACAGAATTAAGTTTATATTCTAGTATATACTTGAGTTAATTTTATAGTGTCTAAATTTACATAAAATATAAAATAATTTTACTTAAATTTACACATTTATCTGTAAAAATAATTTTAAAATGTACAGGTTTGATGATAAATTAATCATCAAACTTTTACCTTTTAATTTTATAGAACAATAGAAATTTCTTATAAATAAAAACACGAAATTTCATTTGTTATGCATACAAAATAATTAAATATGAATAAAAAGAAAATATTGCATTTTATTTTTTAAATATGTTTAAAAATTTTCCATTTAAATTTAATATAAAATATATTAATTAAAAAAAAAGATAAATCAAAATCAACTACTATAATTACACATTTTGGCAAATTTTCTGTTTGAGTAGATTTGATCAAATATTTGTAATATGTGGCAGTTAAATATTTATTGGCATTTGTTAATAAATTTTTACATAATCACAATGCTAGTTAATATACATTGAGCTGTATAATAGAGAATTTCGTAACAAGTAACCTCATATCATTATATTATTAATGAAAATGGTCAGAGGAAAAATTATGAAGCTAAATATAATTACATAATTTTTTAGAACAGAAAACTGACCTTAGCAGTAATATATTGATTCAGATATTAATGTGTCTGTACATGCATGCTATAAATAATAGTCTGGTCCAAAATCAAAACAAATAAATTCTATGATATAGAAACAAACTTTTAACAAATAAGTAGACAGACTATCTAAAGTTTTAAACTATTGACCTACATTTAAATCCTGATAAAAGAATCAGAAAATATAATTTTCAATTGGTATGATAAAATAATTGGTGTGATCACAATGTTATTGTCTGTTATCATTGATATGTTAAAACTAAAAGCAACTAACTATTTGCTATCAATTTCTGTCAGTTTTAAATTCACGTCTTTCAGTTTCTTGACCAAGTTTTCTTAATCATCATCAAAATCTTCAAAAATGAAATAAAGTTATTCTTTTTTGGGAAAAGAATATATATACAGTGGAACCTCTATATCAGTAATATTTGATATTCGTCACATTTTGATGACTTTTTCCTCCCCCATATTTGTCAGTATTTTCTATATTCATCACCATTCCCAATACTGGTACTGATACTACAATCACACACCGCACTGACCAGCTAGTTGTGTTAGCTTAATGTTGCCAATTTAGCTAATTTTTTGCTAGATTTAGTGGATTTATGAAAAATCTAGCTATGCAAATTACCTAAATTATAACGGCCTAGCTACTTTTATAATGCTACCTAGCTATAAAAAAAAAAACAATTTTAATGGAAACAAAATGATTTGAATATTTTTATTAAAATGTCTGGCTATAAATTTGAATTTTGAGTTGGCAACACTATGTCAGCTAGCTATAGTTAATCAGTCTGCTTTGTGCGGTCATTGTATGTGTTCTTAGTTTCTCGTGTTGGTTATTTTCAAAATCTCAAGTTCCAATGGCTCCAACAAAGCACACTGAAGAAAAGGAAAGCTATTAGAACAACAATACAGATAAAATAGTTATTGCCAAATCTGAAAATGGAGAAAATAGAGAGGTTGTGGCCGAAGTTTTGATCTGTCAAATGTTGAGCACCGCCATCTTGTAATCCTAGAAGTTTGACAGTGGCATTTGGAACGTCATTGGAATAATGCTTGATGTTCCAAACGCCACTGTCAAACTTCTAGGCTTACAAGACGGCGGTGCTCAACGTTTGACGTTCACGTTTTACAGATCAAAACTTCAGCTGCAATCTCTCTAGTGTTTTCAACTTAGCCAAAGAATTTAATATGTCAAGATCATAACTGGACTTATCTAATGTTTTAATTGATGGTATGTCATCTTCTAAAAAATAATAACCTTACTCTTCTTCCTCTTTCTACCACTATATCGTTATTGTACTAAATAAATATAGTAAAGTTTTACAAACAACAAAATTTTTATTCTTTTATCTTTTTTTAGGTTGGGAACAGATTAATTGAATATCAGTTATTTATTATGAGAAAAATTGTTTCTATATTTGTCATTTTCCATATTCGTTAGATCCGGAGGTGGTGTTGACTGTCAAGATTGCTGGAATGTTTTTTGACGAAGCTTGTCTATAGTTTTTTAACCTACTATTTGAAATTAATTGTTTTGGATTCTGAACAAGTCTCATAATGTGGAAATTTACTAACTGTTTAATCCTAAAATTAATTATTCTAATAATTCTAATAAAGGCAATCCTGGTCCTTTCCCCTGTTCCACTCAAGTGATGTGCCATTCCAATATGCAAAAGAAGGGGCAAGGCCAGCCTCAGAAAGAAAGTGTAATAGAATTAAATACAGAATATCCAGAAGAAGAAATATTGAGTGAAGAATTTTTACAGCTTGAAGAGGATTCTATTGGATATAACTCTGAAACTTTTAAACCTTCAAAAATCTCTGAATATTTTGAACCATTATCTGCTAAGGAATCTCAGGTACAGACAGATTCACCATATTCCTTAAAATCAATTTATGAATTAATACAAAACAATTTATCACAGTTGAGCCATGACATACAAGGCATTAAGAATGAGCTACATTGTATGAAGGAAGAGAATAAAAGGTATCAAGGAGAAATGCAGAAATTATTGCAAGAAATGAAAAAACTAGATGCACTAGTTAAGTACAATAGTCATCTAAAAGGTATGTTGGAGTTTGAATTAGATAAATTGATTAATGAAAAACTAAAAAACAATATTATCATTATAAACTACCCTTTTACTATGACTGATTGTACAAACGAAATTAACCAATTTATTAAAGAGAAATTAGAAATTGAAAACTGTTAATTAGAGAGTTTAATTAGGTTAAATGATAAAGGTATTAATCCTATGGTCAAAATATCAGTAGATTCCAAAAGCAAAAAAGTTTACAACAATTTCGGAAGACAAATTTGACCTATTACTTGACGAAATATCTGCCAAACCAAAAAATATATAGAAATATAATTAAAGCCAAAAAGAAAAAATACTTTTCTACTATAAGTCACTCTTTAACAGGCCAAACGGATACCAAATTTTTTGGAAAGTTATAAACGGTTTTTGTAAATATCCAAAGGCAACTGACAGTCTAATAATTCCCCTGAAAATTGGTACAATTATTTTAACGATTTTTTAATTTGTTTTTCAACTAATAACAGAATGAGTGTAATTTATAATGATCAACAAAATAATCAACCATATGAAGAACTGTTTAATAGGGAACAAATTAATGACAAATATAGAGGTTCCACTGTATTTAAAAATACAGCCCAGATAAAAGAATTAGAAAATTAGATTATGCAAATAAAATTAAAGTAATTTTTACATACAGCAGAAATTATTTTTTACAAAAATCAGGAAAAAATTGTTTCAGCTGAAAGATAATAAAATATAAGTAAATATTATAATGGAAATATTAAGGATATATTCATATTAAAAAATATTAATTGAAAAGCAGAGGACAAAATGAAATTACAATATTTAAAAGTAAAAAATTCTATAAATTCATTTGTTAGTAGAGGAATAAAGTTTACTAATGGAAATTTTTTACTGTAAACAGTTAATAAAACCCAAAAATAATCACCAAGATTAAATGAATGCTTTCAAAAATTATTAAAAATTAAACTATAAAAGCATTTTTACACAAGAAATAATAGATAATATATGTATATAGGTTAGTAATTTATACAGTATGATAAATTAGCAAACTATCAAATTCATCAAAGTATGACAAAAAATTTGTTTATTCAAAAAAATAAAATCTTGTTTATTATATTAAAAAATCAAGAGAACAAAACAAAATATTAAATAATCTCAGATTATATACTCTACTAATTTTTATGAATTTTGTAAATCATCACTAATGACATCAATTTTAATATTGCTCTACATCAAGGGTGGCAAACCTTTTTGAGCACACATGCCATATACTAAGCATACCTAGTTTTAAAGATGTTTATGCACGCCAAAGTTTTAGATTTGGAATAATGATATTTAAATAAATTAAATGAATATTCTTTAATTAGAATAAATGTAAAAAAGCTGATTAAAAAGAGATGATCAGGTGATAAACTGAAAGGATGATTGAAAAAGACAGATGATAAATCGAAATTGTATAATACATTATGTGCCAGATGATTTCTCCTTATGTGCCACTTTGGGCATGTGTGCCATAGGTTCATCATCCCTGCTCTACACATTTGGATAGAAACAAAATCATTTATAAAAAAATACTTTAGAGTGAACATTCAATAATAAGCCTAATAAAGCTCATTTGAGAAAAAAAGCTCCATTTTAAGTAAAAACTGGTGAAACAATTTTGTGATAATATAATCAAAGTAAAAGAAAAAAAAAATGCATCTGGAAGACTGGATATCTTTTATCTAATTCTGAGATCGGTTAAACATTCTTTGGCATTAGTTTATGATCTTAAAATGAAAATTCTGAAAATACTGCAGTTCAATTATTAAATAAGAAGATTATACTTAAAATTTAAGAAATAAAGACAAATTCTTCTGAAATATTGTAAAAACAAGAGCACTTATAAACAGTGTTGACCCATATTTACAAGATACTCTTCAGTTCATTAATATTCTTGTTTTAAAAAATTGTATAGGTAATAAATAAAATTTATTCTCAAATAATTTCCTATAAAAATGGAAAAAAATATATAAACAAACCACAAAACCTGATAAATCTGTAAAGCCAAACAACAACAACAGGATTACATCGGGCTACTCTTCTGTGATTATATTTAATTAATTACTAAATAATTCATAACTAGAGGAAGGCATTAAAGCACCACCTCTTATTAAATTTAATAATTATAATTAAATTAATATTTATTAAATAATTTAGAATATTCTGAAAGAAAAGAATTGACCCAGAGTAGGATTCAAACCCACAACTCCCTCTTACCATGCAGATGAATTGCCAGTTATGCTACCCAAGCCTCCAGTCTGATCTCTTCCAGACATATGACAAGGGTGCTGAAGGCATCTCCACTCAGCACCATATGGATGGTTATATCATATTTATATATGTCTGGAAGAGGAAATCAGACTGGAGGCTTGGGTAGCATAACTGGCAATGCATCTGCACGGTAAGCAGGAGTTACAGGTTCAAGTCCTGCTCCAGGTCAATTCTTTTCTTCCAAAAAATTCTAAATTATTTAATAAATATTAATTTAATTATAATTATTAAATTTAATATGAGATGGTGCTTAATGCCTCCCTCTAGTTACAAATTATTTAGTAATTAATTAAATATAATTGTGGAAAAGTAGCCTGATGTAACCTGGTAGATGTTTGGCAAAACAAATATATTCTCTACTGGATTCATAACCCAAACGTTAGTACTAATTGTTAGAGAAATTTTTAAAAATTCACATTTAAAAAAAAAAAACTACAAATAATATGTCTCTTTTGAAATAGATGAAGGTATTAGAATTTAAAAATAATGACAATTTCCTTTAAATTCCTTCATTTTAAAATTATAATATATTTTGTATTATAATCATTCTGCTTAATTACAATTAATATCCATTTATTTATTTTTAATTATAGTTTGGTTATATTTAAGTTTATAATTAGGTTATTTAATTATAATAATAATAATTCAACAGATTTCCAAATCGTAGAAAATCCAATTCCAATTCAGATAAAGAATCAATATCAAATTTGAAATGTTCTTGTTCTTAATAATAAAATAACATTTGTTTTAACTATACAAACATTTATTGATTAAACTCCTAATTCTGGCTTGTGACTTAGAATTGTGAATAAAGAGTTAAAGATAAACAGATCTATTTGATCGTTTTAATTTGTGCCTTTTATCATTTACTGTAATTCAGCTTTAAGGGATATGTAACCTATTCAATTACTTCTTCTACAGTTTACTTAATTTAGTTAGTGAAACCTAATTTCTAAATTCTAATAATTCTAAATACACAGATTTACACACTTTTTTTTAAACTTTACATGTATTAATTTCGTATGTACTATGTGAATATCATCCAACTTACCACAAATAGTTGTAAACTTAACTTTAATTTTAGTATTTATTTCTGATCTTATTAAATTTATATACAATATGAAAATTTAAAAAAAAATCAATTCTCATAAAATTGCATAAAACCATAGTCTCAGTCAAATATGATGATATCAAATTAAGAATATAAAATACCTTCATCTTTCATATGTGTTAAACTTGTAACATTCAGTAGCCATTATAACTTTGTTTAAATTTGAAAAATACCATGTTTACCATATATATATCATATTTTAATAACTGGTAAATACAAAACTTTGATAGATAGACTAAACATTTTTAAGTATTTTGTAAGTATGAAAATTCTATGAAAATAACCATATATATATATTTATAAATTATTTGTTCTGTTTGTAATCAGTCTTAAATTTTAATGATAGTATGTTTCTATAGGATTTATTATAACAGGTTTCTACTGAATTTAAAATTAATAATAATACTTTTTTGAATATGTACATCATTATTATTTATTATGCTAGTAATTAATTTCACCTAAAGCTAAACTGATCTTGAGCCAAATCACTATTATGATAATTCACTATCTTCACTATATGATATATCTGTAAAAAGAATATAAAACATATCAGCATATCAATAATTTTTTAAATAAATTTTCAAATTAAAATTTATTATTATATTAATAAAAATATAATATCAAACAGTAATTACAATAATCTGATGTTGTTAATAACAAATTGATATTCTTCAATATATATTAAAATTGTAAGCAGCTATTTAGAGAATTTTAATAACAATGCTTATTAAAAATTTTCAAAAACATATTGCCATCATTAAGTAGTATAATTTTTTAAAATTTTAAATAATAAAATAAATTAAAGAGAAAAATTATTATATTTTATTTATTCATGATCACTTATAAGTATTGTATTTCATAGTTAATTTTAAAGCATCACATAATAAATCACTGTTTACCAAATTGTGTTGTCTTCATGTTAGATTGATTATAATAGGCAAATAGGGTGAGGCCCTGGAGGTGAGAATGTCTAGATTTAATCTTAACACCCCTTCCCTAGTAGTTTTGTAAATGAATGCACATTTTTTTGTTTAAATTATTTGCACAGTGTTATGATAGGAATAAACAAATAAATGTTCCTACTATTAGACCGACATTCCCAGTAGAGAATTTACAAACAACGTTCAGAGCTATGTTAATAGCTATGGATGAGAAAAATGAGAAGTAAACACAATGTCTGATCTAAAACAATGGAGATCCTAAGATCTGGCAAACATCTGTGATTGGGATCAAAGTGTTAAATTAATATCAACCTTTCATGTAATCTGAAATGGGTCTCAATTTTCATCTGGAGACAGATGAAGACTAACCAGATCATGGTAAAAACCAATTTCAATGTCTACTCAATGGACTCAATCTATAAAAACAGTTGTCCCAAGGACATTGGAATCTTTTTTGTTCAGTTCCTGTCCAGCCTGCTGTCTTGTTCTCTGTTAACCACTAGTTCTTCACTTGTTTGTGAATTTTACCAAGCCTCTTTTGTTGCTGACTGAAAAACCAACTCAAGAGTAGTGTGACAACACCTGATTCTCAGAGTTCCTCTACCAACATTGTGTCTATACCTTGAATATCTAAAACTTTCCTTTAGTTACTTGATTTTAAGACCTTCAGGGTTATCCTTATGAGAAAGATAAAAGTAGGAGCAAACACACCCATTATCTAGGAACTTTTATATAGGTTATAGATACTTTGATAACAGATATTGTACAAACCAACATTTCTCTCTCTCTAGAATAGACAATATTTTAAATGAATTTACAAGTCATTTCTCATCATGAATCCATGCACCTCACATTTGTGACATTCCCTTTAGATTAAAAAAAAATCCAAAAATTTTTTCTAATTTTAATATCTGGGGATCAAAAATCCTGTGAACTCAACAGTAATAACATAAATCATATAAACAATAATATGATTAATGTATATGAATAATATAAAATTAATGACAATTTATATTAGATTCAAAGAAAATTCAAATTCTGATTACATAATGATGATGCTTGATGAAAAACTATTATTAAACATGATGCTTTATTAACATAGAACATCCTGAACATAATTATAATATTATATCAACTGGATCGGCAGTTGCCAACTGGTGGTCTATGAGAAAATTTTGATAGTCCATGGAGAAATTTGGATATTGATCAAGTTAAAGTTACGAGAAGTATTACAAAAGGAATGCAAAATGCTTGGTTGCTTTTTCTCACTCATCGGGGGTTTTTTATTCAAATCTAAAACTAAACACAAAATGACTTATCAATAAGTAATAATGTCAATAAATCAATAAATAATGTTGTAAGTGCAATTGTCACCCTTCATGAGAAAAGAGCCAAGAGATCCATAAACTTATTTTAAATAAGCAGCAACTTGTTATAATTAAACAAGTGAATTTCATATTAATAAAGTAAAATGGAACTTTTGTGATCATTATTCTATAGATGTTTGTATTGTGTAAAAAATTCATGATAGTGGTCTGCAGAATTCAAAATTGATTTTAGTGGTCTTTGAGGTCAGAAAGGTTGGCAACTGCTGATCTAGATTAATCAAAAAGTATGTTATCTAAAAAGAACATTTTCAGATAATTATTGAGATTCAGTACTCAATAATATTTTTTAGTTCATAAACTCCTATCAGACTCCTGCTATTTATCAAAAGTCACTTAACCAGTTGTAAATTTTCATTTCTATCAAAAAAGATGACAAGAACAGATACATGTGCACCCATAACAATCCACCATTTTGAAAATGTATGCAGTGTGCCCCTCTCATTTTTTTTAAATTTTGCTACATTAGAAAGATGTAAGGAGCAATTCATGATTAACCAGAAATCCACTGGTCAGTCATGATTGCCTCTGTCAAGAGTTACAAGCATCTTTTGAGGTCCTAGTGAAGGGACCACCAGTCTTTCAAATAAGCTCCTTTTCCAATGCATGGTTAAAGGTCTTCCTGAGGAGCAAATACAATAAAATAAAAGAATAGTTCATAAAAAAAGAGCTAAAAGATTTAGAATAAATTTTAAAATTTAAATGAACAAATTCTAATATATTTAATTACAGTAGAGCGTCGATAAGTGGAACGTCGGTAAGTGGAATGACCGGAAAGTGGAACGATTTTCAGTCGGACTGTGTCGTGCTGAATCGAATGTTTTTGATACTAAATTTACTTCTAAAGTATAATTTTCATGTTTTTTATATTCTTTAATATATTTATTTTGTTTGTACAAAATGCAGAAATAATTTTTAACGATACGATAGCCTCGATGATTATTATAAAAATTTTTGTTAGGCTTAAAATTGGCGAAAATTCAACACGAAGCGACACGCAACGGAGAAAAATTCAACAGGAAGCGATACGCAACGGAGAAAAATTTGAACATCGGACGGGTTAATGTATTTTTTCGTACAAAGTCGGAAACTGGAACAAATCATTAACTGGAAGGACCCCAGTCCCCAATTGGTTCCACTTATCGATGCTCTACTGTATCTGAATTATACATTAAATGAGCACATTTCTATAAAGACGCTAAATAAACACATTATTATACTTACAATTAGTACTAAGTATCAATAAATATATTAAACATACAAAAAATAATATAATACATGATAAAAATTAAAGAACCACGAATTAGTTAACTAGAGCTCATTTATGTTAATTACCTTGTGGATTAAATGGCACAGCTCCAAACAAATCTACTTGTGACAAATTTGAAGTGCTCATGACTAGACGATCTTGGTTTTTAATGAAGTATACATCTAATGCAATTTAATATTAAAATGTGAGACAATTTATAAATTATATTAATTATGTATAAATAATAATGTGACGATCGGGATATTGTGAACTTTATCATTTAATTATATTCATATAATGTGAAAATGTAATTAATTCATTTCATTTCTCCTGTGAGTTACAAAAACATACTTAAATAGAATTATAACAGTTATATTTACTACAGTCTTTTTTGAGTGGATAAAGACCCGAACTCTCAAATGGATATGGATGTAAAAGAAAATGTTGTAAGATCCCATTTTCCAATTTTAAGAATTTTTATAATTTTAATTGGACTAACTCTGTTTTTTAAAGAACATTTTAATATTAGATGGCTAAGTAGCCTATAAAGGAAGGTCTGGTCATCTAAGGAAAAAAATTGTTCTAGAACAAAATAAAAAATGGAGATCGTCTAGGAAGGAATTTTTCCAGAATGACTGTGTCTTAGTTTTTTAAACTAAAAATTTAACATCCGACGGAACTTCAAAAAAGTTATATTTACATTAAATAAATTATTCATATGAAAAAATATACCAAATTCATCAATAAATTATATTAGGAAATGTTATTACATAAACATAGCATACAAAGTTATGAATTATGACATATGAAAGTATATGTATGCCAATAATGCTTGCAAGGTCCTACATATGAACAAATCATTTCCTGCCCTAGAGTTTACAAAAAAAAAAAAGCAAAAATTTATTAAACTAGAAATGTTAGTACAATAGAGCATCGTTTATTCGAAAGCTTTCCAGTTGGACTGTGTCGTGCTAAATCAAATGTTTTTGATACTAGATTAACTTCTAAAGTATAATTTTTTTTGTTTTTATATTTTTCAATATATTTATTTTGTTTGTACAAAATAAAGAAATAATTTTTAACGATACAATAGCCTCGATTATTATTATAAAAATTTTTGTTAGACTTAAAATCAACGAAAATTCAACATGAAGCGACACGCAACGGAGAAAAATTTCAACATGGGATAGGTTAATATATCAATTATCCAAAAAATCAGTTATCCAAACAACCCCAGTCCCAATTGATTCGGATAAATGATGTTCTACTGTATTGGACTTTCTGACTAAAAAACAATATATATACACTACAACAAAAACAACAACAGTTAAAACACTCAAGATCAGACAGAATGGAGTTTATGTGCACTAAAAGTATAAAATTAAAAATGAATAAAAAAGCAACAAGACAATTATTTTTGTTAAATTTATTTACTAATAAAATGTGTGTATGTATATGTATATGTTATATGTCAAAACCCATTTTTAGTTAGAATGCGTTTTAACTAGTTGAAACTAGTTTATACTGGATGTCTTTGTTAAAACCCGTTTTGTCTAGTTAAAACTAGTTTTCTCAAATTCATTTTTGACTAGCAGTAAATTCTAGTTTTAACAAAGACATCCAGTATAAACTAGTTAAAACACATCCTAACTAAAAACTGGTTTTGACTGCAACATATAAAGTGATTTGGGGTAAGATGGTAAGCGGGGGAAGATGCCTACTTTTTGATATTTTCAAACGGTGACATCAGATATTGTCATGTGTTTGTATAATAAATCGTTGGGCCAATATTGAGTGCAGAAAGCTGTAGTTGGCTACCGTTACCTCATTTTCTACATCTGAGAAGAATAAAAGCAAGATAAGAACAAAGTTTTTGTTGTGAAATGTTTCTAGAATCATTTTAAAACTAAAAGTTAAAATAGAATTTATTAAAAATTGCAAAAAACAATTAATGTGTGATGTACTTAAGGTTCCAAAGTTTCCATTGTGAGCTACCACCGATCCCAATCGGACATGCTAGAACACATGACTCCACTAGGCATCTTACCCCAACAAATGGGAAAGATGCCACATTTTTTCTTGGATAACATGCCTATTTTTTGTTAATTGAATTCCAATATGCCTATTTGTAATAAATTTTTGTTTTTTCGTTTTATTGCAGGATATGCACAGAAATTTTATAAGGACTTCTCAAAAAGGTTTTTGGACTGAAAAGAGCTTTCAGCTAGCTATAGAGCACTAGACTATAGTTTTAACTAGACAAAACCTGTTTTGTCTAGTTAAAACTAGAAGTTACTGCTAGTCAAAAATGAATTTGAGTTAAAACTAGTTTTAACTCAAATTCTATATATAATATATAGAATTAATAATATATATATTTATATATTTTATTAGTAAATAAATTTAGCAACCATAATATATGATATTTATATCATGTTGTTTGTTCCAGTCTTGCTATATCTTAGGCACTCATTACTGAACTTATCTTAAATTCTTTTTGATTCAAATTATTCTTTGACTATACAAGAAGATAATTTAAACATTTTGATATCATGTAAGTAAAATCTAAAGCAGTTTCAATATTAAGCTTCATAAAATACAGTTTATTAAAGCATCATATTTATTTATTAAATAATAATAAATTAGACATATTTCATTCATGTATATACCCTACAAAAAAAATTGCTAGAAATGAAACCTTTGCATAACCCACTCCACTGTATGCAGCAATGGCTGTTCCATAGGCAAGAGCTCTTAATTGCAATTTAAAACCAGTGTGTAACCTTTCCCCTCATAACCTGTATCCTCTTTACAAATTCTTTTTTAAATACACAGCCAACAGGTTATAAGTATTAAAATATAAAAATTACTTTTTACAATTGGATAATATAATTAAAAAAACTTAATATACTTACTATTATGAGATTGACTTTTAATTTTTTCTAATTCCTGACCTATAATATGTTCTTCTGTCATTTGATTAAATGGTACTTCATCACCAAATGGATTCAGTTGAGTAAGATTCTGTTGAACACAAGAAATACTAGTGTCTAAACTAGATTTCTTGCAAGGTAATCCATAAGGTGCTAAAAATTGTGATGTTTCCTGAGCAAATGTTCTGTAAATAAATATTATACTAAAATATTTTGATCTTATAAATTTGTAATTAAAAAAATATAGTTAATATTTAAATCTTGAATTTGCATAGAAGGTATCTTATTTTTTAATTATTTTTTTTCACATTTTAGTTTAATAAATTACTTGATTCTTAAATACATTGGACAAGTACAATTTCAATTAGATATTCAAACAACCTGATAAATATTACTAATCATATTAGCCTCACAGTAGCCCAATACAATCTGACTGTAATGTTTGTATTTACTTAATAACTGAAATTAATCAGTGAAAACTCAATCTATCATTCCTGGATATGTTGCTTTCCTTGAAATGTTTAATTTCTAAGGTCCCTGAACAAATCTTATTTTAAACTATGGAAATTAAACCAACATCAATTACTTCTCAATTTATTGTTTTCCTATATCTATTAATCATAACTTTAGCCCTGAAGAATGTTAATCTTGAACTCATCATTTTTAAAAAAAGAGAAACACCACAGACACAAATGTTAGTAGTCATCTGTAGTAGTAATAGCAGTTGATGATTTGAAGCATGGTGTAGCAGGTTGCAGTTTGAACTCTATACTTAAATTTAAAAGCTGGATGTCATGCCTATCTTTTTACTAAATTAAAAAAGAAACTTTCACAAAAAGACATTAAATATGTTTAAAATAACATTTTATTGTTGCTAGCACATTCCACATATTATAAGGCATCATCCTCAGGCAAACATAAATTGAAATAAACCTTTTAAAGCTGCTTTTTTTAAATTTAAAAGTTAATGGCATTAATCATTAGCTTTTAAATTTAGCTGGGCAACCTTGTATGAATCCAGAAATAGGTAACAAGCTGGAAAATAAGGGTGATGGTGGTGGTAGTTGTGGTGAGAGAGCATAGTCCAGATGGAAAAAAAAATATCTATTTGTGTGTAGTCTTGCCACATCTGATGACTAATATTTAGTATGAGATGCAAGATTTTAAATAATGAGTTGTGAACAAAATAAAATCTTTATGAAGAAAAATTTAAACTCAATAGTTTGTGTAATGTCCACTATTGGTCCAGATTCGACCAATCCTGTTGAGACACAAGTCGGCCATGACAATCTGTCTCATTCTTTTATCGTGTTATACGAGCCTCTTAGCGTGTTATACGAACACAATCACAATTTTTCCGCCGTGTCATACGAATTCGTCTTATATGAACCCATGTTATAGGGGGGGGTCTACTGTATTTAAATCATTATTACAGTCTCAGGTATTGTTATAATAATGTAATGATTCAAATATCATAAACTTAAATATATTGCAGAATTGCATCCCTTATTCTATTGCTTTGTACTTTGCATCTGAATGAAAATTTTTCTATTTTTCAAATACTTTCCATGTGTAGAACTCTCCATAACTCAAAATGGCTTTTTTTTTGGTCTCTTCAAGTTCAAGAAGTTTTATTGTATACACATACCATAAAATTCACATTTATATATTTACATACATAAAAAGAAATATTACATTATAATGTCATACCAGTATCATAAATGACTGATTTGTCACAAAGAGTTGAATTAATTTAAGTGTAAGTGTTTATTTTGATTTTATTTTAATATATATCTGTTAGCAATAAAATCACACAACAATTTTTATGAAAGGCTTTGATTTTACTTATAAATAATTACTTATAAATAGTTAAATAATACATTACTTTTAAATTTTAATAGTTATAAAATATCACTAAATAAAAAAAATTATTAAGATAATTATTTTTGTCAAATAATTAAATGTAATTCATGAAATTAAATGATTCTGTACATCATTTTAATCATTGATAAATTAGAACCAAATTTTGTGAATTAAATATATTATTAAATTTAATTTTTTTTAATTTTAAATATATTTTTTTAACAATACTTCTTACTGTAAACTGGATGAATTATAATTCTTTCTTCCACAAAAACGTTAGCAAGTTGTATAAACACCTAACACTGGATTGTCAAGGTTTTTGTGGAAGAAAGAATTATATATTTTTAAACTTTATAAATAGAATATCATCAATTTCAAGATTTACTGATTACATAAAATACTTTAAAATTACTTACTTATTGAAGGCAGAGGTATCGCTTACATTGCGCCGATGTATTCTATGTGAATGTGTAGGATTAGGTGAAGCTGGTGGAGTAACTGATCCCAATAATTTTCCTGAGTTTTCTCCAATAGTCATAGCTGATTTAAAACCTTGTGTAGAACATGGTACTAATGGTAACTTAAATGTTGTTACATCACAATTACCACGGGAGTTTGGATTTGAGTCAATAAAGGGATTGAAATTAGATGAGTGAGAAAGTATAGCTTCTAGTGATGCAGTTCTATTAGTAGAAGTTGATGGCTGAATTGTAAAATTAGCTGATTGTTGACTTGGAGTAACAACTGTTGAACAAGGTGCAGAAGCTGATGAAAAACCTGAAATTATTGCAACTGTTTTGTATAAAATATATTTAAATTAAAAAATTAAGTAAAAAAATATATATTTTAGGATAATTTTATTATTCTTATAGTGGTTTATTCACACTCTAAACCAGCAAGCTTTGAAACAAATTCAAATAGTTGTGCAAAAATCTGCCAAACAGGTTTTCTTTGGGATATATAAATTTCCTTCACTGTTTTTGATCTTTTGGTAATTGTAACACATTATAATTTATCATGTTATATTATGCTTGCGGTAGATATATGTAGCTTCTTACATTTTATTTATGTAACCTGAAATATAATCTAGCTGATTCATTCCTGAAAAGTATACAATATAAAAATAACAAAATAAGGGAATTCCTAAACATACAACAATGAAAGCAAGGAATGTTATGATCAGAACAAAATTTTGATTTTAATTCTAAATGATACAACATTGAAAAAAAAGCAAACTAGAATAATATACAGGCAGTTTAAAAGTTCCCAGAATTGCCCTCCAGATGGCAAAGGAAAGATAAGATTGTATGTGCATTGTTGTGGGGAAGACAATTACAATGTCTGCTTTCAGCTACAACTGGTCTGGACATGTTCCAGTGCATGGTGGTATTACTGTTTCATTTTATTTTGATGTGAGTGTTTGTCTTTCAGTGCCAAGTTGCAATTTGAACAATGTGCCAACATCAAGTTCATGTGCAAATTGGGAAAATCTGCTTCAGAGACACTATTGGTCCTGTAGCAAATTTATATTGAAACTGCATTAAAGAAATTTACAGTTTATGACTGGTTTTAAAGTTTTAAAAAGATAGGAAACATTGCAGGATGACAAATGCAGCAGGAGACCATTCACATCCAGAACCAAAAAAAAAAAAATTATTGCCAAAGTGGGACAATTGATTCATTTTGATCTATGAATAACCATTGTGGAGTTAAAACAAGAAGATGGTATCTCTCATGAATCTATTCATGCAATTTGACAACTTGAAGTTGAGACTTTTGTTCCAAGACAGCTAACCATGGATTAGATAGCTGTCACACACTGCTCACTGCAGATCTATTTGAAAAAGTACACAGGACTCAACATTTCTCACGAAGAACCAAGATCATCATTGATGATGAGTCAAAAATGTTCACTTACAACCAAGATCAGACTGGCACACAGCATTGTCTCCCTGACCAAAGAAATCATGCCTTATCAAATCCAAAGAAAAAATGATATTCATTGCATTATTTGACATGAACAGTATATGCACCATGAGATCATAATATCTGGACAAAGTGTTAAAGGTCACTTCTACATGCAAGTTTTGCATAGGTTATAAGATGCAGTTTGGAGAAATAGTGAGACAAATGATGAGGAAGATTGTTTCTGCACCATGATAATGCCCTAAGCCACTCATCACTTGTTGTGCAGCAATTCCTTGCTGACAAAAGACTTCCTCTCATTACCCAACCATCATACTCATTGGATCTCATTCCAAATGGCTTTGGATGTTCTCTAGTTGAAAATGGGTCTCCAGGAGATATATCTTGCAACCATGGAAGACATCAAATCTAAGTTGATGATCAAACTCCTGAATATTCCAAAAGAAGTCTTCCAATGGTGCTTCTAACATTAGTAGGATCAATGGATCAAGAGTGTGTGTGTGTGTGTGTGTGTGTGCACGCACGCACGTGCATGTTCTGAAGAATTCTACTTTAAAAGTGATTAGGTAAGTGTTCCCATATGTCCTACCATTAAAGTGCTATAACTCAAACAAGCTATACACTGCTATTTCAAGAACTTTTTTGACTGTGTTCAAAATTAATCTTATATATTATGGAAACCATATTTGATTACAATTCTACAGAAAATAATTAGATTTCCATATATAGACATTTTCTAATTTATGATGGTCTAAATTATATTTTACAAGTATGATGATCTGCAAAAATTGCCAGAAATTCATAAAGCAAAAAACAAAAGAAATTTTACTTCAATAATTCTAAAACTATATTTACAGCAAAAGTGTATAATTCTCTCAACAGATGTCAAAGCAACTGTCAAACAAAATCAATAAAGGGGTCTGACAGTAGCTACTACAACACAAGTGTTCTAATTTAATTTCTGTTACTTTTAAACAATTATGGTACATATATTTATTAAAATGTATATTTATGTAAAGAAACTATTAAAATATTCATGTACAGTTTTAATTATCAAAATATTATAATTAATATATAAAAATATTTTAAAGGCTGGAACATAACTCATACAAATACATTATAACTTGTATTCTATTTACAATGAGTTCATTTATAATACTTTCTCCAGGATATAATCCATCATAAATCAGGAGCTGTCTGTATTTAATTTTTCATGATGGTATAATGATTACATAATTTTAAAAAATACATCTACTAAAATTATAATAAAAAACAAGTAAAATGGCAAAGCCATTCTTGGATGAGACTATGTCTTAGAGAACACGAGAAATGCATTTGCAATTCTCGCACTCGTGCCTGTTTGTAGAAAAGTCTAAGCATTTTGTATTTTATTTTGACCCAGTTCTTGGTCCCCTGACTACCTACAAGTCTGGTTTATTTTGTGTGTGCATAATTTGGGCACAAAATACTCTGTGCCAAATTGCAACTTCCGACATGTACCCCTTCATACCTCCAAGGTGTGCAGCCATTGACAGCGGTGCAATTTTAGAGATGAGACATAGTCTCGTCAAAAATACAGGAGATTATTTTACAAAACAAAAGAAATTACATTCTGTTCATTAATTTTATTTCATTTTTATTCATTTTTCCAAATAATGCCTTAGATATAAGTTTATAAGATATATTAGATATTACCTCTATAAATAATATAAAATACAATAAAACCTCTGATCTCAAATTCCTCCTTGAGTTGAGCTAGATTATTGGTCCTGGCAAATACCCTGTACTAGTGATGTGCAAACCATGGTTGAGACCCCTCTGGGGGTCATAAGAGAAATTTTTTGGGGTCACCAAATTCAAAGAAATTTATTTGACAACAAAAAATATAGGCTTTTCTTCAACAAGTATCAGGTACCAGTATAATAGTGAAATAAAAATTATATTTATTTTATTTAATTATATTTAAATTATAGAAATCCCAGAAAAAATTTCACTTTAACTACATTGATGATTAAAAAAATGTCTACTGTCTATCCAGGGGTCCCGACAAAATTATACACAAAATGGGAGAATCAGAAATGAAAATAGTTTGCACACCATTACCCTATACAATATGAAGTATTTTTCTAAATTAAACAAAATTTTACATATATCAACATCATCCCTTCTTAAATCAAACTAGTCAAACTCAGCAAGAACTGGCCAATGTATTAAGTTTTGTAAATTTTTTTAACATGTTGCCTGGTAAAGCAGTTTTAACACAGCTGTAAGCCAATAAGAGCCATTCCATTTGAAATGAACTTTGCCATTGGTTTACTTATCCAGCTGTATTAAAGCTGCTTTACCATGCAACGTGCCCTTTGTTCATGAGTAAGGATTGCCAATTTAGCAGAAAACCCGCCAGATCTAATGAGAGTATCAAAATTTGATGTAATTTTTGTTAATTTTCCACTTAAAAATAATGAAATGACACATTATTTTTAAAAAACATGACTTAATTTGTTAGACAAATAGATAAATACATTTAAAAAATTTATAAAGTATCTATTCTTTCTTAATTTATTTAACTCACCAATCCAAACAATCCTATACAATAGCTAGTTTGAATAAGTGAGAGTGCACTGTAATCTCTGATATTTAGAAAAAGTAATATCAGAAATGTCTTACACAAGATATTTGTTATTATATGAAATATATAATCTCCACCAACCTCAGGATTAATACAGCAGGTATCAATTTTTCTAATGTTTTCAACCTATATAAACATCCTGAAGCCTGATATTTTAGTAATATGCCAAACAGTGGATTAAATCTGGCTACTTTACTGCTATTATTACCTCTAGTACCAAATTATTTAGAATTTAATTAAAAAATAATAATGGTAAAGTAGCCTGATTTAATCTGGCAATTGTTTGGGTTTTCAACCTACTCTGAAAGTCTTGTAGTTTCAAGAAAATACGAACATATTGTAATGTTCAATAAATTTTCAAACAAGAAATGTAATCTTGGATCAAACACAAATCAAAAGACCTTTGGAGTAAATCAAAAACATTAGAAAAGCAATATTTTTGATGCCTGCTGGATAAATACTGAGGTTGCTGGAGATTATATATTTTATATTACATTTCTCCAGTTCAGACTTTGAAAAATTGTTACTATACCTTGCTATTATAAAATCTTAGTCTCTTTAAATTATCATTCTGATGATAATTTTTTAAGTTAAATATAAAAAAAAGAGTAATTAATAAAATAACTAATCTACTTTAACTATACAGTGGGTGATCGGTTAACGAACAGTTTGGATAAACACTTTCGTGAAAGATTTTTATGTTCAGACAACAAACACATGTTCAGATAACGAACACTTCACAAAACATACAGAAAAAAAAGCAACATAAAATAGTAAATACTGATTGGTCTTCCCTTGTCTCCAGGTGACAATTTGAAGCTTTTTGGAGCTTTGGAGATG
Organism: Centruroides vittatus; assembly: GCF_030686945.1. Taxonomy (NCBI): domain Eukaryota; kingdom Metazoa; phylum Arthropoda; class Arachnida; order Scorpiones; family Buthidae; genus Centruroides; species Centruroides vittatus. The sequence continues at coordinate 1,170,895 of NW_027122180.1, read as the reverse complement.
TCGACATCAACACTCAACCCAATACCGATTGGATAGTATTCCTCCAAATTTTGGAACTCTCCCTTTTAATTCCAGCTTTTTGTTTACCTTTCTGACAAATAATTTTTTATAGTCTTTGCGAGACTGTCGGGTGGGTACTCATTAAATTTTGCATCGGTTTTTATTTATGAAAAGTGAGAGTTGAACTGTCCCATCAGATGTTTGTTAACGTTTTAATACCAAATTTCAAATTTTATCTGGGCCTTGAATTTAAATAATTTTTTGTGCACTAGTGGATTTTTGTTCTCTGAATTTTTGTAAGTGCTTTTCTGAACTTATTTAAAAAAGAAACTGATAATATTATGGAGCATAAAAAGAGTGGAGTATCAAGAACTGTGCTCACCGGAGAAACCAAGCAAGATATAATAGCCAAGGTAGAGAGTGGGAGGAAAGATGTCTGATGTTGCTAGGCAGTATGTCTTGAACAGGTCTATGGTAAACACAATCTTAGCTATGAAAGATATATCAAGAAGTCTCTAGCAATTAAAGATCTTCTGAGGATGTCAGAACAACAGGCATCCAAATGGCATCCAAACCAGAATGAGATTAATAGGCTTGGAGATCTCTACAATTACAATGCTATTAATTACTTCCGAAAAATCCTGAAGAAGAGAGAAAAGCAATCAACGTTGGACAGATTATTTAACTCCCACAAACGGAAAAAAATAAAGGATAAAAATACATATATATACAATATATGTATTTTTATTATTACATATATACTTCCTTACTACATTTATTTATATTTTTTATTTTTTGGAGTCTCCAGAATGAATTAATCAAATTCCCATAAAAACCTATGGTAAATTGATAATCAGTTAACGAACAATTCGGATAGCAAAAAAAGTCTTGAAATGGATTATGTTCCTTAACCGATCACCCACTGTTTACTAAATAACTTAATAACTAATTAACATTATCTATGAAGATAAATATAGTATATAGGTAAACAATTATAAATAATTTCTAAGAAAAAATGATAATAAAGTAATTAAACTGTCTTTCATATTTACCTTTATTAGATATATTTGCTTGTTGACTTGGTGAAATACTTGAATTTGAAGGATTTAAAAGATTTGCTTGCGGTAATAATGGCAAACTTCCTACTGCAGGTAATACTTGATGGCCTTTAGGTCTTTGCCTGGGTGCTACTGATGTTCCTTCCAATATTGGTGTTGATGTCTGAAGTCTAATTATAATTAAATATAAAACTTACCACTATTCAATATAAAACAAGTTAAATATCTTGAAATTGATCTATAAATAAATAAGATATTATTTATAGGATAACTTGATATTGTCAATCTTTTCATGTCTATGTAATCAACATCATGTGATGGATGAATTATGAACTACACCAAGCTCACAATAGTAGTGCTGGATAGGACAGTTCATTATGTACAGTACCTGTGCAAGGAGCAAGATCGGTCTGCGGAAAGTTGTGTGTCAGTGATATGTTTGAACATGGCAGTGTCTAAACAATACATATAACATGTTATGCTTTATGCATTCCATTGGGGACATTCAGCAACCTTAGTAGCACAAAACATCAATGCTGCATATGAGCATAAAATCCTTGAAGTTCACAAATGTCAAAGATAATTCAAAAAATTTTGGGTAAGAAACACCAGCTTACTGATATGCCACAACAAAAAAAGACCTGCTAACTGGTGAGTAGCTGTTGAGGAAAATCCACTGCAAACAGTTGACAAATTAGCCACAGAACTCCATTGAATCCCTTCAACTGTTCGACACCTGTATGACCTAGATTGTGCGTCCAAACTGGGAAAATGGGTATCCCATGTATTGACACCAGAGCAAAAGCAGCAACATGTGAACATTTGTAATTCCCTATTGACCTGTCATAGAAGAGAGCCATTTTTGGACAAAATAGTGACATGATATGAAAAAATGGATCCTGTACCACAATGTTAAATGCAAATGCCAGTGGGTGTGTAAAGACTATGTTGAAAAACAAGAACTCCACCCACAGAAAGTAGTAATGTGTATTTGATGGGATACGTATAGTATCATTTATTTCAAATTGCTGCCACCAAACAAGATAATTCATGGCAAACATCTACTGTCAGCAGTTGGAACAGCTACAGGCTGCATTGCTAGAGAAACACCCTGCACTGGTCAATCATAAGGGTGCTGATTCAGATACAATGCTCACCCATAAACAACAAGAATAAACAGCACAAAATTACAGAAATTTCAATAGGAGAAAATTCCCCACCTACATTATTCAACAGACCTTACACCAACAGATTTCAGTCTGTTTCATAGTTTCCAAAGCCATATAGACAAGAAAACACTAAAACATGGAGAACATGTGGTAAACAATGTCCAAGATTTTTAGGTCAAAATCCAGAGATTTCTTCCACAGATGGATTCAAAAACTGGTTGACAAATGACAGAGGGTTGTGGCATCAGGTGGCAATTATTATGCTGATTGAGGTTGTGTTCCAGATATGTTTGCATTCTTCCTTACCATCAGAAAAGAATGTTACTTATGGGATGACCTGATATTTAAAAGTGCATTTGTTGTTTACATTTATTTCTTTATATTAATTAACAAATAAAAACCTAATATTAAAATGAACAATTATTTATTGTGACTGGGGCTGGTACTAAAGTTTATGCCACCCTGGGCAAGACATGCATTTGACGTCCCTTATCTCCCTACACTAGGTATTTTCTAGGAAAACAAAACTGAGCTCTGTGTCATAGGCTTTTCTGTTTTGGTTTCACATGAAAACACACATGGTGACATGCTTCTAAGATTCTGTCTAAAGCAGTTTAAAACATGCAGGATCTGGAAATCAAAATATATGCATATAATGTAAATTGTCAATTTTTAAAACCCATCTTTCAAAAATTTCAATCATTATCCATGCTTCTGTGCTCGACTGATATTCAATTGACTTAGTTTTAACATTTTTGAACCATAGTGGTTTGTTGCCTTCCCAATCATCATCAAATTAATTTTTTGGATCCATCCATATTTGTTCAAATTAAAAGCATTGTTCTTTCCTTGCTATGTTTACTTCCACTACAACACCCATCTTTAAAAACCAATGTTTTGTCTAGGGTACATTTATAAAACAGTCCGGTTTCATCATCAACATTAAAAATGTCCTTGGCATATCTATCTTGAATCATTTCTACCAAATCACTTTTCTACCTATCAGCCACCTTTAGATTAACAGCTCTATTTTCCCCACAGACAGATTTGAAAGAAATGCTATTTCTTTCTTTAAATCCATAAAGTCTACCAGTGCTGGTTTAAAAGCACTCCTTCCCAGGTCACTAGCAAATTCCTCAGCTTTTGCTCTAAGGATGCTCTTGCTTTATCTTTGTCATTCTGTTTAGTCACACTATTCAAAATTTTTTTAAAGTTTGAGTGAATTACACAAAATACATTATATTGGATAATGTATTTGGTGTAATTCTAAAGCCTTTTTCAATCTGAGATTTCTTTTTTAATCTCTTTCAATTCATGTATAACTGCTACTCTTTTGGCACAAGTTAATGTTTTGTATTGCATATATTTTGTTTTTGACAAAGATGACAGGAAAATTCACAGAATCCAATAAAAACTGCAAAGTAAACTTACAGTAGCAGCAAAGCAATACTTTTCATCTTTGTTATACACAATGAAATAGCTCACTAATACTATATGCAAAAATCACAAAAAAGGAAAAAGTTTGCAGCAATAACTAACTACTTCCCGTAAATACAAGGGTAGACTGATCAGCCACAGTGACAAGTGGTAAGACACTAACATAAACTTAGAAATATCTCCAGTTTGGTAACAGTCATTGTGTAATTTGTAACAGTTGTAATTTTAATAGTCATTTAGTAATTGTCACATGTAATTTAAACAAAAGGTTTAAATTACATGTGATTTTTTGCACGTTTTTAATAAAGAATTAAAGGAACCAAGGAAAATTAAATTCAAATTAAACAAGTTCAAATTAGCTATGTTTAACTGTACTATCAAAATATAATATCAAATTTGCAAAGCCTCTAAAAGCACGAAACCCTAGGCATTGCCCTTTTGCTTTTATGTATGGTTGCCTCTGCCAATCATTGTTCATTTTCTTGATAAAACAAAAAACTGATCAGGGTCTTAACTATGTTTAAATTAAATTATATTGATTTTGTAACAAAACTTAATGTGTATCTAAAATGTTAGCATTTTCTCAAGATCACATATCAAAATACTATATATGCTAAAACTCATTTACTCACTTGAGAAACTATTAAAATATTACATGCAGATTATATAAAAATGAAAACAAGACCCAATTCTTAACTAATATACATTGAAAAAAGTAAATTGAAAAATTACCTTTGTTGTGTTGATATTGATTTTTTAGATTCATTTTCAGAGAGGGGAACAGGAAGTTTATTTAAATCAGGAGTAGGTGTGTTCTAGAAAAATATTATTATTAAAAAAATTAATATTTTAAAATAATATATTTATGTTTTAAGACTAACAGTATGTATTTTTAAAAATAAATTATGGAAGATCAATAAACAATCCATCTTTTACTGCATCAAGTCAAAGTTTTTTCTTTCAGGAAAGAAAATGTTACTTTATATATTTTGTTTTTGTTTATAAATTACATTTTGGACATATTGGGTTAACTTAGCAGTGGTATCTTATTTTTGGAAATTTTCCAATGAACAGTGCAAAATATGTATTATACTAATCATCAATGCAACAATAGATGAAAAATTTGTTTCCAATAGAGTTTTTACAATATATACTCAATAAAAAAGACAATCTGAAAATTTTTGGGTTGTGCAAATCATACATTGGTTATGCTAGGAATGGTTTGGTTTGTGTTGGCAATCTGGACAAAAATGTAGGAGTTGAAGTTACTCAAATTTTGATGAGAAGTTTTCACAATTCTGGCATGAATCTAACAACACAGTTTTTTTCACAAGTTCTCTCTAGTTACCTACTTCAAAAAAAAAAAAAAAAACATTATGTCTATTGGCAAATTGAGACAAAATAAGATATTTCATAATAAATGAAATCAACATGAAATCATTTGCAGTGAAACCTCCATTAACAGACACTCCCAAATAGCAGACACTGCTACTTAACAGACATTTCTACAATCTCCATACCCTTCAAATAGGACATCTATTATATTTATCTCTACTAAGTAGCAGACACTGTCATCCATAACAAACCTCACAAAAATGCAATGTACAGCCTTCAGTATTCTGAAACAATTAATTATTAATACATATGAAATATTTTAAAATGAAAACAAAAACGTTGGTTCAAATACTCTTTCAGATGACAAATTTTGACCATAGGTGTCAAATAAAGACCGGCCAAAAATAAGAATAGGAGAGGAGGGCACATTGTGAAAAGCTGAACAATACTATTTAACTGTTATAGAAGACTAATCTGGTTAAGTTGTCAATCACTACTTATCTTCATACATATTACTTGATAACTACAAAGCAGACAAATCACTATATCAATTTTCATTCATCACTCTATAAATGCAAAAATACTGAATACATTTCCCATCTCTTGAGGTGACTGACAAATTGCTTTCATAACTTGACATTCAAACTGTCACTGCTAAACTGACCTTCGTTCACTCTTCTGTTCATAACAACTGCTTCATTTTTCTTTTTTGTTATTTCCACCCATGTCATTTTTGATGAATTAATAATTAATCAACGTTTATGTTTTGTCATAATTTTTATGTTCCATTTAAAGTATCCTGTCCAATTTATTTGCTATTTAGAATTCAATTAAAATGAGATTTTTACAGCTAAAAAGAAATAATATACTGTATATATATTTTAATTATATACCCTACTTATACTTTTTGGTATATTCAAATTTCTAACATGAATTTGATGTTTTCATAATCCATCTTATTCTTCATTATATGATGAACAGGTTAAAATTCAGTATAGCATGTACCTCTTAATAGCAGACAAACTACTTGGTCCTGATGGTGTCTACTATTTGAAGGTTATACTGTAGTTTATTCTTCAATGTTATGTTTTCAAAATAATACGTCCATTATCAGTCCAATTACACATACTGAAGAGAAATAAATGTTATTTTATTGAATACTACGCTTTATGACACTCCATCAATGATAACAAGAAAACTGCAGGTAATCCTATATTATAACAAACAAAATTTAATGTATCAAAAGATAACCACATATATGTGTAAACAGCAAACTAAGCATTGGTCCTGGTATTCTTTACAAATATCATTGACAAAGCTTCATTGAATGCATTTATTGTATTTACAAAATGTAAGGTCTGAAACCCTCACTTGGCTTACATGTTTTTTCAGCACTCTTTCTCTGTGTAAATGGTAATTCTCTGTGAGTTGTAAATGGTAATTTATGTCAAATTCAAAGTGGAAGAGACAGCGTCATGGTAAGAAATTAAGCTGGGAAAGTAGCTGAGGAAGAAATTGAAATTCATAAACAGGTAGCTTTGAGTCTAAATACACATAAGAAAAATGAGGAAAGCACTTTACATGTCAATTATGCAATTGGTCCAGATGGCTTAACTCTCAAGCAATAGAACACCTCCTTCCCTAATTATGGGTTATTATCCCAGGGAGTTTGTAAGTACTGGCGGAAGTGATAGCTTAGCTTGGGAGTGAGGAAGATACCCATCCCTTCCAATCCAAATTCGGTTCCTAGCAACAGAACAGGAGCCAATAATGGAAAAAGAAGAATCAGATAGTGACCAATTGAAAATGGTGATTTGAGTCAGAGACAGATCCCCAAGGACACAGTGGTGTGCATGTGTGTTTGTTTCTCATCGATGGTTATTGTTAGTGAGTAAAAGGCTCACACACTCAGTAGTGTCATCACCTCAGCTGCAAGGCACTTTAAACCAGTTAAGCTGAATGAGAGATCAACTATCTTCCAATTTTCAGCCCAACTCCTCAAGAGAGAGATCAATGACCTCCATCGTGTTGACCCACCATCTGCATTTCAACCACCAAGCATCTTCCAATTATCAAGTTCAACTTATATCAAGCCAATGTCACCTCCTACCTGGACCCCAAAATACTTTGGGTGTCAACTTTGATTGTTTATAAGACCTTTTTCCTTCAAAATAAATGCAATTATTTTTGTATGTCTGTGTACATGTCTGTCTGCCACCGCTACCCCCTTAGGTCTTCATTTTCTTGTGTCATACTAACAGAAGCATGAGAGTGGTAGGTAATCCTACTTTCTAACTTATTGTAGGGGCATTTAACAAACAAGTCATTGTGTATTAGCTCACAAAAAGAACACTAAAATTATAATCATGTATCATAGATTATTTCTTCATGATTTGGCAGAACAACTGATATTACTACTAATGCAAAAATCTGCAAATCCTACATTGTGGCATGGAACTGTGAACAAAGCATTTTATAGAATTTGCTGGATTGTAACCAGTGCAGAATGAGAATCAGAAAAAAAAAATTGTTCTATGCACCTTTCAAATAAAAATCAAAAGTAAAACAGTTTACAAATTGTGTAAAAAATAAAATTTGTCATGAACATTCAATAAATTATGTCTAGCATGTTACAATAAGTAATAAATTTTTAAATAATTGTTATTTACAAAATAATTTGTTAACCAAAATATATTATAAAAAATTTCATTGTTTGATTTCATATTTTAAGTCTAATGTATTATTAATAAAATATAAACTAGTTTGGCCTATAAAGCCTGGCTTTTGTGAATCTTTATACCCAAATGCTATCTGCATCTTGAGGTTAAAAATGTTTAGTTTTAACAGCTCAAGATGATAAAAGTCATTTTATTAACTAATCACCATGATTACAAATTCTGTCAACATCAAAAAGAAAACTGAAAACTGAATAATCAAAAAGTTTAATTATTAATTGTAAGGTATTAAAAAAAAACAATTTCTTTCCAGAAATGTGTTAAAGATATTCATTTGTTTCTAAAAATCTTTAAACTAATGTTTTCCAAAGTAGGGCAATCATTTGTTTTAATTGCCATGATTCTTTGTTATTTAAAAAAAGAAAAAAATTGATTAGTTCAAAAGAAGCTGCTGTGTAGCAATAAGCTTATTCTAATAAATTTTTCAAACTTTTTATGATTTCAAAGTTATTAATCAAATTGAGTATTTTTGATTCCTTTCTGCTAGTGATAAGGTGAACTGATATTAGCTAGGCAAGCAATTTGCTGTAACAAATTATTTTGCTTGTTATGAATAGCAAGAATATTCAAGAAACAATAAGCAAGAACAATTATTAGAATAAAATGCTTACATTTTAAGGTTGCATTGCAAAACTGATAATCAATTTTTTTTAATACCTACAAAGGAGCTGAACTAATTGAGCATTAGAGTACATAAAACATGGCAGTATGATAATGATAAACTTTAGAAACAAAAATGCTTTCTTAAGGACAGTTATTTATTTTGGAATGTTTAGTCTCATTTCAAGCTATCTTCAGAATGCTATAAATCAAAATGAAAAGTAAATCAAAGTTAAAACAACAAAATAGAATATTTACTGTTCTGTAAATATTTTATTTTGTTATTCTTTGATTTACTTTTATGCTCAGAATGAGATAAAGTGAGGCCAAAAATGTTTCAAAGAATTTTTTTTCTGTCCTGAGCTAACAGCCATTTTATAACATTTATTTTAAAACTTAATAAAATTTTATAAATTTCTTACATTAACATTCTTGATAGGACAATTTCTATTCATCAATTTAAATGCTACATATGAAACTTGAAATATATCTGGTCTCAAAGCAGGATCTGGTTCCAACATATATCCTGTAAATAAATAATGTGAAATTTTATCCATTTAGTCACTTTATTTTTAAATATTAATTAAATTCAATATTTATCATTTTTTAAAATATTTTTGTAAAATCTATGTACTTTAATATAAATGTTATTACGAAACAACAACTTACTTATTAGACAATGTAACTTAAATGAATATGGCGAATTATTTGGAATAGAAAATGTTCCAGTTTGAATAGCCAAGACACTTTCTCCAAATGGAAGAGTGAAAAAACAAAGTTTGTATAGTAAACACCCTAATGCCTAAATAAAATATAATAGTATTATGAACTGAATTTTACATTTTAATAATGAGCAGAATAATAAAATAATGAAATTTACAATATAAGAAGTCATTCATAATATTTTGAATGTTTATATTATTGATTTAATTTTTACATAAATCAAAATTTAATTAAGAATAATTTTAAAGAGTGCTGTGATCAATCTTAGATACATTGCTTCTTTGATTTTTTAAAAATTTAACTTGGTCCTACTGGCTTTAAGACAATATTTTATCATATTCATCATGGATTTATTGAAACCACAATATGGGTAATTGGATCTGAGAAATGGAGACCAACCTAACCAAGAAGATTCTTAAGATAAGCCAGACTCAAATCCAGGCCTGCAGAATATCAGAGGAGTGCTTTACTATCTCAACCATCTAGTTCTGCTTTTTGAACTGATGTGGCATAGAATGGCAACTATCTCAAAACTTAAGATCATTCTAATGCAACTACCTACTAAACTAATTCAGAAATTATTCTCAATTTATTACATTTATTAATTGAGGAATTATCCTGGTCAAGATTTTTAGTATTGAGCAAGATTATTTTCACTGTACAGGTATCCCTTGATTAGCACAGTTAATCAATCCCTCAATGCTACCACATATATCAAAATTGCATTAATCAAATAAAACGATATCTCATAATCAACCGAATAATCATGCGAGGATCCGAAACACCCCCTTTCCCCCTTTTTTTTGAATAGTATCGTTCTTTTTATAAACCTTTAATTCTATGGAAGAATGTGAAGTAAGAAAGTTAAAGAGGCCTTCCAAGGTTAACAACCGCAACGATCTTTACAAAATAGCTGTTAAAAATATATATAAACAAGAAGGAAATAATCATTTGTATTGCAGTAATTCGATAAACGATAGAATCAACAAGACGGGAATAAGCGATGTTCTCATCCCCCTTTTTTGTTGCACGTGACACGTGCAGCTGCAATAAATCCCATAGATCGTCGTCGAAACCAACATTGGACATAAACAATATCGAAATTGTAGACAAGATTGTAATAATTATTGTCAGCTACACGCTAATTGATGGGTGAGAGCTGTCATGTCAATAGAAATTTATATTTTAAGTTTACCTCTGCGAAGCACTTAGGTCTGTAATTAAAACAAACATCTCAATTCCCGGCATCCGTACCAACAAAATCCAGACATGACCACAATAACAGGTGTGCAAATAAATCCTGGCTATATAACAGTTCACACCCCTTGAATTACAGTCCCTGGCCAAATTATTAGACGCACTACAGATTTTTCATAATTCAAGGTTTCATACCCGGTTTGGTGTAGGTCTATCTTATAAATCATAATTTTGATAAACGAAACTTATTTTTTAATGTCATTGTATACCTATATTTGTTATATTTCATTACAATGTTAATATATTGGTAGATATCAGAGCTTAGACATTGAAGTATAGCGTACAAGTACGAACGTGTTTCAGTCGCGTTCTCGCTTGCTACTGGTGTGAACGTGTTTCTGTTCACCTCTTGTATTTAGGTCATGGTATACAATTACGCAAGTGTTTGTTTTCTTCGATAGTAGTATTTTTACCAACCAGATATAATAAATTGTGATCTTTTGACATGGGGAAAAAGGGAGAGCTTTCACCACGTAAAAAAGCTGAAGTCAAAGCCCTCGTTAATACAAAAATGTATTCCAACTGTGAAATTTCACGAAGGTTGAATGTGTCTGAAGCTAGCGTACAACGTATAAAGAAAAAAGTTGAATCAGATCAAGATCTGAGTTCGAAAAGAAAAAATAAATGCGGCAGAAAGCCAATTTTCAATCCAAGGTCAGGAAGATGTCTTAAGAAAATTTGCTTAGAAAACAGATTTGCTACCACTAAATCAATAAAATCTCAATTGGAAGATGCAAAAGTGAATGCTTCTGAGTGCACTGTTCGCAGAAAATTGAAAGATCTGGATTTTAAGGCTTACCGTCCAGCAAGAAAACCCAAGTTAACAGTTGCAATGAAAGCAAAGCATTTGAAGTGGGCCAAACAGTGGCATGATAAGGATGTAGACTTCTGGAGATCGGTAATTTAACATTAAATAGATTATTTACTATAAAATAGACAAATTAACAGTAGATACTTGATTCATAAGATATATTTTTTTTGTTTTCTCAGGTCTGTTTCAGCGATGAAAGCACATTTGAAATTTTAGCCAACGAAGCTCATTTTGTCCGTCGTCGTAGAAATGAAAAATTTCATTCTGACTGCATCATTCAGACTGTTAAGCACCCCACGAAAGTAATGATTTGGTCTGTCATCAGTGGCAAGGGCACTGGGCACCTGTACGTAGTAAAAGGCACCTTGAGGCAAGACCAATATAAAGAAGTCTTGCAAAATTGGTTGCTGCCACAGGTTAGAGAATGGTTCCCAAATGGAAAACCATTTATTTTTATGCAAGATGGAGCTCCCCGCCACACAGCCAAGTCTGTGAAAACATATCTACAAGAGCAAAATATCCCTCTGTTGGATTGGCCGGGTAATAGTCCTGACATGAACCCCATAGAAAATGTGTGGGAGCTCATGAAGAGGGAAGTGGCCAAAGAGGTCATCACAACCAAAATGCAGCTTTTGGAAAAAATCATCCATGTGTGGAATCATCATCCACAAATACAAGAGACAGTCCAGTCTTGCATCGACAGCATGCCGTGCCGGATTGAGGCTCTCATAGCTGCAAAAGGTGGCTCAACAAAATACAAAATTGCCATTTAAATTTTGTATTTTTTTACTATGTTAATAAAAACAAAAATTTTCAATAAATATAATGATTTATTCATGTTAGCACCTATGTAATAAAGTAAACTGTACATTACAAGTTAAATTCATTGGTAATAAATATTCAAAGAACAAATTGTAGCAGCTGATAATTAAAATTTGCATAAAAACTATAGCGCGTCTAATAATTTGGCCAGGGACTGTAGGTATAAAAAGGTGTTCACACCCCCACTAGTGTGTGTGACGTCAAGGATCTCGAATAGAATTAATCCACAATCTTCCTCCGTGCCCTCCACTCGAATTGACGCCGACGACTTACGGATAGCAAGGTAATTTTTGACCTTTCATACGGAAATCTCTCTCCCCCCTCAGTTGGTCGAGGTTTAGTAATAATAGACAGAGGAAAGGGTTATAAATCTCTCAGAATGCGAGTACGAGCATCAAACCCCCGCTAGCCACCTCATTTGTTATTCCGTGAAGGATTATTGTCGCGTCTAAACTATTATTATTAGTATAACCATTACTGTCATTTTTAGTAATGTATGCATCTTTTATATAATATCCTCATTAAATATGTTTAGAATCTTAAATAGGTGTGATTACTCGAACGCAGCCAACACCTTATCGACTTATCCACGACCTCCCACTTGATTTTTGCCCTCCTAAATTGCCATCCATTGACCACGTGAGCGGGAATCACCTCCCCGTTGTCGGATAACGGGTTAGACCTCATCGCGTAACCCCCGATTCTCACAATCATGACCCACTAGAACAAATTATCGGTTAACAGCAAATATTTTAATTTTAATTTTGTCATCTGTAAAGAAGTTTTCTATGATAAAAATGAGTAATTAATTTAAAATGAAATTTCAGAGCTATCTAACTTTGTCAGACAAAATTATACTTGATCCAATTTGTTTTTTCACTTAATGCATGTGGAACACAATCATCATGTAAGTGACACTAAGATTTGCTGCAAGTTCACAAGTTATTTGTCAATTATAACAATTTCTTCCTGAAATTTCTTTGTTAATGACATTTGGGTGCCCCATACATTTTATATCCTTTAGATCAAAATTTCCCAAACAAAACTTTCAAAACCACATTTGACATGTCTGATGTTTAGGAGCACCTTCCCCATACATACTACAAATATTTTTTGCTGTTTGTATAGCATTACATCATTTACAAAACCTAAAAAGCATACATAATATGCTTTTTATCTGCACACATTTTGATTTGATTTTACACAAACAAAATGAAGTAAAAAGTTTTAAAATAAGCTTCTGAACACAATCTTAAATTAGCAGTAACATGTTAAATTTTACAACTATGGTAATCAAACTACAAATCTATGTTAAGTAAAGACAGCTGTTAAAGGTGCATTAATTAAAACTTCTGCTGCATGTAAAGGAATTGTTGTAATTAATTTTGCATGTTAATCAAAACCATGTTAAGCAAGGGATACCTGTACATGCAATATTTTTGAAAAATAAAGACAACCAATATTAAATAATGAATAGCAAAGAAGTTTTATATGAAAAATTTGTTGTATGTAGTACTTAAATTGTGAGTGGCTAAGAAAATAGTCACAAAGTTACAAAAAATAATAGATGACATATGTAAAAAAAATATTTTTGTTATAATTATGTAAGTGACTAAAAACAAAGATTCACAAACACAAACTATTTATCAAAAAAGATAACTTGCATATAAATTCTCATATCATAAAACCAATTACAAACCTTTTTAGTGAAAATCAGCAATAGGCATTGAAAACTTCATACTAACTGAAATGATAACATGCACTCAATTTCCTGAATGTCTGCTCCCATATGCTTTATATATGGGAAAAATTTCTTTTGTGGTTTCGGAGAAAACATTAGAAGATAAAATAATTTCTTAAGTATTTCAGTTCAAAGGTTCATCAGTTTATTCAGGAAATGTGAATGCATGTTGTCATTTCAGTTAGTATAAAGTTTTCATTGCCTGTTTTTGGGTTTTCATTGCAAAACAAATTTTAAATGTTTTATTATATAAAAATTTATTGGTGCATGCTATCTTTTTTTGATAATTACTTTCTGTGTTTACATGTTTATAGCATGTTTTTTGTGTCATTATTATGCTGAAAATTATGCATGCAAATATTTTAAAGAAAATTGAAAGAAACAAGAACCTGTAGTATATCAAAATTCACAGTATATCTGATGCTAATTATAACAAAAAAGTGATATTATAGGAATTTATTCAAAATATTAAAGATATATTAAATTTTTAGAAGCAAGACCCTTAGAAAACTGCATTACAGAAGAACACTCATAATACACCATTAGTCTGAGAGCAATTAACTTAGTGAAAATATTCTGTGTTCCTCAGAAATAAGTAACAAAAAGCAAATGTTAAGCAACTTCTCAAATATTTCATAGAATGTGTACTAAGTATCAAAATGATTAATGCATTTTATATTTGGATCTGTAATTGAGTTATAATGAATCATGTTATAACAATTTCAATTTTATATTAAACAAATAATGAATAATTTTCTAATTAAAGACGAATTAAACAAAAAAAAATCTTAAGAGTTAGAAATACTATCATCACAACTTTGTTATTTTGTTGCTTTTATTGATGTATTTCAAATTTACAGTATATTTTATAAATAATGCCTTGGAAAAATTTTCAAAAGCTTAAAATTATCCAAGAAAAAAAAATCTGGTTATATTAATTTGCAATATCTTGTATATATGTAGTATATTTTGTAATATTTGTCTAATACATTAAAACTTATAAAAATATGTATATGTATAAATTGATTTGTATATAAATAATATTTAAAAGAATTTCAAAATAAATGTATAAAATTTTTTAGAACAAAACATTCAAAATATTATTTTTCTGACAAGTACGGCAAAAATTTCTAAATTTTTTCTCTGCAGTTTAATTAAATAAATTTCATTAGAACTTTAAATATTTTGAAAAAAGAGATCACATGTCCCCTGCACTTAAAAAGTTTTTTGAAAACCATTTGTCAGGATTGTGGCCCTTCCCTATGTCATCATTAGCTTGATCAACTAATGTTGCTCTTTGTCATAGACCAGATAGAGCAATAACCTAAAAAAGGACCATGAGTTGAACTCTTTCCAACACTTATCAATGAGCCTTTCCAAAATAAAAGAAGTGTAAATAAACAATATAATAACTTCATGTGAAAGATACCTGTGTGCAAACTTAATGTCTTTCTTAAGATTGTTTGAGGCTGTGTCTGTCTGATCAATTGTTATCGATACCATTTGAGTCAAAAATGTAAAGAAAAGAAATTTGTTTTTATGAAGAACTGATCAGTCCCTTATTTGGGGTAATTCTTATGTAGTTATTATGCTGTATATATACAGTAATACCCCAAACTTATGCGATAGGTGGGACCGAGCGATAACTGTGCAAGTCAAATTCACGTAAGTCAGGGTATAACTTCACATATAAATACATACAAATTATTTTTAATTGGGGCTGGAGACTAAAGAAAACAAATTTAGAAAAAAATGTTTAATAAAGTCTTAGATAACATTGTTTCCATCTCGGCGATAACACCGTGACGTTTACGAATGATGCTTGTATTTAAAGATTGAGCATTTTTCACAGCTTCGAGAATTTTTTCTTTACTTTTACAATTGTTCTGATCGTTGATTCCAGTAGATCAAACTTCTTTGCCAATTCACAAATTTTCATTTTTGTATCGAAGTCTTTAATAATGGTAACGTTACATTCCAAAGATAAAGTTTTTTTTTCTTTTTTGATGCAGAAGAATCAGTTCTACTTCATTTGGATGACATAGTAGAGTCTCTCAAGTCTCTACTATGTACAAGTAGATAAAACAAACACAAAAATAAATAACACAAAATAAATTGTAGCTATGCGTCAATTCCGTGCGACACATCCAAACATGTAAGCTGAACAATAATGTGGGGGGAGTGAATAATCAAGAGTTGCGTGGCCTCAAACAAAAGACGAATCATCGAGATTTAAAAATCGCATAACTCCGGGTTCGCGTAAGTCGGGGCAGCGTAAGTTGAGGTATTACTGTATTCTTTTTTTATTTTATTTTTACTGGATTTTTTGTTACAAAAGACTACAAAAAGAATACAAAATATATATATATATATATATTTTGTATTCTTTTGTATTTGTATTCTTTTGTATTTTGTATAAATATATATATATATATATATATATATATATTTTTTATCTTCTAATCCTAGAAAAAATGTATTGCTTATTTTAGTTAATTAGACAAGCCTCTTTGACAAAACCAATAACAGTTGTAGAAAAATGCTCTTCTATTCTATATAATGGTGGAAGCTGATGATGGGAGCTAATATCTCAAAAAATGTTTAATTCGTAAATAAAAATGTCTGTGGATACCTTGAAATTTTTTTTTTTTAGCATCAGTGTTATTCAGTTTATATTGTGAAGTCAAATATTATAATGAATAATTTGTCTTCATTATACTTTCACCTTTTTTCAAATATTAATTTATATCACATTGATATTAAATGGTACTGTATGTGTTGTTAATGTAAATTGTAAATAAACTGGCACTATTTGCATTTGGTATTTTTAATTTATTCAGCACCCACTTCAGTTTGTTAGAATCACTAATTGTTTCTTTTTGAACTGTATGATTGTAGGTGCTTCTTACTATTTTCACTTTGCAAAAATTTAATCTTTATCACTCACCTTTACCCATCAACAGTGATGAGGATGAAGCCTCCTACCCAACAACCCACCATAACTTTTGTCACTTATTGATTGCCCAAAAATTGATAAATAATCATCTTGCTTTCTATTAATCTTTCTTAAATACATGTATATCTCACATTTATTTTAATGTTTAATATCAAAGTGTCTGAATCTTTATTTAGAAATTTGATGTCAATAAGGTACCTTACGAAACCGATGACCAGTATGCAAAGAAAATTGGAAAACGAAAATTCACCATGAATGTTTTTGAACTCCCCAGAGTTCTTCAGGCATTAAATGGATGTCTGATAGAACATAAAAGCTTTGGAATACAACCATTTGAATCAGACATGAGAAATTTTTTAAAGAGCCATGTTGCGCTTGATCATTCAGATGCCTAGCAGAGACCAACATTCAAACATTGGTGTCAATCAGTGCCTGCCAGGCCATCGACAAAACCAACTCCTCCTAATAATTAATGATGTAGAAATGATGCTAGATTTAAATATGTGCATGGCCTCCAACCATCTTAGGTGTTCAGTGGGGGTGAAGCGAGAATGAACCTCGCCCGGTTGAAGTTTGTCTCAATGTCTGGATCCGTGATGAATATCTCTCAGCATGTCAACCGCATTGACACACTGAGAGATAATCAACCCAAGGACAAAGAACAGGTCTCTATTACATTTAATCCGTACTTAAACTCGTGTACTGAGATTGCCAAGAAACACCGGGTTCGTGTCACGTACAGGAGGTGCCTAACTATTTTTGACATCCTCTGCTATGGGAAGGACCCTCCTAACCCAAACAGACTCCCTAGCATATACAGTGTCCCCATTAGGGACAATAGGTACAACAGGGACCTAGTTTACATTGGCTCAACTAAGTGCTCCTTGGGAGTTGGATTACAGGAGCATATCGCAGATATACAACATGTGAGAACTACCACAGCCCTCACTACATATGCTGTGGATCCAGACATTGAGGCAAACTTTAACTGGATGAGGCTCATCCTTGCTTCACCCCCCCCATCGAATACCTAAAATGGTTGGAGGCTGGGCACACATTTAAATCTAGATTCATTTCTACATGCATTAATTATGAGGAGGAGGTGGTTTTGTCGATGGCCTGGCAGGCACTGATTGACACCAATGTTTAAACATTGGTCTCTGCTAGAATCTGAATCTGCAAGTGTGACATGACTTTTAAAAAATTTCTTGTGTCTGATTCCAATGATTGTATTCCAAAGCTTTTATGTTCCTTTGGACATCCATTTAATGCCTGAAGAACAACTCTGGGGAGTTCAAAAACGTTCGTGGTAAATTTCATTTTTTCTTTGCACACCAGTCATTGGTTTTGTAAGGTACGTTAGTGACTATATCCCGGTGTTGTGTGTTGTGGTTTGATGATATCTTTGTGACCAGAAATATACTGTAAGAACATTCTACAAGCATTCAGATACAACTTTACAGAACAGCAGAAATGAACCTTAACAGTATATAAATGTTTATGTTATTTTACTGAAGCTGTTACTCTGTATGGTAGGAACATAACTCTTGTTTGTATCAATTAGCTTATGATAAAATTGGTTTCATTATACATTGTTTCAATAAATAAATAAAAAAAAAAAAAAAAAAATCACAGTTTCCAAGAAGTATCAACATTAAGTAAGGACTTACTATTTAAGAACTTACTATATTCGCAGTTCTAAACATTTTGTGTGAGAAAATCATAAACTGTTTAAAAATAACTTAAAATAACAGTTAAAAGCAAAATGAATGAGCTTATTAGTCTATGAGTAAACTAGTTCTTATTATACATGATAAGAATCAAAGAGATAATGCAATATGTTTTAAACCTGTAATTCTATTATGCGAGATTAACAAATTAAATTTTAAAGCATTATATAAGTTATATCAAAACAAGAATACTAGTTCTATACTATATCAATCAAAACATTTTAAAACAAGAAATCTTTGCTATCCAGTAGTCTTTTCATTAAAAATTGAACAAACATTTTCAACCATCTTAACTATCTTCAGGTTCTAGAATAGAGGGCCCCCAAACTTTTTTGATTGTCAACCACTTCAATGATGATGATGATAATGATGATGATGATAATGTTTAATGTTAATAATAATAAATAGTTGTGGAATGTATACTTAATATTATTATTATTATGTTGGGTTAAGTGAGATATACTCGGTTAACACCGGTGGCTGTGTACTATGCCGGACCAGAGTCAAGGCATAGTAACCAAAACAAAAATTAAAGAAGTGTATCAGTGTGTGTGTCTGTATTCAGGAATTTTCTCACAATATGACATGTATTCAATATAGTGGCCTTCTGTAGTGTGATGTATGTGTTTCTATTCAATTGTAATGTGCCCAGGCTTTTGTGTAGTGTGTGGGGTATGACACCTGTAGAGGAGAGAACAACAGGTACAATAAGCACCCTATCCATCCTCCACAGATGCCTTATTTCCTGGGCGAGTTCTGTGTACTTGCTAATTTTTTCAGTGCATGCGTTTTGTATATTGTGAGTGTTTGGAATGGATATGTCTATAATGTATGTGATTTTATTGTGTTTGTCAATGAGTGTGATGTCTGGTCTGTTGTGGTAAATTGTTTTATCTGTGATTATGGCTCTGTCGTAGTACATTTTGTGCGTGTTGTTTTCCAATACTGTCTGTGGAATGTATTTGTAGTATGGTTCGTGGATGTCTACTAATTTGTGTTTCTTTGCAAGCTCTTGGTGTATTATATTTGCTACTTGATTATGTCTGTGTAAATAATCTGTCTGTGCCAAGAGCTTGCAACCAGAGGTGATGTGTTGTATAGTTTCCGGCATGATGTGACATTTTCTGCATGTGTCATTTGTGAGTGTTGCATCTTTGAGTATGTGTTTTCTGTAGTTTTTAGTATTTATGACCTGATCCTGTATGGCGATCATGAATCCTTCCATCTCCCCAAAGAGGCATCCCCGAGCTAACCAGCTGTTTGACGCAGTTTTGTCAACAAAATCCTGGGCCAGATCATAAGGATGCCTGCCATGGAGTGCCTTTCGAGCCCACGATTGCTTAATGGTGTCTGTGCTTTTTATATGTTGCGTTGTGTCCATATGATGTGAATGTAAGTTTAATGGTGTGTTATTTGAGTCTGCTAGAGTTACTGCTTTATGTAATTGTGATGTTTCTTGTTTCTTGTAGAAAAACTCTCGCAGTGATTGTATTTGTTTGTAGTGAAGGTTAACTATGTCAATCAGGCCACGTCCGCCATCTTTACGTGGAAGGGTTAATCTTTCTGTGGCAGATTTAGGATGATGTTGTTTATGCTTAGTAAGTGTTGTTCTTGTTTTCCTTTGGAGTTGCTCAAGATCTGTGTGAGTCCAATGTATAACTCCAAAAGAATATGTGAGTACTGGGATGACATATGTGTTTATTGCTTTAACTGTGTGTTTTGCATTTAACTGTGTTCTGAGAATAGCATTTAACCTACTTTGGTATTCTTTAATTAATCTTTGCTTTATTTGTGCATGTTCTGTTAGTTTGGCCTGTTGGAATCCTAAATACTTGTAGAACTCGCCCTCTTCCATGGATTCAATAACGTCTCCATTTCCAAGTGCAAAATCTTCTTTCTTCAGGATTCCTTTTTCTATGTGAAGTGTTTTGCATTTATCTAGGCCAAATTCCATTTGTATGTCCTTGGTGTATGAATGTGTGATTTGTAGGAGTTGATGAAGTTGTTTTTGTGTGGATGCATAAAGTTTTATGTCATCCATGTACATGAGATGTGACAGTGTATAGTGTGTTGTTTTTTCATGCCTGATATTGTAGCCATATTGCGTGTTGTTTAACATGTTGGATAATGGGTTCAAGGCTAGGCAGAACCAGAGAGGACTCAAGGAATCTCCTTGAAAAATTCCTTGCCTAATAAAAATTTGGTTTGTTCGTATGGAAGTGTTACTAACCCTGAGATGTAGTGTTGTTCTCCAGTGCTGCATAGTGTTTTGGAAGAATGCAATGAGTGATGGATGTATTTTGTACATGTGTAGAATATATAGCAGCCAACTGTATAAAACACTGTTGAATGCTTTTCTGTAGTCTATATATGTCATGTGTATGTTTCTGTGTTGTTTATGTGCTTGCCGTAGAACGACTGAATCTATGAGTAACTGTTCTTTGCATTCCGTGGTTTCTATGGCAACCTTTTTGTTGTTCTGTAAGAATGTCGTGTTCTTCAACATGTTTGTATATTTTGTTTGCAATACAGGATGTCAATGATTTGTAGAGTGTTGGAAGACATGTAATTGGTCTGTGTTGTGTGGGGTCTGTGGTATTGTTGTTTTTAGGTTTCATGTAGGTGATGCCCTGAGTAAGAAAATTTAGCATGTCTTGTGGAATGATGATAATGTGTGTTAGGTGTTCAGCTAGTTCCTGGTGCAGTGATGTAAACTTTTTGTACCAGAAATTGTGAATGTTGTCTATACCAGGTGTCTTCCAGTTGTGTGTTCTGTTAACAGTGTATTGGAAATCATGTATGTTTATTTCAGCACAGAGCATAGTTGGTATGTTGTGCAAGTTTCTGTTCTCCTCCTCGATCCAGCCTGCATCAGCATTGTGTGTGACAGCACTGGACCAAAGAGAAGACCAATACGTTGTGAGTTCTTCTTCTGTTGGTGTGCCACTGTACTGTGTATCAGTGTTTGCTATGTTACTAATTTGTCTGTAAAAGAGTTTTTCATTGTTTGTAAATAATTTATTTTGTTGTTTTCGTAGTGTACATGTTTTGTATCGTTTGAGTCTATGTGCTTTGGCAGCAAGTTTTTGTTTTAGTGTATCAATGTATTCTGTGATGCGTGTGTTATGATGTTCATGTTTTGTGTGTGTTTTTATTTTCTTGAAAATGTTTTTGAGCTGTTTCCTTAATTTGGGTGTTATGTTGTTTTTAGTGTATTGTGTCAGCCTGCCTAATTGCTGTCTAATGTCATTTATTTGTGTTTCTATTCTTCTCTGCCAGGCAGGCTTGTGATAGTATTGTGTTTTCTGTGTATTTGTCTGTGATTGTACTTTCAGTCCATGGTGTGTCACTACTGTGACTGCCCCAGCATAAACTAATGTATGAATGTCTGCGAGTGTAGAAATTGAATGAATGTAGTGTGGTAGTAAGTGAGTGTTTACATAATTTAGTGTTTTTCCTACTTCCTTTGACGTGTTGATTTTTGGTATTCGTGGTCTTTGTGTGGGATCTGTACCTGTATATTTAGTGAGTGTTTCCTGAAATATAAGTGAGAGAGTATTAACTAAATCCATGTCTATGTTATCAGTGATGGATGAGGAAGTGTTTGTAGTATCATTAATGGTAATTATTGTATGTGTGTTATTATCAATGCTTGTTGCTGGATTATCCTGACAGGTTACATGATCTTCATTAATGTTAGATATTTCTGTCTGTTGATGTATTTGATCAGCAACCTGTTGTTTGATAAGTTCAAGTGTTGTTTGTGGAATAAGGTTGTTGTGTATAATTGTTCTTTTTTGATCAATAACCCTTTGTTCGGTCACAGTAAGATGAGGATACTGTTGTGTGAATCTATGGTGTAGTTGTTGTCTGTATGCTGTCATGTTTGTTTCGAGTTTTGTGATGGTGTAGTAAGTACGGATGATAAACTCATTCATTTCTACTGTCCATTTCATCCATTGGCGTGGTTTTCCAGCCTTTGTGGTCTGTGGATGCATTGCCACAGAAACACCAAGGCTGGGTTAATTCCTCACATCTGTTGAGGGCATTGCAGTAGCCATGCTTGGGCCGGTGCTGCTTTCGCCACCGGTAACCAAGGGAGACTGTGGCCTATTTTTCGAATGTGAGCCTCTGCCTAAGCCACGAACGCGGACCTTGTTAACCCGGGCGACATTCAAGCCAGTATCATATTTAGATCTGGTTACTACCATGATAAATATCTCCACAGAATGTGGGTGTGGTCACTCTTAGCTTCATTTCTTCCCATAGACCTTACTGGCATGGGTGTCCCTACCAGGAGCTTGTGCTCCAGCCTGCATTGCCCTATGGATCAGTAAAATTACTGGGCTCTCCCACCACGACCAGGTAGTGACCACAGGAGAGTTGTTATTGTTATTATTATTATTATTATCAAGTATGTTCCACAAACTATCCTTGAGAATACAACACAAACTGTATTTTGACAGAGTAATTACAACAGAAAACAATTCATCACAATAGACTGAATATTATCCTCATTGAGAAAGTGCACAAACTACCTATATCATTGACATCACTATACCAAATACACAATCTATAAAATAGCAATAAAGTAAAATGCAGCAATGAGTTGCTCAACTATCCTGGCAACACTTAAAATTTTGATGCTGCCATCTGTTATATTTTATTATAAAAAACTTTTTATATTTTTAATTATTATAAAGTGGCAAAAATCTTAATTTTGAGGGTAGGGATGGTTTTTATAAAAAATGCTAATAATGAGTAAAATCATCATTAAGTTTGACCCTACTCAAGATATAACACATGACTCCCATTTATTTCCCTATCCCATTGACCTTTAACCACTAAAATTTAGTAGCATTAATCCCTCAATACACAAACCTCCCTGCAAAATTTCAGAAATTTTTGACAAAGTACAGGATTTATTAAGCTTCAAAAAGGGTGAACAAAATTATGTGCCCCACACATAACCATCCATACATACAAAAACCTCCCAAATTTTTTTGCAGTTCTTGACATTTCATAGTCCTGAATCCAAAAATGTAAAAATCTTGGGGGTCATTTTTTGATCAATTGCCATACTTTCTCTCTGTTATATATAACTGAAAATAAGTAAATAAACTGAACTCTCTCAAGAAGTAAAATGCTTATGAAAATTAAATAAAGTCCATACCATACCAATAGTTTTCTCTGCCACGGGAGTTATCCCACATTCTTTACATGAAGCATGAAGACCATAGACATTTACTCAAATTTATATACATCTTTACAAAAAGTTACCATTCTGGCAACTTGTCAGAAAATTTTTCCAGGCTGTTTAAGGTTTCATACTGGTCTCACCAGCTTAGCTCTTGGGCCTGTCTGCGAGATTAATACCAGACAATCTGAGAATAGTAAAAGTAATAATATATATTTGTACATAGAAGCCCAGGATTATTTTGACAAATTTTCATTAATATATATATATATATAAATTTGGTTAGCCAGTATTAAACAACACCATTTTCATAGAAAAGATCTATTCAGTATGCAAATCCACATCATCCTGAACTATCATACACATAAGCCATTGGACTAATAATTTTTAATGAATGGTTTTCAATTAAACCCTAATCAACTTCAGACTAATCTTCAACCCCCAAAAATGCTTTAGTGACTCCTGGAGTCAATACTGACCATGTTAGAAATCCCTAGAAAATAAACAATTTAAAATACAGAGCTACATAAATATTCCATAAAACAAAGAATTTTTACATTACCTTAAGTGTAAAAAATAACAATAAATAAGACAGAAATTTTTGCATTTGCATTTATTATTTTTATCTTTTTATTTGTTTATTGTTAATTTTTACATTTAAAAATTTATCTTTGTTCTCTTAGTGTTTTTGCAACTATATTTTAAACTTTTTACATTCTAGAATCTAAAGACAGCTACTTAAGATGATTAAAAATGCATGTTCATTAACAATTTTAGGATTGCAAAGGTTTCTTATTTTGAAATGTTTCAATTTGATTCTTGGTCAATAGAAAAATCCACTTGTTTTAGCTGAAAGAATTCACTTCTTTTTTTAAAATATATTTAAAAACATTGCAAAAAGAGGTAATTAAAGCTATGTGATACTTATCAATTCTAGCATTATGTAAAAATGACTTAAATAACAATTTTTTAAATATTTACCCAGATATCAGCTTTTGTTGTAATTGGATGACCACTGTATAGATCAACCATCTCAGGAGAACGATATGATATAGTTGTATATCTAACAACAAATTAAAATCAAAATTAGAGTAAAAATAACCATTTTAACTGGAATAATGTGAATAGTAAAAAAAAAATATATTTTAATTAAAAATAATTATAAACTTTATACTTTTTTTTACATGAACTTTTAATAAAAAAGACATATTTAGAATAAAAAGTCTGTTCAGTTGTAAAATAAATATAAAAACTGATAACAAAACACTTAAAATCACTATAAAAATTGTGATATTTAAAATTTAAGTAATTTTTAGCAAACATATTGTGTGATTATTCTAATTATTATAACTATATTAAAAATATAAAATATTAAGTAGTTTACATAATAAAATTTGAATCCTTCAAAAATTTTGACAATCTTTTAGTGATGATCGCAAAAAAGTGTTCCTATCAAATAAATTTATACAATATCATCTATGAAATTATGATATTGGGAACCACACCATTTTATATTTATAATTTACTTGAAAAATTATGCAATTTTAAATATACTTTAAAAAATTCAAGCATACCTAGTTGACAGTTCTTCACATTTCTTACCATGAAATATTCAAAACAACATTTACCTTCTGATTTCTTCTTCAATTGCAGGAATTCCTTGGGCTTGGGGATCCATTATATTTGTTGCACAACTTCCAAAATCACAGAGAACATAATGACCACTATCACTCACTAAAATATTTTCAACCTATGAATTGAAAATTAAACAAAAAATTAAGAATACCAAAGTTCAGAGAAAAATTTTTATAGGACTATATTAAAAATTTTCTGATGCAATAATGTATTTTCTAAATATAAATATTGTTAGTTAAATATAGAATATCAATATGAGAAACCGGACTTCAATGTAAACAATTTAACATTGTAACATCAACTTTCACACCTGGGAGTAAAGAGTTCTTGGCAGTAAAAGCAATGCTTTCTCATAACCTTCCGATCTACTATCTCGATTTCTCCAAGTCAATATAGCCAGAAATTGCAAGTTCAGGCAGTCATCGCCAGCCCCTCAATGGAATATCATCCCTTATCTAGTGCCTACTTTAGTGCCAACAGATATATCTAGTTCTTGCTGATACTTCAAGTTCAACAGATACTTTGTCTACAGGTACACATTTTAAAAATGAATTCTATCTCAGGGGACTAAGATACACTCATACTCATATTTTATTTTTCAACACAATGGTTACAATGCATTCTGGGTGCCACAATAGGTATAACCCAGTACAGTCGCAGTCAATTAATACATAATGCAGATCCAGTACAGTTAATTGATACATTACAATTGGAATAAGTAACAACTGATTCAATAATATACATAAGTTAGCAAGAGAAGAGAAAAAAATAACATACATATAAAATTGGGTATATAAGAAAGTTACATAAGATTCTATACAATAATATACAGAGTAATATACAAGATAAATATTTACAACAGTAGTATAGTATACATACACGTGAGGATAACTAAACGCAGTCACATAATGATTCACAAATGTCATGAGGGAAAATAATCAAAGTAGAATAGATTCATATCCAAGCGTATGATTGTGGACAGGTACAATTACACCAATTACATTTACATTCATGATACAAATTACAATTACAGATTGCAGTTATAATTATAATTACAAATATCAATTACAGATTACAGTTACAAATTGCAGTTTCAGTTACAATTCAATTACACTTACTGTATCAAGGCCAAAGCAGAAGGTGCTAGTTGAATGCTCTTACAGTGGTTCTTTCAAAATACATGTTAATGAGCATCATAAATGCATCATGAGTCTCTCTGTTATCGAAGACTTTGTCACAGTTGGTTGGCCAAGCACCAGCATAAGCCTCGATTGTTGTCTTTAACTGATGTCTTTCTGACTCCAACATGGGGCAGTCAAAGATGTAGTGCTGACTGCCATCAGCAACCCCACAGAGGGAGCAGTTGAAGTTGGGCATGTTCTTGAATCGTGCTAGATAAGAGTTGAAAGTTCCATGGTTGGTCAGGAATTGACTAATATGCTGACCGGGCCAATACCAGCGACAGTCCAGGAAGTGTGCAACATTTGGCATGAAGTTACATATGTGGGGTGGCTATGGATATGTGTGTCCCAGTCCTGCTGCCAGGACACAACCAAGTTCGTCCAGAGAATATGCTTCACAGTGTTGATTGTCATTTGCTTATAGGCGATAGGGAGATTTTCATTTTCCCCAGCATTCCTTGCCAGGGCATCAGCCCTCTCATTTCCAGGTGTACTCTGATGGGCATGCCTGGAAATGAGACACTTGTTTATTTAATAGTCAATGAAACCCATCTTAGATACAGAAATCTGAAAATTATTCTGTGATTTTATTCTCTAATGTAGAAAATATATTGCTTGTTAAGCACGTATACATACAGTTAGTCAATCCAAAATATTTAGTTCTCTAAATTAGTGTACACAAGAGTAAACTAAATGTTAAATGAATACCTACCCTGTATTATTTTCTTAATTTTAAGAAATATTGCAATATATATTTAACAGATAGTTAAATATTAATTGCTCCACAATGTTAGAATTATTCTTTAGAATTGCCTGATTTTTCATCTTCAAAAATTATTTTATCCCACTTTTGATTCTTATATTAACATAAGACAATTCTTGATTTTCTATATTTTGTAAATCGCTGAATCTAATTCTATATTAATTTGCCTGTACAATTAGAATGACTCATATTTACACTTATTATCATTTAACATATTAAAGCCAAACAATTACAAGATTAAATCAGCTGTTAAATTAAATAACTGCTACTAATAATTATTAAGTGCCAAGTAATTTAGCACTAGAGGAGGGCATTAGGTACCATTATTATTAAATTTAATAATTATAGTTAAATTAATATTTATTAAATAATTTAGAACATTCTGGAAGAAAAGAGTTGGCCCAGAGCAGGAGCTGAATCCCCAACTGCTGCTTACCCTGAGGATGCATTGCCAGTTATGCTACCTGGACCTCCATCCAATCCTTCACTTCCAGACACATTTAATTTAGATATAACTATACTCGAACGAAGGAATTACGAATTATGAGTATAAAATATCGTCACCAGGGGGAAACCTGCTTAATCTACATTTTCCAGCGCTCATTTCTCTGTGGATAAAAGGCCGAAAACACCCCCAAGAAGGTATAGATGGTAACAAGAAAGACGTTCGTATAACACCAGTTCCGATTTTAGAAAATCTGTGTTTTTAATTGGAAATTTTTGTGTTTTTTAATGACTTTTTTAACATTTTGGCGGCTAGTAGCCTAAAAAGGAAGGTCGGTTGCCGGAAATGTATCGTCTAGAACGCAAAAGTAAATGGTGATCCCTATTTTGGGCGAATTTGTCTTTTAAAAATTATTTTAAAAATAAAAGAACCATCGGATGAAGGAATTACGTATAACTATACTAGTTACTCACGGTGCCAACTGGGGACAATTCAGTTCCTACAGCTTGTAATCACCCACTATGGCACTCAGCTGGCTATTGCTATACTATGGAATGGTGTATATACACATATACAAACATCTCAAAGCCTACTAACATCATTACATCTAAATAAAATATGTCTGGAAGCAAAAGATCCAATGAAGGTCCAGGTAGCATAACAGGAAACATATCCACACAGCAAGCAATAGTTACAGGTTCAAGTCCTGCTCCAAACATATTCTTTTCTTCCAGAATTTCTAAATTATTAATAAATATTAATTAAATTATAATTATTAAATCTGAGATGGCACCTAATGCCTACCTCTAGTGCCAAAATTATACAGTATTTAATAATTATGGGTTGATGCAAAAGTTTGTCCCGTTTTTAGCACCAGATGGCTTTGCATTGCAACACTGAAGTGTTATTTCCTTCACTTGTGTAAAATTTTGATGTTATTTGACAAAAGGAATCTCAGCTAGTATTTGAGAATAAAGTTGTGTTACTTAGTTGTGTTTTTTAAATTTTATTAAGCATTAAAAATGACAGAAAATAAGAAGCATTTTTGACATATTATGCTTTTTTATTTCCGAAAAGGCAAGAATGCTTATCAGACACAAAAGAAGATATGTTCTGTGTATTGTGAGGGAGCCAGTGATGATTCTACGTGCAATAAATGGTTCAGAAAGTTTCATGAAAACAATTTTAATCTTAGCGATGCACCATGTTCTGGACGACCAGCCAAGGCTGATGACAACGAAATACTGTCACTAATTGAAAGTGATCAACATAAAACAACTCAAGAGATTGGAGAAATTCTTGGAATCAATCAGCCAACAGTGTCAAGGTGATTACAGCAACTTGGAATGGTTAGCAAGGCCGATGTATGGGTGCCACATGAGTTAACAAAAAAAATTTGATAGACCAAATTTCAGCCGGCAATTTTCTATTGAAGTGCAATGAAATCAATCCATTTTTAAAGCGAATAATTACAGGTGATGAAAAATGGATTGTGTATAATGTTAAGCATAAAAGATCATGGTGTAAGCACAAAGATGTTCCTTCAACCAGCACAAAAGCCAGTTTACATCCAAAGAAGGCTATGCTATGCATTTGGTGGAATTGGAAGGGAATCATTTATTATAATCTGTTATCTGAAAATCAAAACATTAATTCAGAGAAATACTGTTCACAACTAAGTAAATTAAAGCGAGCAATTGACCAGAAGCAACCTGAATTAGCCAACAGAAAAGGCATTGTGTTCCATCAAGACAATGCTAGACCTCATGTGTCTTTGGCCACCCAACAAAAACTTGTACAACTTGATTGGGATGTTTTGGTCCATCCACCATACTATCCTGACCTTGCACCCTCTGACTACCCACTTCAAAACAGCTTAGATGGTAAAAACTTTACTTCCTTGGAAGCCTTGAAAAATCACCTGGATCAGTTTTTTTAGCCAGAAATCTCACAATATCCACTTTTTTTAGGTCCCATAATATTATCAGTTTTTAAATAAAAAGTTCAGAAAAGCACTTATAAAAATTCAGAGAACAGAAATTAACTAGAGCAAAAAAACTATGTATACAACTATGAAAGTCTTGTTCCATAAATCATGTATAGATGGTATTAAAATATAGTTTTACAAATCTTAAACAAAGCCTTTCTTCTTCTTTTGTTTGTTCTGTGAGGTGTTTGTTATCTGAACATGTGTTTGTTGCCCAAACATTAAAATCTTTCACGAAAGTATCCGTTGTCTGATTTGTTGGCAATTCAAACTGTTCATTAACCAATCACCCACTGTATAATAAACAATAATAATATAGTATAATAAAAAAATTACAAAAAATTTTAAATTTATAAAAATTACAATTATACGAGGGCTATTTTTTAAATAAGGTCCATTTGTGAATAAAAGTGAGAATAATGCGCAATCACGGCAGTATGCATATGCTTCTGCTCCGAGCAAGCTTGGCGCGCGTTTTGACGCCATTTGCAGCCATATCGTCTGTCTATATGCTGAGCTGTAGAAGTTTAAAATGTTTAAGAAAATTGAGTCTCCCGCCGACTGTGAGATACAATCTGTTATTCAATTCTTGAATGCAAGAAACTTGGCAGCAGCGGAAATTCACTGTCAGATTTGTGAAGTTTACGGTGATAATGCTATGAGTGACAGTAAAGTTCGAAAATGGGTAAGAATGTTCAAGGATGGGCGAGTTAATGTGCATGATGAGCCACGCCCTGGTCGACCTTCTCTGATTTCTGAAGATTTGGTTCGTGATGTGGATAACAAAATTCGAGAGGACCGACGATTCACGATTTAAACGTTATCAATTGAATTTCCACAGATTTCAAGATCAGTTTTGTATACCATTGTTTCGGAGAAACTGAATTATCGAAAATTGTTTTCTTGGTGTGTTCCAAGACTGCTTTCTGACGATCACAAAACAAAAAGATTAAACAGTGCTTTATCGTTTTGACTCGATACGATCATCCACACAGTCCAGACCTTGCACCCAGTGATTTTCACTTGTTTCGATACTTAAAGTAGTTCCTTGGTCGTCAACATTTCAACGATGAAGGAGAAGTGAAAACTGCAGTCGTGGATTGGGCTTCTTGACAGGCGGCAGATTTCTTTGAAGTCGGAATTCAAAAAATTGAGCGGTATGACAAATGTTTAAACAAAATGGAAATTATGTAGAAAAGTAGATAAAAGTATGTGGAATATAGGAAAAAATATATTTTAACAATATTTACAATATTTTTCTTCTTATTAAAAAAACGGACCTTATTTAAAAAATAGCCCTCGTATAAAACTGAAAACTCAAGTGATCATTAATGTCAAATACAAAAGCAATAAAATACAATATGTAACGTACAAGTAATGAATGCTTATATCATATAAATATTAACAAAATTATTGTTATAATATTTTGTAAGCCTACTTTTACACTCCTAGAATTAATCACTTTCCTACTTTTAAGTTTGTAACACAATAATTAATTAAATAAAAAAATTAATATTTTTATTAATGAGTAACATCAAATATAACTAACAAATCTAATAGCACTTGTCACAATCAAGTATACTTGTTTACTTCCAATACTCAATCTCAATGAATAAACAAGAAATTTAATGATTGGCAAATTTTAGAGATTCACTACATAACAACACTATCTAAATATCAACATTTAGTTTTCATGTAGTAATTTTAAACATATAAATCAGATTTAATTTCAGATTAATCTACTAATGTAAATTAGTAGAAATTTCTGCAAATAACTGCTTACAAGATTCAAGTTACAAATACAATAAGAATTCATCATTTAACTTAACAAATTAATTTTTAAATATATTAATATAAAAGCTCATATGAAAGACAAAATCTAGTGTAACAAAATAATTATCAGATAAAAGTTTAAGATCACTCTCTTTCAGTGTTAATAAGGTTGTGATGAGTAAAGCACAAAAATAAACACAAAATATCTCGCAAGCACTTTCGACATATTAGCATTAATGTTAACATTTATATCAACGTTCTAAAATTTGTTTTTGTTTCGCCTGAAGACATTCTGTACATATCGAAAGTGCTTGCAAGATATTTTGTGTTTATTTTTGTGCTTTACTTGTCAAAACTTTATTAATGCCAAAAGACAGTGATCTTAAATTTTTTTCTGATAAAAGTTCATAAATAAATATTTA
Source organism: Centruroides vittatus (assembly GCF_030686945.1). Classification (NCBI taxonomy): domain Eukaryota; kingdom Metazoa; phylum Arthropoda; class Arachnida; order Scorpiones; family Buthidae; genus Centruroides; species Centruroides vittatus. Next base: position 1,139,118 of record NW_027122180.1, on the reverse strand, counting down.
TAAAATAATAAAATTAGTTTTAATACTGCAATCAAAATTATAAATAGCATTAAATCTCCTCTCATTCAATATCCAATTTTAACAATAATATAATAAAACAGAATAAATTATTATTCTTACCTTTAAATCTCTATGAATTACTGGTTTAGCACTATGATGTAAACATGATACAGCTTCACAAATATCACAAAATATCCTAAGAATATCAGTTTCACTAAATCCTGACTGTAATCGTTCATTCATTAGCTGTAAAACATGACCTGGTTTTTGGAAAAAATTTTATATTCAACTTTTATAAAGTGATATACAAAAATAAGAAAAACATTTACTTAGTAATTTTAATTTGTAATTTCAAAATTATTTTTTTATTTTTTTTTAAAATTAATTTTAAAAAAATAAAAAACAATGTTTATTAATTTTAAATAAACATAATAAGCAATTTAAAATAAAAATGCCTATCACTAAATTAAGAGAAACTTGTAGTCATAAATCACATTTTTCTTTAAATTTTAATGTCAATAAACTAAAATTAATTTATAACAATGGAAAAGCTTCAATTAAAATAAAAAAATATCAAATCTATATGTATGTTTTGAAAGCAAAATGTTCTGTTCCCATCAAAACTGAAACCAACACTTTACATGTAAGTAGGTTACACCAGGTCGCCTGTGGAATCTACAATTCATTTCTCAAAAGGACCACCCATTAACTTCCTCTTTGGACTCAGCATGAATTCATGGAAAGAGTCAATTAACAAAGGGGAAGGAAGGTCTTTGAATAGGGATAGGAGACATAAAAAAACCACTTTTGACTCAGAGTTGGAATGGAAGAGATGGCTATTCCTTTGCCTGCATAAAAACTGTACTTTAAGTTTATTTTTGCATAACAACCTTTGATTATATACAAAATACATATAAAAACAAACTAAATTTGTATATATTATTTTTATTATTATTTATCTGTATATATATTAAAAGCAAAATGTTCAGTCACCACCACAAACAAATAACGTAAATTTAATTATTTATTTGATTTACAATTTGAAAATTTCAAAACTTTTAAATGGTTTTTAAAAACGTTTCAATTTTCAATTGATTTTATTTTTAATTTTTGTTTCGGTTTCAAGGCCAGATTTTTAATTATTTTATTATTTTTAAATTTAATTATTATTTTCAGTTTTAATTAATTTTTGGTTTATTTTATTTAATATTAATTTAGTTTAAGTTTTTATAATTATTTAATTTTGCCTGCATTTTTTGAATGCTTAATTACAATTTTTTTTAATTAATTGCAACTCTCTTTTCTTTTGTGACGTAACTAGAAAAATTGTTTGAGTGTTGTTTCACACAAAAGATAATCAAATTTAAATTTATTTTAATTCTTTTAGTAATTTCATTAATTTTTGTTTTATAAATTTGCCTGCTTTAAATAATGTTTTTTTAATTTTAATTTTAAGCAAGTTAACATTAATTGAACTGTCAGCTACTTAGTTTACATTTAATAGAAAATATTAGCTATGCAATAACCAGTCAATCTAAACAACTAATTATTAAAATAATTTAACTATACATGAAAGTCCTCAAATGTGTAATATTTTAATGAAGTAAATAAATACAGTTCTTCAATCTTACAATTTTTAAATAAATCACCATGTTTTTAAACACTCCAGCAAATAATTTAATATTGTAAAAACATTTTCGATCGTCTTTAATGATCTTCGTCAGTTAAACGATTGCTGGAGTGTTTAAAAAGGTGGTGATTCATTTAATTCTTTCTAATTCCAGTATAAGTTAATATTTTACTTACAATTTTTGTACGCACAAAAATTTAAAAACTTGTTTATACAATGTCATATTGTGAGAAATTTTACATAAAAAATTAAAAAGCACTCTCTCTTTTAAAAATACAACCAAGTTACAATATAAAAACAAGGAACAGATACATTGTGTTGCATGATAATGCCTGACCACATATTTTATTGTGAATCTTTCTCCATTCTGTTTATAGTCTTGACTTAGCACTTGACAACAAACTTCCATCTCTGTTCTCCTAATTGAAGAGCCTTTCAGGCCTTACATATCCAGTTTGATGATGCTCAAAGTGATGTCAAATATTGGCTATATTTGCACAATGCATTTTTCTACCATCGAGTCTTCAATTTCTTGATCTAAAGCTATGATAAAAATCTCAACAGACAAAACAACTATGCCAAAAATTAAACTAAACATAAGGATCATTTCAATAAAAGAGATTACTCAATGATATTGTCCACTGTTTGCCTCTTGTAGCAAAAATAAATCTTGCATCATTTGCATAATTCATTTTGTAACAGCCTCATTTCACCTCTACATGTAAAATGTTATAGTTCTGCAACTGATGTTTGGTAGCAGCACTGTGCTGATTGTTGCCTTAGTCAGTAGTATACTCTAAAGCAATGTTCTTGCAAAAGAAACAAATTTCTTGTCACTAAAATTCAAATGACATATAGAAGGAATGCTGTAAAATGGCACAGAGGGCTTGTTGAAGCTTGTGGTGATACAGCACTTCCATTTCCATTAGTGGTTTGGAGATGTTTGCCGTCTGTTAAGATTGTTTCAGTACCAAGCAACAAAGCAGATCTGGGTTGTCCTGTTAGTGCCATCAACCAAGAACATGTCTGTCAAGTGGAGGCATTCTGCAGGAAGATTGTCAGTGGACAGTTTGCAGTTGACAGTACTAACAAGATGACCAGATTTGCTCTGCCATTCTGTACTGGAACTTCCTTGACAGATGGTAAAAACACCACTGAACCATTGTTGGAAATGGATGTGCTGCATCACTACACGCTTCAGCAAGTTCTCAGTGACTAAGTTCTAGCTTTCTATGCATAGAATTCCTCTGACATTTTACAGCAATCCTTCCATATACCACTTGAATTTTGGTGAAAGAAATTTGTTCCTTTCTCAAGAACATTGCTTTAGAGTGCATTACTGACTATGATAACAGTCAGCACAGTGCTGTTACCAAACATCAGTTGCAGAACTATGACATTTTACATGTAGAAGCAGAGTGAGGCTGTTATAAAATGAATTGTGCAAATGATGCAAGATTCATTTTTGCTACAAGTGGAGAATAGTGGATGATATCATTGAGTAATCAATTTGTTAAATTGGTTCTCATATATACCTATCCAATTTTTATTTAAATATAGTTACTTGTTTGCATTCAAAATAAAATACTGCTACTGTCTACCACTTCATAGCATTAAATTATCATTTTATTTCTTTTATTATTTCATTTAATTTTTAAGAGTTGTCATTCCCAATTTTTATGTGATGCTTTGTTATCATTAAATTTTCATTATAATATGAAAATTTATGCTTTTCATTATTACATAACAACATAAACTTTTACATATTTGGACAGTTTTTTGGCAAGGAGTCTTCAAGGAAGAGGACACAATAAAAAGTACCTTTAATGAGTTTCTGGCTTCTCATTCTCACAATTTCTCTCAAAAAATTCTGAAAGATATAACTAGTAAAATCATTTTCTTTTAGATAAAAGAGTGATTTTGTCAGATTACTCCTGCTTTTAATTCTAATACATATTTCACTTGTCTAGATTCTTGTTTCAAAGATGTTTATTTTCAAAGAAAAGCTAAAATGGAAAAGGAGTAATTACTCCTTTTCCATTTTTGTAATTTTATTTTTACTTGCACTAACCTTCATATTCATTTTTACATAGATAACTTGAAATTTATTGAAAGCATCATGCAATGCTAATTCATTTACTTTATTCACTGTTTAGAATTAAGTGACAGAAGACCAACATTATGTCAATAAGCATATTCAGAATAACAACTATATTGGGTTGTTGCAAATGAAATAACCGTTTTTAAAATTTAAACTTTCTGGTCTTCTAGTTCAACTTTTTACCATGTGAACAGTGCTGTGTGTTTGCAATTGGAAGAGCACACACATAATATGTGAATTTAAAATGTAATCTCATTTATATTGCGAGTTCCACATGTTTAAGAGTACTTTTTCTAACTGCATGAAAAAAAGGAAACCGAATAATTTTTCTTTGAGTATAAGCAGGGACATAATACAGCCAAAGTAACCCAAAATATTAATAAAACTTTTGGTGAAGGTTCTGTGAGTGAGCAGGCCACCAGACATTGGTTCAAACAATTTTATTCCGGAAATATAAATCTCAAAAAATCAGAATGTCACCCAATTGTCTGAGAAATTGAGAAAGGTGGAACATACTAGACATTCACCCATTTCTCAACATCTAAACATTTTAGGGAAAGTCAGAAAGCTCAACAAATGATACAACACAAACTCATTGAGTGAGATAAGGAGCATCATATGGGGTTTGCTGTTCTTTAATTATTTGTCACAGAAATGAAAGTATTCAAAAGAAATTCTTCCCCATCCACCTTATTCTCCAAACTTTTTGCCAACAGACTATCACTTTTTTTTTACACATTTGGACAGTTTTTTGGCAAGGAAAGTCTTCAAGGAAGAGAACACAATAAAAAGTACCTTTAATGACTTTCTGGCTTCTCATTCTCACAATTACTGTCAAATTGGCATTAATGCATTTCTATTGCATTGGGAAAAGTGTATTAATGTTGGCAGAGACAATTTTGATTGAACAGGTAAGTTCAAAGTCAGAAGTAAAAATCAGTCATTTCATTTTCAACCACCAAATAATTTCAATCACTAATATAAGATATAAATTTTCTTTTGAATTGTTACAAATTACAATTATAGCAATTATAGTTTAATTTACACATGAAACATCTCAATCTTTCTCAAAGTAACGAAGATTTAAAATTTATCAAGAGAAATTTTATTGTTTATATTGTTGTAAATTTTTAATGGTAATTAAAAAAAACAGCTTCTCTTGCTCAATTTTCTGACACTTGAATAGGAGGTTAATAAGACCATTAGGAAGTCTGATAATTTTCAATTATACTCTGATATAAATTTTAAACAACAACAAATGCTTAAGAAGAGTAATTTTAATGAATTGTGAGAAATTTATTTACAAAAGTATTTATGTTTAAGAAACACTCAAGACAAATTAACACAAAGTTTTAAAATTGTGTCTGGCATTATCTGTTAATATAAAAGTTATTTTTTAATAACATCTATTATTATTTATTACAAAAATGGTGAAAAAGCTTAATTTTCAGAGTAGAAATGAATTTTAAAATTGTAAATGGCAAAAATGTAAAATTTGCATTAAGTTCAACCCCATTCAAGATATGACACAACCCCCTCTATCTCCCCATCCTCTCAACCTTTAAGCACCAAAATTTAATAGCATCAATGCCCTTACATACAAGTTACTATATCAAATTTTGTTTCTTAATCTTTACACCACCTGCAATATTAAATAAAATAGATGCCAACACAACAGACTTTCCTTTTTTGGGTTCAAGAGATCTCAAAACATCAAAATTTGCAAAAAAACCCAGAGGGTCAAATTTGACATGATTACAATACTGTCATTTTACATACATTGGTTTCCAAAAATTAAGGGGGGGAAAAAAATCACAAAAATAGCAAAAATTCATTCATAAATAAACCAATTGCTACAAAATTTGAATATGTTGTTAAATAAAAGATGCTGAACAAACCTGCAATAAGCAAAATAGTGGCACTGCAATCAGAATGTATCATCTGCAAGTAGCATAAAAATGCATGTTTAAGAGTAAGAACTGAGTTATGGTTTCGATAGTGACATAAGAAATCTGGGATAGACAATTTGTTAGAATGACTTCAAGGCATCATTTACCAGAATAACTGTGATGGAGAGCCATTGGGAGATTAGAGGCAGATCAAAATCAAAAGGAGATGGCTAGATGGTTAAATGTAAGCCCTTCTGAGGTTCATAGACTTTGGCAACAATTTCAAACCACAAATTCGGCATCCAGAAGGTTCAGCCAAGGACAGTCAAGAGCTATGTCAAGCCCCAATGACTGATATTTGTAGTTATGCACACAAAGCAGTAGAACCTCAACTCCAACCCAACTTAGGTCATCTCTTGCTACAGCCACCAGAAGGATAGTGTCAATGTCTACTGTGCACAGAAAGCTTCATGAAAGTGGTCTGTATGCAAGGCAACCAGCCATTTGTGTGCTGCTCACTTCTCATCATAGGAAGGAGCATTTGATGTGAGCATTTGACGTCGACATGTCCACTGGACTGCAGATCAATGGAGGACTGTTCTCTTTACAGATGAATCCAGGTTTAACTTGCAAGTGATAGCAGACATTTTTTGATTTTGGAGACAACCTGGAACATGTTATCATCCATTAAACATCTGTAAGATTCATAGGGAGGAGGCAGTGTGTGTCTGAGGTGGTATCTCTTTGGATGGACACACAGACCTCCATGTCTTCACACAGACAAGTGGAAGTGTGACTGTTCAAAGTGTATAGAGATGACATCCTTGATGCATATGTGCACTCTTATGCTGGTGCAACAGGCAATAATTTCATCCTTCAAGATGATAACGCTAGACCACAAAGGGCTCATATCATGGAAGGTTACCTTTAGCAGCAAACAATTCAGCTCATGGAGTGGCCAGCTCAATCTCTGGACCTGCATCCCATCAAGCATGACTGGGATGCTCTAGGGAGATGATTTGCTGCTCTCAATCCTCTTCCTCAGACTGTTGCCAGGTTTACAGCAGCTTTATAAGAACAATGGCTCTTACTTCCTACTGACCTCATAAAACACATAACTGACATTATACATTGCTGTATATGCTGTATTGCTGCTTGAGATAATCACACTCCATATTGAAGATACTTTTCGTATACCAACTGACACAACCAACTTGTTAATTTCTAACATCTGCTAATTACTATAACATCATAATTGTCCTGTAATTTGTTTTCATGTTATTTTACACCTTACTATGTGTTGTATACTTTTTCTCGAGTTCATTAAAATCAGCATGTTACTTTTTGAGTTATCATCATTCATAAAGAATTTGGATTTTATAAAGTAAATTATATATGTATATGTACCATATTTATTCTAAAACAGCAAGCTATCTATAACTTTTTTGCTGTTGCTATTTATTAGATGCTACTTATTAGATGATACTTACCATTAGAAAATGTATGTTTATTAGAAAATGTTTATACGTAATGTGAATTTATTAAAAAAAATTTTAGCTACATGTTGTTCATTCATTTAAACTCTTATCCAATTATAATGGCAAAAGTATATATAAATAAATTATGTAAAAAATATCTTACATGAAAAATAAAAAGTAATGTTACTTCTACTTATGTATATTTCTATAAGGAGTAAAAAAAATCATCATAAAAAAAGCCATATAGGATGGCTTTTTTTATGATGATTTTTTATGATGATATGCTAAAAAGCCATCCTATATCCACCAATCATCATCCTGTGTGTTTACAAAATATAACTGACAAATTTAAGAAAATCAAATAGGATCCAATCCACATAAATAGGCACGTTTAAAATATAATTAGAATTTTAATAAATTATATTATTAGCAACTTACCCCTATAATATTGCATCAATAATAATATTTCATAAACTTCACCTCCAATATGACAAATAGTAGAATCAATATATCCTACAATATTTTTATGTCCTCTTAAGCTACTCTAAATACAAAAACATAGACTAATTAGTATGAAAATTTTAAATAATACATTTTCTAATATTTAATTTTAACAATAAACATAACTGTAAAATGTTGTAAGTGATATCAATAGTAGTACAGGGTTAGTAAAAATACTCCATGGTGACATCTGGAGAGAAGACATTTTGTGTCCTGCAATTCCATGAAACCAACAGGATGGAACCTCTCTGCACTTCTACTGTCCAGTATGGGTGTACTTCAACCAAACCCTCCTGTAGAGAGAGAGATCAGATGTGTGGCAGAGGAGGATAGCATGCTGATGGTATGGCCTCCTACATTTCCTAAACTGACACCCTGTGATTTCTTTTTGTGGCACTATGCAAAAGATCATGTCTAAGTGCAACCATTACCAGCCACTCTGAATGAACAATGGGATCACATTAACACTGCAATTGCCATCATTGAAATCAGAGATGCTGCATCATGTTTTTGGAAATGAATTAGAATATTGCACTGATCTGTCATATCATGCAAAAAAGTCACATACAGCATCTCTGTATGTGGAAAAAAAAAAAAACACTTTCAGCGTTTTCTAGAAATATACCTTACATTGTATATTAGTATTAGTTTGCAATAAACAGAATAATTTTTTGAAATCAGAAAGTTTTTTGAATAACCTGTATAAAAAAAATTGTTCACTAAAAACTAAACTAACTGAAAACTGTAATAGTTACTGGCATTACAGTAAAAACCTCTCTAACTTGAAGCTCCAAGGGGCAGGGAAAAACTTTGAGTTAGACAATTCAAGTTAAAGAACAATAGCATAAAAAATGCTGATTCTGAATAGATTTGCATTTTTGCTCTCTTGCATTATATAAAGAATCTTTTATAGTTTGTTTTAAACAGCCCGTGTAATGCCTTTCAGCAAAATGTTCAACATAACTAATGTAATTGAACAGTTTTGAAGGTGCATCTTGTTGAGATAAAGCAAGACCTCTTGCTTTGGACTGGAACATTGTCTGAAAATTGGTGTTGTAGAGTAGATACAACTAACTGTATGAAAATTTCATGGAAATCTGATAATTAGGATCACTTTGGATAGAATAAATATTAAAATTAGAGTCAGGGAAGTTGAAAGTAACATAAATTAGTGTCAGGGGACCATTAAAAACTTCAACTTGGAGAAAATTTGAGTTAAGAAATTCAAATTAGAGACATTAAATCCCTATGCTATTTCATTGAGACCTACCAAGTGCCTTGTTTTCTTTGAATTACAGTTAGAGAAGTTTTGCTGTTTGCTGTGTATATATATATATAGCCAAACTCTTCACATTATCATAGCTATTTTTTAACAAAGCTTGTGCAAAATAATTGATTAATCCAATCAAAATTTTATGCATGTAACTATATACAGTATTTCTGAGTAACTTTGAGATGTACTATTTATCATTAATATTTCAATGTAATCATACAATTAATTAATACAGAATAAAATCAATATGTATTTTTAAAATAATAGATAACTTATTGTAAATGCCATTTCAAAATATTAGAAAATAATACCAATAGAACACTTGTATACAGGGTGTCAATACACTATCAATTTATTTACTCACTCTTTTTTTTTTTTTTTTGTTTTACAAGATTTTACAAGATTAACAAAACAAAAACATCAAACAGGTGGTCATGCCAACCAACAAATCATCTCAACATGGTGGTGAAACTTTAAATATAATTATTGGTAAATAAAATTCGAACATGGAGTGTTAATGTAATTGAACCATACCATAAATTTAAGAGATTTTAGATTGCTTCATAAAAAAATGAAAATCTCATCAACCTAAGGTCAAAGATTGACAGAATTATGACCCACAGAAATTTTAGGTCACTTCTGACTGGTAGGCAACATTGTCACACCTCTACAATTACCACATCTATCTTAATGTGTAAATTTTAGGATGAAGATTACTAGATATGTACAGTAAAAAACGCACATGCGCACATACATACACAAAAATGGCAATAGAAGTCTGACCTCTTTAATAAATTATTTTCAGGACAATGGAAAGAATAATTTAAAATGAATGTTTAAATTGTTAACTGTAAATGGAACAAGAAGAATAAAAAAACACAGTAATTACACAAATAAAATGTTATAAAATAAAATATACATGTTAATAAGTAATAAAGATGTAACTGATACCAATAAATCAGCATATCACAATGTTCCTGATATATAAGTATCACTTCATTTTACAAACTGATATTCTATCTTAGGCCACCATTAGTTTATTTATACAAATGCTCAAAAAATGGACCATCATTACAAACTTATCACATATCAAACAATTTTTAAATAAAAACTCATAAAAAATAGTATTTCCACTTAAAATTTAAAATATATATAAACCTAATGATAAAACAAACAATTTAAATTAATTTTGAAATTAATTTAAAAATGCTAATTAATAAGTAGATCTAAAAGCAATAGTTGATAGTGTTAAATGATGTGTTTAATAACAAGAAAGTGGTAAATTGTTTAAGTTAATTAAATTTAGAAATAAAATGTGCAATGAAATTGACCAAAGTTACTAGTAAATGATTTTCAAGTTAAACAGTTGTAAAATAAATTTTTGTGTAATCTTTCCTGAACAGTAATTGGATAAATAAAAAAATTTTAGTATCATATTAAAAGTCTTTATCAAATAAGAAAGTTCATCTTTAGTCGAACACAATTATTTTTAACATTTTCAATACTTAATGCTGTTTAAGCAATTTAAGTCTCAAATTTCCTTTTTTTTTTTATATTTTACTTCAACTTTTACTTAATTACATCACAATAAATTGCTAACAAGAATAAAAAAGTAGGAAAAAACATTTGAGAGAATACTTTCTAAACTGCAACTGGGTTAAGTGACATGTTTTAAAGAACTTCAGGAAACATGGGATACATAGTAATACAAGTATATGCAATATTCTTTTTTATTTTAGCAAATTTCTGTAGAGTATATATCAATGCAGTATGTATGAAGCAGTATGGTTACATACTGCTTCATATAATATGTAGGAAATTACAATACTCAAAATATTTACAAATAAATTAAGTAAAAATTCTCCAAATGTTCTAAATTTTTGCCGATACTGTATATATAAATCAAAATTAAGTTTAAATTGATTAAGCATTGAAATCATCATTATTAAATACTTACACAAATTTGGATTTCTCTTCGACTAACGTTCAGATCATGTTCATTATTTACAAACATTCTTTTCAAAGCATAATTCTGTCCATTATTTGACTTAACAAGAAACACAAGAGCAAAACCACCTGCAAATAAATTTTTAAAATAAATTTCAGCTATTAGTTTAAAACATATTTTAAATTTTATACAAATATTTTTAACAAAAACTAAATTGATTTTAATTTTTATGTTTGTGAAGAAATATTGAAATGGTTTTAATTTATTAGTACATGTAGTTCAAAGGGTTTAAAACTTAAATTATTAAACTAATTATAAAATTCTTAGGATGCTATTTTGCAGATTAATATTAATTTTAAACAACAACATTTAACTAAATATTAGCTTCCTTGAAAACTACTTCATATACATTAGTAAAATTGAACACATTTAAATTTGATCAAATGTATTATTAAAAAAAAATTAAATATCGAAAATTGGATATAACTGTTTTAATTGTTTTAAATATATCAACTAGGTAAGAATTAGTATATAATTAATTATTATTATTATTATTATTAAATGATTTAATATGATAATGGTTGAATTTTTATACCGACAAGCAGACAGCTAGACGCTTGTGTCTCCGATTCAAAAATGAAACTTGGTGAGCATGCAGTCCTAAACACAAATAGTTCCTTGTCCAAATAATAGGACCCACCTCTCAAGCATTTCTGAAAAATGAACCTCTGAAAATTGAGTGTGTATATTATGAATCTAGAAGTTCTATCTATCCTAGGAATGGCAGTAGCCAAATTTCTAGCAAAAAATAACTTGTTCTCATGCAACACTAGTCCATTACCCACATTCTTTACAGATCACGGTGTTAGCTGGGTCAATCTGTGCATAGCCAACAATTATGCCCAACACCCGATTTCTTACTGTGTTACCTCGGAAGAAGTTAGCGCAAGTGACCATAGATACATTTGCTGGATACTTGACAACACAAATATGGAACCTGCTCCAAACACTCAAAAGAAGGTTACAGATTGGACTATTTTTGAGGAAAAATTCAGCCAACTTTGGCTGCAAGGCAATCCTTACAAAGAAGAGGAGCCTGATGCACTCGTAGACATTTTGACTAATACCATTAAAATGGCTTATGATCATGCCACAAACATTACCATCATATGGAAAAAACATGCTGCCTACTGGACTGAGGATTTGGCTATCACATGTCAAAAAGTAAGGACTCTCCTAAAGAAATTTAGGAAAGAAAAAAACCCAGTAATTAAAGAGGAAAAAAGAATGTAATATGTTAAGCAGCTGAATAATTACAAAACCAAAATTAACAAGACCAGGACCTTGAAGTGGAGAGAATATTGCACTGAAATGGGCAAAAAATCAGCATGGACAGACCCCTATTATATTGTATGCAAACCCAGAAAAAAGTACTATAATACCAGCAACCATTCAAAAGGAAAATGGAGAATACACTAACTTGCTAGAAGACACACTGAAATTACTTATGGAAACACATTTTCCCAAAGATGACTCTAAAACCGACACTAAGGAACAACAAGAAATTCGTAATCAGGTGGATAACAATCCAAACACAGAAAAAGATACTCCATTTAATTTTACTGAAGTTTCTAAAGTAATTAAATCCATCAAAAAAAATAAAGCTCCTGGACCAGATGGGATAATGCCATGTGGAAATAATACTCATATGGAAGTGGTTGAAGGGGGACAGAGTTTGAAAAAGCTGGCAGAACAATTCTAACAGAGATTTAATAAGACAGCACCAAATAATACAGTTATGCAATCTATTATGAAATTTTGCTATTCTGGTAGTGTACTGTGTCAATGGAAGAAGTCTTGGTGATCAGTTCTGGGATATGTTTGAGAATCTGCATGAACAATATGAACACTGTATACAGCAAGGCAGTGCACACTTTGAACACCATGGTAAATCAACATGATGATAATGTATATGTTAGTTTCTTTCAGGAGAAATAAACTCACAGATGACAAGAAATTATTGTTCATCTTTTCATTTCAATACTGTATACAGTAATACCCCAAACTTACGCGATAGGTGGGACAGAGCAATAACCACATAAGTCGAATTCGCATAAGTTGGGGTATAATTTCGCATATAAATACATACAAATTATTTTTAATTGGGGCTGGAGACTCTTTAGTCTCCGGCCCCAATTAAAAATAATTTAGAAAAAAATACAAATATAAATAGAACAATAATTTAGAAAAAAATGTTTAATAAAATCTTAGATAATACATATGTATAACAAATTATATTATTAAAATCGTAAACCAAAGTTATTTTGATGTAGAAGGCTTCATAAAATCTAACAGATTTGTCTGATGGCTCAAAGATTTTTTTTCTCCCACAAAATTTCCTCATAGCATGCTAATAATTTTTTAATTTCTCGTTTTGTAGAAGAAATGTGCTCTTCATTGGAGTCTATTTTCTAAAATTTGTAACCCCTTTTCAATTGAACTGAGGCCTTTTGTCAAGTTTTCACAGCTTCGAGAATTTTTCCTTTACCTTTTATAATTGTTCTGACTGTCCATTCCAATAGATCAAACTTCTTTGCCAATCCACAAATTCTTTTCTTGTTTGATGCAGAAGAATCAGTTCTACTTCATTTGGATGACATAGTAGTCTCTCAAGTCTTTCATAGATATAACAAACACAGAAATAAATAACACAAAATAAATTGTAGCTACGCATCAATTCTGCACGACATGTCCGAACATGTAAGCTGAACAATAGTGTGGGGGGAGTGAGTAATCAAGAGTTGTGTGGCGCTCAAACAAAAGACGAATCAAAGAGATTTGAAAATCGCGTAACTCTGGATTCGCATAAGTCGAGGTATTACTGTATTTGGCACATACTGTATTATCATCTAACTACAGTAATAATTTGAATAAAAAAAACTTGAATTATGTCAGTAAAAGAAATAATTCATATTAAAAATATATTATTATTCTATGAGTAAAAAATAAAACTATTAGAATATTCTAAGATAGAGATTACTGTTATATATATATGTAAGTTTAAATAAAAGAAATTAATACACTAGCAAATCCCTGAATTAAATCTAAAAATAATATAAATATAATTAATATATTTATTAAGATAATTTTATAGACCTTCAGCAATGACATCATCTACAGTTACTGTATGTCGACCAATTACAAAGGTTTTATTCACAAATTTGGAAATTTCTCTGGAAGACGGTTCTACTTTTGAGAAAAGTTTCTTCATCGTACTAATTAAAATGGAAATTATCAGTAAGAATGATTCACTTGAAATTCTTCCTGAAATATATATTAAATTAATTAAAATAATAGAATTAAATAAAATTTAAAATTACACACACAATTTTATCATATTGTGACTTTGTAAAGCAGCATTACTTAATATAATAATACATTATAAAGAATTTAAAAATACTGATTAATGCAATGACATTATCTATATTATAGATATTTTTATGCCAAGTGTTCTTTAAAAAAAACACTGCAGGAGTGCCTAACAAAAGTCATACAGTATAACAAAAAAGATTCATGTATTTTGTGCTATGTAGAAAAGTTTTGACCATTGTGCATTAATTAATGTCTTAAAGAATCTGTCTTTTCTATTAGGAATTGTCTCTCTTCTCAACAACATAGTATCTGAAGTACATTGTCAGTAGATGTGAGGTTTTGTGATGTATTCTATATTATGTGATGTATGGTCCAGTTAGTGTTTAGAAAGTTATGTAAAATATAGAAACAGCAACCTATATACCAAAAAATTAATGATTGAGCAACACTTTCCAGGTTGTTTTATAAACATTTTATTTGTTCAAAGCTTCTTCACTGAAGTGTAGTAGCCCCCTATGATTGCTATTAATATAATTTAATTATGTAGCAATATTTGATTACATTTTTTGTTGAAATGAAGAAAAAAACTCTTCTAAATGAAGAAGTTATTTACAAGGATATTTTATTTCACTAACAAGGAGTACTACACAGCTATGTTTCCAACCGATTTTAATGAATTTTGGCAAGAAGGTAGTGTTTGATATGATAATGTAGTCATCCAAACCATTTCATTCTATAAGCCATAATGAGCAAATTATGACTAATTGAATGTGGAATTACTTCTCATGTCAGATAAATAATACAATTAATAATACAATTCAGTCACAGGAGCACTATTCAGTTTGAGAAGAGAGCAGTAGCATGAGAAGATTGATGGTATATTGTTATCCATAGAGTGATATTGTATCAATCATTAAAATACTAACACAATTGTTATCTAGAGCAAAAGTAGTTAATATCAACTGTGGTTAAAGCTTTAAGTATCACAAATAATTTTCACATTATTTACATTATACTAATAGTTATATAATATCCTTAAAATCACATCAACATTTTAATGAAACTTATAAATAGTTATATTAATATTTTAATAAAACTTGAGAAATGAAGTCTAACCAGTAAATCAAAGTCATTTCATGCAATAAGCCTATTTTATTTATTATCTCAACCAGGACAGTAGCATCTAGTATATTCTCAATAGTAATTACATTAATATTAATATATTGATACTTTACTCAAGAAAAAGTGAAGCAGTGCAGAAATAATAATGACTTTCAGTCCATAAATGGTACACTTATGTGTGTACCATTTATGCAGTTATAGCACTTATGACAGTGGGCACATTTTATAAATCTAGTTTGCTCGCAATCTACAGTATCATAGACAATACTGTCACTCTCTAAATTTGAAGCACACTCACTTCTTTGACACAGGAATTTTTCTCTACCAGTCAGAACCCAGAACACCACAAGCAACAAATCATAAGTTAGAAAATGTTAGCAGATAATTAAAAGTGATAACATCTTTGATCATTCCAATTATCAATCTTATGTATTGAGGAATACCTCTAGGCCTGTAAGAATTCATTTGGTAAGGTGTTTTAACTGTAAATTAAAGGTGATGTCAAGAAGGTGCAGAAAAATACAATTTTCTCTTATGATTTTGAAGTAATTTCTGGTGTATTGGAAGCTTAACTGAAGAATTCTGTATATGAATCCATAGACTATACTAGTGTCTCTGCCTCATGAATCTATCACAAGAAGAAAACTTTTCTTTACATTTCGGATTTGTCTTTCCAAAAAGAATTCATTTAGAAACATGCTCATTTTGTCTGATGTGCTACAAGTAACAGTAACATTAGGTGTGAAACTTTCAATCTCTGCTTGCACTTTTGCCTGAAGCTCTTCCCACATTCTTGTAAACATAAGAAATGTTGCCATCACAAGCCCTATTAATAGCATACTGTACAGTACAGCAGTGTATTGCCAGAGATTTCGGTGATTGAGCATAATAAAAAAATCACCTCTAAGCTTTTGGATTTCCAGTTCTGTTTGAATGTAGTAATTAAACTAATGTTTTCGATTCTTTATCCAGAATCTGCTTCAGGTTCTTATAGTTCTGATTGTGGAATGCCATGAATTTCAAATGTTTCAAATACAAATTTCTTGAATCAATTAAATGCATTGATTGTACAGATTTGAATGACAGTACCCCCATAACTGTATTTTAATGCTGTGGCTGATCACTGAGGAAATAATATATGATCCACAATTGGAACTATAAGAACCTGAAGCAGATTCTGGATAAAGAATCAAAAACGTTAGTTCAACTACTACATTCGAACAGAACCGATCCAAAGGCTTAGAGGTGATTGAGCATACCCAAAAATTAATTTTTTACCTTTGAAAGTGTAAGTCCTTGTAGGTAGTATTTCATATTGGAAACCACACTGGTTGGTATTGAATATATGGTCATTGACCAAGTTCTCTGACTGGATTTTATGTCAGCCTTAAAGGCCTTTGCTGCCCACATAATATTCTCTGCTGACTGTAATTACCAGTGTTATTTTTCATCTACCAATGTTTTAGTGACTCTTAAAACAATGTAACCATGTATCACTAACCTTGAAGTTTAAGTTAACAATGTTAGACTCGAGTTTCCATACTGACTTAACTTTAATAATAAAAATTTCCTCTCATTGTCTGTCTTTTTCTGTGTGTTCCCTAACTATCAACAGATGAACCTCCAGTCTCCAAAAAATGCCCTCTTGCCTCCAATTTCCTTAATTTCCAAATATGAAATCATCATCTGCTCTTAAACTCTTGAATAGGAAAACATATCAGATATGCATTTATTTGTAAATATTCATCACTCAAAAGAATAAAAAAAATTTACAATTGAAACATAATTAAATGCAAAAATGTCTGTGATAAAGCAGAGCCTCTACAAACTAGCCAATAACAGCAAACCACATGGATGGATACCTTAATTTTTGAACCTCAATAATTTGCTAATTACAGCCTATAGAATAAAACAGTTTACGGAATTGAATTATATCAAAACTACTTTTGTGTCAAAATTCATGAATGGGGGACATAGGTGTAGCATCCTTGTAAGTATTCAAAATGGGCACCCTGCACCACCTGACAGAATGCAAGGCAAGCTATAAATTCTTTCTCAATTCTCAGAGCTAATCTGACCTTATCTGTATGAAAACATCAATTATACATCAAAAGAAATTAAACTCTTTAAACACTAAATCAGCCAAAATCAACGTAAGAGATGAAATTGGCTAAAGGGAAAGTTGTTTGACTGATTTTGCTATACAAATTCCACTCGTAGCCTAGGACAAAAGCAATTTCATCTCCAGGTATATAGAAAGAAGAATTTTCAGAATTTAAAGAATTAATGATGTCAAATCAGAAGAGTGGGGAGGTCATCAGCATAGACCTCCTCAGTCAAATTCAGTCAAATAGGCATCTAACCACTTTCTAACTTGAATACCCCAATGGGCAAATGTTCCATCCAGTCTTTTTTTTCTGCAGTTATTGCAACATACTTCACACACATCTTCCATACTGTTGTCAAGAGAAATAATTTCTAATAGAAAAAGATCCCTAAGGTATTGATCCCTAAGGTAAGGTTCAGTAGTCAAAATTTTTCCACATACATATCAAAAAACATGACAAAAAAATCCATGTTTTATACTGGAAAGCATTTTTGCTTTGTCAGAAGCTCCAATGGTGTATTTTTTACTGAACATCCAGTATATGATATTAAACTAATTTTAAATATTTTTATATTTTCATAAACATGTTACTAAATACATTAGATAAACTCCAAAAATTGCAAAATTTCATATTTTTATTTGTGTAATTTGATTAACATTAAAATTACAATAGGTTTTTTTTAAAATACAAACATGATTATAACTCTATTTTTTAATCAAAATATAAACTAGAACATTTCTGAAAGCCAAAATCTGTGTAAAATATTTATGTAATGTTTGATACTACATTCAGATTATCAATTATCATTTAATTCTTTTAAATTGTCTTAAGATGTAGTAATCTTCATTTTTAAAATACTTTTGGTTATTTTTATTTTAATGAAGAATTACTGTAATTATAATAATTCTTCATTCATCAAATATGATAATTTATTGTGCAAAAAGTACATTCAGTCATTTACAAAAATGACTCAACAAACAGTCATTATTTGATTCCTAAAGATGTATGTAACCCAAAAGTGCTTAAGTAATTTTGTAAGTTTTTGTTCAAGAATAAAATATATTGTACTAGATTACAGAAACAATAAAAAAAAAAATCTCAATTTTTGAAATTAAAATAAATTTAAATATTTATATTTTTCTGGCTTCTTATAGGATCTAACAGAAAGAATGGTGATTGGTCAAATTTTTACTCCTCATTTTGTTTGTATTTCTTGACATTTTGACATTGAGAAGCACAAAAATGTAAAAAACACCTTATAAAGATGTGTCTGTATGTGAGTGTCTGTGTTTTGCACTATATATCAGGACTGGATGAACCAAAATTTTGAAACTTGGCAGGATTATTTCTATAATATGAGGCATTGATAATATTAAATTTTAATCATTAAAGATTAACAGGAAGGGGAAATAGAAAAGTCCTATTTCATATCTTGCATGGGTTAGACTTAATGAAAATTTTACTTATCATTAGCATTTACAATTTTTTCAAAAAAATTCATCTCTACCATCAAAATTAAACCTTTTGCTTTTTTATAATAAATAATTAATTATTTTTAATAAATCTCATAATAGATGTTGTCATATGGTTTTAATTTTGTACTAATATGTCTTAGTGTGTTTTAACCTTAAATATTCTTTTAAACAGAAATCTCTCATAATTCACAAAATTACTCCTCTTAAGCTTTTTTATTATTTAAATTTTATTTAAAATCATAGTATAACTGAAAATTATGGAATTTCTTTCCTGTTCAAGTACTGGGAAAGTCAAGCAAGAGCCTTTGCCAGCTTTTTTAAAATTAAAATTGTCAGCTTCTTATCATATAAACTATATTTCTTTCTAATTTAAAACGGCTCTTGAAATCCTACTATAATTTATTAAAATAAGATGGAGTACTTTCCATACTAAAACTATTTTTTGTTTATGTTCCACATTCAGATTTGGATAAAGGAAAAATATCATTAGAGACAAATTTGAAGACCAGATTAAATACAAAAGCTGAATATTTTGTATTCAGTTACAATTCAAAAATATATTTAATGATGAATAACTGTATTGTTGAATATTTTGAATTAAACTGTAATATACAGCAGAATGTCACTAATCTGGCACCATTAAAATGCCACTAGTGCAGATTACTGGAGTGCAGGGAGTTGGGTAGGTAAATAAAACATGTACATAATACATGTAGGTTGTTTTAATCTGTATTAAATCTTTTAATGTACAGTAATTTGTTACAGAAAAGAGACTCTATCAAGAGACATAGCAGTGACTATGCAGTAAGTAAAAGTCACTGACTGACTATATACAGTCAAACCTGTTTTTATGCAGTCTTTTTTTGTGCGATTTTTTTATTTGTGTGATTTTTTTATAGCGATTTTTTTTGTGCGGTATAGTTGGCGACTAGTCTCGTGCGATTTGTCATGTCTTGCGTTGACTTATTATAGCTAAATAAACTTATTATAGCATAAATGAACTTATTATAGTAATATTATTGCATGAATATGCGAAAAATGAGATAATTTATTTTTTAAGTCAACAAAACACCACCTGGACAAAAATATATAAAACAGACGATAGACGAGACGATGCAGTCAAGTGCTGACATCTGTTGTCAATAAATTCTATTTCGTACGGTTTAGAGTTATTTTCTATGTGAGACTTTTTTTATGCGGTCCCTATTGACCGCATAAAAAATATATTTTTAATTGTGTTGCGAAAACTATTTTTTATAGCCACTCGTGAAGTTTTGTGCGATTTTTTTTAATGCATTTTTTTTTATGCGGTCCCTATCCACCGCATAAAAACAGGTTTGACTGTATATGTTACCATCAAAACCCGTTTTTAGTTAGAACACGTTTTAACTAATTGAAACTAACTGGATTTATACTGGATGTTTTTGGATGACTTTTATACTGGATGTCTTTGTTAAAACCCGTTTTGTCTAGTTAAAACTAGTTTTAATTCAAATTTATTTTTGACTAGCAGTAAATTCTAGTTTTAACTAGACAAAATGGGTTTTGTATAGTTAATTTACTGCTGTACATGTTTTGATTTTAGATAAAACTAGTTTTAACTTTTAACATTAGTTAGAACTAATTTTAGCTACATAAATATGTTGGGGGAAATAAATAAAGTTATGTATAGTGATTCGGGGGAAGATGCCTAACATTTTGCTTATGAAGGAAATTATAATGATAATTTGGGTTTTGGAGGACTCTAACGAAAATATCATATTCTTGAGCATGTTTTTCAAATAAAACTTTGGAGTATATGAAAAATAATTGTATATTGTGTTTGCAATGACAACTTTTTTACTGTCTGGGCAACATTTTAGGCATCTCACCCCAAGTATCCGGGTGAGATGCCAAATGTCATTAGGGTAAGATGACAAATATAATTGCATTAAATTAATTTTTGAATATCTTAACCAAATTTAATTTATTGCATATGTAGTACAAAGTACTTCATAGTAAGTATAACAGCGCAGTATAAGTATTGTTAAGTTTCCGCTCGTTCTAACGTGCTCTATAGCTAGCTGAAAGCTCTTTTCAGTCATAAAACCTTTTTGAGAAGTCCTTATAAAATTTCTGTGCATATCCTGCAATAAAACAAGAAAACAAAAATTTATTAAAAATAGGCATATTGGAATTCAATTAACAAAAAATAGGCATGTTACTCCAAGAAAAATGTGGCACCTTTCCCATTTGTCGGGGTAAGATGCCTAGCGGAGTCACGTGTTCTAGCGTGTCCGATCGGGATTGGTGGTAGCTCACAATGGAAACTTTAGAACCTTAAGTACATCACACATTAATTGTTTTTTGCAATTTTTAATAAATTCTATTTTAACTTTTAGTTTTAAAATGATTCTAGAAACATTTCACAACAAAAACTTTGTTCTTATCTTGCTTTTATTCTTCTCAGATGTAGAAAATGAGGTAACGGTAGCCAACTACAGCTTTCCACACTCAATATTGGCCCAACGATTCATTATACAAACACATGACAATATCTGACGTCACCGTTTGAAAATATCAAAAAGTAGGCATCTTCCCCGCTTACCATCCTACCTCGAATCACTCTATATGTTGCAGTCAAAACCAGTTTTTAGTTAGAACACATTTTAACTAGTTGAAACTAGTTTATACTGGATGTCTTTGTTATAACTAGAATTTACTGCTAGTCAAAAATGAATTTGAGTTAAAACTAGTTTCAACTAGTTAAAACGCATTCTAACTAAAAACAGGTTTTGACAGTAACATATATATACAAGAATCAGAGTTGCCAATTTTTGGACATCAAAATCTCGGTCCTGGACACCTATAGTAAATCTGGAAATCTCATTCAAAAAATCCTTGTTTTTTTAGGTAGTGTGCAAAATTTCAGGTTTTTCTATAAAGGAGTTGCCAAAATACAGTCAAACCTGTTTTTATGCGGTGGATAGGGACCGCATAAAAAAAAAAAAAAAATCGCACAAAACTTCACGAGTGGCTATAAAAAATAGTTTTCGCAACACAATTAAAAATATATTTTTTTTATGCGGTCAATAGGGACCGCATAAAAAAAGTCTCGCATAGAAAATAACTCAAAACCGTATGAAATAGAATTTATTGACAACAGATGTCAGCACTTGACTGCATCGTCTCGTCTATCGTCTGTTTTACATATTTTTGTCCAGGTGGTGTTTTGTTGACTTAAAAAATAAATTATCTCATTTTTCGCATATTCATGCAATATTATTACTATAATAAGTTCATTTATGCTATAATAAGTTTATTTAGCTATAATAAGTCAACGTGAGACATGACAAATCGCACGAGACTAGTCGCCAACTATACCGCACAAATAAAAAATCGCACAAAAAAAACCGCACAACTAAAAAATCGCATTAAAAAATCGCACAAAAAAAGACCGCATAAAAACAGGTTTGACTGTATAAGCAATTAAAAAGTGCAAAAATCACCAAAAAAGCTGTATTTTCTTCTTTTCTTCATCCAGCATTGCAAAAGCTCCTAGAGAAAAAGACTACTAGGTCTAGAAAACTCAAATTTTAAACTTAAGACCTTCCCATTATCAGTGAGGTGCTGGCATAACTTCCAGATCAAGTCAAAGTACACAGGGATTCTCCCATAGAGTTATTTTACTTTTATCGTTTAATTTCATGCTTGTAAGGATAAAATTGGATTGAAATGAACAATTTTTCATTTAAAATATTAACCTGAATAATAAAAGCTCAAATTTATGTAATTAAAACTTTTCACTCAGTCAGCAGCCATCATATCATGTCACCATGCACTAGAATTGTATTGTATATCACCTTGTTCTTGATGTAATAACACAATCATTAACCAAAACACTATTTATATCCAACAAAAACATCTCAGATGTAAAAAAATTGCACCAAGTAAAAATTTATGACAATTTGGATAATAGTCGAATTTTTTATTAGTTTTTCTTTAGTAAAGATAAGCTTGGCATTTCAAAGCAGTATCCACAAAAGGAAGTCTGGCAACATTAAGTCTATAGTCTATCTCAACACAACATGCTGACAATATCTGTATTAATTTTTTTACATTTTGCTTTGAAGCACAAAGCTTATCTTTACCAAAGGAAAACTCTTAAAAAGATTTTTACAGTAATCCAAATTGTCAATTTTTTATTTGGCACAATTTTTTAACATCTCAGATACTTTGTTTAGCTATAGTATTCTAATGTTAAGTGTACTTCTATATGATATTATGTATTTGGTATCAAAAAAATTATTGCTTAAAAAAATGCTAGTAGTTTTCAATAGGTGTTTGTCTTTATGCAACCATCATAGACTTAAATATTTTCTCTCATAATCTTTGCAAAAGCATTGCTTCTTTGGCAGAAATTCCATTCCATAAAATAAATAAAAATATCTCCAGCTGGGCCCTGCACCTTAATACAGCATGATGCTAGATTACTGGACATGCCAGAGAAATGAAATGCCAAATTCTTGAGTTTCTACTGTATTTGCTATATCAATTAACCTACAGGACATATTGGAATATTCTATATTATCATAGCTTCCAACTACTATTCTTTCAGGCTGAGAATCTGCCTTTGGAAGCAGTTATATGTCTGCCTGAGCTAGAGGTTTCTCTGCCTTTTTGAGATAACATCTTTAAATGCATTGTTTTCACAAACATGAATTTATGATCAAGTTTTAGCAAAAAAAATCCAAGTTTTTATAGCAATTTTTTTAAAGAAAGTGTCCATTCTCCAGCATTAATACTTTCTTTCAATTTAATATAAGATGTATTTCAATGGAAACTTTAAATTTCTGATCAAATTATGAAAAATTAATTTTTTTTTCTAAAAATTTGTCTCAAATGTGGTAGAAATAAAGATCTGCTCTTTGGTAAAAGAAAGCTGATCTGGAAGTCTGACAACATTGAGTCTATCTCAACACAACATGCTGATAATACTATACCCAGTGTGGATGGCAAAGTAGTTAAGGTATGATCCTACCAGTCTGGAAAATCCAGGAATGAATGAGGATAGATTAAAAAAAAATTCAAGAATTTTTCAAGGTTGGTCCCAGATATGTCCATCCCTACCCCTCACAACCCAGCCACTTCATTATGAGCCTTTGGACTTGATAAAAAAAAAAAAACCATAAGTGTCCACAGGGGGAAAAGAGTAAAGAAAAATATCCAGTGTTGCCAATTCAATGCTTTTGACAAGTAGGTATTTTCAATTAGTTGTTTGGTATCCTGTTTGTTAAAATTTAGTTATGTCTGAACTTTTTATATA
Source organism: Centruroides vittatus (assembly GCF_030686945.1). Lineage (NCBI taxonomy): Eukaryota > Metazoa > Arthropoda > Arachnida > Scorpiones > Buthidae > Centruroides > Centruroides vittatus. The sequence goes on along the minus strand of NW_027122180.1, from coordinate 1,114,916 downwards.
ATACTTACGTCCACAACAAACCAAAAATGGTGCGTAACTCAACTATACAGCTTTCACTAACGTTTTCGAACCAACGTTTCTTCTTCAGGTGAAAAAATGGACAAAAGAAATAAAATTTGATGGAACAGTTCATTTTTGAAAGAGTTTTGAAATGGAATTCGGAGGAAACCCATGCAAGCGTCGTCATCGTTTGGGCATGCGCCTTCGTCAGAAGTAGAAAATTCTGTCTTGTCATCCATCATATATAAGAGTTTGCCACACTACTGATAAAGACAACTCATCTTTACTGTTAATCACTAAGAAGAGATAAGTCACCATCGTATTTAGAAAATGTCCTAGTGTTTTTCAGCTGCTCCGTAATGCGAAAGATACTTCCCAACAAGACGTGCTATCTGGGGTATACACCATCCCTATTAGAGATCATAGATGTGATAAAGATTTAATATATGTCGGCTCCACAAAATGATCTTTGGGAGTGAGGCTTAAAGAGCATAAAGCAGACATCCTTCACAAGAGATTTACAACTGCTTTTGCACGTTACGCTACAGATCCAGGTATACAGCCATTATTTAAGGAGGCCAAGATCATCCACACCATTTGCACTGGATGGAAGTGATTTATATACACAAAACAGCCCAGGGTAATAAGTGTATTAACAGTAAGGATGAGTTATCTTTATCAGTAGCGTGGCAAACTCTTATATATGACAGATGACAAGACAGAATTTTCTACTTCTGACGAAGGTGCATGCCCAAACGATGACGACGCTTGCACGGGTTTCCTCCGAATTCTATTTCAAAACTCTTTCAAAAATGAATTGTTCTATCAAATTTTATTTCTTTTGTCCGTTTTTTCACCTGAAGAAACATTGGTTCGAAAACGTTAGTGAAAGCTGTATAGTTGAGTTACGCACCGTTTTTTGGTTTGTTGTGGACATAAGTCTTATTTATCGCGATGTGCTTTTGATGTGTTATTTTGTTTTTATATAATATTTTTATGCATAGTACAATGTACTACTGTACCTGTATTACTCTATATTCCACTTTATTACTACTAGTAATATATCTAGTAGGAAAAGTCAGTACGAATACACTACCAAACTTCCAGCAACTGATGATCTGGCACCTCTTTTTATCAGGACAAAATTATGAAGATTTGAAATTCCCTCAGCCATCATACTAGCCACAGATGATGTGTGTAGGGTATGCTTACTTACATTATTTACATCGCACTTGTGGTGATACTGCAATTTGTGATATTGTAGTTTGTTTTGCTTAAATTTAACTATCTATAGCTTCAAAGAGAGAAGAGTCAGTGGTGATGTCAAATGTAACCTAATTTTAGTAATTATTTAATTCAAGGTTCTAGCAACCCATGATATAGTTTAGACACAGGACAGGTGTATTATTAGTTGTATTAGTTGCTTAGAGGAGTGTTTATGAATTATTATACATGACCACGATTGGTCTGGAAAAATAGTTAATCTGGCAAGGCTTTGGAACTAAACCTGACAGAAGTTTAGTGTACCTGTACCATAAACCTATTATTGACATAAAATGAAGATTAAATAATTGCTTAAAGTGTCAAGTTTTATCATCAATCTTTCTATAAGTTGCTATTTTTTATTTCTCAGCCTTTGCATTCCAAAATCTCTCTTTCCTATCTATCAAGTCAGCCTATCTATAAGATTAACAAGTATGTATTTTCTTAACTATTTTCACAGCTAGTTCTGATACACATCCTCTTAATTATTTCATAATTCAGTGGTTCCCAAACATTTTTGATTCTTGGCACCCTTGCTAAATCCAGATTTTCCCAAGGTGCCCTATGTCAAATTCTAACAAGTACAATTTGCAAAATAGTGAAATAACCAATAGTTTTTAAATAAAGTAAAATTATAAAAATTTTATAACATTTCGTGGGACTGCACGAAATGCCCTGTGAGGATGCTGCAGCACCCGAGGGAACTGCGGCACACACTTTGGGAACCGACGTCATAATTGTTTATTCTTTTGACTTTTCTTTAATCAATCATTTTTAAATTTATCATTTACTATTTTTTTAAATTGATTCTAAAAATTAACCAACAACTTTGTATCAATTCAAGTTTCAATAACAGTTATGTTATATACTTCATCTCTTTTTAATTCGGTATTTGTTTTTGCACGCATTTCTATTCAAGAATTATAAATCTCTTTAGTAACTTTTTCTAAACATGTTTTTAATATATATCAATCATTCATTAAACATTAGCAATAGTTTGCATAGTATGTGTAATATAAATATTTTCTCTTCTCTTTTTTTCCTGATAATTCAATTAGCTTACTCTTCTTCATTGTAATATATTTTTAATTTAGACATTAATTAGTAATTTTAAGAATTTAATTTTGTAAAATATGAGTTTATATATGAATGAAATCATAGACATCGCTAATTGTTTGTATTTAAGTATTAATTGCTGCAGTACTAACAATTAGAGTGATGTCTTTGATTTCATTTATTCAATTATTATTAAGAGAAGTATATAAGAAAGATATTGACGGTTATTTCTAATGAATATAAAGGAAGGAAATGCAGCTATTTCAGTATGATTTATAAGGATTAATGTATTCAGAAATTTGACCGAGAAGCACTTTTAAATGCGCAGCATCTACGTATTGAAAGAAAATTATATTTGTCAATGATACAATATACATTACATTAGCCTTGTTCGTTCAATACTTACATTTGTCTGATGTATCACTCGAAATTATTGACATATTAGTGAGAGTTTGCCGGAAACTTTATCACTTCTATTACAAACAAGTATAGAAATGTTGCCATGGCAACTAAATGTCAGCAATAGATAGGGGCGCTAAAATCGTTTTCTCTGCGAAATAATATTACAATTCAGCATTTTCTAGTAAATTTGTTCATTTTTTATTTGAAGAAATCTTTTATTTTCGATTATTATTTTTAATCGATTTCAAATTCAAATTAATTATATTATTGCTGCTTTCACTTTATCTTTAAAGGAAAGTTCCTTAAACTTCCTTTTGAGATAAACGTGTCATATTTAATAATATCCGTACCAATGTCTCTCTCCGTCAGGACTTAATTAACTTTTTTAATTAGAATATACGCTAATTTCTATCAGTTTTATATTATAATTATTTCTATTTAAATTTATTTTTTAATTTTTTGAAATGTAAATTCTTAAAGCCTAAATAATGTACATTTTTACGTCAAATTGACGTCACTCCCAGATTTTCTCATAAGAAAACTATAAAAGTGATGTCAAATTTACGTAACCATATACACTATTCACATAAAACAAATGCTGCACTTTAAATATAATAAATTACAACATAATATTCCTTAAAATATCTTGGGAATGACCTGATTAATTCAATAATATTACATACTTTGCATAATCACAGTTTAATTAATCATGTTAGTGTTGCAGTTATATTAATTTTTTTACAAATTAATATTGGAATTGATGATGTCATCAATTTCATTACTTAGTAGATTACGTCATTGATGAAGTAACGTGCGCTGTTATTGGTGTTAATCCTCAGTCATCATAAAACATAAGGAATCGACGTGACAAAATTTACCGTTATATTTCTACAGGACATTAAAAGGTCACAGCGGTGGAAGACAATACAATCACCACATGAAATACTGTTGCGAAAATGTCTTTGTGCATTGCTCATGCGTTTAGAAAAATAATGGAAAAACAAAATTTATATCATCTAATGATTAGAAAATTTTAATACTTTATTTAACTTTTTAATGTATTTCATATATCAATTGTTTGAAAATCGCGATACTAATACATTGATATTTGGAAAGATGTTAACAATTTAAATGTATTGTGTACAAAACAGATATCAGACGTATAAGCACTTCGGACACTTAAATCTTATCCTGTAACATAGCCTTGAAATATATTTAAGGATTTTTATCTCCTCCTCAGCCACCATGTATACCATGATCTATAGATAACTATTATTTATACAGGGATGGGCAATCTTTTTCTATGTAAGAGCCGCATTTCAAAACTTTTGAACTGACGCGGGCCGCATACAAGAGGGGGAAAAATGCCGGTAAATCACATTTATTCATGTATAATTATCAATTAGCATAAATATATTTAATTTAGTTTCTGGAACTGATGTGAATGTAATATATCGGAAATATTTGGTTAAATATTAGTCACTGTTAGTTTTAAATTAATTTCGATGTGAGTCTATTAGCCGATTTCTTGTTTTAATTTTTACTAAATTCATTGCGAGAAAAACTATTCACATATGTAAGTTGTAAAAAATAACGTTTGTATTTTTGCTGCATACTTCCTTAAGCTGGGAAATTCATATATTTATTCATATTTTACGCGACGCAGGCCGCAAGAAATATTAATGCGGCCCGAGGGCAGCGGGTTACCTATCCCTGGATAACAGTATGGTTAAGCCACTAGGCTTTAAAATCGGTAATATACCCCTTTCTGCCATAAGATGGCGTTTGATCGTATTTATCCTATCAATGCTTTATTAATAATGGATTAAAACTATTTTTCCAGAACAGCAAAAATAATTACTTAAGACTTAAGACTTTATGAATTATTTTTACAATTATTTCCTGCTATTTTATTTTGTATAATAAAAGGCCCACCAGTGGCCAAGTGGTCTTCGTTCCCTGAACACTGGAAGTTCGGTCTTGGATTTTCGCCTCGCTCGTACGGGCTGGCCACGAGGAGTTTTCTGGGTTTTCTCCATGTCTGTAACGCCTAAATAGAGCCAATTTCCCCTAAAAAGACCTCCCGGAAGGCATCCCCCTAGGCAGATCGCCCAAGTATTGCGTTGCCTAACTTAAACAATTGTAGAATAAATGTCAGAACAAAAAATTATTAAAAATAAAAAAATGGCAAAAACTTAATATTTTGTTTAAATATTATTATTATGCAGTCAACGGCATGCTCCATTTATACAGATGTCAATTAAGAACAAAACAGAAAAAAAAAAAATATATATATAATAAAAAATAAAAATATTCATTTTAAAATAATTTCAAAGGTATATTAATTAAATGGGACAGATGTAATACTTTACAATCAAACTTAAATGAGACTACAAGATGGAGACTAGTGATGGATTTATATCTAGTAATCATAGATAAAGAGCTAATTAAGTCTTTCAAAAAAATTTATTGGTAATGCATTACAGGTTGTGAATGGTAACAATATGAGGCTCCACACCAATTCCGAATCCCTCACTAAATGAAATTAAGAACGTTTATTATAGAAAGGAATTTATTAAACAAAATTTGTCGCGATGATATTAAATGAGGTAAGTCTCGAGCAAGAATCGAACACGTTTCGGAATCCGTTCTATGAGAATCAGAGTCGATTCTCATAGAACTGATAAAATTTGGGAAAACCGGGAAATAATGATCAATATCATCGATAAATCGGGACGAATATTTTGTAACCGCTGAATCTGTCTTCGTATTCGTCACACCCAAATACGAATTTCCACCTCTTTTCTGTCCGGAATAGGGTTCACAATTCAGATATCCCATATCAGGCTACCTTTCTTCAAACTTATAACAGTATGGGCAGGGTCTTTTTATCTTAGATAAAAAGACCCTGCCATACCCTAGAGTCTTTTTATGTAAGATAAAAGGACACTAGTATAGGTCTCTCCTATTATTCTAAAGCAATGATTCTCAATCTTTTTGAGGCCGCGGAATACCATTCATATACTTATTACACGACGGAGAATTAGTATTAATATATTAAAAAATTGATAAACAATTCCATGTTTACTATTCTCAGGAAGCAATGAAGCAATAACGTAATAAACTTTAATATAATGAATAAAATAAAAACATGGAATTGTGTACGAATATAGCGATGGGAATAAATTTGAATAAAAACTGTAAATCTTTCGTTTCGTGGAACGAAACGGAAAGATTTTACAGTTTGATAGGTTTGCGGAACACTGGTTACGAACCACTGCTCTGAAGAGTAATAGCTCATATTAGAGTAAAACAGGAGCGCTATTAGGAATTAATGTTTTCGTTTTTTTTCTATGTTTTTTGCCCAATAATACATTTCTCGATAAGCATACTTAGAGATTGTTGCTTGAGAATTTCTCGCCGATAAACCGCTCTCGCATCTGTTCACAGAAGAATCTAATTGCATTTCACATGTGTTTCCATGTGATGATTCAGTTACTATAAAATAAACAGAATTAATAAACTATATAAATTCTGTTTTATAAAAGTTTACCTTTTGTATCAATATGTGTAATTTAACTGGTTTGTGTTGTAATGATTGAAATTTAATTATTATTTTTTGTTTTGATGGTGAAGTTTTTTAGTAGGTAACTTTTTACATAAGTAAAGCGCATTATGAAATTTATTGGAAATCGATCAGGTGTTAAATCTCACTTCCTACAAAGAATCTTAACAACATTACCGTTTATTGTGTGCTTAAATGTTTTCAAAAACCTGTCTTCAAAATAAAGGTCAAATAAACTTGACTTTGTTGTTAATTTTCGATCAAATAGCGGTATGTGATGATTCCATATCAATCCTTTCCATATCAATCCTTAACTTTAAAAAAAATGCCCCTTTTCAGATTTTTTAATCACCTTTTTATACAATGTAGCTTGACTTCAGGTGCAAAACATCTGGGTATTATCTCAACTTGAACTAAAATATAAATTTACATTATTTGTAGTTTTGGATACAAATATTTTACTTCTCGTAGTATCGTAGTAATTTGTATTCTCTTTAGTTAAATTACTGTGAAAAAACAGCAGAAAACCATGCTAAATTAAAGATAAACACTCGCTTATATATTACAAAAATTGGACGACATGCGATCGAAGCGCTCAAAAAGTAGCATTTTACCGATTTTAGCTAGGCGAACGAAGGAAGTGTCACGACAATACTGTTATCTACAGATACATACTATCCCTGTATCAAATCATCCCTAAATACATAACAAATCTATATTGTATAGCAAGATCCAATGAAGTATCAGGAGGTGCCTATACGTGCCTGTAGCGTCTGGTGTCTTTTATACATGACCAACAATATTTTAAAATATTAAATTACAGACGATGTTCTATTTTATAAAAGATTTTAAGAATTTAATCTGTTTCAATTTCACATTTTCCATTTTAGAATTTATTGTTTTAATGACTCTTCATAATAAAATATCAAGAAATATTTTAGAAATAACTTCTGGCTATATTTTTTATTTGAATAAGTTGATTAATTTTTAAAAAAAAGTAAATTTACACAAAATATAATAGATAATTGTCCACTTACTGCTAGATATTGCTTTAATTTTTCAAAAAACAAAAAAAAATTCTTATTGTATAATCAGTGGCGTAGCGTAGTGGGGGCGGCAGGGGCGGCCCGCCCCGGGAGGCACTTTGAGGGGGCGGCAAAATTTCACAATAAATACACAATACACAATACTCTTGTACAATACACAATAATGATGATTGTTCTTTGCCGAAAAGTTCTTTAGAATTACTGTATATTTTAGTCTTTTGAATTGAGATACCTAAATAAGGAGGCGGCGAAATTTTCCTCCGCCCCGGGCGGCTGACACCCACGCTACGCCACTGTGTATAATTTTACAGCATAACTGATTTATTAATGTGAGGCAATAGAATCTTAACAGTTAAATGACTAGTCACAATTTTGTTAAATTGTAACTAGTCATTTAACTTTAAGCAGCAAAATTGCCATCTTATCGGCTTGAAAGGGATGACAAACGAAATCCGATCAATTAGACCGCTCGGATGGCCAAGGCGTTAGCCCATTATTCTGGGGACCAGGAATTGAGTCTGGGTGGATCAAAAACCCCCAGGAATTTTTCGGGAGTGGTCCATCTCGGATATATCGTCTTTCACCAACCGACCGTCTCATTGTGGGTGTGAAGAAAGGTCTTCCTAATTTCCATAAATGTTTGCTGCAAGAGATTGCTGTAGCAAAGATAAAGCAGCTTTTACGTCCGCTACACGTGTAAAGCAAAATGGACGCTTGTGTGTTTAATACGGTATTATGCTGTAAAAATAAAAAAGTCGAAGTGACTGTTGATAAAAATATTATGTAGAGATTAAGAAGAATTAAATTTTATAAAATGACTCTGAAAGTCAGCTAAAGAATAAGAAAATATTATATTTTAAATATAATTATACATCTTCTATCTCTGTACTTCGTTCACATTTTCGGAAAGAGAAATGCTCAATTCTTTATATCTATTTAAATACAGTGATGCTTCGTATAACGTACAGATACAGTACGCCTCGAATAACGGACGCTGCGAACAACGGACTTTCCGGCATAATTGGTGACTGCTCCATGGGTGCGTTCTTTAATGCGTCTCCGCTACTACGGGAGTGCGCTGCTGTTTGTAGGCATTCAGAAACGACGGTGAAAGAAAGAAAGATGGCGGCGCCCGCACTATCGATAGTATCGTGATGGAGGAATCTATAATTCTAAAATATGAGCTTTAGAAGGCAAAAGGAGGGTCCCAATTGTAAAATTTAACCATAAAATGGATTATTTGTTGAAAGAGCATTCAAAATAGCCTCGAAAAAACTTCGTAAAGACACTTACATCACCGCGTGCGCTAACTCGCGCTTTCACAATTTCTAAATTTTCATTCATAAAACCACATAATGGACCCGGAAACGAAACTATCTTAGCCATGGAGGACGCCATGTTGCTTTCCACCGTAAACTACTACTACAAGCGGCTGTTTTCGCCGTTCGACGGCGCGCATTCCCACCGGAATTTAGGAACGCGTTCCTCAGGAATTTTTAAACGGATGTCGCTCCCGCAGAGTTACGCGGAAGAATAAAAGAACGCGCTCCATGTTTATTTTTTTATGATACAGTACGGTTATTTTATGCTGCGGAACGAATTAGATGTTTTAACATGTATTTCTATGGAAAAATGCGTTTCGTATAACGGACGTTTCACTTAACGGACGTGCACCTGGAACGGATTAAGTACGTTATATGAGGCACCACTGTATGTATTGTATCAATAGTTTTTTAACTAAAGCACTACTTTCGGCTGTTATTGAAATTAAAGGATAGATTACGGCGTCCATGTTTCGCTCGAACGGAAAGCGTTTCTAAACTATGATGCAACGACGTGTAGCATAGCTGCTCGTGACGTCATTTTCGCTACACTCTCACTGCATAAAGAAACGTGGCCTATTTGATTAACGCGATTTATATATACGCGGTAGCATCGAGAGATTAATTAATCACGCTAATTAAGGGACACTTGTATATACAATATATATACACTCGTATGGGCAGGTATTTGTTATACAGTTTGTATGTATATATTTATTGACGGCCAGATGGCCGAGCGGTCAAAGCTGCAGCCTACCGCTCTGGAAAACCGAAACCGGTACCGAATCCGAACGGGTCGAAAAAATTTCCAGGAATTTATCGGGGGTGATCCGACCGGATGTGTCGATTTCCGTCTCTCACTACCCATCCGCTCTATTGTGGCATGGCCGAACCCATGATGGCCTTGACAACTTAGTGCCCCAGGGTGAAAAGAGCAAAAAAAAAAAGTATATATGTATATTTCATTGTACTGTATATTTTATTATAAGCGTGTATATACAGTATATACATATACTTATTTCATTTTATATAATGTATGCACAAAGCTCTTTTTTATAGCTGCCTCCATTTTTTTTTATAGTATGTGGGCGCCGCTGATGACGTGCTTACAATGCGGCATGTCAATCGATTTTACAATTGCTGTTAATTTACATTGATCTCTACGACAACTTTCTATTTTGATTTTATAACTTGCAATTTGCACGATGTCGTAACGAAATTAACTTTTGAAAGGTGACGGCCGGATGGCCGAGCGGTAAAGGTGGCAGCCTACCGCTCTGGGGGACCCGGGATCGAATCCGAACGGGTCGAATAATCCCCAGGAATTTTTCGGGGGGTGGTCCGTTCGGATATGTCGGGCCCCGTCCCTCACCACCCGGTCGCCCCATTGTGGGCCTGGCCGAACCCATAATGGGCCTACTAAAAGAGGCCCTCTTAGTGCCCACAGGGCGGAAAGAGTTTAAAAAAAAAAAAAAAAAAACTTTTGAAAGGTTTTTAACCAGTCGCTGGAGTTGGTAGGCTACTGGCTACACACAGCGCCGGATTAAGCATCTAGCGGGCCCTAGACAAAATTTAAATTGGGGCCTCATTTAAATAAGTTGCTTCTAAACAAATCTTATATAATGTGATATTAGCGTAGCTAGCATGGGTGACACCCGGTGCGGATATCGTAGTGTCACCCCAAGTCACACCGTAGTGTCACCCTTTTTAACTCTTATAAAACACTATTGAATTGTAATATCTTCGCACTCGAGCAACTTGAACACTATATCGAATATGCGATGTCGCGTTAGATTTAGAAAATAAATCATAACCATACATCATTACTACCACGAGAGGCGGCCCTAGGAATATTTCTAGATGGTGCGAGAGATCCCGTAGCGTACATTACTTCTGACGCACGGATGGCTGTTGACTTTTTTTTTTTTTTTTTTTCTTTTTTTTTTTTAGGTAATGGCTAGTCGAGCGGAGCTTAGTAGGAATTGTCAAATACAACCTTTTCTGTCCTATCGAATTTCTTAAATAATTTTTAACTTGTTTTGAAACAGAGAAATCTTTTGCACTGAAGCCGGGCCCCTCCGAATTACGGGCCCTAGACATTTCTCTACTTTGCCTATTCGATAATCCGGCCCTGGCTACACATATAGCTGTTTGAAACTTTTCTTGACGTTTTTGTCGGCTATGTCTATGGACATGTCCCGTAGCTGCGAGTTTTAAACTATAAACTGCTTTAGACAGAACGTTAGAATCATGTCACCAGATCCATAGGCATGCCGAAACAGAAAAATCTACGCCGTGGAGTTCCTTATACTAGAAAATACCTAGAAGTATTAATGATACTGTAATTTGAGTTGACACAAATTTATAGTAATATAAAAATTGGGAAAATTTTACAAATAATAATAATAGCAATTTTAATTTAATTTCTAAATGAAATGTTTTTTTTATACATCGTTAGAACAACTTCTGTGTTTCTACTTGGCAACACTTAATATTCGCTGAGATCTTTTTACAAGTCAGTCGCCATATTTGCAATAGGGAGCAAGAAACATGGTAAGTTTGCTCATATATTAAATCCAAAAGCATCCGCAATTGAATTGTATATCACATAATTTAGATCGAGTAATTTTTTATATTTTGATCAAATGAAATGATTCCAGTAGCTACGTTTAGTTCAATGATAATTAATAACGTAAAGCCACATTGATTTTGACTTACTGTGAATGAAAAGTAAAAATATGTTATATAAATGATTTTTAACTTGTTTTGATTACTAAATATTTTACTGAATTTGTATAAATAACATCTTTAGACATTTCAAGAATAAAGAACAAAATCTGCTTTTATAACAAACACTAATTATAAATACATAAGTTACACGTGTAATATACGTATACACACATACATATACGTTTGAAGCTATATTGAAATAATTTTATTATTTCACTTGTGATGATTGATTAAACTCTGATGTTCATTTTCTTAGTATTATAATTCAGCTTTAGTAGTTGATACAACACGTTGGTATCTTCCTGAAACTTTTTGTCGAAAATTGTTATGTTGTATTTTGGTATAATGAAAATGATATTCAAGTTTTATTATTATTAGGAAAAATCAAAATAGATTACATATTATGTACTTGCCAACATTACAGATGAGACTGACTTGGTAGCTAAGAAAGGCTGATTTTAGAATGCAAATGTGAAATAAAAATAAAATTATGGGTGTACTCAGTGGTGATATTCCAAATATTTAACAAGGGGTTCGCTAGCAGAAAATTTTTCCCTAACGTAACAAGCCATGGGCGAAGGCCAGGTAACGATAGTGTTTTACAGCTGTCGACCTTTTTTTTTTTAGGCAGAGGAATTTCTTACTGCGAAATGGCGCTTCTCGAAATAGAAATAGACACGTGTCATCATCTCTCGAGATACATTATACATTTTCTTTCGCTGTCCATAGCCCAACACGTGTTCCACAGCCATCTTGTATTATCTCACGCGCGTGGCATTCTGGGATCTCTCTTATGACTGGATCTACTTTCAAGAATTCTCTTGAATTGATCGCAATTAAACCTCATTTTGGTCGAGATTGAAACGGTCGAGAGGGATCGCACCAAGACATACTCCCTGACCTTGCTCACAATGGCCGCGTTTTTTTATGCAGCGAGAATGTAGCGTAAATGACGTCATGAGCAGCAACCGCTGCATGGCATTTTACAAACGCTTGTCGCTGAAGCAAAATGGATGCCGTCCCTTGTTCGTTAATTTCAGTTTTAGAAAGTAATGTATTATTTAAAGAACTACAACAGAATAAAAAAAGGATGTATGAAAGTTTAATGATCGGCATCGCTGTTTCAAATGAAGGTAAAAAATCTAAGCGACAGAAGATACGAAATTACGTTGAAGAGGTCGTACCTTCATATTCTATGGATGACTTCAAATCTCATTTTAGACTCACAAAAAGTTCAACAGAAGTAAGTTTTTAACTTAAAATAAGCTAAATTTTCTATTAATTTCTAAAATTAACTGATAATGCGTTTATTTTTTATAGGAAATTATAAAATTAATAAATACAAAGAGAGAAATGAGAGTAAAAAAAGGACGACCTCTTATTTCTTCTACAAAGGAAGTACTATTAAGTATTTGGACTCTTGCTAATCAAGAATCATTTAGAGGTATTGGAGACAGATTTGGTGTCAATAAAGGTCACGCACACACAATCTTTATAGACTTCTGTCAAAAAATGTGTCGCATGATTGGCAAGTTTATCAGGTGGCCAAATGATAACCTGGAAAGAACAGTTCATAAGTTTGAAGAACTCCGTACTGTTTCATTGCCTGGAGTAATTGGGTGTGTCGATGGAACACACATATATATAAAAGCTCCAAAGGAAGACAGCCAGAGTTACTACAACAGGAAAGGAAGGCACTCTATCCTGTTGCAAATAATTTGTGATTCGGAAATGCGAATTATTGATGCATTTGTTGGTTGGCCTGGTAGTGCCAATGATTCTCGGGTTTGGCAGCAGAGCCCTATTTATAATAAATTTTTAAACGAATCTTCAAGGTATTTAGGAGATAAGTATTATTTACTTGGAGATTCAGCGTATCCATTAGATACATTTTTAATCGTACCATATAAAGATTATGGTAATCTTACTGTGAAACAGAAAAATTTTAATAGAAAGCACAGTTCCATCAGAGTTGTGGTAGAACAAACCATAGGTCTACTAAAAGGGCGATTTCGTCGACTAAAATATCTGGACATGGAAAACATTTCATCGATGTCAAAAGTCGTAATGACATCATGTATATTGCACAATTTGTGCATTAATCAAGGTGATGTTGACTGTATAGAGGATATATTTGTTGATGATAATAATGAACCTGCAGAAGACCCAATTTCGAGGAATCGTACAGCTGCGGAAGTAAAACGTAATCAATTAGCAGATCTATTGATGCAGAATTGAAATGTTTATTAAAAATATAATTTACAATTGTCTTGTTGTTAAATTAATAAATGTAGAGAATAGTTTTATACAATCTGTTGTCAGTGTTCTTAATAAGATGTTTATCACAAATTCACTCATCTATCAATTGAAGGGCTCCCTGTAGAAACATCACAACCAACAAATGTCTTTTTACCAAAAAGCTAAAAATTGTTTCATGCTTTTTCTACATTCATATTTTAAAATTTGCTTATTTACACTTGTTGACTAAGATTATTTAAATTCAAAAGTAGGGAAAACTCAATTACTTTTATTGAACATATTTTTCCTTATTTTGGTCTAAAAACAAGTATATCCTTATTGAATTAAATTTTTGCAGAAGTATATAATGCATTTGTAGTTTTACACAGGCCATTAAAGACTAAATTGGGCTAAAATTCAAAATACTCGCTCAACATTACTGTCATTCTGATGATCAAAGGAAGAAAATACAAAACGAGGCATTTTCTAAGGCTTAATTAAGCCTTAGAAGTTACTGGTTTAAAGTTAAAACACACAGAGCCATTCAGAGCTTGTATGGAGTCTGAGAATAGAGTTCCTCTTGCCATTTTTGAATAAATTAAACACAATGCTTCTTTATTAATAAAAAGCAGTTTTAAAGATTTATTTTCTGTTAATAAAAATGGCATTAACTTTGTAAGGGCCCCTAACTTTTCTCCTGACCCAAGGAAAAATTGCATTTCCTATTGAGTCCTGTACAAAAAGAAAGGAATCAACAATGAAGCTTTCTGTAATAGAAAGTTTGATTCCTTTTTTTTTAAAGAATAATATGTAAGTCTCAGAAGAGTAATATACAATTCAACACACAAGAACCTTATTATATCCCAGTAACAACAAATTTTAATTAAAATGTTTTTGTCCATAATCATCGTTGTCTTCAGGCTTTTGACCAGTACAATTCGAATACGGAACGTGTCAAACATTTAAAATTATTTTCAAATTCTGAAGCATTTAAACGTTAGATAATTTTTAAGTGTACATGTTACAATAGTGATAAAAATATCCTTACTAATATACAAAACTGATGGTAATTCTATCATACAAAAAAAACAGTAATTCTTCTTTCAGCTGTGTACTTCAAATTAAAAGTAACAAACCCATTTGGAAACTACAGTGAAAACTAATTTACTGTAAGCTATGAAGGATGTGCAAACACACAGATATTTACAAATTTTTAGTTACTGTATTTTAAAATATAAGTTGTACATTAATTTCTAGTTTACTGAAATATACTTTCCTTTTATGTTTTATGATTTTTAAATTAATCTCACTGACAAAACTGTGAAAGACAAAAATTTAATAGTTTATTTCTTACTATATTCAAAAAATATTTTTATTTCAATAATTATTATGTAAAATTCAAGTAAAATGACAAAAGTTGTTGACTGGATAACATTTAATATATTTCTCACATTATCTTTCAGAGATAATTAAAGTGTAACTATGGTAGACTTACAAGTTAGATAATTAAATTGGGAGGAGATAAATCTAAATTCAAAATTCAGGTAATTCTATCATACAAAAAACAAGGGTGTAAGAGAATATAAACCTAAAATATCCTAAAAATTTGTTTTTAGTCAGGATATGATGGGATTAGGGAATAGATGAGAAATTAGCAAAAGAACTAGAATTACATTTAATCCTGCCTATGGAAAGTTGAAATGATTATAATTGAGTCTGATATATAAAACCAGTTTTTAATTAAAATTTAAGACACAAGCACATTTGATTATAAACATTTATTTAAATTTACTTTTTTTCTTTGTTTTTTTGAACAATATTTAAAATATTTTTTAAAATGTTTAATTTCTCCACTTCAATTTCTTCTAATTTCTTCCAGCGTTGTTCATCCGCTGCCTCTTGTTTTTTTATATATTCCTGAAACCATTTGGGAGGCTCATCTTTGGAAGAACATGTTCTTTTCCTTTTTTTGGTTGGTGGTGCCTGTTTGTTCTCCAGGCAATCGTCTGAAGTACAGGCATCACCAATTTCCTCAGCATCATTTTCCTTAGTTGCTGAGGATAATGATGATAATAAGGTATCAGGAGGAGGGTTTATATTTGCTTTTGAAGCGAGGAAAGTATCTAATTCCTCCTGAAATTCCCAAAAGGGAACTTGGCCACCTCCAGACCGTTTCATTTGATCCTTTCTCCTCCTATATGTCAGCATTAGATTTCTCCACTTTCTGTCAGCCTCTATTGCCGTTACGTTAATACCTTCATTTTTTAGATTTTGGCTTATTCGGCCCCATAATTTTATTTTTTTACAACTTGGACTCTGAAACTGCAAGTCCATTTCTCTGCGAAACTCTATAAGTTTTTTTATAGAGGAAGCGGTCCATGTAGTTTCCTATAAAATATTACATTTTCATTAGCATGTTGATAACTATATAGATTCTTTAATTAAGTTTTCAGAAACTTACTTTAAAGACTATTCACAAAAATATTCAAACTTAAAGTATTTTATCATAAATATGTTAAATGTATAAATTAATAAAATGAAGGGTTTTATTTAAGGATAACAGATCATGTTTTCTTAGAAATAACTGCTTCATAATGTAAGCTATAATTTTTTAACTCATAAAATATAATACTTACAGAATCCAACTTGTTTACATTCTTCCCTGATTCAGTTTCATTATTCTGACAGGGTGCAGTTTCAGAGAGTGTTGAACCTGTGGTGGAAAATTTCAAATTTAGAGATTTCAGCAAATACATATATGAAAAAAATTTTATAGTTTATTTTTATATATTTACATCAGTATTACAGTTTTATCATAGTTGCCTCTAAGATGCTTTAAATGAATAATAAAACATGTCTCACCTGTGCCTTCAACATTATTAGATGAGAAGAATACTTCGCAGTACTTCTCTCGAAACGTCTCATCTGAAAAATACATAGCATATTTTTAAAATTAAACATCTTAAATGTGTACAATGTGATTATCACTTATTTGGTATTATCTTTCCTTAGCTGAAATTAAAAACTGATTCTATATTTCCATTTAATCATATCAGTATAACCTAATTCAAAGTAAACAATACCAATAACGGATTAAATTTAAATTTATTATTTCAAGAATGTATATAAAGATATTTACCTGTACTTAATTTTTTCATCGTATTTTCGTCTACGGAAACGTTTATTTGTTTTTCTCCGGAGCACAATACGACGTTAAACATTTTCGATGTGGAGGCATCCATTTTGCTTTATACGTGTAGCGGACGTAAAAGCTGCTTTATCTTCGCTGCAGCGACTCCTTGCAGCAATCATTTAAAAACGGTTCGCTACATTGCAGCGCTGCATTTACAAACGGGTTTCAGAGTGTTCGCTGTAAAGCGCTTCTCGAGCGCTGCATAAAAAAACGCGGCCAATCTAGATTGAAATGCTCGGTACAAACGGGGTATAAGTCCCTAGTTTAGTAGTATTACAGAGTATAATACGCATATTTTAATATATTTAAAAAAAAAAACAAACCCACTGAGAAATGTTCCGTGTGTTTAACAAGGTTCGGGAAACTGAAAATTTTAACAACGGGTTCGGCCGAACCTGTGCGAACCCACCAAATATCACCACTGGGTGTACTATAGATTACTATCTATGGAATTTCAGGACTTTGATTATATATTGGAACTCGGGACCGAGACGAGTTCAATGGTACCCTATTTTTGGACCGGAGACGAAAAATAAAAAAGTTATACTTTTTCACTTACCATACTTTTTTAATGCTCTCATGAAGACGGCACCATAGTTGCTAGTACTGCCATCTTGCGGTAAAGTTTGCAAACCATGACGTCGGACTATGGTCATCTCCCGGAGGGTTAAACACGCGATACGAGAGCGGAGAAAGCGACGCGACTCCCTATCATCGCGCGATCGCCAAAAAAAGTATGATAACTTTTTTATTTTTAGTCTCTGGTTTAAAAGTAGGGTATCGTTGAACTCGTCTCGGTCCCCTCAGTTCAGATATATACTCAAAGTCCCGAAATTCCATAGATAGTAATCTATAGTATCCCCAAAATTATAGAAAAGATGGCACTTGTGCAGTTTAGGGGGTATAGCAGGTTTTTTTCCATAAAAATAATCAATTCTAAACTAATCTGACTTGATCATTTTCAAAACATGTATATTTTTTTTTTTTAGAATGATCCATATAAAATAAGCTATAAACAAAAAATTGTAGGAATACTTACCAAGTGTGCATTATTCGAAGACGCCATTGCTTAAGCTTGTTTTCATCGTGGAGTAACACATTGGACAGCTGATGCGTACGAAGTGTCGTGACGTTTCTTGGGCCATTTGGTCATGTGACTATTTGCTTGTCTCAGCCACACCTCGCATCTCTGACGTGTTCCTGATAACGTACTCTTCTCACAGAAGAATTCACTGAACTTTGGAAACATCATTAATAGAAATATTAAAACATTATTCCATTTTAAATATGGATTAAAATCAACATATAACAACATAATGATTTGATAAATAACTAATAATTCTACTCTGCTTTTAAATGGCCTAATCTCTTACATGTCTTAAGTAAAATTGAGTTTTATTTATTCACATCAAGACATTAGACATCTTATGTTGCATCCGACTAATATTTATCATCATATCGTGATAGAATATGTTCTATCACGATATACTGTATATCGTGATAGAATTATTGTCATTAGAAGTTTTACCTTTGTTGTTTCATACAGTCATTCATTATTTATTATTAAGTTATCAGGAAACATATCAGATATATAAGATGTGGCCAAGATGAGCAAGTAGTCACATGACTGGATAGCACCAAGAGATGTCATGTGACACGCTTCGTATGCTGTCCAATGTGCTGCACTGTGATGAAAACAAGCTTAAACAATGGCATATGGATCATTCTCAAAAAATTGTGTGTTTTGGAAATGATCAAGTCAAATTAGTCTAGAATTGATTAATTTTATGGAAAAAAACCTTTCAAACTGCTGTACCCCCTAACTGTACAAGTGTTGAAAAGATTATAAACAAAACTTTAAAACATTTATTCAATCTTTATTCTCTTTATTATGATAATAGGTTTGTAATATTGTAGGTTGACCAGACTTTTTTTTTGGCAAATCCAGGGACACATGTCAATGGTCACTTTTTTGGGTATACAGTAGCAGCCTACATGTACAAGTACTGTTGAATGGGTACTGTACTGTACATATGCATGACTGAGATCTAAACATTTTAATTTTAATTGAGCTCATTTGCTTTGATCAAATAACTTTTCTCCAATAAGGTTTATAGCTATTTACTTTTGGTGCTTTTTTTTGTCTGTGTTTTAAAATTTGGTTCCTTTTTTGGCATTCCCTCAAAAAAGTGGTTACTTCATAAAAAAATTACCCTCAACCATGAAGACATTAAACATATTCTCTGGCAGAAAAACTGACAGCAACAATATTACAGTAACCACAAGGAAACAAAAACGGGGACAAGTCTCCTTTCTTGGTGCAAAAACGAAAATTGGGGCTGTATGGCCACCCTAATATTGGCTTTTCCTGCAAGATAGATTACTAGTAATATAAAAGTAGAAAAGCATTGGTGAAACTATTAGGTAGTACTATAGAAGCAACACTTTCTCTCTCAATTTTTTTTTTTTTTAAAGAGACATTTGATCATCATTTCCAAAGAGCATAGAATTTTTGTGGGCAAAAAGTGCTATAAACAAAAAAAATCATAGGACTACTAATCTAGTGTGCACGGTTAAAGACGCCAGTGCTTAAGCTTTTTTCCATTGTGGAGCAGCACATTGGATAGTGGACGCATACAAAACGTGTCACAAAACCTTCCTTTGATGTCACTCCATCATGTGATTACCTAGAAACTTCACTTGCTAAGCTGTGTGGCATCTCTGATGTGTTTACTGAGAACTTTCTTTTCGTGAAAGATTTTGTTGTTTCAGGCTGAACTTTGGAGGAACTGCATGATAGAGCATCAATGTCAAATTTCCTCAAACACTATTTATTTGTTTGTGGAAATTGTGGAAATGCAACATTTCCCTATGCACCCCTAGGCAGAGTGCAACACTTGGGCACTCTGCCTAGGGGAGATGCTTTCTGGGAGGTCTTTTTAAGGGTAATTGGCCCTATTCAGATGTTACAGACGTAGAGAAAACCTGGAAAACTCCACATGGCCAGCCGATCCTGGCAAGGCATGAACCCACGACTGAACTTTCAGTGTTCAGGAAATGGAACCACTTGGCCACTGGTAGACCTAAACATGATTCACCTCTTTATGAATTCTGAAGTCTGTGGATTACAGTTTGATAAACATTGCATTAGTTACGTTTCTGGTAATACCATAATATTTTACAACAGTTTCAGTTTCTGATGCATTCTAATTAGAATGCATCAGAAACTGAATAGAACACTAATCACACCAGAAAAGGCTTTTTCTAGAACTCCACTTGAAGAAGGTTCTAGATGGACTGAAAATGTTTGTGATACATTACAAAACAACTGAAAAGCATTATTAAAGTTAGTAAAGTGTATTTATATTGAACACTTTGTTTATTGGATGGATTTTATTAGTTAATGATAGTTTTTGCATCAATAACAAATAAGATATTTTGAAAAAATCGATATGTATTTCAATTGATCATATACATCTTACTTTTATTTATAGAGTGACAGTCAAGTTACGATTCGTACAAGAAAGTTTATGACTAATAGACTTTTATGTAGAAAACAAATGGTGAGTAATATGTATTATAAAATAATCCATTTGCAATTGTCTTTCTTTTTTTCAATTTGCAAACAAAGTAATTTAAGTGTCATTATACCAATAAATTTAAGGTAATTTACTTAATAAAAAATGTATTATTTTTATATACAGTAAAAACATGTGAGAGGTTGACCTCACTAAGTTGAAAACTTGTGAAAACCAGAAAATTGCATTTATTTTGGCAATACCACTAAATTTTTTTTCACAGAATAGCCTGTTTAAAGTGGAACAAGTGAGATTAAATGGAAAGCTATGTGTTATACCTTTGTTATTAATTTACATTAGAATCTGTCAGACTGATATTTAAACAAGTATTAAATTCAAAAATGACAAAAAACAATTAGGAATAAACTCAACTCTGTCAATATTTGTTTCTTACATTGTGACATAGTTTAGGGAATATTTTAGTTAAATAATAATATAATTGATGTTAGAAGTTTGAAGATAGTTTGGAAAAATATAAGTGATTTAGGCCTAATGACATCAGGACACATGAACTACAGTTATCACAAAGTACACAATAAAAACCCTAAGTCCTACCAATAAGAACATTTTAATGAAATATAGACATTTTTGACCTCCTCAGATCTGCATTAGGTTAAAGATACAAGCTCTATAAAGGAATGTATCAAATGAAACATCTGTAAAATTTGAATTTTTATATCATTAAATCATCAAATAGATTATTAAAAAATTCTGCAGATTTTTTTAATAATCTATTTGATTATTTAATGGAACTTTATTATAGAACTTGTATCTTTAAACCTGATGCAGACCTTAGGTCAAAAGTGTTCATATTTTGTTAAAAATTTGTCAATGAAAGGACTTAGATTTTTTGTTATGTATTTTGTGTTACCAAACAATCCAGTTTGCAGAGAAGTTTGTTTCTATTTAACTACAGTTAATGAGTGAAGAGAACCTAATATCAAACAATGAACTGAAATATGTTAAAAACCAATCAACTTTAATAAATAGTTTGTGCATTAAATCTTAAAACAAATTTAGATTTAAATGTTTTTTGGTATCTATGTACCATTTTTGAGTCAAGATAGACCTCATAACTAGAGTGAGCATCATGATGAGATTTCATTTGGTTGCACTTTGTTAGGAAATTTTTCGATATTTAAAAAGAAGAAACTTTCTCTACTTAAAATTTTGTATTTCATTTTGGCAGAAACTTAAGAAAATATTATTTTTTGTTTTCATCCCCTTTTATGCTATTTTAGCATCTGTGTTTTTGGTCTAAGTCTACTTTGGTTTTATAATAGTGAGATTGCTCTGTTTGCCTGATGCATTGACATGTTAAAAAAACAAAAACATATTACTGAAAATGTTGAATACTTCTCTGTTAATGAACACTGTATATGCAGTTTCTTCTTGCTGGATATTGGTTATAAGAAAGCAGATGTTTTCATTCGTGTTAAATGGATTGTCAGAGACTATTAAACACTGTTTTGACTGAGCAGGTCTCCTACATAACACCTCCCAAAGAATGGCAAAGATATTTAGAACAATTAAAAATTTACAAAGCTGTGAGAAAAAACATGGCTATCAACTTTAGAGATGTTGACTCCTTTCTTCTGCATGGAAGTCAATCTACAAAGTTAATCTTGCAACCCTCTCTCCCATGTCACCTTTCTTATAACATGTGGACAGCAATTGCCAATTCCTAGTAACTTTTCTGTTTGTTTTAATAACTATGAAGGTCAGTTAGCCTGACAATGTCTGTTAAACACAGATGAAAATATTTTCTTTCTCAAAGTTTCGTCTTGCTGGATATTGGTTATATGTGCAGTGTTTATTAATGTATACCTGGAACATTTTAAAATTATATGAAAACTCAAATATATAAAATTTGTACAAGTGTATGTAATGTGATACAAAATAATATAAATTCTGAAATACATAATAAAATATACAAGGGCTATTTTTTAAATAAGGTCCATTTGTGAATGAGAGTGAGAATAATGCGTAATCATAGCAGTATGCATGTGCTTCTACTCTGAGCAAGCTTGGCACACGTTTTGACGCCATTTGCAGCCATGTCGCCTGTCTGTATGCTGAGCTGTAGAAGTTTAAAATGTTTAAGAAAATTGAGTCTCCCGCCGACTGAGATACGGTCTGTTATTCGATTCTTGAGTGCAAGAAACTTGGCAGCAGCAGAAATTCACCATCAGATTTGTGAAGTTTACGGTGATAATGCTGTGAGTGACGGTAAAGTTCAAAAATGGGTAAGAATGTTCAAGGATGGGTAA
The DNA here is from genome assembly GCF_030686945.1 of Centruroides vittatus. Taxonomy (NCBI): domain Eukaryota; kingdom Metazoa; phylum Arthropoda; class Arachnida; order Scorpiones; family Buthidae; genus Centruroides; species Centruroides vittatus. The sequence goes on along the minus strand of NW_027122180.1, from coordinate 1,092,253 downwards.
GTTAACGTGCATGATGAGTCACGCCCTGGCCAACCTCTGATTTCTGAAGATTTGGTTTGTGATTTGGATAACAAAATTTGAGAGGACCGACGATTCGCGATTTCAATGTTATCAATTGAATTTCCACAGATTTCAAGATCAGTTTTGTATACCATTGTTTCGGAGAAACTGAATTATCGAAAATTGTGTTCTTGGTGGGTTCCAAGACTGCTTTCTGACGATCACAAAACAAAAAGATTGGACAGTGCTTTATCGTTTTTGACTCGATACGATCATCCACATAGTCCAGACCTTGCACCCAGTGATTTTCACTTGTTTCAATACTTAAAGGTGTTTCTTGGTGGTCAATGGTTCAATGACGAAGAAGTGAAAACTATTGTCATGGATTGGGCTTCTTCACAGGTGGCAGATTTCTTTGAAGTTGGAATTCAAAAAATTGTTGAGCAATATGACAAATGTTTAAACAAAAATGGAAATTATGTAGAAAGGTAGATAAAAGTATGTAGAATATGGAAAAAAATATATTTTAATGATATTTACAGTATTTTTTTTCTTATTAAAAAAATGGACCTTATTTAAAAAATAGCCTTTGTAAGTATAAATGAGAATTCATAAATTTTTATTTTTATTGACTGTCCTTTGTTGGGTTTTGAGAAATTGAATTTACTTCTCTATTAATTAATTATAGCTTAGAAAGCAGAGGGTGCTTTGAGAGTATTGCATTAGAGCAAGTAAATCACTCAAGATGGTGTCCAAAAGTTACAATTTACAATTTCAGTGAGATAATATGAAGAAGTTTCATTTATAACAAATATAATTTTGTATTCTTAAATAAAGAAGAAATTGTACATGAATATATATTTTATTTTCTTCGTGCTTTTCCTTTTTTGCGGTTATTTTAACAAATGTAACAAATATAGTGAAATTCCGTTAACATGGCATCCGGTATGCCAACAAACCCAATAGCTGGCATGTCCAGCTCATGTTTGGGAAAGTTTCAGTTCACTGGGTATTCATCTGTATTTATACATAACTAGGTAGCCAGTTTATTAAAATTAAACAGAATAATTAAATTAAAATTAGAAAATTTAAAACTGGCCAAAATGAAACAAAAAATAAAATCAAAATTAATTTCAGTGGAACCTCACTTAACGAGCATAATTCGTTCCAGAGTCTTACTTGTAATGCAAAATACTCATTAAGCGAAACAATTTTTCCCATAGAAATTAATGTAAAATACGATAATGCGTTCAACGCCAAAAAAATACTCAAATATTTTATGTATAATACTTATTCAAAGAAAATTATACAATTAACATTGTTAAGGAGCGTAAATCATCATCTTTTCTTCTAGCGCAAATGAACAAACCTGAAATGCAAATTCCATTTGCAGAAAACAAAAAAAAATCACAGCTAATATGTTTGATAAACACTACAAACAATATGCCAAATTCTTGGGCTATGTAAAGGCTATAATTACATATAATTACAAATTAATTAATTTGACTAGAGATGGGTAGTTATGTTTTCATCTCGTATTAAATTTAATAATTATAAATAATTAATTTTTAATTTAGACATTTTTGGAATTTAATTTGGAATCAATCATTAAACTTAATACAAGATGGAAGCATAACTGCCTACCTCTAGTCAAATTAATTAATTTCTAATATGTAATTATAGCCTTTACATAGCCAAAGAATTTGGCATATCGTTTGGTGTGTTTATTATATAATGGGCTATGGTTGTTGATGTTTATACGTAATATTTGTGAACACAAGTTTGGAAAAATGTATGATCACAAGCGACACTATGATGCTAGCTGAATGAGTGCTAAACACAGACTGATGGAACATGTGCATATCTGGGACTTCCCCTCTTCTTGCCACTCATTATGCGAAACGTTGCTCGTTAAGCGGGTCATTTTTTCACAATTAATTTTGCTTGTTGTGCGAGGTGCTCGTTAAGCAAGGTTCCACTAATTTGAATTGAAATTAAAAATAAATCAATTAAAACAGTATTTTGGAAAGTGTTGATAAAGTACTTGTTGTCTTGATTGATTTGGTTTTATTTTATCCAGATATAGTTGAGTCTATTTATAACACTTCTTTATAGTGTTGGTTTTGATTTTAGCTGTAACAGAACATTTTGCTTTTAATATGTAAAATATATAGAATGTAGAGTAGATACAGATAAAAGTGTAAAAGCACAAAGTAAGATTCTAGTTAGTGTGTTCTTGTTTCAAACTAACCAAGAATAGGAATAATCTGGAAAAATTGAAATGTGTTAAACGATCATAAAAATCAGATTGTAAAGTTTACATGCAAAGCTATGTAAAATTGTGTCTAAGGAATCAAAGAAAACAGGAAAAAATTCTATCATCTGATAAGTTGGCATATTCGATAACCTGCACCAATCTTGACTGACGCAGTTGGTCCTGAAGATGCTAGGTTAATGGAATGTCACAATACTCTGATTAGATTGTCAATTAGTGAAAAGTGCATTCACATTTTGAAGCAATGTTGACTTTCTTGTTCTTATCTGCCTAAGCTGGAAAGTTTGAGAGTTCTTGAAGTTCTGGCTTTAACAAGTTTTTTTTACTGTAATATAAACAAAAATTGAAATCTCATTAATAAATGTAAATGGCTGGATTATTTCAGGTTACATTAATGCTTATTTTAACTAATTGAAATTTAACATAAAAGTAGATGATGGTAGGCATACAGTTAATTTGTACAAAGATTAATTGAATATTTCATCTTAAATGATTCAAAATACTTCTCCTCTCACAATTTCTTCATTTTTGAATTTCTGAATTATTTGAGCCAAAACAGATGAACAAAGTGGATTATATGGATATATTTCCTAATTCATATTCTCCAAAAGCTTAGTCACTTGATGAGGACAAAAGTGTAATAACAGCATAAATACAACAATTATAAAAAATTTTTAACAAATTAACTAAGAAGAATTGATTTTGTTTGCAAAGAAATATTGTAATTAATGGGGATTGGATTACAAACATAAATAAGAATTGTAGAACTTTGTAAAAACTCCTCATATGTATGAACAAAAATATATTTTGTTTTGAAAAGGACGTTTTAATTAATATTAAAAAATTGATTTTATTTAGGTTGTTGATGTACTTCATCCAGGAAGAGCAACTGTATCTAAAGTTGAAGTTAGAGAACGATTAGCAAAAGCATACAAAACAACACCTGATGTTGTGTTTTCTTTTGGATTCCGAACTCAGTTTGGTGGTGGTAGAACTACAGGCTTTGCATTAATCTATGATACACTAGATTTTGCTAAAAAATTTGAACCTAAATACAGATTAGTAAGGGTAAGTATGACTAAAATTTATCTTATTAAAGCTTGTTTTAGTAAAAACATGCAACATAAGACATATTGTTTGAGAAAAAATGTCTAAAGTTTAAATATTTAACAAAAGAAACATGAAATTCTATGATAAGATGTAACACAATAAAATTTGGTTATTGTAATCTTAGATATAATTATAAATTTAAAGTACATTTACAGGTTCTGTATAGATCTGGAAAGTCAGGGAATAAGATTTTTAACAGAAATAGTCAGGGAATTGCATTAAAAGTCAGGAAAATTGCAAATACTGTGGAGTCTCTGTTGCTCTCACTCCTTTATTATCTGAACACATCTTTAAATTCAGTTTGATATAGGGATGTCTATGAAAACTGGAGCAACCAAACAAATGGCAAGATTTGTCACTCATATCTTGTAAATTATAAATGATAATCTAATGATTTAAATTTTGTTGAATAGAAGGTTTATGTCCATATTTAAAATGGTGGATAGGAGGGATGTGCAGCTGTGTGGGGGTAGTGGTTGCATGTGACACCAAAAATGGTGACAAGGCATTTGGGCAGTGAAACTTTGGATCACAAAGGGTTGGGATGTTGAAATTTGTGTTGATTTGTACAGAATAACATTAAAATTATTTAGCAATAATAACTGATAAAGTAGAATTTGTAAAGTTATAAGTTGATAACTGTGAATTGAAGATGATTTTCATAATGTTGACGAAATTGCAAAAGAAATATGAACAGAAATGTAAGAAACATATGTCATTGGAAAGAAAAAAATTTGTTTTACTTATCACTCAAAAAACTGCTGTGGAAATTTGTCACCATGTGTATATGATCACTAAGGTCTGGATTTTTGGGTGTCACACCCACTCAGTTTTTGAAAGGGCTGAGTGTAAAAAGCCAAACTATGTCGGTTATAGTGCAGTAGGCCCACTCATTGCCAAATTGTTTAGCACCCAAAACAGTGACTAGCACCTAAACTATATATTTTTTACCCAGCTTCTATCCTTTTTACAGATCAAGCATCTTACATGTCAGCATTCTCAAATTTGAAGTGTATCTACAACAACTTAAAACATGTGACTTGCCTTGCCCATGCCCTACACCAAGTATGTGAATGTAAGCATGTAGAATATAGCAAGGCCAACGACTTTATTTCAAAAATGAAAATGGTTCTTCTCAAGTGCCCTAGTTGAGAACGCTTGTAACCAAGACTTAACTGGACTGCCATTACCACCCAGTCCAGCAGTCACCTGCTGGGGGTCTTGGTTAAACAGTGTGGTGTTCTACTGCGAGAACGTCGAAAAAATTAATGCGTTTATCAACAAACTTTTTCCTGGCGATTCTGCAGCCGTTGACAGCGTACAAAACTGGTTGCTGATCCAGTAGTGACCACAGAGCTCTTCTCTGTGCATACGTACAAGTTATTGGTGGATAAAATCAATGAGCTGGAAAGACTTGGAATTGAAATGCAGGATCAGTGAAATGTTGTAAGTCAGATGCTTGATGTACTGGATGGTTTTGCCCTGGACAAACTCAGATCTAGTTTATCAAAAAATCCCAATTTAAAAAATATTTTGGATTGCACTGAACTAGAACTCCAAGTAAAAGTGAAACATACCCCCTTAGTCTCGGTTGATGTAGAAAAATCTTTTTCCTCATATAAAGACATTCTATCCTCCAAACAAAAAAACTTCACTTTTAAGAACATTGAAATGGTTACTGTTGTAAATTACAATGCTCATCTTTATGTCTAAATTGCGATAAACAATTATGTAGTTTGTAAATATAATACCTGTTGGTTTTTGTCTTAATAATACAGCATTTAAAAGCACCCAAACGAGCACCCAATCCATTGTAAAAATGCACCCAAAAATCCAGACCTTAGTGATCACACAAAATTATTTATGTGATTGCATGCATACACAGTGTTTTTCTGTTCTGTTGTCATTTCTGATGACATGGTGTCACTGAATGGCATCCATGTGATTGACTTCTAAGGTAACAGCATGGAATTTTTATAAGTTATGTATAATGCAAATCAGCAGTTACTTGATCTCTTTTAATATGTGATAATATTAAAAACATTAGAGTGAAATAATAATGATGCTTTTATTTAGGTTTAATCTTTTTTAAATTCACATGTGATATGAATTTAAAGCAGTTTCATTTTTTAAAAATTACACACTACAGAACGGTCTTGCTGAGAAAGGAAAGATGGGAAGAAAACAAAGAAAAGAAAGAAAAAACAGAATGAAGAAAGTTAGAGGAACAAAGAAGGCTAAAGTTGGAGCAGCAAGTGGTAAAAAGGTAAAATTAAACATCATTAATAATTATATATATAATAATCATTTAAAACTTAATTTATTACCTTTTTTTAATTTTTGGAGATTTAAAAATATTAACAATAGCAGAGCAAAGTTTTAAATAAAACAAAATCTAACAGTTTTCCATATTGAAATCTATCCTAGATTTAGTAATACACTGGTGTTCAAAATTAAAATCAACAAAATATGAGAATTTGCACATTTTGTTGATTTTAACAAAAGGTAATGAACCGAAAGTACAAGTTATACCACCAAATAAGAATGCAAATTTTTGGTGTTGAATATGTAAGCTTACATGTGTGTAGGAAGAGCTTTGACAGCTGAGGGCAAGAAAAGCACACGTGGCTTTTTCTGCAATTAGTTCACTCCTACTCCTTGGCGACATTCTTTGTTTTTCTTGTAAGAGTTGGTTCAATTTCGTAAGCACTCGGGTAAAATAAGTAGCCATGAATGTTTTGAAGACAGAATGAGGTGGAGAATCATTGGTTGATTGGAGACAGGGCAATCATAAGTACAGGTTGCTACAGAGACCAATGTAATGCCCAGTGCAGTCTACAATTTGTGGAAACAGTTTAAAGACACTGGAGTCATATTGAGAAAACCTGGGCAAGGTCATCCAAGAGCCATGATGGCCAATAAGATTGTTATTTGGCACTTTCAGCGAGGTGCCACTGGAACCCGAGTTTCAAGGTTACTGTTTCTCAGAGGCTTCATGAGACAGGGCTTTTTTCCAGAAGATATGCTGTTGGCATCCTACTCATTTCAGCAGGGTACTGTTCTCTTCACAGATGAGTTGTGATTCAGCCTGGACACACATTCTCAATGCACCTTCATCTGAAGAGAGCCTGGGACTAGATTATTTTCCTCCAACATCAGAGAAAGGGACTGCTATGGCAGCAGAGGTGTCATGGTCTGGGCAAGGCATTATGTTGGACCAGTCCCACAACTCTCCATGTGTTTGACAAAGGCTCTCTGACTGTGAGAGGTATAGGATGAAATCTTACAGCCCTATGTTTGACTTTTTAGGGTCACAGTTGGCCCTCTGTTCATTTTTATGGATGACAACACTTTACATTGGGCTTATCTGGTCGATGATTATCTTGAAAGTGAGGATATTCATTGGATGGATTGGCCAGCTAGATCTTCAAACAGATCTAAATCTTATTGAATATGTCTGGGATGCTCTTAGGAGGGAAGTTGCAGCTCAGATTCCCCCAATGAGAACCATCCAGGAGCTGAAAATTGTATTGCTTCAGGAATGGGACCAACTGCCACAGGGAGTTATCAGCTGTCTCGTTTCCAGTATGACATTGTGATGTGAAAGCTGTATGACTGTGAGAGGTCCCCATATTAGTCATTTTATGCTTAATCTTGCAATGTAGGTTTTGGACATTCCTGTGCTGATGAGGTTTACTGACAATCATGAGTGCATATCATGATAAAATGATGAATTTGTTGTGTAGTATAATTTTTTCTCTTATATAACTCTGTATCCACACCAAATTTCATTAAAATGTGTCCATTAGTTTTTCAGAAATTTGACAATATGTGCAAATTCTCTTAATTTTGAACACCAGTGTATATTAATAGTTAAAAGAATATAAAAATAAACTAATAAAAGAGAATACCTTTAATTCAATTTTTTTTCTAACTGGTTATTAAAATATTTGAAAGCTAATAATTAAACTATATCATTATAAAGTGACACAAATAAACAAATATAAGATTTCATAATATAAACATTTTATTACTGTAATTTCACAATGATAATCTGTGGCAGCATACAACTTGCAGATTTTAAAAATTGGTAGAAATGAAATACTGAAAAAATAATAATTTCATTTTATTATTTATTGCAGAGTACATATTGAATTTTAATTTATATTAAATATTGATTATAACTGAATTAAAAAACCATAACTAAATTAATAAAGATTTCTTTAATGCTTGTTACCCTCATATAACTCATATACCTTTCATCTCTGAAGTAGTCATTGAAAACACAAAATAGAGTTTTACTTCATTTTTATCAAACTTTTTTCCATAGTATCTATATCTTGACCTTGGTGTGTCATAATACCAAACACCAATATCAATGAAGTAGGACACAAACTATAGCAAATAAACTCAAAAAACTAATGTTGGTAATATCTAATGTATGGATTTGAGAGTTGATCACTTAGTTTTTATATGATATTGAGAGATAACATATGACAAAGTTGACATTCAATTTCTGTTCTTAACTAGTTCTCTGAGAATCATTACATGTAAAGGAGAGTAAATATTAGGAATTACCAATTTCCAAGGATATTTGTTTAATGAAGAATTTTTTAATATTGATAGCAAAAATAATAATAAAAATAATTAAAGTGTTTCTAAATTCATGTATGTGCAACAATTTAATAGTAGTATTAAAAATTTCAAATTGAATTTTTAATTATATAATTTTCAGGGTTCAACTATATTTATGTTTGGCAAGATGAGAGATTGCACTTGGTCAATACTCTCTCTCTCTGCATGCCATATCAGAAATCCTGACATCGGTGAGCACCTGGCGCAGGTTAATAAGTGGTTAGTAAGGAGTCAAGGTGTATCCTGGGGGAAGTTACAACCAGAGTGGTTCCTTGTTGCCTTCTCTGGTGCACGATGTTACGCAAGGGGAAATGCCTTCCAGGAGGTGTCATAAGAGAAACTGGCCCCTATTCAGGTGTTACAAACGTGGAGAAAATCTGGAAAACTCCACGTGGCCAGTCTGTCCGAGCGCAGTGCAAACCCACGACCAAATTCCCAGTGTTCAGCAACAGAACCGCTCGGCCACTGGTGGGCTGGTCAATACTAACAGTGTCTATTTTAGAGGATATAAGGTGACAGGATGCAATGGTACTCTATGTCAAAAGTTTTCTCTACTGGTTTTTTAAACCTTTTCAGGGCTTTTATTAAACTTGCTTTGAACTTGAACCTTGAATTCCCAAGACTCCAGCAAACAGTCGTTGTAAAAGTAAAAATGTGTATGACTATTAAATCCATAGATTACCTCTCTGGACTCCCCCACTTTTCCAGTTATCATCTAGGCTGCAGAGGGTTTACGTTTGTTTACACAATTGCTCTTTTCAAAGAAAAATGGCTTATTATAGCTGATAAAGTTCATAGAACATACATACATGCAAGTGTAACAAAATTCCCACAGAATATCCCATCCTGTCACCCTATTGCCCCTAAAATAGGCTCAGTTAGTATTGTCAAAGTGAATTCTCTTATCTTGCCAACTATTGTAATTATAAATTATAAATGATCACTAATATTTAAATAAATTTCATTACATTTATTGTAGAAAGAAAGTATAAAATACTTCCCAAAACATTACACATTTATTTTACTATTTTAATGGAAAGTTAGTAACTCTAATTCTATGGTTAAAATTTATTTGGAAAATAATATATAATGAAATTGAAGATTGTGAATATGGAGTAGCTTACATAGAAGAAAGTCAGAGATAACATTGTTAAATGCTTAATTCATATAATTAGTTTGTACAAAATGAAATTCTACATAAAAAATTTCACATATGTTGAGTTTATTAAATTTTAGAGATGCAGAATATTTCTGTGTCTCTAAAATTTAAATGAGACCAAATGTACATCAAAAAACAAAGTAATATAATTGCAAATACATTGTATATGATATGCAGTGTATTTCTGATAGCCATTTATATGTAACTACTGGGTTTTATAAGTAATTAAAATAACTCAATTCTTATCTCATTTTTTGTTTGTTCACTATGTTATGTATAAGTGATTTTGGAAGATTTAAACTAATGAAAACATTATAATTAAACAAATATCTGTATTTCTCTGTCTTTTTCTATGTATTAAATATTTTAGTTTTGTGCTCCACAATATTTTTGTATCTGACTTGACCTTATAATGAGAAAAATCGAATAGTATGAAGTGATATATTAAATTACTAGATACTGTTTTAATTTTTTTCTCTCAAACTGTATTATGGATGGATAGTGGTTGAAGTGGTTAAGGCATCAACATACTGCTCTGAGTGACCTGAGATTTGATTTAAGCAGAAATTTTTCAGGGGTGGTCCATCCCAAATATGTCCTTTACCAACTGACATGCCCTATGGACACTAATAGGATCTTTTTAATCACATTCATAAACAGAGTTATATAAAAAAAAAAAAAAAAAAAGATCATCTTAGTGCCACAAGATAGAGTTAAAAATGGAATAAAAAGGTTATGAAATTATATTGAAATAACCAAATTTGGTTTTGTTGAGTAACAAAGTGCTGCAAGATTATTAATATAAATTAGTTTACATAGAAGAAAGACAGAGAAGACTGTTAAATGCTGAATTTACATAAGTATTGTTTGTTTTTTGTTTAAATAATTGTTAACTATGTGCCTGCATATAAATTAAACATTTCAGTACATTTTGCATAAAAAATATTTATTTTAGTTATTATTTGTTTATCATTATTTTATAATTTTAAATAAGCTTCTTTTATGTTTGTTTCTAATTTCTTTTTATTTCACTTCAGCGTCACTAAATGATGTCCTTATGTCATCATCTTTTTTCTGAATACTACTGGGTTTTTTCTATGGAATCTTGTCTTCTTTTTTTCTTTTTTCTGCTATTTCTGTGAAGATTTTTTATTTTCTGTAAAAAATTTTTGCAATATTGTAATTTTAAAACAATCATGCCTTGATAAACTATTTCAAATGAATTTATTTTATTTTTTCTCTTCTGCAGTGATCAAGTACAGCATTGTTTTATATGTATGATGAAGTTGTCATCCAAATAAAATAATTCAAGAAATTGTTGAAGAGTTTTGAAGTTGTTAGCATAAGTTAAACTTTACTTAAATTTTAATCTAAAGTATATATTATCTCACTTTCTTACTACAACTTTTCATTGTTTTTTATTGATATCATATAAAATATATACTTGCACATTTCTCAACATTACTACAACACACACACTTATATATATACACTCTGAAATATCTAAATATATGAAATTTAATTTTTTATGAATTCAGAATAAAATAGCTCATTCTACAAAAATCTTGTTAAAAAAATAATTAACTTTATTACAATTTAATAAATACTAATCAACCATAACACATCTAAAGGCTTTTTATAAAAATTAAAACTCTTTTTAATTCAAAAATTATTCAAAAGGTTACAGGAATATTTTATAGTTGAAACTTGTGATTTTTGATTAATTCCCCACTTTTGCATTTTTGAATTAAATGATTAAAGAGAACTTATAGTTTTTATTTAAAAAAAAATTAAACTGAAGTGAATGTCAATGTTTGTAGCAATATTAATTTGATAGTTTAGTTTATGATACAAATTTAATTAAACATTTTTAAAATATATTGAGTAAAGAAATATTAGATGTGAAGATTTTGCAAAGCAGAATTTTTAATATTTATGTGAATAACATAAATAGCTTACTGATATGACAAGAATTTATAACTCAGCAATATACAGAGTTCTTACCCACCAGGAAAATTGGATTTTCATTAGTATTCAGAAAGTTGGAATTTGCTGGACTTGTTGAAATTGTTTGCTGACAATATGGCTGACCAAGTGTATCTATCTTCAGGCACTACAAAGTAATGTGGTGCAATGCAACTTACGAGCAGGGATGTAGAATATTTTCAAGACCCAAAATTTCTCCCAATATACATAATTTCCCCAAAAATTATTGCACACGAAATAAAACCATAATTTATGAATCAATTAATAATTATTACTGCATATTTGGAAAATTCAAATTAAATCATACTTATTTGTATGATTTAATTTGAATTTTTCAAACTATGCCAACCATACAATTTGCCATGCAACACTAAACTGGTAAGTTAACATAAAATATTTAGATTAAACAAATGTTTTAATTTAAGCATATGTCATCATCATAGGATAGCATATACAATAATAAACTTGATGCAGTATGTTGATCAATAGAAATAAAATTGAAGTCAATGCCACGAATGATTATTTTTATTTTTTAGCACACAGTAATTAATGAGCTTTTTGACGGTGCAAAAGTGCAAAATTTATTTATGATGATGATTTCAGAATAAACTTTTATAAGGCTGAAAAACTTCAGTTAAGGATGAACTTCAAGTAATGAACAACAAAAAATACTTTACAAAGCAAAATTCCAGATTTGACAAGAAATTTTTATATTTTTCCACCGTAGCCACTCAGTTTCCTGTAGAAAGTTGTCCTGGGAGGCATCTCTCTTTATCCAAGTGTTTCATTCCCTTCACCCTTCTATCCATTCTGAGATACTTAACCCCACTCGGCAGTGAGCGATGGATGATCCGTCAAGGGCGATCGCGTGGCACTGGTAAACGACGTCAATATCCGCAAAAATTTCCTATAAAATACCTGGATCATTTCGTAAAGTAGTAGAATTTTCACGATTAGTTGGATTCTCCAACTTTGTTTTGCAATATCCTTTAATTCTCGAGAAATTACAATAAAAGAGAAAATTAAAATATGAAATTTTAGAGGACCATCTATCGACTTAAATCGAATTTAAACCTCCCACCATCAATCTGATTGGTTAAAAAAATTAATATTCCTAATTGGTTTGGGTCAGAAAAAAATAGGTGTGACTTCTGTAAATTACGTTATCGCGAGAGCTCCGGTACAACCCGGAAAAGCCGACAGTACGTCGTCAGTCTAAGGCCGCGACTCCACTAGCGTAAAAACGGCCGTAAAAGCCTTTGATCTCGTGACCTTTGCGTTTGCGCTCGGATTGTGGAGGTCCGGCTAGCGAACTTTACGGCGACGGTGCTGTCGAAATTATGCCTGTATGGTTGTATACGTGATATATCGACATAAAGACAATGATTATATTCTACGAGATTTTTCTGTACTATAATTACAAATGTAGTAAAAAAAATATCTTTACTTTCATATACAGTATTAACTTTTATTATCGTATTATTAAGATAATATACAGCACTTATAAGCTTAGCTTTTTTATAATATACTCCTCGAAATTGAAGGATTTTTCTTTGACCGTCCATTATAATCGGGATGGATACCTTTTGTCATAGATACGTGAATACTTTCGGTTGTTTTCGATAAATCTTTCCGGATCTATTCTAGAGTAGCCACCAGAGGACATACACAAATGTTCGTTTTCCGCCATTTTCGCACCGTGTCACAATGATCTAGATTTCACTGACTTCTGATTGGTGGATGGTACAGTTTTACGGCCGTATTCGTGTCGAAAGTTGAACACTGCTCAACTCGCTTTTACGCTGATTTTACGACCTGTTCAGCAGGGCAAGATTTACCAATCCAGGGGCCCTGGGCACAAATTCGGTGGGGGCCTCCTTTAAAAGTAGGCAAATTTGATGATTTCGAAAATTTACACAAAATACTGTACTTTCAACTAGGAAGTTGTAAATTTTATTTAAAAATAAGGTTATTGTAAACATACATATATTTTATTGTGTAAAACTAATTATTTTAATTTAATTGAAAAATACCTATGTAAAATTTTTTTCCGATGTCTCAGGTTTTTTTCCCGGGATTGGTTTCCTTTGCCTGTGGCCCTCATGATTAGGCCACACTAGGCTGTCGCAATAATAGGAAAAAAAAAATTGTTTAAACATAGTTTTGTAGGGGCCCTGGGCACCGGCTCCAAATGTCCTTATGCAAATCCGGCCCTGCTGCTCAGGCATAAAATATCATGGTCAGGTGATCAAAGGCTTTTACAGCCGTTTTTACGCTATTGGAGTCGCGGCCTAAAGCCTGGTACTCGCGTGCGGCAACGGACGACGGAACGGCAAAATGATGTCACTTGCCATCGAAGCCAATTGAATACGAAGTTGAAAAGTTTCAACTTTTGCCGTTGCGGAAAGTGGAACGGCAAAAATTAGAACGATAGGAAGGCCGTTTAGCAATGTTGTCATAAAGATCACGTGGGATAGCATTCGAACTATGGCGGTCGGAATGCTAAAAAGCTTTATTTGTACACTAATACGCTAATATATTTCATTTATACGCTATATTACTATCCGATTTAAATATTAATGTCAAATAGACGTACTTATTGCGTAAAGTATTGGGAATGACGTAATCGAAATTCTGTGACGAAAGCTAACTTTCGACGATTTTGAATATTTTTCCTATCCAAATTACGGTAGAGCGTCATTTATCCGAAAACCGGTTATCCTAAAGAGCTCCAGTCGGACTGTGTCGTGCTAAATAGAACGTTTTTGATACTAGATCAGTGGTTCCCAACCGGTGCTCCGCAGATTTAGTCGCAAATCGGAAAGTGTACAATCGTATTCGAGCCGCCGAATATCAAAAAATTAAAATCAAAATTTTCATAAATATATATGTACGACTCGTACTTATGGAGTGTACTACTGTTTCGAATAAGATAAAGGCAATGATAAAACTGAATGAAATATGTAAAAAACATCAGGCACAAGTTTCCCATTAAAGTTATTTAGGTATATTTTTTCCTGTCTTAGAATTGGCATTAATAATATAAGTAGAGATTTTGAATTATAACTGCTCAATTCTAATAAAATGACTGATGACAAGCTTATGTATTTCATATTAACTTAAGTAGTGTTCCGCTAAAGAAAATTGCTCACAAAAGTGTTCTGCATCCTAGAAAAGGTTGGGAACCACTGTACTAGATTAACTTCTAAAAAAAAAAAAAAAATTGGGGCCTTTTTATACTCTCTATGAGTGGTAAAGGGCCTAAAACCACAAATAAATAAAAAAAAACATTAACTTCTAAAGTATAATTTTTTTCTTTTTATATTTTTCAATATATTTGTTTTGTTTGTACAAAATAAAGAAATAATTTTTAACGATACAATAGCCTCGAATATTATAAAAATTTGTCGTTAGGCTTAAAATCGATGAAAATTCAACACGAAGCGACACGCAACGGAGAAAAATTTGAACATCGGATAGGTTAATACAGTGGAACCTCGGTATACGTCTGCTTTAAAATACGTCCTGTTTGGACGAAACAAATTTTGCTCGGTATACGACTTAATTCAATTATACGCACCATCTATGAACAAGTAGCACTATCGGTGTACTAGACCAGACTAGACGTTCGCGGTTCCACGGTTTATAACTTTGTTAAATTTCTTCTGATTTTAATTTGTAAGTACAGTAAAACTATATTATTTTTATTAATCATGAATTGCAAAAAGGAAAATGAAAAGCAACAGAAAACTAAAAAAAAAAAAATCACTAGAATCACAATGGAACTGAAAAAAGAGATTGTTGAGAAATATGAAGGTGGCATGCGTGTTCGAGATTTAACTGTTGCATACCGTATTCCGAGAACGGCGATATCGACAATCGTGAAAAATAAAGACATTATTAAATCTGCTAACGTTGCGAAAGGGGTTTAATCAATTTCTAAACAGATTATTTGTATTAGGGAGTTTTTCGGGGGGCGGTCCGTCCGGATATGTCGGGCCCCGTCCCTCATCACCCGGCCGCCCCATTGTGGGCCTGGCCGAACCCATAATGGCTTGCAAAAAGAGGCCCTCTTAGTGCCCACAGGGCGGAAAGAGTTAAAAAAAAAGAGGGAGAGTTTGATTTAATGATTTAAATAATATAATACAATATACTGTAATAACTTTAAAAATCTATAATAAAATCAATTTTTTTTATTAATGTGCTCAAACAGTGTTTAAATTATTTTACAACCCCATTAATATATCAAGAAGGTATTTTACATGAGAACGGATTAATCATTTTTACATTACTTCTTATGGGAAAGGTTAGTTTGATATACGTCCTATTCGGTAAAGTCTAAACACCAGGAACAGATTAAGGTCGTATACCGAGGTTCCACTATTTTTGCGTATATAATCGGTTATTCGAAAAATCAGATATCCGAACAACCCCAGTCCCCAATTGATTCGGATTAACGACGGTCTACTGTATTCGTTTTTGAGGGGGTTTTTTGCGATAAGATCAAAGACAAACTTAAAAAGTTTAATTAATATAACAAAGCAAACCCGGTAGACACCACTATTGACACGTGGCCTACCTACTGTAGTAGCTTGTTTCAGTTGTTTACATTTACGGCAGGCAAATGACGCGTTTCAATTGTACGCTAATTTCCGCATGTGAGTACACGCGACACGGAACGGCAACCGTTTCCGTTATCCGTTGCTGCATGTGAGTACCAGGTCCTTGTCTGACCTACTTTTTCTGAAAATCAACAGAGTAAGACGTAGTAATTTATAGTAAAACGATCTCTAATATTTGTAGTAGTTTGTAAACCTTGAATTTCAATTTAATAAGTTTTATTTAGTTCGGAAACATTAAAAATAGATCATTAAGTAGGAAAATAACATAAAACATTTTATTTTTTAGTATAATACAATTTACAAAATCAAAAGTTCGTTGTATCGTAATATTACGAAAAAACTAGATCGCAACATACAAAGTCAACTAATTTATTTAAATTCAGTTTATTATACAATTGTCGATACGCTTGCCTTCATCAGTTTCCTCAAACAAAATTCGAAAACTTCAATTAACCCTGTAAATATAAGCGCCATTACTATTCGAATGATATTATTATATCAAGCCTGAATTTTACATAATTTGTCATTGTGATTACAAATATAACTGAAAAATCTTTTCGATATAAACACTAGGCCATAATAAAACAAAATTGTTGAAGTATAAATTTTTCTAACATTTTCTGCTCGAGTAAAACGTAATAATACTTTTTTTGGCTGTACTATAGATTATTCCCTATAGAATTTTGGGACTTTGAGTATACAGTATATCTGATCTGAAGGGACCGAGACGAGTTCAACGGTACCCTACTTTTGTACCGGAGACGAAAAATAAGAAAGTTATCATACTTTTTTCGGCAATCGCGCGATGATCGGGAGTCGCGTCGCTCTCTCCGCTAAGCCTATCGCGTGTTTAACAGAGCAGTCCGGCAAGTCGGCCATATATACCTTCAACAGAGGCAGATGTTGATCCACGAGCACACCGATCGTCTGCAGTTGGAGTTAAGTCCTTTTCGCACACCCTCGCTGGTCGACCTCGGGAGCTACGGCCCCTCAGTCTCGCTATTGCTCGCGGTCGGCTAGTACTACAGTGCTGAGAAAGTATATGGGGCCTCACATATAGGTATAGCCCACTTAGAAAAAGTTGAAAGAAGATAAAAGTAGTATAACAAGAAGTAAGAATGAAGTGGGAGTAAAGAATGATAGGATAGGTAAGAAAGTAGAACCTGAGGGTCATGGGACCCATGGGCGCCCTGCATCGCATTTATTAATTAAATGACAAACTACAGATACAAAATGCAAACATAGAGAAACAATAAATGCAAACATAGAGAAACAATAAAGACAAACAGAAACCATACAATAATATGAACGGCGCGACAATTAGCAAACACGTATTACAAAAGATAGCCGAAATGACAAAATACAGAAAACCGAGATAACATTTAGAATACAGTAGTAAAAGTAGCGACGATAACAATGTTTACATAAATAGTTTATTAAATAAAAGTAATATTAAAAATAGTTTAACACATCTAGAATGAAGTTTCTAATTCGTCATAAATGCAAAAATAAATCCTTCTCAAGAGGGATGTTTAGTCACTTAATAGATGTCTTGATCTTTCGTATATTTCATAACGTAACTCGCTCCGTAGTTTTTATCATGTATAAGCTTTAATCTGTAATATTCAGACACCTGAATTTAACAAATGTTCAATCTTATTAATAGACTATATAGAGAACCACTCAAGTAAATCACAATATGATAGATAAAAGGAGGTTATTAGACTTCAAGTCTATTTTTTTTTTTTTTTTTTTTTTTTTTGATTCGAAGGATCATTATAAAATCGAAATTTTTATTCATCTTTATATAGACGCGAAACACGAGAATATTACATTTTCGAATACATATTACTGTTAACATGAATGTATATGCAAGGAATGATCCGCGATAATCCGTCTCTTCAGCCACAGAGAAGCGGAAAAATCACGAAATTCGGTCAAAAATCCAAACGTTTTACATTAAATTTCGAGGCGATGAAACAATAAAACTCTGACGATTTGTTGCGAGCGGTTGTTTATTGTTGATGAGAGCGGCCGAATTTTCAGTGAGCGAGATTTAAAGTAATTGATTTCAAGCGTCTTTCTGAGTTTTGCATCATTTGCAGTTATTGTATTGGTAAGTTCAGACTACGAACTTTCTAAATTTAAATATTTTTGAACATTGTTAAGCCGAATATCACAATTATTGGCTATGATTTTCCGACAAAGATCCACTTAGATAACAATTGATCGGTTTCGTCACAGAGACGACGAATGGATCTTTTCACGTATTTTAGGAGATACTTTTCACTTTCTTTATTGTTAATATTCGTTTAGCCCAGATTTAATCGAATTGTTCGAGTTCTTAAAGCAAAATGGAAATAAATAAATACATTAAATGGTTAATTTTCGCTATGGTTTATATACACATTATATCTCATATGAAATTCACACCGCTATACTCTAAACTTTAAAGCGCCCTCCAGCTGCTTAACTAAATTACAAAGGTAGACAAAATTGGGGTTTCTATACTTGAAGTTTATTGTTTTTCCGGTTGTAAAAGACATGATAAGATCGAAATTTCTATTTATCTTTATACGAAAATATTAGGTTTTTGCGTACATATTGACGTTAACATCAATGTACGAGTATATGCAGGGAAAATCACGCAATTTGGCCAAACTCTTAATATTAACTTTCGTGGCAACGCAACAATAAAACTCTGTGTACTTACAAATTGTCAGAGTTTTATTGTTGCGAGCGGTCGTTGATTGTTAATGCGAACGGTTGGATTTTTAGTTCGTGCGGTCAAAATTTTCTCGTTTCGAGTGTTTTTCTCAGTTTTGTTTCGTTTGCGTCGATTTTATCGGTAAGTACAGACTACGATGTTTCTAATTTTACGTATTTTTTGAACATTGTTAAGTCGAATATCACAATTAGTGCCAATGATTTTCCGACGAATCTCTATTTCGATAACAATTGATCGGTCTTGACAGAGACGACGGACGGGGTCTTTCCACTCATTTTCACTCTTCGTTAAGCCCAAATCCAATGGAATCTAAATTAATAAATACATTACATTGGTATTAGCACGCTATAGTTTATATACGCATCATATCCCATATGGTATTTGCACTGTTATAGTGTGAACTTTAATTAAACAGAATAATTCGAGATTATTCGTCTAAATTTTCACAAATGTTTTGTGTTAGGCAATGGACAGAACTGTACAATTTGTAGAAACTGATTTCTATAGCGAACATTAAAAATCGTTTGAAAGTTAAAATTACTATATTTAACAGAGATTTTATTATAATATTCATTTGTGACTTTTCGTTATAATTAAGACGATATTTTTAAAATTATTTTTTTCATTAGAAATCTTACAATTTACATAAAATTAAATTAACAAAACGAATACGAGTTGTATTTTCATAATAGTCGTTTCTTTCTTTTGCAGAATGGAAAATTTCAAGCAATTAAAGAAGTGGCGCACCTCGGCAGATGGTGAGGAGGAGGAGGAAGGCTCTTCGTCGTCTTCCGTTCCGTTTCCGGTGATTCGGGTGCTCCCGAAAGATGTCGAGGAGAGCGGAGAGTGCGTCAAACGGGTGGTCGTCATTACTCCCGACGATAGCGCCTCGACTGTGGTCGACTACCTGGGACTGCGATACCCGGAAGTTGCAGAATGGACGGTGGAGTGTCGAGGGGAGTCCAAAGTGGTCGTGGAAACATCCGTCGAGCAGAAGAAACCTTGGTGGAAAAGGCTCTTCTTCTGCTGCATAAAGTGAATCTTCTCTCTTCCGAGATCACTTCCACCCACGTTCCACTTTTCACCGGATATGACTCTGCCACCCGAATACGACTTTGTCACCCGGAAATGACGTTTCACCCGGCTACGACTTAATTTACTGGACTTGACATTTCATCCCTGATTGGGTTTCTTCGTTTTCAATTGACGGACAGACATTTCTGCACTGGTTGTACAACTTACTTCGATTAGATTAAAGTCTGATGATCTGCAAAGTGACAACCAAAACATAAAGCAATGTTTTTACCAGCTCAAAGACTCTGTTAATTGTCTATAAATGGACAAGGCAACTTATATTGTACGGACATTCACACTGTATTTAAACCGGTGTTCGACTGTCATTGTAGTCCGAACCAGAATTATAATTACTTCAACAATTCAATTTGTAAATCGAATTGTCTGAAGTGTATATAAACTTTCATATTTAATAAATTTTAATATGAAATTTAATTTTAAAGATTGGCTATTTATCAAAATAAATATTAAAATTGCACACTTTTAGATTCATTAAAACGTTTCTACTTTTATCAATATTTATTTCCATCCCTGTCATCGTTTAGGTTTACAATAACGTGACTATTTTTAATATAGAAACGGGCGATAAAGTAATTTAAATGAGTACCATAGTTTTGCAATGAATTGGAAAATATCGGGAATTCACCAACAAAACTGCTCTCCCGCTTTTACAACGCCGAATTAGTGAATTCCGAAGCAAAAAGGCCGTTCTGCAGTATCGCAGTCACACAGCGCCAAGTGGAAAATTCACTGATACACGAATCAAAATTGCCGATCTCTCCCTCTATTAAACGTCTGTAGTAAATGTGAATATCTCGTTCGAAAGATACTTGTTTTCTTAGGTAGCGTGCAAAATTTCGGGTTTTTCTGTAAAGGGATTGCCGAAATATAACCAGTTGAAAAGTGCAAAGATCTCCATAAAAGCTGTAACTTTTCTCTTTCTTATTCATTTGGCGGTGCAGATGCTCCTAGAGAAAGAACACCGCTGGCTCTAGAGAGGTCATATTTTAAACTTAAGCCTTTCTCGTTATCAGTGAGGTGCTGGCGAAACTTGCGGGTGGATAAATCAAACTTGGCGGGGTCCTATCCCTTGCTTTTATCGCTTCTTAAAATAAAATTAATCCGAACGAATGTTGTTGTTCAGAATAACAAAAGCTCAAATTTATGCAAATTAAACTTTTTTGTAGCGATTACACTAACAGCATATTGTGGGTGGCCGTCGTGACGCCCAGCGCCCTCGGAATTGTTGGTCGTAGCTGCCTCGGGTTTGAAACTACAAACTATAGGGATTTCGGAAGTTCGTAGCTTACCAAAACCTTATAAAGTAAATCGTAAACGTTTGTAATTTAAACGGTTTCCATAAGCGCTGTAAAGTTATGCCCGATTTTAAATTAAGTTCAGGCTACTATCCTTTACAGAAGATATAATTTTGTGTAACTTACAGATACCATTTAAACATTGTAAATAAAAAAGAGTTTATTAAAAGATTGCGGCCTGAAATTTACTGCAAACCAAAATTTTCGCCATGGCAGTATTACCGTCGCTCTCCCTCCTATATGCTTAGTATCCAGCAACTATATACAAATTCTATTTAATTCTAAACCCACATTATTATTTCACATTTAATGACTTGTGTATTTTTAGTAAATAAAAAAATATATATGTGGGGTTTAGACGAGTAACATTCCTAAACCGTTAAGATTTACGAGGGTTGCGGGGGAGACAAGAACGACAAAGGGGAGAAGTTGGAAAGACGACAGTTGGTGACGGCGCGAAAGGAAGAAAGAACGAATGACGTTACGATGAAAGGACAAAAGACGTTACGAAGAAAATTATTGTTCTATCAAGACGGTTGCAAGACTGTTGTCAATTCTGGTTCTCTCTATTTTTATCTCAATCACTATTCCCTCATATATAATAGGCTATTGCTTGATTTTGATGATAGCCGAAGTATGTTCTTTTACACGTAATAAACGCATTTAAACGCGTTTATTACGTGTAAAAGAACATTTTTTAATTGATACTTACCGAGAAGTTTTAAAACAATGTACAGGAAGCTAAAGGTTACAGAAAAGAAATGTTTGCTTGACATAATGTATTAAAGAAAAATTACTGCGCCAAGTGATAAATTTTATTAGACGAAAGAGATAGGTCGAAGAATGAAAGAAAAAGAATAGTGACAGAATAGAGCTTTTACTTGAATATTCCATATAGCGCTGTGTGACTGCGATACTGCAGAACGGCCTTTTTGCTTCGGAATTCACTAATTCGGCGTTGTAAAAGCGGGAGAGCAGTTTTGTTGGTGAATTCCCGATATTTTCCAATTCATTGCAAAACTATGGTACTCATTTAAATTACTTTATCGCCCGTTTCTATATTAAAAATAGTCACGTTATTGTAAACCTAAACGATGACAGAGATGGAAATAAATATTGATAAAAGTAGAAACGTTTTAATGAATCTAAAAGTGTGCAATTTTAATATTTATTTTGATAAATAGCCAATCTTTAAAATGAAATTTCATATTAAAATTTATTAAATATAAAAGTTTATATACACTTCAGACAATTCGATTTACAAATTGAATTGTTGAAGTAATTATAATTCTGGTTCGGACTACAATGACAGTCGAACACCGGTTTAAATACAGTGTGAATGTCCGTACAATATAAGTTGCCTTGTCCATTTATAGACAATTAACAGAGTCTTTGAGCTGGTAAAAACATTGCTTTATGTTTTGGTTGTCACTTTGCAGATCATCAGACTTTAATCTAATCGAAGTAAGTTGTACAACCAGTGCAGAAATGTCTGTCCGTCAATTGAAAACGAAGAAACCCAATCAGGGATGAAATGTCAAGTCCAGTAAATTAAGTCGTAGCCGGGTGAAACGTCATTTCCGGGTGACAAAGTCGTATTCGGGTGGCAGAGTCATATCCGGTGAAAAGTGGAACGTGGGTGGAAGTGATCTCGGAAGAGAGAAGATTCACTTTATGCAGCAGAAGAAGAGCCTTTTCCACCAAGGTTTCTTCTGCTCGACGGATGTTTCCACGACCACTTTGGACTCCCCTCGACACTCCACCGTCCATTCTGCAACTTCCGGGTATCGCAGTCCCAGGTAGTCGACCACAGTCGAGGCGCTATCGTCGGGAGTAATGACGACCACCCGTTTGACGCACTCTCCGCTCTCCTCGACATCTTTCGGGAGCACCCGAATCACCGGAAACGGAACGGAAGACGACGAAGAGCCTTCCTCCTCCTCCTCCTCACCATCTGCCGAGGTGCGCCACTTCTTTAATTGCTTGAAATTTTCCATTCTGCAAAAGAAAGAAACGACTATTATGAAAATACAACTCGTATTCGTTTTGTTAATTTAATTTTATGTAAATTGTAAGATTTCTAATGAAAAAAATAATTTTAAAAATATCGTCTTAATTATAACGAAAAGTCACAAATGAATATTATAATAAAATCTCTGTTAAATATAGTAATTTTAACTTTCAAACGATTTTTAATGTTCGCTATAGAAATCAGTTTCTACAAATTGTACAGTTCTGTCCATTGCCTAACACAAAACATTTGTGAAAATTTAGACGAATAATCTCGAATTATTCTGTTTAATTAAAGTTCACACTATAACAGTGCAAATATCATATGGGATATGATGCGTATATAAACTATAGCGTGCTAATACCAATGTAATGTATTTATTAATTTAGATTCCATTGGATTTGGGCTTAACGAAGAGTGAAAATGAGTGGAAAGACCCCGTCCGTCGTCTCTGTCAAGACCGATCAATTGTTATGGAAATAGAGATTCGTCGGAAAATCATTGGCACTAATTGTGATATTCGACTTATACAATGTTCAAAAAATACGTAAAATTAGAAACATCGTAGTCTGTACTTACCGATAAAATCGACGCAAACGAAACAAAACTGAGAAAAACACTCGAAACGAGAAAATTTTGACCGCACGAACTAAAAATCCAACCGTTCGCATTAACAATCAACGACCGCTCGCAACAATAAAACTCTGACAATTTGTAAGTACACAGAGTTTTATTGTTGCGTTGCCACGAAAGTTAATATTAAGAGTTTGGCCAAATTGCGTGATTTTCCCTGCATATACTCGTACATTGATGTTAACGTCAATATGTACGCAAAAACCTAATATTTCTCGTATAAAGATAAATAGAAATTTCGATCTTATCATGTCCTTACAACCGGAAAAACAATAAACTTCAAGTATAGAAACCCCAATTTTGTCTACCTTTGTAATTTAGTTAAGCAGCTGGAGGGCGCTTTAAAGTTTAGAGTATAGCGGTGTGAATTTCATATGAGATATAATGTGTATATAAACCATAGCGAAAATTAACCATTTAATGTATTTATTTATTTCCATTTTGCTTTAAGAACTCTAACAATTCGATTAAATCTGGGCTAAACGAATATTAACAATAAAGAAAGTGAAAAGTATCTCCTAAAATAAGTGAAAAGATCCATTCGTCGTCTCTGTGACGAAACCGATCAATTGTTATCTAAGTGGATCTTTGTCGGAAAATCATAGCCAATAATTGTGATATTCGGCTTAACAATGTTCAAAAATATTTAAATTTAGAAAGTTCGTAGTCTGAACTTACCAATACAATAACTGCAAATGATGCAAAACTCAGAAAAACGCTTGAAATCAATTACTTTAAATCTCGCTCACTGAAAATTCGGCCGCTCTCATCAACAATAAACAACCGCTCGCAACAAATCGTCAGAGTTTTATTGTTTCATCGCCTCGAAATTTAATGTAAAACGTTTGGATTTTTGACCGAATTTCGTGATTT
Organism: Centruroides vittatus; assembly: GCF_030686945.1. Lineage (NCBI taxonomy): Eukaryota > Metazoa > Arthropoda > Arachnida > Scorpiones > Buthidae > Centruroides > Centruroides vittatus. Next base: position 1,067,831 of record NW_027122180.1, on the reverse strand, counting down.
TTCCGCTTCTCTGTGGCTGAAGAGACGGATTATCGCGGATCATTCCTTGCATATACATTCATGTTAACAGTAATATGTATTCGAAAATGTAATATTCTCGTGTTTCGCGTCTATATAAAGACGAATAAAAATTTCGATTTTATAATGATCCTTCGAATCAAAAAAAAAAAAAAAAAAAAAAGAAAAAAATAGACTTGAAGTCTAATAACCTCCTTTTATCTATCATATTGTGATTTACTTGAGTGGTTCTCTATATAGTCTATTAATAAGATTGAACATTTGTTAAATTCAGGTGTCTGAATATTACAGATTAAAGCTTATACATGATAAAAACTACGGAGCGAGTTACGTTCATGAAATATACGAAAGATCAAGACATCTATTAAGTGACTAAACATCCCTCTTGAGAAGGATTTATTTTTGCATTTATGACGAATTAGAAACTTCATTCTAGATGTGTTAAACTATGCGTTAGACTCTGTTTTCTGTTAAGACTGATTGTAAAATCGGAAAAAAAGGTCGTCAAATGATTATTGCGCAAAGGAAATATTTACATAAGTTCAATACCGTTTATTTTTTCTATAAGTTCAATACCGTTTTTAGGGGAATTTTGTGATAAGTTTACTGTTTGAGTTTACTGACACCCTCTACTTTACTGTTAAGCTACGTAATTATAATAGGACAAGCAAACTAGACGCTTATTGAGTTGCAATCAGAAAATTCCGCCTGTCTTTTCCTTATCTCGAGAACGGAGTTAGATAGATGAAAGACGAGATCAGATACGGAAATTTAGGGGCAGCAGGAGACCCCGACTATGTACCAAGTATGTACGAACTTCCGATGCAAACCGGAAGTCGCTTTATTTCAATTGAAAAATTTTTCCCTTAAAGCAGTTAGATAGATGACTCTATTGTTTAAGGTAAAGTATGACGTACAGGGGCAAGCCACTACTGATTTGGTGTGGAGATTTTAAATTAAATAAATGAAAAAGTTAACATTCCGACGTTGTGACGAATAAAAGAATTGCTAGTGGGATTTTTAGATTGTTTATTATTTATAATATTACACATATAATAAGTCTTATTAAGTTAGTAAAATTGACTGATATTGTCAATTTTTAATGAACTTTTTCCCCCATCGATCCTGTCGATGTAATATCGAACGCTTTAAGAAAACCTGGTTTAAAGTGGAATGTGATGGGAAGAAGGACAAAAAGCGATATTCGAGGCGCGAATTGGGTACGAATATGCATAAGTGATGCTGTGCAGGCGATTTGTCTCGGCAGCGGCCATACCACGATGAAAATACCGGTTCTCGTCCGATCACCGAAATCAAGGAGCGTCGGGCCCGCTCACTACTTGGGGCGGAGACGACCTGGGAATACCGAGTGCTGCTGTCGCTATTCTTTTTCTTTCATTCTTCGACCTATCTCTTTCGTCTAATAAAATTTATCACTTGGCGCAGTAATTTTTCTTTAATACATTATGTCAAGCAAACATTTCTTTTCTGTAACCTTTAGCTTCCTGTACATTGTTTTAAAACTTCTCGGTAAGTATCAATTAAAAAATGTTCTTTTACGCATTTAAATGCGTTTATTACGTGTAAAAGAACATACTTCGACTATCATCAAAATCAAGCAATAGCCTATTATATATGAGGGAATAGTGATTGAGAGAACTAGAATTGACATGTTGAAGCAATCGTTGCTTTATTTATTTTTAATATATATAATATTAGAATGAAATGCTGCTCCTTAAAGCAATGCTTGCAATTTTTCTGGTATCGAAAGCGGCCTTAGTGCTGTATACCGGAATAGAGGCCTTATACTATATTTAAAGCGTTTCGCAAAATCGCTTTGTTGAAGCATTTCAATCTGTTTAAAGAATTACAATTTTTAAAAACGAAATAATATAAATTATTAATTTTTAATTTTATATTTTATAATTTTTAACAAAATAATGTGACGAAACAATAAAAGCAATGACTCTTCTTGTCGGATATAATAAACCAAACACTTTCGATTTTTCACAGTTATGCAGTTTTATTAAATCAACAAATTTATAACTAAAATCACATTAATGCCGCATAGTATTATTCATTTTGAATAGAAAAGTATTTATGTAACTTTTACAATAAAAAATATCGAGTTTAAAGTTGTAGATGAAAAACAAAATTGATAATCTTTTTTTAGGTTTTCACATTTTGTAAATGTTTTACTTGTAATCCAAATCATTATAAAGTTTTCTTACAATCTGTAATAATGCAACTGGCCTGTTTTTTTGCTGTTGAATAAATTATCACCATTAATTCACGGTAAATGTAGTTTTACAACTTTATCCAAATCATCTACGTAAATTTATATTTACTTTAAGAAAAATTTAATATTTTCCAGTGAACAAGTAGAAAACTTTCTTCGGTTTTGATCATTTTTCTGATCATTAACAGCTGAAATTTTAAATTTTGTGACGGTTTGTGAAATTCAAATTTTCAAGCCAATGAAAAGCATATTTTCAATTTCCAAACGATAAATGGACGGGAAATCGGACAAAATAACTTTGAAAATCATTTATCCGTTAATAACAGAATATGATGAGAAGTTGGTTAAGAATTAATAACGATAAATATCCAACAGAAAATTATAATGTTAGTTTTAATCCCGGAGAATTAGATTATTCGAGATATTATTCAGATTTCTTAGCGGCAGGATTAAATACTAATAGCACAATCTGGTTGTTTAGTAAGTTATACAAACTATATAAGACTTTATCCTATAATTCATTTCGATGTTTCTAATCATCCCTCTTATAATAATGTTGATAATCTGAAAGTTGAATTCTTTTGGCAATTGAAAGAAACACCCGCTAAACTGTATAGATTTTATTTCGGTTTAGTCGATAAGAGAAAAGGATTTATGAATATGTGTAATAAGACTTTTGGAACCATTAAAATTTTAAAGTAAATAAATGGCATGGTTTCCTTTTGGTCAATATTAGAATGAAGTAAAAGGAGGTCCTCCTGGTCTTCCAGGTAATGGTTTCAAATTAACGTATGATGGAAATTATGATATGCAAAATAAGATCTTAAAATATTGTGGGAATCCAATAAATGAAAATGATACTGCAACTAAGGAATATATAGATAATAAATTAGAAATAATCGGTGAATTAAATAAAGATTTTCAAAGCTAATAAATTAAAAATATTAGAAGATGATCATATAACTGATAAAACTGTTTACAAAAAATATTAATGATTTAGATTTAAGTGTTATTAATTTCGTAACAGAAACTACAGGAATTAGATAGTAAATGTCGGAAATTATATAATGGTACTTTCAATGCAAGAAACAAAAGAATTGGTAATGTTGATGATCCAACGGAAGATAAAAATGTTGTGAATAAACGATATTTAGAGAATAATGCTTTAATTATAAAAGACGATGTGTTTGATGCAAAAAATAAAAAATAATAATAAACTTATCACAACCTTCATCTAACTTTGATGCTGCTACAAAATTTTATGTAGTAAATCGCACCTTTAGTCTTAACCAAGTTGATAAGGCAGAAAATAATATGCTTTCTAGAACTCAAGATGGTTTGTATGTACGGTACCTCCCGCTCTTTTGTTAAAAAATGATTTTTATGATTCCGATAACAAAAGGATAACTAATTTAAAAAAAATCCAATTATAGACACAGATGTTGCTACAAAATTTTATGTAGATGCTTCGAGTAACTTTTCATTCATATTAAAATGTTTTTTTTTGTATTTGAGTGAAGTTAGAATTTCTCCTTATGGTACAAAGTTTTATTTAACTTTAGGTGATTTTCCTATTAATGATAGTGATAGAATAAATTACATGTTTGAATGTAATGGATTTATTCGTAAAATTTATTTTGCAAGCGATTATGTATTATCTAGTATATCTGTGGGTATATTTATCAATGATAAATTAGTATTTTCTTTTATAAAACAGAAAGGAGAAACTTATATAGTTATAAATGAAACTATTTCATTCGATGTAAGAGATATAATTACAATTAAAAATACAGAAAAAAATCTGTATTATGAGGAAGCAGACGACGATAAAATCTTTAGATATGATATTTCATTATTAATAAATTACAGTACATTGAATAAATAAACTAAAAATGCTATTGGTATTCCTATTAGACGAAACTGTATACTCTCGAAATCGGATCACTGATATTTTGTCGTAAATAATCAATGAACTGAATAAACTAAATGCTATTGATAAACTTCAAAATACTCCCACAAGAAAGTTAAATGAACTAAAAATTGATTATGAATATTCAATTCTTCATTTGAAATCATTATCTACTAATGATGGCGACAAAATTTTAGTAGTTCTAATGGATTATGATCAAAAAGAATTTCAAGTTTTTCTGCCAGAAAGATTCAATAAACAAATAACAGATAAAGATATTAAAGCATTAAACAAATTAAAATATTTAAAATTTACATATAGAGGTATGAAAGATTGTGGGAATTATAATAAAGCACATATTGTTGAATTTGTTAATTCTTTTATTTTTATTTTTACATGATTTTGATGAAATTTTATTGAATAAAAATGATTCCAACTTTGAGTTTAGAAAATTATTTTTTATTAAATATTCATTTTTTTAAAAGACTATGTAGAAGACTCAGAAATTATTTCGCTGTTACTACATTTACGTTCTCCAACTTTAATCATAGGAGCGTTAACAACAATAGAAGAATATTTCCACTATAAAATTCTTCCTTTATAAAAAGTATTTTTCTTTGTTTTTTAAAGTCGGGATGAATTATTTTGACACGTCTCGTGGAAGATTTTTACGTATTGATAGATAATTTTTTTTATTTTTGTTTTTGGGTGGCCCTCCCAAGATATTCATATAATTTTTTTTATTTTTACATGTTTTCTAATTTTGAGTTATTAACATTTTGAGCATGCGAATGATTTTGAATTAGAACGTTTTGTGCACGTGAACGATTTTGAAATTGTTTGATTTAAAAATTTTCTGATTTTATGATGTAAAGTCATTCATATTTTGAGTCGTTCAAACTCGTTCGTATTTAGGTGAGCTAGAATTGGTACATTATCACTAATTTCGTTAATTTTTGACTACAACTAAACTCTATTGCACTTCAGAATAAAATAAAATAAAAACATTTATCTTACAGGATGTGTCAATAAAATTAAAATTACATTTAATATATTAAACGCGGGAATTATTACATTTAAATCACTTTTAATTTTTTATTGATGATATTTAATATTAATATTAATTTAAGAAGTAATTGTGACCTATTTTATATACTTGAATATATAAGAGTACTGTATACATATTCCCTATCCGAATACAATAAAACTACAAACATTATTCATAGTTCATTAATTAGTGTTATATCCCATGGACACTGTCCATTACATGTATTACAACACTGATTTGAAGTTTTCTCCTAGTTAATAGCGAGGTTGAGGCAGAAGTTTTAAACTCGAAAACGTGTACGTCGGACGTTCAGCGCCGCTTTCCTGTAAGCCTAGAAGTTTGACAATTGCGTTTGGAAAGTCAGTGGAATCATGCTCGACATTCCAAACTTCTAGGCTTACAGGAAAGCGGTGCTGAACGCCCGACGTACACGTTTTCGCGTTTAAAACTTCGGCCTCAATCTCACTAATAATATATTCAGAATTCTTTATTTTCTGCTGTAAAATGACACCAGCAAGCATGCTGGAAAATTAATCTCGCGCCGCCAGGAGGACTCTGTCAACGATAACAATTCGAATAAATTTTTATTATTATAAATTAAACTAACAACTTAAATTCAGCTTGTTTTAATGAATAATTTTAACATTATATATCAAATCAGGTTGAGCATTTCAGCTACATTACGTTACATTGCGCAAAAAGTCTGTAGCCGGATTGACGAAAGCGTCGTTAGTAACAACGTCGTATTTTCGCGAAGTAGTTAAATACGACAAATTTTGAACAAATCGTATCGGCAATTGACAAAGCTGGTATTGACTATTTACGACAAAATATCAATGATCCGATTTCGAGAGTATACAGTTTCTTGTAATAGGAATATAATTCGGGAACTTTCAAATGGTGCGAGTTGTCTCAGACTTAAGTCTCCTCGATGAAATGAGTGAGAAATAGAAGGCGTTTTACTTTTTCCGAAATACAGACGTTCATAAATTTAAGTCGAAAACAGAAAAAATAATAATGGATGAAAGAATACATCCAATTTACTTCTCGTGGAAAAGGTAATTATTGGGGATTAGGTCTAATTTGGCTCACCAGTGGCCGAGCGGTTCCGTCGCTAAACACTGGGAGTTCGGTTGCGGGTTTGCGCCACGCTCGGATGGGCTGGCCACGTGGTTGCATTTCAAAAGCATTTTCCGGGTTTTCTCCACGTTTGTAACACCTGAATAGCGGCCAGTTTCCCTTAAAAGTCCTCCCAGAAGGCATTCTTTCCCTTCGCGTAACATCGCGCCCGGAGAAGGCAACGGGAAACCACTCTGGGTTTAACCTTCCCCAGGATACGCCTGGCGTACTACTAACCGCCTTACTAACATACCTGACGTCGGCGACACCCGGCGTATCTGATATGACACTGTGAAGAAGAAGGTCTAATTTACAATGGAGTGAATAATGATAGTAATGTACAGTACCAGTGGCGTGCCGTGACATTTGATGATAGGGAAGCTGTGTTTCTGTAAGAAGCTGACTTTCAGGGGCAATCAATTAATTGCGCGTCAGGACCCGTTCGTATTCGTTTGTTCGATAAGCCAGTAAAAATCGTATACTTCTTTAAATGTATTTTTAATAGATTATCTGACGTACTTAATAAATAAGAAAGTTCAATATAATTACCTCCGTTATTAGATTCAATAAATTCCCTATGCCCTCTAAATGCCAATTCTCGCTTTGAGAAAAAACATATAACATCTATTAATTTAGATATATCTATTAATCGTAATTATCTCGTTATAATTTTCAATATTTATTTTATATTGTCTACCAATGTTAAATTCTATTCCGCTTTGATTTCCAAATTACTTCAATTTTACGAAAGAATCGTCATTCGTCATAAATTTTATCGTCAAAATGTCGAAATTTTTTTGTTGACGTATTTATATTTAATTTCGGCATTGGTCTTTCTCTTTTAATAATGTTTTCTTTTTCATTATATGGTCTTGAGCCAAAACTTTTTTAAAATAAATTTTTGAATCACGATATAAGGGCTAAAATTAAAATTATCAGAAAAACTTACTTGGTAAAACAAAATGTGTGATAAATATACATACCTAGTACAAAAAATTCTCCAATTGTATGAATATACTTTTAAAGAAACTTATAATTAAATATAACTTTGTGAAGAAATGTACATAAAAATAACAAAATATTCTTTATTTTTTAAATCTTAAAACAATCCACTTAGTAAAATAGCTCCCTACGAGTGGCTAATGAATGAAATCGGAGACGGTCCAGGTAGGTGTGTGCGTGCCAAATCCCGAGAATGCCGATACCGGTCAATGTCAAATGCCTCTTTTGTCGCATCACTAGTATATCTCAAAGGACGCGACAGGGTTGTTGTAGATTTTAAATGTTTCTCACTATAGCTGTAAAAATCTAAATATGTTAAACTTAACAGATTGTCCGTCGTTCGTTTTCTAACTAATTCGACCAAGTGTTTACGGAAATTTTCAAAATTTACAACTTTTCGATCACTCTCATTGAACTGGAAAAATTTCTGTCTTTATTACATCTAATATTATGAAGAGAACAGACCCCACTGTACTTGGCAAGAGATTGGTTCGGTTAAGCTTCTGTTTAAGTAAAATTATGGCTCTTTCATCAGGGTTTTATTTATGTTTCTAATTCCTTAATCGCTTAATTATTTAACTACTACTTAAATAGAAATAAGTTGAAACCGGTTACTTTGTACTTGAATATCTGTAGTCTTGGGAAAGAAGTGGAAAGAAATTTTTATGACAACAGATATATAAATCGTAAATTTAAGGAAAATAAATTCTAGAGCTTTTTCTGTACCATTGTACTGTACGTCTCATTCATTAAATTTGGTTTTAAATGATGCTGCCAAAGTAACAGTTAATTTTTTAACACTGTACTAGAATTGTACACGTTTTTTCTGCATACCCTTACAGATGGGACATACTAAATCGTAATATCACCGGTTTAACATTGAAATCCGTAAGTAATATAAGATGGGAGAGCAGAATAAACGCAGAATAAATATATCAAATATTTTAATGGATTTTTTTAACTCCTGTCAACTATACAGAACTATCATAAAAACATGCCAGTAAACTTCTATCTGTTGGGTTAAGTTATAAATCTAGTCTAGGATGGGCAACCTTTTTTATAACATGGGCCAGAATAAATTTTACGTTTTTTCCGCGGGCCGTAGTAGTTAATTGACGCCTTCTTGTGACTTGTAATTTTTTTAGTCTGCAAATATGAAATAAATAAATAAAAAGTTAATTACTACATTTATTTCTCTTATCGTTTTCGAAAATTACAAAGAATTGGAAAAATAACTATTAATTAGTCATTTTTCCAATTTAATAATCTATTAAAGATCTCGCGGGCCGGATAGAAACTTTTCGCGAGCCGTAGCTGGCCCGCGGGTCGGGGTTGCCCGCCGTTGATCTAGTCTGCTCATGATTCACATAATCGGGCGAGGGCGGCCGAACATCTAGCAGGCAGGCGGCTAACAGCCCACAACCGGTCCGGGATATAAAATTAGAAGCTTTATGTGTGAAGCATCTACCAGCTAAACCGGGTGACGTTGGTGCTCTGTAAAGCGCATGCGCCAATGCCTATAATCTGGCTGCTTGGAAGTTGATAGGCAGGCGGCTAACAGCTGAGAACCGATCCGGGATATAAAATTAGATGCTTTATGCGTGTGTTCCTTCTACCGGCTAAAGCGGGTGAGGTTGGTGCTCTGTAAACCGCATGTGCCAATGCCTATATAATCTGGCTGATTGGAAACTGACCCGGTTTCGACACTCCTTCCGCCACTGAATTATTCGAATATACAATAGCAATCTTATCGTTTTTTTCACATGTAGTAGAGAAATTTGTAAAAGATACACAATGCAGTTATAATAAAATATTAATTTTAATTAATGCAAAGTACTTTAAAATATGAAAATTTATATTTTATAAAATACAAGGGAAGGTCATTGGAAGGTGGAATCGGCGCTTCCATCGCTTCCAATGACGGCACGCCACTGTAATGAATTGTATGTAGAAGCATAGATGAAATTAAATGAGAAATTGAGAGAAATTACAAAAGCATTTCAAAAAGAAAACATTAGTAAATTTTCTATAATTTGTTATAACAATTCTGTTTATAATTTTAACGTAATTACGAAAATAGTACGCCTTTCCAAAGGAGGTTTCAGTTCCTCAATTAAACTAAAAATTGTTTCCCTCGACATTCGATAGGATTAGATTAAGGCCGAGACACTTATCATAAAAATCTTCGTCATAATTTATTTTAATCACGTGGCTATGATATCTTACGCCGGAGCAGGGCGTAAAACGACCTTAAAGTGGGTTGAGCAGTGTTCAACTTAATTCCGTTAGCAAAATGTCTTCGATCGACAAACGAAATAAACCATGAGTTTTTCATGAACTGCATAATTCGTCGATCGAAAAAGCTAAATCGGCCGGCTTGATTGCCTTGAGTTATCACAACCCATTCCATGTTGTAATATAACGACGCCTATTTACGATATTTTCGGTTACGACAAGTTTTCGAGTTTACGACAAGTGAGATACGACGCTTTCGTGAATCCGGCCCTATAATCTTAAGTAGCCAGATTAGACGAAATGTCCACACAGGAAAAAATCAGCAGATATACATTTGAAATATGCATTCATATTGATAACTCAGAATAAAAGTTAAGATTAACATCGAATATTTAGTACTGGTTATTGACAATACGTTGGATAATACACTTATCGAATGAAGATACAATATCTGTATATAATTCTAATTTATTCTACGGAACTGGATTATGGGACTCCACTTCAAAAATGTGAAGATAATAGAAATGTGGAGATAATCCCGTATGAGGTTAAATTTTCCATTCGATTCATCCGCTAATGCCTCCTATATTATACATACAATTAATACGACAATAACAATATATAAAAAGCTTTGTTAATTTATTTTTATAAACATTGTCTCCAAACAATGTTTTTTTAAAGAAATTATATTTATACTATGTTACGAAAATAAAAATATAAAACATCCTTTTGAAGTGTGTACTTTTTCCATTGGCCGCCGAACTGTAATGTACCGATCGATCGCTTATTGGAATTTTTGAAATAAAATATAAGCGAAAACATTAAGTTAAAATCTTTAAAGTGAACTGAGAAAAATATACGATTTGAATACGTTATTTCCACAAATTCCTACGGGATTTTATAATTATAATTTTTAGTGTTTAATTGTTAATTGTATCATTTTATGCACGACTAAAATAAGAAAAACAAATTACTTTGTTTTTCTTACAAGTTTTTTGTTTTTTCCCTTTTTCAGTTTTTCTTTTGTTTTTCCGGGAAGTCGTGGAAACAGTGATTCTCATTACCGTCTTATCAGTTGATCTAACACTAATATAGCTTTATTTAATAACGTATCATATATAATGTACAATAAGTGCTAAGTTCAGTTAATTGAGCTTACGTTTTCACGTAAAGGTCGTGTAATATTTTATGCTTCTAATTCCTCTTAAGATGAGCTCTTGACTACTTTTTGCTTCGATAAAATACTGATTTATCGATAATATTAAACTGCTTTTAATATTTTATTTCAAATGCACTTCATACATACTCCAATAATGTCATTTTTTCATCAATTTTCAATTATATTTTTAATATATAAATTTTTTCATTTTTCACAATTCCTAATCAGACACAAATTTCATTTCTTGATGACGGGAATTTTTACTTTATTGATGTAATGCATACGATTGTTATTCAGGAGGTAAAAAGCAATCTTGATTCTTCCAAACACAAGGTGATTCCCTTCAAAAACTTGCGTTATTAGCGAAAATTTCATTTGATATATTTCTAGTTTTTGCTATTAATTGTGATGCTATATATGTTTTTGGCTTTCTACAAGACTTGGTGGTAATGAAGATCTCCAGCAACATTTCGAAAACGGTTTCTTCGTGCGGCTTTCTATAGCTTTTTTCGCGACACAGCGTAATATATATAAAACTGTAAAGTAATAAGTAACTTATGTAGTTTAAAAATAGTAAAACTCATTGGTACACAATAGGCCTACTTGCTTTGTGATAAACATTGATTGACTAAAATTTTCTTTCTGGATTTAACTGCAACAAATATATTCAATTTAATAAAGTTCATTTCCTCACTTTGAAATTTCGCTATTTCCGCTTGGCCTCTTTTCGTTCATTGAATTCCTGAAATACTTCTCTATAATTTTGACTATTGCAGCTATTGTGAAAAGCCTATTACACCCGTTACTTTGTACCATTGTGATGTTGCACACAGCACAAATGGTAATTAGACCAATGTAGTAAGAACACTAGTTAAATGTTGTAAATAACGCTACTGTATAACCTGATGAATAATAATTCAGAAAATAACTTACCGAGTGAAGTATTCGATTGTTCTCATCAAGTAGTGCGAAGTTTTCCGCCAATATTTCGCCAGCAGGTTCTAATTTCACTTCTATTTCTTCGTTTAGAGCTCGGAATTTGATCGTCTTCACTCCAGATCTCGATGTTTCCACCGACGGAAACACCAGGAGGTCAACTCGACCTGTTTATTTATTAATATCAGAAAATTAAGAAAATCCCCTCAAAACTGTATATTAAAAACTCTTGAATATTATTAATATTTTAATAAAAATATTGTCTTACCAGTTGAAATGGCCGAAACGCCTACAAATAGGAAACAAATCGCAAAATAGAAGATCATGACTAGTTATAGCAATTGCAATGCTTCCACCCTATTTATTCTCGTTTAAATAGTGTGGAAAATGTTGATTAGTATAATTAACTGCTCATTCATCCTCCGTTAATTGCTATTTGGCATCTGCTTGAAATGTTAAAAAAGTTATTAATTGTTGAAGAATCATTAATTTTTTATTATTATTTTCAATATATACATTTTGGCCGTGTAAAAATAATTCAAAGTACCATAAAATATATTTAGTGTTTCTTCACATAAAATAATATAATTTCGCAATTTTTTACTTTACAGCAGTTAGTAAGAAGTTCAACTTTTGATGAATGTAAAGTATTTTGAATTTTCGCAGTTCCATTTCTAACATTATTTGAACCTATATGTCGATTTACCGATTAGTAGAATTTTCGCAGTAAAAGAAAATTTAAAATATTCGTAATTCAAGTTTATTAAATAAGAAAAATTTATTCAAATACTTCAAAATTTCAATAGTGGTTTCGAAAATGATGGTAAATCTATTCAAACTATTTCTTACCGTACAACTGCAACTCCTGACGGTTGCATATCGAGTCACAAAAGTGACTCACCGTCAAGTAAAAAAGTCTATGTATATATATACAGGAACCGGAATTGCCGATATTTGGGGGGCGATTTCTCAGTCCCCTAAACACCTATAGTAATTTCCAATATCTCGATTGAAGGAGAATTGTTTTCCTACGTAGTGTGCAAAATTTCAAAATTTCGTATAAAGCGTTTGCCGAAATATAAGCAATTGAAAAGTGCAAAAATCATCAAAAAGCTGTATTTTCTTCTCATTTTTCTTTATCTGGCACTCCAAAAATCTTCTGAATCTAGAAATATAAAATTTTAAATTTAAGCGTTTGGGTCGAAAGGACAGAAATGCACACAACATCATAACACTTTCAGCACTGTTCTGCCTTCTTGAGTAAATAAAATACACAAAAATAAATACAAAACAAAGATTAATTAATATTAAACATTTAAATTATCTGAGATAATAATTTAAATATTCAATATTAAATGTTGCGCTGTTATTAAAATACCAGTAATTCATAAGATCACGTTAGAAATTATATCGTAGAAAGGTCCTATACGATATTTATAATCACAAAACATTTTCAAATTTATAAACTGTAATTAGACGAAAGGGTACAATCAACAAATACGGTTATCGTAAACAATAAATATATAAAGATATTTCTCACACGAAATAGAGAAGTTTTGATTATTATTTTTATTAGGCAAAAACTTTACATATTATAAACGAATATAACTGATAATTGTAAAAGCCTTACTGTCCTTAAATTCTATTATTATTGTTAATTGTCTACTTGGACTTTACTTATTAATAGGACTTTATACACCAGTATAAAGTCCTATTAATCTTTAAACACCATCTTTAAACGCCAAATTAATCTTTAAACACCATCTAAATTAATCTTTAAACACCAGTATAAAGTCCTATTAATAAGTAAAGTCCAAGTAGACAATTAACAATAAGAATATAACTGATGTTTAGCTAATGTACGCGAAGCTGTCATATTGATGTGAAAATTATTTGTCACAATGCACCGATATATCTGATAGAGCCAATCACAATGATAATCAGATAATTATTTTATATTTTAATTAATTTTCCTCTTTTTTTCTATCGAAAATTTAAAACACTAGAAGTATACATCCGGTAAAACGAACTCGTAATAATCGACATTTATTCATTTCAGATCAATTTTGGATAATTCATATTAAATTAACTTTTATTAAAGAAATATTTAAATCATTTTATTATTATTATTATTATTTCTCGAGAAGTTGTTAAAATGGCTTATGTGCTGTTGTCGTTAATTCGTTTTATATATATGTAATTAGCACAACTCATAACTAAGTTATCCACAATTGTCTTATATTCGAAGTAATTTTTTCATTTCTCTTGTACGTTTTTATTTTTATTGATTATACTAAAAAGTAGAAACAATTACCGCAGCTGGCTACACGGTGCAAAGTGAATTATGAAGATTAATTGCATCTATTTCGTGTGAGATTTTCGTGGAACACACAGTTTTATGTGAAATATTTATTGTTTTATTAATTAAAATACTTTTTTAATATTTATTATTTTTTCTATATATATACATATATTTTTAGATTTAAACAATTATATATCTATTTTAAGTGTTCGGTTGATATAAATACTTTATTTATTTAAACATCGAATTGGCTCTATAATTATGATAATTATGTTATCGTTTTACATTTCTCGTGTGTATTTGTAAACCTATTAATAGGTTAGTAAATTCAACACCAAAACCTCACTTTGAGGAAAAAAATTATTTACTGAAATTTTTGTACAAAAATTATCCATTTTTTTCTTTTCGTAAATATATATATATAGAACTTTACAAAAAAAGTGGTCGAAAATCAGGAAAATTCGGAGTTCAAGATTCACGCCAAAATTATCTCAAAGTTACCAGGCTTATATAATTTCCTTAATAAATTTTAAATCTTAATTATTAAGCGTATTATAATTAAATATAGAAAAATTTGTGTTTTACTTTTAAATTAATATTAATTAAAACTTAATAAGATAAAATTAAAGGTAAATATTTTAAATAATTTTATAATTAGAAAAAAAAACTTAAATATGTAAATAAACTTTTTCCTTTTAGATGGCGCGCTGAATTGAAAAGAAAATGACGCTTCCTGGTTTATCACGTAATACGTAGGTTTTTAATCGTTTAAAAATGATTACTTTAACTAAAATTAACGTTGTCAGTTTTAAACGGGATTATTTTCCGTGTACTCTCTACAAACAAGAGAATAATCAGTTTCATATATTGCTAATTTCACTTGATAGTGATAAATATTTTAAAGGGATTTCTTATTTTATTAGTAAGTTATCTTATGTACTCAACTATTTACTTATACCAAATTCAAATCCATATTGCGTAAACATGTTTGTTTACACAATATTCATTCTCTTTCATCTTTAATCACTAACGAATTTTGTGTACAAACGTGTTGACGCAATGTCTGAGTCTTCTATCACTTATTCGAAATAATTACATCGCCTTACATCCTCTCATATCCGTTTACTAAAATTGAATTTGAAATAATCCATTTTCCAATTGTTTACATGCTTTTTTTTCCCAGGAATTCCAGGTAAATTATTGACAGGTAACGTTAAACGAATTTCTTATCATCAAGAAAAATAGGAACAAAGTTCTAAATGGTGCCCCTTCTAGCCTACCGGATTGATTCTGTGTATCTGCCAGAATATTTTGTTTGTGTTATGGTAATTTTAGGTTTTTTTAAACCGCAATATCTTGCTTAAAAATCGTGTGACGTTCGAATTGTTTTATATCACAAATTGTTTAATTTAATTTAAAATATCATTAAGGTTTAAAAAATTTATTAAATGTTATATTTTAGACGAAAAATTAATGGTATTATAAAACATCTAATTAATTTTCTAATTATATAATAATATTACTTGGATATATGTATGTATTTTGTTTCCTTTAAAAAAACTTTTATTTGTTTAAACTTAAATGAGATTTGTTAACATTGTTATTTTCTTTCCTATTTTGTAGATAAATCAACAAAATTAAATAAAATTTGGAACATTACAGACAGCGATGAACAGCAAATAATTTGTACAAAAACAAATAAAATAAAAAAAATTACTTTATTAACAAATAATTATTAAAAAATTAAAAGTTTAATATGAATACTTTTCAACTCCCGCACATAGATCATGCACTCATGTCTTACGTTTCTTTTTTCTATGTGAAAACAATGTGATAATTTATAATTTTCTGCCAATTGAATAACAGAATAATTTCTTAAATCGTACCGGAACGATTTGGGAATCTTATGTGGGTACGACTTACGACACAGCACGAGTTACATTTCAAATGAACATAAGAAAACACTGAATAAAGCTATTAAGATCTTGTGTCGAGTAAACAACTATTTAGATTCTACAGAATGAACGCTTAAAAAGAAACATGAATTTATCAATAATTTACTTGCTACAAAGCTACCAAATATATATAGAAAATTATAAGAAAACAATAAACTTATTTGTTGTGAAAATTTGTTACTACGCCGTTGGTGACAGATACTGCGTTAACCAACATGGTTGACTGAAGTTTACATCTTATTGCTGCTAGAACTGCTGTTTCCGCGGTATTAAATTTAAAATTTAAGAGGTACGATTTAGGCAACGGTACGACTTACGCGACTTTCCCCTATATTTTATATAAGGAATCTCTACAATTTTAAGATATATATTACAGTTACATACTGTAACTTGTAAAGTTATATAAGATGTACGACTAATATTACATAGAAACTCTTTCCGTTTGGAAATGTCTTGTATTATGTAATAACGATATTCAATTTATGACAGTAGATCCTTGTTAATTCGAACTCAGGAAAGGCTAGTGTAACTTTCTAGAAAAGATCTAATGCTTTATATCTTTGTTAAAAAGTTTTAACTGTTTGTTACAAAACAAATTTATTGTTTATAGACTGAAGAGAATTCCGATCCAAAATGCATTTAAATAAAATATCTGAAAATTAATCGTCTGGGTAATTCTTGAACTCGGGTGAACGTCGGAATCGAAGGACAAAACATTTCGGTTTATTATTTAATTATATTTTTCAAAAGACTATTTATGCGCATGACAGGGATCAACCCAGCAAATCTAACATGGGATTTTTTTTTAAAATCAGATTCGAAAGTGGAAAACTTACAGCAGTAGCCAGGGATTCGCCCAGGCATTAAACTAAACAAAATTTGTGATATAAAACAAAAAACAAATCAAACTGCGATTTTTAAGCGATATTTTGCATCTATAATCGATCTGTCCTTTATATCTTTTATTACAAACATGCCACTTTTTACGAATGTTATATTTTAAAATTTCACATAGAATCGGACTGCTGGTGTCGAAATACCTGCCACGTTTGTCCCTTCTGGACACGTGATTAAAACGCCAACTATTTTTAAATGCTTTCACGTCTTACTTTTCAAATTATTGGACCATATGCAGTAGCAACCACAGCATGTGGTCAGATGACTATGCAAATTTCAATAATAGGTCAAACACGCAATACCTCCTCCCGTCACAAGACAATAAATTTTTGATTAGTTTATTCCATAGATGAATGTTATTTTATTTAATTGAGCACTAAACACAAGACACTGTTATTTATCAAACACTTTACTGTAATAGAGGTGGAATAAAGTAGAGTGTCGTTAATCGGAACCCCGGTAATCGGAATCACCGGTAATCGGCACGATTTTCAGTCGGACTGTGTCGTGCTGAATCGAACATTTTTGATACTAGATTTACTTCTAAAGTATAATTTTCATGTTTTTATATTCTTCAATATATTTAGTTTGTTTGTACAAAATGAAGAAATAATTTTTAACGATACGATAGCCTCGGTTATTATTATAAAAATTTTCGTTAGGCTTAAAATCGACGAAAATTCAACACGAAGCGACACGCAACGGAGAAAAATTTCAACATCGGACAGGTTAATGTATTTTTTGTACATAATCGGTAATCGGAACCACCCCAGTCTCCAATTGATTCCGATTAACGACTCTCTATTGTAGTTGAGACGAGGTTTTATTTCACTCGTTTCGGGCATTTCGCCCCTCTTCAGTCAACTAATAAAATAATATATACTGCATCAATAATATAACATACACCGATAGGTAATACAGAAATAGATTTTGAACGTACCGTTAATTCCCTGAACTCAAGGGTGCGCGTGTACAGCATAATTTGGACCTGAAAGTTACAACGACAAGTGTACAGGTTCTACGTACAGCTGATTAAAATGTAAAATTTCTTTAAAATTATATAAAAGGCTTACTTTATAAATTTCAGTATATTAAGCATACTCGATATCTTACTCTTTGAATTGAACGCAATAAATCTTTTATCATCTTCTTGTTCATTTTTATTCTATCTTGACATAACACCAAATCCAAACACTTATTACTTAGCTAAAAAACTCATTTTTCATTAACAACTTGGACGTTAAGATTACAAGGAATGAAAATAGTGTTGAATTCGAACCTTTTAAAAAGCCTTGTACCATCAGTACACCTATTAAATATAACTCTAATATACCTTCACATATCAAATACAACGTCTTTGCAATGGAATACGAAAAAATTAAAAATAGAACCAGTAAGTCAAGTATTATGTCTAAACATATACAAGAACTAAAAAATAAATTCGTATTAAATGGATACCCAAATTATATAATTAAAAAAATGGGAAAAAGAAATAAATGATAAAACAAACAGCAATGACAAACAAAGAAGAGAAAAACAAGGCTCAGGAGTAAAATATATTAGTTTTCTTCGGAGGAATAAAACAATAAAATAGCTCAGCGAATATAAAACAGGTGTGTTTATTTATTAATTGACTTAAACAGTGCTGAGAAGGAGATATAATCTTTTTACATATGGAAAACTAACTATCTATCTAATATATGAAGAGATTAATAAAGAATTAAGGAATTTAGACATAAAACTTGCACCTAAATATGAAAAACTTAAATCCCGTTTAAAAAATAAAAACAGTATACAGCAAGATAGAACAGAAGTTAAAGAAACAAAGAATGTCGTTTATGAAATTCCATGTACTTGTAAGAATGCTAGTATTTATATTGGAGAAACAAAACGTAAGTTAAATATCAGATTAAAAGAACATGTCGCTGATTTAAGATATAATCGGTTAAATTCTGTATTTCATGATCATTGTCTACATCAGTGGTTCCCAACCGGTGTTCCGCGGAACACTCGGTGTTCCGCAAGCACCTCCCAAGTGTTCCGCAGATTTAGTCTCAAATCGGAAAGTGTACAATCGTACTCGAGCCGCCGAATATCAAAAAATTAAAAGCATAAAATTTTCATAAACTTAAATATATATGTACGACTCGTACTTGTGGAGTGTACTACTGTTTCGAATAAGATAATGGTAATGATAAAAACTGAATGAAATATGTAAAAAACATCAGGTACCAGTTTCCCATTAAAGTTATTTAGGTATATTTTTTCCTGTCTTAGAATTGGCATTAATAATATAAGTAGAGATTTTGAATTATAACTGCTCAATTCTAATAAAATGACTGATGACAAGCTTATGTATTTCATATTAACTTAAGTGTTCCGCTAAAGAAAATTGCTCACAGAAGTGTTCCTCATCCTAAAAAAGGTTGGGAACCACTGGTCTACATAATAATTGTAATATA
This sequence comes from Centruroides vittatus, assembly GCF_030686945.1. Lineage (NCBI taxonomy): Eukaryota > Metazoa > Arthropoda > Arachnida > Scorpiones > Buthidae > Centruroides > Centruroides vittatus. Next base: position 1,048,550 of record NW_027122180.1, on the reverse strand, counting down.
GATCAAGATGGTGCAAAAATTTTATATAAAGAAAAGTACGCTTATAATAGAAAATTTAAAGAGAGTGTGGCTATCATAAATTTCGTAATTCTATAAATAAAAATTTAAGTATAAATATAAATAAGAACTGGTTGCGAATATTATATAGTTATAAAATAATAAAAAATAAAAACATTTAGAGAAAGAGGTTCAGCTGGTTTTAACTATGGGAGGATTTGGTTTAATTTGGCTACTTTTGGGTATGAAGTGAATTATGTAAATTCAGATCGTCACGACCAACAGTATATGCAAATGATCAACAAACAGATGCGCAATAATGAGCTAGTGCTACATGAAAAATGAGTTTTTTTTAGCTACGTAAAAAAAGTGTTTGGATTTGGTGTTTATCAAGATAGAATAAAAATGAAGTTCGCTAAAAAGAAGATTAAAGATTTATTGCGTTCAATTCAGAGTGGCACAATTCTAGGTCCGAATGACGCGGTTGGGACTTTAACAGAACTGTAGAACATACTGATAGGAACAAAAAAAGTAATGAACCATGGGTGTACGAGCGCGCCTTCTCGAGATATAGGCCCCCCAAAATGACTATATGGCAGCGAACATGGCGGCCCGACTGACCTCTCGTACGGGCGCCACCACACGCCGCCATGTGCTAAACTAGTGATCGAGTCACGGTAGTTCTTGAACGAAGTAAAAAATGGGGGAAACGTCTACTAAAGGCAATTTTAACGGCAAGCGACGGGACTCCCGTAAAATCGTAAAAAATATTGGGTCATGTGACCAGGCTTTTTTGCTTTGCTATTTATTTTAAGACGACGTTTTTATTACTTAAGGTTTAGCGAGTTTATTTCGTGCTTGTGGGTTCTCCCCCCCTCTTCTTGGTGCGGACCTATTCTTTGCCGCTCGGGGAGCGCAAATGTGCGTGAGTCCTATGGCGCTTTTCTTTCGTCGGTGAGTTGGGTTTTATTTCTTCTCTTTTTAAATACTTAAGGTGAATGGTGAGGAAACCTTCGTCCTAACAAAACATAAGCCCCAAACAAAAATAGAATAATAAGCAAAATAAAAGTAAAATAAAAATAACGCTCGGACTTGGTTCCTTACACCCCTTCCCCTTTAGAGTAAAGAGAAAGTTATTTCTCTTTTTACTTAAAAGAAAAAAGAGTTGGAGGATTTTTTGCATTTAAGTAGTGCGCCTGATTTACAATTCCTGCCAGATTTACAAAGGAATACGTCCCTTACAATGATTTAACATAAGCGAGAGTGACTCGTTGCTTAATAACTTTATTCTAACGTAGTGATACAATAGAGGGGAAACTGTTGACATGTGATCATGTGCGTGTTCCAAGGTTTGTTGCCATTTTCACGCTCTGATTTGGCGTGAGCAGGGTGAAACGTTAACCCAAAATTTTGTTCTAACGATTTATTATCTTTCTTCACGCTACGGACTGATTGTCGGGTTATAGTTTAGCATTGTTAATGGTTTTAGTGTGTGGTTACTCCAGTCCGTCATCGTGAGAAAAACAAAAAAAATTGTTTTTTTTTCCCCCCCGTAGCCAAAATCCTTTCCCTTCTAGGGACCCTTGGATTACAATTAATTTGGTCAAGGACCATCTGTAAAGAAAAATATATACCTCTGGTTTCCTTCTCTATCTTTGGGCTCTCGGCTTCCTGGTGAGACCGGCGAGTTGTCTGTAATCCACTCGTTGCATCGGTCGTAATCGTCGCTGGATGACTCCAGACGGTCTAGCTCTGGCGATGGACGGCGCACGGGTTCCGTGATCCATCGACGATCCCGTAACGGAGTGTGATCCTCTAACGTTGCCCCTATTGGTTGCGAGTAGGGGTGTAGTAGTTTTCCTCTTTGGAAAAAGGGTGTATCGCTTCAGATTAGCGATATGTTGACTTCCGTGGCTGGCCCCAGTGTGGGGATCTTTTATCTCGTAGACTACTGGTGAGATAATCCTAGCGATCTCGTAAGGTCCTGACCACTTAGGTGCCAATTTAGCGCTGAAGTGTCGGCTAGAAGAAGAAATAGGGTGAGCTTTTAAGACAACTAATGAACCCACCTTGAATGTATCTGGCCGTCTTCGTGAATTGTAAGCCCTTCTCTGTTTCTGTTGTGCAGTTCGCACGTTGTCTCGGGCTTGTTTTCTTATCTGTTGTAATTCTGCCCATTTTTCTCTAATAGTCGTAGGGCGACTTGGATAAGCCGTTAGACGGTCCCACGGGAGTGCAATCTCTCTCCCGAGATGTAGTTTAGCTGGCGTATATTTCGTCGAATCCTGTTCTGAAGTTCGTAAGGCCAGCGCAAATTCCGATATGTGGGTGTCCCATTCTTTGTGGTTCCTTTCGATGTATGCCGCAATCATCCTACCCAAGGTGCGGTTCGTTCTTTCCGTAAAATTCGACTGAGGGTGATATGGCGTCGTCAGGATATGCTTAATTCCGGTGCGGTTACAAACTTCCGCTAGGAGGTGAGATATGAATTGGGGTCCGTTATCGGATACTAAGATTTTTGGCATGCCATACCTGCAAAAGTATTCTTTATACATACAATTTACCACATTTTCCGCGGTAATCTTCCGCAGGGGAAAAATCTCCACCCACTTACTGAAGTAATCCACCATAACAAGAAGATACTGATTACCTTTGTTGGACTTGGGATAGGGTCCCATAATGTCTACGCCTACCTTTTCCCCTGGTTCCGTTATCTCGGGGACTTGCATTAGTCCGGCCGTTTTCTTCTGGTCGAACTTCGTTATCTGGCATGTATGGCATCCTAGTACATATTCTTTTATGTCCTTTCTCATTCCGGGCCAATAGCAACGTTGTTGTATTTTTTTCGTAGTCTTTCGTACACCTAAGTGGCCAGCAGTGGGATGATTGTGTAGTTCTTGTAATACATCCTCCCGTAAGTTGTACGGAATTACTGGTCTGTAACCTCCAGTGTCATCTGTTTTCCGGCTATAATATAAAACATCATTTACTAGCCGGTAATGGGATGACTTACCTACTATTTCTGCTGACATGGCTGGGTCATTTGGTAAGTTCCCAGTCGCTAAGTAATCGTACAGTCCGCTCCACTGTGAATCAGTTCGTTGAGCGTCTATAAGGTCTTTCTCTCGTTCAAATGTTGTTACCGCTAACAATTTTGCGGTTATGTCCGAGTCGTTACTTAGTTGTGGATCTTCCAATGGACGTCTAGATAAAGCGTCTGGCAATTGATTGTCCTTTCCACTTCTATGTTGGATTTGGAAACTAAATTCCTGCAATCTTAATGCCCATCTCATTAACCTACCTGAGAGGGATGTAGAACTATTAAGCCATCGTAATGCAGAATGGTCCGTTACGACGGTGAATTTGGTTCCGTCTAGGTAGATTTTGAACTTCTCTGTAGCCCATACAATGGCTAGACATTCAAGCTCCGTGGCCGTATAGTTCCTTTCGGCTGCGTTTAAAGTACGGCTAGCGTATGCAATGACTTTCTCCTGGCAAAGCACTGCTCCCAGTCCTACCGTGCTAGCGTCTGTATATAACGTATAGGGCACACCTGGCCTAGGAAGCTGCAAAATAGGTGCAGTTATCAACTTACTTTTTAGCTTTTCAAAAGCTTGCCGGCATTCTTCCGTCCACTCCCATCGTTTCCTTTTCCGCCGTAATTGATACAATGGTTCGGCAATAGTTGCGTAGTTAGGTATGAATCTACAGTACCAGCTGCACATTCCTAAAAAGGTGCTAAGATCCTTCGTATTTCTGGGCGTCGGAAACTCTCGAACGGCCCTTACTTTTTCATCTTCCGTCGCAATGCCTTTATTGCTGACTTTAAATCCCAGGTACTGAACGTCTGGGCGGCAAAAGTTACTCTTAGCCAACTTAATGGTTAGTCCTGCAGCTGCCAATCGTTTGAGCACATTGGTCAAATGTTCGATGTGTTCTGTAAAAGTAGATGAGTATATAATAATGTCGTCTAAGTAAACTTGGCAATACTTCCCTTTTTCTTCCTTTAGGACTTTGTCCATTAGTCTTTGGAATGTTGCCGGGGCGTTTTTGAGCCCAAACGGCATGACCAGGAATTCATACAAGCCACTATTCGTAATAAAGCTTGTCTTCGGTCTGTCTTGTTCCTTTAATGGCACTTGCCAGTAACCAGACGATAAGTCCAAGGTAGTTATAAAGTTCGCTTCCTTAAGCGAAGTCAGTAATTCTGAAATAATCGGTAAAGGATATTTATCAGTCACTGTTACCTGATTTAGCTTTCTATAGTCGATACATAATCTCCAATCGCCCGTTTTTTTCTTGACCATGACGACCGGGGATGCCCACGGAGAATTTGATGGTTGGATGATACCATCTCTTAACATTTCCGCTATCTGGCGGTTCATTTCCTTTAACTTTACGTCAGAGTATTTATACGGACGTCCACATACTGGTGTCGCTTTGTCAGTGACGATTTCATGTTCTATCATATTAGTTAGTCCCGGCTTATCTGTAAACAGTTGCGAGTATTGCAATAATACATTTTTCAAAGTTACTAACCTTTCACCACTTAAAGTGGTTTGGAGTTCGTCCCACTTAGGTGAAATTCTCTCTTTGGGATGACTTACGTCCAAAGAAATTGTCAAATTTTTAAAGTCCATTGTTATTCTATGATTCTTGGCGAAATCACGCCCTAGTAAGCATGGCATTATAAGTCCTTTTACTACTACGCACGCCTGTCGAAGGGTAACACTTCCAATCTGGATTTTTGCCAGGAATTTTCCAATGGAGGTTCCTTTTCCTCCTTCAATGGCTAACTTAAAATTCGGCCCTGCTTGTAACCGAATATTTCGATTCTGAAAAGAAATTCTCCTCCACACTAACTCATTGATTAAAGTAAAGTCAGAACCCGTATCAATCCGGGCTGAGGTTAGTACTCCATTAATAAAAATATTTACCTCAGGCAACTTGGAGGCTTCACTCACGATTAGTCCTACGGTGGAGGTATTTGGATCCATATTGGAGACAGGATCCTCCCCTCGCTGTCTCCGGTTTAGTTTAAAGGTTTTCTTTTTCCATTACCCTTCCTTTTCCAGGTTACTTTTCGTTCGGGACTATTGGGCGTCTTGACATTTGTTTGATCATTTTGTCCTTTCCCTTTTGGACAATTCCTCGAAAAATGTCCCACCTCACCACATGAATAACAGGTCATGGGTGACTTTGCCGGTGCAAAATTTTTCGGCTCTAGCTGCTTACTTACTTTTCGACAGTCCTTAATCTGCTTTGCACTGTCAGGAGAACCTTGGTCGTTTCGTCTAAATTCGTACTCTTTCGCAGTACGTACTAACTCGTTTAATGAATAAGAACGGCGATTTTCCAGATACTCACGTAACGGAAGAGGCATCTGGGCAACTACACATTGTATAATTTCCTCATCCCGAGCTAAAGGTCTCCACGTGCGGTATAGCTGTACTGTGGTCCATATAAACTGCTCGACTCCATTGGTTCCTGTGTATTGTCGACTAAATAGTTCTTTAGCGACAGCTACTTCGTCAGCTAAAGGAGCGTAAAGATCCAGAAAAGATCGCTTAAACAACGGCCAACTGTTGCCGATTCGGTGGCGTCCTTCATTCTTCCACCACATTGCTGGGCTACCGCGAAGACAACTAGCGGCAGTATCAACCCATCTAGTGTTCGGTATTTGGTTTACCAGGAAATGCTGTTCGAGGTCCTGCAAGAAATCATTAGCAGTTAATGCTGACCTACCGTTAAATTGGATGGCTGGCGGCGGCGGTGCAGTCTGAAGCCAGACCATCGATGCATTAGATGTAGGCACTTCCTGTCTCGGAGTAGAAGTTTCGGGCCGTACAGCACTTGTAACGTTCGGTGTTGTTGGCTCTACAATTCCAGACGTGACACATGAAGTCAGATGAGTCACGGCGTTTGACAAGGATGACACTTGTTGCAACAGTACTGACAATTGTTGTTGCAACTGGTTATATTCGGCTCGGGTGACTGGTGCACTATCTTCCATTTTTTTTTTCTGAGATTACGAGGTGTTATTCCTCTAAGCTAAAGTCAAGATCAACAAAGAAAGCAACAAAGTCTAATATTAACCTTTAGAGTCCCTGTTCGGGCGCCAGTTGTAAAGTACTATTTTAGTTTACAACGATTATCGACTCTACCGTGTCGGAAACAACCGTTAACCTACCGGGTACTTTACTCGGATTCGCGTTAGCGTGCCAGGCCTGGACTTTAAGCGTGCACCGAATTAAATAAAGACAATATTTGTCAATAGAAAAAAACCAAAGATTTAATTAGTCGTTTAGCAATAACTATGTACAATATTTAGTAAAAATCAAACAATAATTTATTCAAAGAAATTCAACAAAGTCAACCCGACAATTCTCAATTCAAATCTATGTCTAACTTAACTCTATTCCCCTTGGGAATCCGACAAAACCAAAAGTTTAACTTATAACAATAATTCTTATAAACTAGAGATCCTAATCGTCACCTCAATATACTCGGAACCTATTTCCTCAAACTCTCAAGACTTTCTCAGACTGTCGATCCAAATTTCGAATCACTTCAAAATCACCTTGGAACTATTCGAGATCCTATCGGACACCTCTCTATTACTGCTGCGAAGCTCACCAAGCTCGTTGCTATCCAGAATTCACCTCTCCGTCTTCACTTGAGACTCGGGATTTATAGTGTGAGGTGACGTCACAATTCTGAATGCGGTCACTCCCCTCATTTACATACTTAAATGCTAACAATAACGTGTTTCATCGTCTGGCAGCCCTTTTTCCGACAGTTTACTCACTAACCTTTTACATTATTTGTTTTTACAATTTTTTCCGGGACGTTTTTATTACTTAAGGTTTAGCGAGTTTATTTCGTGCTTGTGGGTTCTCCCCCCCCTCTTCTTGGTGCGGACCTATTCTTTGCCGCTCGGGGAGCGCAAATGTGCGTGAGTCCTATGGCGCTTTTCTTTCGTCGGTGAGTTGGGTTTTATTTCTTCTCTTTTTAAATACTTAAGGTGAATGGTGAGGAAACCTTCGTCCTAACAAAACATAAGCCCCAAACAAAAATAGAATAATAAGCAAAATAAAAGTAAAATAAAAAATAACGCTCGGACTTGGTTCCTTACAAGTTAAGCTAATATTTTAATATCTATATATATAACCCATTGAACGCGTGCCTGTCCGACCGTCCGTTTGCGTAACGGTATGCCAAAAACGGGCACTAGAGGCGCCCCTATCGTGTATCATATTTCAAGCATTTAAATTAACAATATAAATTATTATTTAAATTAACACCCACTACGGGCGCCCTAGCGAATGTTACCAGCGAAGGTAAATAAACAAATTAAACTATTTTAAAGTATTTATAGAATGTTTAATAACACTAAATAATGATTTTTAATTATCATGAAATTTGTATATAATAAAATAGTAATTTCTTTACAAGAAGCTATTGAAATTGACTGGTGTGGTCTCATTAACAGACAAGTACTAAAATAAAACTGAGATAATTAAAATATAAAACAATATACACTAAAATATAGTAAACAAAACAGAAAGTTTCCTCATCTCTGAAATTACATGCATATTTACATGTAATGATATATAAACGTTCGAAGTATGAACCATCAACGAGGTTGAGGCCGAAGTTTTAAACGCGAAAACGTGTACGTCCAACGTTCAGCGCCGCTTTTCTGTAAGCCAAGAAGTTTGACAATGGTGTTACGGAACAGAATGGGGTTGCAACTTTTACGTGCACTCCTTCACATTCGATTTTATTTATTTTCCAGAAACATACGTGTAAGTGAATGCCTGATGAATTAATAAAAAGTATTAATAGTTCTATGTACGAATTAGGTATACAGTCAAACCTGTTTTTGGTCGGTCTTTTTTTGTGCGGTATATGAAAATTTCAAACAAATTGGAACATAATTGACTCCTGTAAAATTTTTTAAAACTCTATTGGATGTTTTCTATGACAGCAGGTTTTTTCATTTTTTATTCATTAAAAGTTGTTTCTCATACGATTTTTTCGGTCCCCTCGTATTTTAGCATAAAAATCATAAATATTGTGTTATATTTGAACAGATGCGGTAAGTTAGCTCCCCTCCGGCTTTAGACTGCGGGTGTGAAATTTCACGCCTTGTTAAATGAAATAACACTTCCTGCAGCTATATTTATCAAATAAAATCATTTTTTAACGATTATTTTTAACTTTTTAATGTTAGATTCGTATTTAAGTGAAAATAATTAATTAATATAAAAAGTAAAATTCTTAGAGGATTTTCTCCCCATTAGGGATTGCAGAAAAAGGCCCAAGGAGTTAAAAAAGCAATTCCTAGTTATTTCCTACGGTTTTGAGTTATTTTCTATGCGAGACTTTTTTATGCGGTCCCTATTCACCGCATAAAAAAATCTTTTTTAATTGTGTTGCGAAAACTATTTTTTATAGCCACTCGTGAAGTTTCGTGCGATTTTTTTTATGCGTTTTCTTTTATGCGGTCCCTATCCACCGCACAAAAACAGGTTTGACTATTATAAATTATAACAATAAATATGCAGGATATAAAAATATAACCTGTATATTTATTGTTATAATTTATAGTTTGAGAGTTCTCTGTAGTTAGATATCGCACTGTACATTGTAAGTTTTACAATAATAGATAATTGAAATAAAGGCTGCTAAATGTGTTGCATTTATTCCATTAGTTCTTAAGCCTGAATGAATACTTAATAAGTATAGACTACTTACAAACCGATGTTAGTGCTTTAAATTTTAAAGACTGCACTTATTAAATCTAACACTTTATACGTGTTGACTGTGGCATTTGGCTCAAGATCAGGGTTGTTCCAAGCCTTTCTATAAAAGGTACAGTACTAAAAAGTTTTCTTTAAAAAGTCGACCAGTAATGTGCGATAGTATTTTTTTAAAAATCAATATTAATATCGATAATACGACATCACGTACGTGCAGAATCAATAAGTTAAGTCAAAATGATCTATTGACTAATGCAGGCATTACTACTTTGACCGTAAACTGCTGAATGTATGTATATATTATATATATTTAAATATATACTTATAAATAATTTATAATTTATCAAATTTCTGTTTATTAAAATATATATAGTGTTACATTTAACATACAAAATTCATACAAGATAAATTCATATATTGCAAAAATACTATTATTGCTCAACAACAATCAAATGAACGAAATGTTGAAACAAAAGTAATGAACACGAAGTACTAAACTTTAAAATTATCACATTGAAAAATCGCTGGAAAGATTCATCGTCATCAGAATCTTTTTCACTAGAATGTTATTGTATGGTTGAAGCAGATGATGGTGTCCAAGTTTAACATTTATCGTTGTTACTTTTAAGTAGCTTCTTTGCTAATAACTGCTTCAAAGAATCGATAAGAACTCAACTTTGTAGTTTAGTTTTCATTAAACTTAATTGCAAAAAAAAAAAAAAATAAAATAAATACGTTCAACTGCTGCACTTGATTGAGGAAGCAATAAACTCTAAAAAACTCTATTTATTGCCAAAGTAAAGTTAAAAAATATAGAAATATAGAATAAAAATGAATGTTTTCAAAGGAAAGGTATTAGGATTTCATGAATGGTACTAGGAAAATAGTGTTGGGTATCTTGGTACTGGGACAAGTAAAAAGGTACTAGATTAGTACGTACAAAGTACTGTACTAGGTAAAATAACACGTTATAAAAAAGTAGCCCAAAAGTAGCCAACTGCTCAGGCAGTTGGCTACTTTTGGGCTACTTTTTAAAAATTATTTGGCTACAAAGGCAAAAAACATCTGGACACGCTGCATTCAGTTATTCTCGCCGTGGAAGCTGTCTCGTAAGTGCTGCCATTCCGCCACTGATATTCGAATATACAATAACAATCTTATCGTTTTTTTCACATCTAGTATAGAAATTTGTAATAAGATACATAATTCAGTTATAATAAAATATTAACTTTAATTAATTCAAAGTACGTTAAAATATGAACATTTATATTTTAGAAAATACAAGGGAAGGTCATTGGAAGGTGGAAGCGGCGCTTCCACCGCTTCCAATGACGGCACGCCACTGATAAGGATAGTAAGATATTTCGTTTTCGACTATGAGTGACGTCAAATAAGCGACCACTGAGATGCATTTCTTCTCTATGAGCTAACCTTATATTCTAGGAACTTGGGTCTGATTTATTAGCTATCCGTAAAAAATCGCCGCCAAATTATAGCCAATAAAAAAATAAACTACTTTTTCGTAAATCGATTTTTTTAAGATTAAGGATTTTATCAGAGTTTAAATTTATTTATTTATTGTTTAACTTAAATTAAATGATAGTTAATTTTTAAAGTAAAATTTTACAACTTGGAAACAACTTCGTAACAAAGATAAACATGTGATAGATAAACAAGTACAGTACAGTAAACATGTAAAGTAACATGTAAAGATAAGCAAGAAATTTTTATGAAAACAATTTTTATATATACGAAGAAAACTATTTAAACATGTTTAACAAATATAAATAATCTCTATTTTATCACAGACAATATGAATAGACCACAAGAGTAAGAGAATTTAAACATTTTTATAGTCGTTTATAAAATTGAGTTAATGTTACCCTTGGTGCCAAGATGGCCGCCCTTTCCGACTGTTCTCCCGGAGGGGAGCCGCTGGCAGGCTGCCGTGTGTTTAACGTCACTAGTTATTGATTCACAGTAGTTCTTGAACAAAGTAAAAAAAAAAAAAAAGGAAACGTCCATAAAAATATAGTTAATCTAACCGAAGCGTTGCCATCTTGGCATCAAGGGTAACATTAACCTAAAAGGGCCTTGTTAAAGTGAATTTATCTTTAATATGTTAGTTTGGATGATGAGAATTATTGGAATCATTCGAATGACGAAATTGGATATATTTTTGATGACGTAAGTAAATTCTTTCAGATTAGTTAGTCTATACAATTTTTTGGAGAAACCTATAAGTAGCATTACTCTAACTATAGACTACTATTTGGTCCAGAGACACATGTTCAAGGTACAGTACAAGTTATGGCTCAATTCAAGCTCCAAATGATAAGTTTGGGACCTTAACAGAGCTGCACAGCATACTCATACGAGCAAAACAGTCAAAGGAACCATACCTCTACATGTGACCCTTTGCAAGAATGTCTCCCAAAAATGCTGTATGTAAACACAAAAGCACAGACATATGTATGTGATATAAATTTTATTGTTCATTATCTTCTCCAGAGTAATGTTGACCTTACTTTTGATAAAGGTTTATTTACTCCATTAATTTACAGAAGATGCAGTTTTATATCTTATATATGCATAGTTATATATGTGTAAAAGTAAAGATAAACCACCGAAACCAGAAACACGGCTCGGTGCCTAAAAAGCGGTGATGACCAAAACAAAAGAAGAAAGAAACAGAAGCTTCGAGAAGGCAAGACGAAAGGACCTCAAGCTTAACAACGAGAATCTAAAGATGAGAAAAAGAAACTTTACATATGTATATATTTACACAGACACATGTAGAATGTGTAGCAAAATCTTTGATTTATTCAACATTTTTTTTAGTAAAGATAAGGCCCTCTTGGGGTTAGCACAAATTAACCACTTTGTTGACTGTGTACACATATGAGGTCTGTTCAAAAAGTTCCTGAACTTTATTTATTACAAAAAAATACTTCACTTACAAGTTATTGGTCAGGTCCCCTTCAAAGTAGTCTCCTCCCCAACAGTGTTTGTTTCCACTTTTTGAAACAGTCCTGGAATGCTTCTTCTGGAATACTTATAAGCTCCTCCATCAAATTTTTCATTATCTCTGGAATGGTGGCAAATCTTTTTCTTTGAGCAGGTTTTTTAGTTTGGGGAACAGGAAAAAGTTGCATGGGGCCAGGTCATGTGAGTAGGGAAGCACAGCAGTTTTGTTTTTGGCCAAAACTCACAAGTTCTAAGGGACAAATGAGCTGGCGCATTGTTGTGGTGAAAAAACCACTCACTGCTCCTCCAAAGTTTGAGCTTTTTTGGGGCAAGGAGATGTTTCACCCACCCTCACCGTAATCCTTGGTAATCAACTCAAAAGTTTCCATGAAGGATTTCCTGAGTTTCACACAGAATTTTACAGAATAACATTGCTTCTTCAAAGAGCTCATTTCCGCAGATCTGATTTTTCGCTGAACCCCACAAACACCCCTTCACATAAACAGCTGTAACTAATCACCAAAACAAGATATCAACAAATGGATTGAAAGAGGTCACTTGGGAGGTTTCTGTGGACACAACGCCTCCAAGCGGATTAAAAAATAACCACTGGAGGCATGCTATTCAAAAAGTTTGGGAACTTTTTGAACAGACCTCGTAGCCTTAGGAACAAATGACCTCTATGTTAGAATGGATGGATTATTATCCACAAAATATAGAATTCTATAATTGTAACATAATTTTACTCTAAACAACCAGAACAAATTTTGCAGGAGATCTTGTTGTCCATCTTTAACAAAGTTTGTGGTAAGATGTCCAAACATTGCCATTGAGCTTACCTAATGTGAAGAGTTCTGATAAAAGAATTTAATTCTTATAGAATTGCAAAATCTGTTACTTATTGAAAATGTTGATGCATGTATGTTTATAGCATTAAATGGGCCAGAACTTAAATAATCATAATATATAAAAAAAATTTTTAAAAATAGCTTTTATAAATGTTGGATGTCTCTCACAATATACATCACTACAATGGTAGAAGTGGCCATTACTCCAATCTCTCTACAATGTATTTACCTACATATACATCTGAAGTATTATTTACCAGTATAGAAATGATTAAAGATTAAATTTTATTTTTGGCCATGCATTTTGAGATTGGGGTGGATATGGTGGAAGTGGGACATGCCCTAAAACATCACTAAAATACATTGTCATCAGACTTGAGTATGTCTTCAGTTTCAGCATTATACCTTAATTAGAAGTGAATGAAATTTAAATGTAATGTAACGAACATTAAATAAAAACTCTTACTAATTAATAATAATGAACGCAATACCATATGCCAAAGCAGAATAAGATAAGGAAATCATTTGGTAACTGATTGGAAGTTTGGTCCATTAAAAATGGGATTGGATTGATGGTATAAGGCAGTGGTTCTCAAAGTTTCAGGAGCAGTGATCAAATCTAGAGGGCAAAAAGAAGCAAAGGGTGGCACTGGAGGCAGGACTGAATGGTGACCATAGGCAAGGGTTCAGGTCATTGACAACCTTTCCCTTTCTTCCATTAAAATGGGTAAGAAGAAATATTGCGTTTAATGATTTCCAGATGTTGACAACAATATATGGTAAGGACACAAAGTATGAGGGTTGTAGAAAAGCTTTTCTAAAAATATTTCCAAGTCTTTCTCACACAAAGGAAAATGGGTTGAGGTACAGTTAGATACAAGTTTATGGAACCAAGAGGATGGTGGCTCAAAAAAGTTTGGGAATCACTGGTGTAAGGCAACACATTACATGGACAATCTACCAAGGAGTAAGTTCTTCCTAAGAGGACTTTTATGGGAAACTGGCCTCATAGTTAGGTGTTAGACCCATGAAGAAAACCTGGAAAACTACACATTTGTGCTTCAGTGAGGTGTGAGCCCATGACCAACTAGCCAGTGTTTAATAATTTTATTCACTCAGCCACTGGTGAGCCTAAAAAAGAAATTTCACTACATGTAAAAATATTTCTGTTTTATTTTAAAGGTAATTTTCTGCTATTGTAAACTGTTACTTTGAAGTTTTTTTTTTATTTCAATATTTTTAATCATTTTTTAAGTCAGTTTTAATTATATTTTAAGTCAATTTTATTACAGTTGTCCCAAAAAAGTTGGACCCTCTTGCCCTGAAAATGTAATTCCATCTAGATACAGTGCTAGATACATACTTCTTCCAACAAGCCTTGACTTTGTCATCATTCTTTTGAATGTTCTTAATTGCAAGTGATAGATATCTTTGGAAAACTCTGCAGATTTTGTTTTTTTATGCTGTCTCACTTTACTGTGGCTTTGAATATTTTGGATACTTGGTTAAAATTTTCTTTATTGAATTTTAAGCTTGTTTTTTTATTGAATATTTCAGTCAGTGACAGCTATCATTGTATTGTTAATATCAGGATTGATACTTAAAAAACAAGATGAAATTAAAATAATTGTTAACACCAACTTGTAAGTGGAAACATGATACTTAACTCAATTCCTTCTGATTTTCAGATGGTAAGAGAACTTTTTATATTCATCCTGTCAGGTTCATAATAAGATGACTGGATGGTGAGAGATAAAACCTAAAATATCTGAATCCCATTCATTGCCCTCACAAAAGTTTTTGAAAATCCAACCTAGCAAAAACAGCAAGCTGGCATTTTTATTGCCTCTGTCATCTTGTGAAATTTCTTTTATTAAATATGAAAAAATTTAATTTTAAAAAAAGATTAAATAATAAACACTTTAATTTTCAAACATATCTTTTTTATTTTGATCAAGAACTTTCAATCCTTTTGAAGTATCATCCTCAAGTTCAACTTAAAATTTATATGAATAAATTTTTAATTAAATTTTAAAGTTGGAACTGAAGATAATCTTTTAATTCCGTGGTTCCCAATTCATGGTCTGCAGAACATGGGTGCTCCGTGAAGCCACTTCAAGTGTTCCACGAAAAATCAAATATACAATTAAAAATTGTTGCAAAAGAAATATCAATACAATGTAAAATAATTTTTTCATGGCAATGTAATCAGCAAATGCCAATGTCATCTACTAGACTGAGTGCGCTTGATTTCAAAAAGGTTTGCCACCCTGCTTTAAAGATGATGTATTGTAAGTGTTCCGTGGAAAAAAATGTCAAAGTTTGGTGTTCCCTGACTTCAAAAAGATTGAGAACCTCTGCTTTAATGGATTAAAAGCATTTCACAATATACAACAAATGCTGGAAAATTAAAGATATTTAGTATTTATTATTGATATTCCAGTTATAAGAAATATAAAAGATTCTCTAGAAAAATAGCATGTAGTTGAAATTTTATTTTTATATAATTTTTTAGATGTGTTTTGAAGATAGGTGAATATCTTTGTAAATTTTTAAAACTTTTCATCACTGTATTATATTATTATTACAATGATATTTGTTTTTCTTAAAGGATATTGATTTAGAAGAACAAAAGGTCTGTTTGGTTGTAAATGACTTAAACAAATATTCTGACATACAAGAATCTGGGGCAGTTGAAGATATAGATTTTCAAGGTTTTGATGAATTAGCTGGAAAAAAATCATTTACGTCAAGTATTTTATATATTTAAAGTATATGTTAAGATTATATTTAATAGTGAAATATAAAATTTTAAAATAGGAAAATTTTGTAGCTTTTTGAATATTAAAATAATATATTTTTTTAGATGTAGAGAATACAAGTTTAACAATAACAAAAAAAGCATCAGCTGTAATTCAAAAGCAGTTGGGCTCCTTAATACTTGAACTGAAAGTATGTAGTTAAAAATAAAAGTAATTATAATTTTGAATTAGTTGAGTGTATAGCTAAAGTTACAAATTAATTCCAGACACCTGAAGAGAAAGATATTTGTAGTTATTCTCCTGGTGAAACAGCTAAAAACTTGTTTATTGGTCAGGTAAGTATTGAAATAATCATTTATATTTTTTATTTTATTTAAAAATAATTATAAATATTTATGTTTTTAGCCATATTTTTTTGAACAATTTAAGTCTTACGATAAAAAAATTATTCTGCTTGATTCTGCGATAAGACTTCATGATGGTAATGGAATTACTGCTGTAAGTATCGTTTCTATAAATAAAAAATAAATTTTTTAAGAAAAAAATAAATTTTTGAAATTTTTTTCAGGCTATTTTGTTTTTAGAAAAAACATTAAAGCCCTCACTCTTCTATCAAATACTTAAGGATAGACCTATTGCTGTGTCTCATTATTTGACTTATTTGAAAAGGCTACAAAAACATGTAGAACTTACAGATATGTTGGTGTGAGTATTATTAAAAACAATGTTTGTTTTTAAATATTTATCAGTTTTTACACAATTAAAATATTTTCTGTCTATAGGATGCTTCAAAAGTCTGAAGAAGTAGCTGTAAGTTTTAATTCAATATTCAATTATTCAAATTACATTTAAAATAACAATCTTAATTTCTATGTTGTTTTTTAGATGATTCAATATAAATCTGCAATATCTGTGCAACAAACTGAACAGAAGATAAAAAATTTACATAAATGTTGGAAGTCAGTCATTTATAAAAGAAGTCTTTCTTTTAAATATTAAAATCTTATTAAAATTTTCAAGTTCACTTTAATATTTCAGAAATCATTTAGATGGTGATAAGAATCTTTCATTATATTCACACTCTGTAAAAGAGTACATACATTTGTTGGAAAGGCAACTTCCAATTGAGGTTGTTTAAATTTTTAAAAATTATAAATGAAGCATATTATGGAAACTTTATATAAAAATTAATAATTGTTAATTACGAAACACAATATAGTGCTTTGACGATCACTTGGCTTTCTTTTCCCTTTTATTTAGTTGATAAGTCAAGTGATCGTCAAAGCACTATATTGTGTTTCGTAATTAACAAGAATTAAGTGCGACACGGTTTCAAGTCATTAAAAATTAATAATGTTTAGGAAGAAGATTTGAGGCAGGAGAGAGAGATGAAAAATCCCACATTTCAGAATCTTCCTCGTACAGCTTCTTTGTTAAACATGCCAGTTGTGACGACTTTGTATTATTGTTGTTTGTATCATTATAATTTGCCTGAAGTAAGTGATGAAGTTGCTTTATTGAAATTTATTTTTTAAAAATTATTCCATAAAATTTATCTATGCCAACAGAATCATCTTGCAAGTCCAAAGTCAATAAAAAAATATTTTGGGGTAAGTAAAAATAAACTTAAAAATTATATAAATTCAAATTATAGGTAATTATATAAAAAACAATCCTCATACCGGTACTCCAATATCCAATATCACTTCCTAAGCCTTTTAAATTTCCGGCCTTTTAAGCCTTTTAAATTTCAAAACCGTCAATAAAACCTGACGAAGATCGCGGAGGCGATCGAAAACGTTAGTTAGTGGTTAATTTTCGTATGGAGTACCGGAAATTTAAAAGGCTTAGGAAGTGATATTGGATAATTATATAATATTATTATTTAGTTATCAAATAAGCAATTTGTTTGGACTGCACTTGCAGCTCTAGCAAAGAGACAGATGTGGGTGGAAATAGATAATCTTTTCTGGAGTAAAGTATGATCATTTTATTAAATTAATATTTTCTGAAGATATCAGTAAAGTAAAACCTCTTATTTAAAATTATATTTTACACGTTTCCTCAGTCCTGGTTAGGTGGAATGAAGTTTAGTTGTTGTATTGGTTTTGATAAAGCAGTTGAATTATTGCACGTTCACCATGCACCAACCAAGGCAAGATAGTTTTATCCTATATAGAAATATTTATTCTGGATAGGAGTTTAAGTGTTTTATTACTTACAGATAATAATAAAATACTTAAAGTTGGTGGATAATATAGAAATAAGATTAGAATTAGCCAAGAAGTACAATTGTGAACAACTTGCAGTGGATGTAAGTCATGTCATACAAATAATTCATACATTTATGAAAAACTGTTCATTTTGTAAATTTCTTATTTTTCTTTGATAGACTTTAGTATCCATGAATGATCGACAAGGCTTGGAGAAATATAAAGAAAAATTAGTTCCTCGTAGCAAAGCTTATGAATATGTTCAGGAAGCACTGAGATCATCTGTAAGTTTTTTAAATATTAATTTTATAAAACAAAAAATTTTATAATACTAACAAGAGATAATATATTTTACAGATAATAAAATGGAAAAATTGAAACCAGTTATATATAACATGTTATGACAAATCTATTAGGAAAAGATTATACAGATTTGTTATTGTTATTTTAATAATTGTATATTTAAATTTTGCTTATCAATTAAAACTAGTCATAAAAATTTTTATTCTATTTTACATACAGTAAATTGTTATTACCACATTGTATAATAATGTAATTTTTGGAAAACAATTAAATAATTATTTTAATGTTGATTTATGTGTGTACTCATAATCAGATTTGAAAATTACATATTAACTTTCAAATTAACACACTGTACCAGATATTCTCACTTTTCATTCAAAATTCATATTACTGTCAACATTTTTTATGATTATTTGTCTGATACCTTTATTTAGAACTGTGTTTGTATTTAACACACATTTATTAATAAGTTTTGGTAATTATTGCAGTAATATCAGTTCAAGAATATTTTATTCATGATTGAATAAGTAGAATTGTATTATGTCATGATGACATTTGAGAGCTGTTATAACAATGTGTGAGGTCAGCCCTATCACAGCATTGAGGAATTGCACAGTTAATTTGGATAAACTAGAGTTTAAATGATATAATATACCAGTTGGTGGAGAAACAAATGGACAAATGGACTACAATTGTTTATATGAGTAAGGAAAGTTATGTTGTTTCAAGAGTGAATGCAACTATATGTCATCTAATTTCAACTTCATTTATACATCAACTTTGAGACTAATAGACTAAATGGCCATGGCTGAGACAATAAATGTAACTAACTTAGAGAGAAGATGCAGGTGAGTATCCCATATAAGTATGCTTATCTACCTTTATTGGCTCTCCAAGTTTTCTACAGTCTCTCAATTCTCTTCAGTTCATGTCTATATAACTTGTCTAGTCTTCCATGTTCTACCAGATCCATCAGACTCTGAATCTTCTCTCCTAAGTGTACTACATAAAAATAACTACACAAAAAAGGTTCATTTAGAAATTCGCAGTGCATATAATATAATCAGTTAAATTAAAATTTGTTAGGAAAGCAATGTTTTCTTTTAATTTAAATATTTGTGTCAACATAATTCAGTGAACTGATTTTGCAACTTAACCAGTTTTTGAAGACTCCTAAGCTTTCAACTCAACCTTTATCAAATGTATTCCATACAGTTCATGTGCATTTCGAGCCAACTTCTTGTTTTTCTTTTAAATATCTTCTAACAGTCAGGCATTTTCCCACCAAAGAAATCCAGCGATGAGATAAATATTTTTTTCTGGGAAAGTTATACATGTTTAAGAAACAGATTAGCAAAATTTAAAATTGTGTGTGGTGCCATCTGTTTCAAGATTTTATTTAAAAAAATAATGCTAGTCAAATTTATAGATCTACAATTTTTGAAAATTGCAGTCCAAACAGTAATAGGTTTGATTGGATGTATGATATTTTGCTGATACAATAGCAAGTACAGTACACACTTAAAATAAATAAAACATTTTTGACAAACCTTAACAGTAATACTTTGTTGATAGTTTCTGATGCCTTTCTTCAACTAATACAGTGCAAGTCAGAGAAAAGCAGCATTAATTGCAGCTATGTACTGTACTGCAAGAAATGTTTCTTGACTACAATTTGCTCTATCAAAATGTAGTTGCCAAACTTTGAATTTGTAATTGACACTTCAGTTCATAATTTGAGATGTAGAAGTTTTTGGAGAAAATTATTTGAGGTAAACATGGAAAATATATTGAATTTAGGTTGAAAATTCAGGGAAAAAATAAAATTTCAAGATAAACATGTTTGAGATAGGTTCAACTGTATATAGTAAACTAATCATCACTACAAGAACAATTATTTTAAAATTTTTGCCAAATAAGATAAAATATTTAAAAGTGTAATGAAAGGAACTCCTATTCAATAACAGATTCTCTTAAAAAATAAGCTTCTATGTTAATAGATTTTAGTATTCAAGTATGTGTCCCTCAATGATCGTGATATATTCCACGAAGTATGTTAAGCAAACACCAGAGTTTAGACAAACCAGTATAGTATAGTTTACTATCCATGTAGACTAAATGTAACACAGTAATAGTATTTATATACATAAACATAGAAAAGATACAGGCAGCTGCAAATTTTTTAGTATCATTATAATCTTATGGGATCCTTAAGTGGAATATAAGGAACATAGTAGTAATATTTTGCAATAACAGATATTGATATTGTCACCACAAATAAAAATTCACTTTATTTGAAATAATAAATATCAATAGCTTCAGTTTGAATATTTTTGATTTAATATTTAAAAAAAATTTAAATACACATTTACTGTTTTTTCCTCTCTTGTCAAATTGTTAAACAAAAAACCTTCAGTTGTTTATGAATGATGAATGAGTGATTATTTATTGTGAGATCATCACAATGCCGGGCAGCAATTTTTAATTTATTTCATTTAAAATATATGCTCCACACCTCAAATTAGCAGTGGCTTGCCCCTGTACATCATACTTTTCCTTTAACAATAGAGTCGTGCTGGTCATCTATTAACTGCTTTTGGGCAGGGGGTTTTGAATTGAAAAACATGTGACTTCCAAGTTTGTATCAGATCATATATAGTTAATTGGGGCTTTCTGACCAAGGTTTCCATATCTGGTCTCAGATTTTATCTAAGTCCGTTCTCGAGATTAAGACAGATGGACGGACGACAGTGGGAATTTATAGGTCCACAAATTTTTCAAATTGCAGCCACTTGCGGTCATGGGTTGACACAAACTAACGATTGGAATGTTTAGAATGTCAATCAGAAAAATTGAGCTTCGACTCTCTCTCTCGTAGATATGACAAAATCTGGAAATAAATGTAGCATTCCTTTGAAAGTAAAATTGTCGCATTTTGAGTAATGAAGACAAAAACAATTCTTAGCTATCAGAAAAGAAAATATCGTGGCATGAGATACACTTACATTCGACTTGGTCCACAAGTGTTGATCCAACTTGTTTCAAAGTTGGATCAACACTTGTGGACCAAGTCAAACATAAGTGTCAAATTGATTAACCAATCAAATTAGGAATTTAGGGGAGAGATCCTTTAAAAAGCCAGAAATTCGAGAAGAATGAGTCAGGAAGAAGCGACTATTCTATCTATTTATCGTCTGTGTCAGTTTCCCTGTTGTTTCAGACTTGATTTTCATTCTTCCGTATTAAAGGTTTTTCATTTTTTTAATATTAACATTATCCAGTTTAATGTTGCATTAATACGCTAAACGTGCAACCCCAACGGCAATCGAGGAATCTTTCCGAAAAGCAAAATAATATTGGGTGAAATAAATCGAAATCTTAAGAATTTGATTTATTTCATCCAATTGCCAAAAATGAACGAAAAAGATAGTTATAGACTTATTCAAACAAATTTTGTGCAATTTTTGGAGATGGTCAAGCCTCAAGACGTAGAATTTAAGATCATCTTTTACCCCTATACAGTGGACTTTCTGCATGATGTAAATGCAGAAGATAATTTATTTATCAAATTCCGAGCACAAGACAATGATTGAAGCAGAATTTTAAAAAAATTGTTAATTAAAAAATGTAAAATTGATTTTTTTTAATTCTAATTTTTATGAAATTTGAACATTGTTGACATATCTTTTAACGTTTGTTCGAAATTCGTCACACATGACGATTTGCAGTTCGATTCTGTTTCTGGTTGGTGTCGGACGTGCTTTTGTTGTGCTCTTCGATTGTGTTGCTTTTTTGTTGTTTGTAAAAGACAACTTTTGAGAAGAAAGATTTTTCAGGTGAGTCTTAGTCCATATTAAAACCTAGATGTAAGAATTTATTTAATATTACTTGGAGAATCAGCCCCAGAAGACATCTCAGCCCATTAGCCGTTTCTGCTTTCGATTTGAATCTTTTAGATTTAATTACGGAACTGCAGTGAGCATTTTCCTTTTCTCATAGGAGTTTAAGCTTTAATTTAAGCTTTTGTTTTCACTCAACTAATTACAAATTTTCTTTTTTTACAGAATGAAGATGTTGGAGTGGCTCCGAAGGAGGTGGCGTCCGAGAGACTCATTCCTCGGCTGGCTCTGATGGCATGGAATGAATCTCTTGGACTCTTACTGTGCCTGAAGAGACATTCGAGGACTCAGGCTCAACTGGGTCTCTGTCCAATCGATTGGTTCAGTGTTGGAAAAGACTGTCAAGCAAAAGGCAGCAGGTGACAACCTTCCCCAAATGTTTGTGGCATGGCACTCTACCAGAGGTGGAAGAGTTCTGAGTCCATTGCACTTGGCCAAGGTCATTGGGGATCAGCCAGCCACAAATCTTGTTGTGGAGGACATAGGGAGTAACATCTTTCCTCGGAGTTCACTGTCACTCCCTATTTTCATGAGATCTGCCTCTTCGTCCACGTGCATGATGGGATCAGCATCATCTTTTGGAAGTCGGAACGGAGAGGAGAGAGCCATGATGTCTGCAGTTTTGTTGCTGTGGTTCCCTTGGCCTAGGAGGTGATCCTCTTCGATTTTCTCTAACTCTTCCTTCAGCACCCGGATGCAACGTTCTTACCGGATTACACTTTTCACCCAGATGTGACCATGGACTTGTCTCCAAATATGACACTCAGTCGACAACAACAGATTTGACTTCTGATTGCGACCACCTGGACATGACACATTTACTCTCCGGACACGACATTTGGCGACCTTTCATCCCAAACAGCTATTATGAGGATTGAGCTTTCAGTCAGGATAGGCTAGGTCGGGTCCTTCGCTCCTCTCATGACACTGTTCAGGAAGAAAGACTGTCTAATAAAGGTAATAATGTTGACCATATATAATAAATGAACTTCTTGCTTTCTCACTGTCTTTGTGTTTTATAGGAACATTTGGGAGGGAGAAGAATCTCCTTCTACAACTTCACCACAAAGAGGACAAAGTGGCCATTTATCATACAAGTGAATATTTTCTGAAATCTCCAATGGTAAGAATCTTTCGTTTCATTTTTTAACACATCTTATTCTCATATTGTAATTTACTGTTTTTTAGACATGCTGAAAGATGTTCTTGGAACACTCATAAACACACACACATGGACACATCATCACTGTACATGAAGATATACATCATTTAACCTTTACTCAAATTCTCGCACTCACACTTGTACATGAAGAACCTCGTTCTCCGTAATTCGACAAAATGAAACAACCTGAACACTCGCTTCCCACAAATCCAACCCCTGGGTCCTCGTCCCAGGAAGTGGAAACGACAATTTTAAAGATTAAAACACTTTAAATTGGCAGCCAAAGGGGCTCTAGTAATCACAATTTGCATGGATTAAATGGAATTTCGGACATTCACATCAATAATCGTTTTGTGATGACTTTTTCTGTTAATCTCTGGAAATTTAGTATGGTAAGAGATTATCTGTGCACAAATCTCACTCGTATTTCTGTATTACTAACTCTTATCTAAGATCATTAAAGATCTTCATGCTCATCGTATATTTCATCATACTTGCAATATGGCAGCTGGTGATTTTTTGGTTTTGTTTTGTTTATTGAGGGCACTAAGAGAGGGCTGTTTTAATCTTACCCATGCTTGGTTTCTGAAGATCCACAATGTAGGCTGCTGGACTGTATGGGACAAGACTTGACACAATCAGGTACAGATTGCCTTGGGTTCTTTAACAGCCCGAATTCGATCTCTCAGAGGTAGACTGAAATCTTAACCGCTCAAACATCCAGCCTTCACCTTGTTATACTAGGTCTTGAAAGTATAACAAGTAGTATAAACAGTTTCTTATTGTACCCTAGACATTTCCACAAATTGTTTTAGTTGGTCTGGAATGTACCATATCTCTCACATAATATATTATTTCAGTGAAAAATTGATATTCAATGTATTTATAGTGTGTTATATCCAGGAGTCACTACCGTGACTCCCTGGGAAGTAAAGGTTACTGCCTGATTACATATACAGGAATCAGAATTGCCAATTTTTGGAGTTTGATTTCTCCATCCCCCAAACACCTATAATAGTTTCAAATATCTCGTCTTGTTGGAAGGAAAATTGTTTTCTTAGGTAGTGTGCAAAAATTTCAAGATTTTGTATAAAGCGGTTGCCAAAATATAAGCAATTGAAAAGTGCAGAAATCTCCAAAAAAGCTATAAGTGAAGGTTTCTTCTTCAATAGTGAGACTAGTAATATTTATCATCTTAATTATACACAAGTAACAGAGATGGAGATTAAAACAGTTCTCTTTATTTCGCCTATTTAACAATGCATTTCAGATTGGTAATTTTCCAATCCCTATTCAGGCTCATGGCTTCAGTGTCTAAAGTAGTTGCCTACAACATAACAAACAAAAGGTTAGTTCATCTTAAGCAAGAATAATTTGGAGCAAATTGTCCAAAAAGCTAAGAACAAAGAGAAACAAACATTCTATTATACATATAAAACCGATGAGGACAGTCTAGTCCAGGGATCACCAAATTAAAACCTGTGAGGTCAGCTCATCCAGCCCGCCACCACATCATGTCACAAATAAGCTAAAATATAATTATTTATATGGATATATCATAGATTGTAGATAAACTTACTATGTAGAAAAAATTAAAATAAGTGTAAATAAAAATGCCAAAATTGGTCCAATCTGATTTTTGTATCTGACAGTAATATAAAGATAAAAGTTTGGTGACCCCTGGTCTAGTCCAACAGAATAAGCAATTCCGACAGAACTCTCCTCTACCAAGTAGTGTTGATCGTGAATGAGATTTCTCAACTGCCTGAGACTTCTCAACTCTCTTTTGTAGTAAGCTTTGCCATGTTTAGTGATGAAACACTGAGTTGTCTTTGCTTTCTGAAATCCTGTTTTGTAATACACTATAAAAATGATTTTTATTTTATTGAAAAAATTATCGATAAATTGGCACCCCTAATAGATGCCTCAAGAATCCAATAAGTACCTGTATTTATGTTAATCATCTTTGAATCCTGAGACAGGTAGTTGCATCAGAAGACTAAGATAAATGTGGAATCAAAATTCAAAAGAATTATTTAATACTTATCTGTTCATAAAGCAGGGCTGTCTCTAACTTATTTGCTTCTCTAAGCAATATATAAACCCTTTTCATTAAATTATATTCATATAAGTTTAAAAAATCCATAAAATATCATTCTACAATATACACAATGCCACTTTTCCTAATAGTTTAGAATGAAACGTATAATCAAATTTCATTATTAAAATAGTTTTTATTCTTAAAATTAATTAAATCTGGATGTTAATCCAGATTTTAAATAATATAGTACAGTAATAAGAGTAAAGTTAAAAATGTTTGGATGAAATTTTTAAGTCAGTATTATAAATTTATAATGTGTTCTGATTTTATTTTAAATGCTTTAGCTCAAAGCTATATTTCTATATATAGCTTGGAACAAAACAATTTATCATTATACTTGCTTGCAAATTTCAGAGTTAATCTTGTAATGAAAACCTATTTTCATTACAAGATTATACTTGTTTGCAGATCTGTTTTATGCTAATTTTCTTAACTGCATTAAAAATATAGACAAACTAGCTGACCCGGCAAACGTTGTTTTGCCATATAAATTATTTCTAGGTAATTTCTAGCTGACCCGGCCACGCGTTGTTGTGGCTCAAAATGTATCTATTATAAATGTATAACACTTCCCCCGTGGGGGAAATTTAAAAAAATCCCTTCTTAGTGTACATTCTCTTGACGTACCCTATTAAAACGCAATCAAAAACGCATCTAAAATAGTATAATAAAGCGAGTTTTCACAGTAAGCCTTAATCCAGTCACTTTTCCCGCTGAGGAATATCGAAAAATCCCTTTTTAGTGTATATTCTGTTGACGTAACCTATTAAAACGCAATTAAAAACGCAAAAAACCGCATGTAAAATAGTATAATAGAAGCCGAGTTCTTCACGGTAAGCCTTAATCTCGTCCATCTTCCCCCACTGGGGGGAATTTCGACATGTATATTATATAAAAACACGTGCGTATTCGAATGCAACGTTGTGTCAAAATTTCAAAAGAATCGGTAGGAACAAACGAACGTTATATTTTATTTATATAGATAGATAGAAAATGATCTGCTTCAGTCCATTCTCACAGAAAAGCAAACTTAGGTCGTCGGAAGTTAGCGCCATCTGTTGGACATAAAAGCCTTAATCCATATATAAATATATTTTTGAAAGGGGGAAATGGTGTAGGGGTATGAAAAATAGATAGTAGCCGATTCTCAGACCTACTGAATATGCATATAAAATTTGGTAGAAATCGGTAAAGCCGTTTCGGAGGAGTAAGGTAACTAACATTGTGACACGAGAATTTTATATATAAGATAATAAATTTAAATTACTTTTTATTTTAAAAAGTTCTGTTACATTATTCATAAAACTTTGAGTAAGTATTATATTTGCAAAATACAAATTTTATCAAATATTTTTATTGTTGGAAATTTTGATGTGATTAATAATTATAGTTTTACAAAATTTTTTCCTCAGAACAATGCTTATATTCAATTGTTCATGTTGTTAGTTTTAATTATAACTTCACACTTTAAACTACATTTGGCCAAATATTTTGAATAAAAATTTATGAACATTTAAATATTAACTAATATTTAAAAAGTTCTGTGTTTGATATGATAAGGGAAAAAATATGCAAGTTTATAAGAAAACATAATAATTTGATTGTATATAAAAAGAGATATTGTATCATTTAAAAACTTCAAAATAAAAGCTTTTAATTTAGTTCCATACAAATTTCATACAAAGCAGAACTTAATAAGCTAACAGAAGATACTGTAGTATATTAATTTTTACAGAGGGGGGAAGTATCACTAGTAAATATTTTTCACTAGTTTCTGCAGAGAAAGGCATCCTGTTTAAAATGTAATAAGAAAAATTTTCATTATTGAATAGTGCAAAGCCTTTTTCTGGATTCAAAGTAACAAAAATGTACACGTTTGCTAGTATGAAATTGGAATGAACTATTCTGATTTAACTTTAAATGCTGCTTCTGACATCAACTTCTCACTTTTCTTGTGAGTGGTCCCATTTAATTCCATGTGAACAATTATTAGCACTTCTGGTAATAACACTTTCAGAATATAATCCATATCCTGTAAATCAATTATAAAAATGATTATAATTATTTTAAATTTTAATTATAAAGGAAAATTTTTCTGAATTATACTAATTAAACAAAATTACAAGAAAAGAATAATTGAATAAAAATTTAGGCACTAAGGTAGTTGGTTCTAGACTTTTTGCATAGTTGAGATAGAGAGATGAAATTTTTCTCAGTATATATATTGAAAAGGTATGTACAATAAATTAATAAAATATTAACATTTGTATAATTGAAAGTGAAAACTAAGATTATTATTGTATGGTGGAAGATTGATACTCCTGAAAATTGCATAATTAATCCACAGGAAGAAAAACTGCAAAGGTTTGCGTGCGCATGCACATTCAAAATTTTGGTTGGTAGCTGATATGTTTAGGAATCTGCAATGACTATTTTTTTGGTTCTATTGTATTTGCCATATAGTCAGTGATAGTGATCAGTTTGTTTTGAGAAGATTGTTAAACCAAGTTATTTTGGTTTGTTATATTTTTTCATTTCTCAATATAACCAATTGTTTCTGTACTGTTTTTGAGTTAATAAATACTTGTCGCTCACTAAGTTTCTTGTCCCTCTTTTGACAAAATCCATGCAAACAAAAGTGGTACTGAAACCTAGGAGGAATGTTGAATTTTGGAAAAACATGAACAACAGATTGTTGTGAAGACTAATGAATACATCTCATAAGCTTCAGTTAGAGGTAGATAAGTTAATTGTGTTTTCTGGCAAATTTTGTGATTTACATCTGCAGCAGCACAATTGCTTTGGGGAGATGAATCTGTGGGGAGATGAATCTGTAGTGACACAGAACAATTTTGCATGAATTAAAGTTAGCAAAAAGTGAAAGTACAGAAACCAGTATGGTAGATTTGAGGTCTGAATGTGGATTAACATTATAACTTAGTTTGTGTAGGTCTTTTTATGCTATAAAACAGTGTATGGAGAGAATCTATTCATATTTTTGTTTGAACAAATCTGCAAATGAAATATAAGCTTTGTACTTTTTACACGAGATTTATTGGGCATAGCAAGAGCAAGCTTTTGCTAGACCCAATAAATTTTGGGAATGAGGAATCTTGGCTTAAAAATTAACAAGTTGTGAATGGATGCCTAAGACATTAGAGAGGTTGAGGCCAAGTACAAATGTTAAACTTGTACGGCAAGCAGAAGTACACGTTTGATGTTTTAAGTCCAAGTAAAAGACCTTGCGGCACTCGTTCACAACATCATGTGACTCTGTGAACCTTGTGCATTGACTCACGGAAAATTTGTTAAATGTATCCGCCATTTTCTTCAACATCAAGGGTTACCAGCAAAGGTAAATAAACAAATTAAATTGTTTAAAAGTATTTATAGGATGTTTAATAACACTAAATAATTATTTTTAATTAGCGTTGTGTCTCTTAGCGTTGTGTCTCCTACCGTATGATTGGACGATAGGACTACCTCATACTTTTGTCGAGGGAAGTTGTGGGTTATATAAATTCATCAAACGAGGATCTCGGAAAATTAATTTTTAGAAAATTTACAAATATATTACGCTGTTAATGGTAGAAGATGCCGTGGAAGAACAAGCCTACCTTAAGATAAGCTATTATGTAAATATATGTAAATTCTATAGGCACTTGCTAAAAAATTGAATAATTTCTGGATTAAAATTGTCTGTTTCTTTATTTAAGCATTTACGAATAATATTGTAATCATTATTTTAATAAAATAAGTTTTTCATTTTTTTGTGTTTGTGGTTAAAATTATAAGTTTAAGCCGATCGTTACTCACCCTTCTAGATGTAGCAAATGCCATTATCGACTGTATAGAACTGACAGATGGTGGCGCTCGTCTGTCTGCTGTTTACATTTTGGTCTGAATACATGTGCCTCAACCTCTTTATTAACAGTCTGAAAGTTACTTTATTAGATCAGAACAATTTTCATTTATCAGAATTTCCAGTGGTATGCCAATAAAAGAACTCATACCAGAGTATAGAGAAAGAATGCTCTTGGTTATGTCTACTGTCAACAATCTACAACAAATAATAATTATTTATCTCAAAAATTTTATTTGTTCCTTTTAAATGGATATTGGAGTTATTATTGAACTTATTTAATTGTATTATTAGCTGATAATTGAAATACACGTCTTTCAAATATTTTCAGATGCTAACTCTGCCATGCAATCTCTAGAGAAAACATGCCAGTCCCAAGCCTGGAAAAAGGAGGGGGCTTGTTAGATGAGTGTCAATGCGCTAACTATAAAACAACAACACGAATGAAATCTGATGTCAATACAAGCAAAAGATAAAAGATGCCGGCTCAGATGTTGCCTGAATAAACAAGGTCCGCGACACCAACCGAGCAATCTGAGTTGGGTCGAAAAATTGGCTACCGAAAGAAACAAAAAAAAGCTTCACCCAGCAACATCGAGTACTTTCAGTAGGAACCTAGAATGTCAGAACGTTATGGTCACCTGGAAAACTAGAACTGCTTCGGAAGGAAATGGAGAGATATCAATGCGATATATTAGGCTTAGCGGAGATGCGTTGGACAGCTCAGGAGAACTGAATGGTGGTGAAGTCATCTGGTCGGGAAATGATACAAGGCACGAAGCTGGTGTTGGATTTCTGCTTAGTAAAAGAGTACGAACAACATTGTTAGGATACAATCCAGTTAGTGCAAGATTGATGATGGCAAGGTTTGAAGCAAAACCATTTAATATATCAGTAATCAAGGTATATGTACCTACTTGAGATAGCAGTGAAGAGGAGATTGAACTTTTCTATAAAGATCTAAGCATGATAATAGAGAAAACACTGCGGAGAGATGTGATCATCATTGGAGGTGACTGGAATGCATAACGAAATTTGAGAAAGAGTAATGGGTAAGTATGGCTATGGAGCAAGGAATGAACGAGCGGAAAGACTACTTAAATTTGCTCTAGATCAAGCTTTAATGATATGCAATGCCAAATTCCAGCAAAAGAACTGTAGAAAATGGACATGGAGATCAAATGATGGAACAACAAGAAACATGATTGATATGATTTTGATCCAAAGGAGATTGTCAACATCAGTTCAACAGTGTTGAACCTTTCAGGGAGCCGACATAGATTCTGATCACAGCTTAGTCATTGCAAACAAAGATAAAACTAAAGAGGAAAGTTAATGCATATTTCCAAAATAAGAGAGACATTTCAAAGCTAAAAGATGTGAAAATAGGGAGCATATATAGAAATACACTTGAGAAGAAGATAAAAACCTTAGACAGGATGGAAGAGCTAAACACAAGAGTGGAAGAAATAACAAAGGCAATAAGAGAAGCAATTGAGCAAACCTTACCAGAAGAGGAAAAAATCAACAAGAAATGGATCACACAAGAGACCCTAAAGCTTGTCCAAGAGAAAAGAGCTCTTAGGCTTAGAAGAGACATTTCTGAAGAGGTGGAAAAACAGTATAAGGTAAAGTGCAATAAAGCAAAATGGCTAGAGGATCAGTGTAGAAACATATTATGGTGAATGTAAGACTAGAGAAGTATATAAGATGATCAGAAATGTCAACCAGAAATGGAAACCAAAGCAAGTGACAATCAAAGATGAGAAGGGAGAGGTCCTACAGAGGTTGACAGTTATTGCTCTGAACTATACAAGGAAACGTTAGATACTGATGTACTAGAGAATCTAGTAGATGAATTAAGGAAGATATCGCCACCAAGTGTTGAAAATGAAAATGATATTATGAGGGAGGAAGTTGAAAGGGCAGTGAAATGGTATATCTTGTCGATTAAGCATGGAGGAGAAAGCTTAATTATTTCTCCTGTGATTTTGTCATGTCCAGGACTCTTATTGTCTTTTAACCAAGTGTGCAATGAGGTATGGAAACAAGGAAAGATACCTAAAGAATGGGCAAAATCAATATTGGTGACAATACATAAGAAAAGCAGCATGTTAGAGTGCAAAAATTATAGAACGATTGCCCTAACAAGCCACATAGGAAAAGTTTTGATGATGATCTTAAAGGAGAGACTAAGTAGTTTGATGGAAGAACACTTAGCAGATGAACAGGCAAGTTTCAGGAAAGATAGAAGTACAATGCAGCAGACACTAACATTATGGCTATTAGTTGAAAAGGCAAGAAGAAAGCAGAAAAACATCTATTCCTGTTTTGTGGACTTTCAGAAGGCATTTGACATCATAGACCAAAAAGCCACCTTGGCAGTTCTAAAATCTTATGGAGTGGCTCATAAACTAATAAACCTGTTAAGTTATATTAATGATAATGCAGAAGCAGCTGTGAGATTGCATGGGGAGCTAGAAAACTGGTTCAAACCAAAGAGGCACCAGACAGGGAGATCCTATATCCCCAACTATCTTCATAAGTCTCTTAGAAAGAGTCATGGATAAGATGACACAAGAGATGCAGGGAACATCAGTTCACAATGTAAAATTCAATAACCTGAGATTTGTAGATGACCTAGTTATCATTGAAGAAAGTGAAGAACAACTAGAGAATACATTACATCTGCTTAATGAAGAAGGAAAAAGATATGGACTGCTATCAATAGCAAAAAACTAAGACAATGATATTTGTTGATAACTATATGACAAGAAACATCCTAGTAGATGAGAAAAACATTGAAAATGTAGAGAGCTTTACATATTTAGGAAGCAAACTAACCTATAATCTGGATTGCAAAAAAGAAATAGAGATTAGAATAGCCAAGGCAAAAACAAATTTGAAAGCAATGAACAAAATCTGGAAAAGTAAAGCATTTAGTTTGCAGACAAAATTAAAAGTATTGAACACCTGCATCTTCTCCTGCATGCTGTACGCCTGTGAGACATGGGTAATAACAAAAGATATGGAAAGAAAAATATTAGCATTTGAAAGACACTGTTACCGAAAGATCTTACAAATAGGCTGGATGCAGAAAGTCACAAACGAAGAACTTTATAATAGGATATATATGAAAAAGAATCTCTTACATAAAATTATACAAGGAAAACTTCAACTGTTTGGACACATTACAAGAATGAATGAAAACAGAATAATTAAGACTTTAGTCTACAGTATTATGGGTGGATCCAACAAAAGAGGCAGATCATATAGAGAATGGATTGATGACATGAAGAAGTGGTGTGGAGTGAATGTATGGAAATTGAGAAAATCGGCAATAGATTGGGAGAAATGGAAGAAAATAGTGGAAAAGGCATCAGACGCCAATGGGCAATGAGCCCAGGGTTGATGATGATGATGATATTAGGGTTGATCATAAAATAAGTAGATTTATTTTTTGTTGGCAAAATTGCATATAAAGAAGCTGCAGTGCATGTCGAACCATAATCATAGTGCAACACTTCATTACAGTTTTTGGTTTGAGCCACAGATGACCAAACCAACAACACAGACCCCTCCAGAGGTGCCCAATGAGCCATAATACAGTTTTTGGCAGTGGAAGGTGTAAAACCAGCCACCATTTTTCAAAGATTGAAGGAGGTTTATGAAGCAGGCAGCCTTTTGCACACTGCTGTTTTCAACTGGTATAGGAAGTTTTCAGGCAATCATCAATCATCGAAGGATAACACTTGCTCTGATTGGCCATCAGCATTGACCAGGAATTTCGGAATTGTTCAAGTGGTTGATACATAGTCAACAGAATTGATGCATGACAATTTGGATGGTGACAAATGTGTTGCACATCAGTTTCAGAAGCATGCATAACATCGTATGCCAACAGTTGGATACCAAAAAATTTGCTGTATGAGTTCCAAAGTTTCTGATAGAGGAACAGAGTCAGTGAAGAATGGGTGCCTCTCTGGAATTTCTCAGCTGCTACCAGCAAGAGGGTGACTCATTCATGTACAGTATTGTTGCTGGGGATGAGACTTTGTGTCACCACTACGCGCCACACACGACACCAGAGTCAACAATGGAAGCACAGTGGGTTTCCTACCGCCCAAGAAGCTTTGAACCTCAATCAATGCAGGAAAGATCACATTGACTCTATTCTTTGATATGGAGAGACCCATGCTTGTCAAGTGGCTTCCCAAAGAAATAACTATCAACTCAGCCTTCTATCATGAAACCACAAAGAAGCTCTGTGCTGCAATAAAGAGCAAATGTGCCTGCTGCCCCCACTCCGCCTAGGTATGCAGAATATGCTCCGTCAGTTCCACTGGGAGCAGTTGACCACTCCCCTACAGCCCTGATGACTGCAGCATGTTTAGTCCATTGAAACCAGCACTCCTTCAAATCTTCCTTTAGTTGGACAATGAGGTGAAAAATGCAGTGAAGAACTGCATTTCACTGCATTTTTCACTTTGACCAGCTTCTTCAAGCACAGCATCCGCTGCATGGTAGAAAGATGGGACAAATGCCATAACAACTGTGCCACTTAACTTTAATCAAAGTTGTTTTTATCAACCTACAATTTTTGTCGTCTACTTATTTTATGATCAACCCTAATACATAACCCAACCAAAATATTAGTAAAATTAATCTGCAAGATTTTACTGGACAAAAATTAACTCTTTCTTGATCGGGATACCAATCTGTCATACCCCTAATTGTTAAGCAAATAGTCCAGGGTACTGATTCATCGATACCCTGTTAAAAATCAATTTTTATAAAATTATTGGCAACAGATGTCAGCACTTGACGGTAAACTCTTGACTAGCGTCTGTTTCACATATTTATGTCCAGGTGGTGTTTTGTTGACCTATAAAACAGTTAGTTGGAATTTTTGGAATTCACTTTTGGTTTTTTGCTCGAAGATTGCTTTGTGTGTTTTGCAGGTAAGGTTCCATACATTTTCCTTGTTCATTTTATTCAATCATTCTTTTATTTTTCTATTTAGTTTTCTGTATAAAAATAGTAATTTACTTTCTAAGGTATATACGGTATATTTTTCATAATTTTAATATAAATTTTGATCCTATATCAAATCATATTTGTAATTGTTTTATTCTATATTTTCGATTCAGTTATCATAATTTTATTTATTATACTTTTATAGTTATATATTGTAATGTATCATTATATATAGTTTATTTTTTTTAATTAGATTCGTTGACCGTAATGGCATCAACGTCTAAAATTCAAAAACAGAAGAGTCTGACCTCTAAGATTACATGGAGAATTTCTTTGATACTAATCTCAGGGTCAGATAACGATTTGGCCTCTCCAAGTCCCTCTACTAATCAATTTACGCAATCAAGAAGTGATGACGATGATGAAGACTATCAGGAGGTTCTATCTCCCGAGCAACCTTCCTCACTTCCTTTCTCTTTTCTAGAGCTAGCTGGCCCTAGGCACATGCCACTGCCAGATTCACCCCCGATTGCATATTTCAATCTTTTTTTACAATGACTTTGCTCAATTTAATCGTTACGTGCAACAAGTCATAAATGGCATGGGGGATAATGTACCGCCCACTCTGAAGAACTGGTCCAAAATTTCGGTTGTTGAAATAAACGGGTTTTTAGCATGTATATTGAACATGGGACTAATCAAAAAGCCTTACATAGCATCCTACTGGTCCACTTCTTCCTCCCAAGCCACTCTATGATTTGGGAAAATGTTTTCAAGAACCCGCTTTTATCACTTGCGTTTTTTCCATCTTGTCGATAACTCTAAGTTATCTGGCCCAGTAGAAAAAGGATACAATCCTTGTGCAAAATATCAACCGCTAGTCAATCATGCTAACAGAGTGTTCCGACATTACTACACGCCACACCAGCAAATTTGTATGGATGAGAGCCTTGTTGGTACGAAAAATAGAACCTCTCTCATACAGTACCTTCCAAAAAAAATCATCATCAGTGGGGCATAAAATTTTGGATGCTGTGTGACTCAGTCTCTAAGTACTGCTTGAGTTTTTTCACTTATAGAAGGGCCAGGACTCAGCAGGAAAAGGACAACAATTCTAAATTTGGTCTAGGATACAGTGTCGTAAAAAAACTGCTTCAGACGGGGTTGTACCTCAATAAAGGTTATCATCTTTTTGTATATAATTTCTTTAATGTTGGTTCCTCTTGTTCGATATTTATATTCACTGGGTGCCTACATCACTGGCGCTGTTCGACGAAACCGAAAATATTTACCTGCCCCACTGAAATTGTCAAAGTTTTCTGTTGGCCAAACATCCTATTTTAGATCTGGCCCATTGTTAGCCTGTGGCTTCTAGAAAAATCCTCACAAAAAAATCTGGTCTTGCTACTATCCAGCCATGCGAGAGTGTGTGAAGAACAAATTGTTAGGCGCGGGGAGGCTAAGTCAAAGCCACAAATAGTGTTACAATATAATAAATTTATGGGCGGGGTCTATACATCGGACATGACGTTGTATGCGCACTTGGATGAGAGAAAGACTGAAGTACTGGAAAAAAGTTGGGTTCAACATCATAGCCAGGATGGTGTTGAACTCTTATCTACTATACAAAGAGAATTTTGGAGGCCCAGGAAAACTGAAATCTAGGTATGCCTTCTACATTTCAATCATAGAGAGCTTGGAGGGGGAATGACTGGCCACTAAAAACCTTCCTGAAGATCCTCAGGGACCAAGAGAACTCGGGAAGTTACCTGAAAGAAAAAAGGCGAGATGCTGCATGTGCACAAGCATGGGGATGAAGAGGCTATCCAGAACAATCTGCACCCGTTGTCTGAAAGGGTTACATCCTGAATGTTTCCTAAAACATTATTGTTGACAGGATAGGTATGTGATATAATTCTGATCAAACATTTTACATTATATTTATATGCATTATCATCTTGCTGCAAATGCAAAAAAAATAATAAACTCTCTTACAGATTTGTTCCTGGCAGCATCACAGATGCATTTTTCCCCCTACTTTTTAAAAATTTTTATATAAAAACTTAATGATTATTACTTGTATGTTTTATCTTTATCATATTTTCATCAGAAATTTTTTTCATTTTTGTTTAGTATACACGCATGAAATTACTATACAGCAAAATAAAGTTTTGATTCAAACTAATTTTTGATATATAGTTTTGAAATTATCACACATTATAACTTTTATGCATGTATTTTTTTTTTGCGTTGTACAAAACAATATTCTACTTAGTTCTTTTTGGTACTGAGCTAGAACAATGTTACCAGACAATGTTAATTTTGACAAAAAGTAACAAATTTTCAAGTAATATATCATAACTGACATTTATATTATTTTTTTTCTCATAAATTTCTTTAATAAAATTTATTTAAAAATGTCCTATTTAAAATGAAATATACTGATAAATATATGTGATTTTTTTCATATGAATATAATAATAATTTGATTTTTGGCAAATTTTTAAAATATCATCATCTGACTAACCTTGTCTGACCTATATTCCGCTTGGCCATTTTACAATATAAACGTAAACAAGGAGGCATGGTAAATGGTCAAGAAAGAGTTAATTTATTAAAAGTATGTCATTCTTCTTGAATGAAGACAAGTTTTGCTTCTTTTCAGCAGTTTTTGATTGTAACAGGTTGCAAATTCCACCAGCAGCTGGCAATCATCTCACATGCTCGTTTTGTGTTTATGTTATATGGACTTGTTAACTTTCAATGTTTATTAATACTCTCTGCACTAAATGGAATCTGTACTTAGCTTTAAAACTCCAAATTATTCCCATATATAGTGATTGCAGCACTGACATACAATTGGGAAGAAAATAGCATACTTCAATGTTCCATAACGATGGTATATTGGTATGAGCAGTACAGTTATCTACTAGAAGAACTATTTTTTCTTTTTCTGTATCATCTGTTTGTCCAAGGTAGCCACTCATTAAAGAGGCTTGCAGTCATATAACATTTTCCATTGGCCTTATAATGAACTGAAGTAAGGAGTAATTATGATGCAGCAGGAGATAGGAAAAATAATTTGAGAAAGGAAACCTTACCAACTACAGAATGTATAAATTATTTTGAAACCAAACTTAGTCTTTGATATGCATAACTTTTTGATCACCCTCTATATTCAATATTTCTTTAATCATAATTTTAAATTTTCATTAGTAAATATGATCATTAAAATTTGAACCAACCTCATAATTGCCTTTATAAAACTCTGGTATTAAAAGATCCATTATATAATCTATTTGCTTCTCTGTAAATGGGGCTAGATGTACTTGGAATGTCAGATCAACTAAACCAAAATTTTTAAACTTATTAAATAGTTCATTTAATTTAAAAATTTTTAACAGTAGAAAATAATAATAATAAAAATTTACTCTTTGCCTTTCCACCTCGAACATAGTCTCTGTGACGTCTGCTGTATACCTAAAATAAACATTTATTTTAACTCATATTCTGTTATAAAAATACAAAATGTTGGAAAGAACATATAAATGTCATTATTCAATAATTGTTAATTATATCAACATTTTAATCTTGTATACTTCTGATAATTATAATTGCTCTTATTTAAATTGCTGCTATATAATTATTGATAAATCAATAATGAAATAAATTGATAGCAATGAATTGCTCATTATTTATGTAAAGGTCGCCTTTGGCGGCCTGAGTCAAAGAAACCGCCCGACTGAGGTAATTGCTCCCACCTGGAGTCGGGGCCATAAACGGCCGGAAGGATCAAAGGTGTAGCGTCTCCACTTAAGGGTCAATGTGTTGGCCACGTGCCGGCCAGCTTAGGAAAGTAAATGTAAATAAAGCGCGGACGCAAATGTAAGCTACGTCGGCGGGAAATAGGGCGGACGTCGTTGGAAGGCTCTAAGAAGGGGAGGCACTGATTGGTCGCAGGAAGGAGTAGCAGAATCCCTTAAATTGGAAGGGTGGCAAAAAAACGAGGAGAAAGGGCGAGCGACCTGATACGTGGCGGTCTCTAACACCAGGCAGACCTTTGAGGCGGAAGAGAGAGTGTTCTCCTCTTGGGAAGTCCTCTGGAGAAAGGTTGTCGTAGAGACGGACGGCCACGAGGTCAAGCCATCTCCGGAAAGGTGACTCGTGTTCCCCGGCCAGCTAAGTCGACGTGCGGCATCACAGTTTCGGTACATTAGCGTACGTAATGTTATTGCATAGTGTACATCTTTGTAAATATTTGTAAATAAACTGTATATAACTAATTATCGAGTGTGGAGGTGTGACTTTCAACGGACCATCAAACGGACAATCTCGAGGCGTAAAGAACGACTCGGGACGGAACATTTGTAAAGATCACGTGACGAGTAAGAAGGATCTTCACTGGCGCAGTCTTCGACAGGATTTTCTTGCAAATCTTCAGGAGATTCTCGCAAGACGACAGGAAAGTACTGAGCCCACATTCGAGATAGTTGAGAACTTTGGATACTTACGGAAGGAAGAGTAGCCGGAAATCAAGGCGGAACAGAACTCAACATTGGTAAGTTGTTCTTGATTATTTGTATTCAGAATGCCGGGACGCGGAAGGACTCAAGGGTCAAAAAGGGGTATGCCATGTTCTGAGGATCAGGGAGGTCGGGCTGATCTTAGTCAATCCCAGGAAATGGATACGGAGCCAGAAAGGGAAATTTTGGACCCCGAGGTCGAGGTTACGGACAACCAGAATGAAATAGAGGGACGTGAGTCTGACGAGTTAGAGAAATTACGCTTGCAGATCAGACTAGCCGAGATAGAAACTAAAAACAAAGAGATAGAAACTAAAAACAAAGAGATAGAAACTAAAAACAAAGAAATAGAATCTAAAACCAAAGAAATGGAAACGCAAATTAGACTAGCTGAAATAGAAGTTAGGAAGAGTGAAATAGAGTTAGAGAGAGATCGTCTACGAAGTGATTCTAGGACTAGTGATAACTCTGAGCTGGGAGGTAACTTGGATAGCCTAGCTAGAAAACTCAGATGGGCTTTACCTAAAATGCCAGACAAGGAGGCGGAAGTACCGTCGTGGTTTCGTGCCGTAGAAGTAGTTTTACAAACGTACGATGTGCCGGAAGAACTTCAGGGGCAGCTAGTTTTAACGGTGCTATCGGAGAAATGCAAAACGGCGTTAAATAGGCTTACGGCAGACGAGATCAGGGATTACCAAACCTTAAAACAGTTCCTACTAGACGAACTAAGACTGTCTGCTGCTGAATACCTGAAAGAGTTCACTTCCGCTGAAAAGGGAAGCAAAGAAACGTGGCCCCAATTTGCAGCTAGAATGGAGGATCTCTATCGGTATTATCTGAATAGTAGAGGCGTAGATTCCTTTGAGCAGCTAACAAAATTGGTGGTCTCGGATCACCTTAAGACTAAGCTAGACGCCGACGCTAGGCGTTACGTTTTGTTGCAAGAAGGTAAAGGCTGGTTCCCACCGGAAGAGTTAGCCAGATACGCAGATAAGCATGCGGAGGCTGTGGGAAAGGGTGACTTTAGAGTTATATCTGAATTCGAAAGGGATAGAACAGTCACTAGAACTGGGGGCATGAGCGCGAACAATGGAGGATCAAGAATGAGATGCTATGTCTGTGACCAAATGGGTCATCTCAGAAGGGATTGTCCTCGGAGACATATTAAAGAGGAAGGACCGAAGTCTAAAGCAACGCGAGCGGTTAAAATAGACGAAACGGTAGAATCGGACGAGCAGCTAGTAGCTAGGGTAAAGGTGAACAGGGAAACGATCAGCGGAAACGTACCCGTTAGTGTAAACAAAAATCTCCTGCTCGCTTGTAAAGGTAATAAATTTTCTGCAATAGTGGACACGGGGGTAGATATGACGGTTATTAGGAAGTCTGTAGTGCCTGTTTACGTGTCGCGGGTAGCGAGAAAGGTTAAGTTAATCAGCGCATTTGGGCAGCAGGTATCAGCAGTGTTAGCGACAATACCTGTAAGACTAGAAGGGAGGTCGAGTAAAAAGAAAAATGATTACGCTCCAGCCTTGATAACTTGCGCATTAACTGACGAACTTAGCTGCGGTACAGATGCATTACTTTCGGCAGCCGATTATTGCGTTTTGAGGAGAGTCGAACGGACGAAAACGAATAGGCGACGGAAACCAGTCGCGAAGGTTACGGTTGCGAAAGAAAGCGGGGAAAATAGGACGAGCCCCACGACAAATAAAAAGAGCGATGCTAGAAAATATTGTAAGGCGGGTCATAGTCGGCAGGCAAGCGTTCCCCTTCGGCTAGTTGACCGCACGCCTCTTAAGGAACAATCGGTCCCTAGGGCATTGGTAGCGCGGGATGATAAGGCAAAAATCGCGCACAGAAGGGGGAAAAATCGTAATGAGATCGACGTACTATCCAGACGGGAAATCAGGAGCAATCCGGAACCCCCAGATCGTACAGACAAGGCAGTTATGTCGGTATTAAGTCCTTCGGATAGGTGTAATCAGTATCCACCAGGCGATTCTGAATGCAATGTGACGGGACAATTTGCCGAAGATGTTATTGACTGTGTAAAATATCTTTTTCTGTAAAATATTAAATACTGTATATTGTTAGTATAGTTTATTATTTGTAGTAACTTGATCCTTGTAATAAGAAAGGAGGAAGTGTAGTGTAACGAAACAATTTGTACGGTAAAGATTGCTGTTTGTCGCGGTAGTATTGTTTAGGTCAAACAGGCTTTTGTTGAAGCGCAGTTTGAACCTTGTCGGTGGGAGGTGTAAAGGTCGCCTTTGGCGGCCTGTGTCAAAGAAACCGCCCGACTGAGGTAATTGCTCCCACCTGGAGCCGGGGCCATAAACGGCCGGAAGGATCAAAGGTGTAGCGTCTCCACTTAAGGGACAATGTGTTGGCCACGTGCCGGCCAGCTTAGGAAAATAAATGTAAATAAAGCGCGGACGCAAATGTGAGCTACGTCGGCGGGAAATAGGGCGGACGTCTTGGAAGGCTCTAAGAAAGGGGAGGCACTGATTGGTCGCAGGAAGGAGTAGCAGAATCCCTTAAATTGGAAGGGTGGCAAAAAAACGAGGAGAAAGGGCGAGCGACCTGATACGTGGCGGTCTCTAACACCAGGCAGACCTTTGAGGCGGAAGAGAGAGTGTTCTCCTCTTGGGAAGTCCTCTGGAGAAAGGTTGGCATAGAGACGGACGGCCACAAAGTTAAGCCATCTCCGGAAAGGTGACTCGTGTTCCCCGGCCCGACAAGCCGACGTGCGGCATCACAGTTTCGGTACATTAGCGTACGTAATGTTATTGCATAGTGTACATCTTTGTAAATATTTGTAAATAAACTGTATATAACTAATTATCGAGTGTGGAGGTGTGACTTTCAACAGACCATCAAACGGACAATCTCGAGGCGTAAAGAACGACTAGGGACGGAACATTTGTAAAGATCACGTGACGAGTAAGAAGGATCTTCACTATTTACTTGTTCCAAACTATTAGTAAATAATTAATAATTGAGTGATAGATTATTTAAAAATAATAACAACTTTAGTTTACTAAAGATTAAGAGATATAGCCTATTTTCTGATAAAGTATTTGCTTCAGTAATTAACGTAACAGAGGAAAAAAGTAATAAAATCATTTTCTTACTATATAGAAATTACATTAAAAAAAAAAAATTTTGAAAAATAGATTTTCAGTAAATAGTCGATTATTTTTTTTGAATTACAAACTAATTCTATATATATTATCAATAAAGATTTAATTGGACTTTGTCCACCAATAACTTTTTGAATAAATACTGACAACAAATAACATACCATCAATGGGTACACATATATCAAAATATATATAATATCCTAGTGCAGCAATTCCCAACCAGCAGCACGCACTTGATGGTTTAGAGATATGCGAAAAAAAATTAATAATGTCGGATATACTATAAGAATATTCAGATTCTGCATTCAGGCCTTTGGCAATGTCACAGCACTTGATGCTTAGTTTTAAATAAAAACAATTATATTTAAGTGTGTCCTTCTTCCAACACTTTTTGATTAGAAACAACTTTTTGCATGTAATAGTACAGTGCTATATACCATATTTACTTGCATTTAAGAAGAGGTTTTTATCCATTTATCACAGCTTCAAATTCCTAGATCATCCTATACACGCAAGCAAAAGATTCTGTG
The DNA here is from genome assembly GCF_030686945.1 of Centruroides vittatus. Lineage (NCBI taxonomy): Eukaryota > Metazoa > Arthropoda > Arachnida > Scorpiones > Buthidae > Centruroides > Centruroides vittatus. The sequence continues at coordinate 1,006,498 of NW_027122180.1, read as the reverse complement.
TTTTTTTGCAAATAATTTTTGTGAACCGTGTATTTGCAATTTTTACCAGATGCTTACCCTCTTGTATTTAAAAACAAAAGTATTTTATCTGGGTCGTTTGAATCATTCTTGTATATTGTCAGGAGTGAAGATGAATAGCAATAGGAAAAGCAAAGCTTTTGAATTGAATTCCAGATTGAAATTCCAAAATCACACAGGAGCACGATATAAGTTTTAATCAACGGAGAATGGATTCGACTGTTAAGAATTGGCAAAAAAATGTTCCTGATTGTCCAGCTTTACATGAACAAATTATGTTGTCGGTTTTACAAGATTTTTCCTTAAAGTTTAAAATGCCAGTAATTTTTGAGGGACAATGTGTGCATTTACATGCATTTGATATTTTACTTGTGATTAAATGAAATAAAATTAGAATTGTATTAATAAATCTAATTTTCTTTATTTTGATCTTTAAAGTCACACCTTGTTCTATATGCGAGGTCATCTTATATGTGAGTAAATACAGTAATTGACCAAGGTGCCACTGTTTGACAAACATGCAAAATAAAACTTACTGAACATTATATTGTTACAATTCTACTGGTGCTAACATTTTGACATTCTATAAGTTTGCTTACATTATATATTTAAAAGTTAGTTTTTAGTCAGTTTTTACAATACTTATTTTATATTTAATTTAATCAATTTGCAGGCATTTGTGCTGTCACACAATTATATACTTTTTATTATTAATTAATATCAATTTCTGTATGGTAATTTTTTCATTATTTTAATTCAAAATTAAAATTAATTTCTAAATTCAATTATGGGTTGATATGGATTAGTGGTTCAGCTCACCAAGTGGTTTCATTCCCTGAACACTAGTAGTTTGGTCATGGGTTCACTCCTTGCCAGAATGAGCTGGCCACAGGTTTTCTGGGTTGTTTTCCATGTCTTTAATGCCTAAATAGGGGCCAGTTACCCTTAAAAGAGCTCATGGAAGGCATCCCCACTAGACAGATCACCCAAGTGCTGCATTTCCACAAACAAACAAATGGATCGGTGATTGAAAACCGGTACAGTAAAAAAGCTAAAACACAAAAGTTTGTAAAATGATCAATTACCAAGCACTTCTGAATGTAATATTCAGAAGTGCTTGGTGTTTTGGTGCAAAACACTGAAAGGGCACAGTCTTCAGTTCTGCAGGGGTAAAAAGAGAAAATACTGCAATGAATACATGAAATATTGATTTTTGTATATAGGAGCTGATGACTGTCCTAAATAGAAATGTGTAGTATGTAGAGAAGTGCTGTCAAATGGCAACATGAAATTTTTCCTACTTTTACAGCATCTACAAACAAAACATGGCAATTATAAAAACAAGGAATGTGATTTCTTTTAAATGCTTAGCAGCTCAAAATAAGAATATTTCGATTCTAACATCATACATCTTGCCAGCAAATAGAGATTATGAAAATGTGATTGAAGCTATTACAGTAGAGCATCGATTATTCGACTCAATTGGGGACTGGGGTTGGTCGGATAACTGAAAAAATGGATAACCGAAAAGTATGAAAAAATACATTATTAGTATATCGCTATTAACTTTCGTCATGTTGAATTTTCATCGATGTTAAGCCTATCAAAATTTCTTTTAAATAATAATTGTCGCTATTGTATCGTTAAAAATTATTTCTTTATTCTACACAAAATAAATACAGTACTGTACTGTATATTGAAAATATAAAACAAAAAAAAATATATTCGGGTTACATATTTTACATAAAGTAGGCCTATACATTAGAAAAGGAAGTCCAAAATTTTCTTTTGCTTCACAGCTGACACTCGTTTTTTGCTGCTAAATCTCGCACGTTTTAAAAACAGCAATTGGATAGTGTCGTTAAATAAAATTAAGCCTTGTTTAAATACTGGCCTCCCTTTCATGGTTGAGTCAGTGCTGCCAGCTAAAACACACAAAAATAATATTAAAGTAGCCAAGACATAGCCAAATATTGTAGCGCCACATCACTAGCGGGCATTTGAATTTGCCTACTAGAACGCGGTCAATTAACCAATGTGACGGTTGATCAAGGGTCAGATAATTGATGCTCTACTGTATTAGTTTCTTTTTTATTCAAAGAGCAATGGTGTGGTAAGTAGAAAATTAGATGAAACACCTAGCATTAAACATCTGTACCTATACAGATAACTGTTTAATCTTAATCAATTCAGTGGCCCTGTGCACCTTTCTTGCCATGTCACTACTATTTATTTACTGTTGACAAGTATAAATATGACTATATAAAGTACAAACAATTTTCTAATGTAAGGGGTACAATTTAGGAAAATGGGCTGCTAAGGGGTACAGAACCGATATACTAGGGCTTCTGCTCTTGACTATCTTCTGCAGTCTAACCCTAACATTTCACATTGCTTTGCATCTGCTCTATTCATTTGTGTTTCAATTTATACAATAATTCTTTAGAAAAGTAATATTACTTTATAAATATTAATTTAATGATTAAATAAATAGCAAAAAGAATATGACTGTAATTTAAAATACCGAGGAAAATTTGAATTGCATTTAAACAAGTCCAAGCACTCCTGAGAAATGTTCATTTGGATGCATTTCTGGTTGACAATTAACTAATGTGGCACCCATTGCACTGAGCTTTTTCATATGCAAATATTCATGTAGGATGTTGTGAACACAATCTATTGAGATCTCTGCAATAACAGTAAGCTCATGTACTTTCACTCATGGATCATTTAATACAGCATTGTGGTTTTTTTCTGATGATTTCCTTGTCATTGTAATTTTTGGACATTCATCATCAAAAATGGAAGAATGACTATATGTAAATACAGTAGCTCATTTCTTCACTGTAGAAAACAATGGTAAAGTGTCTTTCAAAGTAAAATCCAATTCCTTATTAATATCTATTGACATTAAACCTTTTAAAACAAAGTATTTTATCATATTTTGACATTCGATTTTATTCATTTTTTGGAAAACACTAAAACCTGTTTGCTTTGCTCAACCACAGCAAACTACTGAATGCATGTGTTTGAAATTTCACAGTTTGCCTTCTAATGGATCATACTTGAGAAATAACTTTAACATTTGATATTACCAGTGCCATTTCTGTGTCAGGCCAAGAACTTCTCAAACTACTCTCATAAATAAGAATGGTCAGCAATTTTTTTAACATTACAGACTTGAAGGCTGCAATTCACAATACTTGGAATATAGTTCCTAAAAATTCTTGAAAATTAAATTAAATCTAATGAAAGATTGTATATTTAAACTAATTAATTTAAATGGAAAGTTTATTGGTTACTAATTCTCACTCTTTTATATTGCATTTAATTCAGTTGAGTTGATAATTTTTTGGGACAGTAAAATTTCTTTCTGCCAATTTAAACAACAGCCAGGAAAGTAAAAGAATTTGGAAGCATACAACTTTGTAGCATTTAATTCATGTAATAAACATGATTAAAAACAACATTGTTTTTATCTAGTTAATATAACAGGTTGATTTAAATTTCAAAATAATATATGTTAATAATTATTTACATCTTACACCTTAGCTACAAAAAGTATCAAACTTCAGTCTTGTAAAGGTTTTGTAATGATCTTATTTATTTGTGTTTCAAATTATCCTTTGAGCTTGCAGTAAATAAATATTCAAGATTGAAGTGTTTCTCACAATACATAGTGGGATAATAAACATGATTGCTTTACAGTTTGGCTCATAACATACAAAATTCTTAGCCCTAATAAACTCCTAATGAGTAATATTGGTAAACAAATGGAAAGTTAACATTAATTAATATAAGTTTAGAGTATCAAAATTTTTTGATAAATTTTACATAAAATTTCCAATAAATTAAATCTAATTTAGCATATAAAAAATTATCGTTATGATAATTTCAAAATATTTAGTATTAAATACAAACCTTGCCACATGCTATACCCTTTAACTTTGACCAATTTCTTTTAACAATGTCTTTTAAGTAAGATTTCTTCACTTTACTAAAAAAATTTTTTAAATGATTTTATATTTTGATTTTGAAAAAGCTATTTAGTTAATATTTTAACATAAATATCACATATGCTTAACACTATAAATAATTTAGGAAAAAATAAATTCTCTAAATAAAATAATTTTATAATTACCCCAGCCATTCACATTTTTCTACAGGTTTTTCTTCAAAAATTAATTTATTGTTATTATTACTGCTGTCATTTAAAGGCACATCTGAACTGGAACTACATGATTCTTCTTTTATTGGTATTTTACGAGAAACAATGTCATTAAACAACTTTGTTAATTTTGCTAATTGATCATCTGACAGTTTCTGTTCTGATGTAACGTTATCAGAATTTTCTTCTGTAGATGTATCATCAGAATCTTCTCCAATATTATCTATTTCTTTTAAGACTTCATTTGTTATTTCATTTACAAGCAATGGTTTTCCCAAAGAAAAATTTCTTCTCTGCCTGCTTTTTTTAAATCTTTTATTTCCTCCATTTTTATCTCTAAAATCATTTAAATCATCACATTTTTTAAAATCTTGGTCATCTTCAAACTTATCATTACTTTGTAGTTTCCTTTTTGAATATGCAAAGTTGAGATTCAAATTTTCGTTAAGAGAATCATACTCAACATTTGGGTTTTTTATGGATGTATTCTTTGATGTTTCATTCCAATCTGTTGATAAATGAAGATCTTTAATATCACTCTTTCTTTCTTTGTTTGTCTTTGATAATTTTGAATTTACAACACTTTTGCTAAAATAGTTATTTAAGGTTTTTTGTGTAACTTTTCTCATTTTATTAACTCGTTTTACTTTTGGTTTTAAACATGTATCCATTTGCAAATATTTATTTTTTGATAATGGAGATGAAGTTTCTGTTGTTGAACACACAGTATTCAGTAATCCTGATGAATTTTCTGTTTTTGAGTTTTGAGACAGTTTTTCTTGAACATCCCTGTTTGATTGATGATTTGATGAGGAACTTAATGGTTAATCCGTTTTCTAAGAAAGATATTAGTTTTACTTATTAACAATAAAAATTGCTTTTAATTACTCAAAACTTACCAATTTTTTTTCTTTACAACTTGAAAATTCAACTCATTTTCGACTTTTAATGAGCTAATCTGTTTCTTTTTCCTATATTTCCTAAAAAATATAATTATTTTTAATATTTTGAATCAAATTTAACAGATATAATTAAAAACTGACAAAATTAATAAGAAAAATCTGGTTAATTATGATAATTTCTTATTTCTGAAATTACAAATTCAAATAAACTTTATTGTAATAGGTTAGTACCTGTTACATAGGGGTGTATAGTCTTTGTATAAACACTTTGATATTACAATTTTTTTTTATAATTTTCAAAACAAGTTAATCCGTACATAACATCATAAAAGTTAATCTAAATTAATTGACTGTTGTCATTATAGTTATTAACATCTTTAGTTAAACCATCTTTACTGTTCTTGACAGTGGTAATTTAAAGTTGGATACAATATCCTAATAATGCAAATTGTATATAATTGTAGCCTTTGCTCTGTAAAAGGTACGCACACTCTTCATCTGTTATTTTTATCTAATGCATGCAGGTTACAATTATCACATAATTCACTCTATTGTAACAGGATAATACCTGATACATTGGAGTATACAATCTTTATATAAACACCTTGATAATATAATTGGTTTTGCAAATTTCAAAACAAGTAAATCTGTACATAACATATCTTATTCCAATACAACAAAATAATTATACAAATTGTATATAGTTGTGACCTTGGCTTTGTGAAAAAGATATACATACTCTTTTCATCTGTTACTTTATCTAATGCACAGAGGTTATAATTATCACGTAATTCTTGAGCTTCTTTGCGTAAACAAAAATTATGAATTCTTGAACGTTCATCATTACATCTATAACAACTCCAATTCAACAACTCATAACTTGACTTACTGTTTATCATTGGCTCCTTATTCATATGTTTTATCTATTGGTTGATAATTATATATAACATTAGAACTACTTTTAAATAAATAGTTGTCTGAAAGAATTTTAAAATATTGACACCAATTCTCAAATGAAACCAGTAATCCTTCATTCACTTTTAAAGATTTTTCATCTGGATTAACTGTTTTTTCTTAGATACTCTTATATAATTAATATTCATATTCTAAATATAATCTATCTATCTACTTTCATTTTGAGCATTCACATCTCTGAAAAACCAATTTATTTTTAGGAGGAGATTAGTCCTTAGGTTATTAATTCTTTCTTAAAAAAACCACTTAATTCAACTACTTTATCCTGACCAAATTCAAAACCATTGTATTTTATTAATATTTAAATGTGAGAAGCAAAGGACACGGGCTGTTCCGTAAATGCCACTTACATGGCAACAGGTTGGCGAGACCTTCTTATGTTGTCTGTGGATGGCTTTTAAAGAGGTGAAGGCCAAAGAAGGCAAGGTCTTTGTCCTGTCAGGATGATGACACCAGTTAGGATGAGTTTAGGATAATTTAATTTGCGTCCTAACTCGTGATTTGGAAACGCTTTATGAAAAGAAGGGCTTGTCAATGAGTGGGGAGTATGCAAGTAGGTCAATAGGAGCTGTGTACTGAATGAGAGATAGGTAGACAGGTGTTAACTATAACAAACAACAGTTTAATAAAATTCTAAGTCTAAGATATACATAAGAATTTCAAACGATATGGCGATTAAATGTGGATAATATACAAGTATACAATGAGGCGTGTTTATTCTGCTTCCTAATGCTATGCCATGCAATGTTATACCTATTTTTGCAAACGTGGACAGAGAGTTTACAAATTTCTAACAATATACCTCTGAGAGGGATGTAGGTAGATAATGGCAAGTTGGTCCATCGTCATCTTGGAGACATTCACCTTGATATGGAGCTGTATGTTCGCCTCGTCGGTGAGTAGAGCTTCCTGAAGGCATCTAGGGATGTCAGCCTTGGATATGATGTCTTGGGGAACGTGTCCACTTCGTATAGCCGATGGGGGACTGAGAACAAAATGCCGCTTCTGTGAGATGGTCACAGCCTCCTTAGGATGTTTCTATGGGATGGTCATGACAAATGTCGAGAGGACAAGACATGGACAATTCCGGGCGTTCGTCGTGACCGTGCCATATATGCTTTTAGTATGCTTTTAGCCTGGGAAAGTGATCATGTGATTGGCAGTTGTTTGGAAACAAAAGGTTGATTTCGCAGGTGCTAGTTCAGTGATGACTTGCGTAGACACAACAGTGTCCCTTACTTTCCTTTCTTTTCACAATCAGATGTTATTATTTAGCAACTGACTGTTAAAATTCCCATCCATTTGTTGAAAGAAGGATGTCATTCAATCTGTACATTGTGTGAGGTTCTTCTAATGATTGTGACAGATGTTATATAAAACTTTCTCAAAAATGGAGCAAAATATCCCCAAAATCACGGATCTCGGGAAATAATTACAAGTTGTGTATGGGTAGATAATCAAGGAAGATTTTTTTGATACCAGTATAGCATAGAATATAAGTTAATGTTGTGGTAAAAAGCAAAGGCTGATTCACGTTCATTGTTGTCCCTAAGCTTTGCTCAAGCAAATTAATTGGAAAGTCTCATTTGTAAAAGTGGTATAATTCTGACTATTTACATACATAGCCAGAATTATAGTTTAGAATAATATATATTAAATACTGAGTGAGATGTTAAAGGATAGAATAGATTGGTTGTGATTCTTCACAAGATAACTTTGCTTGCTCAGTTGACAATAAAACACACAAGATTAGCAGTATTTCTTTACAGTTTTGTGCTACCTATGTAATCAAAAGGCTTGATCCTGTGCAATATGATTCTAGTCAGCTGTTTCAAGTCTAACTGTTATTTGTGATAAATATGCATTAATTACTTAGATTAATTTGTTTGGAAAGTTTATTATCTCATTTCTACAGATTCCTGCATGACTAGCAGAAAGTGAGAGTTCTCCTGTCTGATGTAGTTGCTGAAATAATAGTTGAATTTGGAGAATGGTTACATGTTGTTTATATTTCTTTCAAGAGTAAGTAACTTTAACATATTGAAAATCTGTTTAACCTTAGAAAGAAAGGCCATGTGTGTCTAATGGCCTTAAATCCAGATCTAATACCATTAGATAAAAGCTAATAATTGCAAATTAATAAATATTAATACAGTGGGTGATCAGTTAACAAACAAATCGGATAACAAACCCTTTCGTGGAAGATTTTTATGACCGGACAATGAACACCTCACAGAACAAACATAAGAAGCAGCGATGTAAAATAATGAATACTGATTGATCTTCCCTCATCTTCAGGCAAAAATTCAAAACTTTTCGGAGCGCCAAAGACATCGACATCGACGCTCAACCCAGTATATACTGATTGGATAGTATTAACTTTGAAACTCTCCCTTGTAATTCCAGCCTTTTATTTTTCTGACAGAAACAATTCTTTTATAGTATTCACGAGACTGTCGGATGGGCACTTGTTAAGTTTTGCGTCAGTTTTTATTTTCGAAAGGTGAGAGTATAATAGCAAAGGTAGAGAGTGGGCAGAAGATGTTTGATGTTGCTGGGCAGTTTGGCTTGAACAGGTCTACAGTAGGCTGCAGTTCAATCTTATTCAAGAAAGATACAGTATAATTAAGAAGACTCAATCAGCTAAACGAGTAACAAAAATCACATCTAAGAAATAAAGAATAGCTCATAATGGACCTGAAACAGATCTGACGACAGAAGAACACCAAAAAACTCGGCGAGATGTTTTTTCTGAAAAAGAGGATTAATGCCGATATCTGCTATTAAACACCTTTTGAAGAAGTGGGAGGATGTCAGAATGACATTCTTAGAATGGCATCCAAACTGTACAATGCTATTAATTACTTCTGAAAAATCCTGAAGAAAGAAAAGCAATTGATATTGTACGGGTTAAAGAATCTGTCTAAATGGAAAAAACACGATTAATAAAAATGCAAGACTGTGTATATATGTATTTTTATTATTACATATAAATAAATGTAGCAAGAAAGTATATATTTTTTATTTTTTGGGGTCTCTGCAATGGGTTAATCAAATTTTCATAAAAACATATGGTAAATCGATAATTGGTTAAAGAACAATTCGGAGAGCGAACAGAGTCTTGGAACGGATTATGTTCATTAACCGATCACCCAGTATAATTTTTTAAAAATACTGGATAGTAATTTTTGTATTAATTAAAATTGGAAGATAAAGTTTTTTGAAAAAGTCATCTTTTATTCACTTTCATGTTGTCCTGGAATATATCCCACAACAACCTGACCTTTTCTTTCAGGCTAATTGGTGAACAAAAAATTTTAAATTTCCTTAAAACATAAAAAATATCCAATTCAAAGATAAAGCACTTTATAAAAATTGAAATGGAAACTAAAATCAGATATCATCTTACTTCTCCATCTACCCTTTGTCTTCAATTTTAATTAATTCAAATATTAATATAATTATAAATATATTTTATTGAGCTATTTTATCTCATCTTTGTACCAACTTAGGACAACAAAGAGCCTATTTTTAATATTTTTGAAATATATTTCAAAATAGAAAGATCAAGGAATATGAATTATGAAGCATTATCTTAATTAGAAGAATGTTAAAGTAGCTACTTTGATTTTAATGAAATTCAAGAAAGTAATATTTAAAATTGTAATTAAAGTTCTTATATGGGTACTTTTAAGATGAAACATATCAGAACTGAAAGATCAACTATTTTAACTATAGAAGAGAGTTTACAATCACAAAAAAAGCAGAAACATTTATGAAAAAATGGCAGACAGAAAATACTGATAATTCATTTTAAATATTTTTTTATGTCACTGAATGAACTTTTATATGCAAATGCACTGACAAAGAAGGCAAACAAATAACTAATAAAAATATATATATATGTATATACATATATATAATTCTCTATTTAGTTTTAAAAATATAATGATAACATAGAACTGAACTGTCCTCTAAATAAAAAAAAAAAAAAAAATAAAGATGTTAATCTTTTCAGCACATTAGTGATACAAATACACACCAAGCAATAGTTAGCGATATAAGTATAGTAAAAAAAAAATTTTTTGTACTATAATATAACTAAGGCAGAAAGATAAAATGGATCAAATAGTTAAATGCTTTAGCATAAAGTTCATAACAAGAACTTCTATAGTAATTTCTTATATGATCATGCAAGTGCATTAAATTCAGATAGATGGTGCTTTTTAAATCCTGAAGAGAGAAAACATTGTGAATTTCCAGGGCTCTGGTCGATCCTGTCACACATTTTTGATGACTACTAATTTAAAAGATCAAATGAATCTTTCAATCAAGATTTCTGACACCACCTAGTCAATTATACAAGCTAAGAAGTGAATGGGTTTTTGTAGATAACTTCTGGATTTTATAGGAGGGAATTTCAATCGTATTACATCAGCAAGACAATGTTGTTAGACCTTAACTATTTACGAAACCAAACATCAGGGCCGGATTTACATAAGGGCATTTGGGGCTGGTGCCCAGGGCCCCCACAAAACTATGTTTAAACAATTTTTTTTCTATTACCACATCAGCCTAGTGTGGCCTAATCATGATGGCCACAGGCAGAGAAAACCAAACCCAGGAAAAAACCTATGAAATATTGGAAAATTTCGGGAAAAAATTTCACATAGGTATTTTTCAGTTAAATTAAAATAATTAGTTTTACAGAATAAAATATATGTATGTTTACAATAACCTTATTTTTAAATGAAATTTAAAACTTCCTAGTTGAAATCTAATTGAAAGTACAGTATTTTGTGTAAATTTTCTAAATCATCAAATTTGCCTACGGTTAATTAATATTACCTATGGTAGCGAACATGGCGGCTCGTCTCTGAAACAGTGGGAATGCACGTTCTAACCTAACCTATTCTAATAATTTGGTTGGCAATAATTATGGTAATTTATTAGAATAGGTTAGAACGTGCATCCCCACTGTTTCAGAGACAAGCTGCGATGTTCGCTACCATAGGTAACATTAACCTTACCTACTCTTAAAGGGGGGCCTCCACCGTATTTGTGCCCAGGGGCCTCTTATTGTTAAATCTGACATTGCCAAACATACTCAATATCTAAACAAGAATTTAAATGGTAAATTTATTAATACTAATAACAAAATAAAAATCAAGATTAATAACAACAAAAATCCAATTTAATATACTTAGAGGGGCCATGATTAGACTATTCTCTTAAACCTATGGCAAAAGTCTATCCTTACTATTCGAATTTCCCTCAACTGATTTTCCGCGCATGTTCTATCATGATCAGTGCTGCCGCCTGCTTCTGGTGGAATTACCCTGACGGCGCCTTCGTTTTACCCTAAACGACCCTAAATTGAGTAAACTCTCCGTGCTCGAGCTCGGATTAAAAAAAAAAAAAAAAAAAAAAAAAAAAAAAATAAGACGAACGATTCTATGACGCAGTTCCCTGTACATACTACTATCGTGAAATAATAATCAGAACAATTCTTAATTCATTGTTTTTAAGAATCTTAACTAAAATGTCTTAGGATTTTAGGTTTTTTCAGAGGTATTAATTTACATCTGATATGGAGATAATTAATGTTTTAGTTTCGTAATCAGAATTTGACAAACGATAGAAATCTCACCTGGACTTTAAATAATCATAAAATATATCCATCCACAAGTCTGATGAATGCAATTATTTAAACTTACTTTTAATTAATTCACATTCAACGTGTGTTGTGTATCTTAGCTGAAGATAGAAAATTAAATAAGCCATTCACTTAATTTCAAACAGTTGCGTGCCGTCATTGGAAGCGGTGGACCTTCCAATGAGCTTCCCTTGTATTTTCTAAAATATAAATTTTCATATTTTAACGTACTTTGAATTAATTAAAATTAATATTTTATTATAACTGCATTACGTATCTTATTACAAATTTTTATACTACATGTGAAAAAAACGATAAGATTGCTATTGTATATTCGAATATCAGTGGCGGAATGACAGCGCTTACGAGACAGCTTCCACGGCAAGAATAACAATGATGTAAAGCAGCCAGAGGGCATTGGCGCATGCGCTTTACAGAGCACCAACCTCAGCCGGTTTAGCTGGTGGAAGCTACACAAGTGTAACGCTTCCAACGATTCTATCCCTTAGCCACTGGGTAGGGAGCTATCTGACTAAGTGAATTGTTTAAGATTTAAAAAGTAAAGAGTATTCAATGTTATTTTTATGAACATTTTTTGCAAAGTTATATTTAATTATAATTTTCTTTTAATTATACTGTAATTATATTGACAGATTTACAGACATAAAATCTTTAGAATTTTTATCACTTTTAGATGTTAATAATTTTAATATTACGAAAAACAATTTTTCCAAGCGTGTTTTAATTCTTTAAATTAAGTAAATTTTATGGAAAATTTTTTGATTTATCTAAATTACGTAGTGAATCGCAATATTTATATTCGTGTCCGGACTATATTGACAAGTAACTCTTAGACATAAAAAGTATTATAATTAATGACGATCCGAACAAAGACGTACTAAAAAATTTATATGATTTAATATCATTAATTTTTATGGTACCATCTCCCAACGCGTCTGTTGAGCGCAGTTTTTCGACCACGAAGCAAATTCATACATTGGCCAGGAACACTCGGTCGGAGAAAAATTGTCGTCGCTAGCGTTGCTTTCGATAGAAAAAGAGCTTTCAAATACGTTGATGGAGTCGACGACCAGCGACTTTTATGATAAAGTAATTAACGACTTTGCGGAAAAAATCGCCGAATAGAGTTAGTTTATACAAAATTAAAAAAAATCAAGTTTTTCTATCATTGTTTGTATCATGTCAATTTGTATTATGTATGTATTAATTGTATTTTAGAACTAAAATACATAAATTGTTTATTTTTGTCATTTCCAGTATTTGTTTAAAACTTTTATGGAAATGTGATGTACCGGACAGGTCTGACCCGTCACGAAAAACACGAAAAAACGGTTAATTTAGAGAAAAATTTATTAGTTTAAAAATCATAGGTAAAAGTCGTTTGTAGTCGGACACCTATTGTTTATATCAAACTGCCAGGCAGAAACCATAAATCGCGGAAGAAAGTCGTCCTATGATCGGTGGAAGATCGAATTCATCTTCGATTTTGACTTTTCTCGCGCTCCAGGTAAGAGTCTCGTTACGTTTAGTAACCAGGGACCAACCACTCGGGAAGCGCGATTGAGGGAGAACGATTAATCAAAATGGATGAAAGAAAGAACGGAGATTGATGTAATCTCCGACAATCGAGGACACCTCGCACTCGGTTAACGTTCCGAACTTAACCGTGTCCCCGACTGCAAAGGACGAAGTCTCCCCGTGCCTTACAGCACGGGCAACCTTTTTCTATGTAAGGGCCGCATTTTAAGACTTTTGAACTGATGCGGGCCGCATACAAGAGAAAGAGAGAAAAAAATATTGGTAAATCAGAATTATGTATTCATAAATAATTATAAATTAGCATAGGTGTACTTAATTTAGCTTCTGGAACTGATGTGAATGTAATATATTGGAAATATTTGGTTAAATATTCGTCACTGCTAGTTTTAAATTAGTTTCGATGTGTCTGTTAGCAGGTTTTTTGTTTTAATTTTTACTAAATTCATTGTGGGAAAAACTAGTCACATACATAAGTTGTAAAAAATAACGTTTGAATTTTTGCTGCATACTTCCTTAAGCTGGGAAATTGATATATTTATTCCCATTTTATGCATCGTGGGCCGCAAAATATATGAATGCGGGCCGCAGGTTGCCCATCCCTGCCTTACAGACTTGTCAACGCCACTGTCCCGGGGCCACCTTCGATCGACTATCGAAGAACCACATCGACGCCCAGGACGTCCGAACAGCTGATTGTCCTAAAGCAAACTATTTTGTACACAGTATATGTTTATTCTGTGTTAAAATAAACGGTTTTTGTCAGATACTTGTCGTCCTTGTCTCTACAGCCACCACCCACGTACGAATGCACACTAGACCATTACTGACGCGCAATTAACTGATTACCCCTGGAAGTCGGCTTCCTACAGAAACACAGCTTCCCTATCATCAAATGTCACGGCACGCCACTGATTTGATCAACTATTTCGGTTATCGTTACCCAACTTTTACCAAGGAAATCTGTACGTAGAGAAATTCTTTGGGTTCTTCGTTTTCAGAATCTCTATTTTCCACTTGTACAGTACATGAATTCCTTGTTCTGCCAGTTCTTGAAGGTCGTCATTGGTAAGACTCTCACTAGAAACCTGCAATAACTCCTCAATATCCTGCTCGTCTACATCTCCTAGTCCTGCTATATCGATTAGGTTGACCAAAGTCAACGTAACGATACAGCGATAGGCTCTTCTCGTTGAGAATTCTTGGATACCTTCAGCCATAATTTCTTCCACACTTCATGCATTTATCAGTTAATTCTTGTCAAGCGAAGCCGATATTGCCTATGGCATCCATGATGTTATATATATATATATTTTAAATTACAACAAACAAACATAGATTTAAAGAAAGTACACCTTTTTGGTTCGTGTTCGTAAATAATCGTATTATATACGAATCAATGAAATGCCATGATAATTAAAATCGGCGTAAATTTTGAGTTTTTTTTTTTTTTTTTTTAAAGGCTTTGAGAAGACCGCGTGATATCGAATCAGCGTTAAGCGGGGTCTTACTGTATACACAATTAAATGATTTCTAGATTGAGCATACCCATACAAAACTCCAAAGACAGTAGTGATTCAACCTCGGCGCGGGTTAGCGCCTTGGCACTTTTCAATTTGACTACACTGCTACCTCGTTACTATTACCATCATCTTAAGAGTGACCTAAAAGAGGCCAGATGACCGAGCGGTCAAGGTAACAGCCTACCGCTCTGAGGGACCCAGAATCGAATTCGGACGGGTCGAAAAATTCCCAGGAATTTTTCAGGGTAGTCTTTTTTTAAATTATTTCAGTGAAAGAACAATTTTAATATCCAAATTGAAATTAAAGAAAGTTATTTGAACTCAATTATTTTATTAAAATTAAACTGAATCTAATTAATAAAATTATTTAAAAATATACCACCTATTACATTACCCCTGGAATCGGCTTACTCACATATGTCACATACATTTGACATGAGATTATTAAAATCTTACGCCACTCCTTGTTCTGTACATACAACCACTAATTATATAAAAGAAAATACCGTACATAATTTTTTAAATTGATGAACAAATGAAAAAATATTGAATATATAAAATTTTAAGTTAAATAATTAAAAGAAGTAAATACGTGAGATATTTACAGTTGTAATATATAAGATTTAAAATATTGCAATAAGAAGGGGAAAATTAACTTTCGTACCGAAAATCATGGCACATTTACATAAGATGCTCCTTATTCTAATTAATTTTCAGATTATAAAAATGAAATCAAAGTCGTCAAAGATACCTTAAGTTCATATTTAATAGATATAATAATTAATAATTTAAATTAACCAATGTCTATGTATGGTTTTACGGGATATTTTTCAGTTTCTATTATAATTCAATTATTTATGAATATCAATAACAGATGGCACTGCATGTCAATTCCACTATTCACTGCAAAGCGAATAGTGAAACTATTTCTGCTTTTAATGCTTTTCCAGTATTATTTAAATTTTAATCGAATATTTATAAATATTTTAAAGTAATTTATTAAATTTACTCTATAAAATCGTTTTTATTTTAATATGTCGCAAGAAAATTACAATTAAATAATGCCATTTTCTTAGACGTGTGGAAAATTGTATGAATTACAAATTTAAAAATCCATTAATGAAAAATTATACTGTAAATTAGTATTACATAAAGTGTCATTTAATTAAAAGACTGTCTGATTGTTTTGAATGTTAACTGAAAGTATTAAAAAGCATTGTTTAAATGGTTTAAACTATACAAACTTTCGAAATGAAAGACAAATGATTTTTTTTTCTTAAATCAAAAATTGTTATTCTCAAAATATATTTTCTATAAATATTATTCTATTTTTAAAAAAAAAATAATTATTGTATTTGGTAAAAAGTAACAATAAGTATTTAGATGAAACTATTTAACACTTTTTCGCTTACACAGACCATAAAGTAGCGCATGTATTGAGAAGTATCTCGGTAATAGTTACCCTATTAACATTATTATTGAATATAACGCAATGCTATTTTAAAAATTAATTATACATAATTTATATAATTATTTAAAATATATATAATTATTTGAAAGCATTGTATTATATTAAGAAAATAATAATTATCGAATGGGACTACTCATCTTTCTAATAATGACTAGCTAAGCTTTACCATAACATAAAACTTCATTTGCATTTTAAGAAAATTACTCATCATTAAATTATCTTTTATTATTTATAAATATTCATTGTCCAGGCAACGTCGATAGATTATTTCATCGGACCATATGTTTTACTTAAATTGAAATGCAAGATTAATTTTGTTTTTTTTTTCTTCTCCGATATGTTGAAACGATCTTAATTCATTCATAATTTTTTTATGAATAAAAACAAGATTGTAAAACTCTAAAGGCTGTTATCAGCATGCAGTTGTAATCAGGCATGAAAAATGGAATATCATTATTATTATTTATATATAGTTTACTATTTTAAATGAATTTAAGATGTTAAAAAAGGAAATAACATTCTGAAAAGAATATAAAGATATCTAACAATATGGAAGAGTTAAGAAGTGACAGGATATTCAGAAGGAATTTGAGAATCTTAACAACTATTTGGAGAAACGGTCATGCAACATTTAATAGACGGTATGTTATTTGAACAATTACAAAATAAAAATAGAAACATTATTGTCTTTAACATTAGATTTCAGTTTTGAAAATCTTCCGATAATATCAATTTATTGAACCATGCAAACAAACATTACAATAATGCTAAAAATATTGTAAATGTAAACGAAATTTTATTAACATAGCTTATATAATTTTATCACGTTTTAAAACAATAAAATTGTACAAAAGTCCGCATAGATTTTACTGGTGTTTTGTCTCGTCTCAACTAAATTCTTAAAATTACATCACGATCTGTTTTTAATCATATTATCGATGAAAATCTGATTTGTTCTAGACTATACAAATACTTCTCTTTCATTTTATAGCAGTGATGGATTTATCAAAGCTGATATAAAATGACAGAGATTTTTAGTAGTGATGGCAGATCCATCAATGTTATAAAATGTACAGTACAAGCGAAAATCTAAGCGTGACGAAAGTTATATGAATCTTACAATATTTTAGAATACCAACATTTTATTAGTAACTGCTTTGAAATTTTTTCTTATTCAATAATTGTTTAAAAAGAATATTGATTATTTTTAATCCACGATAAGCTACGTTCGAATTAAGATCTATATATACCAGTATTTTCCTATTATTAGTTGGGCAATGCGCCTGTTGAAAATTCTTTGAGAGTTTTTCTCGATTAAAACATTAATTGATGTTCTTGAATAACCTTAAGCTATTTGTTACTAATTTATCTATCGTAAGGTAAAATTTATATCGCATGCCAATTTTTCTATAGCTTTTAGCATGGCATTTTCTATTTCCAATTTTGTTTTGAGTCGAACGAATCTATAAAATTTTTAATTGAATGATCATTAGAAATAATAGAAACGTAGTATTTGAATGGAATAAGCTTCTTATAATAAAAAAATCTGATTTTGAACAAAGCTAGTGTATGTTTGTTAAATTAACAAAAGCAAATAAGCAATTAAAGCAGTAATTACTTAAAAAATGATCGTGCGTTAAACCCTAGATAAACTTTTGCACTAGAACACCCTAATCTACTTATGTCCGTATTCCCAAAAAAGGATCAAGAATTAGAGTTACAGTTTAATTAACCAATAAGCGTTCACGTACTAAAAGTAAAGTGTAATTGGTTAACTTTAACTTTACTCTTGATGCTTGATTGTGAATACAGCCATTAATCTCTTATCACTATAATCTTAGTATTTAATGCATAATGTTTTCCAAATTTAATAAAATGATGTTATCCCTGCAAACTTTCTTATAAGCGATAAGTGTATCTCACAGCAAATTTTTTTTGCATACGGTTTTTAGCGTCGTTGATACTCGATAATATTTTAAAATTCTGCTTTATTTCTTTCATAATTCTAATAACGTAGCACTGATAATGGTCAATGTATTATAAAGCCATTCTGTATCTTCTGCGATAACATTATTCTTGTTAAATTTTAAAAAATGATCGGATTTTATTGAAATATTGGCACTTCATAATATGAAACTGCTTCAATCTTTGTTTTTTAAACTAATTTTCATATATTAATGTAATGAATTCGTTAAAACACACCTACATGTTTATAAAATGAAACAATTAATAACTAAACATTATTTAATTAAATGCAGAACTTTTTCAAGATGCTTACTTCAACACAGAAGGATATGCAATAGTTGCTTCGATATGATTATTTCGATAAACCGAATGAAAACTGAGAAGACAGAATTAATTCGATCTTGATAGCTGCTTCAACTTTTAAACAATTCCATGAATACCGAAATAAGCCAGCAATCTTCAGATATCATTATCAAATATTAAACTAAGAAACTATATAAAAATGTTTCGAAGTATTCGAAAACGCAGAGAATCTCTTGAAATCTTGTTTCCGTTTTGTATACGTACGTTTACTACTTTAAAATTAATCTCAAATATGAATCTTGATAATTCTTGTAATAGATTATTATTAAATTAAAAATTGATTCGTGTTGTTTTCTTAATAAGTTGATCATTATCAGTATTATTCAATTACTTTAAGTTTTATATTTAATAATATTTCATATACATTATTACAACTTGAATTTCTTATGTGGACTAGTAACAAGTGTTTTAAACTACAATAGCTAGATTACATTATTTTAAGAAACATTTTTAGTATTATTTAGAGAGAGAATTATTCTCACGTTTAAAATGAATGAAATCGTTGAATGTTAGTTTTCGTGTTTGATAAATCAGATGAATGCTTTTGTGGTCGAAACAGAAGGTAATTATGAAGATACGGTCGTTGAACAATAATAAATTAAGATATCAGAATTACCCATAGCTTCAGTTAAATTTTAATTTCATAGAATATTTGATATATTTGTTGATTCCTAAAGAAAGATTTCGCAGAATAGTCAGGGAGGGAAGATGGTCATAAAGACTATTTTCGGGACTATAGCCTATACATCGATATTTTCGATAATAAAAATTACTTTTTAAATATATTTTCTTGTCATTTTAGTACATTAACTTAATGAATTAAATAAACGTTATAAATTTTTAAAAAATTAAGCCTATAACATATTGTTTCAGTTCTAAGATTTTGAAATCGAATTAAATTTTTTAAGAAAGAAACTTTTAAAATTAATTTTATGTTTTGATGAAGGAAAGGCAGAAAAACTATACAAATTTCACGAAATAAATGACGTTTTAAAATGCTATTTCTCTGCTCTTCTGATATACAATAACATTTCTTTTAATGCCGTATCATAATGTGTCCAAAGTAGTCTAAAGTAAGTGCTCGTTACTAGCAAAGCTCGATTGAACTGATGGATTTTCTTCATTGTCGATACGGGTTGGATCGACCTTTTCCCATTATATTTTAACCATATTAGTCGATTTTATTGAAGATCAAGTTCATTCATTTTGAGCAAAATCAAGGTCGATAATGCAGTTCATAGTGTATTGGTGCTTGCGTCAATATACTAAGAATTACATTGTGAAAAGGGCAATAAGGGTTACGGTTTTTCTAGGAATATATTTTAGTTGTTTAAAAATATATCACTATAATATATAAATAAATAAATCATTAAATAAGCTACAAATTCTTCATAACTGTTTTATACTTACTGAGATATTAAATTAACTAAAATTACTATATGTTGAAAATATTCATATAAATGCCCATATTTTTAAGGATCTTTAAGTTTTATATTTTTAAGTTTTTCCATACAATTTTAGAGTTTTGTGTTGTTATCTAAGGACTGTTATCTACCAGTCCCAACATAGCATAAAATTTAAGCTTTTGGGCTTCCCACCAATTATAAAGTCCAAGAAATGGATAGTAAAGGTCCTTATAATTACAAATATAAAGTCACTGTAAGGAATCAAGTTTAGTTCTTTTTCATGTAGTCCTATAGATTTTAACTATACATAAAAAAGTTTTAGTGAATATAGGAATTTTTTATTATTATTAATATCGTTATAAAAAACGCAAATTTACTTTCCTCTTTTTGTACAAGGTCATATCAGTGTGTAGGATAATTTGTTAACATTTCTACACACGATTATTCTACATACATATATTATGATTTAAAGATTTTGCGCACATTTATTTTCCGAACATATATAAAATCTGTAATAAAAAATTGAATGGTTTGTCTTATTAATAAAATAATATAAACTAATAAATATGAAAAGTAAATGGACCGAAAATTATGTCTCTTAAATTTTATATTTTATTTTAGACGAGTTTTTAAGATAACTTCAAATTTAAAAACTGTGTGTTTTTAAGAATTTAAAATAACTTCTCCTCTCTTTTCCTAATTATAAAATCACGCAATATCTTGTTTTTCAACTATAAAAACGCTGTTTAAATGAGATTTAGCTTCCTATTCGAAAAACTCACTTAAACTTATAGGGAAATGCTCACTCAGAGAACTCACTTAAACATCTTTTATGTTTCTTTTCATATTATTAAAGTATTTTCTATAAATATTAATATTGGATCATAAAAAAATTGTTAGGTTAATTATATTTCTTTCATACATTAAGGAAATGAAATTATCAAAATTCATTGGAAAAAGTTCTGTTATGGACATAGTTAAAGAATTTTAATTAAATGATTAAAAATAGAATTGACGTATTTTCTTTAATTATATCTTTTAACACAACAGTTTTATGAAGTGGGATTTAAAATATATAAATATAAATTATTATTTTTAACAGTAATTGTTTAAAAGGAGACTGAGCAGTTATCTTACTGTAATTGAATTTATAATACTTATTTAATGAATCATAAAATTATATATGAAATTTATAAGAATATATTTACTACTCTATCATTAAGTTATTGTCAAGGCTTCAATTATCCCACGCTGAATCGCATCTATACATTATCTTTAAATAATAGCGTACGAATCGAGCAGATGCATTGAAAAACTAAACTAATGGAAAACGAATGAACTTGATAAAATTGGAAGAATTGAAGTCATTTTTCATTTCGGTTAACGATGAAGGTCAACATGTGATGCTCCGACCTTTCCAGTTCATAGAGTCCATAACAATGGTATTCTCAAACATGTCGGTCGATTTTTATGACACTATTAGGTCAGAGAACCACGAACAGCACCGTGTTAATTGCGAGAGGGGAGGGAATAACCATTCCCTTCGAATTTCCTAAGGCCTTTACGAGACCTCATTTATGAAATTTCCTCCATAGTGCACCTACCTGTTATAATTTTCTCCATTTTATGGTCATATTTTTTGAAAGTTGTGTCGCCATCAAGTGGAGAAAATTAGTATTATATCAAAAATACCGATATATAACACATTTTCCTGTTTGATAATTCGGTTTGGTGAGTATTACATTTTTATTTTGTCTTTTAATTAAACATTTTGTTTTATTATAAAATGTATAAAATGTTAATAAGGTCTGTTAATTTTTGCTATATTTATATATAATTATAAAATAGAACTGTTAAAAAAGAATAAAATTTTAATCTCCACCGTTTTAAAAGCATTTAAATTAAAGGGGAAATAAATTAAGTGTGGGGAAAACTTATATTTTAATCCTAAATATAACAATAAAAAATTAGAGTCGTTGATGTCTAGGCCTAGAGGTCTAGTTTATTTAAATCTGGCCGGTAAAATATATATGTAAATATCATCAGCGAGTGAACTTTTGCTCTTTCATTCCATATTTCAGGACTAATAAACTTGATCGTTTCTGCTTGTCAAAATAAAATATTTTTAATTAAGAATTTCTTAATATGGATATTTTAATTATAAGCATATTTTACACGGTCGACTGTTCCTTTAATCGGTCGGTAACAAATACAAATTTCTTGGAATGATTAATTTTAATGGGATAGAAATCGTTTATGAGTATATAATGAGCTGAATAAAACGAAAAATAGAATAAATAAATCCTTTTATAAATTTTTTACATATCGGTTCCAACTTAAAATATGCTTATAAATGATTTTAACATATAATTTTTAAAAAGATAAATTTATTTAGTAAAAACTTAACTGATTAAACCGGCATCTTACGATTTAATTTGGAAAATAAATTAAATTTTTTACTATAACTCATTAAAAATAAAAAATAACAATTATTTAAATGATAAAAATGTTGATTTTATATATATGTGCGTATGTATGTGTCTGGAGCAAACCTGTACATTAAATAATAAAAGATGTAAATAATTTAAGATATTTAAATTAATAAATGAGATAATTTCATTAAAAAATATATTTCAAATTCAAAATGCATTTCGAATTTAATTATATAATTATTTTTATAAATAAATTCAATTTATACAGATTTTATTTTATTTTTTAATTGAAGAATTTTATATAACAATTCTCCAATACGCGTTAGCGATAGCGAATATAATATCTTTTTATGTCTTGAATTTTTAAAATATTTCATGAATGATTAATTTATACTTCACTGAATTTTCCTCCAAAAGAAAAAATTTATCTACTTATATATGTACAGATAAATTCGAGGAAAAAATCAACATTTATGCAAGGAATTTCTTATTAAGAATTGAATTATTAATATTATAACTGAAATTTAATTAATTTTAACATTACCAATGAATTACTCCATATAATATATGTCAAAGTACACGCTAAGTTTTTACAAGAAGTGATTTAATAAATGAAAAAGTAATAATTTATACACAAAGATATATTTTTTGTATGCATGCGTAATATATATATATATACACACATACATTTCTTAGAATATATTTAAATTGCTTTATTTATTAGAGCAGAAATTTTAGAAATGTGAATTATTTCGGTTATATACAGATACAGTCACTTTTAAAAGATAAAAAACTGATATTTGCAGAAGTAATAACAATAAAGATTTATATGGAAAACCAATTGTTCAATAAGAAAACGTTCTCTGAAGCATGCAAATACAATTGTCCACGACTTAAAACTAAATTATATTTACATTATAATGATATATCAAAAATAAAAATTTTAATTTCCCTTCAAATATAAGCAAGATATTGATAGAAACTAAGGTTTTAGAAATCCATACAATTTTATATATCTAATATACCTTATAGCTTATACACAGCTTGTGATATATAAACATGGTTATGTAAATTATTAATAAATTATAATTTAATCCTAACTTAAATGCTTACTATGTAGAAAATTAAATTTTTTTTATAACTTATGAAAAATTACTCGAAAACTCATTATGAGAAAAAAGAAATTAATGTAATTATTGCTATTATTAATCATTTATTAGGATTTTCCGATATATTTTTAGTTATAACTATTTATTTGTAATCTGTAGCATATATCAAGTTATAATTATATGTATGTTATTTTATCATTTTAATTATAATAATTTGATTTATATTTACAATATATTAATGATAGATCTTACAGTAGAGCTAAATTATTAATAAAAACTTTTATTAATAAGTTAAAACACTTTATAAATAATTATATTAATTGAATAGGTCTTGATCGTATTTTTGAAAGAAAATCAGTATTAATTCTATTTATTGTCCACTCATTAATTTGTAGAAATTCTATCTCTATATTAAGAGTAGTTCCATATGAAATTTTGCCTGCATATGGCATTTCATTTTAAAATTTATAATTGTTTCGAGTTACTATATTGATATAAATCATAAGACAGCAAGTAAACAGGAATAAAATTTTAATATTTTATATAAATTCTGGAGATATTACTTGAATTAGCTGTAAAAATACAATAGCCTAACGTTACACAATAATTCCTGATTGATATGAGTTGGTAGTATATTTGAATCGAATATTTGATATTTGTATTTAATGAATTAAATGGAGAGAATCTTAAATTTTTAAACTAATTTTTACAAAATTATATAGACATACGTTTATTAATAACGTTTGTTATATTTTCTTAATATCAGTGAATTAATAATTCAGTAAAAGTTACTATTAACTCATAATTACGCTTATTATAAAACATTAAGTCATACAAAAATTAAGAATAACATTTCATTAAAAAATTTCTATTTTTTTTTTCAGTGAAAATCCAGTTTATTTTCATTATTTTAATAAACATATTTTACATATAAATGTTTGTTTTAATACACTAATAAAATTGCTAAATTAAATTTATAATTTTATAAACTTAATTATAATCTGAATAAAATTCTGATTCTTAATGAAACAAATAAAAATTAAATTGTAAAAAAGGGGGGATTAAATCAACGCTTTCATCGTTGACTTCATAATCAAAACGCATTACAATAAACCGCAAGTAAGGAAATATCTAAAAGAAAAAAGAAATAGAGTACAATCTACACCCAATGTATCTTTTTTTCCAGTCATTCATTCTGTAACCTCCATTATAAAATAGGCCCATTGTTCTTGAATATTTACATTGAAATGATCAAGTTTCGATTAAATATTTTTCCTGAAATTTAAAAATGATTTTTAATACATACATATTTCTTCTTCTTCTATATTTCAGAATAAATTAATTAATAAGATTTATGTTTAGTAAGAATGCAAGTACTGATGTTTCTCACATGGGATCAAACCTATTAAAAAAGTTCTCACATTAAACCAAACCTATTAAAACTGTGGAATCCTTATAATAATTGTAGGCATAAAAAAAAACAAGTTTCGTATCAAATAGTACAGTGAACCGGATTCAATATTGGTAGGTCGTCAAAGTTTGTTTTTCAAACCAGTTTTTATACCTCATGGGCACCTTATTTATCATTCACATCCCAGAAACAAATTTAAAGACTGACTTTATTTCTTCTGTGAACAGAACGTGCTGGAACTCGATTAATAAACGTTTTACTTCAAGAGCTAAAATACTTATTTTATTATATATACAGCGATTTTATCTTTTCGAAGTAACGAGAGGAAAAACTAGAGGCGTATAATACGTTTTCAATTGAAAAAAAAAAATTCCAAAATTCTGTTATAAGGTGTTTATTAATTAGATTATTAAGAATATAATCGCCGTTAAAACATCTTAAGCAAATATGATAATGTTTTATATGTTTAAGAATGGGAAAAAATAGAAAAATTTATATCATAGTTTAATTAGAATAAAAACCATTAAAAATATAAGTAAAAATTAATGATATGTTTTGCTAGTTTAACCATTAATTTAACGTAATTATTAAAGAATAATTAGCTTTAATGTAATTGCATTGAATTATGAATAAATTATAATTTATATATCATTAAAACACTACTAATATACTGAAGATCCTTTTTAAATATTACTTTAAATATAAAGTATCTAATCAAGCATATAATGATTACGATTTCTATTATTTAAATTATAGGAATCGTGATCATTATATTCTTGAAATATATAAAATTTATTGCGCTATAATTATAGGATTTAATACTTGTACCTATATATCAAATGGTGTAAAAACCAGAAACGTCATATTATATTCATAAAAATTTTATTTCAAAACGATCGTTTAGATATTATTAATAGTTTTAAGTGATTTAATATTAAATTACACTAAAGAAAGTAATTAAGAATTTTATATCTTCTTCATTAAAATTACCTATAAATTTTAGTGTTTTATAAGGCTTACAATATGATATATAATTTATGAAATGATTTATAAAATTTAACGTGATTTATACAGAAAAATTTCATAATTTTTATATAATGGCATTAAAATTATAGACCACAATAAATTTATAACATTTAGTTAGGATTTGTGATGTTTTTAAGCTAATTATAAGTTTAAAAAATGAAATTGAAGGTATATTCAGGAGGCTTTTTCTTACGTACTTTAAATAAGTGTATAAAACTAAACGTTAACTAATTTAAATTACTATATTTGCTACAAAACCGATGACACTACGTTTTCTGAATGCGTATTCGTCTATCTATCCTTCTTTAGGCATTTAAATTTGTCACTTGTAGTTTCTCGAACAAATATTTTCAACCTTTTTATTCTAAAGTATTTCGTTTTTCAATTCAGTAAAAATGTCAAATTAAAATGACCCACAGAATTGTCAATTGGGTTGAGATCCAGACTCCTTGATAGCCAGTTAAGGAGGGAAGTTACTATGAATCGTATCAAGGATTTGATAAATGAGATCGATGACACGGATCATTTATCTTGTTGAAAAGTCTAAGAATCCATTTCTAGTTCTTAAAACGAAATAGCAATAAGTCCTATTCAAAATGTGAACAAATCTAGAAAAGATAAATGAAGATTTGTAAGGAGAAATTTTTATTTTTATCCTGTTAAAAGCTAAATACCGTCTCACGCTCGTTACAACTCTTCTCTAAAGGAACTGTTTCTTCTTTTTGTTAAGCGTTTTTACTAGAAAATAACGTAAATAAAACATTTACCACGATTAAAAGTTTAAAAGCATTTCATTTTGCAATTTTCTATTAAACTTTCAAAAACTATTTTCATGTTTATTAAAATTCTCCTTTAATAAATCACACTCGTACTCAAAATAGATGATTTTATGAATTACTGAAAATTTTTCGCTATATTATTTTATTATCAAACTTATATCTTGATAATTAATTTGTTAAATAGAGATTTTTGTTTCAAATTTCTCACATGTTGGCGAAGAAACTCGCTATCGTGTATATGGCTAAAGAAGGACAACTAGGACGTTGAACGTTATAAATGTAGAACGAATGTTGAATATGGTTAGGTCAATGCGCTTATGTCTGTTATAAAACATGAATTTATTAATTCCTTTGTGTAGTTAATTTACATCATTATGCATATCTGATCGTAAATTACAATTAAGTCTATTTTACTCCGTAGCCTAATTTAAATCCACTGAAAACATTAATACAAATTGCTAACAATAACATCATTCTTATCAATTTTATGTATTCGAAATGCACTAATGTTTGAAATTAAATAATTTACGATAACCAAAAATTATATTTTATTTCTTTCTTATTGTTACGTTCAACAGGAAAAATCTAATTATATTCTTAATTTGAAAGATTTATACTCGATTATTTTTAGTATTTATACTTCGATGTAGATTCTTGATCTATAAATAATGCAAAGAGGACTTTTCTATTTAATTAATATATAGATATTCATTATTCATGTAAAACTGTAAAATAAAATGTAATATAATAGAAGCAATTCATCAGGAAACTTGTAAATTAAACGTGCATATAATTTGAAATATAATGGGTTAATTCAATTCAACAAATAGTCTATATTTTAAACTTTTTAATTATTATTTGGATTTTCTTTTATTTTTTAATCTAATTATGTATTAATATTTAATAAGAGATTTGCTATCGTTAAGAATATTAGAGATGTTTTAAAAATTAATAATTTAACTGAGTGATAAAAACTGCATTATAGTATTCCCGAGAATACAGAAGATATTAAATATAATAATTATTTTTACCTTGGAAATTGCAGTCTAATAATTTAAATAACACTTTTAAGTAAATAAAACTTTTTCTTTACAATACTTAAAATTGACGTATTCATTTATCAGTTTGGTTTAGCTTCTGTGTAGATTATAACTTTAAATAATAGTTTTCTAAACTACAATTACAGCAATGACAACATCAAAACCGTCAAAGATAATTATAGTTTATTTTTACATGCCCAGAAAGGAGACTATTGCTATACTGTATTTAACTGCAGAATGAAAAATATAGCCTGCTGTGCTATTCGGTGGTGACATTATTATATGTTTCGCAGGTTTTTTGAACGATTCTTTCAGAACCTAAACTTAAACCATCAGAAATACTTTCGGATTGGCTTCTGGCTATACTTTTTCTTTTCCTTTAACCATAGGAAAAGTGAACTTCAGTTGCACACTTACGAGTTAATGTTTTTTTCAATTTTATTTTTCTTTACAACTCGATTTCCTACACTGATTCAAAAAAAGAAAAAGAAATAAGAAATAAGAACTTCAGTTCAATATTCTGTTATAAAGGGCAAGTAGTGCAACTAACAAGAATGTAAATCATTCGCTCGACTAATGTTATTTGTTATTTATTCACATCTAACATATTTATAATTTATTATCTTCATCTTATCCTAGTGGGCGTGATAACAAAAAAAATGGATATATAATAAATAAATAATAATAATATGTTATAAATAGGGAAAATGAGCGTATATTTTAACGTTAGGAAAACCAAGATTATTTTATTATTCCAAAATTTAATTATAAGAAAATTATCATGTAAAAGTATATTAATTAAATAAGTCATAAGATACAAATGAAAAATTATTCACGTCGCATTTTATTATGAGTTATCGATGTAGCGATCTGCAACACATATGAAGATATATAATCCGATTTGCGATTTGTTTATGATCTGCACGTTTTTTCGAGTGGACGAACCGGTTTGTAGAGGACGTTTCCTTCTCCAAAAATAAGATCTTTCGATTCATTCAATTTCATAATGAGATTTAATTTAAGCTATCATGACATCTCTACTAA
Organism: Centruroides vittatus; assembly: GCF_030686945.1. Taxonomy (NCBI): domain Eukaryota; kingdom Metazoa; phylum Arthropoda; class Arachnida; order Scorpiones; family Buthidae; genus Centruroides; species Centruroides vittatus. The sequence continues at coordinate 977,653 of NW_027122180.1, read as the reverse complement.
AGGTCTATTTTCATTGTTTGTTTACAAAAACCGTAAAGAATCCGATTAAAATAGTGTTAACATTAGTTAATTAATCTTAACATGGTTAAACTTTAATGTTATTATTTCGTAGAATTAGTGCTTTGAATATTTTATGTAAGTTTACATCATCTCAAAGATTAATTACAAAATAAGTGATAAAATAGCTATTTTTAGATTAATATGTTATTAAAAATATTTATTTTATAAACTGAAATAAAATGATAATCAAGAAAGATGAAATATAAATATTATTTTTATAAAATTTGTTATTTTATCTTCTTCACACTTCCATACACTTCATTCTAATTGTTAGTGTGAAATCGGACGTAAAAACATTATAGTTTAATTTAATTATAATCATTCAAATTAACTGGGAGAAAATTCAACTAATTGATATTTATTCGGCGACATAGCGTTAATTTATATCTTTATTTATTAATGCAATTAGCTATGAGGTAAGAAGTAAAAGTATTCATTATCTTTCACATTTTAGTAGCAGTAAATCACTAATTAGTTATGAGATCCGCCTCAAACAATCTTATGTTGTAGACTCATTAAAATTACAAACGGGACAACATAAGATTTAAAGAAATTTTCATTAAGTTATAAAAGTTTTTAATGATCTTTTTAACCAATAAGAAGCTACACATTTACAAATGATAAGCTACTTGGTAAATAGATTTTGACATAATTAATAAAACTAGTCAGTTTTTAATTCTGAATAAATTAATAATTAATATTTAATTATAATAGTTTATCTAATAATATGCAATTATTAATGATATAATAGAAATTTATGAATTATACATTTTCTTACAGACCATCCATTAATTACATGTACAGTTTTTGAGCCACTTTTGACTTTCCTCCTTGTTGTGTACAATGATGCACTTTTGGCAAATCCTCTTTAATTACGTGTACTGTACGATAGTTCATGGACCTATAAATATTAAAGAAAGGATTTTAAAAAGTTCTGCAAATATTTTCTCATTGATAGTTTATTTATATGATTAATAAATAAGCGTATAATAACAAATTCGTATGCCATTAAGACTGCTAAAAAAAAGGTCCACTTTCGAGTAGACAATGCCTCGACCCCCCTCCCCATTATATACAATGATGTACTTTCGCGACTCCTCCTCTTTAAACCGCACACGTAATTAATAGATGGCCCTTATCTAAACAAATTATATCGCTATCAAAGAAATATTTAATGAAATAGAAGGCTTGTTTTAATTGTGATAATTGTAACAATGGTGAAAAGCATTGATTATATTAATACAGTTTAAATTACTTAATTTAATTTTAACTCAAAAATCACGCCAATGTTGATATCTGAAAATAAAATTTAATTATATTAGATTTAATAGAGTTTATATATTCATGTAATTACTACTTCTTCAACTTTCTCACAATTAAGGAGAGTTGAAAGAGTTTAATTTAGATTGAAGTGGCTTTAACTTAATTAAAAAAAATATTTCACTTGAATTAAATTGTTTAATATCATTTTATTACAAAATTTTAATACAATTGAGATATTGTAGAAATTTTAAACACTTCGAAGATTAGAAATACTTTTTAATTTTATTTTACTTGGTAAAAACTAATAAGTCAAAGATCATTCGAAACATTATTTCTTATAAAAAGGCGTCACCCTATCGCTCTGGGGGACCAGAAATCGACTCAGGCGAGCAATTAATTACCCAGGATATTTTTGGAAATTCTGTCCCGGATACATCGGATTCTTCGGTCTCTGCCTAGTCGAAGCCACAATGAGTATGGAAAGGCCCTCTTAGTGCTCTTAGTAATTTACATTTGATATTAAAATATAATTTATACAAACTCAATTCAATTTAATAAACCGATTCAATTTAATAAAATGAAATCAATATAAAATTTTTGAAAGAAACGTTGGCTTCATATTTTGTGTTATATTAACTTTTAAAATGGGTATAAATCTAATATATCACACACTGCACAAATTAATAATTTTATAAATATAGTAATATAAACATTATTTTAAAAACAGTATATTCAAAATACGAAAATACTCTATTATCAAGAAAATGGTTACTAAGTTTCTTAGAACTAAGGAATTTCAAACTAAGTACTGTTTATGACGTGAGTCACTCCAAAGTGAGTCTTATCTTTAATTTTCGGCATTCAATAATGTCTTAAAAACTTTTAAATTTAGTGATGTTAACATTGGTTTTTAAACAAATGTGTAGAATGTTATATATAAGCCTGTTTTCGAATGATAAAAACAATTTTATTGTGATAGTTCTGTATACTAATAATCGGCTAGCACGGAGGGTCGAAAAATTTTCTAAAGTAGATAAGATACCATTTGGAATGACTTGCCTCGTATAAACTATATAAATATTAATGGAAAACTAAAGATAGGTATAACGTGAATAGGAATTATAACAATTGAGAGAATATAATACCATCAAACCTCGATTTAGCGCCACCATTTGTTTGCTTCTGAGATCGAGTATGATGCTAAAGTATAAGGTCTCAAACAGTAAGAATTACTATGTATAATGTAATAAAGTCTACACAGGTGGTCGCCAACCGGTAATCCGTGGACCACTAATGGTCCGCGAGAAAATTTTGGTGGTCCATGGAGATATTTGGACATTGGTTACGCGAAGTATTACGAAAGAAATACAAAATGCTTAATTGCTTTTTCTCACTCATTAGGGATTTTTATTCGAATCTAACACTAAACACGAAATGACTGTTATCATTAAATAATAATGTCAATAAATCAATAAGTAATGGGAGTGTGATTATCGTCCTTCGTGGAAAAGAGCCAAGAATCCATAAACTTATTTCAAACAAGCAGTAACAAACTTCACAGTAATTTGTTATAATTAAACAAGTAAATTTCATATTAATAAAATAAATTGGAACTTTTATGATTATTATTCTATAGATGTTTGTATCGTTAAAAAAATTCATGATGGTCCGGGGGATTCAAAATTGTGAGTTTAGTGGTCCGTGAGGTCAGAAAGGGTGGCGACCGCTGGTCTACACAACAAGTTTGAGTTTGAAACGTGATTTAGTAATAACACGGTCGTTTAAAATGTACAGTACATCTAGCAATTCAAAAACTGAAAAATTTGCTATTTAATATTTATAGGGAAGATTCGTTCACAAGTATTTATTGACGTTTTACCAGGCGCTGATTATAAAGCAAGATATCATAGTCTAGTAGCTCAAGCCCGACCGGATCATTACCTACCTACATATTTGTAAAGCAAGATAATATAATACACACGGAATTCTTTAAATTTGCTTAATCTTAGAAATATTTATCTAAAAAACTTTATTCAAAATACAGTAGCAACCGTTTAAAAATCAGTATTGTAAAAACAACAGCAATGAAAACAGCTTCGATCTATTTTGGAGCTTCTCTGCTATTTAATAATATCTACATACTGAAAAGGCGCCGTAGTCTATATCAAATGGTGTCTTATCACCTAATCCACGAAAACAGTAATTCAAAATACGCATTGAACTTTTCATACTCGTCCTTTGCTGGATTCACTATGCATAGAATGCAAAGTGGCTCTCTAGTGGTCGATTTTTTTTTTAATTCGCAATTAATGAATCACGCATTAATGAAAGCAAAGGCGTATAATTATTATTATTTTTTTTAAATGCGCACAGGACATTTTTAAACAACGGAGTAGCTTAAAACTAATTATGTAATTACATTTATTCATTTCTTTTATAACTCTAATGTCAATTTAATAATTAAAAAGTCTATAAATCTATTCAATACTTATTTTAAGAGTATATTATAAAAATGTAATTTGAAATCTCAAATTTATTAAATAATAAAATTTCATTAGTTATTTTAAATACGTGTACTGTATATACGAAGTCTCTATTAAATTTCCAGATATACTACACAAACACAAGAAATAATATCCGCATGAACTCCAATGACATTATTTTTTCAATACAAACGAAAACAATATCAATTTCCTTTTGTTTTGACGAAGAAAAAATTTGATATAACTATATTAATTTTCAGTAATACATCAACATTGCTGAATAAATTAAGCTGCAATCTTTTTAGCAGTGTTAAGTTTTAAATTCAGTTTTCTGCAAAAAAAAAAAAAAAAACGTGAATTAAACGAAAATTAATGTCTTCATTAAATTTAAAACTTTATTATAATGAATCCTTACTCGAAAGATATTAATTAAATATGTAATCTCAATGTAAAAATTTAATTGAAGAAGTCACGAAGAATGCTTGCATAGAATTGAATATAACAAAATTGCATATGAGAGTACGGTACATCTCCATACGCTCATATGCAAATCAACTCCTTCTGTTCCTCTTTAAGAGGAGCAGAAGAGGTTGATTTGCTCGAAATTTTTAATTTTCCTTTACTGATAATATTTTAAACCTTTTTTTTTGCATAGACCTTTTCAAAGCAAGAATAAAAAATCAGTCTGATTTTTTATTCTTGCTTTGTCCGAATTTGGGAGGGCAACTGTCCTCCCTATTCCTCGTCTCGTAGGTCCATGAGAGTAAAGAGACGTACTGTACTGTACATTTAATCAGTAGTATGACTATTTTTCAGAGTATAAATAAAATATGAAAAAAATTTTTGATGAAATGATGTGATAAGAATTATGTTAATTGAAAAATGTAACTTAATCTCTTATGATGTAACTTCATATCATTACTGTTTGTTACTTTTTAATTATATTTTTAAGTAAAGTTAAAGCTATAGAGCATTCTCTCTGCGAACATATTATTATTATTATTATTGTAACACATGTTTCGATTAAAGCAGTTTGCATAATGAACAATAAACTTTGTCGAAATATATTTAAAATAATGAATCGGAGAAACAATCAGTTCACATGGAATTATATGGATAGATGAAGAAACACGGAAAAACATTTTGCAGTAATATATTTATTAGGTTAATAGTGTTTAAATCTATAATTTATATATTGCGCTGTCAACTATTAAACGTCTGATTTATTAAACAGACTTTCATCATATCACATGTAAACCGAACAGATTTATCAAGAGTATTTCTATAACTTTGTCCTATCTTATCACTGATTCGTTCGATTCGTTGCAAAAGTGAAGATACAGTCATCACTCTTTGAATGCGGTTTTTTTCGGAAAGCTGATGTGGAACCCAAATGCATTTCCACAGACTTTGCCAGTTTCTTACAAGTATTTTCGTACTGCGTCGTGAGAGAACTTCAAAATCTCTGCCATTTTGCTAAAATCTTCCTTGAGTTGGATTACACAAGAGGCTTCATTGTTCACCGGCGATAAATCTGCCACGTGGGTGATTTTCCAGGCTGAAATACCCAGATCGAAATATTACAAACCATCGATGCCACTTCTGTTCACTCAGTGCATTTTCATAAATGCCACTGATGTTCCTTGTAGTCTGAGTTGCATTTGATCCTTTACGAAACTCAAAAATAATATAGTACCCGATGTGTATTTCGTCAAAATTCATAGTGGAATGAACCACTCAATCAGGTAGAAAAATGCGACACCCTGTCTCAATGTAGTAGTTTCCATTATACGTACGCAAAGTAAGGTGCACTGATAAATGGACAATATAGTTGACATAGTTTTATAGTTGACAACCAATAGTAAGATCAAAGCTAGAGGAAAACAATTATTGCATTAATAATGGGAGATAATACAAGGATAGAAAAATGTATAGAAAGAAATTCGAACCGTTACTTGTTCATATAAGTACAGTATATTATGTAACAATTTTAGTTATTCTTCGATTTTTACCATTTAATTCCTTTTGTTTTCGGTGTAAACATAAAAAATAAAACATAAAATATCGAAATAAAATTAAAATAATTTAAATTAACTAATATTTGAGATGTTATATAATTCTGTTAAGTAAAAAGAAGGAAGTAGGCCTACAATAAGATGAAGCCAATTATGATTTTTAAAAAATTTAACCATTTTAAAATTCAAAAATTGTTAAAATCTCGATAAATAGTAATGATAGAATAATAAAACAATAAAATCATATGGAAATTTCAATCAGAAGACATGTGGGATCTTGTAAAAATAGAACATAATTTATTTGAAACAGAATTATAATAATGTCAGGAAATTGATGAATTATGAAAAGATAAGAACTAAATAAATGATGAATCTTAGCAATATCGAGTTTCTGTTAATGTGATAAAAACAGTTTAATCAAATAATGCATTTACAATACTTTTAAGCAATAATAGTAAGAATAATTTATGAAATAACGGATAGTTTTATTATTCTACATTTGTAAAAATTGGCGATATAATCATTTCATCGCTGATAATCTGTGAAATTTCTAAATTCGATACGTTATTTTAACTTGTGAGACAGATATTCTGTTTGAACAATGTTACTCCATCAAAATAAACATAATTAATACAAGCCTATGGCTATTCTATTGTTTATCTCTACTAGATTTGTTATTTTTGTTTCTTTTTTTAATCTTTTATATCCAAACATATATTGAGAGAGATAACAGTATTGAATTTTTAAAGGAATAATTTAGTAATAGTTTCGAAAGACTTAGAAATTTTATTTCCGATTGTTGCCGAATAGTGAAATTTTTAAAATCATCGATAACAGTAAAAATGAATTTTAAAATATATGAAATAGGCGGCCATAGACTCAGGCGGTTAAGATGTCAGCCCAGGGGTCGGCAACCTGCGGCTCGCGAGCCACATGCGGCTCTTTGGATGTGAAGCTGCGGCTCTTTAGTTCCATACGCAAATATTATTTATACGACCTCCTTCTTCACAATAAAGTGCGATGGCTTTCGAAAGGTAAGGTGTTGAAACGTTTCGCTTTGTGCTTGAATGAAATAAATACATTCCTAAATGAAAAAGGCATTAATCACCCTGAATTAGAGAACAACAAATGGTTGCAAAAATTTTACTTTATGGTGGATATCACAGCGAAATTAAATGGGCTGAATCTAAAACTGCAAGGAAAGGGAAACCCAGCCTATGTTTTGGTAGAAGAATTGGTTTGTTTTGAAGAAAAATTAATTCTTTTTGCAGAAGATATTCAGAGCGGTAAATTACTTCATTTTCAATTTCTAAAGCAATATCGCGATAAAACCAGTGCAACTGTTGACACGAATTACTTCAGCACAGTTATAAAAAAAATTAAAGATGAATTTGCTGACAGATTTGAGCAATTCAAAACCAACAAAACCACTCTAGCATTCATAGTAAATCCTCTTAACACAAATAGTAACGAAATCCACATTGAGCCATTTGGAATTGATACTGGATCTCTAGAAATGCAATTGATCGATTTAAAAAGTAAAGCTTTGTGGAGTGGAAAATTTACAGAGTTGAAAAGCAAGTTGGAAGAGTTGGAGGTCCAGAAATGTATGTACGTAACGCAACAAAAGTGCACAGCTTTAAAAGAAATGCCGCGACTTGAGGCACTTATATTCGACGCATGGAATAGTCTTCCAGATTGCTACAGTGAGGTGAAGAAGTTGGCATTTGGAGTGCTGACTATCTTCGGATCGACATATTCGTGCGAGCAAGCGTTCTCTTGCATGAATATAATTAAAAGTAAAGTAAGAAGCCAACTAACAAATGAAAATTTAGAATCGTGTCTGAAACTTAAAACAACAAGTTATGAGCCAAATTTATCGAAACTTTCTAAAACCATGCAAAGTCAACGCTTCCATTGAATTTGTTTGCTCAATTGTTTGTTATTCAAGTACAAGTTAGTGTTGTAAGTAAATGTTTAGTTAATAATAAAGACCTTTAATGACAAATTAAAAAAAGCAGAAGAAAAAAAACACAGAACACCAGGTTTTGGGTTACACCCCAGCATACTTAAGTAAATGTTTGATTGTTTTAATTTTTTACTTAAATAATAAGTAATTATCTAATAATGCCATATATATATTATCTAATTTCTTGTGAAAAACACTACTTATATATGAATAAATAGATTAGTCTTTTTTTTTTATCAAAAAACTTTATTTATGCAAGTACTATTTATTGTTGGCAAGAAAAAATTTTGTGGCTCTTTAAAAACATTGAAATTTTGTAAATTGTAATTTTTGACTCTTCCGACTCAAAAGGTTGCCGACCCCTGTGTCAGCCTATTGCAATTTAGATTACATACCGAACTTTAAAATATAGCTTCAGAAATAAATTACAGTTTTTATAGTAGTATTGAACAGTTTATACGTATATAATACTCTATAACACGTATGTGACTTTCTCCAGATTATATTTATATTAAAAATACAAAAGATATTGGCATTCGAATGATATTTATGCAAATTTGCATCTTGCTATATCAAAAGAATATATACTATGAGCTAAATTTCTCTATTAAAATTTAAATTCGATATGTACAGGTACAGATTAAAAAATATAGGCTTATTTATTAATTATCTATTTAATGATTATAATTAAACAGCTGAAAATGATCGAAGGTTTACAACTAAATAATTAATGATATTTTTTATACTTCATTTTTTAAAATGGAATATTAAAAAATATAATTAATTATTTAAATGTGAACATCCGTCATTCGAACATAAATATATTTATATCAGAAGAAATTTCTGTTCAAATTGCATTCAGTTTTTTCAACATTTAAAAAGAAATTTCATTTTGAAAAGCTGGTTTCATTTTCATTTATTGAATTTGTAAATAAACTTTAAAAAATAAATTGTAGTGTTTCTATCAAAGAATTATTAATTTTTTTACAATAAATAATTTCAAAGATAAGCAATAAACAATAATAAATGTTTATTATTTTGAAGAATTGCTACAGATTAATGACTTCAATCTTTAATTCAGACGGTAATTTGAAACTGCATTTTTAATCATATATATTATCAGAAACTTAAATGAATTACAAAATATTATTATTAAACCTACTACTTACTATTTATCGCTGGCATCAGAACCTTGCTCCATTCCATGTAAACTTGAAAAACAATGATTATATCTTACGTTTTACAACTTAATTATAGGAATATAACTTTGAATATAGGTAACGCATTAGTTATCTTATTTCTATTTATTGTTTATTCGGCATTTGATTTTAAAATTAATGTCTGTGCGTTTGTAATGTAGTCATAAAGTTACATTGATTTATATCTTATAAAATTTATTATGTTTTAATACTCTATTACAAAAACGAATTATCATTTGACGTTGATTTAATATAGATTTTAGATATATTAGATTATTATTTTATTCTAGTCTCTGATTAAAATTTTTGTTTCTAGAATTATTTTTAAATTTTTAGATTTTTAGAACTTTTAGGTTCTAGAAATATGATTTATTATAGTATGATTTCTTTGCAATACCACATATTTATATTGATTATACTTTTATAAATGAAATATTATGCTATTTAATAAGTGAAGACTTTAGGGTAAGAACATTTTAGCTCAGTTTCTTTGTTAATCATTGTTGAATGTCTACAAATATAAGGCAGATATAATTTCCAGACTCGTGACCCATAACTTCTAATAGACAGGTCTATCAACCTCTAACATCATTAATCATTTGTAATATGTTCTAAAATACAGAGCAAATTTTGAACTTTAGAGCAATTTACCTAGAAACTTGAAAAAATGATTTAACATGCTCTTACTTCAAGGTCTTCAACGTATTTACTTATTGAAGTTATATTCTTAATTCCAAAATTTTGAACTTTGTATTAATAATGTAAATCTAATGTAAAATTTTCTTTTTGTTTTGTTTCCTAATTGAATTTTTTTCTGTGGAATATCTGAAACTAATGGCTATGATGTCTACGATCCGAAAAAATCGCATTTACTAAATTTTAAGTCAGATATTATATATTTGTTATCCAATGTATGTTAGGCTCAAAGATCAAAAGCGTTCAATGAACAGAAAAACGATCATAACGCATTGGGGTATTACAGAAACTGCTATAGCAAGAATTTTTGCATCCCGGCCGCTTATAAAGAGCCACGTTGAGTTCAGAAATTTCTAAAATGCCCTGAGAAATTGGTTTCGGCACTGCTAAAAAAATAACTACAACACGTTCCAACATTATTAAACATAATACAACGCGTTGTTGAAGAAACAATACGTGTCACTTTCATCACACACTCATACAGCAATCTGCCACCTTAATGAGGTTATAATTAAGAAAGAACAGCGGAGCCAATACAAACTCAACTCAGTCATTCATCAGCTTTGATCTGATGCGATCAAGAAACACATCAGTTGGTCCTGCTTGAGCGATTCTATGCTCGCAATGAGTTTACAACTGCTGACAACAACTTCATCGACCTAATGTGCCCTCTAGTAACTAGAGTGAACTAGTCTCTAGTTCACTTCGGTCAGTCTCAATTATAACGTCTGGACGAAAGAGGGCTTTGTAATCTCTATTGTGAGAGATACTACATTGATAAAAAGTGCAAATGTCCTTCGAAAGATATCAACATTAACTTTAAGTGTCGTTCTAACAGATGCTGCAAAAAATAACTGAGCTTGACAGTTGATTATTATAGATGTTTAGTTGTATATCCTGAATTCTTTATATGCTACTACAGATAAACAAGAAACGACTATGACGCGCTGTGGTATGTTGATAACGCTGGAACGCGTTGCAATAATTTTTTAAGTCACAATACGAATTTCGCATTAATGATGCAGTTTTAAATTGTCAGGACTCGTCGTGGCTCTTTATAAGCAGTCAGGATGCAAAATTTTTTGTTGTGGCCAAACGCTCAATGAGCGAAAAACGTTTTTCGCTCATTGAGTGTTTTCCATCTTTGAGTTTAACATATATCGAATATACTAATATCTTCGTTGTTGTACAGTACATACATATATGAGAGCTATGCTTAAGTATTTAATAAAAATAGAAAAACCAGCAGTTTCTGAACAAATGACATTTCAACTTGACTTTTTGAAAATTCTTTTAAATGGTTGTATTTTAAATAATTTCTCTCAAGTTATGTTTTTAATTTAAGTAGTATACAGTTCTGTTATAAGAAAATGATATTTAAATTTAGTTATTAATTTGTCTTCTTTATATTAAAAAATAAAGAATTTAATGTATGTAAATTGAATAAATTCTTTCGAAATTTGCTGTTTTGTTTTGGATTAATGGATGTTTTGAATGTTTTTCTGAAATTTAGTAAACTGTTTAATTCAAATTCTTTATTATTGTAACAGTGAAAGATATGAATCTTTATAAAATAAACCCTTTATATGTGAACTGATTTCTGAATAAGTCCATGATTAAATGGCCCAAAAATTTTAAGTGTTGAAGAATTTAAATTTAAAAAAATATATTTTGATATAAAATTTTCATTATTAATTTTAATAGTTGATAATTATATAATGAAACAATAATAAATATTTTAGATTAGTCGAAAACAGTGCTAATAATGCCAACATAAAAATTCTTTAGAGAATAAATATCATTTATGGAGCAAGCAATTTATATGTTTTTTCTTTTTGACCATTTACTACATAAAAATTTTATTCACAAATTAAAATAAATGACTAAAGAAATTGAATATTTAGAAAATATCAAAAAATATCTGTAGAATACAAGTTTTCTATATAAACTGGAAGCAAGCTTTAACGTAAACAAATGCGTCAATCTGATCATAAAGAAGACCTACAGATAGAATCTAACCTCGGTTAACGCCCAAGAATATACAATCACACCCAGAAGCGTGCTACGGAGACGACGTCAAAAAGTCCACTTGATCAGTAATTTAGGCACGCGTATCTCATTAGCGGCATTGACTTCCACTCCTTATACTCTAATCGTACAGTCATCTCTCGTTCGTGTTTAAACTCACTCATCTGGTAAGTGTTAGCTTATTATCAAGCTCTTTTGACATTTATGAAAGCTACCGGACTTAATGGAAAACGAACATAAGATTAATTAATAATCATGAGGTTTCACATGCGTTATTCCAATATTAAAAACTTGGAAAAACTTTATTAAGAAAATCTCGAACTTGATATACAAATATTAATCATTCATTTAATCCCGCTTGTATTTAGTATAAATTTAGTAAAGAAGAATCCGAATGGAACCAGTTCTTAAGTTGAAACCGGATCGTGTTAATGATTTCTGAATGTATAAATTAAGTAATAATTATCGTTTTAATTTATTTATAATCCCGTTTAATGTTCTCTCCGCGAGTTAATAAAAACGTATTAAATTATTCCCACCTTAATTATATATAAAGATAATGGGTTGAAAAAGAAAATTGATCATTTTCAAAAGCTCGAATCTCTAATATGTTGATATCGATTCATAATTGCTTTCATTTATGAAAATGTTCTCATGAATAACATGCCGTTAACCTCTATGTATTTCTGGTCTTTTAAAAACCATTTAAATGCCACGAATTCAAAAACAAACAAGACACGAATATCAAAAAGGCACAAATGTCAAGATCGTTTATGTTAATTACACCTAACGCTTGAATATTTTCAACGTTATTTCTCATTTTTACATTTTACCCTACCTCTTTAATAGTTAGATTTTTAAAAAGGTATTTAATATTACGACGAAGAATATTGATTTTTATGCGAGAAAACAAATTTTATGTAAATAGTCTATATTAAAATTTTAAACGGAATAATTTCTAAGCATTTACAAATATTTAAAAATTGTAAAAAAGGGCCGTGTTATATTTTAATTTCTTTTTGAAAAATAAACATTTCAAATAACAACAAAACGTTCAATCCATGACGAAAAGTAGTAATGATTATTGCTAGTTGAATTATTTTGAAGTTAATATTGAATTAATAATAAATTATTTGATTGTTCTTATTTTTAAAATAAATAAATGTAGTCTACGGTCTAAAATCGGAAAAAAAATATTAATTTCGGAAAATATTTTATCCTATTTCTTTATATAATAACGTAAGTGATTATGTAATAAACGGACATGTAAATAAACTTATTACCATATAGGAAACAAACGAATTATTGCTTCTTAACACAGCATGTATCTCTGATTCTGTTATCTATTTCATGTACAATATTTGTATAAAAATCAGGAGACATCTAATGTATATCTAGCAAAACTGTGATGAAAGAAGATAAGAAATGTAAGCAAACATATAAAACTAGATCTATCATATAAATAATATATTCAGTAATTGTTTTAACTGATACGAAATATACAATTTAAGATCGAAGTAATTTGAGATTTCTTAATTTGTGTTCCAATATTCTCTTTTGCATTTTTATCAAACGAAAATTTATGCAGAAGTGATAAAAAGCATTTAAGAGATTAATATCTTTCACTGGTAATTAGTGTTTATCTAGATTCTAGAAAGTAGGCTGATGAATCATCGGATCTTAATTGTCTTTTCTTTTTTTAAAATCAAAAAAATTTGTACGCAGTCAAAACAATGACTAATGCATTCATGCATAAGACAATTGTATGATTGCGTTAGATAATCAAACAATTGTTTTTTATGTATATTTAGATATTTAATTTAATATGTTAATTTTATTTTCATTACTTTTATGTATTTTTAATATAATTCATGTATGAGGACATATAGGTTAAGTGTTTTTTAATCCTGGTTTCATTGTTTTTTTTCCTTATTACTAATTATTTTTTTAATTTTATAAACGTGATATAGAAGATAACATTACACAAATGAAAAGGATTTCATATTTTTTAAAACCACTTGGCATATGAATATACTGATAATTTAACTTATAAATTCAAGCTCCAAATGTCATATGATTGTATTTTTAAAACGTATAACTTGAGTTTTTTTTACTTAATTAATAATTAAAAATAAATAATTTTGAATTCATTCGATAGGTTTGCTCTTTTCTTATCATTTTCTTATAGATCTGATTTTCTAAGTAAAATTGAAAGAAAAATATATTGATTTTATACTTAGACAATTAAACTATTTGATATCATAAATTACAGAAGAAAGAATTTGATATAAAGCTTCTAAAATTATTATATATTAATATAAAAATCAATTTTATAGAACGAAAATTTAAAAAAGATGTATTTTTAGACTTAGCTATAGTAAAAATAGCTTTACTTCTTATATTCCATATCAGTATTATGGAAAAAGTTTTTCCTGAGAAAAGAACTAGAGGGCATTCGTTTTATTTTTAAAATTTGTCTTTTCTACATTTAGATTTATTATCACTTGTGAAACTTTTAAAAAATGACAAAAGAGTGTTTTGAAATGGATCTGCAAACAATAGATTTAGATCGACTTAATGATTGCCAACTTACTTATATTGCTGAAATTGGAGAAGATAGCTAGGTCAGATATGATGTATAGTACCTTTGCATTTAGGTCATTTTCATGAAATTAGACTTAAAGTGCTAATGAAATTGATAGAAAATATAAGAGACGACGAAAAAAAATTCCCGACGAGGTTTTTAGGACTGATAATTAATATGTTTAATACTCAATTAAAATTATTTTTTTTTCGTGTTCAAATTCACACTCCATGTTAGGTTTGTTATATTTACATTAAAATTAGTACTAAAGTAATTGAGGTTACCATTATGTTTTCGATTCTGTTTTATTTAAATTTAAACATTTATTTGTAAATAAAATAAAATAAAAATATATTTAGTTCCTTAAAACACTTTTTATCTGAAAAGTCTAGCAAAGTATTTTTACAAAACAAGTTAATTTTTTTTTTCAAACTTTGATATTTCAATGAAATAAAAATCGAATACGAAAACAGTATATTAGTTTTTAGAATCAAAGCAAACGTTGTCCGACAACAAAGTTTTATGGGTCGATATCCCAGTAAAAATTACAAAACTAGCAAAACGCCTCTAGACAAGATGGCGGGCGAATGGTCTCACCGTGGGCGTTACCCGTATCTAATAATGCTCGCTTTAGGGCCTGGCATCCTCACTCAATCAATCAATACATTAATGGAATATATGTTTTGCCAATTAGAATGTGGGTCTACAGGAGAGAAAAAAAAAAATGGTAGTAACTAGACAGAAAATAATATTAGCTTAACGTGTTTTAAATATCGTAAATTTAATAATTGGCCCATTAGAAACTTTAGTTTGTATCTATATTGAAATTTGAGATTTTTCAAAGCTGTATATATACATGATTTTTTAAAATTTGAATGGTTTTATGGATCATAAAACCGCTTACCTATCGTATTCGGACATTTAATAATCGGAATATTTATAGAGTTATTAATAAAAGAAAAGAGGAATAAAATAGTTTTATGAGATTGTAATGCTATAAAAGTTTTCCTAAAATTAATTTATTTGATTTTGATGCTTCTAGAATTATTATTCCTATAATTAAAATTTCATAAAACGATTTCAATCTTCCAGTCACTACACCAATAAAACCAGCGATAGTATTTATTAATAAAACAAAACATGTAAATATAACTACAGGCGAAAAACCTACTCAGATAACTATTTCGTTATCTCCCGTGTTTTAGTTTAACAAAATTTAAATTAAGAAAAATTGTCAGAAATTATATAGATTATATAGTATAGTTTACCTGATCTCGTTCTTTAATAGGATAATTCAAAAACAAGTCTGCCTAATTTACTTAAATGTTAGTCGTGTCTTTTTTAAAAACCGCAAGATCAATACAATTTTCGAAAGTTATAAACTTCCAGATTCCTTTTTCGTTTTTCATATCGAAATGATTAAAATATTTACATCACAATTTGCGTATAAAAAAAGTTTTAATTCATTTATCATTAGAATCTTAAAACACGATAAATTTAAATATCAATTTTAAATTTATCATAAAACTAAATTAATAGGATATATATAATTTAATCTATAGACAAATTAATCACGTATCTACGTAAAGCCACGATTATTCAAGCATTATATATCATGAAATCTGTATTTAATTTTACATATTGCAAGTATTGCGAATGTAAAATTGATATCTTTACATCTATAAAATATACAGATATAAACACACACATATATGAAACGATATTTATATAACATAAATATAGCCTAAATCAAGTACTTTTGTATAAATATTCTTCTAACTTTTTCCCCTATTTTAATTATTTTAATTATGTCAATTTGCAATTAAATGTTGTCAAAATTATTAAATTTAAAACATAATTAATTCAGAATTATCAAGAAATGTTTAAATACGTATTTTTTAATTATCTCAAACAATACAGTAGTGTACGGTTTCATTTTTAACATAACGATCCACGTGGATTTCAATTGGGCCAATGGATTATAATCTAATCTTTCAGGTTTAACCCATTGGCCCATATGTTACAAGCGGCACGCCTATTCTATAAAATTGAAAAATATTTAAAATGCGAATAGAACAATACATAATGTAAATCTATGTTAATGAATAAATAACTTTTAACAAATATAAATTTTAATAATATAAATGTCGTTTTTATCGTAAATATTTTCTTATTTACAGCAGTAAAATGTCAATAAATTTACATAAAACGTAAAATTATCCATTTAACGCGAGGCGGTTATCGTTGTTTTCCAGTAACAACTTCTTTAAATTCCGAAAAAATTTATTTTTATTCTTTTTAAAGTAGATTATACATAATATCATCGTTCAACCAGTTTAAAATATTACTCAAAATCGTAATTTTTTAAAACTTGCCCTACATTAGATGGCTTAGACTTAAGTCAGTTAATATGTTTCCTGTATAATAATTATCGCCACAAACTTTTTCAGGTATAAAATTTATACAATAAATCGTCTGGTGTTAATATTTTACGAGAATTTTAAATAAATGGGCGCTACTTTGAAAATAAATGTAACATAGCAATTTATTCTCAGGATACTTTAAGAGAATTTTAACGCTTCAATGAATTCTAAATGTAAATAGGCTATTCTATCAAAGCCTATTAAATGCCAAAGATCTACCCTTTGGGCATTTTTATAATTATTTTTCGAATTTTTTTTTTTTTTTTTTTTTTTTTTTTTTTAAGCTAAACTTTATAAATCTCATATTTTATGAATAGATTTAATTTTAGATAAATATATATGTTTTTATTCTCATGCGCTCAATTTAAATAATCAAATGTTATGTTCATATTCTAATTTTCCACGATTTCTCTAGCAAAATTCATAGAAAATTCCTATAAAAATTTAAACCTATACATCATTGCATCTTGTTATTAAAAAGTTGGAGGATGCTTCATTAATTTCAAATGATGAAAATCTAAAGATTAAAATGATAATTTTTTTCATGCTTTTCCCAAAACGCCTACACGTGTCTGTTTGTTGACTGTAGCAAACAACATTAATCTCCTAAATAATAATCACATAAGTGGGCCTTTATCCTAACTATATCTATAGTTAGAATATTTAAAAAATAATTATATAAGCGATATTTATTTATTCAATAAAGTAAAGATAAAATTAAACCTTAACAGTGAAAATTAAACTTAAATCTATAATTTCTTAAGTTTATTATGTCTTAATATTTTAAGCAATTAAAATGGAATGTACTGTACAGTAGATTTTACTAAAAGATTAATTAATATAATATATTTTTATATAATAATAAATGTTTATTGACATAATTATATATCTAAGGATATCGTATTCGAAATTTCTAAATGTGAATATCTTTAAAGAATAAAATAGGGCATAGTTAATTATATTTTTCTTATGCTAATTAATTATAATATAAAGCTATAAATTCATCAAATATGAAATTAGAAGGAAAATGCGCTTTAAATTAGAGAAAGTTGAAGGAAGTTTCTATTCATAAATTTAATATAGTAAATGAGACATAAATAATATCTAATGCAAATTGATTTCATTTATGTCTTATTTCGCATAATATATGACTAAGAATTACAATGAGTCGTTACGTAGAGTATCCTTAATAATGACATCGTTTTAAAATTAAATTATAATAAATAAGAATAAATGGGTTAAATATTCAAATATACTACAAGACTATTAAACTGTCTCTTTTATTTAAATAAATAAATTAATGAAAGCAATAAGAATCTCTACAAGGAAAGAAATTATTGTTCTTTTTATGATAAGTCTTATTTATTTATATAATATATTTTAATATATTTAGATTATTAAACAATGATTAAGATGCAATATAAAAGGTAACATTTTGAAACAAAATTAATTAAGTAGAAATATGTTTTTGAAATATGAAAATAGTATTATAAAATTGAATTCTCATATTTTGAGGTGTTTTTTAATACCTCAAAATATAATAATAATTGCTAAAATGGTGTTATTAATTATGTAGAACCGTTATTAATTGTAATTCAACCTAAAAGATATTTTTCATTTGAGAAATACTCGTAAACTTTGTAGTTTATGCGTATATTTGGAGTTTCAACGCGATTTGTTTTAAACAAAAATTGGATTCATATGTATCAATTTTGACAATCACTTTTAAAACCTTTTTATGTCAGTAATTTTAATGTTCTACTGAAAATGAGGTTTTTAAATTTGCACTATTATAAATATCAATCTTAAATGAAATTTGTAACAAAAACTCACTAAATTTTGATTATTTTAATCAGTTTTAATTGTATTTTTAGTAATAATATTAAAGTTATATTATTTAATGTTGAAACAATTTCTATTCCATCAACTTGAGAATTCTAATAATATGCAATTCTTTGAAAAAGATTTAATTGCAAATTACAAAAGTATATTTTAGATTGAAATAAAATTGTATTATATCATGTTGTTTATTGTTTATTCTTCTTATATTAAGAGAATTAAAACTGACAAAAATGTTTTTATATTTTAAGATTATTGTTTAAATATTTATCATCAAATTATCATTATATTTTTTTATAATTTGGTCTTCAGCATACCATCCAGAATCATTCATAAATTAATATTTAGGTAAAACACAAGAGATTATTATTTTCTTACATCTTAAACTAACTGTTATAAGATAATAAGTAAAGTTCATAAAAAAAATATTTAAATATAATTAAATTTCGTGATAAATTAAAAAAAAATAGTGTAAAATATATTGAGCAAACAATTTTTTACGTTAACTACTGAAAACCTATTGTTTATACAACGTTAGATAGGAATTATAAAATCAACAATCAACCCACAATAAATCAAACTGCGTGCACGATTGCGTTATCTGAAGATAAATCCACCAATACGATAAAAATAACCCTTTAAATAAATAGAAGCCGATAGCTACGAGTAACCAATTAGATTTGCTATTAGAGGTGTGGTCATTGTATTTTAGGAAACGACAGAAAGAGTTCAAAAGTAGCGACAGAATCTTTCAAATACCTTCCAGACCCTGTAATTACGGTCATTCTATAGCCTGCAGTCAGGCGTTATCTTTCCGTGTTCTGTTTATTGTATTCGATCTTTCAGGGTCGATCAACCGAATACATTTAGCTGGGTCAATCACCGAATTGCTGTCGAAAAAAAGAAGGTTAAAATAGGATGTGTTCACGAAGAACGATCCGTTTCATTTACCATAAATGTTTGGGTTAAGAGCATTCGTAATCATGTTCCTTAATCTATCTTCGCATAGGCGTTTCTCTATTTCCTATTTTTCATTAATATACCAATCAGACCAATAGACTACTTCCAGAATTGTTAATTGACATAGATAAGGTTAATTTATTCCACAGATAAATAATTTCGGTTAGATTGATATGTACTCTTATATATTTTAATAAAATAAAAACACATTATTTATCGGAGTTTTTGAAGTGAAAATGTGTTAGTAATTCTAGTTGCTTTAATTTATATTTTTTAAATTACAGTTAAATAATCAAATCTAGAATTTTATTATGCAAAACATTAGCATCATTTATCTTAATGCATCTTTGATAAGAATCAAATTATCATCAGAAGGGAACATTTACAAGTGAATTTTCTTAAGCATCATGTTCGGAATGAGAATTATAAAATGAAATTTCCAACAAACAACTTGTTTATATTTTACATAAATTTTCTGTAATTACCGTATTACGTTTGCTCCAACTCTAATTATAGACTATTTAAATTTAAATTTTATATTAGATAATATTATTATATAGACATAAATAATAAATAAGTCTTCAAAATTAATCAAAAAGTCTCTACATGTTTTCATTCAATTATATTTTTTTCAACGATTTTTTTAAGGAAAAAGATATATTTTAACAAAGTATAAAAATCAGTTTTACATCAGACTTACTGGTTAAATTATTTTCTGTGGCTAAAGTTTTTTCTTAATGAAATTCATTATTAGGCGGTAGCGAATGTATTAATATCTGATTTAATAATAATGATTTTATGAACAGGTTTTTCTATTGACGTAGCTTTTTAATTATTACTTTTAAGTCTGTATAATTTGCAGAATTCAAATATCCGAGGAGATAAGGGAAAAAAGTATTTAAAAAAATAAAGAAGAAAGAAAACGTTTCGGAAAGTAGGTTTATATTTTCTAAGATGGCAATTCGTGTATAATGCAAGATGATAAAGTTCTAATCGTCATTACTCATTCCTATCTTAGCTACGATAAACGAATTTTGTTTTATAAAAACTTCTTATCATAGATAAGAACTCAGTAAAATTTCCAATGCATATCCCTAAGCAACGGGCCAAACCGCATAATTAATCAACTTTTTCAGAAATGACAGTAAAAAACCAGCAAAATATACAGTGTGTCTCACGAAATTCTCCGGTGCTTAATAACTTTTTATTTATAGACCTAACTGTATTAATTTAAAAAAGAGGTAATTATATATACAGTATATATATATATATATATAAAATGCAACGAAAAGTAGAATTAGTCATTAAAAAATGCAGATGTTTGAAAAGATCACAAAATCTCTCTCTTATTTTTCCAATTGGGATGGTAATTTTTACCATAACCCATAAATATGCTTTTTTAATAATATATTTATAAAAGTATGTATAATTTTTATCCACATCTGTATACCAAGAGATCGAATATGACGAATTTTGAAAGCAAATACTGTATAAAATTTCATAATATATTTATTACTATGCTGTGAAATTATTAAACGCCTCACAATAGAAATAATTTACCTTTTGTAAAAGATTTAAGTCATTTCCAATTCGCTATTTTAGTAAGTGAATTAAAGAAAATTCGGAAGTCCTGTATATGTTATAAACCCTAAGTCTGTAAAAGGTGCCGATCATCTCGGTATCGATTTGATGTAATAATAGAAAGTTATTTGTTATTTTATCACATAGAAAAGTAATTCACAGTACTTATTTATATTACATTATTATTTAATTTAATTAGTTTACATGTTATAGCTTATATTAAAAATAAATTGTAGGAAAGTATTAATCTGTAAATACATTTTTGTTAAAACTAGTTTTAAATTTATTGAAATATATTTTGATATCTTATTTTGGAAATCTTGATATTTCGTATAAGATTACGTTTTATCAGATTCTAATTCGTAAAACTTTTATAACTTTCCTCGTTTTAAAGTAGTAAACTATTTCTTTTATTTTTTACAATGAAATTGTTATTGGCGTTTTGTTTCGCATAAAGTTAAACCGCCATGTTCACAACATGGCTGATATTTTTAGATATAAATTAATTTTAATTTGCATTAATCAATTCTAGAAAATTAATATTCTTATCGCACCAAGAAAGAACAGATAAGAAAAAGTTTAATAAACAACTTTACTGACTAATTAATGTTTTTCGATTTATCATTCGAAACTCCGACCGATTAAAGAGCAAATTTTCCGAAAGATTGTATATATCTAAGCATTTTTACTACTCATTAGAATACTTCCATTCAAAAATTGTTTAAAATGTTAAATTAACTTAATATAGTTTAAGGATCGTGTTTTAAAACTATAGATTATTCTCACACTAAAGCTTTTTATAAAGCAATGCTTTTAATAACGCATTTATTTGAATAATTAAATGAAGACATAAGGACGTTTAAAAGATTCAAAATAATTTAAGAATTTTAAAATAAGATATAAATAAAGCTGGCGAACTTCAGGTCCGATCGATTGAAAGTAGCGCAGGCGAACTTCAGGTTACGTACCGTACAGTACATAATGCATCCCATCGTGAATTGCCATTTCCCATGCATTTTTCGTTTTTAATTTAAAGAAAGCTTCAGCTCATGGAAAGTTTTTGAGCAGAGATCAATATGGTCTCACCCTTCATTTCGCAGAGAATGCCATTGTTAAATTGTGTGATACTCTACTAAGAAAAGAAGAGATTGCTGTCTCTGTTAATACTTCTAAATATCAAAGGCGCATTTGACAATGCATGGTGGCTCTCAATTTTAAAACTTCTCAGAGATACCAAAGTACCACAGAATATTTTCTACTTGCTCAAAGATTTCTTAAGTGACAGAACAGCTGAGCTTAAATTTGGCTGTTAAAAAAAACTTGTTTCCTAAATAAAGGGTGTTCTCGTGGTTTAGTATCTAGACTCATACTCTGGAATGGTATTGTAAATGATTTGCTAATTAAATTATCAAATTGTTTCTGTTCGTCGGTTATAAAATTAGCTACATAATTAAAAAATAATTAATTATTGAGAATTTGCCAGACATTTTTAATTTTCGCCCTGACACACGTCACAAAAACTGGACAGGTGACAACACTTGAAACGGACGAGCGCCGTATTGGTGAGAATTGGTGCTAAATCGGATCATGAGAGGGGTAGAAATACGTTTATATGACGATCGTATCTGCGGTTTGTTTTATCGTGAGATGGTCGTAACCTGGGGTGCACCTGTATTGGTTTGGATGTCACGAATGTGAAATAATTTATGTGTTAGAAATCCTTTGGCATAGATATACAGAAAGCTGTTAATTTTGTTTTCTCATTTAACGAGTATTCTGATAAACGATACAAAATTGACAAACTGTAACTTGATAGACTACATCAATAATTTTAATTTTGTTTAGATGTAATTTTTACATTTACATAAATCTAAATAAGATCTATGTGAATAAAAAGAATTTGAAGTTCCGCCATTTTGCTAAATTAAGATAAAATATTTTATAACGTATATGCAATCAATACGTGACCCAAACTTTGATTTAATCTTTTTAAAAAGTTTAAAATAAATTAATCAATCATTTAGATAAAATGTCACGATAATAAAAATGAAAATTTTCCGTTTTAAAAAATAAATTCAATTTATTACATAGATATACTTTTAATTCAATTTTTAATAAAAAAAATTATATATATAAAGTTAAAAAATAGACAGACATGAAAATAATTTTGATTTTTTAGGTTTATAGAAACGAAGTTGCGCTAGAAAATAATTTATAAGATTTATTTTATAAAAAAATGTTAAATCAAAAAGTCATTTCTTAAAATTAAATTAAATTTAAAAAAAATAATAACCTCACATTTAGATGGCTTTAAATTAAAAATAAAAAAAATATCAATTATTCGAA
Source organism: Centruroides vittatus (assembly GCF_030686945.1). NCBI lineage: Eukaryota > Metazoa > Arthropoda > Arachnida > Scorpiones > Buthidae > Centruroides > Centruroides vittatus. The sequence goes on along the minus strand of NW_027122180.1, from coordinate 954,207 downwards.
ACTCCAAAACTTGAGAGACGTGAATACAGTATTTAATTATTTTCAGTGTATCTAAGATTGAAACATCAATTTATGAATTTGAACAATTGTTAGAATTTCTTATTAAAATCTTTGAGTTTTTATACACATTATTAATCTTGTTAATCTTTTTAATGATATTAGACATACTGTTAAATATATAATACTATATTTATCAAAGTATTATAAGCATGAATCTTCTCCATCAAAAAATACGAATCGTATTTTATTTCTTTAAAAATAAAAGTTCTTTACAGCTAACTACTTATTTTAAAATTTATTTCATTTCTTGAATAATGCATATTTTTATATATAATCCTATATATAATTCTCCAAGATTTTCGCTCCGGTCAAGAAATTTATAAATAATATATTTCATTCACATTATCTATAGATGCTTCTCTAGCTCTCAATCTACAAGTTTAAGAATATACATTAATGTTAAATTTTATAATAAATTTTTCAATATTTGTAAGCGAGTCCACCCCTTAGCTTCTAGCTAAAGCTGTATCATTTTATGAGGGTTGTTTTTATACTTATATTCGTATTTTTATAAATTATATCTATTTATATTGAGTCGAAATTTAATTTTAATAAATTACCTTTTTATGAATTACATACATAATAGTTTCATTTGGAAAGAGAACATCATACTTTTTTTTGAAGATTTGATAAATTATATATTTTATTTGTAAAAAAAAACGTTAAAAGTATGATAAAATCTTATTCTATATGATTATAAATGAGGTTTATAAATAAAATGTAGTTATTTATTACATAAAATTAATTTAAAAATAAAATTGTAACAATCTTTATCAAATAAATGATAAAATCATTAAGCATTATCAATCGAAAATTCACTAAATGCTTTATATCTTGAAAACTTTCAATTAAAATAGTTAAATTTTAATGGGATTTATAAAAATGTACATCACTAGTTTTCTTTTCTAAATTATTAGACGGACATGTACTGTACATTAAATTAATTAATAAAGGTTATTTTATATTGAAAGTTTTAAGCATTTATTCTTTTATTTAAATATAAAAAGAATCACATTCAGTTAATAAAATAAATACAGTTACGAAGACTAATTACAAGTATTATATATTTTGATTAATCGTTAAGAATTAATTTTAATGAAATATCTAATTAATTGAAAAGTATTTTGAAAACTGAATAATTGAGTAAAATATTTAATGGAATAAAACTTTATTAATTAATTTCTAGATGTAGAAATCATAAAAATATTTTTAATCTATTTTAAATATAAATTAAGTTTATATATCTGTACGAATACTTACTAATACAGATAAGCACTTAAAACTTTGCAGGCGAATCTGTAAAAGTTATTAAAATTTAATTAAATTTACAAGCAAAAATAATACATTATTTTACAAAAATATAGCCTAAAATTTAAAATAAAATATAAATAAATATTCCTATTTTTAAATCAAAATAATTTTATTTCATTTCGTTATTACAATAGCTTGCATTTTTTCCAATAGCAAAGCTTTTAAAAAATATAAATATTTTTTGATAACATTATACTTTTATAAATAGTTATAAAACACAATCGAACTTGTATAACTTGTTCAAATTTTAGTTATCTTTTTAAAATTATTTTATAAAATTTGAGGCTATGATAAGTAAACTTAGAAAAGCTACGTTTAAATTAATAGTTTTCTACTGTAATTACTTCTTAAAATTAACGTCCGGTATTTATAATTGCTTATTATATTGTAGCCTTCAGCTATCTCTAACCACTCTGGTTATGTTTCAAATCTACGTTGTAAAAAATCGAGCTAAATGTATTAAATTATAAGTAGGGCAACAAAAAACGTTAAAGCTTAATAACATATTAGACGTAAGGCTTGGATATAAATATTGATTTTGTTATGTCACTGAGAAAGAATTTCAAAGTATGATAAAATAAAATATATATAAAATAATAAAATATTAAAAATGTAATTCTTTATATCATATTATATTAAAATTTTTTTATCAATTTATGCTATATTTTTCTTTACAATTTTAAGAAGACTGAAGATTTTATAACAATTTACGATACCTTAATATAATTAAGACATCGTAAATTCTTATAAAATCGACATTAATAATATATAAAGATTATAATAAAAATAGTTTTAAAGTCTTTAAATTCAATTTAAAACAACTTACTCCAATTTTATTGATTTAAATGTTTTTTTTCACAAATATAACACAAATTTTTTACGCTATATCAAGTACATTTCTAGATTCAAATCCATCACTTTCTTTCCTTTCTTTTCTTTTAATCAAAATTCTATTCATATACAATTCTTTTTTTTCTTAACAAAATAAAATAAGACTACTTAAATGTTCGAAAATCTATTTAAAACAAAACACGACTTTCATAGAAAAAAAATATGCACAAATTCGTGGGATTGTTATTAATTTAATTTATGCCAAGTAAACAGAAGAATGTTCTTCGGAATTACGTATTAAATTAATTTAACTTACTAAAATATACAAGTAAGTTAATTTATATTAAATTATTTTACTCAAAATAATATTCGCTTCGCTAAGCCATTCACTGATATTATTTCATCCGTGCATTAAATAGAACTTTATCACATTTTACTGGTCAAGCTAGTGTAAAATTTTATTGGAAATAATAAAGAAAAATGTTTAAATTTTGATTTATTATACTTTTATGGACTTTAAATCTAATTAAATATCTAAGTATTTAGTTAAAATGATTTATTTATTTATCGTGAAACATCCAGTTTATCTGCGGATCAAGACTTTGTTTACATTTCAGTTTTAGTTAACAAATTATCGATAAAACTAAATACCTATTTAAAAGAAATTTAAAAAGTGCGAATTTTAACGACTCTACATTATTTTATTCCGGAGAAAAATATCCTGATTGCCAATTTTAAATGAGTACAGTATATTATAATAATAATAATGTTAAGCTTAATAAAAATTAAACACAATAAAGCAGTCTTTATTTATCCAAACGTTATTATTACCAATAGAATAAAGAATAATAGTAACTGTGATAATTATTAGTACATAAGGATATAGCGGACTCGATTTATTTTTGAGTTATAGTTCATAAAATAATAGTATTATACAGGTTTTGATTTACAAAAAATTATTTAAGTAACAAATTAATTTAAATAGGTTATTTTTTAATGTACTTATTATTATAAAACATCATCATCACTTATCTAGTTACAAAGCCAAAACCTATTATTATTTCGGACTAGTAATAGATTTTATATTGTATATTTATTTAAAGTTTCTTAGTGAATATTCAATTTTAAAAAAACTTTAACAATGTAATTTATTAATCTTATAAAATGTATATTATTAATTTAAAATTCTTTTATGTATTAGGCCTACATAAGTATTGCGTGATGTTAATCTGATAGATAGGTGTTAGGGTCAAGTGTCTCCAGTTACTTTTAACCAGTCGATGTGAGGAAGTGACAGGTCATGTAACATCAAGTCTTGTTACGATACTATGTAATTCAGATAAATTGTAGTTGTTTTACCAGTAGTCATTTCAAATTTTACTAAAGTTATTACTCAATTTAGATAGAAGGTTTATCCGTTAAGTTAAAATGCATATATAAATTATAAAACATTTAAAATTTAAGCACGTAAAATTTAAATTTATACGAATAGCCAGTTATTTTATTTTCACTAATTAAAAATCGTAATTAAAATTTTTAATAAATATTAAATTATTGTGTAATTTAATATTTTTCGCAAATATAAAAATGAAATTACACATAGAATAAAATTACAATTTTTCGCGAAAATATTCAGCCAGTGTTATTTCTAACTATTGAAATTAAGCTAATTTATTAAACTTAACGAAGAAAAATACTTAGAAAACAAATAGGTATAATTAATGTCCTATATAAATTCGAAGTTTCGTAAATAAAATTGGCCTTTCGCCTTTTATTTGTTTACAGAATATAGTATCGAATGACATTAACTTCATGTACTACTTCTAATCTAATTTTTAGTTTTACAACATCTCTAGATGATCTATTTATTTAAAAATACAGTTAAACACGAATGTAAAAAATTGATATAACTTCATATTATTTTATGTTAAATCTATACAGTAATTATGACATATTTACTAGTATGATGTATTTGATACATATTTATTAAGTAAACACTGTTGTGAAAAGATTCAATAAAAAGTAATAATAATTTTGAGGTCATATAAAAAATTTAGAAACTGAAAATAAGTTTTATATAAGACTTTATATTGTAATTTTCGAATAATTTCGATTATAAATTTGAAAAATGAAAATCTCAGAAAATATCCTTTATAAACTCGACATCAAAATTTAATTTTGCCCAATTGAAATATTTTAAGAATTAATTTTGTTAATAATCTTTATTAAAAGATATAAATCTATAAACAATTGAGATTTCATTACAGTGTTATTCGAAAATGTAATAAGTTATTTAAATATAATTAATAAGTCACATATCAATATAAAATAATTACATAAAACATTATTATAATATAAAGTTTAAAACCAATATTATTCAAAGCTACTGTAAAATATATAAAATAATATTTTATTGATTCTATCATATTAATTACAAAATATAAAAGCTAAATATCTTAATTGACTTCGAAGTATGAATAAATTATTCAGGTTTATTTGCATTATCGAATCAAGTGCAGAAATATTCAAAGATTTAAATTACTTATTTAAATACTATAAAGTAAATAATTCTAATTTTATTATTTTATATAATATGCTTTCACACAAATTTATTGTAACAATTTATTATAGGCCTATTCTTAAAATTATAAATTAAATTTGATTTAAATTTATTTTATTAAAATGAAACATAAATTTTCTGTTAAAACAGTTTAAAGTGAAGAAACGTTATTATGACATTTTATCTTTAATAAGGCACAGGAAATAGAATTAACATCTTCATTTTTTTAAATAAAGATGTTAATTCTATTTATCCATTTTAAAAGTTTTTACGCATTTAACCTATAAAGTTTGAGGAGAGATTTCCTTTAACCATCTGTTCCTATTATTTAATACTTAATCATCATTTTTTAATACTTAATAACCTATAGTTACAATAATACGTTACGTTTTTCTATGACGAAACTAAAAAATAAACACAAACAATAACAATTATTAGATTATAGAAACACAATAAGTGCATGCAACGTTAATTGTTCTTAACTGTTTCAAGTTTTGTATTGTAATTTATTTATAATAATAACGCAACCGATAGAGAACGCAATAATGAGTATTTTAAACAATAAAAATTATTTTAAGTTATTTTAATTATTATTTAAAATAAACTTATATATATAATTGTATTTTTGAAATTTTCAAATACGAAATAGTTCTTTCATTTGTCGACAGATGGCTGTTCCAGTAAAGAGGTCTGCAGGAAGCACTTTTTAATTATATACGTGAATAATCTGCATATAATTTTATTTAAAGAAATTGTAAACGAGTAAAATATATTCTAATGCAGATAATTTTTATTTTAAAAATTTAAAGGAAATATATTCTTAAGAATTCGAACGATTTGTTTTATTAATACAACACACATAAAATTCATACTTGAACATTTTTATAAACAACTCGAACCTATGTAATACTCGTTTATAACTTTTATATATTTACTTTTAAAAACTAGAACTGTAGATTATCATAACTCAAAAACAATTAAATTCATGTTTAAAACAATTTCTTAGAACAATAAACATATTTATTATTTCCCATAAAGATAAGGAAAAAATAATAGGTAATAAATATTTTAAACCAACTCTTTGTATATAATAAAAGAAAGTCAAAATTATTCAAAAATATACATAGTCTATTCTAAAACTGGTAGATAATTTATTGTTTTCTGTACGAAACAAGTTCTTTGAACATATATTTATCTTAGAAAATCAATAAAAGATCTTTTCGCCAATAATCGCGTTGAACGCAGCTCATTCAACTTATCAGATTTTAAATTATTTGTAGGACCCTAGGCTAAAAAAATATAATTTCATTTCCTTCAAAATGTATCAATTTAAGAATAGTCTACTCAATTAAACTATCCACTTTTATTATTTATTATTTAATACAGTTTCTCTAGGCTCTTTCCTTTAATGCTTCCTTTTAGATTTGCACTTGTTTTATATCAGAAAAACTAACAATAAGATAGGGACTATATTAACAAATATCGTTTATTTAAAGAACAATAATTTAATTTTTTTATACATTATATAATCATTTATAAATAAACATTCCTCATATTGTGATAATAATTACTAATTTGATTATCTGTTAACATTTTAAAAGACTTCCTTCTCACGTTATACATAACGTAGATGGTCTACTGTGTGTTTTTCAATAATTCTTATTTACCATTCCGTACCCAAATTGCCTTGACACATTAAACTCTTTGCAACTCACGCATAAAGTACATGGAACTAACCGTTGGACATCGATCAGCACCAATGATTAATTAAAAATGGCATTTTTTCAATCAAAGATCATTAGAATTCCTAATTAAACTAATTAATTTATAAGCAGTTTGGCATAGTCACTGAAAGAATATTATTATAAATTTCATTTTACAAAATGAAATGTTTGAAATTCTTAAATAGTAAAATATTTAATTTAAAGTTTCATTAATAGATGGCAGTGGTTAAAAAAAAGTACAGATGATAAATCGTGGACAATACATTAAACGATTAAATGGAGAAAATGACAAATGGAAAATATTTTAAAATATTAATTGATTCTCAAAATTGAATAAAAGCAATTGGAATTGCATTAAAATGTTTTAAAATATTCTCCAACAAAATCTAAAATCTTAGAGATTTGCATGAAATTTCTTATATTCGTCTTTATTTTTTACAATGAATTAATATCCTGATCTAATTTTTATTAATTGTAAATATTTTTAAACATTTTCTATTTCGTATTAAAATATAATTTTCAAGAATTTTAAACAAATGTAGCAAAAAATTATATTCATTATCAGGTGGCATTACTTAATAAATTCCAGTGAATGAATACGTTTATCGTCCAACTTTGTTTTTAAATCGAAGCTTTTAGATATAGAAGATTTCAGAGAATTAACCATTTAGATATGAAAGTTTGAGAAAAAATAAAGAATTAAGCATATGTGTCTCTACGTAACGGGAAACGTATGCATGTTGTAGGTTGTTCACCCTGTAACATAGGCTGACACGTGGCACCGCCTACCAGCTCGGTTTGTTTCGGAGAGAGTGGACTAGTTTTCTTGTACAATCTCCCTCAACAAGATACTCCGAACACAAAAGGACACCATATACGACCAGAAATGAATAGCATCAGGAAGAACGTACATCACGAGCATTTTACTATCAAAACTTGAAGTACCTAATTATAACAATTATGGCATCTTTTCTGCCAGGATAATCATAACTCTAAGGAAATCTCAATAATAACAAAATGATTGATTCAAATACTACTTATACGCAAAACAACAAAAATAAACACAAAAGTAAGAATATTTTATCTTTAGAAGAGATTTGCCTTCATTGTTACCTCGTACTATAAATCCATCCTACAGTAATTTTAAAAATAAATTGAAAATTTTAAATCCTTTTATATATATAAAACTCCAAGGTTTTATTGCGTGATTAATTTTTTTTATTAAAAACGAAAGAAATTTAATATCTGAATGAAAAAATTATTTAAAAATTAAATTCTCTCTTTAATTTTTCTGAAAAATTTAAAACCTTTCTGTACGAAACAGATTTAAATGAACGCAAATAAAATGGTAAAATAACGAATATAATATTAAATTATAGCTGAAATCACAAATCAAAATAATTTGTATTAAAAAAAACCAGAAGAAATAGAATAAAATTCTGTTCACACGCACGTTTATCGCACCCAATCCGTTCGTCAGACCTATTTGAACTATAGATGAACACACAAAATTTACATATTCGTCAAACTTTTTTCTATTGTATGATGAATGGAATTAGCCTATTTTTTATATTGTTCATTTTATTATTTAAATTTTTTTTCGTGATTTAGATCACGTTTATCGTGTATAATTTAGTTCTTGTTTTACATTTGTTCGACCTTGCAGTCTTTTATTATATTAAAATAATTATTTTAATGATTTCTTTATTAACGTCAATATATAAGAAACGTGCTATATAATATATATATATAATTGGCAATTCAATTTTTGAAAATAAATTACTTACGCATCTAAAATAGCGGATGAGTTTTCTGCTATTCGATTCCATTCTCTGAGATTTTTTTTCTTTTGTAGAAAACAAAAATATGAACAATTTAAAATAATTAGATTTATTTTTCGAGGTAGCAAATTGTTTTCTTAGAAAGATTTTTCGCTTGAATAAATTATAAAAAATAAAGTAGACCTATTGTAAAATATTCAAATAAAAATATTCAAGTATATTCACTAAACAGTAAAACGATCTTTTTGTAAATAAATAATACAGTCAACCTTGTCGGGAAGTACTTTCACACCTTTCAAATTATATTTCTTTGATAAAAATAGAGGAAGGAGAAACTAAAATGTAATTACGAAGTTTTAAAATATTCAAAAGGTCGACTAGTTTTTAAATATATTCTAACAAAAATTAGATAATAATATAATTATCAGATGTTTTATTCATTATTCACATTTACTACTATGAAGTAAAAAAGAGGAAAGCCATATTTTTCTTTTGTGATTACAGGTTAACAATTACTCTGTAGATTTAACAAATATATATATATATTTTTTTTTTCATAGTAGACCTATATAGTCTTATAGAACGAATATTCGGTGACAGTCTTCAGTGTTATTTGAAATAAAAAATTATCTTGCAGTTGTAAAATTCGTGACGACAATATGGATCTGGAGTTCGTCGTGATCCGATGAAAGCAATTAGGTTATGCAACTTTGACGTGTTAATCTGGATTTATAGCTTCTCTTTTTGATTTTGACATTTTGTTCCAATTTATTAAGTAACAGATTTTTCCATATCAACCATTTACTTTCTGAAATGTAAGTTTTTCCCCCCTCTTTTTTAAGTTTTAAACTCTAAATAAATAAGCAAAGAATATTGTAAACATTAACATATTCATATACTTTACGAGACATTTTTCAAGAAATATAACTTATTTTGGAATTTCAGCTTTAGCAGAACTTAGAGAATTAGGAAATTTTGAGTTAGACGAAAATATATGGACTCCTTTGGAGGTCGTTAAACCAGAATTTTTATAATATAATCTAAGTGAATTCTATAATTTTTTCTTTTTGAAAATATTTTAAAATAAATTAAAAGTGCCCTTGTAATAAATTTATTATTTAAATTTATTTAAATAATAAAACATAATTTTTATTTTTAATTATATTTTAAAATTTGATATTTTTATAAAGATCGTGACAATTTATATTTTTCTATGTAGATTTTTACAAGGATTTTTAAATATGGTTCTATCGTTAATCTATAAATGATTATGAACAATAAAGATGTAAGAATTATCTCTTAAAATAAAGAGTAAGAATTTTTTTACTTTTTGTTTTAATCGAAAGTTGTTAATTAAGTTTATATGAAAAATATTTCTATTTTATAATTTAAATTCAAAGCAGATTTTACTAATTTGGCCTATAAAATGAAAGCAAATCTACGTGTCGATAATTATTTACTGTTTAAAATATTTAACTTTGATTTATCCTTGATCTACTCATCATCGTTTCGTTTTGTCCTTCATATGAGTGTAAAACAAACACTTAACACTTGTTGAACAATTATTTTTTAATTGAAAATTATTTTAAAATAAACTAGAAATAATAGTTCATCAATAGAATATTTTAAGTAAGTTATATTAAGTAAACTATTAGAATAGACATACTTTATATTAATAATATATATTTGAAATAAACTTAAGAGGAAAACTATACAGAGCAATTATTAATTCAGAATTTTGTTATAATTTTTGTAAATTCTTAAGTAGAAACATACACGATCGACAAAATTATAGGTAAAATGATCGAGAAAGTAACGAGTGTTTTCTATGACCCAAATTCCTTTGATGTGTTGGTCCGAGGTCTACAGAAGGTCGCTCTGGATGAATTATATAGAGTTTGCCTCGAGCTTATTGATGACACTAAGATAGAAAAATATTCAAATTACTGTTAGTAAATAGAGCAACGTCTGGTTAAGTTGCAATTCTCGTCCTTATATATTTTAAATGACCTGCGAATGTCCGTTCTAAAGTAATAGCAACAACGTGTTTAATAATATTCATGTAAGCAATTTATAATATATTACACAAAAATAAATAAAAAGCAAAATTTTAAATTGCCACCTTTCGATAAACTGGAATAATTATATAGACCTAGTTAAATGTGTCTATTATCCTGATGACAAAAAGAATTAACTGAATTATAAAACCTAAATTATTTTTGACAAGATAAATAAGTAAAAATACTTTACGGACTATTGTTTTTTTTCTTATAAAACTGGACGATGAGACATTTTTCTCCAATAAAATAAAGTAAAAAATTTAGATAATTGCTTCGTAACTTCTTGGCAAAGTTCCGAAACACAATCATTCTTACTGTCACTTCAACACAAGTTTTAAAATTGCGATGAGATAACGCTTGATATTCATGGCACTAACAGAGAAAACTTATTTGAATGAATTAAAGTGGAATTAGACTAAGAAATATGCGACTTTAATTCATATATCATTTAATTTATTTAGAAATAATCACCATCAAATAATTATTAAATTCTCTTAAATATATGTATTAAACAATATGTCTCCATTATTTTCTTTTGTGTATTTTAACAATTACTTTATTTGTCAAGAACCTTATAAGGAAAATTTCAGTCTTGCTAAAATTAGACAAGTAATCAAATTTATTGAGGTATTCTTGAAGACAATTGGGGAAAAAGTAGCATTACATGGAGAAAAATCTATCATCAACATTCGTAGATAGCAAAAGCATGACTTATTTGGCCACGATTTGGTAAAAAGTAATATAATTCTATATCATTAGTGTATTTTCTAAATTTAAAAAACAGATTATTTTAAATTCAAATTCAAACAATTTTACAGATATAAAAAATAAATACATAAAGGTCTTTACTTCCTCTATTGTAGTTATTAATTAACGTATTGTTTTATTCTAATAATAGATTTCCCTCCTTTTTAAATAAAGATTTATAAAATTAAAAATTGATAATATATAATATTAAATTATTTCAAACTTTGAGAATTCATAATTTATTAAACACACTTAAAATAGGAAAAATACTATTGAATAATATACAAATTTTATGAAAGAAATGATTTTTTTTCTATTTTTTTTTCAATAAACATAATGAACAATTAAAACCGGATCAATAAATGTTTAATATTAGAGGAAAATGTTAGAAATTTTGTGTTGTCATTATAATATGCTACATAGCAATACCAAAACAACTAAGTGAAGGTTCAATGAACCATTATATTTTCAAGTTAAAAAAGAAAGAAAGAAAAAAAGATAGATTTAAGATAAAGAAAAGATGTAAGCTAAAACAGATTTAAATAGAAAAAGATTAATTGTATGTTTTACATTTCCATTTTTCATCACGATAAGATAACATCCTTGATGCTATTTTATACGATAGAATTTTTCAAAAGTAATTTAATTTTTCATATAATTAATCCCCTTTGTCACATATAATTTAAGATCATATCATCAACTTTCTGTTTTAGAATAAATATAAGCTTAACAAAAGAAAAACGTTCGCTTACGCCATTTTAATGGAAAGGCTTAAACGATACCAATCGAGTAAAATGAGATTTACGCCATAGAATTAAGTATAATTAATAGAACTAGGTTATTTTTCCCAGTTTTCAATAATTAAAAATCATAAATTTCATTTCTCTTTATAAATAATCAATGAAGGTCATTCACTCTTACATAATATCAAGTCAATATATGTAATATGGAACTTAAACACGATTTCGTGGTATTTTGAAATAAATTGCTTAAATAATAAGACAAAAATATTGTAGTAATAATTTTGTATTATCAATAAATTAAAAATGACTTTTAGTTTTTAGTATTTTTCAAATGAAAAACTTCGTACGATATTTTACCATTCCTTGTAAAAAGATCTGTCATAAGGAAATTCAGTTTGTCACCCTTTTCGAAACTGTGAAAGTTTCGGATTTCATCTCCCGAATTCCGTGTAGAAAAATTCTTAAATGTTATTCACCTTTCATTAATTTATACACGTAAACTATATCATATAATTAAGATTTTTTAACTCTCAATCAAATTCTAATTATTTGTCCAGAAGGAAATTTTTCTGTGGAAATAAAAAGATTAAAAATAAAAAATACCGAAATATATTATTTTCTTTAAAAAATAAAAAGAAATACTGTAAAGAACTTGATATACAAGTAAATGTTCTTAACAAGACAGAAACGGCAAAACAGGTGAAATGGCAATGATTGAAAAAGAAAAAAAATGTTATAAAGGAAAAATTTATTTTAAAATCTAAAAATGTGATATTTTTTCATATAAAAATTTTACAATCATAATCAATATTTTATATATTTCTCGTGATTAATTTCGCAATAATAAAATAAGAAACTGATAAGAAATAAAACAGCCGCTATTTTATAAAAAAACCTTATCTATAAAATCTTTTTAAAAATAAATTTTATTTCATTATTTTAAAATTTTACATCTGATTAATCTATATTTTAATGCAATTTTCCGGTTTTTGAATTATGGTGGAAAGGTCCTCATGCATCATTTCATCTTCAATATAAAGCATATCTGATGCCATTATATCATAAACGAAAAATTTCATCATTATAGATACGAAATTCATATCTGTTGTAAGAATTTCGAATTACCATTAGTCCATTTGATGTATATCGATCGATTTTAATGTACACATTTGTTTTTTAAGCAATGAAAAGGCAGAATTTTAAACTTTACAATGTTGCATCTTTATTTTTAAACATTATAACACATCGTAGATCATTTTCCACTGGAAATTCTAAGATTATACGTTGTAATGTCGCGGCCTTGGATAGAACCCTTGTGGCACCCGGAACCTAATAGTTACCAATCACATCGACCTTGGATCCAATGCTTTGTTTTCACTTAAGTATAACAAGAGTGTGTCCTTGGTTTGTTCTTGGTTATTAAGATCACGATTCTCTCCAAGCCGTTAGAACGAAAATATAGCTGTTGGCTGACAAGTAAAGAAATAAATAGCTCATTTAATCTACCTCTGCGCTCGGGTAGAACTTGGAGTGTGGCCGATTCTATTCGGTTTCTTATTTTCCTATTGATATTCTATGATGTTGACATAATTGTCTACTCTTAGATAAAAATTTATGTAGAAAATAACAGGAAGAAATTATTTTATTAAATGATTTTATGTCTGAGTTAACTTTTTTCTGATAAATTTTTGGATAATTTATCTATTTTGATAATGTACAAAATGACCTATTTCACATTGGTTACTTTCATTCGGAAACATTTGTTATTCGTAGAAGAAGTTGACTAAAATCTACTATTTTCAATTTCTTTTCTTTACAAAAGGCTGTATCTAATTAGCTAAATATTCAGAATTATTTTAGTCAGTCAAATTATTATTGTGCACTTTACAAAATATATTATCTATGCCAAATTTTTTCCCGTTATTTTAAGGACACGCGCTTTTTATAATTATTTTTTATGAACTAGACTTTCGAGACATAAAAAGAAATATATTATTCCTAAATTAAACGCTGATAATTGTTTTAGCCTACATTTTTTGAAACAATTGCATTTAAAAATTTCTCTTATTTGTATGAAAGTCTAACCGTTTCCAATTCGACAAATGAGAAAGTTATTATTCATTGACGTAACAATAGCATTATTATCCTACGAGAAAACTCATTGCATCTTAAAACTCGACTAACGATTGTCCTTATTCACGTTCTAATCACATGTTACGTCTGATTAAACGAGAGTAGGATGCGAAAACATTCAAGATGATCAACGATAGCTATCATATTTATTGCACCGATCTCAATTTTTCTTTATAAGATGTTGCTACAAATTTGCTTAAGGGAGTTGGGCAATGTTCCAACTCTCAAACTTGGATCTGCAACTTTTTTGATAGTTTTTTAAGTCATCGGCAACTTTGATGTCTACTGGCTTCCTAATTTCTGGATAAGTGTGACTAGTTTTTTTTGTTTCTGTTTTACTTATAATGGACGCCTACGATATGTTAGAGCTAATTAGGCTAATGAACGATTGGAAATTGTCATGTAGATGTTGTATGCTTATTAGAGAAAATTTTAAACAAATCGATACAATTTATAATCAGTTATAAAGCATATTAATTTCTAGAAATAACAGACTTACATTTCGTGAGAAATTTATCGTAGCCTTCCCACTGTCAGACCTTCAAACAGAAGATTGGGTGGGGGTGGGTGTGTCACGACTTTTCAGATCATGATATTTCTTACGACCTTTCTATTCTTACTGCATATAAAATCTGATTTATAAGCATTTTTACTTCATAAATAAAGTAAAAATTGTCTAATCCACGCTTATGTAGTCAGTTTAGTCTACATTCCAATCTAATTAGGCTATGTCCTTTCATTTAAATGATCACTTACATTTTAGGTTTGCCGATTGATTAAATAAATGTTTAAAAAATTTATAATAAACTAAAGATTAGTAAACATGTCTTAACCTCAAAATTTACGAAAGACATTTCAAAACGGAATAACAAATAAATAACAGGTGCAAAATGTATAAAGTTGCCAATAGATATACAAGAAAAAGCTGTATAATTTATTTCCTTTTATTTAGTCGTACAACATCCATTTTATACGATAGGTTATAGGTGAGCAATGTGACTAATTTACTTTATTTCTTTATCGTAGTTTGTAATTACACAGATACATTAATTTTAAGTATCATGATATCTTACATATTTATTATCATAATGAATCGGTGCATTAAATGAAGACCTGTAAAAATATTTCATAGAAGATATAAACGTAGCTATTAAGTGTATAATTTCAAGTCAATTTGCTACTGATACTGATCTTTAACAATGCTTTTCAGAGTTTTAAATTCTCATTTATCAAAGCCTTTGTCATAGGTACTGTATTTACGATACACTCAATTCATCAGCCAAATTTTCTCTTCATGAGAGAAATTTAAACAGGTCCACTTCACATTCTAACCTAATTTCTCCTTAAACTAAACATAGATAGTTGGAAAAAATCTCCACCTATATGACAGTCTTTCTACACGCTCACAATTTGATTGATCGATGAATGTTTCATCAATTTAGGACATCAGCTTATTAACTACAGCTTTAAAATTAAAGATTCATCGGTTTTTATTAAAACTTTCAAATTGCCAATGAATATTAATAATTTTAATAATCATAATTCATCAGTTCAATTGTAATTCCTCCATTGAATAAAAGATTTAAATTTTAACTACGAAATAATGTATTTTCAATGGTTTTTATTGCGTGAAAGATGCGAAACGTTACAAATCGATGACAATTAATAGTTAATTAATTAATGTAATTGAAAATAAAACAATAAGTGACAATAAACAGATAAATTACATAAAAGTAACATATATATATATGTATATGACAAAGAGATTTTTATCACACCGATCAAAAAAGGGCGTTTGCAAAATCTGTAATTAAGAGGTTAAACGAGTTTCGTTATTGATATATAATATCAATATCCTTGGCATTTTAACAATGTGATGTAATAAGAAATTAAAAATTATTTCAGTCAATAAAAGTAAATCATATTATCGACCTTGCATACTGAGTTCGGAGTATTGCAAGGAAACATTAGCTAATAGATTTAGTAATCTGAATGGAAAACGATAATACAATGTTAAATATTTTTGAATAGATATACACTTATATAATAAAATAAACGCAATTATATTTCACGTATGGCAAAATAGTTTCAAGATATTATAGAAGTGGTTATATGTTGCTTTCGGGATTCACCTGGAGGCGTTATAACTACTTTTCTAAGCACGAAGTGTGTACTTATTTTAATGAAAAATGTCCACGAAACTGTAACATCAGCCAAACAAACGAATAACTGAAAATAAAAGTTAAAAATATGCGTATAAATCTGTTCATATAATTGCTTTACATAATTTAAATTTAAACAAGTTTACATTATTCAAATACAAATTACAAAAACAACATCATTATAATTTCAGCTTGTACAATCCTCTTTTCCTACAGCTTATTTAAACATATGTTAATTAACGAAACAATTATGTATTACGTATATAAATATGATGCTTATGTTTAACCAGTTAACCATTTTTAAATATTAAAATCTTACGGAAGCGAAAAGTAGGGCAAAAGAGTATCTTCTTACGGGACCAAATTACGTGAATAGAAAGTGCAGCAGCAGTAAATGCCCTAAAGCATTAATAACAGTGAATGTGGCATGCGATCGACCGGCTGTCCGCCAGGAAACGGGCCTAGTTTTTTGACACGTGATCGGTTTCGCGATTATGCCACCAGATGGCGCGGCCGTTTGTATCCCGTTATTCATTGAATTGACACATATTAGAACGCGGTTAAGTTTGATGTTTGTTAGTTCGAGTTAAAGCGGTGTCAGGTGCTGATTACTCGTCCGTATCTCACTGGGAGAAGTTTATAAACTTCTTTTATCCATTCACTTTTTCAGATATCAATGCAAGTTCTTTGAATAGCTGGGGGAAAAAAACGGAATGATGATACCTTTCTCCTTACTCATCCTTGTTACTTTATTAAGTAAGTATTTACATTTTTTTTTAAAATATTTATTTATTATTTTACATTAAGTTATAATTATCAGGAGCGTAATTTTCTTAATAAAGTTATTGATATATATTATAATTTAATTTTCATATGTAAATCTTGTTTCTACTGAAGAACTGGAGCGCTTTAATCTGTATATCGAATGCAACAAGTAGATTAGCTAATATAAAAGTATAATTTTTACGTGATAGTTTTATATCTACTATTAACTGTCTTTGCAAATAATATATTTCCACACCACATGTGGATATTTGAGAAATATATATATATAAAAACATTGCCTGAAGTCATTTTACCAACTTTTGTAATTTAATAAATTTAACCCATTTTCTAATAAAAGGACGCTTATATTAAGATCACATTTTAATATTAGTGCATTTATGAATTTAAAGTTTTTAGAACAAACTAATATATATAATTTATTTTTAATATTAAACTTAATATATTATATTTCCTCTCTAAATATGCACTAATTTGAAAAGTAAAACAGTTCACATTTTAAATGTTTATAATGTATTTAAATAATCGTTTAAAGGAAAATAATAATAATAATAAATATAATTTTATACTTTTTTTAACTTCAAGCTTTCTTTTATATTATTTAAATTTATCAGAAATAAAAGTTTAGTTTTATTAAATTAATTCTTTATTATTTTATTATTGGAAAAATTATGAAAATTAGAAATCTTTGCGAATTTTTTAAAAGTTTTTACAAATTCTTAATTTTAATATAAAAAATTATACAAATTTATCGAAACTTTATAAGAAATCTTTTGTAATTGCATTTAGTAATTGCAAAATTATTAAATAGTTTATCAAGAGATTTGATTTCAAAAATTACAAAATTAATAAAAAAAATCTTGCTTTTATAAGTGAAATACTTTCATTATTACAAAATTATAATCATAATAATTGCAAATATATATATTTAATGTAAAAGATTTGAAATCGCTAATCTAGTTTTCTAATGAAAAAAGAGAATTTCGGCCTAGTGTAAGAAAAAGAATTAAAATCTTAACTAAAAAAAAATTTTTTTCTTCTTTTCTGCTGTACTGAACACGGATCAAATCTTCATCATTACTTAGCAAATAGTATTCAAATAATTCCTTTTGTTCTACCCACTAATCTAATGCCTACTCTTACAATCAAATATACAATTAAATCCATTCTATTGCTAAAAAGAAATTAATGTATTTAGTAGATATTCGATGCAATCAAGCTAGAAGAAGAGCGTAGGCTAAAACTATTATTGTTAAAGGGTGTGGTACTATCAAAATCCAGGTTACTTCTTTTCCGAGCTTAAGACAACGAGAATTACAGACTTCAAACTGATATTTAGAAATATTTCGAGACTAATGAGGCCTCTATGAAGCAAGTATCGTATTGTTAACAATACATGGGACATTAAAACAAATGCATGCAGTTTTCTGTAATCTATACGCGGAAAATTCCTGTGCTACATCGAAATTATAATTAGTTCTAAGGGTGAAAAAAGTTTCAAACCATAATTATAAATTACACTCTTTTTTGAATAGTCATATAATGGTTTTTAGCGTGTTTTAGTCACGTGATGGCAAAAAATTATTTAATTTTCGAATGACGAATAAAATTATTATTATTATTTTTTTTTTTTACATTTATTTTTAGAAAAAAGGTCGAATAGTAAGCTACAATAATTTTAACTGATTTTCTTTTAAGAAATAATATTTACAATCAATTATATAATACCTTTTTTGCAGGTACAGGTACCGCATTATCAATAATATCGTCAAATGGAACAGTGAGTATTTGTCTGTTTTATGCAAATCTAATTGAAACTATTACATTATCATGATAAAATAAATATTCTTCGATAGAAATATTTAACTATATTAATGATAATAACATCATATTTAGCGGAGTTAATGAATTATAAATAGCAAATAAAGCTTTAATCGTGTTTAGTGAAATTATCGCATAAGAAATTATAATTATTCTTAATAAGATTAATTTACCAGAGACAATTTGATTGTTTATTTTATAAAATAAAAATTGCATTAACATTAAAATAATGATTTTTGCTTGATTGAATAAGTGGTTACAATTGTTTTGACTAGAACGTAACCTTATGAAGATCGACCTTCTTTCAACTGAAGCGTTATATTGAAGTTTGCATTCGTTAGAGCGTTAAGAAATCTGTTGTCTACTTTTTGTTAAGACTAGAAAATTACTCTTATTGCGGTCGTTCGTCGATTTATAACATTTATCCTCAATCGTATAAAATTTTATCCCAACGAAAAATACTTCGAGTAGTTCATACAAATAAAAATTTCTTGCCTTACCCTATTTATTTAGAATTTTTGAAAATTATGTAACCTCTCGGCCATTCTTAAAAGAATTTAAACCATAAAAATATAAATAATAAATTCCCCGGAAGACATCAAAATAATTGTCATTTACATTATCCAGTCAGTCACGCTTAAGGGTCTTAAACTGCAAAGGCCTATAGCCTATGGGAATTTTCAATTGAACATAATGAATGCATACGGGTGATATGGGTAACAGGCTAAATGCTTAAGGTTAAGGAACATTAGACTACGATTAAAAATAAAAAGGAAACGTGACTAGACCTATAGGTAAATGAAACAAAACAATGCAAATGAGATCAAGTTCAGGTATTAAAGAAATGAAAGTTATAATTCGAGGAGGAAACTTTTCAGTATTCGGAAGGAAATATGAACGTAAAATAAGATCGATGAGATTGTTCAGTATGACTATAAGATACGATAGTCATGTAGAAAAATCAGTATCCACGAACTGAATAATAGACATAAGTCGAACTAAAATAAGTTAAATAAAATAAATGAAGTTGAAGTTCAATTTTTATATTTTAAACCGGACTGTTTCTTATGTTTTAATTATTTTAAAAATATAAAAATAATTTTAAAACAATATAATACGAATTTGAATATATAATAAAATAATTAGTCCATAATTCTGGATTAATTATCCTCTTTCCTTTTTTTCATTTTTTAACTTCCATATTCCTGTTTGCAGCAGCACATTTTATCTCATTATTAAACTACAACTGTACACTATACTGATCTTTACGGATTAATAAATTTTTTAAAGCAGAATACGAATGTCATTTGGCAAAAATAAATAATCTTAGAAATATGCATAATGATTACCATACAATACGAAGAATGCATCACATAGGGCCTATATAGAATATATACATATAAATAGTATATATTTTACAGAAAGAATAAATAAAATACACATTTATGTATAGTATTTATTCTGTAACTGTGATTTTCCAATAAATATTATTATATTTAGTTATATACATTTTGTAAATTAATAAATGTATATATTTCAGTAAGTTATGTAAATTCACTTTATGAGTTATTTACAAGTGTATAATAAACTTTCATTTCGCGTATCGTTCATGGATAATTGATCTATTGATAACGAAGACATGGAGTTATTTCTACAACTTATTTCTTTGAAAAAAGAAACAAGTAATGAATAAATCATTTTATGAAATAATAATTTAAAAATTATTAAAGTATTCTTTAATAACTTAAAAAGTAAAGAACGATTTAATTAGTATAAATCATTCTTTAATATGTTCTTATTGCGCTGCGATGAACCTATCTTCATTTGTACTTAATACAGATTCATGATAAATGAAGAATTTTAATATGCAAATTTATTTAATTAATACACACAATTAAGCATACGAAGTACAGCACATGATGTTAAAATTTACTATGTTTTATGTATACCTTAATATGAACACGTATGGAAACATTAATCAATCAAATTAAAAATGTGGAGGTCTACGTGTAAATCAAGTATTGTCATTCAACAATTCCTTATTTAACGTTAATTACTTTATTCTTCGTAAACAGACTTAAAATTCAAAATATAATTGTAACTTTATTGCTTTTAGCAGACATAACATAATTCGTTTTGGCAAGTTATAAATTCTATATCAATTAATTATTAATTTAAAAGTAAAAAATCCTTGAAAATTTATGTGCAGAAGTTTTAATTATAAGTGTAGGATCATAAACGGTAAATATCCTTCCTACTAAATAGCAAAAATATCGCGATATACTTAAGTCAGGAATGCAGAAATCAAAATACCTGACAAGATAACTGTCGGCTGATTTCCAAATTACTTTCGTGACTAGAAGGTACAGTATAAAGTTTCCCTTTAAAATATCTTTGGGTGCCAAAATTCACTATTAATTTAGTATCAAGAACCTTATCTTGAACGACATTTGAAGGCTATAATTATCATAAGAAACTGGTATGGTACTCATTATTCAAAAACCATAACCTAATTTTGATAAAGCATATAACCTTCGAATATTTTTCCTTTTCTTGGTCGTTTTAAGGCACTTGATATTTACAAGTCGAATTAATTTTAAATAATAAAATGTTAAGTAGGATGTCGTTCAATGAAATCTAAAAGGTCTTTAATTCTATTCCTTAATATCTAAATGTTTCATTCATATTTTTGTATGTCAAAGAAAGCGAATTTTCCATTGATATGCTCTGGAGTTAACCCCAAAGTCTAAGAGGATAGTAAAGCATTTATCGTTATCGAAAGTCATGAACTAGTATTAAATAGGTCGGACGCTACCTACAATCAAAATTTTAATGATTGATTGATTATATTTATTATAAAAATTTTTATTGATGTGGCAATTTCACTATCTAATTTTCAAAAATGTCTGCAGGTAAAATTTACTTAATTAGTTATATAATTCAAAAGCCTAATTGTAATAGAACATCTTGAATTTTAAGTGTAGGCCTTATTATTTTGATAGTAATTCCTCGGTGTTATTTAAATTGCCAAAAATTCATTTCAGATGAAAAATACAATTTAATTGGAGTTTTTTTTATTCCTTTTAGAATTGACAACATTTGATCATTAAAAGTTGAAGTCAACTTAACGTCGCAGTTTCTATTGTTAAATAATTGATTAGAATCTAAGTTTCCTATTATTTTATTGAAAAAGTCATTATTCAGTATTAATACGAAACAACAACTTAAAAAAGGAATCTAAAGTTTCATAGTCAAGTGTTTATCATTTGTCATCACAATAGACTTTTTATAAGTATGCTTTATAATTGGATACCCTGAAGGACGTGGATGTACTCTTTCTTCTTCAGCACGCTTAATTCTATACACCGGTTATGAGGTTATTGTTTTCGACACCTAGATACACGTAGAACGGATACATTAACATAACTTTTTTTAAGATCCGGGAAGAGTTATAACTAAATGATCTAATATTTAGATCCATTGAAAGTGAATCACGAACAAAACAGTATTTTCTGAATAACCTCTCATGTTCTACAAATAATTAGGTTAATATATTTATGAAAATATTTAAGCTGCTTCCTAACATAAATAATGATATTCTGGTCAAAACTTAAGTTTATATCTTGTTAAAGATGATGCTATTTTAGTAATTTGTGTCGAATGTAATTAGTTATTTTTATTTAAAAAAATTTAATCTGATATTCAGCTGATAACAAGCATATTGTAGCGTTACCCATAACTTTTTTTTATCTTGTAAGTGGAGGTGACTTGTTAACCTTACTTAATTCTTTATGTCTGAAAAAATAGTAAGGTACTGAAGATATGTATAGATCTTAATAACAGAATAATAGCACATTTGGTAATGTTGTCTGTTGTGTTTTTTTATTCTAATCTTTTTCATGGAAATATAACACTATAATTATTGTTAGTTTTATAGTTTGAATTAATTTAAACACATCCGGATAAATACCATTCTAACTAATGCTCAAGGATATTATTTTATGATTCAATATAAATACTTACTTTACATTTTTATTTCTCATTCAGTTAAAATTGTGTTAGTAATCACATATTAAATTCTTAATATAGCTGTTATATATTTAAATAAATTTATAGTATATGAATTTCTTTTATATTCATTTCGACAACTTGTTAAAGTTACTTCCTGATCTTTAAAGAAAAAAAAATTAACCATTTTCCTAAATTTAATTGCTTCATCCCAATTATCTGTGTTAGCGATCTATTTTATTTCTTCGTAATCATATCCATTAAATAAACACATCAGATGACTTAAAAAGCCTACTTTAAAAGGAAGATGTTTACCTTTATAAGTTAAATTTATTTAATATTTAATTATTTTGATAAATAAATTTATATGCTATCTAAAAAACGGGCTTGCCCTAAGTTTACATCTAAATATGATTTATGGATTAAATAAAAAAAATAATCCATAAATGAACAATATGGTCCTTTAATCACGTTTTATTAAACTGTTTATAAATGCTCATCAAGAAAAAAATAGTCTAATTTCAGATTGTCAGAAACAAGGTCGCCAGGTGGTCACTTATAACTTTTACCCACCCTTTTACCTTGAGTTCAGGATTAATTTGCTTATAGGCATGCAAGCGTAAGGATACTTTTTGCAGTTTTCAGTCTTTAATAAACGTGACAATTTTAATAAATTTAGTTCATTTTTTTCCCTATTTCTTTGTTCGCAAATTTCATTATCTTGAATTTATATTAGACTATATTTTATTATTTTAATGTAGTATTTTAATTGTAATTAGCGCATTCCATGTATCCATAAACATCAACCGTAATGCCTCCGTGAAACAAGTTTAAAATTAATAACTAATTAATATGGGCATTACTATTTGTAAACAACTTTATCGAAAACTTACAATAAAAATTATTGATTAGTATTATTAAAACACTGAACTAAATATAAACCATGATTGAATGCTAACATTGTTTATGAAGTAATTTATAATAAATTCAGGTTAACGCCTGTGGCTAATAGTCGAGCAAAAAGATCACGTATTTAAATTAATTTCCTTATTTTAATTTTGCTAAAGATGTTATAGGCTTATATACTAAACATTGTAAAAATATATTTAGAAAAAATAACAACAAAGATTTATTAAAAATCATATTTTGATTGTGATCTGAATTATAAATTTACATTTTAATACACTTACTAGATAAGAGATAAATATTTTAATAGTGTGTTAGTTATATATTCATCAATAACAGTGTTATTTATTATAACAATAAGTTCTCAAGTTAGCCTTTATGTTTTATTAATCACGTATTGTAGCTTGAGAATTTTAAATATATCAAACGTCATTATTTAATTTTTCAATATATATTTTGATAAAATTAACAAAATTAATAAGAAATAAATGATAAAAGCTTCATTAAAATTTATTTTAAAATTTAACAAACTGATTTATACCATACTAATTTTATTTGTTACAATTATAATTAAACTATTATGAAGTATTGATCAGATATGCTTTAATAGTACATTTATAGATGATATTTAGTTTTCAAAAGTACAAGATATATAAAGTATCGCTACATTACAACTTAAAAAACCATTTTATCGTAGTTTATTAGCATATTATGAAATGTGAAATTTATTGCTTATTGATTACGAAATTAGCCTATTAATGATAAAGTAATGCAAATTAAATAAAAATGCAATAAAAACCCGTATAAAAATACAAGAATCGAATCCAGTAATACAGATCAAGGAATATCTAAAATCTCGAATTATTATCACGTAGAATGCTGAAATAATAGCAACGAAAATCCAATACAAATTCTCAAATTACACAGCATCTTTTAAAACAAAGCTTGGATTCTGATAATGGAACTAGACATATCCTGAGGTAATAAAAACATTTGGCGTGATGCTGGCAGGTGCGAGGTACATGCGTTGTTGCTGTTTACGGAAAAAAATATTTTAAAAAAATGGAAAATTATTCAGTATTTCCTACAGTTCTTTGCACAATACAAACTTCCTAAAGTTAATATTTCATACTATTATAAAAATCTATTTTATCTTTATAAATATACATTACATAGAGTTATTCACAGAATTAAAAGAAAAAATATCTTCCTGTAAATATCTAGAAATTCATTTTACGCCTGAAGCCAAACCTGATTCTGTCTACAAGAACATAATTTTGAAAAATGGATGCAAATAATGGTAGTAGTGCAGATATTCCTGTTTATGTAATAAATTTCAGGAATAATGTATAATAGGTTTACTAGTTATTTAATAGAATAAAAGAGACCTTTTGTATATATAATTTATATACTGGATCCGATTCGGATTACTCTTAACTATTTTAATTATCAATCTACGTTTAAACTTTGTCCGCAAGTACTGTACAAATATACGTTATTATCGTCAAAGTAACTAATACCCAATTGAAATATATATATTTTTTAGTTTATTAAATTCATTAGTTTTGTAATAACGATTTTGAAAATAATATTTATTTCAAAATGACACAAAATAGATTTGGCCTATATTTACATTTATTAGGCCTTATAATTCTACAATAACGGAGTTAAACTTAAGCAACTGTCAAATTTGACTATGAATTTTTAAGTAATAAATATATGTTGTAAATGTAGTGTCATATTGGTCTAAACATAACTTCATTTAAGCTAATATTTTGAATTATAGTTTCATATACTAAAAAGCCCAAGTTTACAAAATGGTAATTTTGGGAGCAAACGAGTAGTTCTGCGATTAATGTGAACTAATTTCAAGACAGGGTTTTTATGAAAATAGGTTATTATTTTTTCAATAAACGCTATTAAGTGATATCTCTTATTAAATATTGATTAGATAAGGTTTATTGATTTTCTACTGTGTACGTATTTTGAAAAATAAACAAAAAATAAGTTATGGTAATCAGAATGCATTAAAAATTAATTACATTTTTAAACAAAATTTAAAATAATTTAGAAATGTTAAACCAAAATGTTTATATTAAGCGATCCATTATTTTCAATTTTAAACAAAAATTGCAAATAAATTAAAGTAAAACTGTATTGTTTTTAATTATTGAATTTTTTTTAATCACTAATAATAAGAGTAAAACACTTAATTTAAATATTATACTGTATTAAATTTATGTATACTGTAAATTTAATATATAATGATTAAAAAGAGAATTTTTTAAACTAAACTTTAAAAAATAAAGATGATATTTATATGCGGACGAAGCAGATACCATTTGCATGCATTATAGAACATGCTCCCAATAACCCAGTCACTCAAGATAAGAAATGCCACACCTTGCATTGAGAAGTTTCATTCATTCTCTAGAGAAGGAAGTTTTGCTAAATCTCTGTAGATAGCATGCTAGTATTGCCTGGAGATCAGACGACAGGCTACATCATGCAGAAAGGAGAACAAGCGTGTGGCTAATTTAGTAACCATGAGATAAGAAAAAAATCTGTAACTCTTAAATATCTTTTAGAAATAAATTGAGAAGGAAACATATAACATTTTTTCCGTATAAGTTAATTTTAAATTTTAGTTTCTGTTTGTTAGTGGCTTAACAAGATTATAAAATTTACACGTTCAAAAGAAGTTTTTAATCGTTCTATGGGTTTTTTTTAAATTAAACTGATTATTCATCAATCTATTAGTTCCTGTTTAATTGATTTAATTAAGCAGGAAGTGATATAAAACATAAAATTAAATTAAATATTTTTGAATATTTTGCGATAATCTATATAAACGAAAAAACATGCGAATGATTCGTAAGTTAATTCAGGTTAAAAGTATCAAAGGCATTTAAATTTTTATGGTAGTATAAAATTTGATGTCGTGAAGATATTGTCAATACTTATTCATTAATATTCATAGCCATATTGCCAAGATGCTCCTGTAGTTTGACGACTGCATTCGTTTTTTTCTTTTTTTATATTTAAAGCTATAGGCTAAACTCGATTCTTTACTTTTTCGACACTTCCTCAATGTTTATTGTTTATGAATTTATAAGGCATTGCTGTAGGGTTTAGTTTTTTTATCTAAGAAAAAAGTTTAGGTTCTATCCTGCGGTGTTATTATTTTTCACATTCTAAATAGGACTGTACAGTATAAAAAATCGAGACAAATTTTCATCCTGTCTATAACATTTAAATTAAATAGAAGTTATTAAGTTTATAAGAATCTTATTATTCATTTATTATTTTATTTAATAAGGAGTTGAACAGAGATAAATAAATCAGTTTTATATATTTTATTAAATTATCAGTGCTAACGAAAATTTAATTATTTAGATTTGTAATAAATTAGATCATGAAGCCATTAAAACATTCTGGAGCCATTTTAAAAAGGAAAAAATGGTTAAAGGCATTAAAACACTTTAACGATAAAATAAAACTGGTGTTTTTTTACCTCATTAAATTGGCAAAGTTCTGATGTAAGATTATTCAAAATATCACTATTATGGTTATATTTTATAAGAAATGTACCGATAATCGTGATCGTTAAATTATCTTACAAGATCATTATAGAAGTTAAACACAAATTTAATTTTATAAACAATCTATGCTACAATCAATTTTATTTTCATATTGATGCTAAATTTCCATGAAACAATCTTGTATCTAAATTTATAATTTAGTAATTTTCTTTATTTATTTTAATAAAAAAAATCAGCAATCATATAAAAATTAATTCAGATCTTTATATAAAATTAACAAAAATTCCATAGTTGAAATTCAGCTTCTTGTTGAGAGTATTAAATTATGTAGCTTAACTTTATGATAACATCAAAAAAGAAAAATTATTTTGCTAGTCTTGATATCTTCAAAACATTATAAATATTAAATAAGTTTGTTGAAAGGAAAAGTATGATACTATAATCAATAGTTTTGATTTAATACTGTTTTGTGTATATGTATATTTATGCGAGAGAAAGGGAAATGCTTTTGATTCCCTTGCAATAAGTTTCACAAAAATTTGAATGTTATGTTATGTAAAAGTTCACAAATTTTCAAATTTTGTTTATAAACTGTACGTTTAGAATATTTATAATATTTACTGACTTTAATAATTATTAATTTAATCCACCTTGCTAATATATTGAAACTAAAGGAATCTCAGTACGAAGGTATCCAGCAATATTGTTAGTATTTTTTTCCTCTTACGGTATTTCATAATTTATTTTTGATAGCCTATGTTATATTATTTTCGTAAAGTAAAATTATTATAACAGAACAAAGTGTACTGTACAGTACTTACAACATTTCTTTATATATTTTAATATAATAATAAAAATTTAAGTTATTAAAAATGTAAAAAGTATCGAAAAAGTTATTTTTTTTACAAAACTTATATTAAAACCATGCAGACACCGGTCCAATTATTTATTTTGAGATATTTATTAGTTTAAAACTGCAAAAAACATGATATATTATAGGTGTTAGTAAAAGAAGAGATTAATCCAGGAAGGAATAATACCAACTTTCGAAGATTTCCTTTTACATGGAGACGAGCACATTTTCCCATTATTCCACCTCGTCTTAGAGTAAAATCTGTCAATCGAGTAGTATCGTCGACAACCAGCACAACGACAACGACAACAACAACAGAAATAATTCCAACTGATTCAAATATTCGACCAATTGATATATTTGAAATTTCTTCATCGGATAATAGTCCAGCTATTGTATGGCCTGTGCCAAGAAGACCCGCATCTAGAAGATTCCGAACGCCTTCATTCACAACTTCTGCACCTAGGGTATTACCAAAGTTGCTTCAACCGAAACCCACTCGCCCAGCAATATACAGTTTAGATGGATTTGTACCGAAACCTTCTATACAACGAATAAGCACTACTGAAGCACCACTAGAAATTCGCCGGCAATATCTTCTTACTAGCAACAACAACAACAACAACCATAACAACAACAACAACAACAACAATAATAATTATAATCTACACGAGAAACGAAAAAAGAAGGTATCAATTGTCATTTTGAAATATATTTTTTAAGAACATAGATTATTATTTATCTCTATATTTACTTCCTTTTAGCAGAAAAGTCGCCAGTCTCTTTACGAAGATGACGATGATAAAGGTGATAAATATGGTTTAAGTCGACGTAAAAAACCTGTTAGCAGATATACAGCTTTCGCCAGGAAAGGTATACCAGGTATAGATTATCCTGTCAATGTCAGAATACCTCAGACAAACTTTGATTGTAGCTCACGACTTGGTCCTGGACTGTATGCTGATCCTGAAACAGACTGTCAGGTAAGTTTGGACAAAATAAGGTCAGATATTGAGATAACTATTTGCAGATATAGCTGCCTTTATATTCATAAAAGTACACTGAATTTAAAGCTTAGTAGTTACATAGCTGATAACCGATAAAGAACAGTATGTTATTTCTCTATCTATTCAAGACAGAGAGGGAAACAACAGTTAATGTTCATTGTCTCGAACAAAACAAAATTCAAAATAATTTTATAAAAAGTCTCATTCGTCCACCACAATATTAAGAGAAATATTTAAATAAACTACATATTCATTGTTTTCTTACATACGGATATGAATTCTATAATAATTTTAAACTCTTATTATTTTTAAAATTTCTTATTGTTATTGTTTAAATGTCTTCAAAGATCCAGCATACGATGTCAGAATATACACTCAAAGAAAACATACCTTGAAGACATATTCTTATTATGTCTGCAAGGTATGTTTTCTTATAAAGTATACTTAAAATATAGAGTATATATTAGTTAAATTTTCTGCGGGCCAAATTTGATCTTAATATCTTGACAGGTCACTTTAACGCTCACCATTAACATCAATAATAATTTTATCATCATCAACATGATGATGATAAAATTATTGATGATGAGTGTTGATTTTATATTAAATTTTTATTATAATTATAATTATATTTAATACATTATATAAAAAATTAAAAGAATTGTACGATAAAAATAGTTCAACAGCAACACAAAAATTCCCAATTAAATAAATCTACCTGGTTAGATTAATTCATATTATTTTAAATAAATCTCAAATACTTTAAAAGTTATTTGATACGGATTACTATAAATTAAGCTTATATTTAGGAGATTATTAGTATGCTCTTGTCAGATTAATTTATGAACAAGGAATCGAAAGATTTATTGTTCAATTTATATGAAGAAACCTAAATTCTCAAAATTAGGGCATTATACAACTATAATCTAGAACAACTTTTATGTATTCGTATCATTTTTCGAAATATATTAAGTCAAGTTATAAAGTACAACAGTTTATATTCAACTCAAAATTTTATAAATTATTCTTTACAGGTATGGCATATGTGTCCCGGTGGTAGCCTCGTACCGCGCCACAGTTTTCTCTGTCCAAACGGAACAATTTTCAACGAATTTAGAAGAATCTGCGATTGGTGGTACAATGTACGCTGCGAAAAGGACGACACGAGGAAACGAAGGTCTGTAGACGAATTGGCTCCCGTCTTCC
This sequence comes from Centruroides vittatus, assembly GCF_030686945.1. Taxonomy (NCBI): domain Eukaryota; kingdom Metazoa; phylum Arthropoda; class Arachnida; order Scorpiones; family Buthidae; genus Centruroides; species Centruroides vittatus. The sequence goes on along the minus strand of NW_027122180.1, from coordinate 923,969 downwards.
AACTTTAAATGTTGATCCACCGTTTATAAACATTATCATCTATGTAAATATGTATTCATCTGGAGAACAGTGTAAAGGCTCAACTAACTAAACTTCTTATTCCTTCAGCAATCATTATTTATGGGATTTTGATTAAGATTCAGTTCGAGATGACTGATATTTAAAAACAAACAAAAAAATTTCATTAAGAATACCACTTATTCTTATGAAATTTTCCATTTTGTATATAGTCTATCCTTTGTAAACGAAATGTAAGTTACAGATGATAACATTACATTCATTTAATAAAATTGCATTCTGTAAATTTAAAAAAAAACTGTAACGAAAATATGCGCTTCAATAGAAGATACAACTGAAAGATATATGGCATGTAAATTTAAGATGTATATTTTTCATATAAATCTAAAAACTGACTAAAATCAAAATTTTAAATTATGGAAAGGAAATTGTTAAAAAAAACTTTTATAATTGCATAATTTGCATAAGTATTTTTATAATTGTTTTAAAGTAAAGTTGTTATTTTTAATCTTTGAACGTTTGAGTTAACAGTTTTCAGTATTTTTTTATCTACATTTATTTTATTAATTTTTCAGAAAATAATAAAATTCACAATACAAATTTCTAATCAATAACTGAATTTGGACTATCGGAAAAACTCATTTATCTCATTTTAAAATTTAAAATTATTACGTTAATTAAATCATTTTTTAAAGTGAAGTTTTATTAATAAAAAAAATTAAATAAAAATATATAATTATAACCTATAGAATAATAATTATAGGATTAATTTTCTATATTTTTCATTATAACAAAAAAAAAAATCTCAAAAATTTATAATTTTCATTTTTTTATAATAAATATTGCGAAAAAAAGTTTCATGAAATGTATCTGCAAATATATCTTTTAAAAAAATAGCAGATTATTATATACATACAAATTTATATTAAATTTGATATTTTATAGTAATAAGCTATTTTCTTAAAAGCCTGGAATATAAAGTATCTATAGATTATTTATTAAATTTACAGATCTTAGAAAATTATTTATTAAATATATTTTATAAATATAAGTTCATGTAATCATGTATATCTGTATTTTAAAGGAGATAAAAATTATATTCATCTCGTTCTGTAAACTCTATTTTCGTTAAGAATAATTTTGCTGTTTAAATTAAATTTCATAAGAAATTTTTAAATATCCTTCTTGAAAGTTGATCAAATCTTTTATAAAACTTCATCATTTTTTATTTGGCCAGTTTATGTAACAAAATCTAAGCTTGTTATAATGTAGCTAGATTTAAATTAAATAAAGATTAATCATGAAGCACAATACAGATTTGTTTAATTAAAAATATAAAATAAATAATTATTCATGTCTTGAATAATTATTTTTACCGAAGCAGTACATTTTCGTTATGTTTATCCAAACTTTTTCGGTGTATAAACATTAATATTATTAAATAATACTTTATGAGAAACCCAATATAAATTCTAAAATATATACAGTGAAACCTGTGTAAACCGGACTCTTACGGTACCGAATATTTTTCCCGTTTAGGCAGGTTTCCGTTTACTGTATAGCGTACATATACATATTTAAATATAAACACAAAGCAAATGCTTCGTAATATTAATTTCATTTTAGAAAAAAGATATAAAAAATTATGAGACGAACATGTTTAATAAAATAATATATTCGATGTAAATATTTTAAATTAATGCAATATTAAATTAAATATTTTGTAATATTCGTCACGTTCTTGTTAACAATTACTGTTACAATAAGAATAGAAATACGAAAAAAAATTAATTTAATATAAAAGAGGAAAAACTATTTTTCCTCTTTTATATTAAATGAGAATAATAAAAAGAGGAAAAATTTAATTACAACTATTTTTTTTATAAATCACAATAAATAATAACCAAGGATAATAATTCATAATTAAAGTTTAAACTTTTATAAAATAAATTTTATTATAAAGAAATTATCATTTAAAAAATATTTCAATTATTCTTTTACTTTCGGAAGAAAAAATATCGTTAAAAGTACATTCAGAATAAAGTTAATTTATCATTTAGATGTCTAACAGATAAACACATCCTTGAAAAAACAAGTCCCAAATATTTCTTAATCGAAAATTTTTTTCTTTATTTATTAATACATCAGTGATTGAATCAAAACTCTACTTTCTACGAAATACAATTTAAAATGATGCAAAAAATGAGAGAGAAGATAAAAAAATACCGGTATTAGAATGTAGAAATATATTTAAATGTCCTAGGAAAGGTTTCATACTTTGCGGAAGAAATCTTTTTTCCTGTGTGTCTAAAGTACGCGATGGAAATCGCACAAAGTTCTATTTATAAGTATATTTATAACTTCCCTATTGTCGAACTCCGCTTTAAGCAATAGTTTTTCACTGTTCGGTAGGAATTTAAATGAAATGATAAAAAAAGGAATTAATTTAAATAATTCACTATCGTTTCCGGTAGATAGGCTTTAATTATTAATAAATTAAGAAAATTTTCGATCTAACGTAACCCATTTTCTCTTTGGTGCAACGTAATTTTAGAATGTCTTCCGCAATTTACCAAATATAAAGTGTTTGCGAAAAATAAACCGGAAGCAAGATGCGGAAATATTTTATTATCTTATGACATTATACTATGGCATTATTTTTTCTTTCATTCCTGGATGTAATCTTAAAGCATTTGTCCTTTCGTTACGTGATCTATATTTATATTCTTTATGCATATAAATGAAACACCTAAACTAAACTTAAAAATAACACTATAGAATCCGAATATTTTCTGTGTACTTTATTTAGCATATTAAGATAAAATCATAATCTTAATTAAATTTTTGATTCTTGTAATTATATATATCGAGATATTTATAGCTTACATTCTTTTCTCTTTGAAATTATAACAATATATAAATAAATTAAATAATTTACATGATTAAATTTTCATCTTACATTCATTTACATCGTTAGAACTTTCATTATATAGACCTTTTACAATGCCTTTATTACACGAAAATTCCATAAATATGGATTAAAAAAAATAATAATTCACTACTTAGTTTTTAGAATTTATAGGTATTTATCGGATGAAATAAAGAATAAAATCAAACTTTGTTAATTATCAATTCGACTATCATAATTTTTTTTAATGAAATTTTTTATGAATGATTATTTAACCTGGCCAGAGGGAAAGGCGGAGAAATGTTATTCTAGTTAAAAGATGAAACTCTGAAGGGAGAAAAAAATAAAACAAAATAGCAACAATAATATAAGCTTATAGTAGTAAGACATTTCTCAAGTTATAGCTCCAGGCATCTTCTCTCAGAGTTTTGTTAAACCTTTCGTAATCAGTTTCCATTGTTTATTTTTAAATATTATTTTAATCCAATAAAATAAAAATAAATGGCCTTATATGTTTAAATACTACCATTTAAAAATTATATTTAACAATAATTAAAAATAAGATGTACTTGAAATCATTGTAGCTAGTGTTTTGCATCACAATGTTTGATTTAACCATGAATTTATAAGTTTTCTATTCGTAAATATATATAAAAATTTACGAAGTCTTTAAAAATCATTTTATATAATTTCAAAAACATAATTTACGATATATTAAAAATATATGTGATTTTAATGGAATTTTATGAAGAATACTAACATTTACATACGCTAATCCAATTTAAATGTTTATCGTTTGATAAAAGTTAATGTAATTAATCGGACGATAGAATATTAAACTGAGATCATTTATGACTAGCTAAATTCATTTTTTTTCCTTTTAAACTTTAGTTCTCTTTGGCAATTCTTTAATTTTTAACTATTTTATAATTCTCCTCTTACATCAATTCACTGCTATATTCGATTATTAAAGCTATACGAAAATTTCCTAAAATATTGTATGTAAAGATTTGTGGAAATTTGAATATTCTTATTAGAAATCCCCATATTCTTCAACACTATCGAAAGTTAAGTGATAATTTAGGCGAGGTCGCGCGATTAGTACCAACTTACAACTTTTATCTTGATAGTTAACTATTTCAATGGTGTCAAGGTGAGACGGGTCTATGCACTGTGTTATAAGCGTTGTAATCAGTTCAAATGGCTCCAAGACAGGGAGTGTTCACCGCAAACAAAATATTAGCCTCCAGTTAAGTTTAACAAGAGAATGACAAAAACAAATAACAAAGTACGTTATACTTATATTTGAATACATCTACAGAAAGGACTATCGTAAGCAATCATTTGATTAAGGTACGTTAAGAGATATGGGAAATAGTTTTTGTAGCTGCATTAATTCACGTAGATAGTAAATTAATCTAAGTAATTTATCAGAGAAAAAGAAAAGAATATTTAAATAAAGATCAGTAATTAATCAGTAGTGAATTATCGTAAAATGGGACAAGGTGGAAGTTGAAATAATGAATGATAAGGGTAAAACTAGTACAAATAAATCACTAAGAGAGAGTGATTAAGAAATTCGAAATGATTTTTTAAAGATTTATATTGATATAATTATGCTTCAGAACTTTCCTTCTTTACATGCTGATAATTAAATAATTCTAATGGCAGAGAATTTTTCATTTCCTTTTAAAGATACGATAAAAAACTGAATTATCATAAGGTTTTTAAAACCCGATTACAAATAAAAGCGATAAAATATTAAATAATCAATATTTCTACAAGCTTGCTTATAACTTCTGATCACTGCATAATTTCTTTATTTAATATACATTATATTCACATTTCGTTTTGTGTTAGATTTCGACACAATCATTTTTCATTTTCTTTGAAGGTTCTTGACTGACAACTAATTTTGCAAAAACAAATTTACTTCATGAATACAATTCCTTTCGGTAATATTAAAATTGTTATCACAATTATTTGCTATTAAAGAAATGACAAAATTTTGAAGTTTCAGATAAATTAGAAAATTAAATTTGTTTTAAAGAATTTTTTTCAAATTAATTAATTCTAATTTTTTTATTATCCTCCTCATTTTTTCTAAAGTTAAGGAAAATTTCTGTTTTTTTTCAGGATAAATTATGAATTAAAGAATTATATTTTAACTTCTATTTTAATAATGATACAATGTTTTCTATCTTTTATAGTTAATAAAACTTATTACTTATATTCTCATTACAAAACAAGTTTGTCATTATGATTTTGAGGGTATGTCGTTAAATAATTTCCTTTAAATTTAAAAATACCTACGACTTACATTATTTTTAATCAACCAAAAGAATCTTTTCAATTAAGAACAAATTGTGATTTTTTAAGTACGGCTTAAAACTAAATTTTAGCCAAATCACGTAAAAAATTAATTCTAAATATTCATTCATAGAATAAATCAGGTTAATACTCAAATAACACGATGCACGGCGAATAAAAATTGGTCTAAATCTTACATGAAAGACATAACTAGCACACTAACAGAATGATGTTTAATGATGGTTTATGGACAAAATTAATGTTTAAAGAGAAAAAAAATCTAATAATAGAAAACGTTTCCTTTCGTGTTCAAATTAAAAATTAAAGATTTATATGCGAAACTAGATTATAAAGTACAAACCATCACGATATAAATTTTATTAATCGAATTTTTAAGAAAGTGGTAGGCAAGGAACATTTTTAACACTCTTATATAATTATACATCGTAATGCACGAATGCACTTCATAATCGAATTGTTATCATAGATTCCTACCAACACGAAACATAATACTTTATGAAATTTATGATGTATTGGAATTGTACGTGGTTCTTTTGTAAATATCAAGATACTAACTATTACGAAACATTATTTTAAAAAATGGAACACTAAAGAAAAAACTAGATTTTACAAAACTATATTTGTAAAATCAAAAGTAATCGTTATTTTAATTAAAATTGTATATGATTAATAAACCAATCATTAAATTATTAAAGTTAAAAAAAAGAAACTGATATAATGACGATGTTGGCATTTTTAAACCATTATTTCTGTTAAAATTTAAATAAAAAAGTATTATCTGTATTAATATTACATACTTATAGTAATAAAGTAAATAAAAGTAACTCATTTGTTTAAAATAATTAGGTATATGTTAATCAATACGAATAATAAAATTTTTTAATGTTAACCAGAAAAATTATCAAATAAAGATTCAATGTTTTGCTTATATAAAATATATTCAAATTAAATATTGTTACATGGAATTTTACTTAATAGAGCTGTCACATATATTCTATTGTTAAAACTTTTTACTGTATTTTATTTATTTCAAGTATGACATGTTTAAGACTTTGTATTTTAATTTAAAGAGATTGCCCTAATAATTTAATAAAATGATTTTTATAAAAAAAAGTAATATAATAATAATAATAATTAATGTTGAATAGTCAATAAAAATTTTGAATTAATCATTTAAAAAATACAATTATAATATAAATACGGGTATACCACCGATTTTCCGATACCATTAGTTCCAGAGCATTGCCAAATTATCTGTTTTGCGGAAACAACGAAACTAAGGTAATAACAATTCAATAATACACTCTGATCCATTTATTATGCGCATCCCTTGTCTTTAAAGTACCATGAACTGCCGAAAATATATTATGAAAAACCGAACCAACAAAACAAGAAAAGGAAATTAAATATTTGTACCTTGTTTAATCATACATTCTTAGCAATATTCATGAAAAATTCAAGTAATATGATTTACTAATATACTGTTCACAAGTAAATTTTCGCGAGAGTGACATCTGTTTAAAATGTAACTAGCCCGTCGCTAAAAAGCGCGCACCATACATAATGCCATCTACGGTTACCCAATGATCTCGTAATCTTGTCCGGATTAAAAAAAGTCGTGATATTAGTTGCCGGACAATCAAATGTGTACCTATTCATATGTAAATCAGTAAAATGCAAAAAATCCGTGTTTCGTTAAAGTATTAGCGAGGTTGAGGCCGAAGTTTTAAACGCGAAAACGTGTACGTCGGACGTTCAGCGCAGCTTTCCTGTAAGCCTAGAAGTTTGACAACGGCGTTTGGAATGTCGAGCATGAATCCACTGGCTTTCCAAACGCCATTGTCAAACTTCTAGGCTTACAGGAAAGCTGCGCTGAACGTCCGACGTACTGTACACGTTTCGCGTTTAAAACTTCGGCTTCAACCTCGCCATTCTTTTATTCTTGCAAACTTGCAAACCTCGCCATTTTTTATTCTTGCAAACTTTTTATTCTTGTATAATTAAATTTTAAATTTATTATATTTATAAATGAAATTGTAATAATAATAAAAGATTTTTTCTGAGCTTTTAAGTCATTTATTCATTAATATTCGACCTTCATTATTGCAAATAACTTTTAGTATCTACAATAAAGCATTTATTTTGCCTGCATTCTTCCTGTTTTTATTTACATTCATTATTCACTAATGTAATTTTTTTATATGTAATTTAAACAATATTGTATTGTAATATTTGCGTAACAGAATACAAATCAAATACAGTATATAATTTAAAATTTCTGAATAAATAAAATATTCTAAAGATTAAATTAAATTATATTGGTGCTGGTCGTCGGTGGTGTTGGTGAACTTTTGAGTAGAGCCTGGTGTTGTATATTGGTGAGTTGGAAGGCTGTAAATAATTGGAATATGTTTAATTCACGGAAGTGGATATTAGTGAGTAGACCATCCTTAGACTTAATTATATTGTTATTATTCATTTCCGGGATAGAATCGAATCCTGGTCCCTTATTCCGTTCTCTACCATGCAGAGAAGGGGGCGTGGTAGACCACGTAAAGACAATTCCCAAGAAAAGGAAAATGCAAAACAATTAAAATATCTTCGTAGCGAAAATTATTATCAAATAGAAGAAGATATCCGTCAAAACAGCCCCGAGACTATAAGAGTTAAGAAAATAAACGATTATTTCGCAATAGTTAGTGATAAAGAACCATAGGCGCAAGAAGAACCCCAATACACATTGAAATCGATTTATCAACTAATACGGGACAAATTTGCACAACTCCATATTGAAATACAAAAAATTAAAACAGAGGTTGATTTACAGAAAGAAGAAAATAACTATTTTCATGGAAAGTTGACAAAGCTATCTCAACTAGTAGAAGAAATGGAAATAATATCCAAGAACAATCGCCAAATTAAAGGTATGATAGAATTTGAAATAGATAAGTTGATTAATGAGAGAAATAATAGGAATATTAAATTATTAATTTCCCGTTCAATTTACATGATTACGCAAATGAAATTAACCAGTACATTAAAAAAGATTTGGAAATATCTAATAACTGTACAGGAAGTGTTGTTAGACTAACCAATGGCGAGAGTAAGCCTATAGTGAAAATCTCAGTGGACTCCTTATTTCATAGAAACTTGATTTTTAGAGTTTTGGAAAAAGGAAAATAAATTCAGTAAAACAGAAGAAAATAAAATAATATTCACCACAGATCTATGTAAAAGATCAAGAATGAGGAAGAAAAAATTATTACTAATAATCAAAAAGGAAAAACTCAATGGAAATAGAATAATCATAAGAGACGATTACTACATTAAGGATAACCAAAAATATTCATAGATATGAACCTGGATAAAGTGTTTCAATTGAGTGTTGGTTAATAGGATCTGATTATTTTCGAAATAGTGAATAACCTGAATGATAGAAGCAATAGATATATGATTGTTATAATTATGAAAATAGGAATATTAAGAATAGATTTAAATTATTCTCATATTTTATGTCAACTTCTGTTGTATGTATCGTTCGACAGGAAATTTCCAATAAGCATAATTATATTATAGAGTAATCTTCGTGCGAAATAATATAACAATATGGTCTTATATTAATGATGTTGTGTTTGTGTCATTGTTATTATATAGATCTATGGCATAAGACTATATAAAGAGAAGACAATATCTCATAATATTATTTAAAATTTTTCCAATTTCCTGTCATAGACGAATTTATGAGTTGTAAGATTAATACAACCTCCGTACGACGGTCAAGAGCAATGATGATGATTTTATGTATTTTTTTCCATATGGTTATAAATTGTAATTATTAATAATTTCTATCATCTGTGTAAAGGATTGTCATAGCCAAGTACTATGATATGTGAAGTTATATATTTGTCTTTTTGTGAATACCTTCTCGTAACCCCCTTTGTAACAGGTTTACACTTAGTACAATAAACCTTACTTACTTACTTATTTAAAATTAAATTATATTGTTGTTTATTTTTCATTAATTTCAATACTTAATATATTTTATTAAAATTTTTATTAGTAAATTATTTCTTTCTAAATATACTTTTTAGAAAAAGATTAGTAAAATGAGTGGAAATGTATCGAGACAATATTATATAATTAAAGCAGCACTTTTAATAGAATAATTTAATTAAAAACACAATATAATCTTATTGTGTTTTTAATTAAGTAATTATTAGTTAAATATATATTAAGCAGCTTATATTACCATTTTATCAAATCTTTTCTGTTATTTGTTTGTTTTCAAATTATCTATTTCTTATCTTGCAAATCTTATTTATTATAAAATCCCATTATAAAATCTTAATGTCAAATCTTCATTGCTAATTATATTTTAAGATAATTACTTGATCTATAGAATCTTAAATTATACTTATATATGATGATATATATATATATATATATATTATATTAAAAGTGAGTGCACAGTGTCTTCTAAACATAACTTCTAAAGATGCCACATTTTGTAAGATCGTATGTTGTGTTATCAATAAATCAGTAATTTAGTTACATTAAATTTATTCGTGATTATTATGATTATCTTTATTGTTGTGTTTATGAATTATTAAATAGTAATTTGATTTGATTGTAATACTTTCTTCCAATCCTTTCTTCCAATCTTAAGAATAAATACTTTTTTAATTGGTAATATTTTAAAGTATTTTGGTTCGCTGGGTATTTTTTTAAATTTTAAATATAGATACAGACTAGATTTTTATACAAATCTCTTAATTAAAAATGCTGCTATCCATCTGAACACAAACTCGAATCATTAAACAATTAAAATTTCATTATTATTTTTATCTTCTTTATATAATATCTTCTAATCGAATTTTGAGTAAAAAGTTCATATCTCTGCTTACAAAAATGGCATTTATTATATTATAAAGTATAATGATAAAAGTGTTAAATAATGGATAAAAATAACATCCGAAGATCTTGGATAATCTAACAGGAATAAGAGAGGATATCCAAAGAAAATATCGCAAGAGTCGAGACAGGATGCTTGATCTAAGAACATGGCTTAAAAGCATAATGATAATAATAGAACTATTATATAATCATTTTTCGTAATATGGAAATATTTGAAATCATTCTTGTACTTGTAGATTATAAAGCATTACTACCACTTCAACCAAAAATAAATTTTGACTTTTCAAATCTTTTGTGGGATAAGTTTAGCTTGTTGTTTTCATTATGTCTCGCAATGTATTATCCTTGAAATTACCAATTATATAAAGTACTTATTTAAAAATTTATAAAGTAACTCATGACTGTGTGTCTTTATTGTGCTTTGCCAATTATTGTTTTTCGTTCTATTATATTTTATAGGCTAATATCAATTACTACAACTTTTCTACTTGTATGTCTTTATGTTTATTATTTGAGTTTTATATGCATTTTATATCTTTTTTATTCTTTTTACATTTTCCTTTTCTATCCCTTCATCCTGCAGAGAATTCTTTAAATTATTATTTCATGTAAATATGACATTAATTGTAGTGCTTTGAAATCTTAACTATATTTTTAATTGCCAAATAATAAAATTGCCTCAAACTTAAATATTTGGCTATGTTCAGTTGTTTGAAAATGCTAATTGTATCCAAGCAATTCATTTTAAGTTAGTTATTTTTAAAAAAAAAACAACTTAAATAGATCTAGAGTTTAATAAATTTTTGTTTTAAATAGGAAAGTCGAGCACCGGTTGTCTATATGTTCCTCTCAGAGACCACAGATTCCAGCGAGATCTAGTATACATCGGATCCAAGAAGCGCTTACTAAGCAAAAGAATACAGGAACACGGGTATGATATCACCAACCAAAGATATACCACCGTCCTAGCTGCCTATGCCACAGACCCTGAAATACAAGCCGACCTCCATAGAGCCAAATTAATAAAAATGTCAGATCAGGTTCAACACCTTCGCAACCTTGAATCGTTGGAAATATACAAAGCCGGCCTGGCCGGCAACTGTATTAATGCGAAAGATGCCGTCAATATTTCGTATGCATGGAGGTGGTGCTATGAGAAAAAGGATGAACAACAATAGCATGTTGCTAACGTTTCTACACCAGCAAATACATCGTATTATTTATTTGTGGGGATGTAACAATATTTTTATCACTTCAGTAGCATGTACGGTGAAAATTAGTTTCCAAATTTTAAATAATTTGGAATTTAAAATAATTTTAAACACGTTGTTCGAATTCCAGTTTCGAATTTTATACTGGTCGATAGCCTGACGAAGACCAAGTTTTGGTCGAAAACGTTAGTTTTTATCTAAAGCTATTCGTACTTGGATATAAAAAAGGTTTTTAGTGTGTTAAAACAATTTTTTATAACGCTCAAAAGTTTCGTTTAAAAATTCATTAAATTGAATACCTTATTTAAGTATTTTAAATAAAAATGCCTTTGTTATTTTACTATTAAATTACATAACATATTAATTAATAAATAATTTATTTTTAAAATAATTTCTACAATTTTATTTAAATTTCATTTTTTAAATGAAGCTAATATCATAACATTAACAAATTATTTAAAAAGAGTAATTAAAATTTAAATAACATTGAAAAATAATTTATTGAGAAGCGAATAACAAAAATTAAATTAATGTTTCAAGAGTTTCGACAGCATTTTGCAAAGCATACATTTGTTGCTGATATCATTTCTCTTTTCTATATCCATCCCACTGTCGAATGCCACACTTGGCGCAAATAGTTACGCCATCTTTTCTCAAATAACATTCTCCCTCTTCTGTTTTATACAAAGTATTTCGTACGGGATATATATGCACTTCGATTACATATTTTAAATTTTCTTCATTAAATGGAATACCAATGTCTTGTGTTCTGAGCACCGGAATAAAATTTATTTTATAATTAGTATGCGACAATTTAGGCTCTATTTTATTAGTCATTATATTATTTATTCCGCATCTAAATCCATCTCTTTCTTCACGAGTGGCTGAAATTCCTTTGATAGTAAAATTACTATTTAAACCAAAATATACAATACTAGGTTTAGAGGTGTTTAACAAAGAACATAATAATTTTATCATTATAAAATATGATATCTCTCGTATGTTGTTTATTTCGTGTTTTATCTCAAGTATATCATTATCATTTATATGTAATATATCTCCTGATAAATACACTTCTGAAGAAAGATCTTCTAATATTTTGGAATTCATATCTAATAAAATTGACATATATTAATTTTTTAAAATTAAATAAAACAGTTGCAAACTATATTTAAAATAGTGTAATTATTAGTAACGTTATAAAATAATATTTATTAAAATATATATAATATTTTAAATTTGGATTATTGCACGAAAGAGTCATATAACCAGTTTCAATTTTACCGAACAGATCATACCCAATTGTAATCAGCAAACTTAACAGACTGCAAATGATATCCTACCAAATTATACATAATAAAGAATAACATCACAAAAACAGTTACTGAATTGGATAGAGCAAAGTCGACCGACACATTTTATGACGCTAATCTGTATGAAAATAGGGAGGAAAAAGAGTTGATGCATGACGAGTCAAAGAATTTCATTGAAGCCATTTTAAAAATGTTCATTTACAATGGAGTGTAGCATAAACTTCAGATTGTCGTTTTTTATTCCAAAATATAATCCGTTGTAGACATCGTTTCAGATGGTAATTTAATATTTTTTGACCATTTCAAAACGCAACGTAATTTTGGGCTGGATACTTAAGTTTGCAGATACTAGAAATGTAATAGACGTAGCGAAATGAGCTACGCGCAACAAAGAAAATATTCGGATAGTAAGGGAATTTTCTGAATGTGGTTCACGTCGATCATCTTGGCTCTAATCTTTGTATCCTAGATTTTTCGAGACTGATCTCATAAGATATCAAGTTCCACCCTACAAAGGCATGGTTTGTGTTGAAGATGAAGCATGCTTTTTAAACTGAAATTATCGCACATCGTCATCTTGATCTGCGGCATCGAGTTTTGACAATTTTGTGGATTGTTTAAAGTTAAGACAATGCATTGCAATTGAAGAAAGTTACCTTAGAGATGTTATCTATCATAAATAATAAATTGCATGCTTTGTTCATAAAATTTGGTCATTTCATCTCTTTCTTAATGTATAAAAAATAATCGTCTATCAAAAGCGTCAGTCAGCTCTGCACCTCGTATTATTACACACTTCACTACTATAAAAACAACACTAAATAATTACTTATTTTGTAAATTAAGATAAATTACAGCACAAGAAAAAAATATAGAATCATTAAAATAATTATTAAATTTTAATTTAATATAGCATGCAAAATGAATAATGCTAAAATTTTAAAATTATTGAAACTTAATATTAAATGTATAATTTATACTTGAAATTATTTTAAAGAATGCAAATCAAATTATACTCATATAATATACATTTGAATTATTAACAAACCAAACTTATAAATAGATTCTGCAATGACGAATTTCATATATTAGTGATATAACTTTTATTATCTAATACATTTTCCACTATGTAACAAACTAAAAGAACATTAACATGATAAATCAACGTCAAAAAATCTAACGTAGATGTTAGAAAAGTTTATAAAATAATGACTATATATATATAATGTATACACATAAACAAACAATCGCCTTAAATAATTGGGCTATAAATCCGCTATTTATTTAAGGAGATCGTTTAGTTATGTATCTATAAGTTAAACATTGTTAGCACCGTTTAACATATTTTTGAATTTTTTCAAGATAACAACATGATTGGAAATTCTCTTGTTACTTATAATACTCTTTGGATAATAAATAAGAAATTGGAAGATCAAGCTACACAAGTTATTCAGAAATAATAGTAGTAAGAAAAAAGAATATTTCATTTTGTACAGGTTCGTAGAAACCGACGACCTGCAGGAAATTCTAGATGTGATTGGTTGATTATCTGTAGAAGTTAAACGACATTGATCCTAACTTTGAATGGTTCTGTTAAAAAGAGGAATTAATGCAGTGTTGCTGCAGTTTTATTAGCATATCTGAAACACCTGGAACTAGTCCAAAGACAGATGATGATCCAGTCGAGTTTGAGGATTCATGCTCATGACCGTATTCACAACTAAGGATCAAGAGTTAGAGTTAAAAGTTAACCGATAAGCGTTCACGTACTAAAAGTAAAGTGAATGGTAATTGGTTAACCCATACACAATGTTTTTAAACATATATAAATATTCTATACGGTTTTATGAAAGAAGGAAATCAATTTTTATACGTTTTGAACACATCCCATTCAAATATATCACGATTAATAATTCATTTATGTTGATTCAATACTCCACATCTTCAGGAAACTGTCGCTGAGATAAAACGAGAGACTACAGTATGTGGTTATTGTAAGATAACAAATTAACGTATTAAATATCAGGCTGAAAATCAAAGTGAACTGCGTATCTTATGGTAAAGTTGAATGAGAGCTGCGGAAAAAATGGCATTGAGAATAAATGGAGAGAAAACAAAAGTTTGTGTTTGAAAGAGATGAACATACCTCGTATGAGTGAGTGCAAGATATAGCTGAATGGTGTGACAATAAAACAGGTTAGGGAGTTTGTTAACTTGGGGACCATCTTGGGGAGGAATGGCAAGATAGATAGGGAGATTGGAAGACGAATGATTGCTTGTATGAAAGTGGATAGAGCACAGGGTGATTGGTTCGTAAGAATATGTTTCCGAAGAAGGCAGGTATGGCTGTGTACAGGAGTGAAGTCCTCCCAACTCTGTTATATGAAACATAGGTGTGGGGAACGAAGCATAAGAGCAAAGTGATTACAGCTGAGATGAGATATCTGAGGTATATATGTGGTGTGACAAAAAGAGATCTGGTGAATAATGAGGATGTGTTGGTTCACTACGATGTGAAAGAAAATGCGATTCAGCGAGTGCGTCAAGGGTATCTGCTTTGGTTTGGCCACGTGGAGAGAATGTCGAAAGATGTGTGTAAGAAGTTGTATGTGGGAAAATGTAGAGGGAAGGAGAGAGCATAGAAAACTGAGGAAAAGATGGACTCAGCAAGTAAAAGAGTATCTGAAAAAGAAACAGATTCTAAGTGAAAGAAGGCGCCGAGAGTGTGTGAAAATAGTCATGAACGTGGAAGAAGCACAAGAGACATGTATGGATAGACATAAATGGCGCAAGATTGTCAGGTATGGGTATAGAGCATAATTTCAGCAGATCCTAGAGTAAAAGTTTGGATGAGTTCTTGGTGTGCAACGCCCTGCCTAGATGATGCTTTTCAGAAGGCTGAAGCTTGCAGGGTGTTGTGAACAGGAAAGATGATGCACAGGAGACACTTTTTTATTGGCCACCTCTGTAGAGAATGACAGTGTAGTAGCAGTAGTAAATATCAATCCAAACTTTTTAATGCATTTCTACGTTTCACACTTTTTATGATAAATTTCATTTTTACTTTATTTTTTATTTTTTTGTTTTTCTATCAACACATTTCTTCTACATGGTATGGGTGCTGTATAATGTTGATAGATTCAATTTGCATTTGATATAAAGATGTGTTTTAAAAGTTTAATGCAATAAAGTCTTGTGTCACTTAACTTGAACTAGCTGTTAAAAAATCAACCTATTAGGACTAAAGTAATTTTTGAATCTATCAACACATTTCTTCATCTAATACTTTCGTGATATTAGTTTTGCAGCAATATTTTATATGCATAAATCAAACACAATAAAATTAGCCAGCGAATTGAAGACCTAATTTGCGGATCAAATTTCTGTCTAAGTGACATTGAAACCAGCCATATATCCACTTTCTCTCAGCATTCTTGTTAAAAAGTTAAGCCAAATCCTTTATTTAAGACTCACATTTATAAAATTACAATTTTAAAATGTTCTAAATAAATTATAATAGATTATAGAAAATCATATACTTACCTGAAGGGAATTTATTTTGATTTCGTTCATAAAAGATGTTAGCTTCTTGATTCATATTCTACAGATTTAAATAATACATTTTATTATTTTATGTAAAATAAGCCAGTACAGATTTGATTTAATTCTAAGCTTAATTCTAAACTTTGAAAAATTTAGAATTAATCTTTTATTTAATATATAAGAAGCATTTAAAAAGAAAGCCATTCATAAATTACTAATCTTATATCGTTTGTATTTTAATTATTTGCATTAAAAACATAACGAAAACTCACGTAAATAGACAGCAAATAATATTAAAATCATTTCGATTAGTATTGATATAAGAGAATACGAGGATTTAAATTCGCAGAAATTTTTGAAATATGAAACTTTTTATTGCAAATTAGATTTTGAAAACTAAAAATTAAATTTTCATCTGATATTAAGTCTTCATCAAATTTATTAGAGAACAGCCCGATAATTTTCTAACCAATTAATCGTCGTCCTGCTTCATTAGTCAATAAATGAACGCTAGCGACTTGTTTTTTCCTTGTTTTTCTACTTTTAAGTCTAAGAAAAACCAATATTTTTTTATTTTATGATGCAAACAAATTCTAGTCGTGCTTAAACTTGTAGTTTTACTAAAGAATGACTTTTTTGAATCTGTTTTTAAAACTTCTTATGTACTTCTCTGATCGCTTCTCATTCTCTAAGAGAGATTGACATCTCCCTTAGTTGAGCTATGTCAGTCTCTTTCTTCTGAGATCACACGTTAATTTTTCTATTTCTTATTCTACAATGTATGTCATAGTAAGTTTTAAAAAGAATACTAGAAAATCATTCTAATGGCGTTTCCATTCAAGTCATTTTCCTCGAATTAAATTATATTTGATGCGCTAAACATTTAACACAACATATTCTTACTTTTCAATTTGCCATTTAATTTGATGAGCAATTCCGTTTTAGTGAAAAAAATAAATGCTGTTAACATAATAGAAAAATCCAGCAATGAGTTGCGTAAGTTTCCTGGCAAGAGTTGAAATTGTTTATGACATCATTTGTTATAAAATTTTATTTTAAAAACTTTCTATTATTATTAATTGAAATCTCCATTAAGTACGATACCACCGGAGTTATGATACATGACCCCTATATCTCCCCATTTATTTGAGCTTTAACCACCAGAATTTAATAGCGTTTCAATCTTCAAAATACAAACCTACATGCAAAATTTAAGAAATTTTCGACAAAAGACACAGGAGTTATTAAGCATCAAAGTGAGTGAACAAAGTCGTGCTCCCACCCACATATACAAACATCCATACATACAAGAGAAACCCCCAACGTTTCAAGATACTCGAGTCCAAAAATGTAAAAATTTTGGGGAGTCATTTTCGACAGCTCGTCATACTTTCCCTCTTTTACATAACAGCCGAGAAAATAAAACATATAAAGTTTTTATTTTGCATAAATTTAACGTCACATGTTGACACATTGTTATTTCATAGTTAAAGGAGATAAATTTGCCTTGTTTCGCTAAATCTGTTCAAACTTTTTATGACAAATTTTATTTTTATTTTATTTTTTATCTTTTTGTTTTTCTATTATTAATTTGTTTCCATAAATTATAATTTATTGATAATAATAAATAAAAGTATTTAAGCAAACAATAGTCTAAAAAAGGGCCAGCATGAAAACATGATTGCTGTGCTCTAATACCTCTAATACTTCAGATCACTTTCGACCTAAACTGTTTTTTCATAATTTCCCAATAAATTTCAATCAAAAGGAACAGATGCGAAAAGTACTGTACAGTACTACTCATGTTAATGAGCGAATGCACAACAAGGTAAGTGGAACATTTCTTATTTTAAATTTTGTATATAAAATATATGGCCGTTTATAAAAGTCAGTTCAATTTTACAAATGACTGATTAATAGTGAATTCTAGAAATAATATATTTTAGAATTTATGAGATATTTTAGATTTCAAAATCATATTTCTAGAAAATTAAAATATTTTATTCATTTCTTTTTTTTCTATTGTCGTATTGATTGGGATTTCTTTACAAGGTTTATGAAGAAATGTTCTTAGATTTTACTGATTTCTATTATGATCTACTTAAGATAAATATTTATCATAAATAATTATTTATAAATATGAAGAATAAAGATAATAATTTGAGAAAAATGTTTTTCTTTTATCAATATTAATAAATTAACTTTAAACATTATGTAGCTTTAAACATATGACTCATTTAATTATTTTTATGACCAGTCGAGAAAATTTTTTATATTAATATTTTTAACAATAAACGAAAAATATGAACTCATTATTATTGTAAATTTAGCTTCAATAATACTGTACTTTACTAAAACATGAATGCCAAATATATTGATTGATGTGAATCTATAATTTAAGTTATTTTAGCGGTCTATCATATAAATTTGTTCATAGGACCATTGCCATATCTATGAAAATATTAACATTTGAGTAATTATACAATAGTAATATTAAGTTAATCAAGTTTAATTAGTTCTTTTGGACTAGTTAAACTTGATACAAAAGACGTATAATAATATAGAAATGTGAAACCAATCCATGATGATCAAATAGCAATACGATCAGTTTTCAGAATATGCTATTCTTCAATAAGCCGCCAATTACAAGTTTTACGATTAATTTCATTCAATAGATCTAAATAAGTTTACAGGATGTTTCACGACATAGTCAAAACTGTAAGAATAGATTCCTTATTGTAAAACAAGTTATAAAGCTCATATAAGCATATACCCGAATGACAACATTCGCATTTAAACAGGTAGCCTACATATTGTTTACAAACAAAGAGGAATTTACAAGGAACTGGATCATCAACACCAGAAATACACATATTCGGATTCGAGAAAACCGCATGCTATAGTGGTAAACTTTAACAGCGTTTTGAGATTAAGATATTATATCAATATGTTGTTATTGATGGATAATTGGTCAAACCGCACATTCTCCCAATCCGTCAGGAAAACTGTACGAATACTTTGTACATAAAACTCTGTCATCCTTCTTAGCAAAAAACTTTTTGAATACATGATGTCATATGTAATATCAGTTTGATGCAACTCTGTCATATTTCTTTCTCAGTATCAAATAAAAGTCTGCAGTATG
This sequence comes from Centruroides vittatus, assembly GCF_030686945.1. Taxonomy (NCBI): domain Eukaryota; kingdom Metazoa; phylum Arthropoda; class Arachnida; order Scorpiones; family Buthidae; genus Centruroides; species Centruroides vittatus. Next base: position 904,586 of record NW_027122180.1, on the reverse strand, counting down.
ATGAGAATGAGAACAACTATTTGTTAATTTATTGTAGAGAGATAAGAGTAACATAAAAAAGCTACTGTAATCCTTTTATTGTAAAAAAATTTGAAGTTTTATTTCTTAAAATTTAGTTAATTGTTTTTCTTTTACTTTTTGTTTTACTTTATTAATTTATTAAAATAAATAGAACAACTTAAATAATAAATATTATATAACTTCTTTGGTTAATAATTTATTATGATAATTAAGTTCACTAAGTATTCTGGGTATTCTAGAATTCGAAGTATTCAAATATTTGAACTCTGCTTAATATTCTAATTCAAGAAAAGAGATATTCGCCCATCTCTAAAAAAGACAAATTACAGAAGTAACTTTATCGATAAAATCTCCTAAAAATGTACGCGCATAAATATCAATTAAAACACTACAATTGGGAAACTAATCTATTTATAAAATTCAAAAAATAGAATTATATAGAGAAAAAAAAAATAATATCGTAATGATTACGATACAGAACGATACAATGCAATAGAGAAAGTAGCATCACTGCAAGTTTTTAACCATCATGTCATAAGCTTAGAATAAAGTTTACGTGAAAAAAGACGAGAACTCATTTCCGTATTCGAAACGCTAGTTTAAAATGCAATTAACGAATGAACATCTTTACTAACATGACGACCATCGACGGTCATTACAATGCCGGCTGGGGACACATCCAGTGCCCACGTCCTCCCAAGGCACTCAACCGGCCATCGCAACCCCGGCAAGGCGTATAAACATCTTTACGTAAAATATAAATGTATAAAATAAACACAAGCATTTTAGAATATTTTTTATACATTTCGTGTGCATCTATTTTTACATAGAGGTTGCAGATACATGGAGATAAAATCTGGGAAAAAATCTAGCAACAAGTTAATTAACTTTTCCGACAACATTCAAAACTGCGTATGTGGCACGATTTGTTATGATAGTTTATTTTAAAAACTTTTTACATTTTTAACTATTATAAAATGGCAAAAGGCTTTATTTTGAAAGTACGGATGGCTTTTATAAAAAATTGTAAATGACCTAATGACAAGTAAAATCGTCATTAAATCCGACACTAGTAGAGATACACGCGATCCCCATTATCTCCTCACCCCTCGATCTTTAATCATAAAAATTTAACAGCATTAATCCCCCCTAATAAACAAGCCTTCTTGTAAAATTTCAGAAATTTTCGACAAAAAGCACACAAGTTATTAAGCTTCAAACAGGGTGAACAAAATCGTGCCTTACACACACAGACACACTAACATCCACACATACAGAAATTACCCCCGAATTTTTTTGGATTTCTTTTAAGGTGTCCTAAGTCCAAAAATGTAAAAATCATGACCGATCGCCATACTTTCCTTTTGTTATATATAACAGAGCTGGGAAAATAAAACTGGGTTCTTCCCGAAAGATATTGGGACGCTTCAATTCCAAGAGAAGCAATAGGTGTGTATTTTACTCTGCCAGTAACAGAAACACATTTAAAATGTCGGAAAAAGAATACTACTTCTGGGAACAGTTTTTAGAATAAATTCTTCCTGCCACTAGATAGTAGTCGGAAAAAATACGGGACAATCCCAGAAAACCGGGACATCGGACAAATCTACATACAATGTATATAAATTTAAAAATAAAATGACAAAATAATTACATACCTTCGTTATTTCGTAAATTCTGTATCAAGTTTAAATAAATATACATAATTCAACGCGTACACCAATTTAATGGATAATACAGAATTTGCAAAATATTGAATAATATTTTATGTTATGAACATACTATAATATTCAAAAAGTATTTATTTAATGAACATAACAAATAATTTAACTTAAAGCTAATCATGAATCTATTATAAACATAAATTACATTGTAAACATGTTGGAAAACATGTAACTAGGATCATATGTGATTACATGCACATACATAAGCGTAAAATCGAATTTAATTGTACTGATTATACTTGTATTTTACCGCACGAATTCTGAAATCATCAATACTTATTAGCAAATAGTCATATGTATTATCCAAATTAATTCAATATAAACGAATGATATTTCCAAAAATAAATTTTTTATGCTTTTTTATATCATAAATAGATTTTATAAACAATATATTTTGTGTAAATCGAACATAAATTGATTTTATTTTATTTTTATGCAAAATCTCAATTATAAAATTAGCGTAGATGTAGTATAGCTATTATGTTGAACATAAATATACCGGTAATAGAAAAATTATATAGTAATTTGAAATTTATTTTATATAAAATCTTGCTGAAGAATGTAAAACTTGCCTGAAAGTTTACGTCCGTTTTATTGCTAATATCAGTCGAATCAATTTCGGACATAAGCGTAGTTATTGATTCCTTACTTGAATTAATGCCCAAATCAAAATTTTCTCTTTTACAAAAATTAGAAAAATTTCTTTCTTCATCTTCCATTCGTACGCTTTCTTCTTCATTAATACGATGATCGAATGTAAAGTGTTGTTTTTCGTTATTAATTTGCGGATAATTTTCAAATTCTTCCTTAAGTAATGGCTTGATTTCATTTCTATCTGATAACGTTTTAAAAGAGAATTTTCTTATTCGATTAAGAAAGTATTGAAGTTTACAAATCATCTTGCCGAATAGAACACAATCCTCAACAAAAAACATCAATTAAGAAGTTTTGAAAATTCGAACATATTAGCCCAAAACTCTCTCAATTCATATAATTCTATTGCGTTTTTTAAAGTTAAATTTATAATTAATTTTAATTTTTGAAAACAATAAATATTATTTTAATTTATAAAACCCTAAGTTTTAATTTTAAAGAAATTCTTTAATATATTATGTATATTATTAGGCTTACCAGATAATCGCTTTAAAAATGAGAACGAAATAAACGAATTTTTATTATGCGATAGTATCTTTGATTATACTGTATAATAAATATCAGTTTATTGCAAATTTATTAAATTTAAATAATACACGAGTAGGGAAAATCGGCCATTCGAATTTTGAAGAAATCGAGATGAGTTGGATTACTCAATATACGCCAGGGCGGTTTTTTTAACCTTTTTCTAATAGTGGCACCCCATCTTGATAATTTTTTCTTGTGGCATTCCTACTTCTGTATCAATGTAAAGTTGCAGCGCTTTTAGTACTTTTAGTATTAAACATAAGAAGTGTTATGGCACTGCTCGGAGTATATGGCAACACGAGGCCCACCAGTGGCCGAGTAGATGAAACCACTGAATACTGGTAGTTGGTCGCGGGTTTGCGTCTCATCAATAGGCTGGCCATGTGGATTTTCCGGGGCCTTTTCCCTCACCCTTTTGAAACCTAAATAGAGGCCAATTCCACGTAGAAAATTCTGGGCTGCATTCCTCTGTCAGATCGCCCGATTATTGTGTTGTCTTCTTCCATCAATCCTTTTCCCGCACCGCTAAACTGTCGTTGTGGCACCCCAGTTAATAATAATAATTATAGATAAAGGACAATATGAGGTAAGCCCCAACAAAATTTCTGGGTGTGCCACTAGTGTACAGTACGCACTTATATATGTTGTAAGTTCGATTCGCGTATTGTTTTAATTGGATTGGATTAATGAAGTAAGATCACGCAACATATGGACGATCTGCCAAGGAGGATGCTTCTCGAGGAACCTTATATGGACAACTGGCTCCTTTATCGAAGTTAGATATGTGAACAAAACTAAAAAAACTCCACATAGCTAACCCGTTGGTCAGACGTGAACCGTCGATTAACTACAAGTGTTCGATAATGTTATCCATTCAGACACTGGTGGAACAAGTTTTAATTGTAATTTTATAATAAAAATTTAGATTACTCGGCGCCGACGTCCTGTCCTACAGGCGCCTCTGAAAATTTTCCCATTTTCCCAGAGTCCCATACGCCCCTGGTTCATACGTTCTCTTTTTGAACGTAAAATTTTTTTCCGGACCGATTTTTATAGATATAATAAAATACAAAAATAAAAGATTGGGAATATAAACGTTTTTTCTCGTTATAAAATAATACTTGTAAAGATTGAATATTTATATTATATTAAATTTTATCATTCCTTAGGTGTTCTTATATAATATTACACAAGCCAATTTTTGAAATTCTTTACAAGAAAAAATTGTTGTATATCAGAACAAAGAATGATCAACCATCAAAAATAACAATTTTTCGGGATTTATCATAAAAATATCATTTATTTATTATCATCAGAACAAAAGTGATACATCAACTCTGTGTCGTTTACTTTCTTCCAATCTATCCAATGATCTACCACATATCCTTCAATGACAACCTAAGAATCTAAAATAGTTTTTGCTTGATTTATACCATTTTTCAAATAATCTTATTTTTAGTTATTCTTAAACATTTAATAATATATATACATATATATTTACGGTATTCGGCCGATTTATTTATATAAAATGAAAAAACAAATATTCCCACTAAAATCCTCCTCAAGCATGTAGGAAATTGTTGAGATTCACCAGAGAAAAATTTCAGAAATTTAAGTTATACAGCATGTTTTAATCCCGCCATGCTCAATGGCGCTCATCTTACACTACTGAGCTGTTTTTTATTTGCAACAAAATTTTCAAATGATATAATACACAAATGATTAATTTAATTTTTCGTGTTATATTATAATGTATTTATAAATATGCAAATTTATTAACTCAGATTTTCGACAGTATTAATAAAGAAACTCCATATTAATACAATATAAAATTTTATTATAAAATTATATTATCAATTTTCAGCTGAAATGCTATTTGTATTTTATATTTTAAGTAATTACTTTCAAATTTTACTTTTTATGTGTTAGATTATTTATAACAGTTACGAACCAACGAAAGTAATTTATTTTTTGTTATTTTATAAAAGAAAGCGTTAAATGACAAGAAAACAAAATCTTATTGTGTGATTATTATTATTATTTTTATTTTTATTATTTTCTATTTAGTCAATAAAATTGCCAGTCACGATAAAATAGCACTTACTGATTTTATCTCCATAAAAATGATTAAAATTGCTTCAAATAATGAGGTCAATCTTTTGTCCTACATTAAATAATTATAATATGTTCAAATTATAATGTTTTAATAGATATACTGTATTTATGTAGAACAAAAATTAAGCTTTCAGCAGGTGCAAAAACATTATTTAAAATAATATTTATACATTTGAATGTTTTGGAAAACTTTTTAAAACAATTAAAATAAGAAATTTCTAAATTTTATTATTTTTTATAATTGCTATTTACCGCCGTAATTTGACAAATGCATCAATTAAAAATGAGAAAAAATAATGAAGTTTTCGCTTCATTAAAGATTATGGTGAAACGTTCCAGTGGATCTGTAATTGAGTTATCTGATCGAGTTTTGTCTTAAAGATAGCTTTAAAAAATAATTATCATCAGTTTGTATAGCTGTAAATAATTATTTCCACAAATATAATTGAAATAGTAATTTTTTTACGTTACAGATAGACTAAAATGGTTACTTAATAACTTTCTCATGCTTGGTCAATGTGAGTTTTTATGTAAAAATGTATTTTAATTAGTTCAGTATATCAATGTTATGTTAAAACGTCAGTTTATTTATTTTATTTTTTTTTTAATTTTTGCATTTGTTTCATGCTTAAAATCATTATCGATAGGAGTTTTGAAATTAGTATTAAATTTAATCGTAACTGAAGAACGTTTAAAATTGTTGGTTAGTGAAAAACATTTATACAGTTTATTATTTCAACTTTAAAATTGGTAGTACGTATTCATGCAGTAAATAAAACATATTTGATAATTTAAATTATCGATGTAAAGTTTTTCAAATTTTCGATTTAATTACTGTATCTTAAATTGAAGAAGGAAAAATTAATTTGACATCATATTTTTGTCCGGTTTTGCTATCTTTCTATAGACATTTAACAATGAGCTTATCTGAAAATTCCGTTAAAAATTTCAAATTTTCCGAATGTTACACTTTGTACAATTTTATTTTTATAAATTTTATTCCTTATTTTATTTATTTCTAAATGTAGATGTAATAATCTTTTATGTTATTGAACATTCAAACCTTCGTATGATGAAATAGCAAAATCTATATACAACCTATAAAAGTTCGTTCAATGAATGCTTTATAGTGTTCTATCATTCAAAATCGTCTTAAAAAATAGCATCTCTTTCTCTTTCTTTTAATAAAAGTTATAAAAAAAAATGTCATAATTCCTGTGACTTGTGCATTCTCTGTCAACTTCTTTGCAGTTGCCAATGTATTTATTCAATCAATTGTATTTAACATTGTATATGAATTATTCAAATTCACTAAATAACTCATTTTAACAAAAATTTAAAATAAAAAATGTTAACGAAATGGAAGAAATTATAGCCGATATGATTGTTTGACCACAAAGTGATACATATCTGAAACAAAAATCATAAAATCATGTTAATAATTGCGATAATAAAATATATTAAGCTTTATCTATTATAGACTTTAAGAATATTATTTTTAAAAAAAACTTGAATTCATTATACACTTATAATGAACAGTTTTTATAATTGTTACAGGAAATTTTATGTGGAACATCAGATTAAAAAATGAACACTGTCGTCTACTTTTCTTAGGTATATTTAAGATAGGTGACTTCCCTAGTCTGAAGTTTTCTTGCAAATTATAAAAACGTAGGCCTACATCGGTAGAGCGGCTTTAATATAGCTGAATAAGCAAACCAATAGCATAGCCTGTTTCAAATGAAATGGGCTATGCTATTGGTTTGTTTATCCAGTTCTATTAAAGTCGTTTTACCAAGAAACGCACCCATTGTAAACATTTATAACAGATGAATGTTGTTTCAATATATAAATACAATATGTCATGTTTAACTTAAATTTATCATATTTAATAATCATAAAAGTTCTTTATATATTTGTCTGTCCTCAAAAATTTATTCTTTAAATTCTTAAATATGGAAATAAGACACAACGCAATAAAACTGTTATATGTTTACAGCAATACGTTTTCATTTCAATCTATTGCAGGCTTAATATAGAAATTCTCTTTCAGATATATAATGTTCTATTTTTAGGAATTAGTTATTCCGGTAATGCTTACTTTTGCCATGACATATGCAGTTTGATTACATAGAATGACTTTATTCAATGAAGAGTAAGAGAATAAAGAAAATATACTAAAGAAATTATACATTAAACCATATAATTGTTCATTACACAGAGGTTTTCCTATATTTTCTAAAATGCATAATGTTCATAAAATAGTCGTAAAACATTTTCGACCTTGATGCTTTTTTCTAAAACTTAACATCAAACAGAAAATAGAGAAGCTAAGTTTAATATAAAATAGATTTAAACACTTTAAGAAATTAGTTTAAAATTGGCATAATTTAGATATAAATAATAAAGTTTTAAGAGAAGATTTGAGTAGGCCTACAATCAGCATTCCTCTGTGATACGAGTATTAAAAGGGATAGAGTCTCGACCCTGCCACTATAGACAACTTAATCATTTCTTTATTTATCATGGATAGAAAGCAGATAAAAAAATTTCAAAAACAAATTTTAACAATTCTAATATTTGTAAAATTTTACAATGTGGATGATAAAATAAGTAAAATTTATGGCTGAATCCAAAAATCAGGTAAAATTTATATAAAATTTATATGAAAACCTAAAATATATAAAATATACTAAACAGTAAATTTCATTGAACAATCAATGGCAATATCTAAATGAATCTGTTCATCTCTTACTTTAACTAGAAATGTCATAAATTCTAAGAAAAATTTAAGAGTTATAAATATTAACGCAATTAACTCTACAAACCATAAATATAAGTCAAAATATTTGAATATACGTAAACTAATAAGTATCGAAGTCTTAGGATAACAAAATCTTATGTTTCAATGTTATAAGACTGTAATTAAAAATTTATTCTTTAACACATTTTAAATAAACAAAAGAAAACAAACTTTATTAATAAAAACACCGCATGTTTATAAACTTTTATCTGCGATGGGCTTCCCGATTGACAGCTAGACCTGTTTTTCTCTTATATATTCGACTTCTAATGCGATTCAGTAGGAAAAATATTTCGATGTTATTGCCATCTGTTGATAAAATAATTAAACTTATTATTTCCGGATCTGAATTAATGTCATGATACTGAGTTATGAAATGGTAAAAAAATGAAATAAGCAATGTGTATAGAACCTAAATAAATTATACACATTGCTATATATTCTATTGCAGTAAAATAAATGAGAGTTTTTATACTTATACGCATTTTTTTCTTGATAAAATGTTTAGGACCTCGATAATCTCGCTTAAACTGATTTATATTTTAAAATAATTTATAAAAAATCATTTAAATTATTATATGGAGCATAGAACATGTACAGTACATAATAATACTAAAGTCCTAGAAGAAAGAAATATCCAGTTAAAAAATAATTTAAAAATTGAAAAAAAAGTAATTTATGATATATGCAAATGATCTAATAACCAGAAAACCGATAAGTATAAAAATTTAAAAAGTTTATAATAATAAATAAGATTTAATCTTAATAGTAGGCTAATGGATTCCTAAATGGAAAATTACATATGAATCGAATAAAAAAAATCCACATAAATGTAACAGACAAGATAAAAAACTTAATGGAGTGTCCATAATACACTTCATACAAACCAAAATGGAAATCATTCTTGCATTTTTATCTTGACAATATTTTCTGTAACTTTGATATATAATATCGCATCCACAAAAGCCTATTACATTAAATTATCAATATTAAACGTTTGAATTAAACTTAATTTAATTTTAAGTTTTTATAATGTCGATGTTAACTAAGGGTTTACGGAAAAATGTTATTAAAAAGTTTGGAAATATACATGTAATATAATGTGATTGGGGTTTGATGGCATAAAAACATTTGATTTAATGTTCGAATTTTTTCTTTTAATATTCTTCAAAACTATATTTGTCTACTTTAAAGGAATACAATTCAAAAACTTTTTTCCTCCTTAAATTATTTCTAACAAAGACGAATTTCAAACAAAAACTTGAACATAAACAACAAACTTCTTATACGTCATATTGACATTATATTACATATATATTTTTTGAAGCTTTGAAATTCTAAATTTGATTTAAAAAGCTGAATAATTATGAAATAAATTCCATTTTATTGTATAAAGTGTTACAATGAAGAATGTTACAATAATACATTATTCGAATTAATTCGAATTTTTCAAGCTTTTAAAATAAAGTTTATATAAATTAATGATGATGATAATAAATTCGCATTGAATAAATTGATTGATAAGATGACTTTATCATAAAACTTTTTAAATATTTTATTTATGTTGTATTTATAGGTCTATCATAAGCTTAGTAAAATTTTGTACGAAAGTTATAAAGCAAGGTTTTTATTGATGAGTTTAAATAAAAATTTTTATACAATTGAATCTTTTATTTATATCTTTCCCGTATATTAAATAAAATTTTGAAATATCGTTGATTTGTTTTATTTTTTAATATGTTTTATTAATACCGATTTCAAAAACTAAGGTACATTCTTATGTGGTTCAAAAAATGCTTCAAAAAATAAAATTCGTAATTTCCTCGAAAATAAATAACAATAAAGAACATAGTTTAAGCCATTTGGTAGCATGCACTAAATCTGTTTTATATTATTTAATGCATGTTACCAAATGGTTTAAATTTCAACTGAAGTGAAATACGAAAGCATTTATAATTTTTCTTTATTTAGAATTTAAAGAATAGATATAGATGTAATAAAACCTTCTTTAATTTGCTATTGAATATGTGTAATGTATAAAACGTTAAATATGTTTAATGATTTTTCATTAATAAAAATTAAATAAATACTATAAAATATGCCAATATCCAATTACTATATCAATAATAATGACAATAATTACATTAATCAATTACACATAATGCCTTTTAGTTTATCGTTTACCTTCATCATATTTTCTATCCTCGCATTTTAGGATATTATTTTGTTTCCATTGATATCTTTATACGAATTTACATAATAGATATTTGATAAAGGAAAGTATACTTGCAACTCAAATTTTATTTAAGTATTTCAAAATTTTTTTATTGATATTAATTTAAAGAATTGAATAAACTACTAAATATCGTAACAGTAAATAACCATATGAACCTGATAATTTTATTGTTATAATTATCAAACTTATCACACACCTTTCCGATTTCTTTAATTAACATTTAATATCCCGGAATGCATTTCGTTTTTTAAATAGCCCTCTTCACCGGGTTACATATACAATTCGACAATTTGGTATTACCGTATAATTAAAATACAGATAAGAGAAGCTAATAAAATGAAACATAATACTCAGATAAATCGACATTAACATTACTATACAACCATTAGGTACTGTACATTACAACGATACTTATAAAAAAATCCTTAGTAAAATTGATGTAAATTTACCAAACACTATTAATGTTACCTACCTCACGTATACTGTTGTGTGATGTTCAGTTCTTGATGTTGCTTTCATTTTGGTATGTTCGTTATCTTCTTTTTCAAGCCCAATACACCACAAAACCGAAAACCATCATGCTTTACACCATACTGTAGGACACACCATCAACACATTATGGTGTAAAGTATGATGGTTTTTGGTTTTGTGGCGTATTGTGGTGTCCTGCTATGGTATCGATGTTCGATGATTCATCGATGGATTTAAACGATCGATCATCGATCATCGATGTTTCAAATCCATCGATAACGCTCTACAACATTGATTGATGCAGGATTCAACTACGTAGAAAATCAAAATATAGTGGAATCTGTGAAATGTAAAATTTTTTACTTTTACCACACTCCAATACTAGTTGAAGAGTATATAAAAGCTGCTTTGCATTTTTTAAATATTATAATTGGACTTTGGTGGACCCCAAAGATGCCTGCGACCCCCATGCGCAATTAAGGATAAAAAAGTAAGTAGTGTTTTTTTAAAAATATACATTCATAAATCAATTACATTAACTACTTTTATCCTATAAAAGTCAATAATTTTAGCCACTTTCAATTAGCATGGTTTTAAGCACGTGGTTTTTCTGTAACAAAAACTGTTTTTAAATAGACGATTTAGTATAATATCTTAAAAAAATTGTGAATTAATGTATTTTGTACTTTAAATACCCCGTGTTCAAGTATTTAGTATTTTGTAATTTAAGTTGCTTTCCTTCAAGTATTTTGTATTTGATATTTCAAATACTTTTTCATGTGTATTCTGTATTTAAAATACATTAAAAGTATTTGGTTCCAACCCTCAGAAAGCTACTATCTTTCCACGAGAACTACAAGACATGTACGAGTCGTAGTTAGTGTCTTGAGACACCATCTCTTGATTTTCTAAGTATTTGACTTCTTTTTAATTCTTGATTTTAAAAGTATATGGCAGATTTAATAATTAAAAATATTATTTTTAAAGAAATTTTAAGAAAACAGTAAGAAATTTGAATTTATTTTGATATTTTTAAGTACTCGATTAACTGTTCGAGCAAAGTCAGTTCCATCCGAACGTTTATTTTCTAAAGCTGGTAGTGTAACGAAAAAATGTCTCAATGTAAAGCCAAAAAATTTGGAAAAATTAATTATTTTGCAATCTCTGACAATGAATGTGCTACTTCACTGGATAAAGCAGAAATGAATAGCCTATTTGTCATAACCTTGTCAAACCTTGTTTCCTGATGGGCCAAATTAGAAACTTGGGTATATTCATCGGGCCACAAAGGTATATATGCTTTTAAAAATTTCAAAATGTGAATATCAAATTTTATAACAAATATATATTATTACAAAAACTAATGTATTGTTGACAGTAAAAACAAAATAACTTATACTCACATAAAATAAAAATAAATTCAATGCGATTTTTGACATTGCCTTCCTTTTATAATATTGTGAACATCTGCTTTTATGGTACTAATCTTAATTCTAAGAAGGTTAGTTAAATGGGAATCATTCAATCCATTTCTTTCAGTAGTTTTTTTTGTTTTTCATGCACGAAAGAATTCTTCACAACAGTATTTACTATCACATGCATAACAGTTCTCTAGATAAAACAGTTTTCTAACGCAAATTACGTCATTATGACATCAAAGGGTATCCAGTGAAACGAGAATAAGTTTTACGACATACTTTACCAAAATAAATGAAAATATACCTAAAAAATTTTGGGTGCAGTGTACCGTATAAAAATATTAAGTGGGCAGGTTGGACATCCCTGGCCTATTACTTACATAGTTTTTCGATGCAACTAAATTTATATTTACATCACGAGAAACTTTTTATTAATTTGTAGTTTTTATTTCTATTTGTTTCATTGAATGTATTTCCTTATTTTAAATTTATTTCTTAAATTTCAATTTTTTTTTTTTTTTTTGTCTTTTCAATTCAGTTCCTTTTAACGTTACTGGCTGCTGTGTATTAATTTGGTTTTTGATCTTATTTTGTAACTTGATGTTTATATTTATGTTTTACCTCAATGGGTACATTAATTAATTAATAATAATAATAATAATAATAATAATAATAATAATAATAATAAAGGATAAAATGTCAATAATAATAATAATAATAAAGGATAAAATGTCATAAAAAAGTGTTATTTTGGCTGAAATATTTATATTAATTGAGATTTACTCCATCTATAAGTATACAATCCCTTCCTCCACGTGTACAATACTGTGTTGACTGTTAATAGATATAACAAATGATTCAAACAAATCGATTATGACCATCGATGTTCGATGGTTTAACCATGGCAGGACACTAGTGTATTGTATTCGGTATGTAATGGTTGTAATGTAATGTTGATTTATCTGAGTATTGTATTTCATTTTATTAGCTTCTTTTGTTTATTCTAATTATAATACCAAATTGTCGAATTGTATATGTAATCGGGTGAGGAGGGTTAAAGAAATCGGAAAGATGTGTGATAAGTTTGATAATTATAAGAATAAAACTATCGGGCTCATATGGTTATTTACTATTACAGCATTTAATATTAATAGATTAACAGACTAAAAGTTTATATCGAATGAATAAACTATCATCATCAAACAAAACTTGGAGTAGGATTAATGCCATTTTAATGAGTAACAATGAGAACATATTTGAAAATATAAAACTGTAATTTGATTAAAACTAAAAGCCCATAAAAGCAGAAATACAAGTAAATAAAATTAAACTAATAATCGATTTCTTAACATTTAACAAAAATCAATTAATTGTATTACAAAGTTTACTGATGTTGATATTTATGTATTGTGAATGTTCATTAGTCTATATATGCAAATAATAACAGTTCCGTGTTCTTTACAAAGTAGAAGAAAACAATGGCGGCTCGTGGCATGCAATATGGGAATGCTGGGGCAGGAGGAATGCTGGGGCAGGAGGAATATTGGGAATGCTGTCGCGCGGCACGCAACCCTAATAGAATCGTTTGATCGTGTATAACATTTTGATCGGCACTGGCTTTCACAAAAACGTAAATTTAACTTAAAATTAAACACAACCAGCGCCTATCAAAACGTTATACGTAATTAAAACTATTTTATTGCGGTTACGTGCGGCGTGCCTTCATGCGACAGCATTCCCATATTTGACATCACGAGCCGCTACTGAAACGTAAATTATGAAATTATATCATTTACAGAAAAATATATTTCTTTGTGACCATACATACATAGATGGGTCTTAGTCTACTTTCTGTCCCTTCACACGCTGTACGAGGCAATAACAATTCCACACGGCGAAGTCGTCCTTTCTTTTGAGGCTCCCATTCGCCGCCAATATGTAAAACAGTTAACAACGTCCTCCAGCGGTAGCACATCAAATTAATAATTACATTTGATAAAAAATAAAAAATTGCCAGGACAAATTGTATCATTTACAGAAAGAAACCACGCAAAGGTCACAAAGAAATATATTTTTCTGTAAATGATACAATTTGTCTTGGCAATTTTTTATTTTTTATATGAAATTATATGTTTAAACTGTTATAATCTATTTGAAATTTTCCGACATTTCTGCAGGAAATCTGAGATTAAAAAGAAATACATTACATGACCTCATATGATGTAATGTTTGAATGTTCAAAGTTTTACCTGTTGCTTAGTTACGGCGGTCCAGTGATACATATTCAATATCCAGCACATCGGCTTAATTATATTTTAGGAAGTACTATAAATATTATGAATTTTTTAATTTAAATTTGTGGAATTTACTGAATATAATGAATTTTAAAATTGAAATAATTTAATGTATTAATTTAATAAGAATAAAATATATTTATTAGTTTTATTTATTACGTTTATTTTTTAATTATTTAGAAACGATATACAATAAATATTATAATATTAGGATTAAAGAATTAGTCATTAATGGGATAAGGCAACGCAACAAATGGACGATCTGCCCATGGAAAATGCTTCCCGGGAGGACTTTCTATGAGAATCTAGTCTCTAGGTGTTAGACATGTAAAGAAAAGCTGGAAAACTCCATGTACCCAGCCCGTTCGTCAGGCGCAAACTCTCGACTAACTACTAGTCATCAGTGGGCCAGTTTTGATCCATTGATGGGTCAGTTTTAAATAACAAACAATTACAAATTTTATAATATCAAAACTATTCAAATAATTATTTTTTTTAGGATTGTAAATAATTAAAGTATATGTTTACAAATACAAAATACAGGTACAAACAAGCATATATGGTGTGTTTATACACTTTATTATAGGTAATCAGTTTTAGATTTAGATTTATTTAAATCATTTTTCTTTAAAGATATAGAAATATCCATTGTAAACTCATTTAAAAATACAGTGTACTGTACATATATAATTTTTACAAATTTTATAAACAGAAGAAATAAATAATACTTTTTTGTAAGAATATTAATTAATAATTTATTTTGATGTCATAATATCATTTTTATTATTATAAGTTCGCTGTTCAGCTTCCTTCTCAAGTTCTGAAAATGTTTAATTTTTAAGATATTTGACATAATATCACGAATTCACAACTGAAATAATGAATTTTTAAGTATAAAAATATTTAAACGTTTTAAAACTATAAAAATATCGAAATCTTAAAATATGCTTTTAAACATTCTAATACCATTACATTGTTTACTTTAAATGATTTGCGTATCCTAGATATTTTTAAAAGAAAGAAAGAATTCCGTTCTTAATTGTATACAGGGTATATATTATTACTCAATTAATTTTTTCCTCGTACACTCGAGGCAGATAGAGCTATACAATTTTCAAGAACTTTAATTTCAGCCTCGTTCTAATGATTTTAATAGTAGTTCACTTTGAACTTTGTGTTGCAATGTAGTTTCTGACCTCAATCTAATAGACATTATTACACCATAGTCTTCATACGATTTACTACGAATACACTGTATATCCCTGACCTCGATATAAAGATTATATAATAAATGTTAATGACAATTAATTCTTGCACCCTTATTTCAGTAGCTACAATAAAAAATTTTAATACATTATAGTGATTCAAAAGCAAAATGATCATAAGTTTTCCTAGACCATATTTTAAATTCATCTATTGTGTACTTTACATAACAATTACTCTACTTTAATTAAATAAATTTACATCTATTTTGAAAAGGTCAAATTCTCGATTTATTCATGACTTTAATGAAACTTACTGTTACTGAAATATATGTATTTAAATTATTGACCTGTGAATTTGTTTAATGAAGAACACATTATTAAAATGATCTAGTGTAGGCCTAGTCGATATATTTTTCCGAACTTAGTTTAAATATATTCATGTCTCCTCAACTCCCATAATAATAAATGTTTATTAATAATATACAAGTATTAATTACTATTGTTAATTTAACAGTTCTTAATGTAAAATATTAATATATAATTATTACATATTCTAATAATAGGTAAACATTTATTCTGAATCTAAGATAAATATCGAAACTTCTTTACGGTTACAATTCGGAAGAAAAAAGAAAGAGTTAAAAAAATAAAATTTAAAACATTTTTTTAAAAGCATATTTTTCATAAAACCAAAGAAAAGAACTTAATTTTACACGAATGATTTGATTGGATGAATTGGTTTTGTTTTATAATCCCAAGCTTTATTTATATTATATTTCTGGTTTATAAAATCATTATAAGGCAGAGTCCAAGTAAAACTTCAAATATATTAATAATAGATTCAATTTTTCTTTTCGCATGTTTGCTCAAGCATTTCATGATAAGTTTACAGAAACAAACTGTGGTGAACTGGACCTAAGTTTAAATTAATAAAAATTGAAATTGGTCAACATCATTTGCAAACGCAACAACGCAACAAAAACGAAACAACGCAAAATTATATTTTTTTAAATTATCTTAGAATTAAATTATTAATAATATAACATGATTAAAAATTACAATGGTGATTTGTTTCATATCTTTGAACAATCCTTATGTAAACAATAAAAGATAAAATATATTGTAATGACTACTTTCATAGTTTTTCCTTCTAATGATAATAATAATATATCTGTATCCATATGCACAAAAGCTGTTAAAATGTATTAAATCTGAAATTTTCAGACTATGGAAATATTAAACTGAAAAAAATTTAATTAAAAAATATGAATACGTATTGACTAGTAAATATTAATATTGAAACTAAGTATGTTAAATAATTTATTATACTTGTATATTTACTACTGTATATTATGGGTACAGAACCATAAGTGGCTAAGCTAGAAACCGTTCAGAAAACGGAATTTAAAATTTAACCAACTATTTTACTATATATAATCGTTTGGAATTTTTCATATCTATTTATGGTACTAAATAAAACATATTGAATATAATAGGAATATCCTATTATTGATAAATTTACAAATTAAATTTATGGTTCTATACCCACGATATACGCTGTTAATATATATTAGTTAGGCATCAGTGGCGTGCCGTGACATTTGATGATAGGGAAGCTGTGTTTCTGTAAGAAGCCGGCTTCCAGGGGCAATCAGTTAATTGCGCGTCAGTGATGTCTAGGGTCCATTCGTACGTGCGTGGTGGCGGAAGACACGTATCTGACAAAAACCGACAAAAAAGAAACATAAAATAAACATACACTATGTACAAAATAGTTTGCTTTAGGACAATCAGCCGTTCGGACGTCCTGGGCGTCGATGTGGTTCTTCGATGGTCGATCGAAGGTGGCCCCGGGACAGTGGTGTTGACAAGTCTGTAAGGCACGGGGAGACTTCGTCCGTTGGCGTCGAGGACACGATCTAAGTCCGAAGTGGCCCGGGTTACGGGTTGGCAAAATAGACGAGAAACAGTTTTTTTTTTTTTTTTTTTTTTTTGCGCGTTGACACACGGCGTTTTGGTTATTCGGAACGTTAACCGAATGCGAGGTGTCCTCGATTGTCGGAGATTATATCAATCTCCGTTCTTTCTTTCATCCGTTTTGATTGGTCGTTCTCCCTCAATCACGCTTCCCCAGTGATTGGTCCCTGGATACTAAACGTAACGAGACTCTTACCTGGAGCGCGAGAAAAGTCAAAATCGGAGATGAATTCGATCTTCCACCGATCATAGGACGACTTTCTTCCGCGATTTATGGTTTCTGCCTCGCAGTTTGATATAAACAATGGGTGTCCGACTACAAACGACTTTTACCTATGTTTTTTTAAACTAATAAATTTTTCTCTAAATTAACCGTTTTTTCGCGTCATTCGTGACGGGTCAGACCTGTCCTGTACATCACATTTCCATAAAAGTTTTAAACAAATACTGGAAATGACAAAAATAAACAATTTATGTATTTTAGTTCTAAAATACAATTAATACTTACATAATACAAATTGACATGATACAAACAATGATAGAAAAACTTGTTTTTTTATTTTTTATAAACTAACTCTATTCGGCGATTTTTTTCGGAAAGGTCGTTAATTACTTCAGCATAAAAGTCGCTGGTCGTCGACTCCATCAAGGTTTTTAAAAGCTCTTTTTCTATCGAAAGTTGCTTTCGATAGAACAACGCTAGCGACGACAATTTTTCCACCGACCGAGTGTTCCTGGCCGATGTACGAATTTGCTTCGTGGTCGAAAAACTGCGCTCGACAGACGCATTGGTAGATGGTACCATAAAAATTAATGATATTAAATCATATAATTCTTTTAGTACGTCTTTATTCGGATTGTCATTAATTATAATACTTTTTATGTCTAAGAGTTACTTGTCAATATACTCCGGACACGAATATAAATATTGCGATTCACTATGTAATTTAGATAAATCAAAAAATTTCCCATAAAATTTACTTAATTTAAAGAATTAAAACACGTTTGGAAAAATTGTTTTTCGTAATATTAAAATTATTAACATCTAAAAGTGATAAAAATTCTAAAGATTTTATGTCAATATAATTACAGTATAATTAAAAGAAAATTATAATTAAATATAACTTTGCGAAGAAATGTACATAAAAATGACATTGACTACTCTGTACTTTTTAAATCTTAAACAATTCACTTACTCAGATAGCTCCCTACCCAGTGGCTAAGGGATAGAATCGTTGGAAGCGTTACACTTGTGTAGCTTCCACCAGCTAAACTGGCTGAGGTTGGTGCTCTGTAAAGCCCATGCGCCAATGCCCTCTGGCTGCTTTACATCATTCAGTTATTCTCGCCGTAGGAGCTGTCTCGTAAGCGCTTCCATTCCGCCACTGATATTCGAATATACAATAGTAATTTTATCATTTTTTTCACGTGAAG
The DNA here is from genome assembly GCF_030686945.1 of Centruroides vittatus. NCBI lineage: Eukaryota > Metazoa > Arthropoda > Arachnida > Scorpiones > Buthidae > Centruroides > Centruroides vittatus. The sequence continues at coordinate 885,706 of NW_027122180.1, read as the reverse complement.
TATAGAAATTTTTAATAAGATACATAATGCGGTTATAATAAAATATTAATTTTAATTCATTCAAAGTACGTTAAAATATGAAAATTTATATTTTAGAAAATACAAGGGAAGGTCATTGGAAGGTGGAAGCACTGCCTCCACCGCTTCCAATGACAGCACGCCACTGCAGTATATATATATGTGTTGTGTGTGTGTGGTGTGTGGTGTGTAGGGCACGCAAACATTTTTTGAAAAAATCTAAAATCAAATTTATATCTTAATAGTTGAGCGCCGTTTCTTTATGGGAGACCGGGGCTAATTGTCACAGTTTTTAGTCATTTCTAGTTTTAGGGTCTATAATATCAATCTATTTTGGTTTAAGTGAAAATGTATACACCTACATATCTTTTGATTTGGTTTATAATAAATATGTGAACATTCAATAATTTTTTGTCATAATTATTAATTATTCAGTCTTAGTGACAAGTTGCCCGTTCGATGTGTGACAATTTGCCCCAAATGAACTTCCTTAACAAATCGTTTCATAGTTTCTAATCCCCTCGATGTGGGTTCCTGTCCGTGGTGAGGGGACCTCCCAGAGATGGTTTAGTAACTCTTCTTTACCATCCCTGGGATCTGAACGCCCACCCACGTGTTTGCCGTGCATGGCGACCCGTATGCCAGAAAGGGGGATCCTGGTAGTTGAGGGGCAACATAACGTCCCCAACACACTGCTTTGGCCCCTGCTTCGGATAAACGGGAGGCTCAAATCAGGCTCCGTTTGAGTCAATCGGCTGGTCGTTGAGTCATTCTTGACCGCGGCTTGGAGTCAACCGATCGATGGAGACCGGGCGGACACATCAGACAAGATGTGCTCTTCTCGACTGCATTGTGAGGGTATAGCTCTTGGGAAACCCTGGTGTGACGGTCTATGGGAACCTCCCATGTGACGGCATCCCCTTGTTGGGCCCCATGGTGGGTGGGGTCACCAGGAGCTGAATAATAACTTTTCAATATGGATTCATCAAAATATAAAACACCATGCACCAATGCATCACCACCAAAGGATTTTACTTCCACCAACCAACCAGCTTACCTTATTGTTCATGCTACGGGAGAAACATCTCTCTCTAAATGTTCCCCCTTTTTGATCCAAAAATTATTTGAATCAACCATTGGGCATCTTAAAAAAATCCAAAAATTGAGGTCAGGAGATTTACTTGTAGAGGCAGCCTCTCCTGAACAGTCAGCAAAGCTTTTAAAAACTAAATCTCTAGGAGACATAAATGTCACCATCACACCACACACAAGTTTGAACTCGTCACGTGGTGTGATATCTGAGATCGATCTGATGTCTGAAGATGAATCAGATATCCAGATCGGTCTTTCAGATCAAGGTGTCACTTCTGTCCGACGCATCTCCATTCGTCGTGATGGCAAATTGATACCAACTAAACATCTCATTCTCACTTTTGGAAAGCCAACATTACCATCATTTGTTACGGCAGGATATCTGCGCTGCCCAGTTCGACCATACATTCCAAACCCGCTGCGCTGCTTCAAATACCAGCGGTTTGGACATTCTCAAACATCCTGCCGAGGAAAGAGCGTATGTGCACAGTGTGGAAGTGAACGTCACCAGAGTGCTGAGTGTACCAATACTCCATGCTGTGTGAATTGCAAAGACGCCCATCCTGCCTACTCCCGGAAATGCCCTGCATGGCAGAGAGAGAAAGAGGTTCAGCGGGTGAAAACTGTCAACAATTTATCTTACCTAGAGGCTCGTCGCATGGTCACTTCAAGTGCACCGCTTAAACACAAGACATTTGCTGCAGTTTTGAAATCCACAAACACGTGTGGAGTTCAAACAGATATCTCTGTTTCACCAAATGAATCTCTCACTCGCCACACTAAATGTTTGCTAATTCAGTCTAAAAAAACAGAAGAAAAGGAGAACGTAAAGACAAAATCAACCGTTCCCAAAACAGGAGTAATAACTAGAAATGTGGGTTCTAAAAAGGCTAATAAGAACCCACTCAATAAACAAAAATTGAAAGCAGCCCTCTCTAAATCAAAGAGATCAGAGACTCAGTCCATGAGTGAGCTTTCTGACTTCTCTGATGAAGAAACTAATAAGGAGGTGACACCACCAACCTCACCTCCAAAAGGAAAATCAGCTGTAAAACTAAAGAGGGATACCTTTACTAAGAATGCTGCATCAAACACATAATGGATTACAAAATAATCCAATGGAACTGTCGTGGTCTCCGCAATAACTTCTCTGACATTAAACATCTGACATCATCTACCCCATCTCTCTGCGTGGCACTCCAGGAAACACATTTAAAACCTGGAGAAAAAATATCCTTAAAAGGATTTGGTCTCTACCGCAAGGATGATGATAGCCACAACCGCGCCAGTGGAGGTGTGGCTATACTGGTTTCAAACCGCATCCCGTCCTTACCAGTACAAATAACAACAGAGCTGCAAGCGGTGGCAGTCAGAATTTCTATTGGAGTAACTGTCACAGTTTGTTTTATATACTTGCCACCAGATGTCAGAGCCGATGAAGATGAATTGGATGCCTTGGTTGAACAACTGCCGACTCCATTCCTTTTACTTGGTGATTTCAATGGCCACAATCCAATGTGGGGCAGTCCTGACATAAACCGTCCAGGCAGGGCCATTGAGAGATTTATAGGCAATCACCAACTGTATTTATTTAATACTGGAGAAGTGACATACTTCCACGCCCCAACAAGAACATTCACTGCCATTGATCTATCATTAGCAACCCCGAATCTATTTTCAGCGTTTACATGGGAGGTTGGATCTAATCCACTCTCTAGTGACCACTTCCCAATATTTCTAAAATATCGAGGCAGAGAAAGCTGTGAAACAGCCGTCCACCACGCTGGAAATTTGAAACGGCAGATTGGCCTGCATTTTCCTCTTTGGCTAACATCACTGAGGAAATGGTCAATGCTGCTGATATCAATGACGCAGTTGAATTTGTCACTTCCAGTATTATTCAGGCAGCTGAAAAAACAATGGGGAAAACATCAACCAGATATCCAAAGCATCTGAAACCATGGTGGGACCAGAATTGCGAGGCAGCATTTAAAAAACAAAAGAAAGCATGGGGGATTTTCAGAAGATACCCCACTGCTGAGAATTTGATTGCTTTTAAGAAAGCAAAGGCAAATGCCAGAAAAATAAGAAGGCAAAGCCAAAGGGATTCTTGGAGGAAGTATGTTTCTAGCATAACATCTTCCACTAGCTCAAAAGCAGTCTGGGATAAAATCCATAAAATTAATGGGAAATATGCTTCTCATTCTCTGTCCATGCTGGAAAATAATGGCACAATAATCAGCGACATACAGGGTATTGCTGATTTGATGGGTGAAACGTTTTCTTCTTCATCCAGCAATATAATGTATACAAAGAATTTTCAAGCTTATAAAGCCCAAACAGAAAAACAAAATTTAAATTTCCATTCTTCATCTAATGAGGAATACAATGTGCCATTCACCAGAATCGAATTACAAACAGCGATCTCTCGCTCGGGGAATACTGCTGTAGGCCCGGATAAAATTCACTATAGCATGATTAAAAATCTGTCAAACAATTCCTTTGGTAATCTTCTGAATCTGTTTAACAGAATATGGACAGAACATATTTTCCCTGACTCTTGGAGGCTATCAATCATTATTCCCATTCCCAAGCCAGGAAAAGACTGTAAGAATCCCTCTAATTACAGACCAATCTCTTTGACGAGTTGTCTCTGTAAACTCTTTGAGAGAATGGTAAACAGACGTCTGATGTTCCTCCTAGAGGAAAAGAACTACTTTTCACCACATCAGAGTGGATTTCGTAGGAACAGAAGTACTATGGACAATTTAGTAACCCTCGAAACATTTATACGCGAAGCATTTGTCCGACGACAGCACTTAGTGTCTGTGTTTTTTGATATAGAGAAGGCCTACGATCGCTGCTGGCGATATGGGCACTCCGTGGTCTGCATGAATTTGGATTGCGGGGTAATCTGCCAATTTTTATAAAAAACTTCCTACAGAATCGAAGATTCCAAGTCAGGATGGGCAACACTTTGTCTAGGCCTTTCACACAAGAAGAGGGTGTCCCTCAAGGTTCTATTTTGAGTGTAACTCTGTTCCTAATAAAAATTAACAGCATAGCTAAGTGTCTTCCTCCCAGTGTGAAACACTCTCTGTATGTGGATGACTTTCAGATCTCCTGTCAGTCTAGTAACATGGGTTTCATCGAGAGACAACTACAAACCTCCCTAAATCGCATCAACGATTGGTCCAAGACCAATGGTTTCAGTTTTAATGTAGAGAAGACCTCGTGCATCCATTTTTGCCGAAGGCGTGGTTTGCACCTGGATCCTGAAATTCACCTAAATGGGGTCAAAATCCCAATGGTCAACGAGGCGAAATTTTGGGTGTTGTGTTTGACCATAAATTGACGTTCTTGCCTCACTTGCGCAATTTGAAGAGTAGATGTTTAAAAACTCTGAACCTTTTAAAGGTTCTTTGCTGCTTATCCTGGGGAGCAGACAAATGTTCAATGCTCAGGATTTATAGGGCTCTTGTCCGCTCTAAGCTGGATTATGGATGCATTGTATATGGCTCTGCGCGAGAATCTACTCTTCGGATGCTGGATCCAATCCACCATCAAGCATTGCGTTTGTGCACTGGTGCGTTTTGAACTTCTCCTGTTCAAAGTCTGTACGTGGATGCTCATGAGCCTCCACTATCTCTTAGGAGAGAACAGTTGTCTCTTTTTTACTACATTAAACAGAAATCTCAGAATAAACTGTTAGCTGATTGTTCAGATACTCAGCTGAAAAGATTATTTGCAGCTCGTCCAAGTGGTGTACCTACATTCGACATAAGAATGGAGAATCTAAGCAGCACAATTGACCTGGACACAAGCAACATTTTACAGGCCAAGGTCGATAATATATCACCTTGGTCAATTCCTGTGATAAATGTTGATTTAAGCTTAAAAGCGTTTCCCAAAGAAACTACACCAGACTACGTCTATAGACAGCACTTTGCAGAAATTCAACATCGTGACAGGAATTTAATTCCTATATACAACGATGGATCTAAATCGGATGACTACGTTGGCTTAGCCTTTGTTTGCCAGAATGAAATTGTGGCAGAACAAATAGCTCCGAATTCTTCCATCTTTACTGCGGAGTTGCAGGCTATTTATTTAGCCCTAAAGTATATAAATAGGAAAGGTCATCGTTGCTGCGTGATTTACACTGACTCAGTCAGTGCACTTCAGGCCTTGATCTCGTGTGAACCTAGTTCTCACTCAATAGTGATTAAAATTCGTAAAATGATTTGTCATCTTATTGCGATTAATTTCTCTATAAAATTTTGTTGGGTCCCAGGCCACGTGGGTATAAGGGGAAATGAAGAAGCTGATGCAGCTGCAAAGTCAGCAAGTCCTTCTCAGCATACAATGTTTATTGAAGGAGGTGACTTGAAGCTTGTTGTTAAAAAACGACTAGCAGAGAGATGGCAAAATGTGTGGAACGAACAAGTCCACAATAAACTACACGAGATCAAACCTATCATAGAAAATTGGACACAGAAGAAACTATATGGCAGGAGATCTGAGGTTATTTTTACCCGTTTGAAAATTGGGTATACTCGACTGACTCATCAATACCTTTTGAAGGGTGATGACCAGCCTGTATGTCGGTATTGTAAGTACCCTCTTAGTGTAAAACACATACTGTGCAATTGCTCTGTCTTTGATAGGTCGCGTAAACAGTATTTTCGAAATACAAGTCTGTCAGAGATTTTGGGCCAGAGGTCAAGTCTGGACAATCTACTGGACTTTCTGAAAGTCATTAATATGTATAAAGAGATTTGATCATTTATTTATTATATAGTTTTATCTATTTTGTTTTTTACTTAAATTGTTGTATATATTTGTTGTTGTTGTTGTTTGTTTATTTATCTATTTAATTTATTTATTTTATTCCGTTTTTTATTTATGTTTAGTACGTAATTTGTATCATATGTTTATTAATTTGTCTTGTTTAAATTTATTTATCATTTGACCTGGCGCAGCTTAGCCTACATGGTTCTTGCGCCAAAAAACAAGAATCAACCAACAACACAACCAACATAGTTTCTAATTTCAAAATAGAAAATTCGATTCCTTATATATTCCTTAATGTATATATACATTAAGGACCCATCTAATAAGAAATACAGTTGTTACTCACCTTTTACTAATTGCAAGTTTTCAAACGACACAAGACATGACACATCAAAATTTACGCGACTTGCTGTAAATCTTTTAACCGCTAATTAACGGAAAACAATAAAACCGATATTATTCGAATTTTGTAATGACGTAGGCGAGCGGTAAATGAACCTACTCCTAGATGACGTGACCATTCAGTTTTGATTATGTAGGCGATATTTGCACTGTGACAGCCGGATGGCCGAGCGGTCAAGGTGGCAGCCTACCGCTCTGGGGGACCCGGGTTCGAATCCGAACGGGTCGAGAGATCCCAAGGAATTTTTCGGGGGTGGTCCGTTCGGATATGTCGGGCCCCATCCCTCACCACCCGGTCGCCCCATTGTGGGCCTGGCCGAACCCATAATGGGCCTACTAAAAGAGGCCCTCTTAGTGCCCACAGGGCGGAAAGAGTTAAAAAAAAAAAAAAACATGCCCCCTGTGACAACTAACCCCGGTCTCCTCTACTATATGGACTTGCACCATCAGTCATCAAGTAGATAAAACTATTGAACATAGGTCGTGGATTCGCTCCTCACCAATGGGCTAGCAATTTGGAGTTTTCCGGGTTTTCTTCATGTGGTGTTAAGTGTCTAAAACCTAAATAAGGGACAGTTTCATAGATAGGGCCCATTTAGCAGATATCCCACGTGTTACGTTTCCTTATATGATCCAAATTTTCTAAATTTGGATCATATAAGGAAATCATATCCAACATTCAGCTTACTCTTCATAGAATTAAAGAAATAATAACATTGTTGATTTTATTGAATATAGTAATTTTTTTAATTCCGAAAATGCCTAAGTAAGAAATAAATCAATAAATTTGCGAATAAACTAGAAATAACAATCCTTGGACCATTTTTCTTAATTTCGTCATCCGTTAGATCACAAGTAGCGAAGAAAATCGCCGGCCAACAAGCAATTTTCTGAACGTCTTTGCATTTACATCGTGGAATTCGTGGATTTTTCAACCAAATTATAAATTTCCTACGCATTTTTAATATGAAACTTCTTCGAGCAATTAAGGTACTTTTAATTTCTGACATTCCACTATTAAATGTTTGATTCCAGTTGATTCTGAAGTTTTGAATCCACTTTGGTATGTTTCGAATCTGATTTAAGTAATGTCGTGTGAGGCTTATTTTCTCTTTTTCTTTACCTCGAAGTATCAATCTATGGAAATGATGTATGGAGGAATTGACACCGATCGTAGTTTTATTAAGAAGAAATTTCAAAAAAGGATAGAACTGGTCCACTTTTGAGATATTCCAAATTTTAAGGAAACTATTTAAAGTGTTCGGGAAGAACGTAGAAGTGAAATTTTCTAAACTGATGTTCCGATAAAGAATTCCCAAATTCTCTACTAAAATATAAGCGTAAGATACTTAAATATTATTGTATGTAAGCACATGACAAGTAATTCTAGAAGAAAAAAATTACCGTGAATAGGTTTAGCTCCAAATTTCCAAATAATGCAGGTATATATTATGAATACGGTAACATCTGTAAATAAAATCATTAGTTTCCTATGCAAAAGAAATCATTTAATGGATTTATTATTGAAATTTACTCTTTGTGAGTAAATTTCAATAATAATTTTAATTAATTCAAAATTTTAACACGTGTAGAAATTCTACACGTGTTAAGCTAACATATCAGAGAACAAGTTGACCTCGAATCAAAGACGGTAATTTACACGCGCAGTGCTGTACGAAAACGTTCTTCATTTTCTGGACGCCCTTCCTATTAACATGCATTTTCGGTCATTAAAAACTGATTCCCTTTTCATTATATTTAGTAAAACATAGGTGCAGTAAATGTGGTATGTGTGTAGACATGTAGCCCTACAAGAACAATCACCTTTCTAACATGAACATTCTGATAACTTGAACACTTTGGATCCTTATCACAGGTGTACAACTTAGTGAAGTTTTATACTGTATAACTTTATTTGCTTAAAAAATAAAAGTTGAAATGAAATTTTAAAAAGTATTATGTTTTATTCTGTCATACAGCTGTCTATATCACTGTGACATTTTACATGAAGGTATTAGGGAAAGTTACTCAAACGATTGTTTAATGTGCACTGCTTGCTAACATTTTTATTTCGTTTTATTTATAACAAAAGACAATTCACTAGCAATCCGTTTAGCCCCTAAAGTCACCGTGAAACACATTATGTTGCCTATGTTTTCCAAAATGAAAGTGAAATTAGCAGAACAAATTTTAACCATACTGTAGCGGCTGGGATAAAAACGTATGTTTCTCTAGGCTGATACAGCTTACACTGCAGATTTCATTGAAAAAATAGATTCACTTTTTATGTGTTTAATGGGTCAAATTTTAAAGAAACAAAACTATTAAGGAGACGACTAACAGCTACATCTGCTCACGTAAATGTTTTAAAAGACAGTACTGATATGTTTAAAAAAATAATTGTAAAATGTAGTACCAAAGTTTGCTAAAATATCTCATACTGTTAAAACAACTAAATATACAGTCAACCCTCGTTAGTATGCCAGTGTTTGTTCTTCCCTATTTTTTGGCACTATTTGAAAGTAGAAAAATACGTATTTCTGAAGAAAAGAAAATTCAATATAACATGGAAATACACCTCTATAGCAGAAATAAGAGTTGAAGTGAAGGTGTAAAATGCACACACATTACAGGTAACGTACGTACAAAACATATTTTTTTCTATTTCATATAACTTTTCTATCAAAATAACTACCAATTTGACTATTAAAGAGTTATCACACCGCAATCAAAAAGGTAACTAGATTAGAACTGATTGTGGTGTGGTAAGTCCTCATTAATAGTCAAATTGGTAGTTATTTTGATAGAAAAGAAAAATATATTAATCAAAGGACGTGAAGCTTTTTATAATAAATGACACCGCAACTTAGTAATTGGTCAATAATCTTATTTCTGTTTATTCCGAATTTTTAAACAGTCAAATGTTCTATAATTCGAATTCATCATTAAAGAATTGACGATGGTCTATAAACTATTCGGCTTGTTAAATGCTGCTGCTTTCGTTGAAAGCGCTGGAATTGGTACTGAAGGCATTTACAACGCACACCGAGCAACGCTGCAGTTCCAAAATGGCGGATCTCGGTTCTGCTGTTAGAATAAGGTGACCAGACGTCCCGCTTTTTAACAAGTTGTCCCGGTCCTGTGGCGTTTTAAAAAGTCCCGAGTTTTGAAAAGATTAAGATTTTGTCAATTATGTGTCATAAACTTGTTTTATGTTCACGATTCGTAAAGATCATTTCATATCGCAATTATCAGTACCAAAGGGTACGTTCGTTAAGTCGAACGAGTTAAACGCGTTAGTAACAAATCGTTCGAAAAGTAGTAGTCTCGCTCAGTGCGCATGCTCCGTGGTGATGACGTATCGAACGAAACTCTAACGAAGCTCACGAAAGAGTTAGTTTACTTCGTTAAGAAAATGGCGCCCGGCGATATCGATGTTTCTAGATCTACTCGAGTGTTTAAATTGTGAATTAAAAGGTGAAATGATTGAAATAACTGTCCATCCGAAGCAACCTAAGAAAAATATTTTGGATAAGGCTGCACTAGCAACATTCATATCTTCGATTTTAGAAACAGCCATTTAGTTATAACGAATCGTTCGAAAAGTCTAACGAAACAAGAATAACGATGACGTCATTCTCGTTTAACTTGTTTGACTTAACGAACGTACCCAAAGTGTGCGTGAGCATCGGAAATAAAGAATGCTACGCCGACAAAACCCTTTGTGTTCGTGGCAAAGACTGACAGAAAATGGTTTGGGGCGCGCAGCTGCAGCAACGGAGCGGCGCATATTCACAGGCTATCCAAACGAGCGTACAGTACATTTTGTTCGTTGCATGTTACATGGCGCAGAGCTGTCGTCTGTTGCCCCCTAAGAAAGTTAGCGACTAGCGAGAATAAGCACATCGGTTTGTATCGTTCTATTGCAAGCGATTGGGTTAGAATTCATTTTGGTTACGACAGTATTGTATAATAAAAAAATTACAATAATAAAGTGACACTCAAGGCAAATTCAGAGGAAAAGTAAAACAAGTTAGTAATATTATTATTTAGAAATACAGAAGGATTAAAATAATTTTTAAAATATAGTTTGTCATAGGTAGAAAAAATCTCAACAGAGAACAAATGGTTAGAAATATTTCATCATTTTGAAACAAATTATGTTCCATATAATAATGCATTAAAAATTGTCGAATATACGCCGTCCTTACCGGGAACTAAAACCGCAGCGCGACAGAACGTGTTTTTTCTACTGTGGACATCTGATAAATCACAATTAAGTGTTGAAGCTTTAAAAGCCATATTATGTGTAAAATATAATTTAACAAATTTTTCAAAAATCTTCAAAAACAAAAATTTTAAGACATTTTAAACAACGACAGCAATCTACTAAAAGAAATTCACTTAACTGAGAAATATGGTAAAGAATAAATGGTTTTTAAAGATTTATAATAGTATATATATTTATTATATTTGTAAATTTTACATATGTTGAAATTTAAAAAAGAATATAATACAATACAATTTTTCCGTTTTTTGATAAAATTTTGTTGCTCTAGAACATTTTTTTTTTTTTTTTTTTTTGAAACAAGACAACCACTACCCCCTCGTCAATTTTGTCTCGCTTCACTAATGTTAAAATCTGGTCACCTTATGTTAGAATGTTTTGCGAATTATTCAACTCAAAACATTTTAAACGAAGGCGAGAAACAAAAATAACAGACAGTTTAGTGAACTATTTACGAAGAAAACATCAAGAAGAGATACAAATTCAGATTTGCTGGACAGACTTCTTGTCACCTAGATCCATATTTAGCTAGTTTGCCAGCATCTTATATAAACAAACATAAAAAATGAATCCCGAAATATTAATTTATTAGAGAACGAGGAAAATTTATCAGAACAAAGAAAAAGAGAATTCTGTGGATTCATTACATGGGTGTAGTATCATTAGTGATTCTGATTACATGTTTTCGTATTCTGCTTTACATTTATTATTCTTTTTTCGTTTTTGCTTGCATACTAATGTCTTTATTTATTTATTATTTTTCAGGATTGAGATTTTCTTAGGATTAAACACAATACTAAATATAAATGTCTGTTAATCTACTTATTTTAATGCTTCTTGTTAGGCTGCTTTCACACGAGTGCTTCTTGTTAGGCTGGGTGTTTGTCCAGGCAGATAAAACTAGGACATTGGGCTGTTGTTAAACTAAGCACTGCTAAGCGATGCCGTTGAGAGCGTTGCTGAACTCGTTTTCTTGAAGCGCTGCGCGCAGCGATTTTATTGGTTCGAGGTTACAAACGGCCCTCGACTTTCGCACATAATTGGTTCCTGAAAGTGTGTGCAAATGTTGAATATTCGAAAGCAGAGGGATGTAAAAAATATGCACCAAAAACTGTGTTTAAAATATTTATTCCTTAATTTTTCTCATATTTTTCAAAATTAAACATATCGTAATTTGTTTTCCTCATACGAACGTCCGAATGAAGCGAGATTCACAGTTTTCAGAACGTTTAATTATTTCCATCTTTGTCTCGACCGTATGAAGTTTATGAATCCTTAATTTCTTTTTGTTCGTTTAACATTACAGTTTCTCCGTTTCTCACTCATGATTATCAATTTACAAGGACGAAATATTTAAACATAAACAAATAAATTGGCAAAACACACACGTTGACGCATGCAATGAAACTGTTTTGACTTCTTGCTCAGAACACAGTAGTGATTGGGATTCTGAGAAGTCCGCTATTGTAAAAAGTAATGTGTATCCCAGAACGTAGAGCGAGCTACCACACTTTGTAGTGCATGAGCGTTCTGCATGGAAGCAAACTTTTGCATTATCGACAAAAATATTTAAAAAGTTGAATTTTAAAAAATGTGCGAAAGTCGAAGGCCGCCTGTAAATCTGCAGCATTTGTTTCAGTTGCTTTTCTCGCTGCAACAAGATGGCTGCCTCCACGGGAAAAATGTGCAAACTTGATTTCTTACACTATTATCATCACATCATATAAGGTTTTGATCACTTTGATTCGATATTCTGTTTGCACTAATTTTATTTTAAAATATTCATTAGTAAAATAAAATATTTGGTAAAACTTTTATATTTAAAATGCTTTACTATTTGCTTTATACTGCAGAAGCTGCTTGCATTAAATTTAAATCGTTAATTTTACCTCTCAAAGTCTTATATCGCAAAAATGAATTAATTTTAAATCTGCAAAACAATCTAACAGCTGCATCGAGATCCGCCATTTTAAAATTGCAGCGCTGCTATGTGTGCGTTGTTAAAACACCTTCAGCAGTGATTGCAGTAGCGCCGAATTTAACAATCCGAATGTCACCCGGATGAACAGCAACGTATTATAAGGCATGAAATTTTTCTCACCACACAATGAAATCTCCATCTGGACGATAAATCCGTGCTACTAAATTACAGGCCCAGGGCAAGGGCATTTGTTCGTGTCGCAACCTAGCGAAGTACTGAATCAAATGTCTCTCTTCATACGGATCGTAGGAAGAGAGACATTTGATGTCTGGATGCTTTCTGGTCGGTGTCTGGATGCTTTCGATTCGCTTCTGTGCGTGCTTCAGAGCACTATTTTGTCAGTTCCACCAGACAGTACATTAGAAAAGCCACATGGGAATTTTCCTATTCACTTCTATTGTAACGGACTCATAAAACTTCTCACTTTCAACAGGAAATTATCGGTGTTAGCACATAATTGGATGGTATCTGGATGAAACTTGGATGTTTCATATGGGTGTCTCCTGTCTGGATATTTACCCATCCAATCCGGATCATATGAAAGCAGCATTGTGATTTAATCTTTAGTACAAAAATACAAGTTGTATACTAAACAAGTTCAGAAATATATTGCCTTGCAAATTAAAGGAAATTTATAAGTAAATGTGCAAAAAATTAACTTTTATTTTAACATAAATTGCTCATTTGACACAGAAATGATATAGACGAATGAGACAAACCACGGTCTCGGAAATTCAGTTCGGGACGAGACTTCGCAGGTTAGTAGTATACCTCAAGGGTGTCCACCCAGAAAAATTTTAAAGCGCACTAGCCAGAAGATTCCGAAAAAAAAGGCTCTAAAGTTTTAAGTGCAGCTCATATACTGATCAATTTTACAGCATGGCAACATAGCAAAATGGCTGAGTCTGTAGAGAGCTTTCTTACCACGCTGGTGAGCTGGGTTCAATCCTACTGCTGCCTATTTTTTTTTTTTTTTTTTTTTAAATTGTTTTAAAAATTATACCTTTTAAAATAAAGTTAATAACCTAAAAATATTATTAATTAAATCATAAATAATTCTACTTTATTTATGAAATGACTGTTACAGCTAATTAAAATGTGAATTAAAGATAATATTTTATTTTTAAAAAGTTACATAATTTCAAACGCATTTTTAATGGAGGTAAATTAAAACTTTAATTACCACTATAACAAATTTTCAGGTAGGGTTTTATTTATATAAAAATTTGTCAATTTTTTATTTTACATACAATCACCAGAATGATAATTATTGTTTTCGATGTTTTTATGATAATTATCATTCTGGTGATTGTATGTAAAATAAAAAATTGACAAATTTTTATATAAATAAAACCCTACCCGAAAATTTGTTATAGTGGTAATTAAAGTTTTAATTTACCTCCATTAAAAATGCGTTTGAAATTATGTAACTTTTTAAAAATAAAATATTATCTTTAATTCACATTTTAATTAGCTGTAACAGTCATTTCATAAATAAAGTAGAATTATTTATGATTTAATTAATAATATTTTTAGGTTATTAACTTTATTTTAAAAGGTATAATTTTTAAAACAATTTAAAAAAAAAAAAAAAAAAAAATAGGCAGCAGTAGGATTGAACCCAGCTCACCAGCGTGGTAAGAAAGCTCTCTACAGACTCAGCCATTTTGCTATGTTGCCATGCTGTAAAATTGATCAGTATATGAGCTGCACTTAAAACTTTAGAGCCCTTTTTTTTCGGAATCTTCTGGCTAGTGCGCTTTAAAATTTTTCTGGGTGGACACCCTTGAGGTATACTACTAACCTGCGAAGTCTCGTCCGAACTGAATTTCCGAGACCGTAAGGTCCCCTTGATAGACGAATGAGACAAACCACATACTGTACATTACATAATCAAAACAGACTTAAGTTTATTTTTGTGAATTATTTGATCAAATAATTAGGAAGGGAGAAATGAAATACAATATTGTATGGCAGGGGTGGCAAACCTTTTTGAGTCCATGTGCCATGCAGTGAACATACCGGTAATTATTTTTAAAACTTTTTATATATTATACTTTGAATAACTGTTTTTAGAAATGAAATGAATATGCTTTAATTAGAATAAATGTTTTAACATTTATTCTAATTAAAAGGCTGATTGGAAAAGAATGATCAGGCAATAAACTGAAATCATGACACGTGCCAGATGGTTTCTCCCAATGCGCAATGTTTCACTTTGGGCATGCATGCCGTAGGTTCATTACCACTGCCCTAGGAGCAGCCAAATGACCGAGCAGTCAAGGTGGCAGTCTACCGCTCTGCGGGACTTGGGTTTGAATCCAAACGGGTCGAAAAATCCCCAGGAATTTTTCGGGGGTGGTCTGTCCGGATATGTTGGGCCCCACCACCTGGCCGAACCCATAATGGGCTTGCTTAAAGAGGCCCTTTTAGTGCCCACAGGGCAGAGTTTAAAAAAAAAAAACAAAAACAAAACCACTGCCCTAGGACATCCCATACATGATCTATTGGATTCAAGTCCGGTGAAGAAATAAGCCATTCCATATGGGTAATCGCATTCTCTTCCAAGTACTAGATGATTAATCTGGCTCTCTAGAGACAAACATTATCATCTTGTAAAATGAAAACTTTTGCCTACTTCATAGACATATGTCTAACAATGGGACTGAGGAATGCATTCCTGTACCTTGGAACCATACAATTGTGTAAGGATATTTTTGCCTAAACCATAATACAACCTCCTCCTAGAGTCAATCCCAATCAGCATATTTCTAATGCCACTTTTCAGAGGAAATTTGGATTCATCTATAGAGAGTAGTGCATAACTGATTCTCAGTCCAGTTAACATGTTCTATTGCCCAGTTTCAGTTCTCCCCCTCTTAAGACAAGGAGTGAAAGGTATACAACATTACAGGTTGGCAAGCAGTTGATCAGTAGTGGGACAAAGCTCAGACCATATTTGAGGGAGTATTATCTGGCATTGTTTTAGTGGTTAGGTGCAGAACCAGTCTTATTTTGCTGTTGTAGCCCAGGGACAACTTCAAGCTCTTCTGGAAACATTCTTGGTTTCTTAGATTAATGCCAAAGCTATGAACTACTATTGAACCAGTTGGCCAGTTGAGTTTGCCAATCACTCTCCACCTTAAACTTCCAAGCAAATATCTATGATCCATTTGAAACTATAAAGTCACTCAAAAATGCATAAAAATCTAGTGTACAGAATAAGAATCAAAAGTTGACTACTGATTATAGGTTAAGGTATGTAATCATCATGAGATAGTTAACTGCATATGAAAGAATCATTTGCACAGAAAATTTGCATTCAGAAATGATATATATTATAATAAAAGTGCTCTTCATATTCTGGAACCAATCACTTTATCAGAAATACAAGAAAATTACAAAATTTCCTTTAATTTGCAAAGTGGTGTCCAGGTACATTATATTTCAAAACTATGTCCTAGTTTACAAATAAATAAGCATGATGTTTCTATGTAATAATGGTTTATTATTAATAATACAAATAAAAACTATATACAATTATAAAATTCTTGTTTAAAAGTTGTTCACAAAACATTTATTGATTTCTTACTGATTCCATAAATTATTATTAGCTTGACTTTCCAGTCTAAACTTTCAATTTCTAGTAAGACTTTTTGCTGCCCTAGCATAAGCTCAGACTAAACAAAAACATTACTGGTTTTATTTCCAGTTCAACAAATCAATACATTTATAAATAAATATTGAATATAATATAAAATATCTTTTACAACACAAAAGCAAAGGAGTATTAAAATTTTATTTTATTCACAAATTAAATGTTTTAAATTTTTCCAGCTTCAGTTACTAAGGATTTATTTCTTTCAGTTTTCTCTTTGATTATTTGATTACGCAATGTTCGAGTCTCTCTCAACAATTTCTTTTGGGGTAGTGTCTCTCTGCAGGTGCTTATGTTTACTCTTCTAATTATGTTCAACTGATTTTGTATGGCCTGTATAATATTAACTTCATCTGGAATTTGAACAAATCGTATTTGTTTACCTTGAATAAAAAATGAAGAAAATGCCCGTTGTTCACCAGAAGGTCCATTGAAAATTACTTCACTCATATGAATATTCATGTATCTGCAATTATAACACATTAATTTTTCTTTCTTACTTATTGAGAAATAAAAATTTATCCTATACTGATCCTTTCAAAATTCAAAAATATTTCAACAAGTTTATTTATATCTAAGTTTATATATTATTTACAATATTCTATATTTATTAAGGTTATTGATTTTAATTACAGATTTATATTAACCACTTCTGACATGTAATACCGTATTTTATGGACTATAAGACGCACTTTTTTCTTCGAAAAATTGCCTCCAAAATTCAGGTGCGTCTTATAGTTCGTAAAATACGGTAATTAACAATGCTACAGTATGTTGTTCCAAAACATTTTCTTTTCCTAAGTTGAAAATAACTCATAAATCTTTATCGTATTTATGTATTTGTATATATTTTACCAATATTTACCAAGAAAATATAAATTTAAAAAAATATCTGCAAAATTGTATGCTTAATAAGCATGAAAAAAATTTTCTGTTGCCTACTTGACTATTGCCCATTGTGAATCACCCAGTTGTCATGTACCCAAAGTTTTGTATGTCAGTCACCTAGTAGAACAATATGCTGATATCCACGTCAAACTGCACTGGTCCACTCTTCATTACCATGTTTCCAGTGTGCAAGGACTAAGGTCTTCTGCATCAGTAAGTGCTTGGGTCATCATTTGATTAGTGAACTTGATGCAACAATGAAAAGTGAGCCCTTCTCTGTTAACATTGATGGAACAAATGAACAACAGTTACAGAAGATAAATCCAATGATAGTATGAATTTTTGACATGAATAATTAGACAGTTATATCCAAATTTTATGACATGTCTGTGAACAAGCTATAGCAACAGCAATTTCTGAGAGAATGAATTCTGAATTAGCAAAAACATGGCATTGACTGGTCAAATTGTGTGTCACTAAGCATGGACAATGTCTCAGTAAATGTTGGGTGTAGGAATAGCCTCAAAACAATGATAACAGAACACAAAGTGTAATATTCTTACTAGCTACTAATTTGCTACTATTCCAAACCACAATTATTTAATTTGCAAGTAATCTAAGACATTTCTTTATTACACCAATATGTACATTTCAGGTTCATCAACACCTTCATCAGTTGGTTTTTCATATACACAAAGTGTTTATGTGCATGAGTGTCCATGTCATATTGAGCATAATGGAGCAAAGCTTGTTCAGTACATTTTCAGATTGGTCATGCACTTTGACATAGAAGACTTCATAAGTGACGTATTTTTCTGGTTTAAGTATTCACCAACAAACCAGAGAATTCTGTGAATTTATTGACATCGAATATAAGAAGATTGTGACACATCTGAGCATCCGATGGCTCAGCATAGAGAAATGCATAAATCAGGTTCTGCAAGTATATGAACAGCTGAATTCATATTTTTGCTCCATTAACAAACCTGCTTGCTTCACATGCTTGTGTCAAAAGCATTTGAAAATCCAATGACAGGGCTGTTCATTCAGTCAGTGTTTGCAATTCTCAGTTTATTTTCCCATTTTAGAAAGATGAACCATGTATCCATTTTCTGTATGATTCTATGGTGTCAATGTAGCAGTCTCTCCTTGACAGATTTATGGCTGCAACTGTGAGTTGCAGCCATAAATCTGCAACATAGGGGCTATCTTTGAAACAAACACATGAGATTGTCAAAGTTTATTTTTTACTAAGCAGTGCCTACAAAAGCATGATGATGTGCTTGCACCAAACAATGGAAGTTTGTAATGGGAGACAGAGAAGCTTCTTTTAATCAAGTTACATTTTTCTTTGATAAATATAAAAATTTTGCAAGTCTCTGGAACAACTTGACCCAGTTTCACAATAAGTTTATTGATTTCAAAGCATATACACAGACTCAGCTATGGTCAGATTCTACTGATGGCTCCCAACTAGACAAGATGTGATTTAATCTCTCTATGACAAGATATGGTCTAATAATCCTAATGATTCCTTCAGATTTTGTAAACTATAGAAAGTGACAAAAGTTGGTATTCTTGATCCTGCATAGCAATGCAGAAGAGAGGATTTTCAGCCAGATCTGTAAAAATAAGATAGATTTTAGAGCACATTGGAACAATGTCCAGTATCTTGCTAGTCAAAATGAATATTCTTGACAATTCTGCAAAAAAATGTTATGAAATAAAATCCTCAAAAGTAGTTCTACAAAAGCATACAATTTAAAGCCCAAAATTGTAGTAGTGAAGAGAGATAACACGTTCTTTTGTGTGATGTATTCAGGTTAATGCTACTGTGCAATATATCTTTGGTAATACCAAAATAGAAATATGTGAACAATCACAAACAAAGTCTTTTTTAACCAGTAATTGAACTTCAACATAACTTCTGAACGTTTACAACCTTCACCAAGACCTGTCTCAGGTAATGAACTAAACTGACTTCCCAAATTGGAATGTTAGAAAGATGATGTTCGACTTTAAACTTTGAATATATCCAATTCACGCAGCTGATTGACTTCGTTCGAATTTCTGTACAGGTACTTCAATGCATGTGCCACTGTCTCGCAGTCTTTAAAGTTAATACAGTTGCCTTTAAATTTCCAAAGCCTCCAGGTAACAAATATGGTCTGTTTGAAAAGCCTGCCTAATTAATCTGATGTTCTGGAGGTCCGCATGTCCTTCTGGGTTGGTATGCTTGTTGTTCGCAAGGTTGTATTGATGTTCATCTACTCTTTTGCGTATTGAATGTACAGTTGAGCCGATATATACTTAGTCCCTTTGTAATCTTTCATCCCTAAGAGTACACTCCTGGGGCTGCTGTAATCCATTTTATTTTTTGCATTGCATAGCAGCTTGTAAATTGTACCTGATCTCCTGTATGTGATTTCTGTACTAATCTGGTCTGCAATATCCTTGTATAAGGAGTTCAAATGTTAATTGAACTGAACTACAGTGCTCCTGGAGCCTGTGATGCATTGTTGGCCTCTATTAGAAGTAGACTGGGTCAGTCAGTCAGTCAAAATAATATTTATTGTCTGGCACCACTGAGCACAGCCAGGCAGAAGTACAGAAAAATACATGCTGTTAGTCATACAAAGGATACAATAATATAATGGCAGAGAAAAAAGAAAGTAAAATGAATTAAAATAAATGGAAATGATTAAAAAAATAAAAGAATAAAAATAAAAGTACACTATAACTAAAGTAACATTATTGTACATCAAAGTCTAAATGCTGTAATAGCAGAGCAAGGTGTATATATACATTGGCTTCAAGGCTAGAGTGAATCAGATCACAAGAGAGCAGTTCAACAGATCCCACATCTAATAGAGTAGAGTGAAACAAATTTTTTTAACAAGTTAAAGTTGCTGTTGCTTTGTAAGAAAAAAATCAGGCTTTACTGGCCAGTCTGTATTGTTCATATTGACATGCTACATGCACTGATGCCTGATGTCATCCAGCATAGGACAGTTGTATAAATAGCGCATGACACTGTCCCACACCCCACAGAGCTGTGGGTTGAATCCATTTGCTGTGAACACATTCCTTGACCTCTTGTTATGTGTTGTTCTGGGATCTCATCCCAATCCATTTGCCAGGTCTCCAAGGCATTGTCTCATATAAGGTATTTAAGTCTTGACTTAGGAATGAGATTATAGGCAGGAGGAGTATCAGGATTAGGTGTTATGTTTTGTGCTGGAAAATCAGCCCGTTTATTACCCAAAATGCCGCTGTGTCCTTTGATCTAATTGATGGCATACTTGTTAAAAGACATAGAAGCTGCAGCAAAGATGTTGTTTGCAACAGGGTGAGTATTATCTTTATTTCCCAAAACAGTAACAGTCACAGCACTGTCTGTGAAGATGTTTATCAATTTGTTCACAAAGTTAGTGTTGCACCAGTTGATTGCCATCAATACAGCAAACATCTCAACTTGGAAGACAGAGCATTCTGGGTATAGAGCAAAGGAATCATTGTAAACCTCTTCACCAGCCTGAAAGATCACAAAGGCACTTGCCGTGCCATCCGTTGATTTGAATCCATCTGTAAAAGCTTCAATCTCTGTAGAGGTAACACAAGGAGAGTCCCTTCCTTAAAACAGGATGTGGGAATGTAGATACAGGCCTGTCTAATTCAAACATGGTGGCATTAAAGATGGTTCCACTAATATCAACATTCCGCCCCTAGATACACAGAAAAATATGCTATTAAATTGGAGAAATTGGAGAATGGGGAGCTTTCCAGCCACCACAGGGAGGGCTGAATTTGAAACAGTGGAATAGTAGACTGGGTGTTGGAAATGCTGTGTGCGGCAAGTTGAGTGGTGTAGGCGCAGGCTAAACTACGTACCATGTTTCTTCTGTAGCTGTGTTCAACTGCTATATCTTCTATACGTTGTAGCTCCAGCAGAGTGTTGGACAAAGGCACAACAAAGATTTTTGGAGTGTTGATCCACACTTATTGAAATACCATCTTCAGCAGGTCTTTTGTTCAGGACTTATGTTTTCAGACATCTTTCTTGAAGACATGTCACAGGTTCTTGATTAAGTTCAGACAGGATGAACTTAGGACCCATTCCAGAACTTGACTTGTTAGAAGTTTGCATCCCCATGCAGTTATAAGCAAGCTACAGAAGGCAAAAAAAAAAAAAAGTAATGCTGGCACAAAACTGCCTGATAGTGGTTGTGAATTCATCAGATCAAATCACCCTCTTCTGTCCAGACAGGTAGTCCCTGGCTCAGGCAAGCTACTTCCTACACCAAACTGATGTTAACATGGGTTTCAGCTTATTCTTATATGAGCCATACCTCATATTATAAAGCCTGCTGCTAGCAGTTCAAGATAGAGGACATTCTGCATGTCCACTCCACAATTCTGCTGGCAACACAAATGTACCAGGTCAGTATTTCATGACAAGGCAACACAAAATTCAAATCATCCGTGGTAATTGTTGTTAGCAGTCTACCATTGCTGCATTCAGATGCTGTGGAATTGTTTCTCTGCAGTGTCTGATAAATATTCTGATAGTAGGACTCATTCATACACAATTCTCAAGAAATCTGCCACAGTCATTTTATTACATCTTTTCTGGAGGATCTGCTCATATATAAGCAGTCCTAATGTCTTTCTTATCATTGTTTTGAGTAACTCGTCGTAGACTGCATATCGTATTAAAACACTACACATATGCCACCTTATAAAATGCAGCCGTGTTTATTCGGTACGAACGTTTTCGGTCGTGTTAAATGACCTTCTTCAGGAAAATATCCAAAAAAGAAAAAGAAAAAATTGAACACATCAAAAATTTGCAAAAGCGAACAAACTTTGGAACGTTTTTAAAAATATTCTAAAGAGAATTGCATGCGCCATCTCTACATCGATGCGTATTAAATAACACATTACATGAGAATAAGATAAAAATAAAAATAAAGATAAATAACAGACAATGAAAAATAATATGCTCCTTGGAGACATTAAAAGTAAAGTACAAACATAAACTATGGTGCAAGCCGAACGGCGCACAAAACATCGGGAAGGAGAGGAGCTGTGCAGAGACAATAACTACAGTTTCTGACATTTACATGTCGCCTGAGCACCAGGCTGCAGATATTTTACTAGCCTCTCTGAAGTTGATAGATTGTCCTTTCTGGCTTGCTTTGCAGATATGCCAAGCTTCTGTATACCGGAGGTGCTTTATGTTGCGAACTGCTTGTACTAATCTTGCTTGTGCCCATTCAGCTTGGACTTCTTGGGGATCTGCCAGGACGTAAGTCGCCAACGCTGTGCATGGTTGTTCGCTTCTTATATTTCTCTGATGTTCCGCCAGCCTTTCCTTGAGTGATCTTCTGGTGGCTCCGATGTAAAATAGCTTATTTTGCCTCCGTGTGTCCGTAATAGGGATCCTGTAAACCCCCGGAAGGGAGTTAGTGTCCATGGCGTCTTTATCCGCTCTTAGCAGCTGGTATATAGTGGGATTCCGTTTATATATTATTCTTTTGTTAGTGGCGGTTCCTATACGCCTATAGATGCTGCCCAGTTCCGCCCTGTATTCCATCAATGTAAACTCCTCTGTATTTAGGAGGTTTCGCTCCTTATTGCGTGTCGTACTCTTGCTAGTGAAAGCTTTAGGACTGATCCCGTTCTTCTGAGCTAGCTTGATGATGTAGTTTATCTCTTCGTTTTTGTCTTGGGTACTACTGCAGTGTGTGTGTGCTCGTGCAGCGAGCGCTCGGAATGCTGCGAGTTTGTACGCCGGCGGGTCGTGCGAGTTCCATGGGATAAAGATTGGGTTGTAAGTAGGCTTTCTGTATACCTTAGTACGGAAAGCTCCTTGGCTGTCGAGCTGTATGGATAAATCTAGAAAGTGTATATGCTTATCGTTTTCTTGCTCGAGTTCGATCTCGAGGCCGAATTTGTTATCATTGATGTCCGTTATGAATTGGTGTAAGTTGGGTTTGACATTCCAGAAAACAACCACATCATCAACGTACCTTGCATATGTTAGGATTTGCGTTGAATATTTTGGCAGGAGTGCATTCTCCAGAGTTCTTAGGACCATCTCGCATAAAGTACCTGCCAGGGGGCTACCCATGGCTACACCCTTCTGTTGCGTGTAAGTGATGCCATTAAAGCTAAAGATGGATGAGAAAGTGGTTAGGTGCGCCATCTCTAGTATTTGTTTTCTCTTCTTTTCTGGGGACTTGATCACGGTTAACAGGAAGTCCCTTAGATGACAGAAGCATGGTTCCAGCTTGACAGAGGGATACAGAGCCTTGAAGTCTAATACGGTCATATATTTAATTTCTTGCGGGTTCATGTTAGCCATTTTTTACAGCATAAAACAACCCCTAGACCTTCTACAAAAAATGGTCTTGCATTCAAACTGTGAGGAACTCAAATGTTGATCTTGCAGACCTTTCTAATGATAGACAAATGATAAACTACAGCAGATTGGTCATAACCAAGTGTCCTGCTCATTTTTTGCATGGCCAGGCATGGGTTTTGCTTCCACCACTGACGTAGCTTGTTATCCAATAGGATGGAAGGTCTTCCTGAGCATGGCTTATCTTCAACTTTATATTGCCCAGCCTTAAATTTACTGAAACAATTGTAGACTATAGACTTGGAGACAATATTCTTGCCAAATGATTGCAACATACTGCAATAAGATTCAGTTATTTTTTATACAAAATAGACAATTGTAAACCACATGTGTGAATTTGATCATGAGAAAGCATTAGCAAACTTGGCATATTTAAAATGTTGGTATTACCCACAGAATATCTTCTTACTTATGATCGGGCACCTCAACACCTTTCATTTATATTCCCACAAGAAACTTCTAGATGCCATCTGTTGGAGAAGAATTTCAAATATTCTACAGAGGTCTAGAAAATTCCAGAAACTTTTGCATCAACTCAATACTATTATTTAATATAAAATTATATAATACTAATTTCTCATACGAATGATTCTACAATTAGTGTTCATTCTAAATTTTGTTTTGTCACTAAAGTATTAAGCATTGTTCACTTTCAAGTCAGAAAAAACTAAACAGAATTGATTAAATAACAACTGTTTTGCTTAATTTCTTTATAATTCTATTAAAAATATATATATATCTGATGCACATTATGATCTTGATGAATAAAACAATTAACAATGTTAATAGCAACTCCAATTTAAAAAAGAAAATTTTTGTATTATGATGTTTGTTGAAAGTCTGAATTGAACATTTTTTAAGATTGGTTTTAAATTCTTAAAACTGCATTTGTTGCTAGAATTTCCTGCAGTTTTTATTTTATGGAAAAGTATGAGGTACAACATCTAAATTATGTAGCCCTTTTGAGATATTCTCCATTGACCTAGAAAGGTATAAATATATCAAACATCCCAAAACGCAATATAATATAGATACATAACCAAACAATAGCATTAAGACAAATGTTTGAAGGGTTTAAATTTCAGCACTATAGAAGTTCCCCTTGTTATTGTTTACATTCATTAACCTAATAAAATACAATAAGTACTTTATTTGAATTTAATTTATAACATTTGTAACAATGTTCTATATTCAAATCTGATGATGGCTTCCATGTAGCTGAAAACATTAACAATTAATGCTAGAATTTAAAAATGTATTTTCTTGTAATTGTACCCAACTCAGGACACAATTCCAGGGCTTTATTTGGTGCAGTTTGCTTTTTAAGGTACTCTTTTAATGATAAAAACAGATGAAAAACCCTCAAGCTAACTTGATGGTAAGGGAAATGATTTAAGAACTTCCCAGCTCATAACTGCATCAAGATGACAATTTCAAAAATTTTCCTATTACTTTTTTCAGATTGCACTGAAGCATGTCTTTCAGAAGTGCAAAATAATGTCGCCATTGATTGTTGCCCACTGTGCCAGAAAATTCACAGTAATAACCCCCTTCAGTCAACAAAAATGCCTGCTATTATCTTCTCTGTAGAAAGTAATGCCTTGAATTTCTTGGTTATTAAAGAAATTTTGTGGCATCACCATTTTGCTTTCAGAAGGGAAATAATGAATCAACATTTCACCATAGATCACTATTACTGCAAAAATAGGTCTCCTCTTGTTCAAAGCACTACAAATTTTTCCTCCAGACATTAACAGATACTACCTTTGATTAAAAGTCAACACTTTGGTACTACTAAATCATGAAGACATTTTTCTGAACAGCAAATGTTCCTGAATGATTGTTTCAATACTAATACAGATGGTAGAAATTTCATGTATCTTCTCTCTCTCTCTGATTTTCCAAAATAATCCATTCAACATGGCTGTTAACTTCATCACAGCAATTGGTCAAATGTATCCATGGACTTTGTTTGACATTTGATCTCAACTTTTGTATGATTAGTGCAACAATTTTAGCAATCTCTCTTTGATATTTGTTGATCATACTGAGCTTACAATCTGTGTCAAATTTCAGCCAATTTTACATTCTCCTTCACAAGAAATTTTGTTATACATTGCTATTCCATAATTAGAGAAATACCTTCTGCCATCTTGTTGCTCAACTATGCATATATCCTAAAAGGGAGCCACTTGTTCTTGGCAGGGAGAGAAAAGTAGTACCTACATAACAGTAAGTTTACATCATAATCAAGCAATGCAACAGAAATTACACCATAATGTGCAGGTCAACCTTGAACCATTCTTGCATGATGTAAATTGTTATCACTACTATTTACAATACAAATTAATACCAGGTTAATTTTTTTAAGTTTGAAATTGGTCTAGACCAGTGTTTCCCAACCTTTTTAGTGCTATGCCCCACCTAAGCCTTTCTAAAATTCTTATGCCCCCCAACATATACATTGAACTATTTTGGAAGGTCTCTCGTTGTAGTGTTCGTTGAAGTTTTTCTTGCACTTAATTGTCACACTGTTTTATTGTAACCATGATAAAACCCAAACCTTTCATCAAAGTCTTTTGCACTTTCCAGTCATTGCCAAACGTGACCTGGAACACCACAACTCACGTCTGCCCACCTTGAGGTCTGGGCAAAGAATGTCCTTTCTCCTCTTTCACCAGCCTCAGGGCCTTGTTCATCTCTTTGTTTTCAGTGGTTCTCAGAATTGTTAATCCCACCCCAAGGGAAAAAGGTTATAAAGGGAAGTTCTACAAGGAAAGGGAAATAAAGAACAAATAAAATTAAAACTAACTTAAATCAATATTTACAATTAATATGGCATACAGCGGCTATACGGTTAACTTAACTCTGGATGAGTCCATTTTCGAATTACCCACCTTAACAATCAAATTGCCCCTCTATGGGGCGTGGGCCCCACGTTGGGAAACACTGGTCTAGACTCATCTGTTTGTATTTTTGATATATTAATCAGATTAGCAGATAATCTCCACTACTTATTTATGTAATACAATAAAACTTTCTAAAATAAAACATGATTGTACAGGCCAAAATTTTCCATTTTTGTAGGTTTTCCCAATTTATATTGGGTTGTTCAAAAGTAATTTTGTTTTTTCCATAGAAAAATAAATGCAATATTCTTATAATAAATAAATATTTTATTGAATAATATATTGATCATTTTGGTCAAATACTTGTTGTCATTGTTTCTGGTAGTAGCACGATTTCACATTCATAAAAATTTTGATCGTTGTTTACAAAAAACTGATCCAAGTGATTTTTGACATTGTCATTTCAAATAAATGTCTTACAGTTAAAAAAAAATTTGTATAGACTGGAACAAGTAATAATCTGAGTGTGCCCGATCTGGCGAATATAGGTCGGTGTGATAACACATCCCATCTAAGCTATAACAGTTTCTGACGAGTTACCAAACTTGTGTGAAATTTGACATTATAATGGTAAAACACTACACTTTGTTTGTTGATCAATTCTGGCCTTTTCTGTTTGATGATATTACTCAATTTGTTTACTCGATGGCAGTACACTTTCGAATCAATTGTTAAATTGTCTGGTAAAAGCTCAAAAAAAATTTCTTTAAAATCCAACCATAGAGAGCATCTCTCGTTAATAACATGTGGAACCCATATATCGAACTTTGAAACGAAACCAATTCGTTTTAAGTAATAATAAATGGTTCAATTTAACAGATTTAATCTCTTAGTGATTTCACTTGTTATATGGCAGACTGCTTCAATCAGTACCTTTATTTTGTTTTCATTGGCTTCAAATGGCCATCCAGAATATGGTGTATCTTCGATATTAAAATTGCCAGAATGCAATTTTGTAAACCAGTTTTGGCACTGTCTTTCTCTCAACACATCTTCTCCAAACATGTACCACAATTTTTTTCTTGTTTGAACAGCATTTTGATTTTTTAGTTATAAAAAAGCAAAATATGCCAAAAATGATGCTTTCGATTTTCCATATTTGATGGGTCACTGAAAAAAAAACAATTGTACAGAATCAAACAAAACTTTTTACAAATAAGCCTTAAAATGTCAGCTGTTGAAGTATATAATGGAAATGTGGTTTAAAATAAAATTGGCTGGTAAAAATACATCTAATTCCTCTAGTAATAAAAAAACGAAATTACTTTCTGAACAACCCAATAGAGGGATTTGTTCATATGAAGGTAGAAGAGCTTTAACAAAAGTTATAATTCATACTTAGAACCATTTCTTCTTCAGTGTAAGTGTTTTATGTTTTAAAGACATGCTGAAATCATCAAAATATGTATTTAGTGCAGATGAAAAAACCCAGCACATTTTAAAACATATTTTAAATATGATTTAACTTAAGATTTTGCTGATATTACACAAAAACATTATTTGGACTATATTATAAATTGGTATCCAAAATAGTTTCCATTTCCATGTTACAAGTTTTCAGTTTATAATACTATTTTATAGAGAAAATCATTGTTCTGCAATTATTTTCCACTTTTTAAGGCCTTTAGATAGGTTCAGTCTATTTTAAAATTATGTTCTCCATACAGTTTGTACTTAACCATCAGATCTTGTGTGCACGTTATGCAAGACATGTTAGATTTTCTGGATGGTGAATCAAACAAAATGGATCCATCTGTCAGCTTCCAAGAAGTCCTGACTTTATTTCTTTACACTTTTTCTTGCTGGGTTACATGAAAAACACAATTATAATAAAGGAGCTTGGAATTTTGTGCGTATCAACAAGTATGGGCATCTGCAGAGAAAGGCAAATGGGCACTTGCCCCTCCCTGAGATTGAGTAAAAATTCCACAAATTATAATCGTAAGTGATTGAAGTATGTAGCCTTATTGTGTAAAGTTACATACCTCAATCACTTTTACACCTACCCTCGATCAAAGGACACACTGTCTTTTTGTATTGGTGCAATACTATATTCTATAATCTACTTGTGAAAAATCACAAAAAACTAAGTAATTAAATAAAACTTTATTAATGTAATTATTTGTCTCTAAGCTTTTCTCCCCTGGAAATTATCTGCAGATGTCCATGGTTACAAGTATTATAGATATTCTTGAGTAAGCATAACATGAAGTTGAAGTTTGATAATATGCATTACTATTATTAGCAAAAGCATAAAACCTACTAATGGTGTAAAATTTTAGTCAAGTTACTGAGTCTAATATAAAATCTGGAGTGAAGTAATTAATGTCTTTAGCAATAGATCTCATGTAACTGCATTCATTTTTAGAGACTTTGTAAATGGATTTTTAGTCTGAAATCAACATGGGTAATAAGTTTCTTCAATATAATATTACTGTAAACTTACAGTTCTTTTTTGATATTATATTTTAGTCAGCTCATTTTCTAACAAAAAGAAGCTATCAGCCTCTTTTCATTAAATAAAAATGGAAGAGCAAATTGACATCATTAAACATGAAACTATTGAGTACTTTGGAAAGTAATTTCATTCTTTTACCACCAGAGGGATTAGTTGTATTTTTACCCACCAATTTCATTCTAAATCGTATTATCATTATATATTTTGACAGCTGACATTTCAAGACTTACTTGTAAATTTTTTTTTGATTCTTTGCAATTCTTTATCTTGGTGTCCCATCAAATATGGAAAATCAAAAGCAGCATTTTCGACATATTGTGCTTTTTTATTACCAAAAGGCAACAATGCCATTCAAACAAGAAAAAATTGTGTGACATGTATGCAGAAGATGTGTTGACAGAACGACAATGCCAAAACTGGTTCACAAAATTTAGTTCCAGCAATTTTGATATTGAACCATGTTCTGGAAGGCAAGCTGAAGTTGAGGAAGACAAAATAAAAGTATTGATTGAAGCAAACTGCCAAATAACAACATGAGAAATCGCTAAGAGATTAAATTTGTCAAATTCAACCACTTATGATCACTTGAAATGACTTGGCTTCATTTCATAGCTCGATATATGGATTCCACATGTTCTTAAACAAAGAGATTTGCTCCATCGCATTGACATCTATGATCTGCTTCTCAAACATCAAGAAAATGATCCATTTTCGATGAAGAAAATCATAACTGGCAATGAAAAATGGATTTTTTATAACAATGTCAAATTCAAGTGATCATGGAGTAGAAGAGATGAGCCAGCTCAAAGCACTTCAAAAGCTGATATTCATTATAAAAAAAAAAAAACGTGATGCTCTCTGTTTGGTGGGATTTTAAGAAAACATTTTTTTGAGCTTTTACCAGACAATTCCACAATTGATTCGGAAGTGTACTGCCATCAACTGGACAAATTGAGTGATACCATCAAACAGAAAAGGCCAGAATTGATCAACAGGAAAGGTATAGTGTTTTACCATAATAATGCCAAACCTCACACCAGTTTAGTAACTTGTCAGAAGCTGTTATAGCTTGGCTGGGATATGCTACCACATCCATCATATTCACCACATCTGGCACCTTGGATTATTATTTGTTCCGTTCTTTACAAAATTTTTTAAATAGTAAAACATTTACTTCAAATGAGGATGTCAAAAATCACTTGGATCAGTTTTTTGTAAGCAAAGATCAGAACTTTTATGAACATGTACTCATGCTATTACCAGAAAGATGGCAAAAGGTATTGGTCCAAAATGGTCAATATATATGTGTAGCAAAGTTCCAAGGATAAATTTATAAATTTGTTGATTAAATCAAATTTTTGACCATACAAATAAATTTGGGTCAGTACAAAATAATCCTTATAGATATAGATCCTTACAAATTATGAAGCTCTCCTAGTCTTCCACCAGAGGTCTGCAGATGGATACAAATACAACTGATTTGTGCCTGAGTGATATTATGAAGAATTTTAATACAGTAAAACCCCGCTTAACATGGGGGATGCATTCCTACATGACAGAGCGCTAAACAAAACAGCATTAAACAGGGTCATCTTAACATATAAATAAGGGGGATATGTGAAACAAAACAGAGAATAAGAAAATTTATCAGTTTTTTTTTTTGTTCTATTTTGTAACATTTATTGTTAAATACCTTTTTTTACATTAATTATAGACTTATTTATTGCTAATATCGAAATTTATTCATAAAACATTCATGAAAATAAAAAAAATGTTTGAGTAAAGAAGTTATGTTTGTGATGAGGAAGGTTCTTCCTCATTTGACATCTTTTGTTTCTTTGTGAAGAAGTCATCTAGCGTCATTTGCCTTTTCCTGTTTCGTTCAGCAAGCAGTTGTCAACAGCAAGACATTGCATCCATGACACTTCATCTTGCCTTTGAACTTTATCAAAATTGAAATCATTTTGTATAAACTGATCCATAATTTCCGTTATAGTGGCTAAACTTTTTTTAGAAAATCCGTTGAAAGTTCCTTTTGTTCCTCATCTTCAGAAACGCTAATTTCGTCATCTTCATGCATCTGTTGTTCTACTAATTCTTTTAGATCATCGTTGGAAAAACTTTCTCCAGTTTTAACTTGAAATAATTCTTCAATATCCTGCGCATTTATATTATCCAACCCTGTTTCATTAGCTAGCTTGACAATTTCGTCGACATCAACAATGGATTCTCGTGTGTCAACATCCTTGCTTAGCTCCAGCCATACATTCTTCCATCCCCTTTAAACATTTCTCAGTCACCTCATTCCAGGAAAGATTGATGTTGTCTACAGCATCCTTGATATTCTAGTTTTCCAAAAATCTCTAATGGATTGTTTATCTGCTCCATCTGTTTTATCAATCAGTTGTCGGAATGTCCGCTGCAGATAATAAGCTTTAAAATTTGATATTACGCCTTGATCCCAACACTGTGCGCAATCTCGGGAAATTTCAATACTACTGCATAATACAGAAACAGCGTTAAGCAAGGTCTTACTGTACTGTGTCACTGATGTCGGATCCTCCAAGAAAAGGTCGGCGTCAATTGTATTTGTACCAATTTTTTAATGTCATTTTGTCTGTTTTAAGTTGTTAACCACCTGTCTCTAATTGGATTATTAAAAAGGACTATTTTGTACTGACCCAAATTTATTTGTATGATCAAAAATTTGATTTAATCAACAAATTGGTCAATATATAATTCAATAAAATATTTATATATTATAAGAAAATTTTTTTTTGTGAAAAAAAACGAAATTACTCCTTTCCAAACAACCCAACAGATATACTATTTAGCATAGGGAAAAGATTAAGAAAAAAAGATAATTGACTATAATAACTGATTGTGAGTTATGTTCATCTGTGACCCATTCAACAAACAAATCTGGTATTCACAGAATTGTACATTATCAAAATTATACAATATCAAATTTTAAATAAAAACAAGATATTAAATGTTATTAATTATAAATGTTCTTACATTGTCATGTAGAAACAACAAATATATAATTTGATAACTTAATGCTATTATTTTCTATTTTACTTAAATTAAAAAATAATAAAAAGTATAGGGTGGTCATAAAATAACTTAAAATTTTTAATATTTAAAAATTTAAAACTAATGATAAAGAAATATAAATTTATATAATTTTTTTTTGCACAACACTACATGCATATTAGGCCTAGCATTAAAAACAATAAAGCATTGGTGTGTTTTAGCTAAAAAAAATGACTGTTCAGGAAAAAATCAAATTTCTATTTGTAACTATCAAAACAGCACATAAAGCATATATCTGATGCACATGAAGCACTTTGAATCTGTTGAAAAGAAAATCTACAGAAAATCAAATAAAATAGTCTAGGCTTTGTTCTTCAGCTGTTTTGTTTTCTCTTATTAAAAACTTTGCAAAAACAGTGTCAAAGATGCTAAATGCTCTGGAAGACTTAAAATCAAAGAAAAAACAAAGCAAATTGTATCAGTTACTGTTGAGTAGATTGTCATCTACTAAAATTAAATATGAAAAATATGTTTTAAGATATCTTCAAATACGTAATCAAGTGTTTTATAAATTACAAGAAAGGCATTACAAAATTAAAGGTCTCCAACAATTGTTACTTTATGATCAAAAAAGCAGAGTTGAGTTTGGAAACTGGACAATGATTGTGGTTGGCATGTTTACCGTCATATTTCAAATTTGTGTTCACATGCCCAACTGTCATTTGGGCACTGAAAATTCACATGCCTTTGACAAGTAGCAATTTCAACATGAAAAAGTGACAGTATGATGTGGATTAATGTCACAATTTCTCATTGGCTCTTATTTCTTGAAAAATGCTTAAAAGTAACAAGAGAAAGACAGATAGCACAAAATTTTTCAAAAGTTATGCATATTACAAATAAGCAGCTATCATAATTCATTTCATATGAAACAAACTACATCATTGGTTTGCTTACATAGCTGCTTGTTTATTGAACTCACCCCAGAACTTAAAGCAAGGGTAATAATTGTTCATATCACCTAACAAGATGAGAACTCCACCTGTTGTCTATAAGTCTGTAACAACATTACATAGTGAAACATTTGATATTATTATTATTGGAAAAAATGGACTTTCCATAATCACTAATGGTCTTTGTGTCGGTCACATAATTGCCAGCAATTATCTGGTTCCACAAAGTCCTTATGGTTACTGGTTATGGGGCCATCTAAAGCAGTATTTCTCAATCTTTTTCTCTTTGTGGACTGTAAAATTATGGTTAATTTTACATGGATCAGTAATTATATGCAACTATGAATTATGATTATTATTACACTTATATAGTTGAACCTGTCTAATTTAATTCGAGTGTTTTTTTACGAATGTTTAATTGTTAAACCAATCATCAATAGTAAACTTTCTAACCAATCAATTTCATCGTTCAGCAATTTGCAACCACATGGTGACAACCAGTGGTGATATTCAGCGGGTTCACACAGGTTCAGCCGAACCCGTTGTTAAAATTTTCAGTTTTCCAAACGGGTTCGCCCAAACCAGTTGTTAAAATTTTCAGTTTTCCGAACCTTGTTAAACACACAGAACATTTCTCAGTGGTTTTGTGTTTTTTTAAAAAATATATTAAAATACACATATTATACTCTGTAATACTACTAAACTAGAGCCTTATACCCCGTTCGCACCGAGCATTTCAATCTAGATCAGTGTTTCCCAACATGGGGCCCTTTAACAATCAAATTGCCCCACAAGGGGGCAATTCGAAACTCGTCCAGAGTTTAAGTTAACCGTATAGCCGCTGTACGCCATATTTATTGTAAATATTGATTTAAGTTAGTTTTAATTTTCTTTGTTTCCCTTTCCTTCTAGAACTTTCCTTTATAACCCTTTTCTCTTGGGGTGGGATTAACAATTCTGGGAACCACTGAAAACAAAGAGATGAACGAGGCCCTGAGGCCGGTGAAAGAGGAGAAAGAACATTCTTTGCCCAGACCTCAAGGTGGGCAGACGTGAGTTGTGGTGTTCCAGGTCGCGTTTGGCAATGACTGGAAAGTGCAAAAGACTGATGAAAGGTTTGGGTTTTATCGTGGTTACGATAAAACAGTATGGCAATTAAGTGCAAGAAAAAAGCTTCAACGAACACGACAACGAGAGACTTTCCAAAAGAGTTCAATGTATATGTTGGGGGGCTAAGAATTTTAGAAAGGCTTAGTTGGGGCATAGCACAAAAAAGGTTGGGAAACACTAATCTAGATTGTGAGCAAGGTCAGGGACTATGTCTTGGTGCAATCTCTCTCAACTGTTTCAATCTCGACCGAAACGAGGTTTAATCGCAATCGATTCAAGAGAGTTCTTGAAACTAGATCAGGTCATGAGATCCCACAATCTCACGCACGCGAGATAACACAAGATGGCTGTGGAACACGTGTTGGGCTATGGACAGTGAAATAAAAAGGATATTGTATTTCGAGAGACGATGACATCTGTCTATTATCAGCAGTGCCATTCGGGGTGAAAAATTTCTCTGCCAAAAAAAAAAAAAAAGGTGGACAGCACTAATATATTATTGTTACCTGGTCTTTGCCCAGGGCCCCTTACGTTCCAAATACACCACTGATTATTAGATCTATCGCAAGAAAAAGTATTGTATTTATTTCCAGCCAAAACTTCTATTTCGTTTGTCGGTGATTCTTAGGGAAAAATTTTCTGCTAGCGAACCCTTTGTTAACTATTTCGAATATCACCACTGGTGACAACTGTTTACGCATATGCAATAGGCACGCTTGCTCTGTAGTTGATTGTTTAAAATTCGCTTACTAAAGTATACTACTTTAAGTATAATTTTAAATGCCAATTAAGATTTTAATTTTTTAGTTTGTTTTTATAAAATCTTAAGTTTTGAATTTTATATTTTTATATCATTCTTACCCATCCACGCTATCAATTCTTCCCGTAATGGCACATTCATTACGTAGTTCTACTGTCGTTATTTTTCCTGTGAGCGCTTGCAATAAACAAACGAGAGTTTTACAAGATCTAGCTTTTTCTCGTAAAGACATTTTCCAATTCAAAATGCTCAACTTTGCTAGCGATTTGAGCTAAAGCGTCCTCTGTTGGCAAAAATAAAAAATAAATAAATAAATAAAAATAACGAGTATTCAAGTCTGTTCATATTTAGAATAATTATTTTTTGCTATATTTTATTTTTATTATAAAAGATTATTAAAGTTAATAATGTATTTACATGTTTCATTATTTACTTTGAATTAAGCGTTGCCAACTTTGTTTACAGACTGGTGATTAAAAAGATGAATCCACTTGGCCGTAAGAAGAATTAACTTCACTGTGAAAGAAAATTAAATAAAGCTGTGAAATTCAAAATAAATACAAATAATTCCAGAGATTTTGTATATGGTAACATAGAGAAAAACAATTGCATCAGTTCCTGAAATAAAGGAAAAGCTAGAAAAATAATTTCATAGAAATTAGTAGCGCAGAAGCTGAAAGTTTTATTTTAATAAATGTAATATGTAAAAAAACTGTTTAACATATATCTGAATTTATGTCATGCAATTTACTAAGAAAAGAATTACAAGATGAAGACGTTATACTTTTTGTAAAATCGTGTCTATATCGATTGATTATAAAAATTTGTTTTTATAAAACAAACTTTTATTATAACAACAAATTTCAAAACATTTTTTAATGTATAGGAAAATATGTAAAAAAATATTTTAAAAAAGGATCTCTGGGAATTATATACCCATTCACTTTCTCCGTACGGGTCTGAAACGAGCCGAATGTTAAAAATTTACCAACATACCACTGTATGAAATTGAGATAAAACATGCGACTAATGTTAGTTTTAAAAAGGCCAAAATATTTCAAGATACGTTTTAAAATGATTTGTTGTGAATTTTAAATTCCAGCGATAGTTTCGTCGGAGATTTTCTATGAATTAGAATAAATTACAGTATAATGAGACAAGTTTCAGTTGAAAACCTTTTCCATGTTGTTGCACTGACTACATGACCACTAAACGCAAACATTCGTAGTAACTGCGTATTTCAGTGCTTTAATTCTTCACTTGGTAGTATCGAATGCGTCTGATCGTTTCCACTCAAAATAGCATCAACGTTATTTTTCTAGATTGCTTTCCTTAACTGAATTAAATTTTAGATAAATCTTCCTATCTCTAAACGTAATAGAAGGAAGGATAGATCCAAATTCTCGCAAAAAAATCCTAAGTTTTGGAAAGATTAAGTTTTTGTCAATTATTTGTCATAAACTTATGTCTTATGTTTGAGATTCGTAAAAAATCATTTTGTATCATGCCTATCAGTATCAAGACGTGCGTAAGCATCGAAAATAAAAAATGCTGAGCCGACAAAACCTTTTGTGTTCGTGGCAAAGACTGACAAAATGGTTTTGGGCGCGTAGCTGCAGCAACAGAGCAGCACGTATTCACAGGCTGTCCAAACGAGCGAACATTTTGTTCGTTGCATGTTACATGGCGCAGAGATCTCGTCTGTCGCTGCCTTAGAAAGCGAGAGTAAGCACACCAGTTTACCGGTTGAAAGCCTTAAAGAATTTTGTGAAACTGCGGAAGTCCAGTATCAGAAAATACTTGAATATTGTAAAACGCTCTGGTTAACTTTTTTGCCAACTGTTGAACGAATTTTGGAAAATATATGATCCTTTAAAATCCTACTTTCTATCACAGGATAAATGTCCTAGAATTTTAGAAGAGTTTTTAGAAAGAAAATCTTCAAAAATTTGGCTAAAGTTTGTACACAATCAAGCAGCTGTTTTTCAAAATGCTGTAAAATTTATTGAAGGTGATAAAATTTCGGTAATCGAAGCAGCAAACGAAATTAAAAATTTTTAAATTTAAATAAAATCAAGAGAAGTTAGAAAATAATTTTTTTTTCGTTAACCATCCGTAATAGTATAAGTCAGTTAGAAGAACAAGGTACAATAAATCGCGCAGAATTCATGAATTACGTCAAAAAATTTTATAGTAACTGCTTAGATTATTTAGAAGAGTGGACGGTACATTACAATGATATTGAAGATTTTCATTGGGTTATATTAAAACAAGAACTTAATTGGGAAGATGTGCAAATATCATTCCATCACATTAGTCAACATTTTCCAGATAGTAATATTTCCGAAAATGATTTTTTTAATGAGGTATCATTATTAAAAAATATATTGATAAGGAAAAGGTTAAATCTTGCGCATCGGCAAAAATCTCAACAGAAAACAAATGGTTAGAAACATTTCATCATTTTCAAACTATGTTCCATATAATAACGCGTTAAAAATTGTAAATACGCGCTGTCCTTACCAAAAACTAATGCCGCGTCTGAACGCGTGTTTCTACGGTAAATAAAGTGTGGACATCTGATAAATCATAATTAAGTGTTGAGACTTTGAAAGCCATTTTATGTGTGAAATATAATTTAAAAAATTCTTGCGAAAAATTTTATGACATTTTAAACAACGACAGCAATCTACTAAACATAATTAACTCAACTGAGAAATATGCAAAAGACTAAGAGTTTTTAAAAGATTTATAATAGTATGTATATATTTATTATATTTGTAAATTTTACATATTGAAATTTTAAATATATATATATATATATATATATATAATGCAATTTTAATATTATATAATATTATATAATATTAATGCAATATAATATTATATATATATATATATAATGCAAATCAGGGCCAGATTATCCAATAGACAAATTAGACAAATGTCTAGGGCCCGTAATTCGGAGGGGCCCGGCTTCAGTGCAGAATCTTTCTGTTTTAAAACGAGTTAAAAATTATTTAATTTAAGAAGTTCGATAGGACAGGAAAGGCTGTCTTTAACAATGCTTACTAAAGAAAGAGACACTCTCAAACAGTTAATTGATCAATTTTCTCAAATGAAAATCCAAAAACGAAAGATTTAAATATTTTAAAGGCTGATTAATAAATAAAATTACAGTACAGTTGTCCCTTGATAGTCCGACGTTTTGTAATTCGACATGCTCAGTAGTCGGAAACACCTCCCGTCAAGGTCACCGTAGTCCCCGTCCCTGTTATGTGTCTGCTTGCACAGAAGCATGTTGCGACATGAATCTCCCCACCCAATTCTTACAGGATGACACACATTTCTTGCGTTTTCCATGAGCAGTTCTGTACGTACTGTATTATTTATGCCTACATATACTGTATGTACATTTATTGGCTTCCATATTTCTTTTAATAACATGTTTTAGTTAACCGAAATGGGTGTTTCATTTCCATATTAACCTAGGCAGCATTTTACTCATAAAATGTAGGAATATTGTAGGCTACTGCTAGCAAAACAATGCCAAATATGTAATCACTTTCGGTAATCCGGACAATTTTGGTAGTCCGACACCCCTTTGGTCCCATACCTGTCGGATTATCAAGAGACAACTGTATATACATTTATCGTTGCATCAGAAACACTTTTTCTGTACAATTATTATTGTATTAGTGTTTGTATTCTCTATTATTAATAAAAATTTTTAAGTGACATTATTTAAGATTTGTTTAGAAGCAACTTATTTAAATGGGGCCCCAATTTAAATTTTGTCTAGGGCCCGCTAGAGGCTTAATCCGGCGCTGAATGCAATACAATTTTTGCGTTTTTTGATTCCAAATTTTGTTGCTCTGGAACATTCTTTTTCGACAAGACAACTACTGCCCTCCGTCAATTTTGTCCCTCTTCACCAATGTTAAAATCTAGTCACCTAATTTATATTTTAATATATGTATTGTGCGTGTATTCAGGGCAGGACAGAAAACGAAATTCGGCTCTACCCTGGTATTAAAAACTGGCCTTCTAAAAAAAAATCTCGTTCAATTAAAAGCAAAGATAATGTTAAGTAATTAGTTTAATTTGAATAAAATATTATAATTGTTATTAATATTTTCTGTTAATATTATGCTTTAAATTTTTATATAAAAGACATTTCTAATTGGTTTCTAAAATTATTCATGTTTTGTTTAATTAACTTCAGCACCGTGTTAACTGAGCTCTCGGACATTTTCTAGAATCGCCGGATGGCCAGTTAGGCGCTGTATTTATTAATTCTTTTGACGATTGGCCATTAGCTCCTTCAAGACGAAGGACTATCGGTGAAAAGCCCGGTAACCCGATGGGCCAAACTAACCCTATCTTAATGAGTTGAAATTATATCACTATTCTTTAATAAACTGAAAAAAATCAGAAATTTTGTTACGCAATCAAAATTTAAATTAATTATTTTTTGTACTTTTTCGTTAATTTTTTTAAAATCAGCTCATCAACACCTGCCCTCAAACTGCGTGTAAATGGCAATTGAGAAAGATTTTCAAAGTTAAAATATCAGTTTATGTAGTTAAAATATCAAAAATATTATTACTATTTACTATTACTAAAGGAGTTAGATAACACTTGCTTCTCCTTGTTCCAACGGAGTAGCACAGGGGTCTCCAACCCTATGCCCGCGGGCACCATAGCGCTCGCCGATGGTTTTACCTGTGCCCGCCGCTATGCGACCACGATAAAAATAAAAATATTTCAGTTTTCAATAAAATGCTATGTAAAAGTTTTCTCATTTTTAATGATTAACCACACAAAAGTAGTAATTGCATCCAACACAGATAAAAGCACAATGCGAAATGCGACCGATCTCTTTTTCCTCTCGCGCCAAATCTTCGCCAACCAAATTTCCCATAGCTAAAATGAAATGAATCCATCCGTTTCTATGGTTACCGTGACAACGCAGACATTTGTCTGGAGCTCATCCAGCGTTGCCATATTTGGCCACTTTGCGCCAAATTTGGTTACCCTTTTTTTTTAGTTTGGCGTAAAAAATATAATTTGGCGCATTGGCTACATTTTTGGCTACATATTATTTATAAATATATTATTTGAATAAAAATGCACTTTAAAATAATGTTTCGTCGTTTTTAATTAATTACAGACCCAAATCTAACATGTTAACCCTTAAATAATAAAAGTAGAACAAAAATAATAATAATTTTCCTATTCCAAAGAACTTCTCAAACCACAGTTGTTTAATTTGAAAGTTGACTGACATTTCTTTATTAAACTAATATGTGCATTTTGCATATATCATGAGCCTTCGTCAATTTGGTTTCAGGTTTTTCTGTTTTAAAAGATATTTTAAGCGATTTTAACTTTTCCTTTTTTTAAAACTTTTTCCGCCCTGTGTGGCACTAAGGCCTTTTTAAGCAAGCCCATTATGGGTTCGGCCATCATACAATTGGGCGGCCAGGTGATGAGGGACGGAGCCCCACATATTCGCTTGGACCATCCCGAAAAATTCCTGGAGAGTTTTCGACCCGATCGGATTCGATCCCGGGTCTCTCCAGAGGGGTAGGCTGGAGGGATAGAGATAGAAATTTTGGATCTTCAGAACGACATTATCCTAAAATCCATTGTATCAGATAAGAATTTCTGGAATATAGTTGAAAGAAACAAATTTCCATTCTTGAAAAAAGCAGCATATAATATAAAATATAAAATATCGTTTTTCGGTACCACATACTTGTGTGAATCATTGTTTTCGACAATGAACATCATAAAATCAAAGTACAGATCACGACTTACAGATGAACACCTTGACGATTGCTTACGAGCAGGAATAACATCATACTCTTCTAATTACGAAGCAATGGCCAATGAAATGCAATGCCAAAAATCACATTGACTTT
Organism: Centruroides vittatus; assembly: GCF_030686945.1. NCBI lineage: Eukaryota > Metazoa > Arthropoda > Arachnida > Scorpiones > Buthidae > Centruroides > Centruroides vittatus. Next base: position 845,008 of record NW_027122180.1, on the reverse strand, counting down.
GAGATTTATATTTTTTTATAAAGAATTTTTATACTTTGTAGATTTTGTATGCATTGTTTAGTAATTACTTGTTTTATAAAAATTATTGTTAATATTCTTGTGTATGTTAAATTACATTTTTGGAATTAAATGTTTTTTGTACATTATGTGTATGTATTATTAACTATGTTCAACTCTAAATTCACCTTGAAAAAATAAATGGCGCCCGCCGTCTGACTGGTAATCTAGAATGTGCTCTTGGTACAAAAAGGTTGGGGACCCTGGAGTAGCATATATCTATGTAACACCGATAATAAACGCCGGTCGTTTTTCAAATATTGGATGTTTCTGGAAAGAAGATTAAACTTATGGATGTTTCTCGAAAGAGACCATTTTAAAGGACTATCTAGACTTGCCGCTCTTTTTTGCAAAATCACCAAGAGATCAGACATCTATAGCGAACAAATTGCTTCCAAAAATGCTGTGTGGGATCAGCAGCTCAATAGTGAGTTTATAGATCGTCGACAATCATTAATACGTAAGAATTTCGTATTAATGATTGTCGAAAACTCTTGGACGGCCAAGTGGTCAAAGGGTGCACCCTGTCACTCTAAGAAGCCTGGGACCGAATCCGAACAGGAACAGGTCGAAAAACTCCAGAAATCTTTGAAAATTGTAAATACCAATAACCAATAAAATTTTCATTAAATCCGTTTTCATTCGTAAAAATACATATGACCCCTCTATCTCCCACCATTTCGACCTTAAGCTATCAAAATTTAATAGCATCAATGCCCCTATTAGTTACTGGGCCTAATTTTGTTTCTTAATCATCCTGAGATATTAAATGAAATAGTCACCGACATTACACATGCAAGAACACATCCACAAAATTTTGGGTTCAGGGGGTTTTAAAACGTAGATATTTGCAAAACCTGGAGGGTGAAATTTGACACGATTACAATACTTTCTCGTGTTGTATACATAACAGCCGAAAAAATAAAATGAAAAATTACACATTTCATTTCTTATTAACATCAAACAATTGATTAATTGTTATTTTATTCTATAGGAATGATGAAAAAAATTAAAATATAACTGAAAACTAAGACTGTAATCTTCCATAATAGTAAAATGAGAAACAATATGATACTATCTAAAACTTACGGTAGAATAAACTGAATGTATACAGGGCGTATCAGTACAGCGGTTACAAACTTCAGGAGAGATAGAGTACACCTAAACGATGGGAAATCACATAGCAATGCATGGTCGGAAACGCTTTCTGGGCGGTAGTACATCAAAAATCAAAGGTGTTCAAAATTACGATTCCGGGCCGTAATGCAGGCCTCACATCTCCGGCGCATTGAAGATCTAACGTTGTCGAAAATACCGGGCATGTCCCGGATTTTCCCAGCAGCTGTCACGATGCGTGCAACAAGTTTCTCAGCACTGTTAACGGGGGTTTCGTACACCAGTGCCTTGACGTATCGCGTACACTAGCCAAAGACGTCCCAGCATTTTTGCTGTACTAAGAATAATAAACATGTTTTTTTACCCTGTTCGTGTCCTTCCTTTCTTGTGTTTTGTGTCGTCACTACCGCGCCAGGAAAGCGTTTTCGACCATGCATTACTGTGATTTCCCATCGTCTAGGTGTATTCTATCTCCCCTGAAAGTTTGTAACCGCTGTACTGATATACCCTGTATACATGTATACTTGAAATTAATTTGTTAAGGCAAAGCAATACCCATTAAAGCAGTTGATTATAGTCCATTTACTTTGAAATAAACACGAAACAAAATTATATTAATAGTTTAGTTGTAAGGAATATAAAAGACCTTTAAACACTTTTTACAATGATAATCATAGATATGAAATTGTTCAAAATGCATCGCTGTTAACTTGTAGATATTTAAAACTTTTTGGACTGCAATTTGAAAAATTGTAAACCTATAAATTCTCACTGACATCCGTTTGTCTGTCTGCCTGTCTTTCTTTAATCTCGAGAACTGTGTTATGTAAATTTAAGACCAGATGTAGAAAGCATAGGAGCAGGAGGCCCCGATTAACTATATACGAACGTCCGATGCAAATCGGAAGTCACGTTATTTCAATTCAAAAATTTTCCCTGAAAGGAGTTAGATAGATGACAAACACAACTCCATTGCTAATTGAAAACAAAATGATGTTTCGATATACATTCTGCATTAAACATTTTAGCGAAAATAGTTTGGTTAAACTTCGAAAACGTATTAGGCCTATGTGTATTTATAATTTTTAAATCAATTAACATTGGTCAAGATACATTTATTTAAAATTTTATTCTGATACAAGTAATCAGCCTGACGTCACAAAGGCTTGAAAACATTCAGGAAAAATCATTTCTTAAACTTTAATATTATTTAAAACATACTGTTTGAGATGAGAATAAATATATTTATAGAAAAATATAAAAGATCGAATGTGCTGTAAAGTATTTGTTTTTGGTGGAAAGTTGAATATATTCAATAATTTATGTCTGCAGAAGAAAAAACAGTTGAATTCATATTTTAAAATCGATATTCCGGTTATAGTAAACTTTTTTTATTTTTTAAAGTGAACAATAAAAGAATGTCTCTGTTTTTCTTTCCTTGACAAATATTCGCTATAAATTATTTTTCGACTGTTGTCAAAGAGCCACCAAAACGACATTCCCAACCATAGACCGCTATATCCTCCAATATGACTGAAAATTTCAATAAACTGTAAAGGAAAAAATTGCTTGTTACTCTATTTCATAATAATTTATTTATTTATTTTTAATTTTAAAAATTAATGTTTAAAAAACACAAATTTAAAATAATATATTTTTAATTTTATTTAATAAGCAATTTGTTAGGAAGAGAATTAATCAGAGGTAAATTATTTTAAACTACCTGAAATTTTTGTCTGTGAATAAATTCAGTACTTTCTGAAGTTCCATAATAAACTCTGACACACACTAAATTTCTAAATAATAAATGATTATAACATAATATTTAGATATATTAGAATAATAAAATTCATTAAACTCTATATTTCATTATTTTAAATTTTAAAATATTTGAAATATAATTTAAATAATAGGATTATATTTCGAAAAGTTTAAAATAAATAATAATATTTCTTAAAAAATACAGCTATTCAAAAAGTAAAAAATGTTTAAAAAAATGAAATGACTACAAACATTTCGTTTTTTCCCCTCATTTTTTTCGAAATAAAAAAAACTACGAGTTTAAAAAATCCCATAAAATATAATCCAAATGACGATCAATAACCATATCAAGAAGATTGTGAAGTATACTGAAATACTTGAAAGAACACTTTGGTAGGAAAAATGTGCTGTAAATATGTAAATAGAATATGATATCGCTTTTGCATACACGACACTAGATCAAAAAAATGGAATACAAGAAAAAATGAGTTACATTTTATCCAAATACATTTCTTGTGATAAAAGAATTCATTGGAATACCAAAAAATCTGAATAAAATATGCTTAATTCTGCCTTCATTACTGTTTAATAAGTGGGACAAAAAATGGAATAGTTCATCAACTACGTCAAAATAACGGAATATTGCAAATTAATAACGAGCTATACCATTATTATTATGGATAAGTAGGAATTTAAATGGTTTTATAAGCTAAGTGTCATGGGCTGTTAAAATTCGTTAGGAAATTATATCGGTTTATTTATTTATTTTTTTTAATATAGATCTTTTCTGCCTTGTTGGCACTAACAGGGCCTCTTTTAGCAAACCCATATCCAGACGGACCACACCGAAAAATTCCTGGGGATTTTTCGACCCCTCTGGATTCGATCCCGGGGTTCCCAGAGCGGTATGCTGCCACCTTGCCAGCTCGGCCATCCGGTGTCGGTTTAAAATGGGTAGAAGGTATGATCTCTCAACCAACGCCAAGATTCTCATAACTGTTCTTTACAGTGATGAACATTCACAACAAAAAATTGCAGGAAAAGTTGGCTGTGACCAGTCAATTATAACGTTGCTATAAGAAAAATGGTTTTTCGAAAGGAAAAAGTTTTAGTTGAAAGAAAATCCCAACAAGAAGATAAGAACAAACATTGAAACATTTCGTAATAACTCATCGTTTTTAATCTGCTGGCCAACTTCAAACTTTGTAAAAATCATGGAACAACAGCGTCTAACAGAGCTTTGGAGCAGAAATCCTCATCATGGCTCCGGCTCAGGCTCCGACTCCAGCTCCAGCTTCAACCAAATATTTAATTTTTAAGTGCAGTCGTACGAGATAGAAGTACATCACTTAAACCATCTTATTTAGTTAATTTATATATAATCTATGTCTATCGCTTTGTATAAATTTTCGTTGCGCGGAAGTTCGGCAACCTCGTTTCCGAGCAACAATAACAATAAATTGTCGACGATGGAGATTCCAATAATCTGTGGAACGGGAAGAAAATGACCCGAGAAGCTGCAAAATAACACAGGAAAGCTATAAATAAAAGAAAGAAAATATTAATAAAGGAATTTCGTTTGTTTTTCGTTTTATTTTTCTTTAACTGTATTTCGTTGTAAAATTCATCGGACTTTCCTTCCCGCGTTTTCAATAACGCAGCTAGAAAGAAAACAAGGAAAGTACTCCTATAGGCGCGTGACCTTGGTCGCTTGATTTTTCCATAAGTTATTTTTCTCTCTCCTCTTGATTTCTCGCACCTGCATAAACGCAGCCTTATAGTAGAAAGATTATTACATAGTATAATCTTAATATTAATATAGTATAAACTTAATATATAAACAAAATAAATGTTGTAACATTTTAAATATTATTTAAAAACTATAAAAATGCCCATATTGTGGTTTTATTGAAAACAGTTGAAAATAAATTAATTTTGTTTAATTCTGAAAAAAAACCTCCCAAAAAACAACGAAAAATGGATCTGGAGCTGAAACCAAGAATGTTTAAACATATACCGTATTTTACGGACTATAAGACGCACTTTTTTCTTCGAAAAATTGCCTCCAAAATTCAAGTGCGTCTTATACTCCGTAGCGTCTTATAGGTATTTTTTTTTTTTTTTAAATTGCTTAAAAATTAAGGTGCGTCTTATAGTCCGTAAAATACGGTATATAGCTCCAGACTCAGGTTCAAGCTGCAGCAAAAAAAAAAAAAAAAAAAAAAAAAAGGAAGCTCCGACTCGAAAGCTAACTCGAGAAAGCTAACTGGCGCCTAACTCAAGTATTTTGCGATAGTTGCGTAATGCGTTCAGTGAGTTTTCCATCACGATTTCCTAAGACTAAATCTCGATTAACCCTAAGATAGAAGAAGCGGCGTCTACAAAAGTATAGGAAACATGAATGCGTGGACAACAGATGATACTGGTCAGAAGTGTTATTAACGGACTTTCAGTGTGGTGGCGTAAATATGTGGCGTACAATCCTAGTTTCTTAAAAACTTCGGTTGAGTTCCCAAAAAGGGTGTTGTTTTTCTAACATTGGTGTTGGTAGCATTGAGTTTGTAAGTACAAACATTAACAGTGACATGTATCAAGATGTCTTGGAATACTTCATGTTACCATCAGCTGAAAATTTTTCGGAACAGAAGGTTTTGTATTCCAGCATCACTCATTCTGCCAACTCATTTGTACCGCACATCACAATGTTACCATAGCTAGACAACTCTTACTATCTTAATCCGAATGAGAACTTGTTGAATATTGCGGTCATTGAGGCCAACAACAGTCAATGATGTGAAGAAGTTACAGCTCAAAGGCAAGAATATCCCTCTTTCAGTACCATAAGCCGATTTATTTCATTCCGTATTATAATCATAATTATAATCCAAAGAGGACTAACGAAATATTGATAACTATCTGCATGATGATAATGTCTATCAATATTTATTAAAACGTGGCCTGTCGTGATAGAATGCAATTGAAATGAAATCATTCCTTTATTTTAACAGAAGACACTATCCCACGTTTTGGTCCATGGGCTGAACAATAGAAATCTCAAAAGGCGGAAAATATTACTTTTAAAATAGCATAGGCCTATACTGTTTTGTATAATAAATACTTGTTATTTATTTTTAAAGGTTTATTCAAACTAGCATAGATATATCAGCTTGGAACATGATTCAATCTTTACTTTTTTTATCTAGTATTTATGTGAGGTCGCCGAACCGCTTGTGACGTCAGAATGTCCGAGTCATTCCGAAGTATGAGTGGGAGCGTTTTGCACAGAGACAAACTCAACAGTTACAAATAGTTACCTGGTTTATCATAACAACAAGATTAAGCTTGCAGCTACAACAGTTGACAGTAGGCGAAGTCGTGTTTTCTAATTTGTTTCCTCCCTCGAAGGGTGAATCCCGTTGGAACTATTTTTTCGGATTCCTTTCGGAAAGTAGCAGGCCCCGGGACATTGTAAGGAGAAAGTCCGTTACGAGGTCGAGGTGCAATCCAGTTCGATACCGAGATGCAGAAGCGATTTCCTTTTCAGCGTATGGTGCCACACTCTGCGTCCTTGAAAATGCCCGTTTTATAAGTTTTTTCGGATCCCAGACCGAACATTCCGATAAGTCGATGCTTACTCGCCTCCGCTTTCCGATTGGTCTTCACTCGTTACGAAACGTAACAAGATCAGAACCCAGATCGCGAGATGACTCAACACTGACTGACAATTCGATCCCTATCGCAGATGTTCGATCTTAGGACTTAACATTATTCTTTTGTTTTAACCTAGAAGTACGTCTTTCTCAGAAATTTCCACCAACGTGTCCTTTTATGAACATGAAATTTATACCCTTTTCTTAAATGGCTTTATAAAAAAATGTTTTCTTTTTCTTTTCTTTTTTATTCTTAGTGTGGTTCCAGCCCACTTCTGGAGACCTACATTTATATACATAGAATAAGAAAACGTAAATTTATCTGTCGTAAAATTTCATATTTAAGTTAAACGTAGAGTATATATTGTTTATTGATATAGTACATAGGCCTAGTATAGATGAAAATTTATCGATGTATTTAAATTGCATGACACAATACAAATAAAAAATACCTAATTTTAGTTTTGCATTTATTAATTTAAAATTTCATATAAAATTCGAGAATAAATATTTTTTTAAAAAGAAATTAATGAACTTGTGAGTGATAATTCTTGATTATTTATTATTTCAAATAAAAATAACTAAATATTTTTTCTAATACTGTATTTGCATATTTTTATTTTATCAAATTTTTCATTGTTTTATATAAATAATAGCGATGCCCTTCAGACAATAGGAGCCTCCCTTTAGCAATAAAAAATAATTCCCATTAAAATAAACATGTATAAACAATACATGGCGTGTATAGTAATAAAGTACAGTATTATAAAACCGCTAAAAAATGTAATATACAAAGCAAAACTACAATAAGAAAACTGTATAAAATATACGATTATGATATAATAGAAAAAGATACGGAATATATTAAAAGTGTTAATGACCAAAAATTACTATTATATATTTTAGTTTGTTTTTACAGAAAAATTTAAAACCTAAAGTCGAAGTGCTGAAGAATTTTTATTAAACAGACAGATTTTTCAACCTGTTTAATAAAAAGTAAATCTTGGATAATTCTTTTTTGAACATCTGAGAAAAAAGGACAGCTGATTATTAAACAGGTGAAGAACACATAATTCACAATAGATTGAATATTAGCAAAGAAAAGTGACCGTAATACTATTTTGGAAGAGATCGATTTTAAATTTCTCCTGCGTATAGAATCGATACATAAGTTGAATAAAATCTTTGAATCAAATATAACATTCAAATCTTCAATTTATGAAATTGATTCAATTTCGTGGCTGTTAATGAACGAACTTACATTACGGGAGGGTTTAACGTGTCCAAAATTCATCATTTTTGCTTTTCTGACACTTATTGAAAGATTTATTCATCTATTATATAGTCATATGTATATAGTCAAATCAAAAGACTATTTTCAATTTAAACTGACAATTTCGACTATTCCGTAAGTATAAACGAATTTTGTCGCAATTTCTGTAAAAGAAATATTGTAATAATAAAAATTTTAATCAAAACATAATAAATCGAATAATGAATTATTGAATTTTCGTTATAATAGTTATGCTGACTCTATGCACAATTTTATTCTATGGACGCCATACTTTGACGTCATAAATTGGTAACATAACTGTATAGTAAGAATAATAACTAATATTGACGTACATTTTACGATATTCTTGAATTATATAATAAATATGAAGATATTTTTACAGAACTCGTCATGGACTCCTTTCTAAGCAAGATGCCAACCCTCCTTTCTAAGCCAGGCTTGGGGCTGGCTTAGAAAGAAAAAGAGTTGGCATCAAGCAGGCGACAGGTCGTAAACCAAGCGTGTTTATTGAGATTTCTAGCCTAAATATGTTGGTAAATGCTTCTGCGTCCCCTTAGACGATCTGTATCAGTCTCGTTCTACTGGTATGAGAAATAAACTAGGGTTACCTTGTAGCAATGAGCGTGCAGGTTTAAAAAAAGAAGTTTTATTTATAATGAGACAAACTCTATCATTGGGAGACAGATTAGCTACTTTAAATGTATGAACGTTAAATAGGAAATGTTGGGAATTTTAGGATGCTTGTAGGAAGCTGTATGGAAAGCCAATAAATCAAAGAAACACGGAACTGTAGGAGAGGAAAAGGATATAAGTTAATATATGTAAAAGGTGTATTAGAGGAAGGAATAGAGTAGATATATTATTAAACAGGGAATTTGGAGAGAATTTAATATCAGTAAATAGGGTTAATGACAAGATAATTTATGTAAAGATACGATGTTAGAGAATAAATATAATGGAGAGAATATGAAAGAATTCATGGAAGAGCAGGTTTTGAATATATGAACAGACAGGAAGAAATAATATTAGACTCGGCTTTATCAAACAACTTAACAATTCAAATAATTATTTTCAAAAAAGAAAAAAGAACACTTGGTAACATGTAAACGTAATGTAGGCAAAGCATTGATAGATATATTTTTAATAAGAAGGAAATACTTGGAAATGTGTAGGAGCTGAAAAGTTATTCCAAATAAGAGACTTGGAGGTCAGCATACGTTAATTGTCTCGACTTAAGTGTAGATGGGTTCAATTAAAAAATATACAAAAAAGAGAAAGTAATTAAATAATAGAAATTAAAAGAGAAATCTGAAGTGTTTAGGAAGGAGTTGAGGGAAGGGATTAGATTGAAACTTTGTTGGGAAAGCAGAGATAATTTGGAATATGGTAGCTTCAATGGTTAGGAAATATGCAAAAATTATTTTGGGTATCACAAAAACAGGAAAAAATATAATAAATAAAGAAACACAATAGTGGAATGAGAAAGTTCAGCAGACAATTAGAAAGAAGAAATAGACCTTTAGAAAGTTTGAGCTGGATAGAAAAGAAAGCAGTAAATTAAAACATAAAATATAAAAAAAAAGTCAAGGAAAAAGTAGAAATATATAGTAAATTAAGTGAGATATATGAGAGTTTATCTAGCAAGGAAAAAGTAAAAGACATAGAATAAAAGGCATAAAGAAGGAAAAAGTAGGGAGATAAAAAAGATAGGGTTACTAAAAGATGGAGTAGATAAGATATTAGTTAAGGAAAAGAATGCAAAGACTAACAAGGGCTTTATTTAGACATTTATTATTAGAGAGCGAAGAGTGGTATGGAAATGGATTTTGTCGATTGACACCTATGTCTGATGAGTTCATACAAAGTGCCATCCATGAAAACAAAGTAGCTCTCTTCCGTAATCTCTCCATCCCTCATGTCTGTTTTTATACTTCTGTATTTTTCTTAATTTCGAAAGATATATTATTATGATTTTTTGGTGACGTGACTTTGCCAACTGTTCAGCGGAAATTTCCAATATTGGAGAGACGAGACGTCCTAGTAGCTTTGTTTTGGAGATTAGGCGAATGAAATACCTTAATCTATATATATAATCGAGATGTGTTGATAATAATAATAATAATAATAAGCGCAGAGCCCAAACGGTTAGGAGTTGAAAGTTGAAATTTGGTACATAGTAAGGGTACGTCACGATAACGTATACTAAGGGATTTTTCGAAATTCCTCCCCCCACGGGAAGAGGGAGAGGATTAAGGCTTACCCTGAAGAACTCGGCTTCTACTGTACTATTTTAGATGAGGTTTTTCGCGTTTTTGACTGCGTTTAATTGGATACGCCACGAGAATGCACACTAACAAAAGATTTTTGGGAAAACCCCCCGCGAGGAAGAGAGAAAGAATTAAGGCTTATCCTAAGAACTCAGCTTCTACTGTACTATTTTAGATGCAATTTTTTGTTCTTAATTGCGTTTTAGTAGGGAACTACATTTAGTAGGGTACAACGTGGGGATGAAAGAAATGTATTCCTTAACAATGGAAGTGTTAAGAGAAAGCGACGTACAAGATTTACAGGCGCAGATGCGGTTTATTGCGTTTTTGGGGGAAATCGAATATATATTTAGAACCATCTAAAAATTCTCTAATTAGTCTGGAAACAGAGGGACCTAATTCTTACATTCTGTGAAAAGGGGTAAGATTGGCTATCATTTAATAATCTTCGCTATCGTTACTTTTTTCTCGAGCAAGGCGGGGTTTATCTGCTAGTAAGTTTATAAACGAAGGTTCGAGTTTATACAGTAACTCTAAAATAGTCTAAAGACTCTAAAAGTCAGAAAGACTACGATGGTTAATTTTATGAAGCTTTCAGAAAGACGGAAAGTCGAAAAACTGTAAAACCAGCTCGGATCCCTGTTGACACGTGGAAAATTTTAAGTAAACTAGGAATAAAGTAATTAGTTAAGTTATATAATAGAGAACTCAATGCGAAAGGAATGGAGAATGAATTGGATACTACACTATTATACAATATAAGAGTATAATACAGTATATAATACTATTATCTAACATAAAATATACCTGTACTGTAAAATGTAATGTGATAGTTACAGAGGAATGAAATTATAAGTCATACAATGAGATTGAAAGAAAAAGATTCAAAGGTATGGGATTAGGAGTAGCAAGATCCACAAAGAGCTTGATGGGGCCCGGAGAGTAGAGCGAACTTTTGTTATTTTTACTTTTCCGGCTTGTTATGTATACAGCAAGGAAAAGTATTGAAGTCCTATCAAATTTTTCCCTCTGGGCTTTTTTTTTTTTTTTTTTTTTTTGTTTGCAAATTTCGACGTCTTGAAACCCCTGAACCCAAAAAGTCAAAAATGGGGAAAATATGTATATATGTGGGGTCCCAGACAAGGTGTTTAAATTATAACGATAGATTGTACAATAGAGAGAGAGAGAAAACCTTGATCTAAACAACGCGGCACAAAATATAAACGAGTCCCGGGACGATCAACACGTTAAAAGATTTGTCAATGTCAAACCGAAAGGTAGAACTCTGACAAATAAATAAATAGTCCATTATAGCTCATAAATAGTCCATATAGGAAAACAATTATAGCTCATAAATAGTCCATATAGGAAAACAATTTCGGAAAAGGGGAAAGATTTGATGGATAGAAAAACATCGCGTATGATCGTTAAAGTTCCCAGACGACAGAAATCACAAACAACGGGTTAAATCGTGAATATGAGTCTTATGGTTTTATCAACAATCTCCGAGCATAGTCGATAAAAAGGCGCCGGATAGACACCCCGAATAGGACCTTTCCCGTGACCCGAGTTGGTCTCGGTTATCACCTGGAAACAAAGGAGAGACCAATCGGGAAGCAAGGAAGAGGACCAGGGACCAATCGGAAATACGAACAGTGGAAGAAAAACTATAAAAATCGCAACTTTAAGGTCGAAGGACAGTCTCCTCTGGATTAAAACAAAAGTCGTGACTATTAAGTTATGTTGTGCTATCACCTAGGATGCCGCAGCACCGTCACCGATCATCCACATCGTCCAATGATCCCATCTCGTCCGCCCCGGGGCTACGACCGAAGTCAAAGTTCTCGCCGTGCCGAAGAACTATAGAGAATTGGAACTGTCAATTATAGATGTAAGCATAAAAAGAAAAGCACAAACGGCTTTTCTTTTGTAAAACGCTTGTCATTATTCGCCTCCTCCGCACAGCCAACATGAGAACTTCCCTTAGGTTCATCCTGACGCAGGATTAACTGATCCCACCTAAGAAACGGTAACCTCACACTGGTGAAGAGGAGTGAGTTTTAAAGCTCTCTATCTCCACCGGTCGGCGACTTTACATGTGTGTGTGTGTGTGTTAGCATCTATTTCGCATAATATCTCAGAATATAGTAACGATTAATAAACAAAATTTGTCATAGTAACTTATGTATAAGGAAATTGATGTTATTAAATTTTGGTGGTTAAAGGTCGACGAAGTGAGAGGTAGAGAAGGTTATATGTTATATTTCGGGTGGAGTCAGAATTTATGAAGATTTTACTCATAATTAGTATTTACATTTTATTTTTATTTTTTATAAAACTCATGTCTACCCTCAAAATTAATTTCGAAAACAGAGTTAGATAGATGAAAGACAAGACCAGACATGGAAACATTAGGGGCAGGAGGTCTCGATTAACTATATGTGAACTTCCGATGCAAACTGAAAGTCATATTATTTCAATTCAAGAATTTTCCTCTGAAAGGAGCTGGACAGATGACCGGCACGACTCTATTGCTAAAGGAAAAGTATGATGTACAGGGACAAGACACTCCTAATTTGAAGGTAGAGAGCATATATTTTAAATTAAATAAATTAAAAATATGATTAAAAATTGCAGCCCGAAATTGTCACGATATCACAATGAAATAATTTCTCGTTTTTTAACAAAATCTCGTAACGTCACAAACAATTTTAATTTTGTACTAATATAATAGTGTTTCTCCGAGAAAGTTAGACAAAGTTGCTCAATTTTTTAATTAAATAAAATACATAAAATGTTTTTTATTAATAAAAAGCAGTTTTGAAGGTTGTTTTTGTTAATAAAAACAGCATTAATTTATAGGGTTAGAAACCACTTCTGGCCGACGAAAAAATCTCCTGTTCTTCTCTCCCTCGACGGCCCTGGGAATAGTACTAGTATAAATATCAAACTATTTGGATTTATACACAGTAGATCAACGATAGAATCAATTTTTGCAGTTAGGCAGATGATAGAAAAATCTAGAGATGCTAAGATGAATTTGAATATATATTTATAGGTTTGAAGCTTATGATAGGATCTTGAGAAGTCCTATATAGCAGGTTCTTAGAAGGAAATAGTATAGGATAGGTATAAAAAGTTAGAGATTCATGTTAAGATACAGGAAATTTTAAAATAGAAGTAGGTGTCCATCAAGGTTCAGTATATCTTTTAATCTATTAGATGAATTGTTAGGAGATGAAGGCAAGGAAGAACCACAATGCAGATTATATAATACTTAGGAACAATGCTAGGAATTAGACACAGATATAGCTAACAGATTAACTTAGTGTAGCAAAAATGGCGGAATAAAGTGAAATGCTTTGTGATAAAAAGAGTACCAGTTAGATTAAAAAGGAGTTTTAAAAAAGACGGTTGTTAGAACTTCATTGTTGTGTGGATCTGAATGTTAGAAAATGAAGAAATCTCAGGTAAAAAAGATGAGATAGCAGAAAAGCTTAGTTTTTGTGGCGTTACCCTAGCTGATAGGATTAGGAATAAGCATATAAGGAGTAGTTTCGGAGTATGAAACATTAGAGAGAAGCTTATGGAAGATAGAATTAATTAGCTTGAGATTATGGTTAGAAAAGAATAGGTTAAACGGGTTAGACAAATTAAGGACTTGGAAACAACGAGAAGTTACAATTAAATGAGGAGCTCGAAACAGAATAGTTTGAAAGGCTATGTCAAGACCCGACGGGAAAAGGAACGGACGAGGATGATGAGGACGATTAATGATATTTTTTTACAGAATTTCAAAGTAATTACATAAATTAGTCATATAAGAAATATTTTAAATTAAATTGAAATTTTATAGGAAATTATATAAAAGTATAAAAATAAATTCGGCATTATTCAAACTAAATTACGTGTGATTTAAATTTGGGTTTATACTATCCGGAAATGTAAGAATCTATGGCGCATTTAGAAATATGGCGTCTCTAGACCCATAAAAGGCAAGCGTCCCCAAATTAACAGCTCCATTTTTGTACTAAGTGATTCTATTTTATAATTTTATTTCTACAATAATTGTATTTTACAGATTTTTAAATATCGAAACGGCAAAGGGCGTTGCCATTGAAACGAGCAATTAGTGACTGTTACTGCTGCAATTTTTAATCATATTTATGATTTAGTTAATTTAAACTATATACTCTCAACCTCAAATTAGTAGCCTACTGTTGTGTCTTGCCCCTGTACAGTACATCATACTTTTCCTTTAACGATAGAGTCGTTCCGGTCATCTATTAACTGCTTTCAGGGGAAAAGTTTTAAATTGAAATAATATGACTTTCGATTTGCACCGGAAGTACGTATATAGTAAATTGGGACCTCTTGCTCCTAGGTTTTGATATCTAGTCCTGTCTTTCATCTACCTAAACTTGTTCTCTAGATTAAGGAAGAACAAATAGACAAACGGACAAAAGTGGGAATTTATAGGTCTACAATTTTTTTAAAATTGCAGCTCAAACTCATCATAAGTACTATCACTCTTTTCTTGTAAAATATATTTTTACGTTAATACTATTAATTGATATGTCGTACTTTGTCCTTAAGCTTTTAAATTACACTAATTGAATTTTTTCTATATAAAGTTATTTTTTCATTATTTTATTGTTATTAGTTTGAATTTTTGCGCCCTTAAACCCAGGCATAATGGGAAACCTGCCACTAGTAAGAATATATGTAATCTATAACTTTTTAAAATTTATTTTATAGCATTAATAATAAATTTAAATATTAATTTTTTACTATAAAATGAGTATCATAAATATCTCACTCATAATAATTTAAAACTAATTATAGATAATTTCATAAGTAGTATTAAATCAAATTATAAATAAAATACAGTAGAGCATCGATTATCCGACTTAATTGGGGACTGGGGTTGGTCGGATAACTGAAAAGTCGGATAACCGAAAAGTATGAAAAATACATTATTAGTATAGTGTATTAAGCCTGGTTTAAATACTAGTCTCCCTTTCATGGTCGAGCCAGTGCTGCCAGCTAAAACATGCAAAAATTTAACAAAAATAATATTAAAGTAGCCAAGACAACCAAATACAGTAGAGCGTCGATAAGTGGAACGTCGTTAAGTGGAATGGCCGGAAAGTGGAACGATTTTCAGTCGGACTGTGTCGTGCTGAATCGAATGTTTTTGATACTAAATTTACTTCTAAAGTATAATTTTCATGTTTTTTATATTCTTTAATATATTTATTTTGTTTGTACAAAATGCAGAAATAATTTTTAACGATACGATAGCCTCGATGATTATTATAAAAATTTTCGTTAGGCTTAAAATCGACGAAAATTCAACGCGAAGCGTCACGCAACGGAGAAAAATTCAACAGGAAGCGATACGCAACGGAGAAAAATTTGAACATCGGACAGGTTAATGTATTTTTTCGTACAAAGTCGGAAACTGGAACAAATCATTAACTGGAAGGACCCCAGTCCCCAATTGGTTCCACTTATCGACTCTCTACTGTATAGTAGCGCCACATCACTAGCGGACATTTGAATTTGCCGACTAGAACACGGTCGGTTAACCGATAAGTCGGTTAATCGGGGGTCGGATAATCAATGCTCTACTGTATGTGCATTTTAAATTATTTTGTTTACAATATTATACATACTCTTCTTCTGTTTTATTTTTTATAAAAGGAAGTACTTTATCGTCATACTGAAATGATGCCTAAGAATAAATTTTAAAACAATTTTAACACTAAATTTCTACGTTGACTCGATATACTATATTTTAAATATATTATATATTTTTTAAACTTACCGTTTGCAATTTATGCGAGTCTACGGCTATATAATCATAAGTTGTTTTCCTTCAAAAATTAAGAGAAGAATATATAACAACGTTTACTTATTAGTCAATGAAATAACCTAAACTTACTCGCAAGGCATTCCACAACTTTTATAGCATGCTTCTCTACGGGCAGTAAAGTTGTTCGTAAGACAATTTTCTAATAAAATATCTTTTTATTAATTAAAAATTTTACGATAATAATAAAATTATATTTATAGTAATTGGAATTTATATTTTATATATAATAAAGAACCTTTTTGTTTTTTGCAAGGAATATCTTCGTATATTAGCGCAAATCGATGATACGTACAATTGCATTTTTCCAAAGTTGCCATAAAAAGGCATTCGGCAAGACAATCCTAAAAAATAAAAATAAAGATGTTTATAATTTAAAAATTTTGCCCGTCAAATGATTATATGTTGTCATGGCTTCAAAATTCTGCCAATTAAATATACTTCTTAATCGGCGAAATTAATTTAAAATATGAAATCAAAATAGTATCTCGAATTTAAATGTTATAATTTAATATTATTTTTCTTGTTACGGTATCAGGTATACAGGGTCATCGAAAGCTTGGATGGGCCCAAGGGGAAGAGTACATCCCGTTTTCTTCTTAGCAATCCCTTTTTTTTTTTTTTTTTTTTTTTTTTTTTTTTTTTAAAGTAGTCTTAAAAATTTTTAAAATAACTTTAATTTTATAAGAGTAGGAACCACTAAGAGCCCTAATTACTTTCTTAATTAATTATCTAATTAAAGTATGGCAATCGATCAAAAATGACTCCCCCAAGATTTTTGCATTTTTGGACTCATTTGGATCCTTGAAACGTGGAGAAATGCAAAAAATTCGTGGGTAATTTCTGTATGTATGGATGTTAGTGTGTGTGTATGTGTGTGTGTGTGTGTGTGTGTGTGTGTGTGTGTGTGTGTGTGTGAGAGGACGATTTTGTTCACCCTGTTTGAAAGATAACAGCTCCTGTGCTTTTTGTCGAAAATTTATGAAATTTTGCGGTGAGATTTGTTTATTAAAAGAATCGATGCTCTTAAATTTTGGCGATTAAAGGTCGAGGGGATGGGGAGATAAAGTGGGTCATGTGTATCTCCAGTAAGGTCTGACTTAATAACGATTTTACTCGTTATTAGCATTTACAATTTTTTTTTATAAAACTCAGCCCTACCCTCAAAATTAAACCTTTTGTCATTTTATAATAGTTAAATATATGAAAAGTTGATAAATAAAGTATGATAAGAGATGGTGCCACCAAATTTTGCAGGGAAAATTGAGCAACTCGTTGCTGGATTTTTTTTTTTTTTTCCGGTTTCGGGGATAAATCTCCATCACTTTCTTCTCTGTGGCCCTGGTATTTTACATCGTTATTTATATTTTTAGTTGATTTAAATGTCTATTTTTGCAGCATAACAACTTTTTGAGAGTGTTGACAACGTGCTACGCATTAAACTTTCTTAAATTTACCATTATTCACATTTATCCCATTCAAACTTTTTAAATAAAAATATTTATAAAATTCGCTTCAATAAAAGATTACAAATAAAATAAATTAAAATATGTATAAAATATAACGTTAAAACTGATATATTTGACTAAAATGAATTTAAAAGATTAAATAATCTTATCTTTTTCTCTGTTTTCTTTATCTTTTAATGTGTGTTTTCTTAGTTAATAAGATCTGTCACCAATATTTTACATTTAAAATACTTTATATCTAAAGAAAGAGAAGACGAGAGAAACTGTATTTAAATAAACTATATTTTGAATGTTTATGAAATGTGTTCAGAGTTTAACCAGATACTTAAACATTTTTATATATAATCGTTATTTAATTTAAACTCATATAGGCCCTACGTACACAGGTTTATCATAATTAAAGAATAGTTGTTCAGAGCTCTTGAACACGTACTCTTTAATTATGACCACCTCCGTATATCAGTTTAATATAAATAAACGGTTGCGAGTGTCTTGTTACAGTTATTAAATAACTTAATTAAAATTCGAAGCAAATATTAAAGATATGTCAATCTTTCAATATGTTAAAGTCCCTGTTTTGTATGACTCAGGTAAGGATAGATAATTTTAGTTTACTTAATGTTTTAAGTGTATAATATCACTAATATTTTTCCAGATCATTAAGAATTCATCTAACTTTAATCACGGGCACTTTATAAAATGTTATTGACTATTTCTACGACTGTAATTATTAATTAAAACTGCACAATAATATCTCTTCTAACATTATGGTCAATGGTCATACCATAAAAAGGAAAAAGTCAAATTTCCTCCCTATTATTTCACCATGTTTTATCTTGTTTGGACACGTTTAAAAATAAATAAATAAATTTATGATTGAATAAAGAATCAATTTTTCGACCACAACCAGAGTTGTTAGAATGACGATTAAAGCTACTGGATATTAGTCCAGCAAATAGACGAAAGAAGGTCGTTTCTGAGGAAAAATTTTAAGTTAGCTTTTGTATATCGCTTTATTTACTAAATAAAATGTGAAAAGTCTCCAGCATTCTGCTGTACGCTTAATGTTTTACTGTGATAAAAAGAGGTGCTAACAGGGGATATAAAACTGGTTTTTCGTCAATATCTCTGTTGCTATTGATTTTACGGCAACAAAGGTTATATATATATAAACTTGAAGACGAGAAATTCTCTACAAAATGGGTCCGTGTCAATTTTTTGATACAAGCGATAGTTTCCGCTCAATTTAAAGTTGAAACTATAAATCATCATATTCACGCGGATATTAGTTAAAGCAGTATAGTAGATTTGGAAGAAATGAAAACATACATTATATTAATACACACAAAAATTAATAAATAACACATTTGTAGATGTTAGAGAAGTATCATTTTTAACATATATCTTTATCATAGGTACTGTACTGTACTGTACATGTTAAAATAAATACGAAAAAATTGCACTATTATTCTTGTTCTTGAACGAATTCATAATAGAAGCCCTGTTCAAGATAATCTAGCTGACTCACTTCTGTCTCTTGGATTTTCTCGTCTCTGTTGATGACTTCTTTCTCTGACATTCCTTGATAAAGATAAGGACCCCTTTTGTAGAGAATTGTCTCATCTTCAAGTTTATATTAACGTTCGATGCCGTAAAATCAATAGCAACAGAGATATTAACGAAAAACCAATTTTATATCCTCTGTAAGCATCTTTTTAGCACGTAAAACTTTAAGCGTACAGCAGAATGCTGAGGATTTTTGGCATTTTATTTAGTATGACTAAATAAAACTATAACCTTATTTTCCAGTAGCTAGTTTACTTATTGCAATAAAACTATATGGAAAAATTCAGCTTGCTTAAAATTTTTCCACAGAAAAAAATCTAAAGTTACTGGACTATATAGATTAACAGATTGACCTACCCGCCAATTTGAATTCTGGAGCTGAATGCACCTAAAACTTTACAAATTTAAAAATAATTTATTTGATTGGATTTCCATAGAAACGGCTTTCTTTTAATCTTAAAATTACCTTCTAATTACAGTATTTGGTATTGTAATTGTAATTCACTTGTTTCGTTATTAAAGTAATTTAAAATAAGAACTATTTTGTGAAACTACTGATTTTTAAACCTGAAAATTTCCCAATTTCCAATGGGTATGTTAACTGTCTTAACTGTTCGGCGTACAAAGTGCCGACCATAAGAAGTGTAATTTTTCGAGTTGAAGTGAACATCTTGACGTGGCATAGTTGCATTGCCAACGACGACGGTCGTAAACGTATTGGTCAACGTTAAAGTCGAAAAACGTGCCCTTGTTGTGATATGGTTTATGTGTTTCCACTTTAGATCTTGTGATTTCAGAGAAGCTGAAAGCAACGTGCTTTGTATTAAACGATGTAATTTAATTTTTATTGAATTCACGGGATCGTGACACGCTTCGTTTTACATATTAACCGAATTCATTAACCTTGAAACGCATTTCCTACTCCACAAGGCCGCAAACCTACTTCACATAAACCGATAACGTAATAACGGGATTTGATTTTATATTTCTGTATTCTTAGAACTTTAACAAGAAGAAATTAATATAAAGGCTTCATAATTAACTTTTAAAAATCCACAAAAAATGTATATCGGGACAATTAATATGAAACAAGATTTCTGAAAAACTGTTAAAGAAAATTTTGGAAGATGCAAATTTATAACTCTTACGCATATTTCTTTTACCTAAAACACAAAATTAATTTGTATTTAAAAGTAAGTCGACATAAATATTTTCTCGTTGAGTATGACACGAATATAATTGATGAAATAACCCGATAGTTTAATTTTAACTTAATCGATAAATTTATAGTTCATCCAAATCATTAACTTCTCTCAAGATAACAAATTTGGCATGTAATTTATATTTAAAGTCGAGTCAAGAAAATTAATAAGATAGTCAATAAATAAACAGAAGATTTTTTCCGCTCTTTGAATTTTTGACAAGAAATTATTCTTCTCCGATTTATTCTAACAACAATTATTAAAACTGTAATAATTAAATTTTGCGAATATTGAGCAATATGATTGATTATATTTAAATATTGGTTTACAGTATCAAATGGATGATTTTAAATTCATTAAAACAGAATGCCAATCAATTAAATTTAATTCTTTGTTTAACTTGAGATGCTGATATTTTATGAGAATATAAATGATTTTACATAACATCTCGATTCACATTTTGCTAAACATGCAGATGCACATATTCCTCCGCAGTTTGAAATATGGAATATTCATTCTGAAGCGGAAATTATCTACTGACATATTAGAAATTAAATATATTAAAGCTTGAAATATAAGAAATTAAAATATTTTAATAAACGTTATTATTCTTACGTAATAAATCACTTAAACGGCTGTAGAAGTATGCACTTTTCTTAGCAAAATTTAACGAATAATCACAATTTGTATTTATTATTATTAAAAGAATGATCGTAATTTATCTAGCATTTCTATAAATATGATTCAAGTAGATTTTATTATTTCAATTTTTATATTTTTAATTACAATTATATGTATCTTTTTTTACAAAATCACAGTGCGTAAAAGTATATTTAATTTAATATGATTTATATTAATAAATTCAAATATTGTTCCAGATTACAAATTTACTTTTAGTAAGTTTATAAAAAAAATAATGTCTTTATAGTTTAAAGTAAAATATATAGAATCATAGGCCTATCTAATATCAAAAATTTAAGAGAAAGTACTTGAATAAAATTGAAAAATTTAAGGAATAGAATCTGAGACGAAACGAAATATGAAGCTGATGTAATTGAGAGAAAAAGATGGAAACGAAAAAAATTGTGGTTAATGATGTTACTTTTTATTTTCTCAAAAATTTAAAAGGAATGCTGATATATAGCCTATCTGAGGTATTTTATACTTGAATTTAAAAACAACTGCCCAGGGGCCGCGGGCATGCCCTGGGACTTTGGATACAATTTTATTTTGGTGTTTTCTCCTTTGGATCATTATGCAACCTCAATTAAGCTGGTATTTGTGACGGTAAAATTAAACTTGACCAGTAAAAAGATGAAAATAAACTATATATTAAAAGTTTGCATATCATTTGCAAATATTATTCAATTTACTAGAATTATGGAGTATGATGGTACCCAACACGTTTTAAACCTGCAACTCTATAAGAAAGAAAAATTCACGCGTAAAAGTTCACTTGTGACCTTATAGAAAAGATTGCTCAAGTTTAGAGAATTTTTTTTTCTACTTGCCTAACTTAGCACTTTCCAAAATCGGATGCACGAAACGTTCAGAAAGTATTTAGTAATAAGTATTCATTTTTCTGAACATATATCAATAGATTGTAACAAATTTCGTTATAGAACATTATTTATTTTCAGTACGATTAGTATGTATATAAGTCGCTTCCCTCGTAGAGAGCGTTCAATCCTCACTACTAATTCATGTTTACACTTATGAGCATATGGATAGCTAATGGAAAACAGTTTGCAGCGTTAAGTAAATCTTCGATAAGTGGTAACCTTTTGTGGCCTTGTGCATTAATGTTCATTCATACCATAGTGTTCATATATATATTTAGATGAACAAGAGTGGTGTACTTATATATATTAATTCATATGCCTTCGTGAAAGATTGTTTTTTCTGAGTAAGTTTTCCTCAATTGCAGAAACAGAACATCAGTAGAATAAGTCCTAATAATATGATACGTCATAGCAAACATTAATATAATAAATTGTACTTATATATATATTTGTATTGAGAATTTGGTCATCTGAAATTCTATAATTAAGACATTTCCTGTATATACTGTACTTTGTATTTAGGGGTCCGCAAACATTTTTTTTATAATTTTGAAGGGAGATATCTGTATTTGAAAACTCGGTGGAAATAAAGCAGTAAACATATCTCTCTTTTTTAGTTTAGACTTATTGTATTTCATAGGAAACAGAAAATAAAATGGCTTAAATAGTAAAACTAAGTAATTTCAAAAATTGTTATTATTCACATTTTCTTTATTTCTGTTATATTGAAATGGATTCTTGATTTTATGCTTTCTGATACTGTTATTTTTATTTAACATGATAAATGTCGTTTATCATTATAATTTACAAGTTTGTTATGCCTAGAAACGTAAGGATGAGGTATTTAAATATATACGGTAACACTATCTAAAACAGAACCCTGCCCAAACGGGAAAAATTCTTAGAAACGCAGCAATTTTCTGTGTTAAAAAAGAAACCAGTTCAAAACGGAATCCTGTCAAACCAGAGAAGTATTCGATACCGTACGAGTCAGGTTTACACAGGTTTCACTGTATATATAATTATATTGCTTACTAATTAATTAATTAATCAATTCTTGACAATTAATCTTTAATTATATTATATATGTGTTGTTAATAAAGTGAAATAAATTATATTTAATTTGGATTATTAGTAGACTCTCAAGGGGTGTTTCTCCATTCGTTAATTCAATTAAAAGGTTTCAGAATCAAATTGAACCATGTCTACGTACAATTTATGTAACACGAAAAGAATTTTTATCATAAAAAATTGAAGTTAATTGATTGATTGAAAAGTAATCATATTGTTTAGAAGTATATTAGATAATACTTTCATTTCATATACAATAATCTATTTGCTGATAGCAAAACTTCAATATTAATTTCAATAAAGTTCCTCAGAGAAGCTATTTGTTTGCTCTTTTAATTTCGATATTTCTTAAAAATACAATTATGATCGCGATGAAAGCGTTAATTTATTAAATATAAAATATTAATATTGAATATTAAATGCTGAAAATATTTAATTTTAATTTTATTAAATAGCACTCATTTCTATAAGATTTTCTCGATGATACGATCTTTCTCAACAAAAAAAAAAAATCTTCGTTACTTTTTGTTATTTTTATTGTTGATTATTGTTTTAACAAATTATCTTAAGCACAGTTCATAAGTACAGTACGTATTAAATAGGATATTGCGGAAAATGTGAATAAATATTAACTGTCAGTAAGTGTCGTAAATAAATTAATTTTTGTTCTATACTTTGAAGAATGTATTCAATAACATAATATCTATAAAGGCTTTGGATATGTATTGATATTTTGAGTGTTTGTGAGCTTTCTTGTAATATAGCATACGATTTCATATAGATAAGAATAATGACTACAGAAATATTGATATGATAACTACTCTGGACGTCCTCTTAAGATATTTAATTTTTTGTTAATGAAATCAGTAACAAGAAATCAAATATTTTGCTAATGCTTTTAATCTGTATCATTTTGTCTGTAATAACTCAAGTATTTGTCTCTATTGATCTTGTATATCATATTTAGTGTGAATAAAAATGTCAATAATTCACATAATTTTCTATTTCTTTTTGTTATGATTCTGTTTTCTTTGCTTTTAGGACTATTTTCATCCTATGGATATCAAGAGAGCCTTTCTATCAGTCCCATCGTAAGTTTGGTCAAGCACATAACGGGGCGGCCAGGTGGAGACGGGCTCGACATATAAAGGACAGATCAACCCAAAAAATTCCAGGAATATTTCGACCTGCCAGGATTCGATTTCGGATCCCGCAGTGCATTCCTTGGCCATCCGGCCATCCTGTTTTGTCTGATATGATGATGTTTTCTAGATTTGTTTTTGGAATAAATTTCATCATTATTTCGAAGAAACGCTCTTTTTCATTAATAAAAAAAATGAACCATGCAATAAGGAAAAGGATAAATTTAATAAACAGTGAGGAAATTGAAAAGAGTGATTAGTTGCAAAACAAATAAATAGTTTACTGATCGTCAAATAAATTCTTCTGTAATTCATGTAATTAATTCAATAATAATTATTTATTAAATTAGTTATGTGAATTAGCAATTAGAATTATATAATAATTCAAAAAAAACATTAAAAAAACACAAAGTATTATCAATCGATGTTTTCAATAAGAGAACATTTTTAATTTTCTTTCATTCGAAAACCAATTATTTCTTGTTGGTTTGTTGTATGTCTATTTTTCAACTTTCTTTGAAACATTTCAATAATTTCTTTGGTTTTCTAACGTTATAAAATATCGTAAAAACAAACATGATAAAAATAACAGTTCGAAAAATAACAAACCACATCAAATAGAAAATAAAAATTAGAACCACGTGTGAAAATATTCATTAAATCAAATGTAAAAAAAAAAATATTTCAAAATAAAAATACTTTTTGACATTGAAAAATCCATAAATCGATTAAAAGAATAAATATTCCAAATTTCTGTTTATAACAGATTTTTCATTAACGTGAATTTTATATATAAAAATTCACAAACAAAACATCTCTGCCTGGACTGCTGCAATAAAACTTAATATCTATTTTATAATCTATTTAGACTAAGTTTTATAAATTATTAAACTTTAAAGAATTCTTGAATTAGATTTTTGAATGTATAAATAGCTTCTAAAAGCTAAAATTATCTATGTAAAGCTTAGGCTATTTATAGTGGACTAGAGATTACTCTCCCCAGTTTATAACAAAAAAAAAAAAATCCTCTAGATAAAAACAATTTTACACTATACATAAAAAATAATAATCAATAAGCGTGAGCAAATATATAATACACACATAATAAAAAGGACATAAAATATAAAAGCTATAGACTAAAATAGCATTTTAAAATTCATTTGATTTTATTTTTTACTTATAAATAAATTACTAATTAATGACTTTTAAAAATATTTATTTCTTCAAAATATCTAATAACTTATATTTACTAATTATAATAAACAAAACAAATTATTTTAAAATTAAATTAATTATTGAATAAAAATAATACAAAAGTAATTCAAATCGGAACGATTGAATTAAAAGAAAACGCAGCCTATTTACTATATTTTAAAAAAAATAATTGGAAGATTAATTTTCAAAAATTTCAAATTAATGAGCTTATTTAATTGGTTTTACCTCTTGTGACATTAAAGCTCCTACTCTTTTCTCTTTTTCAGATTTGTAGTTTCTACATCCGGGTTGATACGGAGCCTCTAGCAGTTTGATCGTGTTCTCAATGGGAAAAAACATAGATTTTTTTAAAAAAATTAAATAAATTACATAGATTTTTCAAACTTATACTATTAATAAAATTTACCTTTCTAACTCCATACGAATAAAATGTATCCGGTAATAAACTGACTCCGTCGTATCTAGGGTTAGGAATTGTTTGTGAATCGTGTATAGTCATTCTAGCACGAACAGTTTTATCCATTTTAGTATATTCATCCTTTTCTAAATTCATACATATTAACAATTCTGTAAGATATAAAACAGTCAGTATTACATTAATACAGTAAAATGTAGTTAAAACGGAAACCTGTCTAAACAGAAAAAACTTCGGAACAGAGAGATTTTTCTACGTAAATTCTACAAAAAGCCAGAAACTCGTCTAACGAGGAAACGGGAAAAGATTTTTGAGTGCAAATAACGTAATTTAATCAGAATAAAGCGAAAAATTAATATTTCACTTGTAATGGATAAGTTAGTAAAATCGCCTCGGGCTGTAAGGTGACTGCATTTTGAGAATGAGTTCAAACCTTTTCAGAGAGTCAAAAGTCACGTGACAAAGGACACATAGACACAAGGTCTTTGTTAAGGTTTTAGAATCATCCGAGAATAGAATCAAACACTTTTAAGAAATGAGATCTTTTAAGATTCAAATGAGTTCCGAAAATCCAATTATTGAGAACAAGCAACGAATTAACTCTTTGAAAACAGTGAGAATAAGGTAATACATACTGCCAATTTTTCTTCTACGAACTACATAGTACTGTAGTAGTTATTAACTAACTAATATCGAGTATTGAAGAAAAAATTGATTAACATTGTTAGTAATTACAAAGACTAAAGTTAATGATAACTAGAGAATTGAAATTCCTCGAAAAGTCAAATTATGGAATAACTTGATCTTTGTATTATTTTAATGCTAGTAATGTTCAAAATAACCACTCAGTCGGTTTGACGAAAAACACAAATTTTATGTTTACAGTAAATGTACAAAATATTCCACTTAGAGTTACAATTAAATATGCACAACCACTAATTCCAACAACAACCGACTATTCCCGTACAAATTCGTCGAAAGAACTCCTTACGAACAAACAGACTTGTAATTAACAAAACCTCCGAGTCAGGAACAAGTTCGTACACAAACACGTAACTTCCCACGAGAGAGTTAGTTAGCACCTCGATAACGACGATCTCCCTTGATCCGATCCGATCCGATCACCTCCGATACGATCACACCATCCCAGCCGATCGCGATACGAACTTAAATAGTCGACGGCGTTCGAACCCTGCTCCAATCAAATTTGAATGTTCCCGCAACGGCCGCCAACGGTCACTTCCCGCCGGCCAATCGTCCGATGGTTGACGATTCGAAACTTAACGGTTCTTCCCACGGAAGTTCCTAACGGTCGTTTCCAACGGCCGATCCTAACGACTTTTCCGTTATGACAGTTCGTTATAACAAACAGGTGGGAATCGCGCGTCTTGGCGATTCCATACCTTACAATGCTATTAGAATTTTCGATGGCAGAATGAAACCCTAGTTCTTGGTTCTCGAATTAGTTTATTTACTGTCATATACCAGTAAGCTAGTAAGGATCGCATCCGGGAACTCCTAGTATTAGAAACCTTGCATGTGTTTTCACTTTCACGGAGAACTTTGCAAAATCAAATGGTTCTCTATTTTTGAATTCGAATACTCCCATCTTTAATTGGAATCACTTTAGATTAATATACATTAAACGTAGTAATAAAATGGGTTCTTGCGAAAATTAAAATATCAAAAAGTTTTTTTATTTTGCAATGCATTATTCTACCTAACGCCAAAAAAATTAAATTAATTTTAAATTTAGAATAATGCACTTATGAATTACACCGATTATCTCAATTCCAAGTGACGTCTTCAATTGTTCTTCACCCACCAGAGGCCAGTGGTCAAGCATTGGTCAACGCGCTTGACCACTGGTCCAAGTCTGGGTTATTTACACGTGTCTAATAGCTAAATAGAGGCCAGTTTTCCTGAGAAAGTCCTCCCGGGAAGCATCTCCCTTGGCAGATCGCGCTTCTGTGCGTTTCTATATACGATCAATCCAATCAATTGTTCTACAAAGAGTAAATCTGTGCTAAATATTGTATTAATAGTCTCTAAAATAACATATCTTTTTACTTTATTATTCAGAATAATACAAAATTCAATAATATAAAATTATTTTTTATGTTTTCATATATGTATAAATATTTATCTATTATCTCCAAATAATGAATAAAATATAAATATCTCAAATCGTAACTTAATAAAATATTAACAAGATTAACATAACAATAAAATCTTAAAATATAAATATACCGCTTTAAAATTACATAAGTGTATAGTTCCAGATTCTCGAGTTGTCAAAAATATTCTGTTTAACTTTGTTTGACATTTTAGTAAATTATGAAAATGTCAAATAGTGAGTCAGACGTGGTCAATCAATAAAAATATTTCAATTTTCTATCATTCATGAGTTTCAAGCGAAGATTATTAAAATTACGTCAAATGTCAAAATAGAAAATAATAATTTTCTCATATAATTCGATGTTTCAACCGGTTTCATATGACTTTGTGTTCATCAAATATGTATGGCGAGTTGACGTTAAAAATAAAATTTTGCGTATATTAATCTAAAGTTATTTCCTTTAATAAAGTTTCTGAAATTTATGTAGACGTTCAGCTGATTATTTTTGAATAAATATAATAAATTTATATTCTTTTACAATCTTTGTATATTTAAAAATACATTATCTTGATTATTATTAAAACCAAAATGACGTATAAGTATTTGAAACAAGCTCTCAGAAATAACGTGTATTTATGTTTATAAAAATAATTTAACATGTTAAATCGTAATTAATTGTTATAATTTATAACACTATTTATTTGATTTATTTAAATACATATTTATTATATTAAACTCCACGTAATTAATTTAAATCTAATTTAGAAATTCTTGAACGTAGTCTTATTTGTTAAAATTCATAGATTAATTTTTGGTTATAAAATTAGAACTTTTGCAACTTTGTTTTTAAGATTATGTCGTATTTCTGCAATTTAACTAAGAAAAAACAAAAAGTAAGTTTATTATAAGCAGTTTTCTCTTAATTTTCTTAGTTTAAAACTCATACGCTAATTAAAGAAACTAAAATTATTAAAATCATTTTTTATTTTAAAAATGGCTTTAATCGAGTATTATTTACAATTTCTTAAGTTTTTTTTTTGTTTCTCATAGCAGATATACAGTCAGACTTCGATATAGCGCTTTCCTAAATAGTACTTCTCTTATAACTTGCCAATGTATACATATAAACGAATCTTCTTCATAAATACAAAATAAAAAACTTTCATTATATGAGAATTCTTGTACGATTTGCAATGCAAACAATATGGTTATCATCAAATGCGTGAATATCGAAATGAAAATCGATCTTGTATGCAGATCTCACTACTATAATTTATATAAATTCTTAATATTTTAGATAGTTGATAATCTATTTAATACTAATTCTAGAAGCGAGCAAATAGTGATGCTAAATCGAACTTTGACTATAGTTTTAAATTTGTTGTTCACAAAAGAAACTTCACTTATTTTCTGTAAACTATTATTTAGATATAAAATCATTATTATGATTAATGTGCTAAGTTTATTATCTATACTGTGTAAACGACACAATATTAATGACGTTATTAATTTTGTTTTGACATGAATTCAATATATTTTTAGTTTGCGTTATTCTTGACACAATGCATCAACTTACTTCGAAACAGTCAAAATTATATACAAGTTTTAAAATATATTTATATTATAAATATTATAGATCAATTTAAATGTTTAATTTAATAAGAAAAAAACTAAATGTAATATGCATAAACTATAAATCTGTGCATTAAATAAATATTTAAAATTTTAAAAAGCAAATGATATCAAAAATTGCATTTTTAAACATTAATATAAACAGCGAAATTTTGTATCACATTAAATTTAGTATTTAATATAATACAACAAACAAATGCTTTAAATAAATCAAAATAAACAAATGTCTCATGAAAATAAATAGAAAGAATTAAAAAATTAATGTAAAAGTAGAATAAATGTAAAATATTAGAATTCAAAATTTAACATGCAATTAATCCGAATCTCAATCCTTACAAACGTACCCCACTACACACAAATATGAAAACATTTCCTATGTGAAACAAGCAATGTTGCTATGCTTCCATGTATTCTAAGTGCCTGTCCTCTCACACCAGGAGGTTGAGTACCACAAACAAATGGTTATAAGTGGAGGTATCATTCGTAATTAACGTAAATGAATGTTACGTTAATTATTGTTAGTAGCTTTTGACAACATTTTTTTATTATTAATAAAGTTCATTAGTAGACCGATTGAAATACGACAGAATTAAAGTTTAAGATGACTGTTATTTAGGGAAGAAAATATCATAAATTAATGTTTTTGAAGATTATTAGAAAATCTTCATTTGTTATTTATTGTTATCTATTATACAAATTCTAACTCTATTTTCTACTATATTTGAAATAACTGATTATCTTTCAACTTCAGAAAGTTTATTTATTACAGTAAACGAAAAAATACTAACTTTTAAAATTTTATTTCAATTAAAAACTTGTCAAAATTTGGGATACAAAACTACCCCGTGAATATAGTTGTATAGGCCAGATTTCGCCATTGTAGCTGAGGATTAAATTACATTGCTGAATTTTATAGGATATATACTCATTGAAAAAAGATTGTAACACTTAGATGGATTATCCGACTACCGTAAAACTCGGCATACAGCTATTAATATGTGTAATAAATTGTGCAGATGTATTTACATACCAGTTATGTAAATAATTACACTTGTGATACGACCGTACGTCTCGTATGGTCACCAGTGTGTCTACTTTAATATCCTATGAAAAAAGCTCGCAGAACTCATTAGGTTCAGAATTTTCAGTGCTCCTGTTGTTTGGAGGTCGGGCTGCATCATCGGGCTGAGGGAAGAATATTCCCACCATCTGGTCGTTCTGACCTGACTGAAACAATGTTTTGGATCAGTGGATACTTCAGGTAAACAACTCATACAGACGGCCAGCAGAGATGATCGTGATACAAGCACGAACGACTGTAACGACGTCTTTGTACACCATCCAGAGATACGGTAAAACCTCACTACAGAATCTTGCTTTTCCCCTACCATTGGCAGATGTCTAGCAGATGTATTCAGGCAACCGCTACATCTGTTAACATCCATTATCGTCGTGATGCCGTCCGTGATAGAGAAATACGGATTATTACTGACTGTCAACAAGTCGTCTTTAGCAACGAATTCTGGTTCTGTTTGGGAACAGACGACCAGTGTAGAGGACCACTGGTGATCGCTTCAATCTCTCTTTTACTGTTGAGTGGCACACTTTCCAATTGCTGGAGTGTTGCTCTGGGAATATCGTTTAATACTCGGATACCCCTAGTTGTAAGCATTGACAACACAGCGATACGTTCAGAAAGTCCTATAGATAATGCTTGGTCGCGCACAGCTAGAGTTTTCCAGGAATGTCTTCGTCACTTTGTCATAGATTGCAACCGGCAGTTGCAGCATATGTATGGAAATCTGCCGTAGGATATCATATGGTTCCTATATGTTTCCATGCTGTACTGTATTGTCATATCTTTATAGGCAAGAGGTCCTACAAGTAACTTTAAATTGTACCGTGGAAATTGTTTCATTGCTATGAGTAATGTTCAAAATAACCACTCAGTCGGTTTGACGAAACACAAAGTTTATATTTACAATATAAATGTACAAAGTAATACAGATTAGAGTCACGACTATTCCCGTACAAATTCGTCGAAAGGACTCCTTACGATTAAACAGACTTGTAATTAACAAAACCTCCGAGTCAGGAACATGTTCGTACTCAACCACTGGGGTTTACTTTCCCCAGACTTCCGTAACGTCCAACGAGAGAGAGTTAGTTAGCACTTCGATAACGACGATCTTAATCCGATCCGATCCGATCCTCCCGATACGAACCCATCCGATCCCGATACGAACTTTTTTGTTCCCGCCGAAACTTGCTGCTTTTATAGCGGTCGGCGTTTAAATCGTCCGCCAATCAAATTTGAATGTTTCCATAACGGCCGGCCAACGGTCATCTTCCGCCGACCAATCGTCCGTCTGTCGTCGATTTGAAACACAACGGATCTTTCCAACGGACGTTTCTAACGGCTGTTGCTAACGGTTTTTCCGTTATGAAAGTTCGTTATAGTAAAACAGGGCGGAAATCGCTTCCCTAGGCGATTCCAAACCCTACACTATGGTTTTGTTGTGCTGCAATTTGAAAAAATTGTAGACCTATAAATTCCCACTGCCATTCTATCGTTCCTTAATCTCGAGAATGGAGTTAAATAGATGAAAGACGAGAGTAGATATGGAAACCTACCTTAGAAGCAGGAGGCCCCGATTAACTACAGTGAATTTCTGATGCAAACCGGAAGTTATATTATTTCAATACAAAAATTTTCTCCTGAAAGATGTTAGACAGCTGACCGGCACGATTCTATTGCTAACAGGAAAAGTATGATGTACAGTACAGTGGCAAGCCACTACTAATTTGAGATGGCAGGTGTGAAAGTTCGAACCCACCGGAATTAAGCTGGTAATGATACATCCCTTTCCGCGCGAGTAGAAGGAAAAGGGATATGAGTCAAAAGAAAAAAAAATATGAATCAGGAGGAACCAGAGTCGAAAAACGCGGGTTGGCGAAACTGAAACTCGTGACCGCGAGAATAAAAAGGTGACGACGGAGAAAAGGGAGGTCGGTTACGTTTTTCTTTAGACTGTGCGTGTGCGAACAAAAATCGAGGGAAACCGCCTGAAATCAACGGAATCGTGTCGACTACGAGGACCGACCCGGATCCCGAGGTATGACCCGAATTTATGTAAACTCTCCCTCCGCGATTCCAGACAGAGGCGACCTTCGCGCGCCCCTTTTGTAATCATCCTGCTAGCTTAAATAAAGTCTTGTTGTTGTTGTTATCCATTGGTAATGTCCTTTATTCGAATATTCGCATCTGCCAATCTACCGTCGACCCCATTCACTTCCTCCACTTGCATAAAAACGCGTAACGCGTAACTCATCCGAACCGCCATCTTGACGTGGGCAGGTCTCACGGACCTGTTAGCCGACAAAAAGGAGGAACGAGGCTTTGGCCGCCTCCCGGCACCCACAAATTGGTGTCAGGAGTGGGGTTCGAACCCACGCCCTTTACGGGGAAAGAAATTTGTGGGTGCCGGGAGGCGGCCAAAGCCTCGTTCCTCCTTTTTGTCGGCTAACAGGTCCGTGAGACCTGCCCACGTCAAGATGGCGGTTCGGATGAGTTACGCGTTACGCGTTTTTATGCGAGTGGAGGAAGTGAATGGGGTCGACGGTAGATTGGCGGATGCGAATATTCGAATAAAAGACATTACCAATGGATAACAACAACAACAAGACTTTATTTAAGCTAGCAGGATGATTACAAAAGGGGCGCGCGAAGGTCGCCTCTGTCTGGAATCGCGGAGGGAGAGTTTACATAAATTCGGGTCATACCTCGGGATCCGGGTCGGTCCTCGTAGTCGACACGATTCCGTTGATTTCAGGCGGTTCCCTCGATTTTTGTTCGCACACGCACAGTCTAAAGAAAAACGTAACCGACCTCCCTTTTCTCCGTCGTCACCTTTTTATTCTTGCGGTCACGAGTTTCAGTTTCGCCAACCCGCGTTTTTCGACTCTGGTTCCTCCTGATTCATATTTTTTTTCTTTTGACTCATATCCCTTTTCCTTCTACTCGCGCGGAAAGGGATGTATCATTACCGGCTTAATTCCGGTGGGTTCGAACTTTCACACGAGCATATATTTTAAATTAAATAAATTTAAAATGTGATTAAACATTGCAGCATGGTATTGTGACAATGTCACAATAAATAATTACTCATTACTATTGTGATCACTTGCCATTATCATCTCACTAATAAAGTTTCATTCGATTTCAATGTCTCCTCCTTTTTTTTTATCAATGAATGTATTTTAAAGGAATTTCACTTAATTTTTTTGTGAACTTCCCTCTTATAAAAAAATCCTTTTAAATTTTTACGTAAGAGGAGTCAACATATCCGAGACGAACTGCTCATTAGAAATTCCTGGTGTTTTTCGACCTGCCCGAGTTCGATCCCAAGTTCACCTGTACGATAGGTTCATTTCTCAATGGCCCCGGCCATTCGACCGGTCAATTAATCTGTTATAAATGTGTAATTTATTAGTTGATTATTTTATAATAAATCAATAAATTCAAAACATTTCCTTTGTAATTTACATAACAAAGTCACTTGATTTTTAAACTTTTCACATTTCAACTGATTAATTCTTTTATTCAGTATGATTATGTAAAATATAACGAGTTGAATGAGAATATAATTTTACTTACACTATTCACATAATCAATGTGTATATTTTTCTACTCAAGTATTTTAGAATCTTCAGGCATTTATTTAATTTTTTGTTTATTTACAAATTGTTTGAATTAAATATTATTTTAATTTAACATATTAAGAGAATATGAAAGTATTTTTGGATATTAATTTTTCCGTATTATTAACTTTGAATTTTTTGCGTTCATAAAGAAATTAATGTAGAAATGTTATAAATTAAATGATATTATATAATACGATTATTTTACTTGTTAGATTTTTGCGTACAAAGGATAAAGATAATTTGGAATGTTGTTTAAATATTACGCCTGACCAACGGGTTGGACATGTAGAGTTTTCCGAGTCTTATTCACATATGTAACACTTAAATAAGAGTCAGTTCTCCATAGAAAGTCCTTCCGGAGGAACCCCATTGCCAGATCACCCTGTGTTGCATTGCTTTATTCCACCAAACTATTCCACTGTTTTGAATATTATATACTTGTAGCGAGCTATTATTTATTGTGACATCGGGTTGCAATTTTTAATCATATTTTTAATTAATTTAATTTAAAATATATGCTCTCCACTTCAAATTAATACTGTAGTGTCTTGCCTCTGTACAGTACATCACACTTTTCCTTTAATAATAGAGTCGTTCTGGTCGTTTATTTACTGCTTTCAGGAGAAGTTTTGAATTGAAATAACATAAATTCCGGTTCATACCAGATGTTCTTGTATAGTTAATTGGGACCTCCTGCACCAAAGGCTTCATGTCTGGTCTCGTTTTTCATCTGTCGAACTCCGTTCTCGAGATTAAGAAAGGACAGACAAGCAGACAGACAGACGACAATGGAAATTTATTTTTTTCAAATTGCAGCCCAATAAATTTGATGTTTAAATTTTTTAAAACACTCAACAGGTGAAGTTCATAAACACTATTAAATATTGTAATTATATAATTGAATGGTCAGGTACAAAATATTCATCATGAAAAAGATAAGAATTAATACATTAATTTTAATATTAAATAATAATAATAATAATAAACTTACGATTAAACTTTTAGTTTAAAATGTGGAAAAAACAGTTTGTTAATTATTAAAATGTAAGAATAGCAATTTCATTTGAAATGAAAATTGATGGCATTTAGAATAAAATTATTGAAATATAAATTGCTGTGAATATTTCACTTCATTATAATGCTATGTGAAATGAAATAATCTCAAAATTTTGTATATTATACAAAATAACAGTAAACAAGAAAGATGTTTATTTTAAAATATAATTAGATGTTCAGTTTGTTTGCATCTTGAAATCTTTTAGTAAAATTGAATAAAATTTTAGGTTTACAAACTTTACGATCATTAAATGAAATTTTCAAACA
This sequence comes from Centruroides vittatus, assembly GCF_030686945.1. Taxonomy (NCBI): domain Eukaryota; kingdom Metazoa; phylum Arthropoda; class Arachnida; order Scorpiones; family Buthidae; genus Centruroides; species Centruroides vittatus. Next base: position 809,568 of record NW_027122180.1, on the reverse strand, counting down.
TTCAAGAAGTGAAGATGGAATTAGTCTGATTCATGTACAGTACTGTACGTATATAATTTATGGATCCAGTCTCTGAACCAATACATACGCCATTTTATGTAGAACTATCATACTTTTAATACCCTTTTAATATATTATGTCAATTTAATAACTAGCTATGAATTCTCTAAAGAAATTTAAGAGCCTTTTCAAAATTTGAATTATTGATTAAATTATATGAACCAATCAGAGGCTTGTTCGTATCCATCTTATCGCTGAATCTATAAATTTAATAGAATAATGGGTTTAAACTAATCACCCAAATAATATAAAACGACTATAGAAAATTATGCCAATACAATCAGTAAATATATATGTATATTTATAACTGGAAAATAATTCATTAATTGAATTTTATCAAAAGTATATATATTTTTTTAATTTTTATATTTTAAGTGCCTTTTTAATAATAATAAAAACGACATGCTCAAAGAGAAATACGTCTTTCTCTATAAATTAAATATATCAGTACTATTTCTCAGTAAAGATATATTAAAACATTAATATTTGATTAAATATTTTGCGATTTCAGCAACTGTATTGAGAAAATATATTTAAATAAAAATAAAAATACTTTCTCTTATTTAAATGTAATCATCGATATTTCAAAGTTACGAAATGTTTAAATATAAATATTTAAATAAATATGTATATACAATTATAACGTCCAAATTCATTTTTTTGGAAAATTTTCTTTATTGACATTGGAAAGAGTATATGCTTTCGATCACGAAATATAAAGAGATAAATTATATTTCTACACTGATATGAATGTTAAGAAATAAAACCATAACATTTGAATTTCTTGTATTTATGATTTGTTGAAATCGCTGAAATCGCAAAATTGTTCTCTTTTTTATTTTTGTTTGCATTTAAGAAAATTTATAACGTTTTTTAACATTTTATATAACTTAGTGTCTAACTCTTAATTATAAAAATGATTTGTAAGGCATAAAAATGCATCTGCGTGCATTCCAAAAATTTCGGAAATAAATAACAAATTTCACGAAATTCATATCCGAGTAATTAAAAATTTTAAAACACAACACTTTATTATAAAGCGATTAATTTTGCAAATTGTTCTATCACTTGCTGTTCTAATTACTATACATCCTAAATATCTCAGCATAAAAATAATTTGTTCAAAAATTTAATGTTTTGTTGCTAGAGCATATATTTTAGAGTCTGTATGTTTGAAAAGTTCTAGAAAGGTGTGCACCTTTCTAGAACTTTTCAAACATAGTATTCAATTTAGTATTCAAAAAGTATAACACAAATCTTGCGGCTGGCTTCACGAAAGGGTCGCCAATGACAACGTCGTACACTAAGGATATTGTTAAAAATAACATTTTAACGATATCCTTAGAGACTTTCCGTTCATGTGATTCACAAAAGGAGAGCATCATATTGCTAACAAGAAAGTAACTGTTCTCATTGTGGGTCTGACCGAACCACTATGGACATGATTAAAAACAACCCCTCTTAGTGCCTATAAAGCGGAAATAGTTGAAAAAAGCTAGACTATGGCTATGTAATCATGGATTCAACGTCGATGATTGCACATCGTCATTGATTTGTCGACCTTTGATGATACTGAAGTACTAATGGATACCATTATCGATACCTATGTTGTGTTGAAACGTCCCTAATCTGAAGATCTGCTAATCTTTAGGAATTATGATTTCCAGTTGAGCTAGCATGGATTGCTATACGTCGATAGCAATATCAATGTCTTCCAGCATGTGTATAACGCAGCGATCAAAGCAAAAAATACTAGACTGGTTTTTCCATACTTCTAGTGTGTCAGTACTGTACATATTCTCTACTTAAAGCTGATATAATTCTTTATAAGATGATTTTTAAAACATACAAAATTTCTTAAGTATATTTCGTATTATCTCTCTTCTTTCGTGCTTACGACCACCTAATAAATTCGACAACCATAAAGAATAAAACTTATGTTGGCCAATAAGAATTAGAAGTTATGACGACATTTCGACGTACAAGACGCAAGTCAGGTAGTAAAGGGACTACGTCATATCTGGAACAGACTGGCCACGATAAATTTCTGGGATTGCTTTCTCAGATTTGATTCCGGGGGTCGTTCAGACCGATAGACTGATGCCTTAACAGCCTTATCCATCTGGCCATAGTCAGTGGTGATATTCGAAATAGTTAACAAAGGGTTCGCTAGCAGAAAATTTTTCCCTGACAATCACCGACAAACAAAATGGAAGTTTTGGCTAGAAATAAATACAATACCTTTTCTTGCGATATATCTAATAATCAGTGGCGTATTTGGAACGTAACGAGCCCTGGGCAAAGACCAGGTAACAATAGTATATTAGTGCTGTCGACTTTATTTTTTTTTTTTTTTTAGGCAGAGAAATTTTTTACCCCGAATGGCACTGCTGATAATAGACAGATGTCATCGTCTCTCGAAATACAATATCCTTTTTATTTCGCTGTCCATAGCCCGACACGTGTTCCACAGCCATCTTGTATTATCTCGCGCGCGTGAGATTATGGGATCTCTCTTATGACTGGATCTAGTTTCAAGAACTCTCTTGAATCGATCGCGATTAAACCGTATTTCGGTCGAGATTGAAACGGTCGAGAGAGATCGCACCAAGACATAGTCCCCGACGTTGCTCACAATCTAGATTGAAATGCTTGGTGCGAACGGAGTATAAGGCTCTAGTTTAGTAGTATTACAGAGTATAATACGTATATTTTAATATCTTTTTTTAAAAAAACAAAACCACTGAGAAATGTTCCGTGTGTTTAACAAGGTTCGGAAAACTGAAAACTTTAACAACGGGTTCGGCCGAACCTGTGCGAACCCGCTGAATATCACCATTGGCCATAGTTTTAGTTCTGTACAAGCAGAAGGACTTTTTCGAATGCAAATAATACAATCGGCTACAAAAGATGCGATATACAAATAAAGCAATTTGAAAAATTTGTTAAGTGGAATGTTCGACATGTTATTAATAAAAAATAAACTTCGTTCTCAGCTTATTTTAGATTCCAAATATTTAATAAACTATAATGAAAATGTCTTTTTGGTATGTGCCTTCATTTGATTGATTTTGAAATAATTTAAGCTATGAATTCTTTAATTTTATATAATTTCAACAGGTGAAAAATTAAAAAAATTATTTGTGTTTAATATATTGATATAATAGAGACACGATTATCCAAGATAATATGAACTGCAGCTACCGTGAATAATCAAAACCCGAAAAACACAGAATGCTTGATACAATATTCTGGTGTTACGTTGGTTACTTTTGTTTTAAAATCAAATTTTTACGATAATTAATTTATTAAAATAATACAGTTTTCTACTTTATCTAAATAACTTTTTTAAAACTATAATTAATGAACTTTGTGTGATAGATATGTAGAGCTATATACAGGTATATACTATAAGCTACATTTATATATAGTGTATATAAAAATGTAGCTTGTAATCCTATATATCAAAAAATACGGAGTATTTTGAAAAAATAAATTTTAAATATAAATATACTTTTTAATATCGTCAAATTCTTATAATGTATTGTATACATATATTATAGTTTAGAAATTTGATAATATTAAGAATTATACTTATATTTAAAATTTATTTTTTCAAAATACTTAAAATATTAAACAATTTATTGCAAGATATTTATTTGTTTTCTTATTACTCTTATCTTTTCTTATTAGATAATGGTAAATCTTTTCAGGAACTTTGTATAAGAAGCTCAAAATCTCATGCAGCTTCACACCGAGTAATCATAATATTAATAAATAACAACACAGCAAATAGCATTTTATCAACTGTTCAGAATTTATTTGCTGTGAAATAGGATTTTCTTTTTTCTTTTTTTTTTTGTATGCCATTTGTTAAGAATATATTAAATAATAATGAGATCTTTTCATACAAGCTTCCATTAGAAATTGGAAATTTTTGTAGCTTTCGTCTATGAAAATGAATGTGATTACATAGATTTAAATTCAGTGTATTAAGAATGAAAACTATAATTGATATTTGTGAAATTTCACCTACGATATATTAAATTAAATAAATAAATGTGTAATTTTTGTTGTGAAATGCTAATAGAAAAATGAATAACGGTATATTGTATAACTTTAATTAATTCAGTATTTAAAAAAACATTTATTAGCTATCATCTATCACAGAATTTTTCAACGAGGACGAAAGTTTCGCTTAAGAGGGAGATAAAATATCACAAGTATGTATTTTTTTCAAATCTCTTAGTAAGTTAGTAAGTGCAAACATTCGTAAATAAAAATATACGAGTGTATATTCCAATAAAATTATTCGAAATTTATGTCCCTTCGTCCGCTTAAAATTTAATATTTTTGCAACCGGTTACAGTACAAGTCAATTTTTTGAAAAATAGCGGAAAGGGGGCAACAGTAGAAAAAAGTTTGAGAAAGCCTGGTCTAAATTAAATGTATATATAGTATTATACTACGATTTAGAAACTAAATTACTATGTCAGACTTAATATCACGTAAATGCAGAAAAACCTGCAGGTATTCCAATTAACACACTATCAAATGATTAACCACAGTTTATCTTATAACCAAGTCTATTTTAATCATGAGATAAAGTGTAGTTGAGAAAATAAACTTTTATTCGCTATGCATTTGGAATGCAGATTTTCTGCATTTTTATATGTATAAAAAACTAACGTAATTTATATGGATTATATGGAGTTGAAACGAACTAAATGGCTGGCTAGTCAAACTGAATGAAGATTATTAAGGTTCGCTACTAGATTATCCAGAAAAAAAATTATAAAATGTAATCCATTCAGAGGGCATAATTGAATAGTAATTCATTTCATCTTTTAAGCTATGTTAATTTCAAAAATTGGCAAAGAATATCAGTTATATAGGGACATATATTCATAAATAATTTTCATTACAAATAATGTATTGTTTATAAATATAGAGATGATAAATAAAAATGAAAATTTTATAGCATTATCTACAAAATGTATAATTATAATTATATAAATATAATCATACATTTAATATAAACTAATAAAATTATTTTTTATATTTAAAGGAATAGCCCACTGGGTTAATGTGGAAGTTCAAAAAATATTGCTGTTTAAAAATTAAACAGCAATATTTCTTTTAATTTCCACATTAAATTAGCAGGTAAGTCTTATTAAATTAATTATTCATTAATTTAAAAAGCGTTGTCAATATTTTATGAATATTCATAAGATATTGAAAACACTTTTTCTCTTATAATCACATGTTTGTAGCTTAAATATTATGTCCATTGCTAAATGTTAATTATTAGAAATAATATATATAAATTACATTTTTCAAATTGCATAAAAGTGATACCGTATTTACTCGCATATAAGACGATTTCGTATATAGGACGAGGTGTGACTTTAAAGATCAAAATAAAGAAAATTAGATTTATTAATACAATTCTAATTTTATATCAAATGCACGTAAATGCACACATTGTCCCGCAAAAATTACTGGCATTTTAAACTTTAAGGACAAATCTTGTGAAATCGACAACATAATTTGTTCATGTAAAGCTGGACCATCCGGAATCTTTTTTGTCTATTCTTAACAGCCAAATACACTCTCCGTCGATTACACTTATGAATTTTTCCGAATTCTGATTTCCGAATAATCATCTTCAAAAGCTTTGCTTTTCCTATTGCTATTCATCTTTAGTCTTGACAATACAGAAGAACGATTCAAACGACCCAGATAAAATACTTTTGTTTTTAAACACATAGTGTGAGCATCCAATAAAAAATGTGAATACATGGTTCACAAAAATTATTGCAAAAACGCAATGAATCTTTCACTCGCGCGTATAGGACGATTTAGGTTTTTGAAGCAGTGAAAAATGAATAAAAACCTCGTCTTATATGCGAGTAAATACGGTATTTACCTGAAGATTTTCCAGAAATTGGATTGAATAGAGTTGCCATAGGAAGTTCGGTATCAGATTTTCCCCATTCAGCATTAAATGTATAACAGTTTGTATATTCATAATCATAGAATCTATAAATACTAAAATATTATATTTTTATAGGATATATACACGTATTAATTTTATATAATTTCTAATTCTTTAAGTTTTAACTTAAATCTACAGAAAGTATTTACTGTTGAAAGCAATTAAGTCCATCGTAGTCACAATAAATAATAAAATCTTGCTTTTGATGGCCCAGTTTCATTCGTAAACTTCTTTTCATGTTATAGTAAGTTTTATGTAACATTTTTTCATATTCCTGTTAAATTGCGTTTTAGTTTACAAATTTAATTATGGTTATCATTACTGAAACGCCTACCTCGTCATTTTCTTTTGATGTCATTTCACATATTGATCTATTTACTTTGCACCATTCGTTTAATCGAATTCTACAACAAAAACGATAATCAATGAATATATATATCAATTAGAAAATAAATAAACTATGATAATTACTTCTGTACAGCTGTACACACTTTCTGGAATATAACATGTTTTACATATAACTATAGATGTTTAATTTTCTTTAAATTAATAAATAAATATATGATCGAATATGCAAATAAGTTATTTTGAAACAATTAATATAATAAATTTTTCGAATTTAAAACATAAATCTCAAAAATACGTGGAGAGATTATTTACAACTTAAAATAAAATTAAAATAAATGACAATAAACTAAGTTTAATGTTTATGAAATTTATTTATAACCAAACTTATCCGCGTACATATACTATACATATCCGTACATGTATACACATACATTTCTGTATCTATACAAATATAAACATTAAACTTAGTTTGCTGTTATTTTAAGTTCTGATATCTTCGCATACATTTTTGAAATTATGCTGTAAATTCTTAAATATTTATTATTTCAGTTATTTCAGTTAGCATATAATATTATCTGTGATTGTTCATTCACATACAAACCTCATTTATACTGTTTTATATATTATTATATATATATGAATATAAGAATGTTCTTGAATAAATAAAACAAGTAAATTGAATATTGAAAATATTCACAAGAATTAATTTAAAATATCGATTTTAAATAATTTATTTTTAAAATTTTAACTCAAACCCCTAAAATAAAACATTTCAGAATTGATTTTTCTTTCGAAAATATTTTAAAGCAGTAACTTAGAGTATTAAGAAATTTATTTGTTTAGGCAGAGATTTTTATTTTCAATTGTTATTTATCTGTAAATTTACTTTAGTATGTCTTGCAAAGTAGATATTTTATCCAACAGTTTTTTTTATTTTAGTAATATACTTTTAAAAATTCATTTGAATATATTTTTAATATAAAGTAGGTTGGTTATATAATGTGCGGTTCTTCTTTTAAGCCATTGATTTTCTTATGTAATTGGTTAGACTGCGCTTCCATAAATATTTCATGAATAATGTGACTGTATTATCAATTTTTATCTTATGAAGGAATAATATCTTCTTCAAAATGCGTAATATTGGTTTCTCGATTTTTGCCATCAGATTTTTTAGTTAAGTAAGTATATAGGCCCTATAGAATGAATGATTAAAAATATATATATATTTAATTTGTAATTAAAATTTAATTTTTTGAAAGTTTTCTGAAAATAAAATTAAATGTTGTTTAATTTGTTTAATACACTTTTCCCAATGCAATAGAAATGCATTAATGCCAATTTAGTAGAAATCAAGAGAGTAAAAAGCCAAAAAGTCATTAAAGGTAATTTTTATTGCGTCCTTTTCTTTGAAGATTTTCCTGCCAAAAAACTGTCTAAATGTATTTAAAAAAAAAAAAAAGAAATAGTCTGTTGACAAAAAGTCTGGAGAATAAGGTGGCTAAAATGTTTAGATGTTGAGAAATGGTTTAATGTCCAGTATGTTCAACCTTTCCACAATTTCCCAGATAATGGGGTGACGTTCTGATTCAACGATGATCTTCAATTCTGATTTTTTGGATTTGTATTCCCAGAATAAAATTGAAATTTTTTGAACCGATGTCTGATGGCCTGCTCACTCACAGAATCTTCAGCAAAAGTTTTATTGATATTTCGGGTTGCTTCGACTGCATTATATCCTTGCTTATACTCATAAAAGAAAATTATTCAATTTCCTTTCTTCCATGCAGTCAGAAAAAGTACTCTTATATGTGTAGCACTCACAACATAAATGAGATTACATTTTTAAATTCATACATTATGTTTGTGCTCTTCCAATTGCAAACATACAGCACTCTTTACATGGAAAAAAGTTGAAGTACAAAGATCGAAAAGTTTAAATTTTAAAAACGGCCATTTCATTTGCAACAACCCAATAAATAATTTTTGTTATTGATAAGGCATAATTAATACACCTACATACTTTGCGGAAAAATATTGTTTATAAAACAACGAATTTAAATAAATAAACAAAATAATTGCTTAATTCGGAGTACTTTATTAAAAAGATCTCTGAATCTCTTCATTTCTCAGCTAATTAACAAATTAGAACGACGTAAAACATTTGAAATTATGAATAAAACATATTCACCAAATATTCTTATTTAAAAATTTAAATTATTGTTCTAATATAAGACTCATCCAAGAGTCTTATATTAGAACAATAATTTAAATTTTAAGAGTTAAAAGAGATATGTATCTTTTCTACATATGTTTTATTCTTAATTTCAAATATATCCTACAGCAGAGGAGATATGATTATCTGTATGTTCTACATCATTCTAATGAATCTAATCTGTTAATTAATTTTGCTACATAAAGAGGGTCAGATGTTTCACCGAAACATTTCTTTTAATGAAGTGTTAGTTACCTGAATTAAACAGTTATTTTATTTAGTAATTTATCAACATGGCGCCAGTTATGTGAACCTTTATAACTAATGAACTTATCAGTTTAATAAAACTTTTAATATTTTAAATAACGAAGCATTTAGTTTATTTAAATCATAAATAAACGAACGTATTAATTAGATCATTAAATTTGATTAAGATAAGAAAAATAATTTGAATATAATGACGGTTAAACAGGGATGTAATTAATAATTTTCTTTTTATAATTATTAATTAACTATAAATGAAAGAATAAGTCAAAGTATTGTAAATATCTTAAAAGAGTTCAATTTTGAACAAAATCAATTCAAAATGAAAGTTTTCTATTAATTTTCTACGGTATTTTCCTTAATGAATAATGCATAAAACTTATTGAATTCCTGAGTGGCAAAATTTAATATCAGAGGATTCGAAGAGTATTAAAACAAACAAACAACTTATTATTCATAGTGAAGTATAGTAATCTGATATTTTTAATAATGCTTTAGAAAAAATACCTTCGTTGCATTAAGGTTATTTAAAAAATTGTAATTATAAAAAAAACGTATCATATATTTAATTCAATATATACAAAAGTAAACATTTGAATATCAATATATTTATCGATAAATAAATTATAAAAATCTATTTACAAATAGAAACTTGACAAGATTAGTATGTTAACAACATTAAATTTAATCTATAACAAGATCAATGAGAGAGCAATGGGTGTGATGTGAACTCGCATATGGTTTACAATTAAGATTTATTCGATCCATGTTGTTAACAAGTCACTAAATAAACAAATACAAATAATCAATACATCGCATAGTTGTTATAACAAAACTAATTTTATTTTATCGTTCATGTAGCTGTTTTAGAAGTCTCTAGATAAAATTATTTACTAAAGATGTAGAAAATTAGACGACAGATTAAAATACTACACACTACTAATGAAATAGTTACAAACTACAAAATTCAATTTAAGAAATTTAAATTTTAAACTTAAAATTAATAATATTGTGTAAATTGTTAACACCTGGCTGTTTTAATAAAAGGATTAATAAACCTCTAACAAAGTTACGAATTTGTTTCTCTCTTACAAAATATATAGGCTATAGTAAATTAAGAAAATTAATTAAGATTAAATATTTATTTATATATTTTTCTGTATTAAAAATAAAGACAAAATTTATATATTTTCTTTATATAAGTGACTTAAAGCAATTCGAAAAAATTGAAAATATATTAGACAGTTATAATAACTAATCATTTATGTTTTAAAATTAATTATTATTCCGATATTACTAACTATAGATTTATCAAAAAAATATAAAAAATATGAATTAATATTCTTAAAAGCTTTCATTACCTGTTACTATTGCATATTGTGACTGCTGGAAATTTCAAAGCTGGCAGATGCATCACATTCACTTCTACTGTGGTAGGATATTCTAGATACATCGCCATAAAAGAAAAACTTTGATATAAACAACCTGCACTAAGAAAAAGAAAACCCAGGAGACGATACGGTCTGCAAAAACTGCGCGAGTTGTTTTGTCTTGACATTTTGACTTTTCCAATCTCACGCGAATTCCACGCTTCCATTGGAAAACTGCGGAATCTGTGACTGTTCTGATACGATGACGTAGCGCAACTTCTGTATGTTGGCTACATGAGAGAAAAAGAAAAACAGATGGCAGTTGATGTTCTATGACGAAAAAGAAAGATCGACTATCTGCTTCGCTCGTCCTTCACGGTTCACTGGTTTTAGAAATTGTTTCCGACTTTACAATTTACTGTTGGAGAGTATAAAACAGAGTTACCGTAAAAATGTTCAAATCACTTCTCATTCAAATAAAAACAAACTATTTCACATGCTACATAAAATCGGAGGTTTCCTCGTAAATTTCTGTGTTGCGAATGGCTTTGCTATCTGGAGAGGCGGAAATATTCTCATGGCATAGTGACAGAAATGACTTGATATCATTCAGGAAATTTTTATTATTTTTACTCGTTAAACTGCTTGCTTTTAATGGCCGACCTGTAAGAAACAATAAAGATTGAAATATGAATCGAATTTTTAGTTAGAAATACTTTATAGAATGTTTAGCCGTATAGAATAGATGTAAGCCTAAGTTAATCAATAATTTAAAAAGAATCATAATCAGAATCAATAGAACGATGATGTGAATCAAAATATAATTTTTGTTGAGATAATTAATAATTAATGTAACGTTTAATCATTAAACATATAGCGGAGTGTTTAATTATTAAACATTACATTAATCATTGATTATTTGAACAAAAATGTATTTTAATTAATTAATAATTAATTAGTCGTATTAAAATGACAATAAATAATTGATATTAAAATATTTGATCTGTTTGAATTTATTTACTTATTGAAGTTCTAAAAAATTCTAATTTAGAGAAATAGATAAATACTATAACAAATGTAAATATTATATCTGATAAACTAAAACGAATATTTATAAAATAAAACATTAAAATATAAGTCTACATTTAATCTTATATTTTAAAACTGTATGGCCTACATGAATTTATGAACGTTAGATATGTTTATATTAATAAATTCGTATTATAAACTAAACAGTAAAGAAGTCGCAAAGGCACATTTTTGCGCTATTTAAACAATGGCTATAGATCATTCTAAAACAAAATGGTTTTATTTATTATTAATTAGTTTGAAACATTCGCAGGTTTAATAAATTTAAAAAAAAAAAAAACTTAGGTACAAATTAGAGATTAGAGTAATGAAATGTGTTGAAAAATTACAAATTCATTTGAAACATTTTAATTTATTTATGATTATATCTTCCTATTTTTATATTCTTTACTAATTGTAAATGTATAACTTCTCATATTTTTTCAATATTTTCTATTGTGATAACTGTAAAGAATGTTTATAATTATATGTTTTTTTTTATTATATAGTCTATATTAGTTCTACATTCCTTTTTCCTTAATTACAACTATCATCTGAAATCTTAGTAAGAAATATTAATAAGAAATAAGCAAATTCTTATATTTTAAGTAAAATGTTTTGTTTCTTATTAGTTCGTATTTCCTAAATTACAGTATAAAGCACTGGACAATCAACTAACTTAATTAAATCACATATTTAAATTGAAAAATATAAGGGGATTGAGTAAAAATCTGGCCATCGTACAAGCCCGCCCACTAAGAATAACATGCTTTTGTATAATGGTAAAATATATTGGTAAAATTAATGCGCTGTACGCACTTTCTAGTACCTCTCTGAAGCCCTACTAATCGCTTCATTTAACGGGCGCTGGTAAATTAAATGCAAAATGTTTGCAATAAGTCTGACAAATCACCCATGAAAGATGCAATTTTGCTAACCAGATAGAAAAGCGCCAAATGCCAGATAAGACTATGTCATTATGTAATTTGAATTACTATCAATAAATGCTTATAAAGCCAGAATAAACATTTAATTTTTAAATTCTGAAAATATTAATGAAAACTGGATGTTTGGTTGATTAGACGAATTTGGATTGACTTGGCCTGAAAGTATAAGCAATTTCATGCAAACCTGGCCTGGCTACCTGTTAATGAATTGAGTATGAAATCACCGAAAAGACAGGCACATTTCAAAGGAATTTCCTATGTAAAGACTGTTTCTAATAAGTTAACTTCATAAATAAAAAAAAAAACTTACAGAACAAGTCAATCCGCGATTTCATTTTAAATACCAATTTTGTTTTGTTTAAGAAAGAATTGCGGATAATTCCGGATATTAATGCTCTTCTTTCACAAATTATTTTTTCAGATTTAAATGCAAGTTACTTTAGAAAAACAATGCTCTTGTTTTGTCGACTACAAAAGAGCTTAAGTAATTAGAAGTTGTTCTAGTCTCTTAACAGTTCAGTTAATTAGTTCTTTTTGCTATAAATTCAGACCTGGCCAAGGTGGCCAGACTTATCGCATACTGGATGAAAACATGGTTAAACTGTTTTTACGCATTATTTCCATGTACTGAGAAACCAAGTGTTCTCAGTCAAATTTACCCGATTCAGAATGAAAGTGAAAGTGACATGTTACAGAAATGTGCATGGAGAACGGACGGACGGTTTAAACTCGTTTTAATATTGATCGTCAAAAGTCTACGTGACCAGGGTTTTACCTCAATTTGTTCCTATTCTAGTAATATTAAAAGTAATCCAAACAAAATTAATATGCTATGTGAGATAAATGTATTCGTTTATAAACTAAAACATAAATAAGAAAATGTAAAATTCTAGTCTATAAATGTTTATTTTATATTCTGTTTGTGAAGTATAAAGCAAAATAATTCTTTGGATGTTTAAAATGAATAATGTTAGAAAGAAGAGAAGTAAAGAATAATCATTCATAATGATACTTTTAATAATTTTATGAAACTTGAAACATATAATATATTTCTCACTGTATTTTACGAAGATTTATGAATAAATCCTCATAATATTATGCGCGAATGCATGGAAAAGAGCAATATAAACATGAAAGAAGATATTTATTTTCTCCTCTTTATTCATGTAACGTACACAAAATATTTCATTTAGAACGATGCAAATTCTATATCCATTCTATAAACAAAGTGTATTTTCTGTGACTATGAATCTTATTTTATCTCAGGAATTTCGAAAACTACAGTAGTTTCTTCACAGAATTCAAGAAAATATTGTTAACCTTTAGTCGCAATAAAAGAAACATACGATCATTGGGAGTTCATCGATATTCATTTCAATAATACAATACAAGTTGTATTGTATTATTGAAATGGAATACAAGTTCTCGAGCGCTTTGGCGAAGTTCTCATTAAATAATAAATCTTGATTCTTAGAGTCTCCAGTTCTAACTTTCTTTTAACGTCTTCACAAAGTAATCGAACGAACCAGTTTCTTTAAATTAAGTCTATATACATCAAATAAAGTGTATGCCACGTGATTTAGTAATTTCATAAGAAATAATTAATGATATGACAATCTCTGTTTGGTGTAGCATTTCTGAGAAGCTGCTGACAGAAGCAGCTCAGTATAAATTCTTAAAGAAGTTCAATCAATCAAATAATGATGTCTTCAATGTTATTTTAAAGTTTTTTCGTGGTTATTCCTATAGAGTCGTCATCGTAACAGAAAGCTGCAATAATATATTTCCACAATTTCTTTTTCATTCTTTAATTTATTTTCATGATTTAATTCCGAAATGAATTTTTCTAGTATTTTCTCTTATCAAAATTTAAAAGTATCATTTAATTTATTATTAAATTTGCTTTTTAATAGTAGATTATTATCTTAATCATAATATAATGGTTCATTTAGCACGTTTTTTAAAGTTTACTTTTGACAAAATTTACTTATTTTATCAAAGGAATAATTTCAGAACAACGTAATCTAGCACAAGAATTATCTCGTAACTTTTAGTAGAAGATATTTTATAAATTTTTGTTGTTTACTAATAGATAAAATAAAGTTAATTTATATAAATTTAAAAAAACAGTCATTTTAATCATTTTATTTTAAAAAAATTCTCAAAACAGACAAAAATCTTACTGTATATACGCTTATTTCTTTATTTGTATAATTTTTTTTCATAAAATTTGAATGTATAATATAAAATTCTTTTTGTGAATTTTATATCGAGTTAAATGTGAAAGGTTAACCAGCGGTACAATGATATTCATTTTAAAAATAAATCATTATAATCTCTATTTTCAAAAAATTATTACAAATTTTTTAATGATAAAACATAATATTATAATAGTTATAAGTATATATTTTTATATTTTATACAGTGTATATAATTTTAATTTGTGATACTTGACAATTTGTGATCATGAGCATGATACTTATCAAAGCATCGTATTGTTTCTCTACTTCTGAAGATTTTAAATGTATTTTTATAATCTACGATTATTAAAGTGTAAGCTATTCTATGAACTTTTTCATCGCGGCATTTCATTAATTCGTATATAAGACGATAATTCCCGAACACAGAAGCAATCAGCAAAAGGTGGCAATTTGTCATAGCGCCGCACTTCTCTTAAATTTATGTTTGTTTGGTGCAACTTTGGAAAAAAAATATATAACATCATGGATGCCATAGGCAATATCGACTTCGCTTGGGAAGAATTAACTGGTAACTGCATGAACGAAGTGTGGAAGAAATTATGGCTGAAGGTATTCAAGAATTCTCAGCAAGAAGAGCCTATCGCTGTATCGTTAGGTTGACCAAATTGTCAACCTAATCGATACAGAAAGACTAGCAGATGTAGATGAACAGGATATTGAGGATACTGTAGCTTTCTGGTGAGAGTCTTACCTTCAAGAACTGGCAGAACAAGGAACTCAAGTAGAACTGGAAAATAGAGATTTTGAAAACGAAGAACCCAAAAGTGACAAATGAAACTACTTTATCTCAAAAACAAGAATTTCAGAAGAGCCAGGACCTTCATCACGAAAAATGAACTTTACATTTCTGTGTGCATATGTTTGTGTTATTTGACATATATTATTATTCAAATTAATATAAAAATAACTTAAAATTAAAGCAAAATTTGTTTATTTTTGGTCGCGTGTTCCCCTTTCCCTATTTACTCTACGTTAAAATGATTTCGTTTAACGCTGTTTCGTTTAGCGCTTTGTCATCTAGGAACGCATCCCCCGCGTTAAACGGGGTCTTACTTTATAAATATAATAATAAAACAAAATATAATTCTTTAAGTTCCGAGTACCTAATAATGTTTACTACATAGTATATAAACTGTATTAACAAAAAGTATGCAAATCTAGTTTCATAACAAATACACAAAAATACATAAAGAACACTTTAAGATTGTTGTTTTCTCACTTTTTCGTTTGCAATTCGATCAATCACTTTCTTCAGATCAAGTTGACAAGCTATTGCTTTTTCAATTGATATAGTAGCCAGAGCTAAGACGGTGTTGTGACACGCTGCTTCTTAAATAAGTTTAGATAATTTTAGTTTTGAAAAACTTCGTTTTGCTGTCGCTATCGTCGCTGGTAAAGTTAAAAAAAAAAATGAGGCGTGCTGCAATAATGTCCGAAAACCTACTTGAGGCTGCGATGTGAATTAAAAGTAGTTCGGCAACTTCGCTTATAGAAATAATTTCTTTTATTTGACTATAAAAACACATTTTAAATCGGATCAGTTGAGATCCAAAACAAGGCGAAATGTCTGAGGAATATGCCGATTGTAAAAATTCTGATCCTTCCAGAATATTTTTATCAGATGACGCGACAAGATATGCAGGTGATAAACACTTAAAAAGTGTAGATAACTGTCGAACGGATTCAAATCGTCTTTTCTAATTTGGCGTCCTCGTGATTCGTGCGCCTGGAGCAGTTTGCTCCACTGTTCCACGGTAGCTACGCCTTTGATATAAGTTATATGTTGTAAAACTTTATTCAAAACAATAAAAACTAAACTTAAATATTTTATATCAAATCTGATAAGTTAGGCAAAAGTGAAGTAAAACTATTCTTATTGTTTTGTTTTTATTTGTCAAAAATAATCTCTGCTTGGCATCTGTAATTTTAATATCAGATAAGTTTTGCTTTCGATCGATTGTTCATATTTTCATAGATGAAACGTAAAATTTTTGAAATAAGATCTCAACTGACAAATTTTAAAAGAAAGAAACAAATATCAAAAAGCACATATTACATTTTTTATTCTTATTTGTTTTTGAAGAATTGTCTTTAAGAATTTCTTTCATTGTTTAAAAGTTTCAAATGATTTCAGACGTTTTTTATTTTAGCAGTCTGTTTTAATTATCTAAATCACTTCTTAAATAAATAGATAAAATAATCTTAGTTTACATTTTATTAATTATTTTTTGTTGTTAATATATATAAAAATAGTAGAATAAATGGAATAAATTAAAGACAATAAGAAATAAACGTAATTTATTGATCACGAAAAACATAAAAAGAAAATAAAACACGGATATAAAATATAAAAACTAAAATAAAATTTTATTTATAGACAAATTTATATACATTAAATTACTGCAAAATCTAAAATTTTCCATATAAATGAATTTTCATCACAAATTACTATCAATTTATTTCAGATATCAAAATATTTAAAAGAATATATAATTTTAAAATACAATATTTAAGAGGAATTGGGTTTTGTGTTCACCTGCAAATTCGTGGCATTTAAATGTCAAATGATCAATAATAATTAAGATTGATTGATATATATTTTTTTAATTAAATTTTATTTTAATAAATTTAAAACACGTCTCCTAAATCTTAAAATTTAACTTTTCTTTATTTTTTAGTAATTATTATTAACAGATATCATATGTATATTCAATTCTATTTTTATTATTTAGTTAAAATTAATATTTTAATTATAATTTGTGGCCTCTTAATTCCTCGACTTAGCAATTACTGACATTAATACGAATCTCACCAGTGGCCGAGTGATTAAAAACCACTGAACATC
This sequence comes from Centruroides vittatus, assembly GCF_030686945.1. Taxonomy (NCBI): domain Eukaryota; kingdom Metazoa; phylum Arthropoda; class Arachnida; order Scorpiones; family Buthidae; genus Centruroides; species Centruroides vittatus. The sequence goes on along the minus strand of NW_027122180.1, from coordinate 792,195 downwards.
GACAGTTGGTGGCGAATTCGCTCCTGACCAACGGGATGTCCTAGTGAAGTTTGCAATTTTTGACATTAATTATTACAACTATACGAAGCACATCGGTGGTCAAGGGAATAAAATCTGCACCTAAACTGGCAGTTGGTCGCATGTTCTCGTCTCATCAAGGGCTGTCCACGTGGAGTTTTCTGGGTTCATTCACTTGTAACACCTAAATAAGTGTCAATTTCGCATAGAGTCCTCCCGGGAGAAACTTCATTTGGCATATCGCCCACGTGTTGAGTTGCTTTATATCATCACTTCAATTCTATTATAACAAATTAAAATTTTATAAAATAAAATAATTTTGAATTATCCAATTTAAAGATATGATTTTAAAATGCTTACTTTCTATATGATTTTCTCAACATTGTATTAAGCATTTAATTAAAATCAAAATAAAATAAATGTAATAAATATACACTTTTATTTGTAATTTGAGATAAATATGAATTTCAATTAAAAGCTTTCTAATGGCATCGTCTTGCATTTATTTTTATAAGAAGAATTGATTTTAATAAAGATACATAAATAGATATTCTTAATATGCAAAATATTTTACTTTATATCAGAATATATTTATTTTATGGTTGATGGTATAGTAATAGAATGCTGATTCTATTGTCTGGTAAATTTTAAAAACCGAATATAAATAAGATTAAATTCCATATTATAAATCAGATAGATATATCAATTTAGTAATAATAAAAACTTATTACTTTAAAAGCCTTATATTTCAATAATGTTTGTCTTTTATTTTAAACATAACTGAAATCAGATCCTTCAACAATAAATATCTGTTTTATTCACTTCATTATAAGTCTGAATTTTTCAAATAAACAAGTACCCGAAGCTACATCTTTAGAAATTGCAGTCTGTTGAAATTTTAAACATTTAAAATTATCTTTGATTTCATTTCAACAATTTTGCTTTATTTAATATTGCCTGGAGTATCTGTATCCTTTAAAAGTTTCTTAATTATCATATTCTTTTGCAAATAATAAAATATAGTTCGAAATTACATTTTGTTTATATTTTATTTGAAGAAAACAATGTATTTAGAATATTTTAAAAATTGGTTTTATATTAACATTAAAATTATCACAAATATAGTTTTGTATTTATAATGGCATGTGTTTATTATTAAAATGCTTATAGTTTCTTGTAATAATAATACAATCAATATTCATCAGTTGAAATTAAAGAACAGTTGAGTAAATATAACAACACAAACATATTTTATATTTTAGACTAAATAAATAACTAGCAATTGTTAAATGGATAAATGAATAACCACCTTATTCTAATAAGGTGATAATTCCTTGTATTCTTGTGCTTACTTCCTTAATATAAATTAGCTGATATAATTTAGTGAAAAAACAAACTTGTTTCTCACCATTTGGTTCTCATTATTTAAATTAATTCAAGTAATTTTCTCTATTTTATCATATTAATTTTCTGAAAAAGAATAGAGAAGGAAGTAGTGAAGAAAATAAGTTTAATGATTCATTTATAATTGTTCGTAATTTTTAATATTTTAGCATCTTTAGTAAGAATATTTCGTATGAACTCATAGCAATTGAAATTTGTAAGAATATGCTGTTTTAATGTTTTCAAAATCATCTCTTAAATATATATTTTATACATAAAATTATAGTAGGACGATTAAAAAATCGTAGCTAACGATATAAGTTATTTTAAAATAATGTTGAGATGATCTTGTTATTGAGATTAATGAATTTTTAAATTAAAAATTTTAATGAATATAATTAATATTGAATTATCAGTAGAAATATAACTTATTTAACCATTCAAGCAAAATAATTTATCTGTATTAATTAAATTAAATATCAATTCTATTTATGGTAACCGATTATGTTTATCTGGAATGAATTTCTAATTTACAAAATAAATTGTTTGAGATATATTAATTGATAATTTATGAAGACACTTCATTCACATTCCTACAGATAATGGTTTCTGCTCGAAGTAACGAGAATTGACATCCAGAATCGAAGACAACTCGAAAATATTATCAAGATCCATAAACGTCATCAATGTGGGCAATAGTCTGTTTAATGACGTTTCTTTATTTAAAACAGATTCATTTCAGATTCTTGCTAACTACAAATATTCTCGTCAAATGTAGTTGCATAGATACTGAATAATATTTTCAATCATTTTGGTTATAGTAAATTACTAGATGTTGTTTATGTTGTATTGATATTTTGTAAATTAAAAACTGAAAGAAAATTGCCATGGCTATTTATTTAACGAAAAATTACTTAGGCCTACTATTGTAATGGTCTATAATGTTCTAAATTTTTTTAAAATTGTTATTCCAGTTTTGAGTATTTTTGTTTTCACTAAATATTACTGTATTTGGTCTACATTTACGTAGCGTAATGTTGCTATTAAATTATATTTTAAAAAATCCAGCAACGAGTTGAGTATCTTTCCCGGCAATAATATTTAAAACTGCATATGGTACATTCTGTTAGGATACTTTATTTTAAAAACATTTTACATAATTAATTATTATAAAATGGCAAAAAGATTCATTTTGAGGATAGGAATGAGTTTTAGAAAAAAGTTGTGGAATACTAATAACAAGTAAAATCTTCATTAAGTCCAAATATACTTGAGATATGACCCACCAGTCCCTTTATCTCCCCAACTCCTTGATATTTAACCGCCAACATTTAATAGCATCAATCCCCCTAATATGCAAACCTTCCTGCAAAATTTCAGAAATTTTCGACAAAAGACACAAGAGTTATTAAGCTACAAGGCGAGTGAACAAAATAGTACCCCATACACACTAACATCAATACATACAGTATTAAAAATAAACAAATTTTTTGCATTTCTCGACGTTTCAGGATCTTCTGAGTCCAAAAATGTAAAACTCTTGTGGATCGTTTTTTGACCGATTGTCATATTTCTCTCTCTTATATACAGGGTGTTTTTTTTATCTTGAGACAATGAAATAACTTACTCGGATCTCATTATTTTGAGAGAAAGGTATTTAGAAAAGTTGTAGGGTTTCGAAGGTCCAATCAATTGGTGACCTTGGATGTGACCTTGACCTTGGCCTTCAAGGTCATGAGGGTCAAGTCTGTTTTTTCAATGGGAACACATATTTTTAACTCCGGCAATCGAAAGAGCGGAAAATTTCACAACCAGATATACCTTTGACCTTATGATCTAGATCAAAGGTCACGATTATTTTAAGGTTTAAATTATAAGCTTTTTCTAATGGGAAACCATACTTTTTATTACTGGAATGGGCTGGGAGGTAAAAGTTATATTTACATGGAAAGAGTGGAAAATTTCACAATCAGCCATGACCTTGAGTATCCCAAAGTTGACCTCTGAAGGTCATCTCAAGCGTGATAATTTTAAGTGCAGCTCAACAAATGCATCAAACTGGAAGGGCATTATTTTGAACATTTGTTATAAAATTTTTCCTGAAAGCAACATCTCAAGCAATTGCAAGAAGTAAGGTGACTCACAAAAAACAAGCACCACGATAGTGAGAGGCAAAGGGACTCACTGAAAATAAGCACCTCAAAGGGAGCAGAAAACTACTACGTCCACATCGTTACTCCTGGATAGTGCTAAAAGTAGTGAATGCTTTTAAAGGTCAAAGTAATAAGACCATGAAAAAATGTAACTTTTACCTCCCTGCCCATTCCAGTAATAAAAAGTGTGGTTTCCCATTAGAAAAAGCTTATAATTTAAACCTTAAATAATCGTGACCTTTGACCTAGATCATAAGGTCAAAGGTATAGCTGGTTGCGAAATTTCCCGCTCTTTCTATTGCCGGAGTCAAAAGTATGTGTTCCCATTGAAAAAAACAGACTTGACCCTCATGACCTTGAAGGTCAAGGTCAAGGTCACATCCAAGGTCGCCAACTGATTGGGCCTTCGAAACCCTACAACTTTTCTAGATAGCTTTTTCTCAAAATAATGAGATCCAAGTAAGTTATTTCATTGTCTCAAGATAAAAAAACACCCTATATAACAGCCGGGGAAATGATAAATATAATAGTTTATAACATTTTTTTGTTATCTACTACTTTTAATTTCTTAATATTGACTAAACGATGAAAATAAAATTGATTTGTCAAATAAATATTTGCAAAAGTATTTAAGATTAAGTATTAAGATTATACTAAAAATTTTTAGAATCATAAAGCCATTCGACTTTAGTGATAATATTTAAAGCCTTGCTAAAAACATATAAAGAACCAAAGAAAACAGTTCTTTTGAAATATTTATAAATATATTTATAAGAATAAATAAGATTATTACAATTATATTCGAATACAGAAGTAAAAATAACATTTAATACATTCAGAACCAAAACATCTGTAGAGAAATCAATGTAGTTTAAACCTAACACCTGAAGCAAATCGATATAAAAGTTGTGTTTGGAAAGTTTGCCCTGATTTTTTAATTAAAATACTATCAGTACAATGTAGTCAATAGTGGAACTATTCATCTAATCTAAATAATGACCAAGTTCTATCAATGTGCAATCCTCTGTTGTTGTATTGTTAGCGTTTCGAATTGAGTCGGTTGTTGTGAATTGTAATTATTATAGGCAACAAAGCATTGCGATTAAGCAGTTTCGAGGGAAAAGAAATCTTAGAGTGCTTCACAGTATTCTATATTCTCCGAAAATGATCCTACCTAATTATTCTTTTATTCCTAAATTGAAATTTGCGCTTAAAAGCTAGTTTTCTGCAACAATTCTAGCATTCATACACAATAACAATGTATTGTGACTAGGTCAGTTATTTAATTAATAACGAAATGACGATTGATAGTATATTGATGAAACTTGATCGAAGATGTAAATAATTTGTAAATAATTTCATTGTTTTCTTTCAAATTGTGCTGCTAATATCTTTAAAAAGTCAGCTCGAAAACTTCTCAGACATATTTTTATACGTTACTTAGAATAAGAACAACAAATACAAACTAAAATGTCGGAATGACTTACAAATATGCATTAATTCTTTATAAAAGTTTGATGTTAATTGATTTTGATCTCACAAAAATCAACTTTTATTCCTTAAAATTAAATAATAATAATAATAATAATAATTCATACAATAATAAACTTACAAATACAGTTAAATATATTAACTTATATGCCTCGACTCTAATACATAAAGAGTTTATAGAATCTACAGAGTAAATTATTATATAACATCTAATAAACCTTCTTTTCTAATATTACTACTATAAAAATTTATTTAATGTTATTTAGAAATCATTCCACACGTTTGTTTGAGAATTTAAAAATCAACAGTTCTAATAAAGACTTTCAATTGTCTCAGTCTTTATGTGTTATATTTTTGTAATTTCAGTTTTTATTTCTTTGCAGATACATATGAAATAGCACATTATAAGAGTTTAAAATAGTTTCTTTGTTCAGAAATTTAGTTTTTATTTCTTCAAAAATGTTGAACAAAATAAAAATTTGATATTTCCGAGATGAAAAAAAAATATTTGTTGCCTTAAAATAATGATAAAATCTGTTTCCGTCTTGAATTATTTCTTGAAATTGGAATAAAACCGAACAGTACGTGTTGTTTGTATTGTTTTATATTAGCATTTTTATATGTAGGGTCGTTAGTGAAAGCGTTGTCCCTTTCACTAGTGATTAGAGTTCTCTAAAGCAATACTTTACTTTCTGCTTTGCTGATTATGAATCGTTAATTTACAAGTACTCGAATAGTTAATTACTATGCAAAAATTATTTTTATTACATAACCTATCTATATTATTTTCATTTTACCTTTTGAAATATATATTATATTTAATTTAATAAAATACAAATTATATGAATTTTTAAAGGTAAAGTAAGTTCGAATACAAATAAGTTTTATTTTAAAATCTTAAAAATTTAATATTGTTTTTTGTTCTATTTATTTAAAAAGTTAAAATAGTTATATTAAATAATGCAATAAATTGTAATAAGTGTTTGTATAATGTCGCTCGCTTATATTGAAATTTAAATATTGAAAATATCTATAAAATAGTGTAAGAAAGGAATATTAAAAGTGAAAATTTATGTAAAATAGAATTTTATATAAGATAAAATAGTTGTTTTATGATGTTAAAATGTTACGCATCCTTATTTTTATAAAGGAATTGTTATAATTCGTTAATAAATGTCGTGTAAATATAATATTCAGTTGTAGTCGCGCTGAATTAAAGTCGATGCATAGCTATTAGACAATTGTTTTATCGTGTTTGTCTGTTATTAATATATTTAAAAAGTTTCTGACTGTGTGAGAAGTATTTAATATTGCTACTTTCCGTAAATGTAATGATAATGTTGTGATTAAGGTCTAATGTTTCTAGACTTATATGTAATGTATATGTGGAAGGAGATGGACTACAGATACAACGAATACTTTATCCGTTATATATGTATATAAATGTTTTGTTTCTCGGGAGAGTTCCGTGTTCTTATTGATTTTACTTGTGTAAGTACAATATATTGTTTCTGTAGGTATTTGAAGAGGATATGTCTATCAATATGTGATTCTATTTTATTTGTCAACGAATGTGTTTATTCTCGTGGAATGTTTTATTAAAAACTAAGGCTGTCATAGTATACTTTGAGAATATTATTTCCTAATACTGTCTGTAACGTGTGTTTGTAATATGATCTATTAATTTATATTCCTACGCAAGATTGGTATATTTATTTTATTTAAATAGCTTCCTGGATTTCAATTTTGGTGCGGGATCGTATTACAAAATGAACACATGTAAATAACACTGCTTCCAACCAAATATAACCCAATATGGATTAATTACAAAATTAAACCTGAAAGAACTTACATTCAATAGATATATTTAAATTAAAGTTTTAATTAAAAATGTGGATCTGTTCAAAAAGAAGAAATAAGAAAATAAAACAGACACAATTAACATAACTACAAAAGAAGAAATTCAGTAAATCGTCGAAAATTCGAACAAATTGGAACCGGACCCATCTGAATTTTCAAATATACGTGTAAATTAGCACTTTTAATATTGTAAACTCCAAATACAGATACAGATACATATATTTTATTCAACACACTAGGTACAGCGTATACTGGGCACCACATAGGTATAACCCAGTTTGATACAGTGAAAATAATGGCAGGCTAGATATATATAAACTCCAAATACACTATAATTTAAGTTTAAATGAGCATAATTTCAAAATTAAATAATTACAAATTCTGAATAAATGTTAGAACGTCAACAAACGCAAGGCCGAAAGAACATTAACAATAAAGTTACCATAAAAGGATTAATATCTATTTTTCGACAATCTAATCTGGATTTTCTAATAAAAACAGTTGATTGATTGAAATAGATCAACTGTTTTTATTAGAAGTTTATGCATTGTTGATAAAGATCACACGTAAATAATATTATACAGTAGTATTATACAGTAACGTGTATATTAAAATGCGATTGTAAAATAAATTTTGAAAATTACTCTTTTTTTTATTATAAAAAGAGATCTTTTTCAGTTTCTAGTATTAATTTTTCTTATTTAATTATTGATTATGGCAAATAATTTATCACCACTATAATCTAAAGCATAAAACTACATATTAATAATTATAAGTAGTATTATACATTGTAGGAATTTAAATTATGAAATAGCTCGTTAAATAATTAATGGAAATGATTTATCGCATCTGTTGCTTATATAATAATTCAATAATCCATAAATTATAAAGTAATATAAACTCATGTATTAAGAGCATTTTAAACAATTTAATGCTTATTGGAATTAAAATTTAAAGCATATTATTTAATATGAAATAAAATAGTAGAATTCTTACATCGCTAATTCTTATTTTAATTTATTATCTAGTAAATAGAAATCTTTATTTTAACTGTAAAAAGTAATTTTTGTTTTTAAATTATTTTTCTAAGTCAGCTTTACAACAATGGAATAAGAAATAATAGAATAAAAAGCCTACCTAAGTACACGTACATACATACATATACAGATAGAGTAAGAGATTACAATATAATAGAAAATATAAAAACTGTGCAACTCAATAAAACTAAAGAAATTTTCCGGTTTCTTGCGTTTTGTTATAACAGGATTTTATTCACAATAGTTTTAGCATTGTTAATCTACATTTGATCGACCGAAGAGGTATAATTCTAAAACAAAAATGGTAAAATCTACATCTTCGTTTATCCAATTTCAATTGAAGATTTAATCTTATATTCTAAGTTTTCTTAAAGTATAATCCAGATTAAAGACATTTTTCCTTTAAAACATTTAACTATAATTAGATTAAGAATTATTTTTAAAATTTTCTATGTAGTTTCTGGGTAATTATCTAAGTAATAAGAGAATGTACTGTACAAGAAGATTTACTGCACGACTTCAGCAATAATGATTCAGCATTTGGTAAATATTGTATGGCAGAAATAAAATGAGAAGAAGAAAAGAAATGCGATCGAAATGTAGAGTAGAGGCACAAATATTTATCGAGATGAGGGGAAAATAGCTTCTCTTATGATAAATATGGGAATCACACATTTTCTTATCTACAAAAATATTCCGTACATGACCACTAAACAAAATTGAGTTTGTGATTTTTCGCATGAGTGAAGATCTAACACAATCGAAGTCGACAGAAACTGAATGTCTTTATTTTTGTTCTGTTTTATGAGATAAAAAGTAGGATTTATACTAATTTAAAAAACAAGAAAAGAGAGAAGAATTTATTTGCATTGATAAGACGTGACAATTTTAATATCTATTTTTATTATTAAAAATTTTATTATCTAAAAATTTTTTATTCCGATATTACAAAAGACATTATTTTAATTAGAAATCGCCTTCTGGTTTAGCCTGCATGAGTTATGATTATTATAAGTGATGTTAAGCCTGTAATTGTTGTACTAATTAACAATGAGATTATGTTGTTACGCATATATTATAGGAATTGTTTAGATAATTACAAATGGCAAAGTTATAATTCAATCAAGTTGTTTTCAAGATTTAAAGCTTTATACTATCAAATTCTTAATATTAAATTCAATTTTTATTTAATACTTTTTTTTATGTTTCAGTTATTAGAACTTCTCGAATGCCAGGAATGCATTTGTTTACAGAGTCTGCCCTGTTAGTTTTAAAATTCAGTAAAGACACGTTTTATTATAATTTTTATTTGATTGTAATATATTTTTCGTGCTTATTTTATGGGAGGATAATTTTATTTATTCACTTTCGAAAACTAGGAAGTAACTTCTTCACAGGATATGTTTTTCGTATCAAATAACAATATCCGTTTTCTTATATATCAGTGTGTGTATAAGAAACAGGATATTGTTATTTAACACATGTTGGTCATATCTCTGTATAAATAAATAAATATATATATATATACACACACAGATATACGGCAAATATATGTTAAGTACATAGGAGAAACAGCTTGTTTAAATTGTACTTTTTTCTAGAGGCATTTTAAAGAATAGAAAAATATCTTTGTAGTTGCTATGAATTTTTCGGGTCATTGCATTAACATCAATCCACAACAAATTCGCAACATTCGAAAGTCTTAACTTCAGTTCAATTGAAAATAATAATAAAAATAAATTTTTTAAAAGAAATTCACAAACATTTATTTTAGTTTATTCCTTACAAACAGTGAAAATCTGAAGATAAAATTGTTTACATTTAAAATTAACATATCGACGTATTGTACATTTTCAAATTCATTTCTTAATTATTAAAGTAAAGATATAAACATTTATTTTTAAGTTAATATCATATCGATATTTTCATAATAATTTTATTAAAGTTTTGAAGTGAATATTAATTTGGCAAAACGTGAAATTTTATTAAATCCTTATAAGAGCATATTTTTAAAACAAAATTTTTTTGTAAAATTTAAATATAAACACATCGAAATATAAAAGTTTTATTTAACAACAGTTCATTTAATAAAAAAAATTATATTTGACTAATTCCTTTTTTTGTGTATTTTTCCCTCTAAAACAAATTGAGAAATTAAAACTTTTTCATGTTTGAACTTATTATGTGATATTATTATTAAATTTTTTAAATAGTCAATGAGGCAAAGGAGAGATCCAGAATTACCGCTCTGAGGGCCCGGAATTAAATCCGAATGGGCAAAAACCTTTAAGAATTTTTATGGGTGGTCTGTCCCAGATACATTGTCTCATTCCTTACTCACTGTGGTCCTGTCGAACTTGCGATGATAGAAAAATAGATCTTCTGTATCGTATGGCGGAGTCAATAATACGTGGTAATAAAATTAGGCGTTAAAATTGCCTGAGAGTATTTTTCATCCTTTATCATTTAAAGTAATTGGATCTGTTTTGTCTCTAAATACACTATTTTTTCTATACTTAATCCGTTTCCTACATTAGTTCATAGATTATTTTTAAAAATAATCTATGAACTAATTGAAAAGTAATTTCTTATTATCACTTATTTACTGTAAATCCATTATCAAGAATTTTTATTCGTCGCTAATTTTAAAAATTCGAAAAATTATTCTTTTTGTTTTATCCAATTCTAAAGTAAACAATAAGTCGTGGTTATTAATTTAATCAATTTAAATCAGATTCTCCCCATTTTCAATAAACGTCTAATTTAATTGATAATCTGAAAAGAGAACGAAACTTTAATTCAAAAGTTGTAACAAGATTGGTTAATAATTCTTTGTTGTTTCATTTATCGTAATGTTTGTCTGTTCATTAAATGTAAATTTTACAGATATACATCATCAATAATTAAAGAGAAACAAAAACTGAATTACCATAATTAATTCTATAAATGCAACAACAAAGAATTATCAGTTGTAATATCTAAATATTTTATTTATATATTTGTGTCAGAAATTTATATATTTTATATCAGAAAATAAATACATATGTGCTTGTTTTATATATATATATATTAAAAATTAGTTTAAGAAACTTTGTCCATATCTTATTTAAAATCATGAATTTTGAGTCTACAATCATAAAAATGTTGTTACAATAATCTGAAACTGAATGATCAATGTGAAAATGCATAACAACTGGCGAAGAGTATCCTTATCTCGAAACCCGAATTAAACTTATTTCCGAAAATACACGAGATCAAAATTTCCGAAATGAACAAGATAAGAATCTAATTTCTCTTTATGGTTGTTGTAACTACTATCTTAGTCCATTTCGTGCTTAAATGGAATGGCTTGTAAAGTCACTTTTATTTAGATCTTAGACTTCGATCTGGATGTAACAAAATTTAAATTTTGCTGTAATTCTACTGTTTGATAAAATTTATTTTAACAAGAATGGACGAAAATAATGAAAGCATATTTCTTAAATGCAGTAAATGTGTTTAAAAAATCTTTTAAAAAATCAAATATTTTAGAATTTCTTTTAAATTCTTTGTCAGAAAGATTAACTATAAATATTGACTATAAATATTGTAAGTAACTATAAATATTGTTTAAAAAAGTGACTTTCATTGGGCAAGTGTGACCAATCTGGTTTTTCCACTTTTATCATAAATTACAATAAAAGTAATGTAATAATTTTTTATTACAAAGGTCATAGAGAATAATTAGATTTCCCAATGCGGAAATATACCTAAGTGTATTATGAGACAGGAATGTACTTAAAACTATTTATGTGTTTATTTTCCCTGATCATACAATTTTGGATTATTATACCAATTTTAATTTAATTGACGTTTGTATTTACTTGACTTCAAAGAAAACTTGCATATATAATTTAAAATAAAGATTCATTAAATATATAATCTTAATTACTTTAAAAATTATATTAAATAATTAAGTTTCGTAATTAAAAATCTCTTTTATATGGTTTTGAATATCGGTTTCATCAAAAAGAAATGAGTTTAAATAGAAAGGATAATTAAGAGCATAAGAAGTGAATGTCAAATTTTATGTATAAACCTCACGTATACTTAATTTTTCGAAATAAAATAATATTTAATTAAATAAATGCATGCAATCTTATTTTAAGGTGAAGTAGCTTTTACCTCAGAATTTAGGAAATATGTATATATATTATTTAAAGGATATATTAACAGAATGCTATTTTTAGAGAAACACTCCCGTGTTTTCTGAAGATGAAATGTTAAATTCCGTGAACCTTCAGGCTAAATTTAGTTGATATTTTAAAGCTAAACTGGCTGACTGTGTATTTTATTTAATTAGAGGGGTCGATAAAATTTTTTTCTTAATATTTAACTAATATTTTTATTTAATCGTACTGCTGTACAGAACCATGTCCTCTGGCAGCGATTAGAATAATTTGACATAGATAAATGGAAATATGGAAAACAAGTTTGATTATAATGAAGTAAGGAAAGAAACCATCAACAAAGGTTATCAGATGATTCTGAGTAGAAATTTAGTAGATTATACAGATAAAATTTGGTGATTTTGTTCAGGTTATCAGAAATAATAAGGTGTAAGATTTTAGGTTTAAAGGAATATTTTGGATTATGATCTGGGTTTTAGCGCAAGTACAGTACACGTGTTTTAAATAATATTAATGTATTTTGATATATATGAACGCTGTGAGAATTTAGTCTTATTTGTATGATGAGTTGTTTAAATTTTCAGTACATATTTAACTAATATTGTAACAAGAAAGTATTGACAAGAAATGTAAGAAACTGTGTAAAATTTACAGGTCTTGCTTGTCATTTTATCCTGAATAGATCAGTTTCGAAAGTTTTTACAGTGGCTGGATAAATTGTTTAACTTAATGTTAAAAGAGTCGTCAAATAAAGTTGGTAAGTTGAAGTACTGCACATTTTCTTTATTCGAGCAGAGTAAAATTTTAAGTATCATAGGCAGGTTCTTTATTGTTTACCATCGTTTGGAGGATGTATTAATACTCCTTTTCTCTCTCTTTTTTTTTTTTTTTTTTTTTTTTTGATGCTAAGCACTTTTTGATACATTCCCCCTTTTTCTGCATCTAAATAGGGTATTTCGTGTATTTGACTATTTATATTTATAAATCTGTTATTAATAAAATTAATATTTTTTTGATATTTTGATATTTAAATAATACGCTGAGTGACTGACCATGGAGAAAATAGAACGACTGTTAATTAAACTTTTTAACATCGATGAAGGCAGTATAAATCTGGAATTGTATAAATGTACTAAAATAGATGAGATAAATAAGCGATTTTCCGAGATTCTACCGTTACCTGTAGAGAATTGAAAAGGAGAAATAATATTGTTAGGCGAAAGTAATTTTTAAATTTGTAAGCTAAAATGCTGGTGGATAATTTTCTGAAATTAGAAAGGAGAACAATTGACTTGTAGCCTAATTATTAATACTTTTTGCGAAACCTTTTTTATAAATGAGTTTGATTTATATTTATTTATTTATTTCAAGACGAAAAATATCAGTATTTTGTGACAAAATGTTATTAAAGAGGTTTAATAAAAAGATCTGTGTAGTTTGTAGGAAATTAAAAATATAGTCGTTAGGAATTTTGTCTAATCTCGACGATTATTATAGTGTTATAGTGACTTTGAATATTCTATTTTAGACATTTCTAGAGAGCTGGACAACCGTAGAAATTTTCAATGGAATAGAGGTTAAAAAACTATCTGCCTTACCTTACAGAATTTCAAAGAATATGTAGCATTTTCCAAGTTTTAGCTTAGTTTTGTTACTATATTTAGGTTTAAATTAGAGTTGAGAAGATTATTCCAGTCAAGTAAGACAATTTCAATTACGCACAATAATTAGCAATTAGAAATTTTTATGAACCATGCAATTAAAAACTACATTCTTTGTTTTTTAGTATATTACAGTGATGAATTTCTACAAAGGTCATAATTTATTGCATAAATTGTGAAACGAAGTCTATCATAATGCATGCAATTGAAAAAATGTGGAGCTGTTGGAATTTTAGTCTCACATTTTTTTTAATTGTATGTTAAACATTTGTGAACGTTTGCGTTTAAGCTTCAAACATGTAGTGCAAAAGGATTTCGATTTGTATTTATTTATCGTTTCTAAAACCTGATTCTGATCTCGGTGTCCTTTTGGGATTCCCGGTCCTTTAAAAAAGGATTTGATGACTGCACTATTTGATTATTTGTTAAATCGAAAGTGAGATTACAGTCTTTTACTGTTAATATGTCATTTTTAGTGACGCTGTTTTGCTGGGTTTTTTCTTTTTTACTTGCGTCGAATAAGAAAGGAAGAAGTTTCTTTCTTCTCATCCTTTAATCTTAATAAATGTCATTAAACAGTTCCTTTTGGTTAATGTAACCTTTTATAATTCTGTTTTTACTGAGGAAAAAATATATTTTACAAAAAAATATTTATTGTGACATCGTACAATGCCGGGATGCAATTTTTATTATTTTTAATTTATTTAATTTAAAGTGAGGGGGCGCTGCTTGCTGCAAAGAGTGGTGGTGAACTTTTTTGTGAGCTTACTTGGAATTTTAAAATTATGGAAAATATCGAATTTTGGATAATGGTGTTTGAGTTGCTGTTAATAATAAGTGGCATTGAACTAAATCCTGGTCCGGTTGATCGTACTCCGCCGCATTCACAGATCCAATCACCGATATCTACTGTGAAGCGACGTCGTTCTCCGAGCGAACCTTCCTTGAAGTCGGCGAAACTGGAGGATTTTTTCTCTTCAAAGACAGATTCAAGTAAGTCCATTCCTAGGGAGATTATTTCATATTTGGACGACCGGTTTGATAAGCTTTTTTCGACTCTAAATGAAGTTGTTACGAAGATTGACTGGTTGGTTAATTTGCATAATGAACACGACCAACGATTAACTCAGTTGGAGGTTAAATTAGAAGAAATTTTTAAAATTAAAGATGATATGCAGCGAAAAAACAGTTTGATTTTGCATTCTATAGACAAGGTGTCGAATGACATGAGAAAGAAAAATATTTTGATAAAGGGTTTAACAGACGACAATTCCGATTTGAATAGGAAAGTGCAAAACCTGTTTTCTAAACTGATAGGCGAATCAAGGTCAATTTCAACAGTTAAGATAGTGAAATTTAACCGATCAGATACTGTATTGGTGAAATTGCAATCATTTACAGACAAGAAATTAATTTTCGGTAACGTTAGAAAGATAAAGGCACATGATGCATTGAAGAATATACAAATATTTGATGATTTATGTTGGCGTTCAAGATTGAGACGGAAGAAGCTTCTACCTTTTCTACACGATTATAAGCTGCAAGGTAGGAGAGTTCGACTGTTGGCTGATGTTTTGCAGGTTGGCGATGAGAGATATACTTACGACCTAGATAAAGGAGAATTATTGAAACTTGATTTTTTAGTGGAAAATCGAATGGCAAATTCTCAAAATCTTCATTCTCCGATCCGAGCAAGTGTACAGTTGGATTGAAAGTTTCAACATGGAATTCTCAGGGTACCCTCCTGACTAATCTAAGTAATAGTGGTTTTGTTAAACATATTTCTGAAACTGATATTTTGGGATTAACCGAGACTTGGTCTACAGCCCCACTGTGTTCGAGATTTAAAAGCCTTAACTGTAGATTAAAAGTTTTTGAGGTAATGGCTACTAAAAGTTTAGGAAGAGGTAGACCTTCCGGCGGGTTGCTTCTAGGTGTAAATGAAGATTTGGGGGAAGTAAATTTGCTGCTGTCATGGCAACATATAATGGTTGTTAGAGTGAAATTTAACCGGAAGAAAAATACAGGGCTACGAGAAATGATGGTTATATTGGTATATCTTCATATTCCTATCTTTGAAACTTTAATTGCAAAATTGGAGGATTTGATTTCTGATTATACTCCAGATTATGATCTTCTGCTGATGGGTGATTTTAATGCACGAATTGGCTTGAGTATGGACACTATTTATCATGGGGATGCGATTTCAAACATCCGACTATCAAATGATAAAATTTGTAATAAAAGAGGAAACTTACTTATTGAACTAGTGAAAACTTATAATTTATACATAATAAATGGTCGATATCCTTCTGAATTACCAGCAGACTTTACTTACATTTCCAAACTGGGTGCTTCAGTAATTGATTTAGTGATCCTGAGTGAGAGTCTGGTAGAGAAATTGAATAAATTTTTTATCTCTGAAGATTATATGTCTGACCATCATTTGGTCATTTCTGAAATCTTGATAGACACTGACGAGGATAGAAAATCTAACTTGATTGACAAGAAAAAAGGATTAATCTGGAAAGAAGACAAAGCCAGTTTATATTCTGAAACAGTTTCGGCCAGATATGTAGGTATTGTCTTAAGTGATGGAATAGAGGACAGTTATTCTGCTATTCTGGATTTGATCAAGTCATCAGCTGAACAATGTAGAATGATAACATACCTGGGAATGACAAAACTACCGTCTTTGGGTTGGTTTCACAGAGACTGTAGAACAGCGAAGAAAATGAAGAACAAGACGCTGAGGAGGTTTCGAGTGTCCCGTAGTAATGAAGATCTAATAAAATACTGTGATTCTAGAGCAATCTTTCGTTCTTTATGTAAGACTAAAAAGAAGAACTTTTGGTCAAATATTAGTAGACGGTTGCAGTCTGCGCGATCTTCTGTACAGTTTTGGTCCATTGTTAATGGATTTAACAGGAGAAAGAAATCCGATAATCAAATTCCTCTTCATGACTGGGAACGTTTTTTAGACTGTAACTTTTGCCACCCAAGTTCTGATTCAATTCTTGATTTTGATCATGATAATTTTTCTCCTATTCTAGATGATCCAATTTCACTCTCTGAGTTAAAAACTTCAATTCGCAAACTAAAAAGAAAATCAGCTCCTGGCATGGATGGTATAAAAAATGAATTTATTATGCACCTACCTGATGAAATATGTTTAGAATTACTTAAACTTTTTAACAAGATTAAGGAAACATCAAAATTTCCCGAGCATTGGAAAAATGTGTTATTGCAAATGATTTACAAGAAAGGAGACAAACTAAATCCTCAAAACTATCGTCCAATAGCGTTGTTAAATACCTTTAGAAAGTTGTTTACCGGAATTTTGGCAGATCGGTTGAATCAATGGATAATAGAATTTAATGTTATCTCCCAGTTTCAAGGAGCATTTGTTAGAGGAAGAGGGACCATGTATAACGTCTTTATACTTAATGGTTTAATACAGTATGTTTTGTCAAGAAAAAGACGTAAAATCTATTCGATATTTGTGGATTTGGAAAAGGCTTTCGATAGAATCAATTTTAATATTTTATGGGAAAAGTTACATTTATCAGGAGTTTCAACTCCGTTCATTAAGCTACTAAAAAATTTATTTTGTAACACAAGATATCATGTGAGAGGCAATCTGGCAAATACTAAAGGAATCATTTCCGGTAGTGGGTTGCCTCAGGGGGAACCTTTAAGCCCCCTGTTGTTTATATTATTTATTAACGATTTACCACAACTGTTTCCTACCTCTGAAACTTCGGATTTTGCTCTTGGAGAATCTGTTGATCTGCATTGCTTAATGTACGCTGATGATGTAGTTCTGCTAGCAGATTCAAAAACGGGCTTGCAACGAAAACTTTCTCTGCTAGTTAATTATGCTAAAAGAAACGATCTTGCAGTTAACTTACAAAAAACGAAGGGAATGGTTTTTCGCAACGGAGGCAGACTACTTAAATCTGATAAGATATTTGTGAATAATACTGAAATTAGTTTTGTGCCATATTTTAAGTATCTGGGGATATATTTTTCTTCGTCAGGTGCGTATAATCATCATTTCGACTTAATAGCCAAAGACATACAGAATAAGACAGGCTATATGTTTACTCTACAAAAACGAATGAAGCTAAGTTCTATAAAAGGTATCTTTCAACTTTTTGACGCTTTTATTGGTTCTAAGTTGACTTATTTATTTCCGGTCTGGGGACTGGAGTTTCTGTCCAAACTAGAAAAAGTACAGATAAATATTTTAAGAGACTTTTTAAAATAGAACGTTCAGCTTCAAGCTCTGCAGTTCGTCTTGAATTGGGAAGACCTCCATTGGAATTGAAATTTGTCAAGGCTATCCTTCTGTTTTGGTCAAAAGTTATGGAGTTACCCTCATATGATTTGCGCCAAATTACTTATAATGTTTTGCTAACAGCAGTCAAACCTGATAAGAAAAGTTGGCCTGCTTCAGTTAAGAATATTTTTGATAGCTTGGGCTACTCCTTTTTGTTTTCAACACGATCAGCTTCATTGTTGAGAACTTACTTAAATGATATAATTCAAACTAAGTCAGACCAGCTGTGGAATCAGGATATATCGTCTATTTCAGCTAAACGAGCTAACTTGTTCGAAATGCGCCTAAGTTGGTGTACAAAAAACTACTTAAACTGTGAAACTAATTTTTCCACGAAAAGCCTTATTATGCAACTTAGACTTAATAGATTTCGGATTATGTTAAAGGGTTATCGGATAAATATATCAAGAGAGAAGTCTTGTAGTTATTGCGGTAGTAAAGAGGAAGAGAACCTCTTAATACATTTGTTTGGATCTTGTCAAGTGATATATCAACTAAAGTGTTTTGTACTAGGAGAAGATTTCAAGTATAATCATTTGAAAAATGACGACATGTCAAGATTTACTTTATTTAAGATTTTCTCCTTCTTCTCTAAATCTTTACAATTTTTGTGATAATTTACTTTTTTATGTATATTTAATAACATTATGTAACTAATTTGTTCCTTCATTGTAAGAATTAATTTAAATCAATAAATCAATTTAAAGTATATGTTCGCCACTTGAAATTAGTAGTAGCTTGCCCCGTACATAATACTTTTCCTATTGGCAATAGAGTCGTGCCAGTCATCTGTAAAAAGTTTGAATTGAAAAAACGTGACTTCTGGTTTGCATCGGAAGTTCACATACATTAATCGGGGTATCCTGCCCCTAATCTTTCCATATCCCGTCTCATCTATCATCTTTCTAATTCTGTTCTCGAGATTAAGGCAGGACAGACAACACACATACAGACAGATGGCAGTGGGAATTTATAAGCCTACAATTTTTTCAAATTGCAGCCCAATAAGATGAGTGGTATTGCTTGTTTATGTGATATCGATATCTTAAAATTTAACGTCTAGAGTAATTTGTCTCAACAGATTAAATATTTCATTGGGAAAATCTTCAGAATTAAGATGAATGTCTCTTATTATGAGATTACTTTCTTTTATTTCATTCCTTATTCTGTCCATATTAAAAGTAACTGGTGTTGGTTCATAAGGGACTGGTTTAAAATTGTTTGGCTCTCTAATTTCGATTCTATTTTGTTTAGAATTAATATTTCGTTCTATTTCATTTAATTTATGCTTTTCATCTACAACAAAGAATTTCGATAACAGATATTTTGCATGCATCAGAAATTAAAAATTGAAATTTTGATACTAGACTCGCGTTTTCGCTCTACGTTGAAAGAGTTATTGGCTAGTTTCCTGGTAGGATTTTTGAAGGGTAAAGAGATCATTTATCTTAATTATTTTACCATTATTATAGTTTTGCTTTGTTGAATCTACTTCTGTGGCATTAGCTAAAGTTGTTTTTTTCTTCTTACTCAGAACATTCGTGGGTTAATACATTTTATTATTAATCTCAATCATATTACTTGTGTAAAATATAATTGTCTAGATAAGTGATGCGTAAGTAATTAAGCTTAGGATTCTTCCATAAACCACGTGTTCTACTTTAGTTAAAGTTTAAACCTCTTCTCTCCATTTCCTGTCAAATTTAGCTTTAGCCCTATTCTCAAAAAAAAAAAAAAAAAGTTAAAATTTTAAGACCCTTTTCGGAAAAATTACATTATGCTATCGAAAACAAAAATACGATGAGGGAAGTTTAGTAATACAAGTTACACTGAAAATATACTTTTAATGCTCATAAGTTACACTTTTTCCACAATCGCCCTTAATTTTCTCCAAATGTTCTGGAAAGACTCAATCCAGTACTGTGTATTTAATCCTTCCCCTCCCACTTTTCCCAATTTATACATGTTTTAATGACCTTGTGTATAATTAATTTATATTAAAATAAATTTTTATGATCTGCGTTTATTTGACGTTATCATGATAGAGCTACTTCCAACCATGACTGCCACGAAAGAACTTTACTGAGAACAGCTAAATTATTTAAAAACCAAGATCAAAAGAACTACAAGCAAACATTGACAAAGTCCGATACCGCCATGACAGCGTGCCAGCACTACAGCAAACCTTAGGGAAGCTGTCCAGTCTGGGCTGGAAGATTTTGTCTCACCCATCATATCCATCAGCCCAAATTTGGCGTCAACTGACTACTGTCTATTTCGTGCCCTGCAGAACCGTATTGTCAATATACAGTTCAATGACAATATCCGTCACTTGAGACTTCCTTCAAAGAAAAACCCTAGTCATTTTATGCTCGTGGAAATAAAAATTTGCAGCAAAGATGACGAGGTGTGTTTGATTCTTTCTCGGTAATTTAACAAATGTTCAAAGACATATTCATTTTCATTTTGTTTAGTAGTTAATGAAAAAATAGCCTAAAAGACGATAGTGGCACTTCACCAAGGCAGAGAAATGCAAATTTGAAAAGGAAATTCTTAAAAAAACAACAATAAAACTGTGTTGCAAAAATAAGCGAAAAAAAATTGCATAGAAAAATATATTTAAACTATAAACCAAATCGAAAAAATAAACTAAGTACAAAAATAAAAGACGATATCTGATTTTAAAAAGTAGCAATGCGGATGATCAAAACCAAGAAAATGTGTGGGTGAACAACACGGATGCATGGAAGGGAATATTCGTCTCCTTTGATTAGACAGATTTTACCGACAACAATTGGAAAACCGCGAATAACAAACATTCGTCACGAGTTAACCATCCTCGCTACTCGACATTCGACGAATAGAGAATGTGTGGACTCGCCCTAACATTTTTGGTGTTTTTATTTTACTCACAAGCATCATTCATTTTTTGTTTCATATCTTCAAACATGATCAGTTGTTAAAAAACTTGGTCCTTTAAGAAACCTCATAAGATTAGCATTGTTATTAGACTGTTATCTTTAAAAACATTCGAATATGCTCATAACTTTTGAATTTATTTATTTATTTTTAAAAAAAACGTTTTTAGTAAACTTTATTTTAATTTAAAAAATCCAAAAATATAAAAAACTGGTAGTTCGGTTTGAGATTTCGAAGTTGTTCTCTGCTCCACCTGAAAGAAGGATAGACCAAGTACGGCATCAACAAGCTCTTCGAAAATATTAAACTTTTATTCTTATCAATTTCTCCATTAAAAACATATTTTCTAATTTGTAACGTCTTACATAAAACATCCTGTATCAGTATATTAATGTTGATAAATGACTATATTTATATGCAATTACTTTTCAGTTTTTTGCTTTGATTGTAAAATAAATAAATATATAGAAACCCAGCGGAAGTTTAAAAAGTATCATTATTCCACAGAAAATTGTCCCTTTCCTATGATATTGTAATCGCTTACCATCGAAGGCCGGATGGCCGAGCAGGCAAGGTACCACTCTGGGAGATCCGGAATCGAAACCGGACGGGTCGAAAAAACCCCAGAAATCTTTCAGATGGTGGTCCGTCTAGATATATCGAGCACAACTCGATCGTCCTATTTTGGGCCTGGCCGAATCATAATGGGCTTGCTAAAAGAGGCCCTTTTTATTGCCTACAGGACAGAAAAAGTTTTAAAAAATAAAACATCGTCCTTATTTACGCTCTTACTAATAAAATATAATTGGATTCCAACATCAATTTCTTGATACATTACTTTTTCATCGATTAGCGCATTTTATCTAATACAATGAAATGCTTAGCTTTATGTTTTACAATTCAATAGGTTCATAATCCTGATGATTAATTTTTATTAGTTAACCAATAAACTGCCTTTTAATTGTAACATCTTTAAATCTTTCACAACACGAAACAAACAGGAATAATTAGTATTATTTCATTTATCATATTTTAAATATAAAACCAGGAAAATTTTTTAGAAGTGAACTTTAAGATTTAAAAATTATCTATTGTAAAAAACTGAATGTTTTACAAAGATAAGTAAAATGTACTTTTTTATATTCCTTTACTATCATGTAATAAAGAAATTCTCAATTTCTACATAATCGTCTTATCACAAACAAGTTAGGAATGTCACAATGTTTTAATGCTTCGAAATCCTTAATTAGGCAATATTTACGATTTCTGCATTTGCTTTAACAGAAAATAAATTGGTGTTTTTATTCTATTCAGTGCTTTTGTCCTATTCGTACTTTTTTGTCTTTGTATTCTTTAATTTTGAATTAAACAAAATTCATTATTGCAAAACTATTTATATATTAGGTGTATTGCCTCTGACTTTCTTCAGCATCCACTCCAATGTTTCGTATCGCTTCACAATCTTTCTAATGGTTCGGAAATTGGAAATATAGTTTTGATTGCCTGGCAAATTTCAACTGTAAACAATTTCGAACTTAAATTTGAAAATTTTAAATTTATTAATGTAATGATTATGAAAAAATCAGTTGATTAATAGTGATTTTAAAAATAATATACAGTACCCCGCGTTTTCCGTTTGATATTTCCAACAGAGTTTTGTGCGTTTTCATCATGTAAGTATATTTAGCCTATAGTTTTTATATATATTATTATCCCAAATATTAGTCGATATTTTTTCCTAGTATTTTTTAAATTTATTAATAAAATTTTTAGGATTTCATAAAAGTTGATAGCAGTCTGCAATAAAATTTTTCGTTAAAAATTCCTTAAGTTCATTAGTGAATAATTAGATTTAGTTTAAGAAGTTAAGTAAATAAAGGAGAAGTGCTATTATTAAATATTTAAAAAATAAATATAAAAGTAATATTGATAATTTTTTTATTATTTAAAAAGTAATCCCTCAGAAATTGTCGTTTTTTTTTTTTACTTAACCTATTTAGTTAACGATATCTTATGATAAATAGTGGTATATTAAAGAAAATGAATCTAAGTCCCTGATAGATCGTAGTTAAAAAACTCCCATAGTATAAAATATTAAATTTAATTGGATAAAAATTAGAGCAGAAAAATTCTAACAAAAATGCACATAGGTTAATAGAAAATGAAAAAACTCTTAAGTTTACTGACAATCGTTACAAGTTTCTATTAAGACAACATAAAAATACCTAATTAGAAATTAAAATATCATTAGAAAAATTAGTTTTGCGTACAAGAATAAAGCTTAAGTATATATAAAGCTGTTTAAAAAAATGTTTTGTAATTGTTATTATTATAGAATTTTATCTATCTATATTTTGACTATCGATTGCTTGTTATCGATTATGGCACAATATCATTTCATTTACATCGATTAAAAATATAATATCAAACATCACTAACGTTTTCTTGTCTGTTTGAAATGTAAAATAATTATATAATTAATAACAATATTAATTATATATTCAATATAATAAATAAATATAAATAATAATCGATGATAATAAACTTTATTAAAGTTATTAATTAATTAATAACTTATTAATTAATTAATTATTAAATATTAATGCTATTAAATAAATAACAAGTTATTAATTATTAAGTTAATAATAATTAATTTATAATAAATTAATTTTAAAAAAACAAAATGAAAAATAGGCATGTGGCATTAAAGTTAATCGTCGAACGGTGACGTTGTAAATACACAGTAGGTTCACGAAAAACTGTTCAGAATTTCACAAAACTCGTTCCTAAATTCGAGTTGAGCATAATGAAAATCTGGTTCGAGAGCATCTGTGGCACCTCAACGTGCTGCTTTTTTGCTCGAGTCACATAGCGGCGACCATGTACAGTACTTTACGAGGAAAAGAGAATAGGGGCTTCTTTTACAGAGAAAAATCCTCTTTACTTTGAGATTAATCCTCACCTTTTGTAACGATTTTTGTAACGAAATTTCTACAGAAGCACGCGACAGACAAATTACTTTTAAAGTCGATATCAAAATATCTCGGTAGGGTTTTTTCCATCGTGTATTGTGTATACGCGAATTTCTTTTCAAACTCTTTGCTTTCCAAACTTTGAAGCATGCCAACAACGATAAATCATCACTTTTCGTCTTCTTTATTCTCTCGGATAATTGTTTAATAAAAACTTTTTGGTGCAGTAAAACGAGAAAGCGCAGATTATCTGTACTGCAAAAGTAATACAAAACTGCCGATGAGAAAGCGACCATTTTTAAGCACTATCGATTCGCCGTTTAAGACCGCTCCTAATTACTTAGTGACGAAACGGCGCTTTCTAACCTCCGCTAATGCAGTGCTAAAAATAGAAATGTTCCGTATGTTCATTCGTATGTTAACGAATTCGCTTCATTCGTATGTTAACACATCCTAAGATAATTTACAGTACAGTCTCTTTACTTTTACACGTAGAATTATGGTTTTAAATACTACTGCGTGTAAATAAGTCCAGCAACGAGTTGCTTAACTTTTTCGACAACATTTCGTGGTGCCATATGCTATGATATTTTATTAAATAAAACTTTTTATATTTTTAATTATTATAAAATGCAAAAAGTTTAATTTTGAGGGTAGGGATGGGTTTTATAGAAATTTGTAATTGCTAATAACAAGGAAAGTCGTCATTAAGTCCGACTCAACTCGAGAACCGGACACAAGTAAAAATTACTTTACACTAGGGTAATGCTTTACTTTTTAATTACAGTAGAGACTGGCAAATCGGAACCCCCGGTAATCGGAATCGCCGGTAATCGACACGATTTTCAGTCGGACTGTGTCGTGCTGAATCGAACGTTTTTGATACTAGATTTACTTCTAAAGTATAATTTTCATGTTTTTATATTTTTCAATATATTTATTTTGTTTGTACAAAATGCAGAAATAATTTTTAACGATACGATAGCCTCAATTATTATTATAAAAATTTTCGTTAGGCTTAAAATCGACAAAAATTCAACACGAAGCGACACGCAACGGAAAAAAAATTTGAACATCGGACAGGTTAATATATTTTTTCGTACATAATTCGTAATCGGAACAAATCCCTAATCTGAACAACCCCAGTCCCCAATTGATTCCGATTTTCGGTTCACTACTGTACTTTATTTTTACATTACGTTATACGTTTTTTCGCAAATGCAATTTTTTTAATTACAGTATTTCGAGTAGCAGCCGTAAAACATGAAACCAGAAATTGTCTAAGCCAAAATTAAAAATAATATACAAGTTGACATTCAAAAATCCGGCCATCGATAATCCGGTTCCTTCAGATTTCCGGCGTGGATTTCAGAGCACATTTTCAAATTTACCGTGTTGGCGCGCCACTGTTTCCTGGAGGTGCCTAACTAAAATTCTGTAGAATAGTTTTGTTTAGTTGATGAACATTAAAATTTTATTTGTTTTCATTTAATGATTAATTTTCTTAAAGGATTACAGAGGTAGTCATTTTCTGTTAGATATATACAGCATATATAACCATAAAAAATCCGACACTCCTCAAGTTTGGAGGTTGCCGGATTTTTGTATGTCAATCTGTAATGATTATATCATAATCATTATTACTTTCCCGGCTGTTATATATAACAGAGGAAAAATATGGCAATCGGTCAAAAAATGACCCCTCAGATTTTTACATTTTTGGAGTCAGGACCTTGAAACGTCGACAAATGCAAAGGAATTCGGTTTTTTTTTTTTTTGTATGTATGTATGTTAGTGTGTGTGGGGTGCACGATTTTGTTCACCTTCTTTGAATCTTACTAGCTCCCGTGCTTTTTGTCGAAAATTTCTGAAATTTTGCAAAGAAGTTTGTTTATTGGGGGATTGATGCTATTAAATTTTGATGACTAAAGGTCTAGGGAGTGGAGAGGTAAAGAGGGTCGTGTGTATCTCCAGTAAGGCCAGACTTAATGACGATTTTACTCGTTATTAGCGTTTACAACTTTTTCTAAAACCCATCCGTACCCTCAAAATGAAGCTTTTGCCGTTTTATAATAGTTAAAAACATAAAAAGTTTTTAAATAAAATATAATAACAGGTAACGCCACCAAATGTTTGCCGAGAAAGTTAAGCAACTCCCAGCAACATTTGGTGAGAGTTGCTGGGAGTTGCTTAACAGAGCAACTCCCAGCAACTCTCAACGCATCGTTCATGGGAAACGATGCGTTGCTATAAACTAGAGTATTCTCGTACATGTAATATACAATTATCGGAACTATTTAATTAACTGAAATAACTCATATTAACCCAATTAATTTCAATAATGTTTTATTTAATTCCGTGCATTCGAAACATCCTTCCTATATGGCCATATTAGATACTCGGCAGAATCCATGGCGGCGCAACGTAAAGGAATGTACAGTACAGTACTGTCTCTAATCTTTATTTACTTTATCATTTAACCAGAATTAGAACCATGTTTCAAATGACAACGTCTAAGGTTATCATACGGTTTTATTCAAAAGCTGCATCAATCTTAAAATTATTATGTATACATGGTTATTATTTTGAAATAAAAAAGTACTAAAAATGTATTTTAAATATTTAAACAAGTACTATCACAATTTATTACAACCAGGCTTTGCTGAACAAATCAATAAAAATTATTATGAAAATTTTATGTGAAATTTAAAAATCAGCTTACTGTTTCATTAATATTACTTAATATTTTTTAAATGAGATAACAATGTACAGTATATTTTAATAACTTATAATAAACTTATTTTATATAGGCTATTATCATGTGATTTGGAAAATTGATTACTGTATCTATTAATATTTCATAATTTCAAGTTTTTCCCTAATATTTATATATTAATTCTAAAGTATATATTTAAATTTTTAGAAATAATTATTTTGCTGGTGGCTTCATATTATTGAGTATAAATTATCTTAAACATTTTTCTGTGCATGTATACAGTCACAACAATTCAATTTGAGAAATACTGTAGCATAAAATTACTATTATTTTTACTATTTATAAAGTCTTCCTAATGAGTAATTAGGGTAAGAATCAGTAATTTGATGATACTAATAATGTGGTGATGTTTTCACAAAGAATATCAGATTACTATTAGAAATAGTAAGTTAGGATTTGAATCACAACTGGCGAGAAAAGTCTATGTTAAATGTTTGGCCTTTATTGAGACATGAACGTACTGTACGTGTGATATGGATGCGAAAGTTTTCGTTTTAACGCTGCTGATTTTCGTGGGAAATCGAAAGATTAAGATTAATGATCCTGATTATTGTTCGCATGGAATCATGAGTAGTTTGAAGTCTTAAGTATCATCAAGTTATCTATACAAACTCTTGTGATTTATCACAGCATATAAAAAATCATTCATACGTGACAAACGTGCAGGCAAGATGTCTGACAGCAAGTAACGAAATGTGCAAATAAAGCAGAAACAAAAATGTTTTTCTAGAAAAGTAGTAAGTTACTTTGCCTGTCATCACATTGCCAACTGTTTACCTCTACCTGTTACCAAATTATCAGGTTCTGAATACCAAATGATTTGTGGTTTGTAGTATCAATATGAATTATGTTAATACAGTATATATCAAACATAAGAACGTGTCGTGAACAGGGCCGGATTTACATAAGGGCATTTGGGGCCTGTGCCCAGGGCCCCCACAAAACTAAAAAAAAATTATGTTTAAACATAATTTTTTTCTATTACCGCGACAGCCTAGTGTGGCCTAATCATGAGGGCAACAGGCAAAGAAAACCAAACCCGGAAAAAAACCTATGAAACATCGGAAAATTTCGGGAAAAAATTTCACATAGGTATTTTTCAGTTAAATTAAAATAATTAGTTTTACACAATAAAATATATGTATGTTTACAATAACCTTATTTTTAAATGAAATTTACAACTTCCTAGTTCAAATCTAATTGAAAGTACAGTATTTTGTGTAAATTTTCTAAATCATCAAATTTGCCTACTCTTAAAGGGGGGACCCCCACCGAATTTGTGCCCAGGGCCCCTTGATTGGTAAATCCGGCCCTGGTCGTGAATAGGACAAACATAAAATCTTTCAAGAGATAGTATCATTCTTTATCAATGTTAATAATAATTCAATATTTTAGTCAAGATGAAAATATAACATCGTAATTCTAAACGTCACTGTATATCTGCTGTTAAACTTTTTATACACGTCTCATTTGATTCTTGTGTACATCTTTAACTATATACCCAACTATCTATATAATTACAGTAGAGAGTCGAAAATCGGAATCAATTGGGGACTGGGGTTGTTCAGATTAGTGATTTGTTCCGATTACCGATTATGTACGAAAAAATACATTAACCTGTCCGATGTTCAAATTTTTCTCCGTTGCGTGTCTCTTCGTGTTGAATTTTCGTCGATTTTAAGCCTAACGAAAATTTTTATAATAATAATCGAGGCTATTGTATCGTTAAAAATTATTTCTGCATTTTGTACAAACAAAATAAATATATTGAAAAATATAAAAACATGAAAATTATACTTTAGAAGTAAATCTAGTATCAAAAACGTTCGATTCAGCACGACACAGTCCGACTGAAAATCGTTCCGATTACCGGCGATTCCGATTACCGGGGTTCCGATTAAGGACTCTCTACTGTATATTACTGAAAATTCACTAAAATCTAGAGTTAAAACAATAATCAAGATCTTGATATCATTCTGATGATCATAATCAAAAACACCAAACATTCTAGATGAAAGGAATGTAACTAGATATTTAGTAGAACAAATATTACATTTGGTAATTTGATTCTCCCAAGTAGTGGTATATTATTTTGCGGAATTTAGTTTTCTATTCTTTTAATATTAAAAATAATATAATATAATATATTTAATTTTATTTTTCGATGAAAAATTGCTTATACGCTACTTTAAAGTATAAACATAAAAAACTGTTATTCTATCCAAGTCGACTTCTTATTTTGCACAATACATTTAGACAAAGATAAAGATTTACACAAAATTCACAGCTGTGGTAGAAGTTTCTCTTGCTTTCTGGTGTATCAAGAATTTATTATCATTTTTCAGGTTAATGTTACCCTAGGTATACAAAATGGCGGCTCGTCTCTGACTCCAGCATACAGAAGCTAGGAAACAATGGGGACGCGCGTTTTCTAAACCTAACCTATTCTAATAATTTAGTTGCTAATAATTATGATAATTTATTAGAATAGGTTAGGTTTAGAAAACGTGCATCCCCACTGTTTCCTCGCTTCTGTATGCTGGAGTCAGAGACGAGCCGCCATTTTGTATACCTAGGGTAACATTAACCATTTTTCAGACATAAAACATTTTTTTTCTACATATTCAATTAATGTTTACTATCTGTCTTTGTTACTAGTTCTCATTACTGTTCTGAAATCCTTAACAAAAAGATTTCTTGAGTTGCACAAATTAAAAACTTGATCAAAAACCATTATTCAAAAAGTACCAGTGGCTTTAGATACATAAAATTCTGGCTATTATTATTTTGATATTTATCCAACTTGTCTATATAAAACCATTGAATTTTCCTTAGAAATTAATTAATACTTTAAAAATTTCAGAATTGTTATAGTTTAGAAACATAACATGAATTCAACATAAAAAAATTCTCTTTTGTAACTAGATGTAAAAACCGTGTTTGCATTTTTTGATGCAGTAGTTTTAGCTCCCAGACATTTAACCGTGTTTGTATTGCTCATCAAACCACCACAAGTTATTAAAACGTATCTCACTTCCATATTATGTAGTAGTTCTAATAAATACAATAATGATTTTGCCTTCTCTTGAAAACTGAGTTTATCAAAAATATTCTATTGGTATCTTCCATGAAACATTTATGCCAATTACCATTATGATAAAAAAAAATTCGTGTAGTTTCTGTTATCAAATCTGTAGATTGAACTTTTTTCCTCTTAATTATACAAAGCGAACAAAATTACTTTCCACAAATTTAAATAACCAACAAGTTTTTCATCTCATTCAATTCCTTTTTTATTGCCATTTTATCAAAAGTTACAACTGCATAAACACCATACCGTAGTTTAATTTTTGTACTCTTGCTATAATTACTAGAAATGTCACTTGTGTAAATCCAGGTTTTTCCATTAACAGTATTTATTAATTCATTTTCATCGAGTATTAGGATGAGGTAGACATAAATTTAATATATTACGTACATTCTAATAATTTAATTTGTGTTTCATTTTGCAAAATTGTAAAAGTATATCATTATTTTAATAAATATGCCAAAGTAAATCAACTTATGAATGTTATATTTCTTGCAAAACTAAGATTCAAAAAATAATTTGGTTTTCACATAACACTTGTCATTTTACAGAAATCTCCATCTAATAATTTTTTCTTGATATTTAAATAATGATTCAATTATATTTATATAACTAATCATTGTTTGGAAACTATAATCGAAAATATTCTTAAAAATAAAAATTGTCTATCTGTTAATGAATGATTTTTAGCTTTATTAAACTCAGCTATTCGATGTTTCAGAGATTATTCAATCGAATAACAACAAAAAGAATCCAAGCAACAGTCTATTGGGAATGAATAGCGAAATTACAATTAATCTCAGTAAATTGCTAATTAATTATAAAAATCTGTAATTGAAAAAGTAAACAGAATTTATAAATAAAAAAAGCATTTTTTACAATAAGAAATAAATATTAATTAATAATTTAAGATTGTCACAACCGTTTCTAAAATATGTTATATTGTAATTTTATAAATAATTTTATATAATAAACTGTCAAAATGAAACAAAATGACTGACTGAATGAACAATTAAAAATACAACTTATCATTTTAAATATATATTCTTTAAGAGCTCAGTTTTAATTGAAAAATATTGAAAAAAATTATAAATAGTTCCTGTGCAAAAATTGAAGCAATGAGATCAGAAAGAGGACTTGTCATAGATTTTTATTTTTGAGAAAAACACAATAAACCTTACCAGTTGTGTCACTGCTATTGGAAATAAAATTTTACTTCATTATTAGCAAAATTTTATTTAGTTTAGCTTATTTGTGAATAATTTGTTTGAATTTTAGGAAAACTGCCTTTAAAATGACAATGGAAACTATTGACAGTCTCCTTTTTTGATATTATTGGAAGTCATGTTTGAAATTAATTTAATAAATTAAAATTTCAAAAAATATATAGGATGAATACAATTTTACATCAGCAAAAACTCACCTTCCATCTCCCATCGTCACTAATCGTCAGATACAAACGAATTCTCCTCCAGTATACGGCTGACGTCGTACATGAATAGTCTTTGTCCGTGTGAAGAATTCCTACAATATCAGCGCAAAGGTTGGACATAACAATCTGACAAGTCTTTTCTTCAATTAAACTATTCATTCTCAGGGTCACTTTTACTGCGATCAGTTTTCATTTTATCATCAAACAATATAGAAATGTCAATATAGAAATGTTCTTTTACCGTATATACACAATGATCTTAATTCTTTTCTCTTTCTTTATCCTCGCCTTATTCTTTTCTCTTTCTTTATCCTCATTCAGAGTCATATAAACTGTTTTAGTTCTGCTAATTTTCATGCCCCTTTCTTCCAAAACTTTTCTCCAATCTTTCAGTTTCTTCTCAGCCTTGGTTTGGAAAGTTCTCACAGCACAATATCATCCGCAAACAGCATACTCCACGGAGTCTCACACTTTATGTCACACACCAACACGTCCATTATCAGGTCGAACAAATAAAGGCTAAGGGCCGATTCCTGATGTAAACTAACATTAACGAAGAACCCTTCTGTAGTACCCACACTACTCATAACTTGGGTCTCTGCTCCCTCGTACGAGCCTAATTTTTCTGGAACACTTTTTCCCTCAAACATCTCCATACCTCTTGCATTGGAAATCTATCATACGCGTTTTCTAGATCTGTGAACACCATGTGCAAATCTTCTGCATTTCCCTTTCCATCAGCTGTTTTAGAACAAAGATAGCATCAGTCGTAGTCATTTCTGGCAAAAAGCCAAACTGTTCCTCTCCAATCTCAGATTCCTGCCAAATCCTTCTTTCTACAGTTTCTTTCCAAATCTTCATAGTATAGGACAATAACTTTATACCTCTGTAATTTTCGTAATTCTGTACATCTCCTTTACCTTTAAAAATCGGCACAAGAATGCTCTTAACACTTTACTGTTTCTCACTTCTCTCAGATGTCTCCTGCGACAAAGAAAAAATCAATCTGGCTGGATCTACCTCCACTCATGTATGTAACCAGTTGGTTTGCTTTCTTCTCAAAGTAGATGTAAACTAGCGCAAGGTCAAAAGTCACAGCATGATCGACTAGTCTTTCTCTCTC
Organism: Centruroides vittatus; assembly: GCF_030686945.1. NCBI lineage: Eukaryota > Metazoa > Arthropoda > Arachnida > Scorpiones > Buthidae > Centruroides > Centruroides vittatus. Next base: position 759,771 of record NW_027122180.1, on the reverse strand, counting down.
TCCATTCATTTCGCCCACACTCCACCTCCAAGAACTCTTCTTTCCGCATTCTTCCTCTTTCCAACATGACTATTTAAATCGCCCCCACAGATTAATTTCTCGTTCATAGGAACACACATTATAACTTGGTCAAGATCTGTCCAGAAGTTTGTCTTTTCTTCTTCTCTACTATCTGGCTGAGTAGCATACACACACACAATCGTAATGAAAATTCCACCAACGTCTAACTTAACGCTCATAATTCTATCACACCATCGTTTAACCTCACAGACACTATCTTTTAGAACTTTATCAATTATGATACCAACTCCATTCCTTCCTCCCTTATTCGCCCACTCACAAATAGCTTGTACCCTTCACTAAGTTCTTTAGCTTTATTTCCTTTTCATCCTGTCTCTTGCAGGCACAAAATGTTCACTCTCCTCCTTTGCATAAGATCAACCAACTCTACTCTTCCCATTCAATGTTCCGATGTTTAAAGTACCTATTCTTATACTTGTCTTCTTCCTCTTCTCTTTCTGGAGTAACTTCTTTATCCGAACCCGTATTATATATATATATATATATATATAATATATATAATTTGTTCTAATAATCAAACCACAGCTGTTATCGAACTTATCGAATACAATGATCTTAACTTCATGTACCCCAAAATCATTGATAAGTCCTCTTTTGATCTCATTGCTTCAATTATTGAAGTGATTGAAGAGTAATTTAAACAATTTTATTATATAATTGCTTTTTAAACCAGAAGCAAACGAAAATTATAAATAACTTCGTGATCTATAGTTAACTTAATTTCATTTCCAATTCTTTTATCAGTTTGTTTATATAGAATACAAATGGATTTATTTCACTTTATTGTCTAAATAACTTGTGATATCTCTATTTCAAAGATAATTGAGATTACTGAAATCTGGATCACAATTCTATTTTCTAATTACATAAAACAAGTGAGTCATAAATTCTTTGGGATTCTTTCTCGAATATCCAATAAATAAATTCAAACGTGGATTAGTTCTACGAATTAATAAAAGGTAATAAAACTTTATTTTCTCGTTGAACTAATCAATTTTAATATTTCTGATAAATTTCCCTACTTGCATAATTAACTTACATTTCTTTAAACTTCTATTTTAACTATTTACTGTTTTTTCGGGATGAATCTGGCTAAATTTTGAGAAATTCGTTAAGAAGATTGATTTATTTTGAGAAGATAAATCTGGCTAAATATTAAACATCTTCAACAGATTCGATCAGATTTATCTTCTCAAGTAGCCTCACTGACATAATGAATGTTTTGAGTTATAAATTATAGTGAAAGATTGTAAATTATATTAGATTGGCAGAATATAAATTACAGTGTATTGAAGTATTGTGGCTTTATTATATTTGCTTACTTCATATATATTGTTCTACGTAGTTGTTCTTTTATTTTCTCACATAGAAATTTGTAATACAATAATTATTTATTTAAATTATGGCTAATAGTAAACTATGCAAAAATTATTTTAATAAAATTTGTTTGTTACCCCAAAAATACTTTAATGGCTGACATTTTTAACTTTATTCGGATAAATGTCAACTAAATATATTAACATCAGTATTGTCTTTACTTAAATGCAGCATCTTTCGCAAATACTATTTTTATAACTGATAAATAGCTTTTTAAAATCAATCCGAATTAATATTGTAATTAATTTTCATATATTTATAAAATATGTAGTAAGATAATTTATAGAAAGTGTCTCAATAAGTTCTTATTGACATGTTTATAAAATCGATAATAAATTTCACATATAATGATGTTTACGATGTTTTATAAGATGATAAATTTTTAGGTAACTTTAAGATAAAATAGATAAACCTAAATATTTTATACATATCTTTTATATTTGATTTGATCTCTCCATCTGTTTTATTGGTTGCATTATTTATTCAATAAGTTTTCAAAGTGATATGTTGCAAGAACGACATCGTCTCAAGAAATTACCAACAATGACAAGATCCGATGAAGGAACCGTACAAAATAAATCAACACGATATCTGTTATATAAGAAGTCTTTGTAATAAATTCTGTAGCTTTTTGATAATAGCAAAACTTGCAAAGTTATATGTATAAATTATTATTAATGATCGAATTTAATATAGTTATCAAATGCAGTTAAGAAGGTGTTCTGTTACTGTAATACGAAAAATACATAAAAAATGTGTTTTTAAGGGATATTCCTTAGTCAAATTATACTATATTTTAAAACAAATATTTTATTGAGCAATAAAAATGTTCACAGTTGATGAAAAAGTTCTACAGACAATGAAGATCTCATAACAGACTATTACACGTGGAATCGGAGTTTTATCCTCCGTGCAGTCGACTTTTATCGAAACTGCCCACACTACAGAAAAAATTATTTTCAGATTTTTGTAAGTTTGCTATTATGTAAATTAATGTGGGCAATTTTGACAGAAGTGAAAGGACTCAACTCCAATTCCAGCAGTAGCCTACAAGTAATAGTCTGTTGTGAGGTGTGCGCTTCATTGTCTGTGGAACTTTTTCATCAATTGTGGACATTTTTGTGATTCTTTGAAATATGTTTTAAAATTAAAATGAAATCGTTTACACAGAACTTTTTAAGATCTTTGTAATTTTACTAAAATTATACTATATTTTGTCAATTTTCACTTTATAACGTTATGTCAACAATATTAATTGTGATAATTAATACTAAATTTATTTAATTCGCTTCATATTAGATTGATTGTGATATTTTTTCTTAAGAAAGGATAAAATTCAATTTAAATAAAGAATTAATTATTTTTAATTCTTACATAAATACTAAAATAAAAGTAATTTAGTTTTACTTACAGTATCTAATAAATTATTTACTTATTTATTTATTTTATTGAAAATTATAAGCAACACCAAACTTCATAAAGTGATTTTCTTCTTTAATAACATAAAAAACAAACTACAATTTTTTTAAAAAATAATATAATAAATATTCAATTCATTGTAGTAAATCTCAAATTAAATTAATATGAAAGTTTAATAAATAAAGCTTAAATATTCTTTAAACATTTTTAGCGATTTCAGAACACATAATACTGCTAAACAACTGAAATTTTATTCTTTTGCACGAAACCTTTTCAAGATATGGAATTGTTCGATTTGATTATTTATCGATTTTTGAAAGTTATAGCAATATTTATTTCTGGAGTTTTGGATATTTTTCTCTTCGTATCTCAGAAAACTTTCTCAAAAGTTTTATTTTTTCTGAAATAAGAAAGAATCTATTGAGTAAAAATAATTATACCCGTATATTTTATTTACCTTGCTTTATTATAACGACAATTTTCGAGAAATAAATTCAATTGAATGTTCTTTATATCCAGCAATATAATTGCTTTGTCAACTCTACTTTTTCAGATGAATTTCTGAAAGTGAATCGAACAATTTTTAATATTTTTTTCTGAAACCGACCTTCTCTTAATAATAAAACCATTAAATCGATAATAGTCTATATAAAATACAGTAGATACGTTATATGGTTGATTGTGTACTTTAAAAAATGAATAAGAACTCATAATTTTTTCTTTTAAATTTTAAACTGTCTTGATGTAGTTTCAATCGAATTTCCTATTTAAAAGACTTGTTAATTCTATTATATAAAATTAAAAAATGAAATAATAATTCTTTGGATTAAAAAAATATATATATATATATATATTACAATATTTATAATTTCGTAATAATTTTAAATAAAATGAAGAATGTTTTACTGAAATTATTAATAATATTATATAAACTAATTATTAAAAATATATATTTTAAATTTTAAATTTAATTAGTTAAAAAATATATATATAAATTTGTAACGAAAATTAAATTTTCAACAGAAAATAAGATCTTTCTTTAAGAAATTTAAATATTTTTGAGCAAAATTTAAAAATTTTGCTCAAAGATATTTAAATTTCGAAGTTTTATTATAATAAAATAAATTTAAAAAATTATGGTTTAGCAATTTTATATCATTATTATTAATTAGCCTATAATAAATATGAAGACCGTAGACCCTCGTTTGAATATTCAGTTTCGAAGGTCTGTTTATTCATTTACTGAAACAAAAATTCAGTGCTGTTTTGTACAACTTAAAATAAACTTAAAAAGAGAAAAATTATTAATATCACTTTTCTAAAAATATGATAAATTTTTAATAAAAAAGTAATAACAAAGTTTGAAAATACCATGGATATTGCCACTGATAAAGGTTATTAAAAATTTTTATTAATAAAAATTCATGCTAAACATTAAACTAAAAAATTATATTCATATGATTTTACATGTGAAATATAATCTTGAGGATAATTACAGTAATTAGACAGTGATTAATTTTCTGTAAAAAATTAAGTAATATTAGGAAGTTTAATTAAAATAATGCTTTTATTAATAAGAATATCATTAATTTTAGTATTGCATTCATCTGTGAAATTTGCATGTTTATAGTAAAAGATATTTAATTTTGAATAAATTATTTATGATGATAAATTATATTATGCTACTAGAATAGCAAATTTAAATATATTCACGTCATACATGTTATTAATCACATTGCCCCCAAATATTTTAAATTTCGACATTAAAAAAATGGATTTAATTTTAATATGAATGCATTTATAGAAATATATCTTGCGTGTATTATTTAAAACTACAATGAAAGAGAATATTTTAAAATTATTTAACAAATATTAATAAAATTCATTTAAAGTAACCAATACTTGATTTTTTAAGATTGGTTTGCAGAATTAAAATGTCGAGTGAAATGAAATATTCCTAATAAAATATTTATTTCATTTTTAATTATTTATTATTATATATTTGAGTAATATTTTTTCTTCTTAAAGTAAACAATTTTCTTCCTAAAAATATTTACTTTGATAGAAAAAATGAGGGTTTCTTAGATAGCTATTTTAGGATCTTATTTCATTTAAGGATATTTTAAGGTGTTAGATTAATACCAAATTGAATTACTTTTTCGAGATTTTATATAAAAATATCATTAAAATGTTTCAAACAGCTTAAATTTTCGAATGAAGTTACAACTTTATTATTGTTTCTATCAGAATTTATCCATAATTTTTTAAAGAATAAAAAATACATACATACATATATATATATATTATATATATATATATATATATATACTCTTAATATTAATATGACATTCATAAATAGAAATTATTTGAAAATTTATTTAAATTTATTTATTTTTTATTTATTAAAATTTATTTAAATTTTTATCATAAAAATTACTTCAAAAACTATCATTAAGCATATTAATGATTATCGAAAGAAATTTAAGATGTTGGAATGGAGTTAAATTTGAAACTGTCATTTAATTAAATCTCAAAACTTTGATGAAAATTAAATATTAATAGAATACAAAATTAAATTATAGAAAAAAATTTGTTAATGGAAAAACATTGAAAGATTTAAAAATATATATAATGATTTTAGAAGAAAATGTCTTTCTAGTAAGAGTTCTTTTTTTTTTAGTTCGATTTTAAAATATCTCAATTAATATCCAATATTTTTATAATTGAATTGATTCAGAAATTGTAAAATGGTTTGAATTTTAATTCATCCACAGAAAGTAATTTTAATATAGCAGAGAAGTAAGATAAATTAGGTGTGACGAGAAATTTAGAGAATTGGAAGCTGTTTTTTAGAAATCTTCAATACAAAATAACAAACGTCACTAATCGATACGGTATGTTTTCATAGTAAGCAACATTTTTATATCTTAAATGATATTTTAGAGTAACGTTTAAACTGAGAACAGTGTTAAAATCAAATTCCAATCGTTCTATTTTATCAAATTTCTACGAAAAATTAAACAGAAGTCAAATTATAAATGTCAAACGTGTGCAATATATTAAATACAATCTGATATTTTACGTATATTTCCTATCCTGCTGGCTTGAATTCGAATTCTCGGAATCTGATATTATCAAAAACAATTTAAAAAGAGTAAAAACCATAACTTATATTTGAATATTTGATTTAATACGTTTAACCTTTAGATGTCTCCATTAATAAGTTTATAGACAATATGCGTGACGAGTAGAATAAGCGGATGATGGAGGATGAAAGATTCTACGTCTTGCGATTGTGTTTACCAGCTCGTTTATATTTTTAGTAAATTTATTATAAAATTGCGAAATATTGCCATTGTAGGAGTGGTTATAAAATTATGATTAAAAATTAGAAAGTACTTAAACTTTTGAACCTAATAATTCATTCAATAAAATGGAATAGTTTGAATAAATTCTTGAAAATAAAATACTCAGAAAACGAATGCAATGTGTAATAAATTTAATACAAATCTTTATAGTCATAAAATATTATTTCTTTAAGTTAATAGAGTCCTTTATTATATAATCAGATTTTTCATATAATTTTTACATGCTAATGCTATTAGTCTACGAACTTAAGTCGAGCCTTTCATGTCTAGATTTTGTCAAATTTTGAATATATATATATTTTTTGTTTAAATTACCATTTTAATCCAGAAAACGCAATATCTATTTCTTACTTCCCTGTCCTTTTTTGCGTTATACTTTCTTCGTATCAAGTAGTGTTGTTTTCATGAAAATATAATGCCGTAATATAAATTTATTCGCATTTTTATGGAATATCGAACACAATTGAAGTGGTTTCGAAATATCCTTTTTATCTGTCACTAATTTAATGTATTCAACATACAAAAAGCATGACAGAGAAAACGATTTCGGCGTGAAAAACTGATTATTTTCATGTGATGACACGTTTTGACTTTCATAAGGATCCATAGACGAAATCGGAAGTTATATTAAGATCTTTGGCTAGCATTTAGTCTGTGACTTTGTTTTTTTGCTAAAACGAGTTTCCATAATACATATTATGGAAAAAAGTTTATGGCGGCACATTTTGAATTTCAATTTTATGGTTTGCAATCAAATACTGAGCCCATAAAATTAGATTACAATTTTATGGGCTATAAAATATATTATTCAAAGTATATATATGCTATATAAGAATATAATATATGTATTATATAATCATATTATGTATAGTATATAGAACATATTATATAAAGCTATTAAGATATCCATAATGGTTTCAAGTTATGATGAAATGAGTAATATATATAATCAGTCTGCCATCTGTCGGACCGAAAAGTTATTAAGCATAATTTGAAATGAATATAATGTCACATAAAATATTTTCTTGAAAGTATTATTGAATTCTGATATAAATATGAAACACGTTTTTTATATTCTCCAGAGGAAAAGAAATCGAAATTTAATATTTGGCGTAGAATGTCCTTTTATTCGATTGTTAGTAATACTTTTACTCGAAAAGGGAAAAGTTTGTTTGCTAATATTTTGAAAACTTTTTAATGCAGAACCATACTTATCGTCTTAATAGTTGAATGAAAAAATCAGAGAAAAGCCACAATAGTATGTAAAATACAATAAACACAATGGATACACGTGATCAAACCACACGTGCATAAACTTTACAAATAATTCTATTCTTTACATAAAATAAATATAATAAATAAATTTAATATTTGAATCAGATAATTATTAGAAATTATATATATATTTTTGTTTTAAATTTAGAATATTTTTCTAGTTTATCTGTGTGTAATCAGACAAATTATTTTATTTTATTATGTAATTTGTAAAAGCAAATATCTTTAGAAAAATATTCGCTTTTACATATACATTAGTCTATATTTTCGGTTTAAAATATCTTTTTAAAAAGTGATATTTTAAGCACTATATAGATTTATTTTCGATTAAAATAATTAAAAATTATCGTTATAAGATTAGATTATACTAATTTAAATCAACATTAAAGCTAGATAACTTTAATTATCATTAAAATTTAATGAAGTAATTAATATATTGATTAAATTAATGCAATCTAATGGTTGATCCTTAATTAAAATCAATTTCTTCTTAGCCAGTTACAGACGTTTAATATTTATTAGTTTCGTAATATTAATCTGGTTAAAAGTCTAAAAATTTCTTTTTTCAACAGTGTCTTCCCCGTAGACTTATTAATAGTTGGCTAAAATAAAGGGAAAAAAAGACAACATTCTTCATAAGATGATCAATTGTTTTCTAAAAATTAGCAAATTGATTTTTGTGTACAGAAAACTTTATCTAAATTAGTTTTTTTTTTCAACGTGAAGTTATTAAAATATGAAGAATTTTCTTTATTTTTCTTCAATTAACAAGTTAAAAATATTTGTTTTAGTGTTGTTATAATTTAACTATATGAAAAATATTTATTACACGTATATAATAATTAAATTAATTATAAACGAAGTAATTTTAACTTACTCCGTAATAAACATATATCTCATTAAGAAGAGGGGAGAAAATAGTTCTACTTTACTAATGTGAATTTTCAGCTACCTGACAACAATAAGTTATCCTTAGAAAAAAAAATAAGAGGAAAAAAAACGTTAAAAAGAGTCACTTTTGTTTGCCTGAAGACATTACTGATGGCAATCGATATTTTTTTATTTTTTATTTTTCTCCTGTTCTATCTGAAATCTGACAATTTCTTGTGAGAGATGTTTCTTTGTGTTATTAAAAGAATAACGGCCGACATAATCTTTATATTTTTCTTTACTTTTTAAGAAATAAACTTCCTGTTTAAATATTTTAAGCCTTGTTCTGATTTTTTAATTAAAAATTAATTATAAATATGGACATGTTTTGAAATGTTAAATGTATAGTTGATTTAATAAAAATTTTAAAATATGTAATGATATAAATTAATAATAGTAGATTTTGTTTGAAGTACTAATTAATTATAGAAACATTACCATTAATCATGAAACGTTATTTGTTTTTTTATATTATTATACGTTTTGACTTGTATTAATAGTCGTTGAGATAGAGTCCATTTTTATTACAATCTGGAATATGCCATAAAACGGTAGAATATTAAAGAAACTCATTTATTTCATTTATCTAAAAACAAAAAGTGGCACTCAGATAAGGGAAATTATTAAAACAGAAAGCAATTTAACCGTAAATTCAACATTTAGGAGATTTAATGGATACATTTATTTATGCTTCTATTTAAAATTTCAGTACATTTTAAAGATATTATTTTCCTTCTTTTTATTAATTTGTTTCTAATTTATCTTTACCCGTAATTTTATTCGTAATTTATGGCTCAGTAGTAAAACTGAACGAACTGAAAATGGCGGGATTACCGAATAAAACCTTGACAAAGAAATCGAGTTCAGTTCATTTAAACGTGTCAAGATAAAAAATTTAACATATTTTATCTTAAATTCGATATATAATATATAGTATTCACAGTAAGAACTACTGATCAAATATGAGCACAGTACCGAGTCAATATTTAACTAGGTTTATTGGATTCCTTTCCTTATCGCCTAACAAGTCTCTCTAGCAATGTCTACAATACTTTACTTGAATCGTCTCATCTTATTCGCAATTCTTTTCATTATCATAAACAAGTTGATCTATTACGCTATTATTCGGGTCAATGGAATTCTGACGATGTTAATCGATCTCCACCTTATAATCAGATTTTATGTTCACTTTTAAAATTTCTAGTAATCGATATCTTTTATATAAATATTTTAATGACTAGCAGTGAAAATTTTCTACTCCATTTCATAGAACATAATGATCTCATTAATTATAAGTCCAGAAATAAATACTGTATTAAAATTTTATAAGTAATATTTACTTAAAAATGAATAAATAAAACCTGCTTCTAACATTATTAATATGTTATAGATTATAATAACTTTGAAAATTACATTATAAATTATTACTAAATGTATATAGAATGTAACAAATTGTAATTATCAAATATACTTAAAGATTTTTGTATTTTGTGTTGCAAACTTCTTAAGATGACTTTGAATTATTTTCTAGCTTTAAAATTAGTCTTGTTTAGTAAATAATAAGTTAAAAATTTACTATTCTATCTTTTAATTTTTAAAAGATTTTATTACCTAGATTAATGAACATGTATATTCACGTAGATAGGAGCCGATATCCGTGTTAAATAACAAACTCTTTCGCTAACATTCAATGGGCGTATCGCTCCATCATCAGTTGATGACAGATTGCTGTAAAAAGGTGCTTCCGGAACCATTACATCAACATATTTGTTCCAGGACATCTCAGAATATAGAAATGACTGCACCATTTGTATGTGAAGATCATTTGGAACTGATAATATTCTCATTTCAATTCAATTGTGTTTTCGTGTCAGAATGGTTTTAAATCTACCACTTTTATATATTTATATTGTAATTTTTATATTTTTTCAGCAGGTCTTCACAGTTGAAAATTGAATACCTCAGAATATTTCTTTTTTTATGATGAATAATAGAGGAAAAAAAAAACGTAAGCTTTAATAATTAAATGACGTTTAAAAAATATTCATAAACTAACAATACGTTAAGAGAACTGACTATTTAAATTTCAAATAAATTATTCCTGACTAAAATGTTTATGCAATTAAAGAGGAAGCGGAAGTATATCTAAATAAACGTAATTTATTAGTTTAATCTATAAATTTTACTCAAATAAATTATGTTCTGCAATGTTTCGGTCAATATTCTGCTTTAAATTTAAACTATAAATCAAGCAATGGTTAGAAATGTAATAAAATAAAAATAACAATAAGCATTATAACAGCGAAGAATAATTTTACGCAATTTTATAAACATAAGTGTTTTTAATGTTTTTAAAATCAAAAATAATAAATTATATAAAAAATAACTTATTATCTATAATTGAAATTTGCTCTAAAATGATTTAAATAATATATTTATTTGATACAAAGATTTTTGTATCAAATTTTTGTATTTGATACAAAAATTATACAAAAGCAAGAATTTCATGAGACTGTAAATATTAAGAAAAACATTTCTAAAATTTTTCTGTTTCCAAACATTTTCATGAGTTTGAGTTAAAATCGTTCGTTGATATTCACTATCAAAGTAAATTCTATAAATATATAATATATTTAAAGTTATCTTGTTTACTCTTCGTTTAATTTTGAAGACTTTTCAAACGTGCTGAAAGTAACAATTAACAACTTGACAACGTTATAACATTGTTGTTCTGATGTTTAAGTCTTTTCGTATGCTGATTTATTTAAAAAAGCTTCAAGAGCTAATTGTAGAGTGTTGGGAATAAATACTGTTCGTGATCAGTTTTAGTAATTTTTGTTTTGTTAGCCATTGTATCGTCCTAATATATTCGTCTGTTGATGTTTGTTCTGTGCTAGTTTCTTGGGAGCACTGAAAGCTTTGATTAGACTTTCTATTCATAATATTTATCACAGCCAGAGGACAAGACTAAAGGCTATAACCTTCAAATAAACAGACAAAAGAAGAAAAACAAGAAGAAAAAGTTAATTGCAATTGTTCTACATCATCAATTGGAAAAAATTTAAAAAGTTAATTATACCGTGGTGTAACTACATTAGTAATAAGTTTTTATATACCGTTGGTACGCAAATATATCAGAAATATTTGAAAGAATGTAAATAATATATGGAAATTTTTGTTTCTTGAAAAACATAAAATAAAATATATTTGCAGACGAGTAACACTGTTTGAAAACGACCAAAACAAAAAAAAAATGAAAAATTAACGATTGTGAAAGCCAAATTTATGAATGCAGTGGATAATGGTCACAGTAACATCCAAAAATGTATATAAATAAGATATTTTAATGCTTTATAATAATTTTTAATATAAAATTTAAAAATATGAAAATTTTGGACAGGAAGGTGGATTCGTTCTGGTTTTTGTCCTTTTTATTTGTTATAATATAATAAATTTTATTTTTTAAATACTTTTTCTATTAATATTCTTTTCTTATTTATTTTTTTTAGTAATTATCTGTATGCATAAGATTAATAAAATTACAAACATTTGAATAAAAAAATAAATATATATATGATAGAATGACGTTTTTATAGTTAAATGGGAATATATAATTACCGAAAAGTGCGGTCTGAACTATATAAATGATAGATAATATTTAAGCATTTATTATAATTGATAATTTTCAGCGTTTAGACATGTTATGAAAATACTTCATTCATATATTTTGATTAATACAAAACAAGATTTCACATATATTTTCCTGTTTATTGTTTGAATTTATCAGGAAAAAGTCGAGACCATTTTTCAAAAAATCAATGAATTAATCTAGAATTATTTGAATCAAATGGATGTTTAATGGAAATAAATTTTTCATATAAAATTATAACATTATTACATAAATAAAAAAAAGTTTTAAATTAACACCTTAATTTTGTTGTAAATATTTATTTATTAAAACCAAAATAATTTTTCTTAAATTTCATTTATTTTTCGTAAAAATCTCAGTTATTAATATCTAAGATGAGAGTTGCTTATTTAAAAGTTGAAAATTTTTACAACGCTGTTTCAGTAATCTTATATTCACTGTAATTAAATGTTGGCGAAATAATTTTTAAATTTGCGTTGTTAAAAGATAATTAATTTCAATAAAATCACCTGAAAAGTTTCGTTTTTTCATCATTTAGAAATTATTTGAAGATGATTTGTGAAGGAGATCGTTGTATATATTTATATCCGGAAAAAATTAAAGAAAGAAAAAGAAAATTAGAAAAATTCAAAGTGCGAAGTGATTCAACATTTTATATATATATATATATAACAAAATATCTTGGAGCATCATAATTCAAAAATAATAAACATTCTTCGAATTTTTTTATAGAAAGTTGTACAAGAAAAGTATTGCAAATTTTTCTCTAGAAAGTATAGTGGATCGGGGAAAAATGCCTAACATTTTGCTTATGAAGGAAATTATAGCGATAATTTGAGTTTTGGGGCCTCTGACGAAAATATCATATTCTTGAGTATGTTTTCAAATATAACTTTGGAGTATATCAAAAATAATTATGTATTGTGTTTGCAATGACGACTTTTCTACTCTCTGGCATTTTAGGCATCTTACCCCGAGTATCCGGGTGAGATAGCCGGGGCCTAAAGGATTGGGGAAGATAACAAATATTTGAAAATTAATTTTATGCAATTATATCTCATCCAAATTTAATTTATTGCATATGTAGTACAAAATACTTTATAGTAAGTGTAACAACCCAGTATAAGTATTGTTAAGTTCACCACTAACTAGCTGAAAGCTTTCTTCAGTCCAGGAACCTTTTCGAGAAGTTCTTATATAATTTCTATGCATAACCTGCAATAAAACGAGAAAACAAAAATTCATTAAAAATAGACATGATATCCCAAGAAAAATGTGGCATCTTTCCCATCTGTTGGGGTAAGATGCCTAGTGGAGTCAGGTGTTCTAGCACGTCCGGTGTAAAACAAAAATGTCTAACGATTAGTAATGATATTCTTGTTAAAAATTTTACAGGAAAATTAGGTATATTATTAATAATTGATAACTAATCATTGATATTTTTTAATTGACGCACGATATTTTGAACTGACTGGCCTAAATTAAAAATAGCAAATATATCTTTCAAGTATTAGAAATATTAAAACTTCTAAATTCATATTCAAATCATTTTTTATTTCTTCATAAGAATCTAAATCTAAAAAATTTGATTCAATATTTTATAAAATTATATTTTAAACCCATTCATGCGGAATGGTATATTATTATTTTGATATCAAAATCTAGAAAATTATATTTACTTATTTCTCGTAAAGTTCCTTAATATAGTTAAAATCTCTTGTGTGTTTAAAATCTACTAAAATCGATTTATAAACTAAAACGTTCGTACTATACATCGACTAAATAAAATAGGATGAGTATTTTTTATAAACAAATTCATTACTTAATTTGATAATATTATATATAACATGCAGAACTATATTGTTTTAACGTTAAACGATATTGCAATTTTAATGTGAATCTCAATTACTTCTTCTCCATTGATATAAACATACCAGTTATTTTAAGTAAGATTTAATGGTTTTAAAAAATATTCAAATTTTATGTTCTTGATCAAGTGGGAAAACTTAAGATCAAACCAATCTTTTCTCTGGTTCTAGTTAAAAATCTTAGAGTCACGTTTGCAATGAATACTTTTATCTTTATTTATAGGGCAAAACATTAGAGACAAGAGTGCCGTGAAGGTACATCCGGTGTACATTTCCCTTAATGAGTACATATAATCATTTTGATAATATAAATAAGCATGCGTCTCAGTTTTGTGATAGCACGTAAAAGGTGACCAAGTTGGGTAGACAAGTCGACATTTTCGACGTTGTAAATGTATTGTTGATACTATGCAGATGAAGCATTCACTCTTCCAAGTGGTAACAACTATACAATTTTCGAAGGCAATGGTATCAAGTGTATACCGTCAGTACACCATGGAAGGCCAGAGCGTGGCTGTGCTCCGCAGCCACTGATTACCATGATAAGCGTAGACTATTCTAGATTGTGAAACAACTGACGAGCAACAACAGTTCAAACCACAGCAGACTTCAATCTGGATTCCCATCGTACTGTTTATGTACCGGACAGCGCAGCGCTAATTGCATAAATTCAGCTACAGTAGTAGTCATCCTACCTGGGTGACACTGTTGACTGCGCAATATTGCTTGTGGCTAGTGTGGGCCCAGAAACATTACAACTGGACTGTTGCTGAGTAACATAGAATCGTATGATTTAATAAATCTCATTTGCAGATTCACTAGATGGATGGACGGCTGTGGGTGTGGCGTCAACAGCATGAAACCATGGACCCATCCTATCAGGTTCGCATTACTCAAGGAGGTGGTGGCTCCGTAATGGTATGAGGAGCCTTCTCCAGTGCACTTTAGGTCCCTTAGTACGTCTAGAGAGGTCATTAACTGCTGCATGCTACTAGATTTTGCTTGCTGATCATCTGCAACCGTTCATCACTTTCTGTGTCCTGTTCAGGTGGCATGTTTAAACAGAGTAATGCTCCTTCACATACCCGAGCAGCCTGTACCCGAGATTGGCTGGAGGAGCATTCTTTTAACTACAACACCAGATATTAATATTTTGTCCTGTCAGTGTAAAGATAAGAAGCATGTGCTCGAAATTTAAAGACATTAATAATTAATAAAGATATTGAGATGAAAAGAATTCTTTTAAAATTTTATCTTTAATATTATTTCTTTTATAATATTAGAAAGAATCATCCAATAACTTGGTAACGTGGCTGCACACACACATATAAAGTATATATATTTACATACTGTATATCATATACAATCACATTCATACATATTGTTAATGAGTATGTAATATTTTAATAAATAAGAAGGAATAATTTTAGATATACGAAACTTTTTCAGAAAGAGTTAAATTACATTTTTTACAAAATAGATTCCAATTACGTAACACAAGACATATAATCAAGTTATTAGAGTTACAAATTAAAAGTTAATGTTTAATCTTAGAAACTATCAAATGTCGTCTAATATATTTGAATTAAGTAAAACAACTTTAAAAAATTATTATAATAAAGTTCTTTCTTTTAATTTTAAATATTTTGACAATATTGATTTAATATAAGTTTGTTTATTTTTCAAAGGGTCGATTGTTAAAGCATGATTGAAAATAATAGATTTTTTAAACGAGAAAAATTTATTTCATTTATTTAAAAAATAAGTTTAGTTTTTAATTAAAATAAAATTTTTATTATTTATAAATTACGAAAATTTGGCTATATAGCTTCAGTAATTACCCCTAAGATAAAGCATACACGGAGACGATCAATTTTTTAATAATAAATATATCTATCTTAAATTTCATAATAAAAAATATGACAAATGCTTTGGCTGTTCTGTTGCATGTCGTATATTTGATATATAATTTGTTAACCATTTATCTTAGCAAAATTTATTCATGTACAGTACAATACAGAACATTTTTGATGTATAATCGTGAACAGAAAGTCAAAACTTGATTTATATTAAATATAAGCATAATAGAAATGCAACTATGTGAATATTATATAAAGCAATTTCTAGTAAAATTTTAACGTTTTTAAGTCATAAATTAAGTTTTTAAATTAAGAGAATCTTATCTTATACAGAAATTTCCTTATGGTATTAAATAAAAATATATATTGAAAGTAATTATATATTTTTATTCAAATTTTTCGTTATTAAGACAAAGTATTTCATCATGAAGTTGATTGTTACGCTTGGGTCAATTGTTTCTATAACAGAATGTTTTTTTTATATCAGTAGACATTCGTAACTATGCTTAATTACTGTTACAATGTGAATATTTTTGCATGATTATATATTTAAGAAGAGAAAGTAAGAGAAAATAAATTACCTTTCTGTTCGAAAACTATCATTTTTTTTTAAATACGAGCCCATAAGATAAATAGTGCAGTTGGCTTATGTATGAATAATATTGCAATCTTTTATGATAAGAAAAGAATGAAATAATTTGAATAACACTCTATCATATTTTATCAGAGGAAAAATATATGGAAACCAAACGAGAGGATCATAGAAATATTAAAATATTTTTGATGAAAAAGAGGAAAATATAGATTTCTTCCAGTATTAAATTGTATAAATAAATCGTTTTTGTAGTCTCACGTTTTGTAGATAAAGCAGTAGCAAATGAATTTATAAGCAAACAAATTATTAAAGAAAAGATAATGACTGTTTCTAGTCTTCGGTTCAAAAATTCATCAAAGATTAGGCAATGTAAAAGAATAAAATGTTCTAGATTACAATGTCCTGATAAAGTAAAAAAATGATGACGTTGTAGAAAGGATGATCAAAAATAGCCAACAATTGTGCTTAGAAAAAAAATAATAAATTGTAAGATAAAGAAAAACAATTTCAAAAAGATTCGAGTTTCATTCTTCTTTTCTACATTGTAATTTCAAACAAACAAATAATATTAACATATTTCTAAAAAAAATGTTATAACATTTCAATTTTACATTAATTTATTTAATATGTAAATGTGTGTGTTTAATTTCTGCATATAAAAATTAAGAAATATTTATGTTACGAAAAGCCAATGTCAACTTACTAATTTAAGACTTTTTGACACTCGACTCGTTTTCGAAGATTAAATCTTTGATTTCAAATTTTTCGCTGACTTCAGTTCTTTATCCTTTCTGAGGATAAATACCAGTAAAATAAGATTCAATACAAAATCCAATTTTCTATAAACATTGAATCTAAACAAATTTTTTAAAAGGAGTGGTTTTATCGAGATGTTTAAAAAAGTCCAAATAGCACTTATACAATTTCTTTACAATTCTATACATTTACATCTATACACTAATTTCTATACATTTCTTTAAAGTAATTTTATAAATTATTTTAAAGAAATTATTGTTCTTATTTTTCTTTATTGTAACGTGTTGCATCAGATTTAAAATATGATGATAATGATTGTAATACAGTATTCTTTAGGGTATTATTATTTGTCTAAATCTTATATTCTGCTTTATTTTTTAATCGATTCGATTCAAAAGTATCTTTTTATTTATAATCTTTGCTAGGCATTAACTTTAAGATTTAGCATAAACAAACCCAAAAGAATTATGCTTTAATACACTGCTTATTGAGAAAATACATTAAGTATTGTAAATAACGAATTGAGACACTTATATACAATAATATGGAAACAAATTTATGATCTTTAAGTTAATTTGAATGAAAGTAAATAAAATTGAGTATCTTATCAGACCTAAGAGGCATTATATTTACGTACCGGTACATATATATTGTATATTTGATTTATAGTTTTATTATATAGAGTCTGTTACAAAAAATTTCTGTAAAGTTAAACGTTAAAAAAAGATATAAATTACTTTTGAATGGATTAAATGTGTAATATTTATACATGCGTCAATATTCTTCGCTTAAAAATGATTAATATAAAAAAATTAATATAAGAAATATTAAGACATAAATTCGAAATATAATAAATATTTGCTGGAAAAAAGCAAACGTTTATTGAGATAAATTGTTATCCATTTAGGAAAGGCGAAGCATTAGGATGTTCAATTTAGTGGTTTGTACAAAAAGAAACTCTGCACCAAGTTACCCATAAAATGACAGAAAATAATTCTAGGTTATTAGCTTCAATGTTAGTGAACTAGATCTTAGATTGCTATCAATTATCTGATGATTTTTATGGACGGCAATATCATTTGTCATTCGCCATCGCACTCCAACAAAAGGTAAAATGCTACATGATATGTCGTACGAAACATTACAATTAAATTCGAAATTAGACTTTATGCGAACAAAGTTATTTAACCGTTAAATGAATTTACATAGCTTGAATCTAATGACTTCATATTCAAGTCGGAATCCGCGTAGGAGACATTAATAGAATCGTGTTCTCCTCTTCTCCATATTGAGAATAAGATAAGGGCGTACCTTCCTGCAGAGTAATTAACAGAACGTTGGTGACAAAATTTGCATCATCGATTGTCATTGAAGTAAAACGAACTATTAACTTCATTAAATATATTTTATAGTTAATCCTTAAAAGTTTTTTCTTACCAAATCAATATTTTTATACATAAAGAAATAGTTTTTAACCATTCATAACATAAACATTAAAAATTGTAATGTTGTAAGATTAAATTTTCACACATAAATTGTAATGAATAATATTTTAGATTAAGTCAGCAACAGGAAAAAACATTATTTAGATTTGTCTTGAATATTTATCTGAAGAGTCTAAAGTCTCATTAATGAATGTTTTTTTTTCCTTGAGATCTCAGGTTTTAAGAACATATCCAACGCTAGAAAATAATTACGGAAATTTTTATGACGAAAAATAATAATAAAATTTTAAGCTGTAGTTTATCATATAAGTCAGATCTGACAATATAAAAAAAACATATCATTTTTGTTGCTTCATGTTTAGATTTTCTCATTATTTTTGTGAAACTCCATAAAAATGATTATGGTCATTTGAAAAACTTTAAACTTCTAGACATTTATCATTTGAAATTTGTTTAAATATAAATTATATTTAATAATTCTTTATAACTCACTTTTTAATTACAACTGAAATGTTTACAAATCTTTATTTAATACAATTATATTACCATATTTAAAATCTTAAATCTGTTCGTAAAATGTACATCAAAAATTTATTTTAATTTAGTAATTTTGACTTTTTTTAACATTTTCAGCTTCTAAATCAAAATATTTTTATTAACACTTCATTATATTTTTTTCATATATGCATCCAAGCTATGTATTTTTATGACTTTTAAAGATAATTTAATTTGAAGTATTTTCTTCTAACTGTTCTCGTTTAAAGTTGAATAAATGCCAAATTCAGAGGTTATTAATTTATACAAAATTATGCCATAGTTTAAATACAGAAGAATATATAAGTGTGATATTTCTAAGACAGCACAATTATAAGATTAGGTAAATGTTTTCCAAATCAAATTTTTATTTGGTATTGATAAAATATGCCTACGTATGTATATATATCAATTAACTATAAGCAAACTGAATTTGCTGTTCCTTCATATTGTCATTAAAACTTATGTAAGCACAAAAAAACATTTAATTAAGTGCCTATTTTAAGAAATTTAAAAGCCAATTGAATTAAAGAATAAAATTCCTAATATAACAGTTACATCTGTAGAGGATTTACAGACATGTAGTCTGTAGAGAATACACTACTTTCTCGTTAAACGATTAAATATATTTAAAAGTAATTAAGTAACAACTTAAAAGAAATATATTTTAGTCTGAATATTATTAAAAACAAAATAAATCAAACTCTTTGAGATGTCAAAAGATTATGTTTTTATCATTTTAATTTCTCTTGCACTTAAATCTATTGAAGTGTAGTGGATTTAAGAAGATTTTAATAATGCTGTTATATGTATAAATAAGAAATTCTGTGAGTATTCTTTACGAATGACCGACGAAAAGTTCCTCAATAAAACACTACAACGATTTATTTTTGGATGAATAAAATTAATTTTATATACGCGAAGTCATTGAAAAAATCTGACATTCTTACAAATCAATTGTGCAATTAAATTTCAGCTAAGTTTTTTCATTAAGCGGCAAAAGTTCACTTAGACTGCTTCAAGCTAGGACAGCATGACTGAGCAATTCCTTATCTGAGTGGCCTATTGAAAGACAAGTGCTTCGAAACAGAAACATGAAGTAAAGCAATAAGTTTCATTATCGGAATATTACTAACAGTGCGCTTGATATAGATTAATTGACTTGAAATTATTCAAAAAAAAATAAACATTAGAACCCATATCTTCAATCTCATTAAAATACACATGATAATATAATAACTTTTTCTTGTTTCGTCTCAGCTTTTCAAATTTAAAACAATGTTAAATAGAATATATCGTATTCTTATTAATGATTAAATTATTGCCAATATTTTCCTCTAAACAATTTTAAATACTTAATTTTAATTACAACATCATAATATATAAAGTTTAAGTTAATATGTAAAAAATTAATTTTAATTCGTTTAGCTGAATAATGAAAACTCATAAAATTTATTAACAGTTTAATTTTTAAAATAATTTCATCGAAAAAGAATAAAGTCCATCTTTATTAAGATAGATTAAAAATACTTTGTTCCTATATACTTTACAAAAATTTATATTTACATTTCAGAGATTAAATTTTTAAATCGATAGAATATTGCATGTTACTTTTAGTCTGTATTTATGTTTTTTTTAAATAAAAAAAAACAGATATACTTCTAGAGGACGTTGTTTCTGATATTTATAATTTCATGTAAACTAAATACATAACTATTTATATTTTACTTCAATTATATTTATATGTTTTGTAAATTTGATTTTATCAATCTAAAGAAGTAAGATTTTTTTCTGGATCGTTTCTTCAAGTAATGGATTATCATCATGTGTCATTTTGATAACCATTACACCATAAACAACTATGAAAGAAATGTCAATAGAACACTATCAATAATTTACTAAGATCCTACTTGTTATTTGTCTATTTATTATTTACTAGTCAATGGTCGGATTGAAGCTTTAGGAACTTTTCTGTTTTACATCTCAGTTTTAATAGAATCTTTCATGAAGACTACGACTTAACCGATATTAAATATTAATAATGAATTAAATTTGATTATTGTTTCTATGCTTCTTAATTAAGAGCTTTCTTTTGTGTTGTTTACAGATAAAGAGAACTGATATAATTAACAGTAAATTATACTAATTGTTTTAACCCAGCAAAGACTATATCCACTTCTATCTCTAGTAATTGCAATAGGAAAGTTTTTAGATTAATTAAAGAGAGATTCTTAACGTTAAAGTTTCTGTTTCGAAATAAAATAAAGAAATTGGAAACAAGTTTTTGTTGTAATTAAATTTTATTCTGTACATTTCCATACAATAAATTACTCGACAAAATTGTTGTAATTATAAATTTTATGATGATAAATGTAAAGAAAATAAATAAACAAATAGAATAAAATTTGAGTCGAAAAAACGTAAATCATTTAAATGGTAGACTATTTTGATGTGCTGATTCAATTTTCGAAACAGAATTAATCAGATAAGGTTTAAAGAACATTTCTTCAGTAATTAGATTTTCTGCACTTACAACTTGTCTAGAGCTAAATATAGGTGTTGTTTGAATAGAATTGTGGTCAGAATTCGTCGGTGGCTTAATCCAACTTGGGCAAATCCGAAAATCATGGTAAACGAACGAGACTATGCTATTGTATCGGGCGACTATTCTCGAATCCGATCGAATTGTCTACTAAAGAGAGAATGCGGCGTGTAGTTCTTCCATCAGCACTACGCCTGCGCATCTGTACGGGATGCTGCTGTTTCCATGGAAACAGCAGTCAATACGGTTCTGTTCAGTTGCCGCTACAAACAGACCAAGGTGTCGAATGGGTCGTGTTGTTTGAGACGTGCCTTCTATCTAAAGACATCATGCAGGTGGTGAGAGTGCGTGTTCCTCTAGCTAGACCGCTAGTCAGATTCACGCTGAAGAGGGCTATACGTATGATGCCGTCAGTTTTATTACTCATGTTCGTTTTCTCTTTAATTTTCGTAACACTGATGCAAATAGCAGTGATCCACGCCAACAGAAGAGCTCACTACATTCATAGACACGAATTGAACTTAACGTCGCCTTTGACATCCCAGCCACAATCTCATCAACAGACTGAGGTCAGAAAACCACAGATTCCTGTAGTAGCCCGAGTGACTAAGCCTCTAACAAAGAAGCCGGAAACATTAAGAGTTGAGGCACTATTGGATCGAAATGCTCCTTCGGTCGAAACTAATATTCTATTATTACAAAGTCGGGTAAATACGGCACGCTTGAAACAGGTCTTGAGATCTGTCAGAACGTTAGGAAACAACGCAACAACGCGTGGAAGTGCGGTAGTGTCAACAATGTCAAGAAAACCATTATGTCCTGCTGTGCCCACAGGTCTATGTAAGTCTTTTCTATTCTATATTTTCACTCTGCTTAGAACTACCGTAAATTGTGTAGAGGTTAAAAGATATTGATCGATCATCGTAGGAAATTTCGTCCACGTCACTTAATACTTTTATTATCAAAATCGAAAAACAACAATGACATTAGAAATCGGGAAATAACTATTTCTAATGATAATTTAAAAGGAGAAAGCTATTTCGAATTTTTCAATTACTTTAATCACCACGCTCTTTCCCGAAATAACAGTAGGAAGAACTTTTCTAATATTAATTTAAGAGAATTTTCTATAGCATGGGACGATATACTAAGGAATTCCAAGTGGGTGTGTATCTTGCTTAATGCCTTTGTTAAATCCCCAAAGAGCTCTGGATAGATTGCGTGTATCCGGCAGTTTTACTTTTACTTCAGGTGAGGTCGAACAGGTTGATTTAAAGTGGTCACTCCGATAATCTTACATTTCGCCTATTCTATCAATATTTTAATAATTTAACCTAATTACACATATGGATAAATGGATGTCATATGTAAACATAACAATATTTTTACTATCATAACATTCTTTTCTTGAAATATTCGTGTTACAAATTTGAAAATTAAACATTTCTCAATTTGGTAAACTTTATATTAATATATGAATATTATACATCATTTATATTAAAATAGCTTTTATATTAAGTGAATTTATAATAAATATATAGTAATTATAGGCAATTTAAGAAATGTATATCGAATTTACAAAGTGTTGAATTATTAACAAATCTTTAATAGTATAAAACAAAATTAAAATATATCAAATAATCATAATTAATTGTTTTACCTAAATACTGAACGTTATTTATAATATTATAATATTCGTAATCGAAAGAATTTTATAAAAATGAAATTAATGAAGTAATACGAATAAGCTATATAAAAAGTTCTAGTCTATTAGAAAAATGAAGATGATGACAGATTGATAATTTTTTCAACGACTTACAAAAATAATTTAAGAAAATAGCATTTATTCGACAGATATTATTATCTGCTTTTACCTAACTTGTTCCATATTTTTCGCGTGTTCTATTTATAGTGACATTTCTATTACACAACTAGTTTTACATCCAAGAAGTAATATTTTATTTCTTCAAATAAATGACTGGATGTGTCTTAAATATTTATTGTATATTACCATAAATATTTATTTCATTTGTTAAAAGCAATAACATATTTATAAATTTTTTATTTGTTTTTTGTTTTTTGTTTTAAATTTTAGTGTTAAAATTATATTAAAAATTTAAGGTTATTAATTACTAACTACTATATATATATAATTTTATTAAAGAATAATTAAAAACGATTTAGTCATTGTTATAAATTTTTAAACAGCAAGAAATTTCATTAATATTTTAATATATTTTATTCAATGAAACTTAAGTAATGTTTATCTAGTTACAAATTAAATTTACTTTTGTATGAAGGAAACAAGAAAAATAGATGATTAATTATTCACTATTCCAAATCTAGTATTAATCAATGGCTATTATAATTAATCGAATACAGTTTTTGATTAAAAAAACTTTACTTGTTTAAATTATTCGTAGCATTCTTTTAAAATTATATATTCAATTTATATAAATATTTGAAATATTTTTTGTCATTCAAGAATTTTAGATTAATGACTCTCACCAATCTATGCTACAATTTAATACATACTTTAATTATTATATTCCCTTTAATGAGCGTATTAAAGTAAGGAGATGCTCTTAGTATATATTAAATAGGATAAATCTGTTTAATTCAGATATCAGAATAGTAAACAAACTTGGTTAAATAACTTGGTGACATAAATATAAAACTTTATTACTTACCTGATTATATTGTATGCCCTTGATTTTGATATTTTAATTCAGATAGAAGAATTAACATTTTTAATTACAATATTAAATTTGAATAAAATTATTTATATTTTTATAAAATATAGTTAGAAAATTACTAATTTTAATAAGAGCATGAAAGTGTAAAGATTATTTTATTTCAAATTCTTTGCAGACAGACTTTTCTTTATAATTATAGTGATTTAAATTAGATTTTTTTTTGAAGTGATATAGTTTAATTCTCCAATAAAAGCAGAAAGATAAATGAAAATTAGTTTCTTTCTTCCAATGATAAAATTACATTGAAAGAACATAAAAAAAAATTAATTTTATTTTTTCTAATTTTCTGACTCTTAAATTGTTTACAGTAATTTAAATTTTTTTCTATAATTTCATTTAAATTAAATTATTAATGACAGTACGCGTTGAAGTTTTTCTGTATCGAATATAATACATTTTAGTTAAGAGTTAATACAAATTTATTTTTACAATTCATAAAAAATACAAAAATATTTATTTTTTTACTATTTCTTTTTTAAAAAGATTAATGTAGAAGTGACTTTTACATAAGGTAAAACTAATAAATTAACTAATTTTCTATATTTTGTTTCTTGAAAAATATATGACTATTTTTTTCACAAGTTTTTGTTTTAAATATGCGTAAGATAATGTTAAAAAATTAAATTTTGTTTATAAAATAATTTCAAGTTTAGTGAAGAATTTAATTTACAAATGTAAAAAGTCTATAAATATTAAATTAATTCAAGAATTTAGTTTATTAAAATATAGAAACGAAAATTTGATTTTTCATTAAGAGTTTAATGTGTAAGTTTTGTAATGAATAATAAATTTGTTATATCAACATTAACAACTTAAGAATTTACATAATTACGAAAAATCAATCATTTAAATAAGAAGGAATTTCGATATTTTAAAAATTCTTTCTCAATTATTTATATGCAGGTACATACAATCAATGTATATTTTTATTTTTGTTTATTATAATTAACTTAGTATGGATTGGCATCTGTAAAGGTCGCCTTTGGTGGCCTGTGTCAAAGAAACCGCCCGACTGAGGTAATTGCTCCCACCTGGGGTCGGGGCCATAAACGGCCGGAAGGATCAAAGGTGTAGCGTCTCCACTTAAGGGACAATGTGTTGGCCACGTGCCGGCCAGCTTGAGAAAACAAGAATAAATAAAGCACGGACGCAAATGTGAGCTACGTCGGCGGGGGATAGGGCGGACGTCTTGGAAGGCTCTAAGAAGGGGAAGGAAGTGATTGGTCGCAGGAGGCAGTGCCAGAATCCCTTAAATTGGAAGGGTGGCAAAAAAGCGAGGAGAAAGGGCGAGGGACCTGGTACGTGGCGGTCTCTAACAACAGGCAGACCTTTGAGGCGGATAGAGAGAGTGTTCTCCTCTTAGAAAGTCCTCTGGAGAAAGGTTGTTGTAGAGACGGACGGCCACGAGGTTAAGCCATCTCCGGAAGAGTGACTCGTGTTCCCAGGCCAGCTAAGTCGACGTGCTGCATCACAGCTTCGATACTGTAGTGTACGTAATGCTATTACATAGTGTATATCTTTGTAAATATTTGTAAATAAACTGTATATAACTAATTATCGAGTGTGGAGGTGTGACTTTCAACGGACCATCAAACGGACAATCTCGAGGCGTAAAGAACGACTCGGGACGGAACATTTGTAAAGATCACGAGACGAGTAATAAGGATCTTCACTGCATCTATTACGACAATAGTAAGATGGATGACGATGATCAAACTCGACAATTATTGTGACAGGTTATGTAATAGAATTATCTATCCAGATTTTAACCTGAGATTATTTTCTAAGAATAGAATCGCAGGTTTTTAAAAATATCTTAATACATATATTGTAATGGGTTTATAACAATTTTTTAATTTAAAAATAACTTTTTAAATGTAATATTATATCAAGTCAAGAAGTGCATTAATAGTAATTTGAATATATTAAGAAGCAAAGACTCTCGCGCCTGTAAATAGCATTTTCTTGCACAACACAACATGAATACAACGTAGTGACGTTTACAGGGAAACGTTCTCGCTCATCCAATTAAGCCGAATTTAAATTGTTTGAAACTGTTTGAAAGTATGGAAAGGTTGAAGAAGGTTTAAATAAAATTTATTTTAAGTCATTATTGAGATTTAGGACAGAATGTGTAATAAGTAAGTAGATATTTTCTGTTGTAGAATTGATCTAAAGAACGTTGATTGAACGCTTCAGAATTAATTTGCAGCCAGACGCGGTTCTGCACTATTGTCTTTCATGCAATTCGTGTCTTATCGCTTCTCTAAGACAATTTCCGTCATCATCCTTAATTGTCTTTCTGTTTCTAGGAAAAGTCAAAGAATTCTAATGAATTTCCCTGTCTTGTTGATTAACTATTTCATTTACCTTATAAGAATTTTCTTCTTTCTTTAAATAAAGTTTGCCATCGATAAAACACCATAAAAATTAGCATGATGTATAAATAAAACAACTAGCAAACGTTCTTTCTGTGAATTTTCTACAATTTCAATAAAATTACTAAATTAAAAATGCTTGGATTGAAATATTAAATACTATTAAAAACAAAATTTATGTTTAAAATGTTAAACTTAAATTTCGTGTATTCCTTATCTAAAATTTGCAAATTACAATATGCGTGCTAGGTAAATGGAAATCTAAAATTAGCTTTTCTTCAGCAATTTTTCATTTTTCTTTATATATAATAAATGTTAGATGACGTATTATTGTTATTGTAATAGCTCTGATTAGAGAGAAAATTCCATTAAGAGTTTAATAAAAATCAAATTCCAAAGTTAAATAAATTATTATTAGCAAACTAAATGATATTTTTCTGTTTATTATGTCGTATAAAAGAGACAATTATTCATAACTTAACTCTTTTATTTATCTATACAGCTTGCTAATTTCCTTTTCTTTCGATACTTATTAAACATGGAAAAAATAAAAATCTAAATTTATTTTATTGTAAGCGAAAAGCGTAATTTTACGAAGAGTTAATTTAGCTTACGAAAAAAAAAAAATTTTAAGATATTTTAAAACAGAAATTATATTAATAAATAAAAATTAAAGCCGCTATTACCTTAAATTTATATTGTTTATTTCTAATTTATTTAATATTTAAAATGTTATAGATATTTTATATTATTTATTTTAATATAAAAGAAAAATGATCTAAAATTATATTTATCAGAACAATTTTTTTCCAAAATGTTTTAGGGATTACTTATTTGGTTATATTTTCTAGTTTGCATTAACGCCTTTCTAAGTAATTTGATTTAGAGAAGAATTTTTTAGAAAAAAATTTGCATTTTCCGATGATAATTTGATAAAAAGATTACTTGAGTTTAAAAAATGAGATTTTTTGCTTTAAAAAATCTTATTTTTTACTGTTTACTTATACATACTTATTTATTTTTATATTTTAAAGGCTACGTAATTTCGATATATTTTAATTATTAATAATACAAAAATGAAAAATATAATCGATTCGCTACTTTTTTAAGAATTAAAAACGTTAAAAACTATATGTAATTTTTTATAATAAATAATTTTAATGTATAATTATTAAGCTTATATAACTGTTTAAATATATCTGTAGCAAATTATATGCAAACATTTTGCTATATTCATAAAAGCATTTGTAAATGCATTATATAATATTCTATAGTGTAAATAATTTAATATAAATCAAACAATGAAGCTAAATTTACTATTTGGCTTCTGCTATATGCTGTCATTCGTTAAGTACAGTACATAATTATATGCAAAGTAAATAAGTATATTTTAGGTTCAGTTATATAACTACTTTATATTTTATACACGTATAACTGTATATAAATGTACAAAGTATAACTCTAAGTTTATATTGATCAGTCAAGTCAAATAATTAAAATTCACGATTTAAAATATGCAAGAATTAATAGTAATTAGTAATTAATCCAATAATGATAAAATAAACATCAGTTCTAATATAGATTGTAAGGATATAAAAATTATAGAATTTATTAAATAAAATTATAATATATGGAAACTTATAATTGAACTTCTCGGTTTTCTTTACAGCATCTATATTTGAGTACGTATAATAATTCTAATTCATAATTCATATCTGTTCCGAATAAAACTCTAATTATGTGATAAAACTGTTAAAGATATTTAATAATTCTAATTGAAAAATAGAAATTAAATCCTAAGAATTTAATTTGATATCTCTCAGTAGAATTTTTACTTTTCTGTAAAAGAAGAAAAATCTTCAGCTGGATCAATATAAAAATTCTAAAGCTTCATTAATCGTTTTTCATTCGCATCAGATCAACAGGATGCAAAAATCAATTGAAATAACTGTGTCAAGTTATAACTTTTGTTTGAATACATCAAACTTTTAAGCAAATATTTTAAATAACAAATATTACAATTTAAAACGTGTTATCTTGTTGAAAATAAAATTTTAATATTAACGTAAAACTTCTTCTTATTATTATTTTTTTTAATATTAAATTCTATCGCTTATATTTCGAAGGCAAAAATTTATTCACTTGTCGAAAATTGTCCAAAGATAAATTATATTGATAAAATAAAATATTAACAAAATGTATTAATACTTTTGTGAATCAGTTTAAAAAAAATTCGCTGACATGTCAGTGCTCACGTGATAATACAATATCCAATTAGCGGAATCATTTGTCATATGTTCTTCTCCTTAATTGGATGACATGCCTCAGAAGAAATGACATTGACAACATCCGTTTCTTAACAGAAATAACCGAAACATAGTTATATAAATCATGATTTTTGAAATAAAGAGCTATTATTCTATATATATATACAGTATTTAGTTTTATATTAAAAGATAAATAAAATAATATTTAAAAAGATAACATTACTATAAGTTAAAATTAAATAAGAGTTAAATGTACTCCTGAGATATTTAGTAAGGAAATATTCACATATCAATATGTCGCGGAAAAATATTAATTTTTATTTTTAATTTATAATTCTTACCCTACGAATATGTTTAAATTAGATATAAGTTAAGCAATACTTTAAATTATTTTAAGCAATAAACTTTTTTAATTTTATTTAAATGTATAAGAACTTCTTTTGAACGTTTTTAAATAACATAACAACAATTATTAAAATAAAAAATATTAAATTTATAAAACGTGAAAATTCATTTTTACTAAAATATTTAGGTATTACTTCTTTATTGTGATAATTATATTACATACAAAAATTTTAATAATTAAAACTTAAAATTTAATATAAATTATTAATTATAAATTCTTCTATTAAAGAAACTTCTGAAGAACTTTTAAAAAATATAAATTTGTTCTAAAAATAGATTATATTAAATAAAAATAAGTTGAAATTTATAAATATTTTATTACGTTTCGAATTTCATTAAAATTGTAAGGGATTATCGAAATAAAAAATATATATGTTATTTTCTGGTAAATATTTTAAAAATTAATCTTCGTTAAATTAATTTTGAAATGAAATAAAATACTATTTTTTTATAAATTGCATATTTTTATTTTTAAATATTAATTCTAATAAATTAAATTTGCGAAAATGAATATATCGAACTTTGCATGAGATCAATTCAATATTTTAGTAAGCCTTTCTAGAATAAAAATCAATATATTCCAATAATTTCAGTCTTGAAAACTATTTTACTATATAATTTAATTTTTTTATACTATTAACTATAATAGCTTAACTATATTGTTACTTTGAAGTTAGAATAATTAATATATTAAATTATTATAGAAAAAATATTGTAATACCAAATGAATTATTCGCATATTTTACATAAAATTTCTCACTAGCTATTTAAAATTATACACTGAATAAATTATCTCAAAAAAAGAAAATACATATATATATTTTCTTTTTTATAAATAATGAATTTTTGTATACATATAAATTTATGCTGTAATAATTTCTAAATTTTATATAATCTAAAATATAATAAAAATAAAACATTTTACAATTATGAATTAAAGAATGAAATATCTGTAATTTATATTTGTATGCTGTAAACTAATTTCCTAGTTTATGTAATAATTTTTTAACCATTGTTCAATTTTATAGCTTGCAGATACATGTTTATTTATAGATACAATTTAGCCTTTTATTATAATATAAATGATAAAGAAATTAACTTATATCATTCTTTCTATTCTAATTTTCAATAGCATCAAACATGTTGCAATCATAAATCGAACCTTTTAATCATAATGTGTATAGATATACTTTTATTATAAATTCTAGAAATTTTGGATAAAAAAGACAAATTATTTTCATTCAATTTGAAAAGCTTTGAATATATTTCGAACAATTTTTATCTTGAGTGAATCAAAGCATATAATTGTGGGAATTGCTACAATTATATTCTCACCAGAGCGAAAATATGAAGGCAACATTTTAATCTCCAGACAAGAATTATTTATATTAATAAAAAAAATGTGTGCTAACAATTCATCTTAGTAGATAAATATTATTTTAATCGTATATCTTTTCAATTATGAAAATATTCTTAATGCAAGTATATTAAAGGAGTTTGGCGTAGCAACACTAGATATCTCATATTTACATCGTTGCTACGACAAAAATCTTTTAAAAATAGATACAGCGTTTTATTTTTTATTTGAATATTTTAAAAATATATTGCTTAATGCATTTTAAAATTTAAAAATAGCATACGAAAAATATTTCTGTAGAATTATACTTTTTATAATTTTCTCGCTGTCAAATTTCTATTCTGTTCATAGATATGATTTTTCTTATTACACTGTATATTTTTCTCAATATTCTTTTTAAAAGACTTTCAATAATTAAAAATTATCTTCTCGTGTATTTAAAACCTTCGTATTTAGCCTATTTTTAAAATAAAATGTAATGAAAAATAAATTAAGATTTGAATTCGGTTCGTTAAAATCAGAAATAGATTTCTTTCATTTAAATCGGCGTTATTCTTATCTTATTAGATAAAATATTAAAATTATAGTATAAAAAATATATCATAAATCTAATTTATTATATAAAATTACCATAAGAAATTCCGCAATTTCAGTCTATCCAAATATAAAATTTCATTTTAATTTCATTCATTCGTTTCATTTACGTTTATTTTTATTTACAAATATAACAAAAATATTGAAACTCAATTTGAATTTGTATTGAAGTTATGTTATCGCCAGCGTTAAAAAAAAATAATAATAATAATTTAAGAATTACGACATTTACTTATTACAGTTGGGCAGATCGACAGAACAGACTGTAATGATGGTGCTATCGTTTATGATGCCAATTAAAGATAGGTTTAAAAATTCTTTTTGATTAACTCGCAGATTACCCGAAATCACTGAACTGGCTGTTTTTACCCGAAAGAGTGTTATTCAAGTCAGAAACAATCCAAATAAAATATTCAAATTTCTTTGAATATATTTAAATTGTGTGACAATGATAAATTTAAATAAACTTTAAATTATTAAGCGATTAAGTAAAAGTGACCCAGGACTTGAAAAATAATTACAGAATTCAAAATAGTAACTACAATTTGTCTTTCTGCCAAACTTGTATAATTTTAATACTACAATTGTAATCTCCTTAAAGGAAAGACTACATTATCCGTCCACAATGCACTTAATCCTTTTGAATATTTATTCTAACAAAATAAATGTATGTAAGATATATTTTATATTGAATTCAAATATCAATTCCTTTTACTTGAAACGAAAGTTTTTTTAACGTTTATTGATTATTCAATACGTTTTACGCTGATATAAATCACAAAACAAGACAGTGATTCCGAATTTCCATGTACAGTACAATAAAGTCCATTGGTGTATCTGCAATGTAAAAGAAAAATTCCGAGAGTTTTCAAACATTTCTCGAAACGTTCCAGTATATTTTGGAAAAAGTTTATTATTAAATTTAAAATAGCAGATGATTTCCTAAATCTGCATAATTTCAGCTGTTAGTATTCTATAGATTGACATACTTCGACTCGAAGAAATGTTAACAATTTTCTAGAATTTCTCGTCGCATAGCAAGCGCATATATCCGGAGAAATATTTAACCACAACAGCCAAAATTTGGCATAAAGGTATCTAATAATGTCCTTTCTGTTTATGAAAATTTTCGTTTCTCTTGCTGGAATTGCAACAAATATTTAAATAATTAAAATTAATGCAAAATAGTATCTTTCTCGGAGCAGTTTCTTAACCAAATTTCGAATCTAATAGTTTGAAAACACTTACAGAAATTATTACTTATAACTTATTTATTATTAAATTTAATAGTTAGGATTGAAAATTTATTTAAATTAAATAAAATTTATGATCTTAACAGGGAAAAAAGAAAAGAAACAAATTTACTAATTAATGCCTTATAAAAATGCTATTACAAGTGTAAATTAACCAAGTACTTCTAACAAAATAAACTATTTTTTCTTGAAATACGAAAGCGTTAATTACTTTACATATGAAAACAATCTTATCAATCATCACAGTAGTACCGAAATTAATTACAGCTTCATCAAACTTATGATACGTATAAACAATAACCACAAAAAGAAGCTACAAGGATTATTGTTTATTTGAATTATTGTATTATACTCAGGTTTGTTTAATTCCGCTTACAAAGAAATACTTCCGAAATTGTTCTCATTATTTTTCCAGGCAAATAAATTTCATCTCTGTCTTTTAACTAAAAAGTATGTTTCGCAGAAATTTTTGCCTTACTTACATACCATTGGTGATGATAAATAACTAAACTTTATCCTTCATTATACAAGTAAACACTTTAAATATTATGTTTTGTTTTGATTTATGCACTTTTAGATGAAAATCTCCAGAATGGTGATTTCAGAAAAGAAGTTATTAAATCCAGTTTTCGTTCGAATTCGGCATCTTCATTAGTTGCTGTACCATAAATCCAGTGGAAAATAGGATTGTAAACACAAGTCTTCTGATTTTTGATGATAACATAATATTATATATTCAAATAAATATTTATTTAACATTTAGTAATTTCAAATAAAGGAGTATAACAATATATAAATTAGCTGCTTTTAATGTTATTTTATAAATATTTTTATTTTTAAAAATGGGATTTAATGCTATTTTTATATGAAATTTTTTACATTTTTCGAATTCAATTTTTAACAAGAACAAAAACTGGAGCATATACGAGTAGCATTTTGTTTCACTTGGCGAATAAAAATAAAATAAATTTTAAAAAATCTTTGGACTATACAACAATTTTTTCCCGAAATATTTTTACTGTTATGAAGATATGTCACGAAATATAATCAGAAAAAATTACTTATTATGGTTTACAGCGATATTGCTAATTGATATACTGCTAATATATTGCTAATTAATGCTTATTATCATCCATATACTCAAATCTAACCGACCGTATAGTCTCGATGACACTTATTTATTAATTTTGAGATTAAACACTCTAAATAAAGCTTTATGTACTTTTAAAAATAATTTATAAATGTAATTAATCGCATTTTATATTTGTTGTAATAAGTTTCGATTTAGATATAATACCTTTCATTGATTTTCCTATTTTGTTGTTTCTGAATGCGCATTTTTTTCTAAAGAATCAGGAAGCAAATACAAATGTCTTTTGTAAATTATTAAATATATCATTTAATCTGTATATTTACAAATAATGAATTAGTTATAGATAAACAGGAAATAAAATTTTGGTATCTATTCACAATTTTATGCATTGGAATTCTATTTTTAAAATTTTAAAAGCTCGTCTTTAAGCACTATACCAGGGATAATAGGATTGAAGATATTCGACGATGATATATTCGAGTGTATTCGATCTGAAAATTGTGAAATCTCTACTGTACTATACTGTGTACATTTCAGATAGAGCAGGAGGAATTACTTACCATTCACACGTTTATATTCGGTAATATCATAAATATTACTAATATTCTGTATATAACTGCTCATATAATCTAAATTGACCGTGTTTAATACAGGAAAGATTTATTGAAATGACATCCTAAGCATTTTTTAAAAATTGTAATAATTTTACTTCAATTAAAATTTGAGTTTTCTAACTACTATAGTTTTTCTAATTTATTATTTAATTTTAAATCAATTGTTTTTATTATTATTTTAATAAATTAATCTTATTTTTCTTTTTGTAAGATCTAAATTTTTAAATAAATTAAAATTATTTGATTAAAATTGTTTAAAAAATCCAATTATTTGCTTTTTAGATATTTATATTTTTAATTAAAAATTTCTATCGTTAATTACAAAAATTCTTTTATAAAATTAAATCCTAGATAATCTTATGATGATGAGTTAGCTATTTAATATAAATTTTAAACTTTTTTAAATAAATATGAAAAGAATGTTATTATAATTTAATAATATATTTTTTAATTTACAAAATATTTGTTTTTAATGTGTATAAAGAGTCTGATTATCAAAAATTTTAAATCAAATTTCCATTACTTGTTTTATTTTTAAATAAAATATTAAAATTATCTTAGTCATTATTCAAAAATTTACTTTTTTTAAGCTAGCGAAATCAAAAAAATTCTGCATAAAATTTCCTCATTTTTCATAATTTTACAAAATAATTTTCTTTCCTAAAAATTACTGAAAGATAGATGAATATTATTTAGATAAGAAGAGATTGTAAAATCGAAATTTTTATCAGAAATTCCCTAAAGAATGTTGTTGAAAGTTACTTTCTCCATATATTGACTTTTTGACTATAGGCTAGCTAAAGATTCACGTTCATAGAAATGACTTACAGATATATTTTCCTACTGAAAGATGAGACTGGTCAAGAGGCCAGCAGTGCTTGTTATTCCATCAACAGTAAATGCGTCAACTCTCATTTTTACAGACTGTCCTAGGCGAAAATGGATGATATATAGCACATATATAGAAATTATCAAATTAATACCTTGAATTTTTTTCAAGGCTTTAAAATGTTTTGCTGTAAAATATAAGAAAATTTATTTCCCTAATGAAATTAATTTTTTTAGTAAAATTATAATTAGTGTCGTGTAAAAATTTTTTAAATTGTTTTAAAATTTATTTAAATGATTAGCGTAGTGATTACAGCACTGTCACGTGAAAATGATAGCTTTTATTACAATTAAAAGATTTTCTGAAGTAAAAAAAAAAAACAATGAAAGCCTTTGCGGAATATTTAAAGTTCAAAATTAAATTACCTGAAAATTCTCGAATAAATGCACTTACTTTTCAAATCTGCTGAATAATCTTAGAATTTTATCTGTTTTGTATTCCTATCTTTGCTTTAAAACTTTGCGAATTAATTTTCCATTTAGCTTCCATAATCATTAGTAACTACTGCAAAAATTAACACCCTGCTAAATTAATTACAATTCCTCAAAAATATTTCAGTAGTTCGCAGACCCATATAAAAATACAACGAAAACATCATACATTTGTATTCAAAATTCACAATAAATGGCTCATTTAGCATAAAAATTCTTGAAATCTAACAATAAAAAAATTCTTCTTAAAACATTTTAACAAAAACTAGTGTTTAAATGTGTTAAATTTCAGTGTGTAAATATTTATAATAAGTTACTCACACTAATTAGAATTTTATTTTTAATCTTAGCAAGTAGCCATGTATAAATATTGTATAGTGTCTTAATTACAGTGTTCGGTCGAACATCTGCTACTTAGGCAACACATAATAGTGTTTTTTCCAAGGTTTTACTAGAAACGTAAATTAAAATGCTACATAAACGATTTAAAAAAAAATATTTTGGCCTTATATATATATAAAATATATAAAGTATAGAAGCTTAAAATTTAATATCGTTCCTGATATTTTTTAAACAAATGTACTGCATTCAAAAAAATATATTAAAATAAAATGAAAGAAAATTATTATTTAAATTTTTATCAAAAAAATAATAATAATTGAAACGTTAAAAAATGAAAAATTTAGATAGATTTTTTTAAAGACTTTTTCTAATATTTCTGAGAGGATTCATTGAAAAGTTTTTTATTTAATTGTGTTGTATTATATTTGTTTTACATCTTTGGTTTTACTGGAGTTAACCAATAGGTATTCTACAAAGAGATGAAAGAAGCCAAATTGCTTTCCAACTACGTTTTTTTATACTCTAGAAAAGAAAATATAAAAATTTTACATGGTTTTTTTATATTCCTGCCCGTATAGAAACTTGTTTCTAAAGAATTAGATAGATCAAAATTGCAATTTTTTAACCATAACATGTTATTTAATTTATTTTTCAAAACTAATACCTTTCGTGAGGAAAATGATTTTTGTGAAAATCCATAAAAATTGAAAAAATATTAGTTCTTTAAAGTAATGGTATAACTCAATTATAAATAAAAAATGATAAATATTTTTATATGAACCAATTTTCTCATAAGAATTAAACACGAAACGTAAGCTTTCAGCTTAGTTAATATATGCATTTTGTAAAATTATTTTATTTTAGAAAGAAAATTTTTGATTGAAGAAATTACTTCAAGATACTGTCGTGTCACGTAATACTGTTGTATATAAGTTTATTTTTCAATTTACAATGAGAAAAATATATTTTTTTCTTTATTTTTTTCAATCTATCTTACCTGATAGAAATTGTTTTTTTTTAATCAATCTAAAACAGAACAATATTGTTTGTTCTATTTCATTTTAAATTGCAAATTAAATCAATGAAAATTGAATAAAATTTTGAAAATTTTAATGATATTTATTACTCAAAGTGTATACTTTTTAATAATTTTTTTAAATGTGAAAAATTATCTTTAATAATTAACAAAATAATTGATTTTTTCAACAGTCGAAAACTAATTAAATTTTAAAGGAACTAAGGAGAATTCGAAACTTTTTCCCCCTATTCTTAACATAAAAAGTCGGTTAGTTTTTGTCATATAAAATATTATCATATAAGGCTACAACATATTTCATTGCAGTTAGGATAAATATAAATTATTGATGTTGGTAGCAGTCATTCATCTTTCTGAAATATACTTGTTTCGTTTTGATGGACTATCACTTATTTTATACATTCTGTCATCTTGTTTGTTTGGATTTTCGTCGTTGTATTACGCCCTTAAGTGATTAATCGTATCATAATATGCATCATTTATAAATAAAAAAATATATATGACTATTATTTGTTTTCATGAATTTATCGTAAAATAAATTATTTATTTAAAATTAATAGCTTGCATTTATCTTTAAATAAGAATTTAAATACAATTATATCAAATATTCCAGATTTTATAAGATTTTAAAGATGAAACTGTCAATATGAATTGATGAGATTTATATAATTTTTTAAGCTTTAAATTTAATCTTTCTTCGGGTATATTACGATAGAAACGTGTGATAAGTGTATTTATTCTATTTAAATCGCGGTTTGATTCTGTAGAATTTGTCATCTGGCTAATTAGAATAGGGTTGTAAAGACGCGTCAACAACTGACATTATCGATCGGATTTTCAATCTAGCATCATCTTATTCAATAATTTAAAACGCATTTAACCAAAAATTAAGCTTTAGTTTGATTTTCATCATAACTGAAATATTTTAATATTTATGAAATAATCTTCTATAGCTTTGTTTCTAAGTTTTTTTTTTTTTTTTTACTTCTTTATCCCTCTCTAACTAAGCTCCCTAATAAGCCATAGATTTTTTTTATCTAAGATGTTAAATCCTTTTAAAAATAATAAATCCTGCTTATTTCTGGAAAAAATACAAAAAATATCACTCAGATTATTCTTCGTAAAGATTTTTTTATTGATACAAACATTACATTTTTTTTTATTCCGTAAAAGTCAATAAATTAAGTTTTTATATAGACCGTTCCATATAAACCAGAATGATTTTATTTATAATTTAGCTTTATATTTGAATATATTGAAGGTCTTATTAAAAATATATCTAAAGCCAGCTCAGAAATTATAATTCCTATAAACTTTATACAGAAAAATTTAGTAAAAATAGTGGCAATAATCTAAAATTGTTTGAAATTAAAGTCAAAAGAATTTGAGATCGTAGGAATGTCATTGCTACAATATTATTATAAAATAAATTCATTCGACTGATAAATAAGTTTAATATAAATTGTCTTTCTTAAATAATAAATTGAAAATATTTTTAAGCTATATTAAAATTTTAAAACAAAAATTAATTTAAAGTGATATTTAAATAATAAATATGTACAATAATCCCAAGAGTTAAAAAGCCTTAATGGAAATTTTAAAACTAATTTCTCTTCTTAATTGTTAAGTATAAGGTCAAACAAGTTATTATAGTTTTAAATAAACTTTAAAAGCTATTTTAAAATAATTTTATATTTTATATAATTACAAGGCAAAATGTTAATAGTCAAAGCATAAAAATAATTGAGTTATTTCGAATGAAAATTATAATTTAAAAATTAGAAAATTAAAAAAATAAAATAAAATTTCATTTATTAAAATAATAAATATAGAGTAATTGTATTTTTTCTAATTATATTTATAGCAGTTTTTGTTATCGTGTGGATCATCTCTTTACAGCAATAATGAGTTCATTTTCATATGTAATCGTAACATTCATTTGGTGTTTGCGATCCTTCAGTTGAAATTCAATTAACGGTTGGAGACAAGTTAGGTGTCTGCAATTCTGATATTACACAGTAGATTACTTACACGTGCTTAACGATAGTTATCGAATAATGAAGTGAATGTCTCATTTGCATAATTGCAATAAAGAAAAATTATGTTAAGATTATACATTATTTCTGCAAATATTTGTTTTTACTAAGCATAACTTTTATCGATTTTACTGATTTAATTATTTAAAAATTGTAAAATTAATCTGAAATCAAATTTTAAATTGTGTTTCTAACTTTTTTTTAGTAAGTTTAAAAATAATAATATAAAATAGGAGAAATTTTAATATCTTATTTGTTTTGTAATGGGAAAATTAATTATAATTTTATTTTAGATATATATTTTTGCTTAAAAAGGAGAAAAAATGTGATATTTCTAGTAATTGGAGTTTTATTCTTGATTATGATATTTATAGATAAAAGAAAACTGACGAAATCGAATTTATTAAAATTATAGTAGATTTATTTTTATCTTAAAAATTATAATTATTATTACAGTACAGAGATGTTTCTTCTGTAAACGTTTTTTCCCCGTCTACAGAAACAATTTTCAAAATACCTAGACGAATTCTTAATCATATAAGCGAGATTGAAATCTAGGCTATTCTGTATTTTCTTCTTTAGAAAGGAACTCGAAAATAAATGAGACTTATTACCATAGATATTTAGAAAGAGAACAAAGATCTAAATTTAAAAAATATCAATTCAATATAAAATTCAGTTTATTTATAAAAACTACTTTTAATTAAATACTTTTTAGGTCGCAAAATTCTCCCTTAAATCTTCTCGAGTTCGTTTTGAATATGAAGTAAGCTAAAAATTTCAGTTTTGAAACTCTATCAGAAATCGAATTTTATAAAGAAAGCTAAATTTAGAAGAAAGATCAATAAAAAAAAGTGCATTTCCTTATTTGAATTATGATTTTTTAACAAAAGAAATAAAAGAACTAAATTTAAAAATTATTCTTTTACAAAAAAAACGTGTTTTTAAATATTCACTTTTAAAGTAAAAAAACGTCAAATTTTAAGATTAAAAATAAATATTTTTGTGCATTTTAAAATGCTACTTGCAAATTATTTTTTAAAAATATTTTTAATGTAAAAAAGGGTACAATTATTTATTCTTTTAATAAAATAAATAAAGGAGAATTTGTACAAGATTATAAAGAATTCTCTTTAAAACTTTTTTTAAAATATTAAAAATAAATTTAAAAATTAAAATTTAATAAAGTAATTAGTTTTTTGAAGAATAGTTTTCTGCTTTACCCTTTAATAGAATATTTTATATCATTTTTTTAGAGTATAAATGCAATATTTCTATGTCATTTGGATAATTTTAAAAATATATAACATGTTGCTTGTTATAAATTTTAAGTAAAGGTTCATAAATGGATATTCAAATTAGAAAAAGAAAAGATACGTTTACAAAAGAGTTTGAAGTTTCTTTAAACGTAGACAGCGGCAACAAAAAGAAACCACTTAATGCACAATATTAAAGCAAAAAACATAAAATGGTATTGGATAAACAGAAAAATATTTATTAAAGTTATAGTTAATGCAATTTTTTATAAAATTCTCTGCAGTTTAGTCACAAATTTTTTCAGTTTAGTTTTAATGTATGAGAAAACTTAACTCATACACGATAAAAGTATTATTTTTAATAAAACTAACACATTAAATATTTCACAAATTTTAATTATTTACATCAAAAAAATTTTTCTTGTGCTTCTTCAGTAGAAAAATTAATAATAGTTAAGAATTAAATAAATATTTAATGAGAATTTAATTAAATATTTAAAAAGTAATAAATTAATCGATATATATTAAAATATTTAGGAAGACGAATAGTTGGAATTCTGTATAATTTTATATAGAAAAATACTGTATTATATTTAATAAATATTTATTTTTTAAATTTTATTATTTAAAAGACATTTCTTTAAGAAGAATTTTCTTTAAATATAAGTTTTCATAAATTTTATCATCATCATCAGTGGTGGTTTTGTTATGGGGGACCTAGCAGAGGCCAGCCTGACACAAAATTAAATTATTTCAAATTATTGTTCATTAAAATGGAATTTCCATAGGAATCGACAATAACTTAACACACATATAATATGAAACTTCCTTTAATCATATGTTCTCGTAACATTAATATCAAACTCTAGCAATGCGTTAAACAAAAATTAACCAATCAATTATTTTTTTATTATTCTTTAATATAGTTCACCGTCTTTGATCTAGATCTAGACTTTCAGTGGGTACACTACACCCAATTAAATTAGCTTCAGCTTTCTATTTCTTTTTGCAAATCGGCTCAACACTTTTTCGGCTGTAATTTTTTCCTTGACAATGGCATTCTCTATGTTGAGCAGCTCACTGGGAGTACTATTGCTGCTTGAAAAAGTTTGTATAAATTAGGGCAGCCCTCTTTTTAATGTGGTTTCTGAAACTTTCAGCATTCATCTCAACATTTTTAAATTGAATCATGTTTTCATGACCATCGCTTCATCTTCTAACGCTGATGTACCAATTTTTAAGATTTTTTTATAATTACTAAAGAAATCCTCTCCATTCTTCATGTCCAATTTAAGAAATGCGTCCACCACACGAGCGAACGGTAGATTTTCAAATCGGCGTTTCAGATTTACTATGATATTATCTACCACTTGGTAGTAAATGTTGATCTTCCAGTATTCTTCTGGTTGTGAATTCGCTGAAAAATCTAATGTATTGCTTTTGCCCACAATCGACTTTGTATAAAATTCTTTTTGTTGACGCCTCTTTTTTGAGACTCTAACAGGTACTAGTGAAATCTCGTGCTTTTCAGAAAACTGCTCGATGTCTGTCCAAATTTTGAACTGATTTCTGCATGCTTCGAA
The DNA here is from genome assembly GCF_030686945.1 of Centruroides vittatus. Lineage (NCBI taxonomy): Eukaryota > Metazoa > Arthropoda > Arachnida > Scorpiones > Buthidae > Centruroides > Centruroides vittatus. The sequence goes on along the minus strand of NW_027122180.1, from coordinate 717,783 downwards.
AGTATTTATAGTACTTGCTATGAGGTCACTAGTCTGACCAAGAGTGGCATTTTGAGTCTGGAAAAATTTACTCACTACATTCACTATAGCGAAAACTGAGTGAAATGTGTGCAAGGAAATGACGAACTCTGGTTTCGTAATAATATTTAGTAATCCAAGGGCTTCCACTGTGCTTGTCACGGTTCTCAGTGATCTCTTTTTCCAATGTCAATTTAATTGCCTCATAATTTGTCAGTACTGCTTGGCAGTTTTCGTAGCGACAACTCCATCTGATAGTAATGAGACTTCCCGTTTCACGGCTGGTATGCATTCCGAGAGTGTCTTGTAATTTTTGCAGGCTCGCATAATGACCAGGTTGTGCGAAGTGAATATACAAAGCTTCGAGGCCGTTAAAAAATGTCTTTGCTAGTGAAACATTTGCACATGAATCAACAACCACGAGATTTAGTTTGCGTGCTAAGCAATGGATGTAAATTGCGTGAGGATGAGTTTTTTTGATAATCTCTTGTAGACCTCGATTTTTACCAGACATGACGCTAGCACCATCATAAGACTGTGCAAGAATTGGAACATCACCCAAATGGTGTTTATTCAATGTGTCCAAAATTAATGTAGCCAGTCCTTGCGAATCTCTGGAGGTGGAACAATTTGTAAAACCTATAAATCTTTCGACTATGTCTAAACCGTTCGCATATATGTTATGGTTATTGACAATAGTTCCTCTTTAAAGCATCTGGCCTCGCCCACACTTAAAGAAAAAAGCCACATGCTTTAGCTTCTTCAACAATTTTTTCCAGAGTGAGATTCGATATCACTTCAATTATTTCTTTCTGTATATCTGGGCTGCAGTAGTTGTAGTGTTTTTCAAAGTGGAGTAAAAATTTGTCATCATATTTACAAAAAAGTTGAGCAATTTCCAAGAAATTACCTCTATTTCTAGATGCGTCTTCCTGGTGCCCTCTCAAAGGCAAACCCTGACGGACAAGGGTCAGTATTATATCAATAAGTTTAGCCAAGTATTCTCTGTTTTGAACAAATTCTTCTTCTTGATGTTTCATAAGTTGTTAATGAACATCTCCAACTATAAAAGATTGACGATAAGACACATACTGGCTGCATTCAGCGTGAGGCGATGATTCTGTTTTTTTAACACTTCTCTAATTTTTTCCGGTTGTTAAAACCACTTTTCACAAATTTCTCATTTTGGTCTCATATATTGCCCTTGTTGAAGTTTCTGCATACGAAACAGTAGACTTTGTCTTCTTCTTTGCTGTATTCCAACCAGCTATTATATAGTTTATAATATCTGGACGAAAACGATCTGAATTTTGTTCCAAATTTAGTTTTTGGGAAATCTATAACAGGTTGTGATGGTCCAATTTGAAGGTTGCCTAGTTCATCCGGTTTGTCAAATTTTTTAGAAAGATATTTTGTGGAATCAATAACGATGAGTCCGTCACCATCCACTTCTACGACTGAGTCGGCTGACTGTGATGTTACTGACGTTGGTGGTGGCGAGCATACAGAGAAATTTTCTAAATCATTTGTACCTTCAACCACCTTTTTTTCGTCCAGACAGGATTCCTTTATTGAGTTTGTTGATGATTCGGGGAAAGGAATACTAGGTCTTATCGCATCTACTTCCGTGTTACTTCCGTGTTACTTCCACGTGTCCTTGGAGTATTATTTTTAAAAAAACATCTGATGTCTTTGAATTTTTTCATGTTGACATCTTATATCTAGAAAAAAATATAAGTGCTTATATGTTATTAAACTGAATCGATTATTAAACCGTTATACAATTGAAATAACTTTACATATTATTACTACGTAATAAGGTAATTTTCAGAAGTGCAAAAGAAAACAAAGCATGAAAAAGTAAATGTTGGGCAGGCATCAGACTGGAGCCACCAGTGGGCACTCAATCTTACACGCAATGGAACTTAGTACTTACTTTCAATATGAATTGGAATTTTTCGATTTCGGAATTTCAGATGTGCAGGTGTGCAGGTCAACGTAAAATAATAATAATAATAATAATTTGAACAATTCGTTAAAAGATTTTTGTCGTAAAATTTGACAACGTTAAATGAAGTGATCTCGAGTAACTTTCGTTCATGGGCACTTCTGGATCGAAGGGCAAACCAACGATTTAACTTACTTGTTTATAGCAGAAATTCATTTATGGAAAGTAAAGCATATGTCAATTTCTAATTCCTTATTACCTTCAGTTTACAATAGATTTTTTTTTTATTCAAGTGTTTTCAGTGAAAATACTGTTTCTCTTTGTCGAAATTTTTCAGGAAGGGAAAGATATCACTGCTGTTTCTGAGCAAAAGAATAAAATGAAATGCAGGTTAATTTGGTCTATGGGAAGTACGTGCTTACATTGCGTCTTATAGAATTCAATAAACAGTATAAAATCTTTACACAATTTACCACAAAACTTGAAGCTTCAACTCACCTGTATTGTATAGTGTATTAACAAATAATTTTTATTATTTTTCTAAAAAATACAGCAGAAAGTTTATTCATTGTACATAGTATAAAACCAATTGGTTCTTTCAGGTTCGCGCGCGTCTGAGCGTGCCACGGTTCGAGCCCGTCAGATGGAGCAAGGGTGTGTGTGCAGCAGTGCTGCCATTTTAGCGCTTTTTGGTGTGATTGGCACATGCTCATCAGGGCCGCTTGACATACTTAAGTGTTACGATGTAGAAAACTGTCGTTTAAAATTGATCCTAACATTCTTAATATTCAACAACAAAATTTATTCATTTTGTTAAATAGGCAAATATTTATTTTGTTTCAAATTAATAAGCGCTACAATCTTACGACTGCTACAACCAATTCTAGATGGCGCGGAAGTTCACTGTTAAATTATTTTTTTTATGCTTTCAATGTATCTCCTTATGCAATTTATGCAAGCATAAGGAGATACATTGAAAGCATAAAAGCAGCTTGGTTGTGACTTAAATATATTGATAATTGATCGATTGATTGGATTTAATAATTTTGAATCGTGTTTTTCTGGGGAGGGGCACCAGGTTAACTGGGGGGCCGAGCCCACCCATGCCTTCTTGGCTACGCCCATGATCATCATAATATTATTTAATTAATGTTAAATAAATTAATACATTTTATATTATTATATTTCATCATACCGGTTTATATTCAGTAAAATTTATATTATTTATTTCTAATAATGAAAATAATTAAAATAAGTTAAAACAGAAAATAAAAAATTTCAGATATGAAAAAAGTAAACATATTTTCGAATAAAATCAAGAAATATTTTTGAAATGTAAGATAAATCAATAATAAATATTGTAACGCTGGAAAATCTTGGTATAAAGTTAAAGGAGAAGTTCGTATAAATATAGACAATTCTCTAAGGAATTTTTGAAGGAAAAAGTCTGAAAAAATATAATATATGAGGAAAGTTTGGAAGATTATTTGGTCTTAACGATGATTAGCATTGATAAGCAAAAGTAAATAATGTTCTGACTTTCTTCCCTCTAAGAAATTATCATCAATCAGATATTTACTCAATCTTTATTGATGTATTAATATCAAAATATTAGTTAATTATTTTTTAAAAGTGAGCATTTTAAAAGATCTTCGCGTTTAATTCTTTCTGAATTTATCTATTATTTCATATTCTATTTATCGTATTCCATAAAAATACTTTTTATATAATAAATAATAAATTAAATAATTTCTTCAAATCCGGATCAATGTGAAAAATATTAAAAGCATTTTTATCAAGCGAACGAGTCTAGAATTTTAATATTAATAAGAATTTTATATATAAATTTTCTTTTAATAAAATTGTAGACTGATTAGAAAAATTAAGCTTAAATATCATTAATTTTTACAAACTATCAGTTTATATTTTAATATTATTTTTATATATTCTTCGTCGATAGCTGATATAATTGAATTGCATTACGTTCGAATTAATTTATATATTTTCATATTTTTTATGTACTGAGTCTACATTGATTAAAATTTAATATGGTTAAATTTTACATTAACATATTTTAGCATAATAATTAGACTAATTTTAAAGTTTTATTTCGAAAATTGCTTAAATTGTTAAATTATATTATAATTCCGTAAAAAACCTTATTAAATCACATATTTAGATATAATTTATTAATAAATTTTTAATTAAATGTCATTAAATATTTTTTAAACATGCAACGAAAGTGACTGATATGATTATTCACTGATAATAATTTTAAACAATTTCCGAAATTAAACTTTAAAAGAATTCTAATTATGCCAAAGTCGATTTTGGTAAGCATCCAAATTCGCTAACCGACTATATTAAAGTTTAATGATACTGTCAAATTTGTTAGACATTGACAATGACAATTATTTATTTCTATTTTTACTATTTTTGTAATATGTGATTGTAAAAATTAAATTGGGTTCTATACTAAATTGAACGATTGTTATTCATGCTTAATATGTACTGTATACTAGATAATAATTTAAAACCTATAGTGAAAATTTAAAGAAATATTTAATGAAATTATGCACTTTATGAAAAAGTATATAATCAACATTTTTGCACTTTCCGAATTTCTTAATCTGTAGTTTTTATGGGATAAAAATCATTTTAAGCAAAAATTCAAGAAAGTTAATAAAATGTTAAATATAACTACAAAATCTTATAAATTAAGAAATTTAACAGATTAATGTTATGAATATCTGTAGGGGGATGATACGTCCCGAGCATAATCTTAAACCGAGCAAAACTTAACTCTCGAAAATAGAATAAAATTTTAAATGAATTTAGAACCATTTTATATGTCTTCTAATATAATATAACCAATTTATAGATCAATATATAAATAACTTTTAATGATATAAGTTCAGCCATTTTAGACCCATTTTTTACTCACTTTTAAAAACTGTCTCGATTTGAGCGATAAAAAATATAAATGTTGTTAACTTTTAATCATTTGAAAATATATTTTTTAACAAATTAAGTTTTATAACTAAAATTACACGAAATCATAAATTGTCAGTATGTTATAAACCTGTTGCATTTTCATATTTCTTAAATAAACTATATAATATTAACTTTTATTTTGTGTAACATTATAAAAAACAAACTTCTGTTAATAAAAATAGATATTTCTATCGAAATGTATTTAGTTTCATCATTATTTATCAATGCATTAACCGATTATAGATCCAAATAAATCTTATCTAAACTGTAGCAGATGGCGATTATTGTATCGAAGTCTCGATATACAAACATGGATAAATCATCTTATATCTCACTGAACACAAACTATTTTTCCAATATAGAGATTAAAGCTAAAACGTTTCTAAATATTAAGTCATTTCAAACATTCAATTATGTATATTAAATAATTATTTTTTTAAATGCTTTATGCTTTATATTATGAATATTATTACAAATATGATTTACATATTAAATATTTTATACAATATTGACAATTTAATTTTGATTCTACAGGGGGTAAGTCAAGAATTGTTTTTATTTAACATACCTTATAACATTCTTCATCTGAAGTTTCGAGCAATGGTATATATTCGGCATAATATTTTGAAAAAGTTGAAAAATTTTGACTTGTATAAGATAAAATCGCCTGAAGCGGTCGTTTTTACTATTCTCTGAATCATTTTTGGAAAGTATTCCAAGTACATTTTCTTTTGGTATTTTATATCCAAGGATAAAATAGCTGTAAGAGTTTCCTGCATTTTTCTCGACAAATATAAAATCCCTTATAATAGACATTGACATTTGTTTTACGTTTATAAATTATCTATGATGTAGAGTAATTCTATGAAGTGCATTATACTTTATTTAACTCTGCAACTACAAAAAAATATTTTATTATAAATAAAAGTTTTTGAATTTTTATTTTATTTTTTTGTCTCGTAACTTATAATATCTGTCGAATTCCTTAGATGTATGGAATACTGAAACCTTTCAAAAATGCTTTTTCAAGCTTCTCTCAAAACATATAAAACATTGTAAAATGATAAGAGTCTATTGCAGACCTTTCAAGTTTGATGTTAAATGATAGGTCCAGTCAAATACGAAGTTCGGTTGATGTCAAACTGCCAAAGTAACATTATTGCAATGTACAAACGTGAAAGACAAATTGAAATACTAAAATTTTCTTCAAGAGGGATCTATAACTCATTGTCTTTAAATAGTTTTCAATTGAAAAATCTCTTTAATTTTAAAAGATCAAATATTAAAACACATTTTCAATTATAAAAAAAACAATAAATTAACATGAAAATATAATTAGTGATAAAATATATTACGTATAAAACATATTTTATATATTATACACAGTATATATACTGTAAATTGTGTAAATTTACATTACATAGAAGTCATTTTATAAAATTCTATATATAATAATTTATTCAAGTAACAATGTCTAAAAATATAAATTACTTTCTGTGATTTTTCTAAGCTTATGATTATTTTGTCAAGATTAAAAATTTTATAATTTTAAAGTACTGTAATAAATGTTAAGGTTTATAAGAGAAATTATGAATATAATAAAATAAAGTTAACACTTTTATTTATTACTTGCTTTTATAATTTCATGTATACCGAAAAGAGATAATGAGCTAACTAAACACGCTTGGATAGACTCTGTAATATGATATTTATGTTATTATTAATATGATATTCAGTGATTCAAAAATAACAATACATTGTATCTCGTACAAGAATGTCGTAACGTTTTCTAGATTTGTGTGCTTAAAAAAAGAAAATATTTGAACATATTTTACGCTTCCAGCATTTAAATTATTCTTATAATAGATGTCTTTTATCATATTATTTTCGAAATTTTGTTATATTTACCAACATCCTATAGTTTACATAGTGCATGTCATTCATACAATCTTATTTTTTGTTAAAAATTTGTTTTTTAACCATAAAAATATCTTATTAAAGTCAATTTTTATTTTTATCAGAAATGAAATTTTTTTATCTTCACTATTTTAATTTAAATATATTTTGATGTAAAATATAAAAAATTAAAAATTACATACAAGTCACGAACTTTGTAAAATTGAATAAACTTTAGTTTATTATAAAAGCGAAGTTTTTGAAATTTTTAACGTGTAAATATTGACTGAAATCACTTATATAAACCAACTTATATACTATATTTACTGAAATAAATAAATATTTCTAAGTCGATGTATTTATCTTTAATTTAAAACACTTATTTTCTGAATATTCTAATGAAAGTAATTCAATTTATTTTGATATGTTGATTTGTTTTGTTCTCTGATATTAATAATTAATAATAATAATAAATTATTATGTGCAAACATATCTTACGTTTGAACGTAATGATCACTTTCTAATTGGAACAAAATATAATCTTTAGATTTTTTTTTTCTTTGAGTTTATTCTTGAAGTACACAATAAGTTCGTATGTTATATATCCGCTGATTGTGCATCCATTATCTTTTTAAGTGCTGTCTTATATGACTTTGATTATCTAATTGTCTACGGTCGATATCAAATTGCTCTTTAGTACTGTGAATGAATAGTCGAAACAATTGATTTTCTTTAATTGATTGCAGCTATTCAGCTAATTTTTTAAAAAAAACTACAATTTTTCTTAAAGCTATTGTTACACAGAAATAATTTGAAGAAAAATAAATAAATTGCTTCAAGTATTTTGCGCTGTTTTTGATACATGAATATATATAAGCTATATTCGAGTATAAAATTATAAAATTTCATAAATTAAATTTTGCAGAATCTTTATCTAATAAAAAACGGTTATTATTGTAATAATCGCGATGCAATTATAGTAACAATTTATGAAATATTTAGAAAAATGAGGTGATCACAGCGAGATTATATCAGTCTTGATGTATATCGCATAGTATATATGCTATATACTGTATTAGATAATACTGTAGAGTAGTCTCATAACATAATTAAAGTTTATCAAACATTCACTCTTTTTAAAATATTTTAAATGCTAAACCGTATAAATTTTGATTTATATAGATTTGATTGAATTATGAAATTTATAATTACATATTTATTTCAGAATCATGGAAAAATAAATATTAATATTTGCATTTTTTCATTATTTCGCAAAACATAAAATTAAAATAAAGTATATCGTTGGTATTTGTGTTATGTTTTAAGCAATGTTTCATTAAAATATTTTTAATTCATTTCTCCCAAATTAAAAAATAATTTGCAGGTTAAAGAGAATTTTATATAAAATCAAATAAAATATAATTATTGGATATTAATAACAATTTATTTTGCGTGTATTGAGAATAGTCGTTAACACAATGGGGAAGTGTGTAATTGTGTCTAGTTAATTTCTGGGAGGGAAGTCATACACATCGCTGTATTTAATAGTATCAATAAATAAATAAATTTTGTAAAATGTAAGTAGATTATCTTAGCCAAATTCTTAATGTTAACGAATATAAACGATTAATAACCGAATACAGTAAAACCTGTGTAAGCCGAATCGCACTGTACTGATTACTATTTTGTTTTGGCAGATTTCAGTTTTATTCAAATTTCGTTTTGGACAAGTTTTAGTGTATTTCAAGCAATAATGCTTTAGTATTGTTTTTATATTCTCTCTGTGTATAATAAAATGGAAAATAATTCGTGGAAAACATATAGAAATCTAATATTTCTAACAGAACTTATCAATCCGATTATTTTGATGAAGAAAGTTTTTCACCGAAATAACTCTTCATTAATAATAACTATAATTATTTCTCGAAAGAATCAATATATCTTATCTTAGACAGTGGATAATCTAGCATTACTTTTATTAATAGTTATCATATCGTGGAATATATATAATGTCAAAACTGTCTAAAACCTGTACGATATTATAACATTATAATTATACATTATTTGAAATTTTAATAGAACTACCGCTAGAAATAGATTTACAATTAAAAATAACTTTAGATATTAGTTCAAAATTATTTATTATTACTAATGAAGTTTATAAAATGTTTAGTGAAATTAAAGAAGTTAATTAAAATTGATTAAGTTTTGGTTCTTTCCTTCGTGAATATAACTTACTCATATTATCTCAAAAGTACACGTTTCTATATATTTGTATAATTCTATAATACATATTTCAGTAATAAAATAAGATTTAATTCTTTTTTTTCTATTATTAGCATTTACATCCATCCAAAATGTATTTTAAACAAATTTCATCCATTGAAATCACACTACAATCGGAATTATTTTTTGCGTATAACAACCTGTTTTTATATCATAAGTGTAAAGACTTTTTAATATAAAAATCCTTATTTTATTTTCTTTGATTTCTTAGATTAACTTACATTACAGTTAAGCAATTTAATAAAGCTTACAGCGCATAAACTCTTCTATTTTTCATATCTTTATTCTTTTAAATCAACATATTCAATGAAAATCTGACAGGAAAATTGAAAATATATTTAATATGTCTTTCATTTCTTCTTCGTCATCATTCATTTTTCTTTTTTCTTCATTTTTGATTGAATGAATTTCGGTAAACAATTTTCATCCGTTGTTAAATTCAATAAATTAAAAAATTTTTAAACTTAAGTCTACATTTGAAAAGATTAAAAATTAATAAAGAGTAATTTTCACACTGTAAAAAATTACGTAAAGGAATAATTTATTTAGTCATTACTTCTGAGAAAAAAATTCTATAATAATTAACAAACTTGTTTTTCTTTTTTCAAATTAATTTTTCTAATTTTGTATACGTTTAAAAACATAATTATATTTAATAATATTTATTATTATTATAATTAAATTATACTCGATTTTATTATCTGTGAATGATTTTTAACTTAATAATTATGAAAATAAATGATAATAATAAAAGTTGAACGTTTAATGTATTCAGGCATTAAATATTTAGTATTTTCTTGCAGTTTTTATGAGCGTTATATTTCTATAAATAAGATATAAACAATTACATAAATGGGAATATTGAATCTAGAGAAACTTTTCTAAATTTAAAAAAATAGCTTATATTTTCACAATATATTGTAACTTGAATGTTTTATACAACTTGGAAATCAAATCTTAGTAGCTCACTTGGTGTACTCCATTTCTGAGTTATTCCAATAAAATATACTTTAAATCTGCTTTCCAATGTCTCCTCTAGGAATGATATCAGAGAACAATCTGAGAAAAACTATCTTGCATGAAAGTTATGATACCCATGCAATTTTCTAGTGTGGATACAACTTCTTTTTTTTTCTTTTTTGTTTAATTTTTAGGTAAACAACTTTTAACTTTATGAACTCGATATCATAGGATAGTTTATGAGACTACGAGATGGACAATATGTATGAATTTTTGCATTAAAAATATATATTAAGACGAGTGTTTTAATAAAATTTGACATACTTTAGAATTTTATTTACGTATTTCACTTTATTTATCAAAAATTTTAAATTTTAAATTAAAATATAATATATTCTATAAACATACTAAGCATTATAACATATATCTTATGCTAATCTCTTACGATAATCGGGATTTTAGTTGTTAAACAAATAAGCAAGTATTCTTCAAATTAAAATGAACTTTTAAAAATTAACTAAAAAATTGTTATTAGATTAAAGAAAAATTTTGTTTATAAAACAAATATTAAATCGAGGAAAATTTTTTTTAATAATTTAATATTAAATACGGAAAAAACAACGAAAAACTGTGATTAATTTAATTGTTTATTCGAGTTTTTATTATAATAAATCAAATTATATAGAGAAGTAATTTATTCAGATTAATTTTTTCTAAATTGATTTTATAACCTAAATATTTAAAACTATTCTATAATTCTCATGTATAAAATTATTTATATCTTCTTTTACGCTTCATTATTATTATCATCAAGTACCAGATGAATGAATTTTGATAATAATCTCTTTGCAAAAGAATATAAACAACAATCCACGTTTCAAGATATTACTTTATCTCGTTTTTTTAATATTTTTTAATTAAAAACGAAATACACATTTGTCTTTATTAAAAATATCTCATTTATAATTTTCGTTTTAATGAAATTCAACTATATTTAATTTAATTAAAATAGGACTTTAAAAATGACAGAAGGTAAGTGAAAAATATAGAAAATAGTTATCTCCCATTGTAAATTTAATTTATAATATATTACAGCAGCATTTTATGGACGAAAATAATTTCAGCAATTCTAAAAATTCCAATTTTTAAAGATTTTTAAAGTAATTATTTTCACGTGTTTAAAAAATATTTCTCGTGTTTTTTAAACAATTTAGAATGTTATAAAGAAGTTATTGCTAATTTTAACTCCTCCTTCAAAAATAGTTACTTACATAATATAATTCATAATGATTGTTCGAATTTTTACGAAATTTTATTCAGTAAGAGTGATTTTACATGTTTAGAAATTTTAAGTGACAATATGAGATTGACAGTGATTAATGAACAAAGGACAGCAGTTCATAATGTATTTTACTTAATTCTTGCTTTTGTCTTGTGAAAAGTTTTTAATATTTTTGTAAGAAACGTAATTGATGTACAATCACTTAACTTTTTTTTAATATAAAAAATTTTATAACAATATATTAATGGGCTTTTAAAATAATATTTTCATTTTCTATTTTACCCAAAGAGCAGCATGTACTAAAATTATTTTATTGTTGCGTTACCATGTGTTTACTTTTAATAATATCAGTATATAATATGAATAATTACAAATTAATTTTTTAGTAATTATGCAATATTAAATCCTATGAAAATAAGGATAATTACACTACTTGACAAATAAAAAAAAGTGTATGCGAGTTATATATAGTGGGTGGTTCATAAAGCATCCTTTTTACCAATATGACAAATATAATTTTCCAGCACATATATTTTGAGTTCTTGAATATAATTTTTATTTTTATTTATTGCAAATATAGGTAAAAATAGGAGAGAAATTCAACTTATATTCAAACTGAAAAATTTTATTTACAAAAATATAGGCCTATATATGAAAATACATTTATGCTCAATCTACTGCCAATAACATTTTTGCAAATGCTGATTTTCGTTTATATTCTATATCACTTTTTCTCATAGGAACCAGCAATCTTCCGTCATTCCAGGATCTCACCTGTCTTGATATCATTTTTCCATTGTTATGATATTTTGGTGGAACCTCTCCCCTTGCTTATCGCTGACAACACCCAAATTTTCTGGGGAAAAAATTAAATGCAAATGTAAAAAGTGTAGTTTAAAGGACATTCTACAAGCCCATTTTATTGTAGTTTTCAAGTAATTCTCCTACAAGTTTTTCGTACAATATTTGATAAAACTAGTGCGTTCTTATCCATTAGGCACTTTAGGCAATGCCTAGAACCTATGAAATTAAAAATTGAGAAAATAGAAGTTGTAGCAATTAAAATAAAACATTAAACTTCTGCTCAGTTTATTTCATGTAGACTTTTCTATACCTTTTGCTTGCAAAATCTTTAATAATTTCCTCAACTGGCAAATATTTTAATATTTCACTTTCTATGGAAAGTACAGATAAATATGATAATTTTGTTTGAGACAAATTAGATCTTAAATGATTTTTAATGCAATTTAATTTAAAAATTACATTTAAAAAATTAAAAAGTACCTAGGACCTACGAAAAGCTTGTTGCGGTTCTGGGTAAAACCACTCTGAAGTCCCAGTAATAACCAAATAACTTTTAAGTCTCTACATATCTGTATTTAATATTAAGTCTCTGAATCAAGTATTTTTAAATTCCGTAAGATCACAACTCGAAAACATTATGTATCAGGAAATTTTTAACTTCATTTTCCTCTTCAGCGCATAGGAATTAACAAAAAGAAAAAAAAACCCCCCACTTTTTTTCCCAGTCGCAAAATGGGTGTAAACTAGTGTTGTAAATTCTTTTGATATAAATATATAAATATTCACAGAATAAAGTGCTTAATACTGTAAATATTGAAAATAAATAATATGAAATATAAAACAAAATAGGCACTTTATTTTCCTGGTTTTTAAAGTAACGTAGAGAAATTTTCGTGTATCGGTCAAATATTGACCACCCGGGATTTTTTCTTTTGGATTTATCGACATTTTATGGTCCTCAGATTCCAAAAACACCAAAAAATTAGTATAAAATTCTGTGTACGTATGGCCTGCATTTTGCTTTATATCTCAGCACTCCATAAAACAAAAATTTTGAAACTTGGTAGGAATACTTTTATATATGGGCATTGATGCTATTACATTTGTTACATTTTGGCGATTGTAAATCAAGTGGGAGATAGAGGAGAGTAGAGGTCATATCTCGATTGGAGTCAGACGAAATGAAAAGTTTACTCGTTATTGGCATTTGTACTTTTTTTAACTCATCCTATACCAAAAAAAAATATATTTTTTTTCTTTTTAACTTTTGGAAATTATAATTGAAAATTATCGGACTTCTTTCCTAGTTCCCTTAACCTTCTGTTCGAGTGCCGGGAAAGTCTTGTAGGAGCCCTTATCAGTATTTTTACAACAAAATGTTTTTTTAATTAAAGTAGTAATTTATTCAAATTAATTGAGTAGTCTTCATATAAATAAGTAAAGATTAATAATGGAATATATTTAAAAGAAACACAATAATACAACATTGTACAGTACAGGATTAAATTGTGATTACAGTATTCATTTTCAATTTTATCTATTCAGAAATTTAAGTGATTAAAAAATTTTAATAGATATATTTTTATAGTCTTTCTTATAACTATTCTCTATATTTATTTTTATTTTTTGTAATTATATATATATAAATTACAAAAATAATATAATTAAAATATAATTATTAAATATATATATATTTAATAAATTATAATTCATTTGCCAAACACAACATAACATTTTTGTTAATAGTTAGTATATCAAAGCCAATGAATGAAAACTACTGTAGTTTTTAATATAAAATATAAAATATATATATATTATTTATCATATTCATTGAGTCTCTGACTATTTTACATATTATACATTACTATAAATATAAATTTTAAATTAATTTGTTTTTTGCACCGATAGATTACAAATAAATATAATTAAAATTTAAAAGTATTGTCCAGTACAATACAATTAGTCAACAACTGAACAAATTATGTTCTTTATAAGTGATTTTAAGCCTCGACTAACCTTAAGAACGAAGGAAAAAAGATTCAAATGATATTATTCATGAAAAATTACGAAAACCCGAATAAAATTCAAACCTGAACTCTCCCAGTGTTTTCTGCTTGAAAATAAAAAATATTTATATAAAATGTATATGAAGTATTTCTCCAAAGTTAAAAAGCATATTCTAATAAGAGTAGGAGTAAGAAGTTTTTATGAATATATATCAGAAAATATTTCGTTTCTAAGTAAAAATCCGTTGTCATGTGAACATATAGAGTAAAGGAGATTTTGCAGACGGTAGAATTCTATCTTATAGGTCATCTCAAGAGTGATATTTATACTACCTTTATAGATAAATTCCTCTCTGTAAACAATCCGGAATAATCGGGTTTTGTATAGTTTGTGTGGGATGATATATTCTTTTAGTTAAAATATATTATTTATTAATTGTTTATTGTTTTAAATCTATATAATATAACAAAATAATTCAACAAAAAAAATTCTGAAGCTATATTTTTTGAAACTTTATTTATAGACGTAATTTAAATAAAAATAAAATAGAAATGAAATTTTCATTTAAATTTCTTTTAGTTTTATTCTTTCATAAAGATATGTAATAAAATATTGAATATGACAACTTTTCAAGTCCGTTTTCTAATTATTTAACTCATTCGTGCTTTGTTTATTTATTCTATTAGTCTAGTATTGAGTTTTCTTTTTATATTAATAATTCATTTGTTTTATGTAACATTTTATATAAAGAGATTGGACTCAATCCCATATGTAAATTGCTACAGTCAAAATTATTAATACTGGATTTTAATTAAATAATTATATATAATTTTAAATATAAGCTTACAGTTAATGGTTTATGAAAAATATTTAAATTATTTACCGTATTAATTCGATTCTCATTTATCCAACTTTGTTCTTAAGATTTTGTTATTAAAATTAACTATATTTTTCAATTATATACCTATATTTTTTAAGTATAGAGGCATAATATGGAGTTTAAATTTTCCAAATTGAATTTCATTGTAATAAAGTTTATTTTATTACATTATAATTTAATTTCAAATTTCAAACACTAGACACAATATAATTTTGAAAATTATGTTTAATTTTTTCTAAATTATGTTTAATTTAATAAATATGATTTAATTAAATAGCATATTATATATATTACAGTAAGTTAATCTGTGTATAGCCTAAAATAGCTTTTCAATTTGTTTGATTTGTTGTTGGGAAAAATTTCATATAAATTTATTTAATATTTGTAATAAAAAGAATTTTATAAGTAGTTAATGATATACTCTATTAAATAATTTAATAAATAAATCCGTAATATTTTAAGTAATCAAAGTAGTTGAATAATTTTCACATTGCTCAACTTAAGCTTTTTGATACTTGTAGAAAGATATAAAATATTAAAATCGAGTTAAATCCTTATGTATTTTAGTATTGAAATGATATTAAGATGTGTATAACGCTTAATTAATTTGTAAAATATGATAATGTAACTATAAATAATTCGATAATCTAAAAAAAAAATTTATTTACTATATAATTAATACATGAAATAATACGTCTGTGAAAGCACTCATTATTTTCGGATGGAGTTCAGGAGGCAATTAATATTCCAGCTACCATTCTTGTCCTCTAACATGCTTCTATCGGCAAATCTAAAATAACCACGTCCAATATCTTAACCTCCATCTATCAATAGAACACGCTCTTCAAAAAGCATCCATCCTTGAAACATGTCGCATTATCCATAAATTTATAAAGATCGTAGATAATCAATAGCATCTTTTGAGTAATATGGCTGAAAATTTCAATGGCCATTATGAACTCTGATAATTCATATAATAAGTGAATATAATAATAATAATAATAATTCGAATACAAAAAATAAGTAATTCTATAAAATTTTGTTTTGTATGT
Source organism: Centruroides vittatus (assembly GCF_030686945.1). Classification (NCBI taxonomy): domain Eukaryota; kingdom Metazoa; phylum Arthropoda; class Arachnida; order Scorpiones; family Buthidae; genus Centruroides; species Centruroides vittatus. The sequence continues at coordinate 701,656 of NW_027122180.1, read as the reverse complement.
TAATACAATTCAATTTATAAAGTTTATTTTAATTTAACTTATAATATTTGCATGAAAAATAATAAACATCTCTTTCATTTAACGTAAATAATGATTTGTAAATTAAAAATAATTTATTTTTTTATTAAATATTTTTATGTACAGATTTTTCTCTATAAGTGAAAATCAGGCAATATTTTCCCTTGGCACTTTAGTGGCTTGCTTTTAGACCTCAACTGATTGCATTTCACCAAAGTTATCAAAACTCTTGGGATCTGGAATTGGGTTCTGCCAAGTTGTTTGACAGTTTTGAACTTCTTTCACCAGAAAATATTTTTTTAAAAATACTTATAAAACACGTGCGAATTAAGACTTGCTGGTTTATAATGTTTTTACTTCAGAAAGTATTTATCATAAAGTAAAAAATAGAAAAGAATATTTTAGAATTAAGAAGTATTAGTACTAATTCAGAAAGTTTTAAATTGTAAAAATAAAATTTCAATTAATAAAAGAATAATAAAATTATCTACTAATTTAATGTTTATAACTTGTGTTTAGTTCTCTATTTAGATGGATATTTGGGCTGCAATTTTAAAAAATTGTAGATATATAAATTCCCACTGTCACTGTCTGTCTGTCTCTTCCTTAACCTCGAGAACGGAATTAGATAGATAAAAAATGTAACAAACCTGAAAATCATATGGGCAGGAGGTCCCGAGTAACTATATAGAAACCTCTGATTTGTACTGTAAGTTATGTTATTTCAAGTCAAAAAGTTTCTCCTGAAAAGAGTCAGATAATGACCGGTACGAGCTTATTGCTAACAGGAAAAGTATGATGTACAAGGGCAAGACACTACTAATTTGAGGTGTAGGGCATATATTTTAAATTAAATATCTTATTTATTGTATTTATACTTATAAATCAAATTCGGAAATATAATGCCCAGTTTACTGTATAATCAACAGTTGGGGCGGATTTTGAAGTTACTTTGAAGTATAATAAATCCTATAAAGTCAATAGAAATGGTTAAGAATATTTTCTTCGCTGTTAAATTTTTCTAATTATGTTTTAATAAATTTAATATGTTATAAAGAATTTTTAAATAAAAAGAAAAACGTTTAGCATCAGTCCTGGGGGAAATATTCGAATCTTTCGCTATACTTCTTTTAAAGGTTTCTATGCCTTATTACTAAAAAAATATATTTCTAATGTATTATTTTTTATTAACATATATAATAAAACATTATGTTTTATATAATAAATTTAATAACGATATGTTACAATAATTGTTCTGTTTCTGAAAAAAAATGATTACAAGAAAAAACAAATATAATCGATTCTTCTAATCAATAAACTTACTAAAGTTAAGGTATCATGTTCGAACAACATGTTCTTATTGATTGAAACACGCCATAGAGTTATAAAAAAAGTACTTGTCGAGTGATAATCAATCAAATATCATAATACAACCTAATTATTAAACGTAACTTATAATACAGTAAAACCTGTTTAAAACGGAACAACCACTGTACCGGGTAGAATTTTTCGTTTTGACAAGTTTTCGTCTTATAGAATGTTATATTTTAATTAATATAGAAAAATTGAAAAACTTTTACATTTCATATTTAAAATTGTTTCTCCTCCAATGTAAGTGTTTTATGTTTAAGAAAATTTGTTGTAAACACTGAAACTTGCATGTGATATACAGATGAAAAACTGTGAAAAATGCTTGCAGTGTCTTTTAATTATGATTTAGAATATAAGTACTACAGTGCCAAAAACTTCCGCTTTATACAGGTTATCTTATGCAATTAATATCTAAAAAGTCTTATTTTGCTTCCTTTCGGCGTATATTTGTATCAGTATTTTACATACTGTAGAAAATCGTTCGGTTCTGAAATTTATTTCCCATTTAAGTTCCGTTTATATAGTGTCCGCTTTAGACAGGTTTATTGTATATCCATTTTAAATTCAAAATGAAAACTAAACGATCATCACCAATTACATTTTATACTTCTACGTATTAAGCATTCAAAATTTAAGTTTTCTACGAAATATATTGCAGTTTATATCGTAAACATTCTCAAATTATTTCTTTTAAAGCCAATTTTTTTATAAATTTATATAGATTCAGATATATTTAATTTAATGTAATCCATTGTTAATGTATGATGAAAAAAGGGCATTAAAAATATTTCTTTTATTTATTTAAGTGTATTTGGAGTCATAAAATATAATAACAAGACATCTTACCATATAAAAAAGAAAACTTAAAAGAAAAATTAAGTTAAAACTTGGGTTGTAAAAGCACAATTAAGTTAACTTGGATCAAATTTGTAAAGAATAGAATCTATTTTGAGAAGCAGATGTTGTCCATCGAAATTGAACTGTAACGAAGTGCATTACAAGTAAACAAGGTTCATTTAAGTAGATTTTACAATCAAAAAGTCTTGCCATAGTCTTTCAGTTCAAGATAAAGTTACCCAACAATGATTATACAGAATGAATTTTCAGCGGAACATCACAATAACGATCGAAAATAGAGGACCAAAAAGTCAAGGGGAAAAAAACGATGGCAATTTGAATAAACCAGTTGATTTATTCCAGAAAAATCTAAAGAAAAATCTGTTGTTTTTAAAACAGAAATCATGATAATATATTTACAATACTTGCCAACTTTGTGAATTTTTCTAAGATATGCTCAATCTGATCGATTACTTTATTGATTATACACGTATGTTACTAGAAATAAAATCTACAATTAAAATGCAAAGTTTTGACTTGTTATTTATAATATTTTACTAATAACTTAGATTTTATATAAAAGATTTTGGAAATTCTTTAATTCAAGTTATATTTTTAAATATGTTGCATGTTATTCCGTTTATTATTTCACATCAAAACACATAAATTTATATCAAATGAATTGCAATGTAATGATTAAATCTTGATGTTTAAAGTAATTATTTTTTTGCGTTACTTCATATAAAATATATATAATGAGTTAAAATTCAATATTTTTTAGAGATGTATTATTATATTTATATAAAATTTAAATGATTTTTTATGAAATTTGTATTTATAACATTTTGAATGTCTTAAAAAAAAGACATTATAAATTATCTAAAATTTACATGTAATTAAACACTAACTAAAAAAAAGTATGTATAGTCTTATAGTTTTGCATTAAATCACTCTCTGATTTATATGTTATAATTTAATCTATATTTTAAAAATTAATTTAATATAAACCATACTTTAGTAAGGTATCGATTTAAAATTGAACGTTATGGTGTTCAGTTTTTAAAGAATTATCTTGCTTTAATTCGAAACTGTTATTCTCTGATATAAGAGCCTGAATTTAATAATAGAAAAATAGTAGCGAATAGGATATTAAAGCTATGACATTTAAAAACAATTTTTTCTTTAAAATATCATGTTACAATACGTATTTTAGTATGTTGTTAACAAAAAAGAATGAGTTAATTCGATACGAATGAAAAACAAAATATACCTAGAGACATATTTCATCGTAAACACATTTCAATATTAATGCATGTAAAAGTATTTACCATTTTATTACATTTCTATTATAAAATATAGATTCTATTTTATTAGGTTTTTTCATATTTGATAAAAGAATCAATTAGGTTATTAAATATACTTTCAAAACATAATAGTTTTAATAATAAATATCTTGATGTGTATAATGATAATGGAGATAATGACAATATTTCTAAACAGACAGATAGCCAAATAATTTAGAAATATAGATGTTTCGTGTCACTTTTAATTCAGATAAATCTAGAAACCTTCAAACTTCCATTCCGAAATATCAAAGTTCGAAAGTTTAAATTGAGAGGGCTCGATTTTTAGTAGAACTCTATAGAATAGGACCTATTGATTTACTGGATGTTGAGGGATCGTTTGGAGGATATATTGGATCATTAATCTTGGTCACACTTGAGAAAATGATGCGGTATACAAAGATTTTGGATGCGGTTGGATTGTGGATGACGCGACAGTATGACGTGAGATGCGCTCTTTATTAATTCAAAAAACAATTTCTGTATTTTAAAAGTAACTTATATTAAATTGTTAACAATTTAAAGCACTTATTTTTATTTTCTGTTTAATGTATATACAGTCTCTTATTGTTTAATGATTAAACAAATATTAAAGTCAATACATCAAAATTAAGATAAGAAATGCGATACGGTGTAATGTTTGTATAGTATCAATTTTCAAAGTCCGTTACAAATGATCATTCAACTAGTTTCTTTCTAAATTTGTCAGCAATATTGATTTTTAGCATTAAAATGTTCTCGCTTCTCTTAGTTTAGATTAAATCTTAGAATAAAAATAATTCCGATTCAATTAAATGTAATTTGATAATAAATTGCAATAATTAATCGATTTTAGATTTATCATTTAAATATTTCAGAAATAAATCAAATTTATCTTTAAAAACATTTTTCTTCTTTATAACGTTTCATGAATGCATTCTTGAGGAATGATAAAGTTCAAAGCTACAGTAATAATGTTTTAATTTACATATTTTATTTTTATTTAATGTTTTTCATTCTTTATATCTAAGCATGTGTCAAGATAAAAATTTCCATCTGTAAATGACTTGCGTAGAGCATTTTCATTCATTACACGCGCCTTAATGACGGAAAAGGACAAAAAAATAACCTTTAAAGGTTGTTATCTGCTATCCATTAAGTCTGCTGAAAGTTTGCTTTTCTACTATTATGGATGGTGCTAAATGTAATGTTTTTTATTACATTAAAAACACTCAAAGACTGCATTTTCCACTCTGTTTAATCATTTGGATTTTATTTTATATTTTTAAATATTTATTAATTTGTACAATTATCCATTTTTTGTGTATCTAAATAATTTGTGTTATCGTTATCACAAATTAAAATAAGTATTAGCATAACAATTCCCTACAATGGGCACATTTAGTTATAATTTAGTTATTCGGTTAATTAATCAACCGGTTATTAACTTATTGATTAATGGACATTTATAGTTACGAATGAAAATTCAATTTTAGAAATGTAGATAATTAATTTGGAAATATTAACTTTGTGAATTACTATGTTGCTATCTTAAATATTAAGATTATAGTTTGTTCAGAGATTCCAACCATTCTCTATAAGATAAACTTGATAGAGTAAAGAATCAATAATATAGTAAACCAAACGTTGATGATAATATGATCTGCGTTGGCAGTTACTAAAGCTCTCTTATGTTATCTTTTCCATCAAATTGCAGAAATATAAGAAGTAACATTAATGTAATATATGATCTAATAATAGTGTAGATATGCCTTTATTAGACCCAGATTGATTCGAAATCATTCTTGAAATTGGTTCTTATCACTAACATATATTATGTGCAATCACCTAAAATTTCAGAGTTTAATTCTTACAAATTTCAGGTTATTGTATATAATCCGCTACAGTTATTATCTAATCAGTATGGAGTAAGGGTGTGTATAAAACATACACTCATCAAATTAATCCATAAGTTGTATTAAAGTATTCATTTTCTAAGAAATCAATTATATTTGTTAGATAAAATGTGTATAATTAGTAGAGTTAATGTGCGAAATGTAAATATGATTATTAATAAAGTAATTTTAATCATTTTTTGTCGCATAAATAATCCATAATTCACAAAGAAGTCATTAAATAGGTCAAGAATAATGATAATTATAATAATCCTCAAAATCAATTAAAATTAAAATCTCATAAATATAATTTTATACTTTTCCTATATTCCAATATTTATAACAAATTCAAATATTAAATATTAGGCTTTTACACCAATTATAATTAATTATAAGGGGTTTAAAAATTGATAATGGTAACTGTACTGTTCAAAAAACGGATTTAAATAAACCAGTTTATAACATAAAAAAAAACATTTTTTTCCACATAATCATCAATCAACAAATGAATTTCATCTTGTAAAATACCTGACGTTCTTTCTGTCTATCGGTATATCAACACGTAGAAAATCAAACATCACTCCATGCTCAGTTCCTTATTCACCTTTTCGTAGGGCGTGGCATTCAATGTACTTACTGTATATACTGTAAACGCCCGACTCCCAAGATTTCTTCATGGGAGGAGCTCCGTTCTGTTTGCATCGTTAATCTTAACGACTTCATCTTAAAACTTCATTTTGATGAGTTATTGTTGACACAATAGGAAAGAAACCATCAAATATACTTAAATCTATTTATAACTCGAATATAGATAAATATAGATATATATATTTATTACTTATTAAAACAAAAAAATATATATATTTTTGTTTTTTTTATAACATAAATGTGAGAAAGTAGAAATGAAATTTAGTGTTTAATGTGACAATATTTATTGATAAACTTAATGAAATAATTAATATAGTTATAACGTGAAAAGTTTAAGTAAAAATCGATTAGATGTCACCTCTTATAAAATAATTAGTTACTAATTTTACTTATTTCTATGGCAATAGTTTTTTAACACAGAAATTTTAATTAGTTTGATTCTTATAAAAGTGTGAAATAACAATTTATGAATTTAATCTGAAATTTGTATTAATTCGAATTTAATTTCTAACCTAAAGAAATTTGGATTAGAAATTAATAAATACAATTATAAGAAAATTTAAGAAGAATTTAATAATTGTGAAATTTAAAACGCAATAAAAAAATTATCAACTTCTTACAACGTTCTGAGAAGTTTTGATTGATTTCTATTGAAGATTGATTTATTTGAAGGTTGATTCTATTGAAGAAGATTGATTTCTATTAAGTTGAACTTCATACTATTTTCACAAATAGTTTATAAAGTGAAGAATATTTTCGTGTGAATAACAAACTTATTGAAAGTGGCTTCATTATAAAAAGTGAGATGAAACTAATCGATATTAAAAAACTTTGGTTAGAAAAACGATTTTTAATAACCTGCTTGTACAATGAACAATTTTTCTTGTAAGAGCTATTACTTTTTCTTATTAATACTTTAATTTAATTTTTTTAGCTGAAAAATAATTTTATTTTTAAATCTTAAAAATAATTACTTTGCATGCGTAATGTCTGGTAGAACTACCGACATTAATTTTAAAAATTCAGATAATTCAATAAAATCCACAAATATTGTACTGTATTATAAATTTCATTTGAACTATTGAAATACCTTCCTGTGATTACAATATTTAAATTATTTCACAACAATAATGTTTAAAAAAAACAAAATTTATTCAAAAACAAACAATTAGAGTAAACGGAAATATTTTTGCACAGCAGGTAAAACTGGACGTAAAATATTATAAATAATAAAAATGGCAGCATGTCATGTTACGTCAGGATTCCTATCAGCCAGGTAGTATTGACGTATGTTGTTATTTTTCGTTTATGTTTTGTGCAGCTGAAAAATCGTTGTTTTTGAAAGATTTTACTCTTTCAGGAATTATTTATTAAAAGTATCATACGAAGTTTTTGAATATCTTTATAAACGTGGATAATAATGCATTCTGTGATATCAAAATTTAGATATGTTAACTCTCTTTCCAAAGCTGATTAAAATCAAACATGGCGATTTGGGGCAACCGTGGGCACTTTCTCGAGGCAATCGCGGGCAACTTTATTGTGTCCAGAATTGCCTCGGGGTTCAATTTTTGATATATTCACTCGGTTTTTATTTCTCATAATACCCTGCAATTTTAGGTTGGCATGATCAGGAACAGATCCTGAATATGGTAAGCTAAAACTATGATGTTCATTTCCCTCTTTTTTATAAATTGACAAATCTATTTTATTTAAATTTCTAATGAATACATGTAAATAAATTATATTTCATTTCTTTATTCCTTTTGTCCGCAAAATTTTAGCCACTTGCTAGATATTACGTCGTTGCCCCAGATACTGTTTGCTACCACACCTCAGGGAATACCTGATACTGAGTAGATGTCTAGTTTTTTATATTTTGAGAAAAAACAGGTTAGATTGTTTTGTACAATACTATGCAATACTGTAGCCAACAAATTGGAGTATCAGTTGATATAAAGTGATCTAGGTCTTGTGATAGACTAGAAGATCTCATCCCGATTCTCTCGGTCTATTCTAATTTGAGGCAAAATTATATGAAATATTAGGTGTTCGGATTCAAGAGAAATCTGAAGAATATTTCAATAAAATCCAATATTTTCACTGAAATTTTAACTGTTACAGATTTTAATTCACAACTATTATAAAATTAATTATTAATGTTACTGTATTTGCTAATAAGTAAAAATTTAAACAGTATGGAATTTTCAAAGATTTCTAATTTTTAAAATGAAACAATTAAACTCTCACATGGAAATCAAAAATTAAATGGCAGTTTAACAATCAATATAATGATGTGATTAGAACATCGCATAATTATACCATATACAATATACAGGGTGATTCAGAATGCATCAACAGGACTGACTTTGGGAGTTGTTTCTACGGAATATTCGGGAGAAAACCTCCCATATGAACACGGTTCGTATATTCAATACTATTTGAGAAATGTAAAAAGAACATTGTACTTTATCATTTGGAATAGATAGGCATGATAGCTAATTATTAATTACAACATTTTGAGAAAACTTTTGTCTCGTAAGTTGGCAGTTTATCCTATCATGTTTTAAATGTACGGTACAGTACAAGTGCTATACATTTTGAGAAGCAGTTAATGTCAGTCCTTCCATTTTCAACAGTATTAACATTTAATTGCTGGTGCTGGCTACATAACTATATATACGTTATTATGTCCTATCATAACACATACACTTAATAAAAATAATTAATACACTTAGTTCTGATTAGTATTTATAAATAAATATTTAGTTAAACGTTATGCAGTATTTTTGTTTTTTAATCAACTTGGACCATCAGTGATGTTTAAAATGAGCTAAAATTTGTGTATACGCGTTTGAACTGATATTTGTAAAATTTGAATACAATAAAGAACTTTTAATGTAAAGACACCGTTTTACCTCTTCACCAACGATTTCTTATCACCCCTATTCAATTATAGTAGTACCTACAGCTCATTAGCAGAACAGTAGATCTGGGCTTCTTTTGTGCACTGTACTGTACAGTACAGTATATAAGACATCATACGAGCGTAAACTGAAGTACTGACTGACGCACTGACTCCTAAACCAGATAGCCGAAATTCAATTCTCCGGAGTAAGCTACAAAATATTAGAGAGGTTGAGGCGCAAATATAAACGTTAAACTTGTATGGCAAGCAGAAGTACACGTTTGACGTTTTAAGTCCAAGTAAAAGACCTTGCGGTGCTCGTTCACAACATCACGTGACAGTAAACGTCGCGCATTGCCTCACGGAAAATTTGTTGAAAAAATGGCGGTTACATTTAACATCGAGGGTTACCAGCGAAAGTAAATAAACAAATTAAACTATTTAAAAGTATTTGTAGGATGTTTAATAACACTAAATAATTATTTTTAATTAGCGTTGTATCTCCAACCGCACGATCGGACGATAGGACTACCTCATACTTTTGTCGAGGGAAGTAGTGGCTTATGTAAATTCGAAAGCAGTTTGGAAAATTAAGTTTTAGAAAATTTACAAACGTATTATGCTGTTAATGGTAGAAAATGCCGTGGAAGAACAAACCTACCTTAAGATAAGCTATTATGAAGACAAATATATGTAAATTCTATAGGCACTTCTCATCACTTGCTAAAAAATTTAGTAATTAAATAATTTCTGGGAATAAAATTGTCTGTTTCTTTACAATATTATTCGTAAACTAGCAGGTAGGCCCGGCGTTGCTCGGGCAAAAGTAACGGTAGCGAAGATTAAGATTATTACGTTATAGTTAACCTTACCCGTTTTCACAGAATGCAAGAATTGGGTCCCCCTGTTTCTAGACTAATTAGAGAATTGTTAGATGGGTCTAAAAATATGTTCGATTTCCCGCAAAAACGAAAAAAACCGCATCTGCGTTTTGCAAGTCGCTTTCTCTTAACAATTTTATTGTTACGTAACACTTCCATTGTTGACACTTCCATTGTTACTTCACACTTCCATTGTTGATGAAAGTGTTAAGACTTAATCCTGTCCCACTCCCCCCGTGGGGAGGAATTTCGAAAAATCCCTTCTTAGTGTGCGTCCTCGTGACGTACCCTAACTGTGTACCAAATTTCAACTTTCAACTCCTTACCGTTTTGGCTCTGCACTGATTATTATTATGTTGGGTTAAGTTAGATATACTCGGTTAACACCGGTGGCTAAGTACTATGCCGGACCAAAGTCAAGGCATAGTAACCAAAACAGAAATTAAAGAAGTGTATCAGTGTGTGTGTCTGTATTCAGGAATTTTCTCACAATATGACATGTATTATTATTATGTTGGGTTAAGTGAGATATACTCGGTTAACACCGGTGGCTGTGTACTATGCCGGACCAGAGTCAAGGCATAGTAACCAAAACAGAAATTAAAGAAGTGTATCAGGTGTGTGTCTGTATTCAGGAATTTTCTCACAATATGACATGTATTCAATATAGTGGCTTTCTGCAGTGTGATGTATGTGTTTCTATTCAATTCCAATGTGCCCAGGCTTTTGTGTAGTATGTGTGGTATGACACCTGTAGAGGAGAGAACAACAGGTACAATAAGCACCCTATCCATCCTCCACAGATGCCTTATTTCCTGGGCGAGTTCTGTGTACTTGCTAATTTTTTCAGTGCATGCGTTTTGTATATTGTGAGTGTTTGGAATGGATATGTCTATAATGTATGTGATTTTATTGTGTTTGTCAATGAGTGTGATGTCTGGTCTGTTGTGGTAAATTGTTTTATCTGTGATTATGGCTCTGTCGTAGTACATTTTGTGCGTGTTGTTTTCCAATACTGTCTGTGGGATGTATTTGTAGTATGGTTCGTGGATGTCTACTAATTTGTGTTTCTTTGCAAGCTCTTGGTGTATTATATTTGCTACTTGATTATGTCTGTGTAAATAATCTGTCTGTGCCAAGAGCTTGCAACCAGAGGTGATATGTTGTATAGTTTCTGGCATGACGTGACATTTTCTGCATGTGTCATTTGTGAGTGTTGCATCTTTGAGTATGTGTTTTCTGTAGTTTTTAGTATTTATGACCTGATCCTGTATGGCAATCATGAATCCTTCCGTCTCCCCAAAGAGGCATCCCCGAGCTAACCAGCTGTTTGACGCAGTTTTGTCAACAAAATCATGGGCCAGATCATAAGGATGCCTGCCATGGAGTGCCTTTCGAGCCCACGATTGCTTAATGGTGTCTATGCTTTTTATATGTTGTGTTGTGTCCATATGATGTGAGTGTAAGTTTAATGGTGTGTTATTCGAGTCTGCTAGAGTTACTGCTTTATGTAATTGTGATGTTTCTTGTTTTTTGTAGAAAAACTCTCGCAGTGACTGTATTTGTTTGTAGTGAAGGTTAACTATGTCAATCAGGCCACGTCCGCCATCTTTACGTGGAAGGGTTAATCTTTCTGTGGCGGATTTAGGATGATGTTGTTTATGCTTAGTAAGTGTTGTTCTTGTTTTCCTTTGGAGTTGCTCGAGATCTGTGTGAGTCCAATGTATAACTCCAAAAGAATATGTGAGTACTGGGATAACATATGTGTTTATTGCTTTAACTGTGTGTTTTGCATTTAACTGTGTTCTGAGAATAGCATTTAACCTACTTTGGTATTCTTTAATTAATCTTTGCTTTATTTGTGTATGTTCTGTTAGTTTGGCCTGTTGGAATCCTAAATACTTGTAGAACTCGCCCTCTTCCATGGATTCAATAATGTCTCCATTTCCAAGTGCAAAATCTTCTTTCTTCAGGATTCCTTTTTCTATGTGAACTGTTTTGCATTTATCTAGGCCAAATTCCATTTGTATGTCCTTGGTGTATGAATGTGTGATTTGTAGGAGTTGATGAAGTTGTTTTTGTGTGGATGCATAAAGTTTTATGTCATCCATGTACATGAGATGTGACAGTGTAAACTGTGTTGTTTTTTCGTGTCTGATATTGTAACCATATTGCGTGTTGTTTAACATGTTGGATAATGGGTTCAGGGCTAAGCAGAACCAGAGAGGACTCAAGGAATCTCCTTGAAATATTCCTCGCCTAATAAAAATTTGGTTTGTTTGTATGGAAGTGTTACTAACCCTGAGATGTAGTGTTGTTCTCCAGTGCTGCATAGTGTTTTGAAAGAATGCAATGAGTGATGGATGTATTTTGTACATGTGTAGAATATGTAGCAGCCAACTGTGTGGAACACTGTCGAATGCTTTTCTGTAGTCTATATATGCCATGTGTATGTTTCTGTGTTGTTTGTGTGCTTGCCGTAGAATGACTGAATCTATGAGTAACTGTTCTTTGCATCCCCTGTGGTTTCTACGACAACCTTTTTGTTGTTCTGTTAGAATGTCGTGTTCTTCAACGTGTTTATATATTTTGTTTGCGATACAGGATGTCAATAATTTGTAGAGTGTTGGAAGACATGTAATTGGTCTGTATTGTGTGGGGTCTGTGGTATTGTTGTTTTTAGGTTTCATGTAGGTGATGCCCTGGGCAAGAAAATTTGGCATGTCTTGTGGATTGATGATGATGTGTGTTAGATGTTTAGCTAGTTCCTGGTGCAGTGATGTAAACTTTTTGTACCAGAAATTGTGAATGTTGTCTACACCAGGTGTCTTCCAGTTGTGTGTTCTGTTAACAGTGTATTGGAAATCATGTATGCTTATTTCAACACAGGGCATAGTTGGTATTTATTATTATTATTATTATCATTATTATTATTTTCAACTCGTCTCGATTATATACATAGATGCTTAAATAATCATTATTTTAATAAAATACGTCATAATTTTAACCACAAACACAAAAAAAAAATTAAGAAGTTTAAACCGATCGTCTACTCGCTATTCTAGACATAGCGAACGTCATTATCGACCGTATAGAATTGCCAGATGGCGGCGCTCGTCCGTCCGCCGTTCACGTTTTGGGCTGAATACGTGGGCCTCAACCTCTCTATTAATTGCTGCTCTGGCCTTCATTTTAATGAGTACAGTACCTTCTCAGCAGTAAAAACAACCGGAAGGCGACGCGACAGACTGAACAGCGACTGCCAGCAAGATTTCCAATTTCGATACCCGATGCCGATACTTGCCGGTATTAATACTTTAAAACTACTCGTAATACCGGTATCGATACTTTTGTGGTATCGGGAATCCCCATTCATATGGGACTGTTTCCTCCAAATATACTATACAATCAGCTTCCATGTTGATGCATTCTGAATCATCCTGTATATCGTATATAGTGTATGCAATATTTATAATAAATACGATATAAATTGCATATATTATAGTCTAAAAATTTTGACTGAATAGATAAGAATATATCAAATTTTGATATTTTTTCTTCGATTTTTTGTTTAAATTTTTTTACAGATTTTAATTACATTTAAACTTGTTTATTCTAAAAAAAAATAACGAAAAGAAAAAGAAAAACGTATCTATTAATTTAAATTGTAAATTGTTTTAAAAATGTTAATATCGAAACTAAAAATGTGGGATATGTTCTGGTTATTGAATTATAGAAATGTGTTGTTGAATTAGCTATGAATGAAATTTAGCCAGACAAAACGTTGTAAATGTGCCAAATTTTCGACGACACAACATAATTACATTTTTGTTATTGGTTTGATTCTCGATACCTATAATCAATCCAACAACGAAATAAAATTTAATATTAAAAGATAAGATTGAATCTTCTTTGTGTAACATCTATAATAATGTTTTGATATGTTTGACCCTAGAAGAATTTCATTACATTCGACTGTTAATAAATATCGTTTATTTAATTAATTTATTAATCCTGTTTGGACAGTGATGTCCATTTACAACGCAATACGTCCGGATCGAATTTAGACCATTCAAAGTGCTGTGTAGATTCTACGCTTCTCATTAGCCGCTATTTTCATACATTTATTTTATTACAATAGTGTTTTTTTCAAATTTTATGTCACAGTTTGGAAAAAATTTAATATCAGAAATATACATAATATTAAAATAATTTTTTGCATAATGTTATTTTAAAAAATTATTAATATTTTTCGTATTCTCATTTGATTATGCATGCCCTACTTTTGCAAACATTAATAATAGAGACAAAAATTTTTTATACAAGCTTATATAACATTAAGCGTTTCGTAATATAATAAACTTTAAAAATATTTTAAAGAAACAATAATATTTTATATTAAATCGTCATTTTTGTTATAATTATTAAAACAATATACAACTTTCATCGTATAAGGTTGCTTTCGTTTAATTTTTATTGTTTGTGAAACGTCTCGTGAGAACAGTTCCGTTTTTCTAATTCTTAAAGTTGTCTGTAAATATGAATTCTAAGCTCCTAATTTTACTTATATCGTTTTAATAAAGCACTATTCGGTAATTGCTTAGAAAAATTTCCTAAGTAAAGTTATCCTGCTGAGAATTGGTACTGCACATTGTTGACATCAAGGTAACCTTCATATATGTTTATATTTAAAGTCGACATATTTATATTATACGTATAAACTAACCTCTATAAAACTCAGAGTTGTCTCTAAGGAAAAATTCCAAATTTCTGTTTGTTTGTTTGCCATTTCTCTCACAAGCAGACTTGCTCCTGCTAAAATATGGGCGCAAACATCTTGTTAGATGCGGGTATAGAATATACTTGTATTGATTTTAACTGGTCAATTTTAGATCGCTTTCAATTAAAAATTGATTATATATATATATATATATATATATATATATATATATATATATATTATTCTTTCAGAATAATAATTATCAAATGTAGATCGTAATCATCAGTAATCCTTGAAATTTTGATATTTCTTAGTGAAATGGAGCAATCAGTATTAATAAAATATGATGGTAATTCTTTATCTTCACATCGATCTTTTGTGCTAATTTATTAAAACACAATATTTAATTGTAATTATAAGTTCAAATATTCTTAAATTTTAAAATTAAAATGATTTTTTTCACATTTTAGAAAAAAAAATATTACTTTACGCTAAGTGGTCGGCAAAATTGTTATCATTAAAAGTAGTTCGCAGTATAAAAATAAATTAGAATTATTATATTCTAGAATTCAAATAAATAAGCAATAAAATATAAAAACAAATAAATTCCTTAAATTTGAAAATATGTAAACTCTAATATAATAGTTATATTTATTAGAAAATGTTTATGTACAGTACTGCAACAAAATATTTTAGCTGTGTTTCATAGGAAGACTGTTACCAGGTTTGCTGCAGTGTTGGACAATGCACATATCGAGCTTCTCTATCTCTAAAGTGACATCAGAAAATTCATTTATCAGTAAGTTTAAAAATTATGTCATTATAATACAGAAATATTATTAGTTCGCTATAGCGGATAAACTACTGATAAGTATAGTAACTTTGGAGACTATAGATAAGATAAAATTAATTAAAAAGTTTTAGGAACATTGACAATCCTCTACTAAGTAAAAGATTAGTGGCCTAAATAATTTTAATGAAGATTATAAATCACCAATTTCGGACATTGAGTTTTCATCGTTTCTGAGAAAACTTTTTTGTTCATAGAAAAAAAATTTATTCACTAAAGTTAAGTGGTTTGATTTCAAGGTTTAAGACAATGTAACACAAAGGCGATCTGCCAAGAAGAGTGACTTCCAAGAGGACTTTTTGTGGGAAGTTGGCCCTATTTAGGTGCTAAATACGTGAAGAAAACACGAAAAATCCCACGTGGCCAGCTTGTTGGTCAGGCAAGAATCCAGAACCAGTGTTCAGTGATTTTATCCACTCGACCGTAAAGTTGTGTTAATTAATTAAAATAGTCACTTGATTTGCCAGAAAATCGTCAAATATAAATAACAGAACGTATTATTAAAAGTTATTACGTTATAATGCAATGAATTATCTGAAAAAACTTAAGTGAAAAATGAAAATATTTATATACTTAAGAAAAATTACAATAAAGAATAATTGAATTGCAACGCCAATTTAACTGTAGCTAATTTAAACGTAATATTTAGCTAACAAAAAGCGTAATTGAATAATAATTTATAATGTTAATGTAATTACATAAAATAATTGTGTCATAGTTTACAAATTTTTACGAAAAAGACTGGAAATTTATTATTCAAGTCTTAAATTACAGCTTAATTTTTCTTTTGATTTGACACTAAATAAAAAAGCTGTGTATAAATTTTATCCTTGAAAAACTTCATGATAAATAGACTAATAATGTAAAATGATACTATTGTATAGAATGCACATCTTTAACAAGGAAAGGAAAATTTATTTGGTGTAGCATTTACGCAGGAAAAAAAACGAAACAATCTGAATCTATTTTTACATTCATAATCATTATAAACACTATAATTCATTAAATCCATAACCATTATAATTATTAGAAGTTAATAGAAAGAAGTTAGATTAATTAGTTAGTTAAATTAGTTTCAATAATTTCCATATTATAATGTAAAAAATATAATAAGTTCAATTATAATAATAAACGATTAATTATAATTGTTTATTCATTTTAAATAGTCTTTTTCGCCACTATTACTTGAATTAATAAAAATATAATCCAGAAAATTTCAGTATTTATCACCGGAAGACAGTAAAACTAGTGTCTCTACGTAGGAGTCTTATCCAATTTCCACGCTATCATTCATGACTATATTTATTTATTCAAAAGTAAAATAAAATAATAAATTTATAAGCTTGTTCTGTAATAAAATTTATTGTATATAGAAATGATAGAAACATGTAAACTGATAAAGTTAAATTTAAATTTAAAAGTGAATTACAAATTATAATTTTTAAAATATTATGAATTGTGTCTATAAATAAAATTAATAAAAAATTCAAAAAAGTATAAAAATTCTATAAATATATTTATTAAACTTTTATATTTTATGTTTAAAATATTTTTGTTTTGATTGAATACCGAAAAATTTACTGAAAATGATTATATTTCTTTCAGAAGCTATAATCGTTTGTCACTTTTTACTGAAGAGCATTAAAATGAAAATATTTGGAGTAGAAAATTTATTTATTTCATAGGAAATATTTGAATTTATCATATTCTATTAAATCGGAAAGAGCAATAAAAATAAATAAGAATCCAACAATAAAATCAACACGACAAGATGGCATACAACAATTTACATATTTATAATAAAATCATAACATTGAACAATCGAAAAAACCGATATGTAGAATCGAAAAATAAACAAATTCAAAAAATACTAACCATAAAAGCACCAACCATAATTTACCTGTCAATTTTACATGTCAACGATTGTGAATATTTCCCAATAAAATTAGAATTTGCAAACAGAATAATTTCACATTTATGTTATGCGAAACTCAAGTAACCATTAAGTGCCTGCAGTAAGTTAAATTGAACAGTTTCGAGTGTTTAAATAGGATTGTGATTTCAGTAATTATTATGTTACAATTTAATTTTAATAAAAACTTAAATTATAGAGGCGAATAATTGTATAAAATGGTGATTTTTTTCGAATGAAAAGCGACCGAAATATTTACTCGTGATGTATTTATTTATATACGGCAATGATAACGTGAGAGACAATCGCTCTCTTCATAATTACAAAATGAAACGATGAAATTCATATTTTGTATGATTTTTAAAACGATTAAACCAATAAAAATAAATCTCGATTAGCAATAATGGAAATATCTTCTAAACGCAGTTAAGTGGTATGCATGCAAAGCGCAACACGATGTATTTCATGTTACTCTATTAGGAAATCTTGATGTAACAAAATCTGGCTGTAAAAGATCGTTAAAATATATAAATATATATATAAACTTCTGTTAAGTATGAAATACAACGACTTAAATCTAGAAAAACCAGTCAAATTTTAATCATTAATACAAGAAATGATTTAAAAAAATATATTTTGGTTTCTTTTGAAGTTTTTTTTATCTATACAGATGCAATAAATAATGTAAATTTTATATTTAATAAAATGATAATAAATGTGTATCTAATAAACGACAAAACTAACGAGAGAAAATTTTTAAATTTTATCATTTATAAAAAAAAAGATACGTCAAAGTACAAAACCGTATTTTATAATTAATACGAAGTAGGCTAAAGTTTGTTTTCTTAAAACAATAAAAATGCAAATGTACGAATAAATTATTATTATAAATGAACTGTACATGGTTGTACTTTGCTTTATACATACATTTACAAATAAAATTTAATCTTATGCCTTTCATTTGCATTTTCTCGGTGTGGCATTCTTATTTTTTATTATGTAGAATTGCACTAAGTAGAATCTCCATCTTATAAATAATGATTTCCTTTTCTAGTTTATTTTTTATTTTATTTTTTTCTTTGCCTTTTCTTTCTGCTATCTCAGCTATTTTGCTGCTGATTGTCCAATAATCCACAATCCGTATTAAAAAAAGCATTGTCCACATACAGAGAGGAAAAGAAAGGCTTTGTAAGAACAAAAGATTGAATGGATTTAAAGCTGAAAATCGGATTGAAACTGCATATTTGAAGAAAATAAAGCCACGAAATCGAATGATATAAATGGAATTTTTTCCACTTGGTAGTATAAATTTTTAAAGCACTTGTTTCCTTCTTAAGTAATGTGAAATTATAATGCTGGATATTGATGAAGCCTTTAAAATAGGAATAAAACGTAATTACTTCAAAGTAAAGCCTTATGTGCCTTGTAATAACTTCGGAGTGCCACAGTTTTAAGAAGGAATGGGAATTAAATTTTTAAATAAAAACTCTTTAAAACTATACAATGATTATTTTCTTATTTTTAAATCTGTCAAGTAGAAGTAATTGTAATGTTTTCATATCATAACATAAATCGACTGTTCTATTATAAAATATTTTACTTTCTGACTAATTATTTCATTATTTTATTAATATTATTGTTTTCACTGAAATTTTTAAACTTGTGTTATAATGTTAAAGATTAAATAATTTGACTTCAAATTGTAAAATTAACATTTTTAGTATTTGTTAAATTTGTAAGAAATTCTAAATTTTATATAAATGTTGAGTATTTTTCGGGAATATTCGCGTAAAAGTATAATTAAATAGTGTATAATTATGGTAATCGTGATAAAAATAATAAACGTTTTAATAATATTTTTATAAAGACATAAAGAAGTGAAATACAAAAAATGTCAATTAATTAAGATGCTAAATACCGAAAATCTTTATAAATCCCTTAAAATAATACTGTATTTAACTATTATTACAGTATTAAAATTATTCTTAAATTTTCTTCGATTTGTTTCTGGTAATTTTACATTATTTTTTATTTGTTTTTAATTTTTTATTTTTAGTTAATTATATTATATAAAGTTAAGAATTAAACAATAAGGTTTAAAAGTTTTCACCGTATGAGTTTAAAAATATCACAGTTAAATTCTTCATATATGCCCATGACATGAATTTCATTAGAGAAATTTGTATTGAAAATGATTTTATCACTTCAATCTCATAAAGTTGAAATATTAATACAAGAATCTGATCCGATATTAAATTCCGTATATAATTTAAATAGTTTAAATTTTCTCGTTAACAGTTTAAGATAAGAAGATTAAGATAAGAGAGAAGAGACAGGGAGAATTTATCTTAAATAAAAATAGTATTAACTTATGTCTTACACAAAATCGCAGAGTAGTCAGAGATCTATTTTAATATTTAACCAATAAAATCGCTGGAAAAAATAATCATTTGTAAATATAATGTAAATAGCTGAAATTTTTCTATTTATCTGCATAAAACTTTTCATAAGCATAAAATTCACATTGTGGTAGATTTGATTAAAATTTTATATGGAAATAAGGACGTTGTCATTAATTTATTATAGGCTTACACTAGTATTTTTTAAGATTATATTTTAAAATTACTGTATTTGGTTATTTACTATAAGTGCAATCAGAAATGATCTCAGGTTAGAAAAATATAGATTTGTTCCTTGAACTTAGGTACACAAAAGTTCATATGATTTATTGTGTACCGATCTTCACGGAACAAATCCATTCGGCTAAAACTAAAGCAGAAGGGACAATATGTCTGAGTTTCAACTATTACTGGATCAAAGTGGTGAAGAATGGAGAACAAAATCTCGATTCGAAATATCCATGAAAAATCAAAATTCAAATGAAATTCGAACTTGAATAGCATGACAGTAGAATTCCTTACAGTTCATCCATCTGAAAAACGAGAATATAGAAAACGTGATGGATAAATGGGAAAAATGAATATCATAATTATAAAGTTAATAGAAATTCAAAGTATTTCTTTTATAACTATTAATTAAGAATACGAGGAAAAATAATTAATATGAGTATATTTTGATAGAAAAGTTTACATCCAGATGGATATATATATATATATATATATAATTAAAATTAGCTGGAATTACAGATTTCCATTAAACATTAGATAAACAGTATTTCTTGATAATCGTTTGACTAAAAAATTATAATTATTTTTTACCATGCTTACAAAATATTTATTGTTATAAAATGTTATATGCAATATTTAATATGTTTATAAAATATTGCGTAATATTTTAAATAATAAATGAATGTTTTCATTGTCTTTTTTTGAAATATCTGTGTTATAGTTTTTGTTTTTTATTTGATTTCTTACTTTATTAAGATTTTAATTTATTTTTCGTATTACAACAAATGAAATTTCTTTGTGTAAATATGAGTGTAATAAACTTTGATTTCTAAGCGTATAAAGCTAAAAGTGCGATACTAAAGCCAACAGATTAATGTATTATCGATTTTTCTTTCTTTTTCTTCTTCTTGCAACATTTCCTATAGGTTTTTGTCAAGGTTTTTATGTCACTGAAAGATTGACATTTTCTCTCTTCAAAGTTATCAATAAATCTTAAAAATAAAAACAACATAATCACCGAAGTTTATAAGTTTTGAAAATATCGGTTGCATTTCAGGGATTCGTAATTAAGAAAAAATATTCTAAAATCAATATTAAAGGTAATGATAAATACTACATTTTCTTTATAGAAAAAATAATTATTTAATATAAAATATATGTTTTATTTTTTATATATTTATAAAGTAAATTTTATGTGAATTAATTTTCATTTTTCACTTATCGTAACATAGAAATTCTATTGAAAGATGACAACGTTTGCTAAAAATATCTGATGGAGCTGAAATTATTGAATGAAAGACAATGAAGCTACTCCATTGAACTTAGATAGTTCAGAATGGTTACTATTAGAGTACTCCTCAATCCTTTTATCTGTCGATTACTGTGTGATAATAGTCATAGGGTTCAATTTTTATAGTAAAGTGAAAAAATGGTCTATTGAAGCTTTTCTACTTGAAATGTTAAACATTATTATTTCAAATAACTGTCTGCCATATTTTTCAAAAAGATTTATTAATATTTTAAGAAAAAGTATTAAAGATTTTATATATAAAATTGTATTTAATTTAAAAATTTTGTAAAAGTTTAAGATATATCTATTTTTAGTAACTGTATTATATAATATACAGTTATAGTTACAATTACATAATAATTACTTACAATATAAAATATACACATTACACATTTAAAATAAGTTTTAAATGAATTATAAATTTTTGATAAAATGTTAATTTATTGCATATTTAAAATTATAATTTTTTATACTTCTTTTAATTCCTCTTGCACAGAATGGCGGCTTAGAAGCGAATTGATTTCTATTAGGAAGGCGCTTTTTAATTTTTATTCTATGTTTTCTGTGAAATTAAGAAAGGTTTTTTTTCATACCATCATAGTTTCAGCAAAGCTCATGATAGGGGTGCTGATTAGTGAAGTAAAAGATCCAACAAATCCGACTTAAGGCTCTCTTAAAAATTGCTGAGCCACTACAGACTCGAATCTGTGCCCTCAAAGCGGTGAGCTGATGCTTTATCATTTCGATAGATCTACATCTAACCAACAGCAGATCTAGGAGGTTAAGTCCTCCTCTTTGACACACAAAAAAAATTAAAATTTATTTCTTTACTGCAAATTTTTGTTGTTAAAAACATTTATGATAGCAAATATAGATTATCGGACCATCCCAATATAATTGTATTGCTAATGTACAGTAGTTGCAATTATTTAAATGCTGTATTTTTAATTTTTCAGTTAGACACATTTTGGGTCCGCCTCTGAATCTAATCTAAGTTTAAACTAGATTCGATCTGTCTAAACTCAAGGCTTCTTTGCAGTGCCTTAGAAAATTTTCAGAAATAAGGTTAATATTAAAGGAAAAGTTTATAAGGTAGCACTAATGAAATAATAGGTTAGATTGATCTATTTTTGTTCTTAAATTATCTATAAAATTTGAAATTATCTGAACACCAGATTTACCTCGCAAAGACTCATTTGTTCTTTTGGCAATTATATCATTAAAAGGTTATTATTCATGCAGCATAACATAGCACGAAGTAAATAATTTTGATTATTATCGATCTCAGATAGTTTGATTTCCACTCTAGTTTAATACATTTTTTATTCTAAACCTTTCGTTTACTATTTGAATTGTATATTTTGCCTATTTTAAATCCTTTACGATTGCTTATTAATTTTTAATCGTGATTTAATAAATAAATTTTATTATGTCATATTTAACAATTAAATTAACGAAAAATGTATAATTTATCTTTGATATGGCAACCAAATTTTAAATCTTATTTAATTAAAAACCGAAAAATTAATATTATCATATGAAATAAATTAATTATCTAAATTTCGTTTGGCTTACAGAACATAAAATTTTGCTAAATTTTAGACAATTTCGAATATAATAAATTTCAATGATATCACGACCCCTTAATATATTCATAAAATATTCGAAAAGACGTATACAAACAACAGAGAAGAAACCTTTGAAAATATTGAAATTGTGAATTAAAATAAATTATAAAAACTAGATAACGTTTTAATTTGATAACTAAAAAGAAATTTTGGACGAATAAAACAAATTTGTTACATCCTTCACATTTACCCAAGGTCAAGAATCACTCAAAAGACAATTTTAATTCGCAGATCTTTTATTTATATGCATTTTGAATCAATGTTCTGTCTTTGTAAGTTATTCGTTTTCATTTTTATGCCTCTTAAAATCAAATAATTGTAAATTGCAAAATAGTTTTGTTATTTGTAGACTGAGGAAGAATCGGCGAAAGCTCCGATCCGAAATGATATAAATAAACGATCTGTAAATTAAAATAGTTTTCTGAGTGATTCTTGACCTCGAGTAAATATCAGATTTGAAGAACATAAGAAATTTGTTTTATTCGTTCAAAACCTCTTTTCATTGGTTATCAAATAAGTGATTATATCCGACAAATATTGCTATTTTTAGTTTCATATTAGATAATTTTTGTAAAATTTTGTGAAAGAAATTTACTTATAAAACATGTTTTTCGGTTTGGCTTGATGGGATATGGTGAAGCAACACGAGGGCTATTTGCCAAAGGAATGATGCCTCCCGGAAGTCGTTCTATGAGAAACTGACCCTCTTTAGATATCAGGCATGTGAAGAAACCAGGAAAACTGCACACGGTCAAAATGACCAAGTGGATGAAATCACTGAACACTCGTAGTCGTGGATACGCGCCTCACTAATGGGCTGACAACGTGGAGTTTTTCCGGTTTTTTCACGTATTTAGTAGCGTCTAAACAGGGGACAGTTTCCGATAAAAGACCTCCCTTGAGAGATCGTCCATCTGTTTTTTTTTTTTTTTTTTTTTTGTCTTCTACTATCAATTCAATTCAATCCACTAAGGCCAGCCCATTGGTGAGACATAACTACCAGTGTTCACTGGTTTTATCCACTCGACTACTAGTGGATCTTATTAAATTGTATTGCATATTTAAGTAACCAATTTGAAATTAATTCTAATTCTAGTAAGAATTTTTTTTCTTTTTACTTCTTTTCACTTTATGAGGACTAACAAGACTTTTCACGTCCATGATGGGCTTGAGGTAAGACGTAACGTTCAACATTTCTAAGTCAATCCATTAGTCAGGTTCTGAGTCAACTGGGATTCGAATTCTGAATCCCAGCTATTGTCTTTAGATGTTTCGGCTATCTGGTCGTAGGAAATATAGTTTAATGATTCATTATACATTTTAATTTTTCCCCGTGAAACTCTAAGTAAATGTCCATTGAAAACCTTGATGTATTTGTTGTTTTATGTGTAATTAAAAGGTTTTTTTGACTATTCACTGTAATAATTTTATTTCCATAATCTATATGCATTATTATTTTTAGTTTTCATATACTTTGAACCAAAATTTATTTTCAATCAAAGAAACTAACAAAAAAAATAAAATTTAAATAAAAGATATTAGAGATGAAGCTTCCATTTTAAAGTAAAATAATAATGATATATACGTATGAATTGACAGCTGTACAAAGAAGTACAGAGTTATGTTCATTAGAAATAACAACAAGAAATTAATATACACTTCATGCATAATAAATTAGCTCAGACTATCTGCTTATTATTTAAATAAAAAATTAAAAGCATATGATTAAACAGGTCTTTGAATAAAAATGATGAATAGAATGACTGTAAAATAAAATATTGATAGAAAAATTGAAAAATAAAAAAATTGAAAAAAAATTGAAAATTAATGATAGAATAACTAATATTTTAAACTTTATTTCATATAATAAAAAGAGGCTTAATTTCTTTTGTAATTGAAGAAAAAATTAAAACGTTTTCGGAATAAATCTATAAGAAAAAATAGCAAAGACCAGAAAAAATAATTTACAATGACGTCCGTCTTGTAATGGATGGCAATACTGTAGTTGAAAATGATGATTAAATGTAAGCATACAAAATTTAAAAATTCAGCAATGAGTTGCTTAACTTTCCCGCCAACATGTTATGATATTTTATTTTAAAAAACTTTTTATATTTTTAATTATTATGAAATAGCAAAAAGCTTAATTTTGAGGGTAGGGGCGGGTTTTATAAAAATTTGTAAATGCTAATAACGAGGAAAATCGTCATTAAGTCCGATCTCACTCGAGTATGACTCACGACTCCTTTGTCTTCCCACCCCGTCGACCTTTAACCATCAAAATTTAATAGCATTGATCCCCAAATATATAAAACTCCCTGCAAAATTTCAGAATTTTCAACAAAAAGCACAGGAGTTTTTAAACTTCAATGAGAGTAAAACAAAATTGTGTCTCCATACATACACACACACACACACACACACACACACACACACACACCACACACTAACATCCATACATACAGAAAAACGAATTTCTTTGCATTCTCAAATTTTCAAGGTCCTCTGAGTCCAAAAATGTAAAAATCTTGGGGGAGTCATTTTTTGCCCGATTGCCATACTTTCCCTCTGTTATATATAACAAAGCCGGAAAAGTAAAAGGAAAGAAATATAATGACATGCACAGCACCTGTATAGCATGAAAAGGAACTGAATAAATATCAAGATTATATATGTATAATCTTCGAAAATGAGTAGAAGGAATCTTATAAAGTTACAAAAGATTTGCAATATATTGGTAATATGATTAGTGTATTCATGAATAGTGCGTCAGGATAAATTTGAAAGTACCATGTTATTGGGCTGTAATCTGAAAAAATTGTACATCTATAAATTTCCTGTCGTCCGTCTGTCTCACTGCCTGTCCTTGCTTAATCTCGAGAAAGAAGTTGGGTAGATGAACGACGACGAGACCAGATATGAAAATATTAGGTGCAGGAGGCCCCGGTTAATTATATATGAACGTCCGGTGCAAACCGAAAGTCACGTCATTTCAATTCAAAAATTTTCCCCTGAAAGGTGTTAGATAGATGACCGGTACGACTCTACTGTTAAAGTAAAAGTATGATATACAGGGGCAAGCCATTACTAATTTGAGATGGAGAACATATATATTAAATTAAATAAATTAAAAATATGATAAAAAAATTGCTGCCCGGCATTGTGAAAATGTCACAATAAATAATTGCTCATGTATTGATTCTTCTTTTTTAATGTTTAAAGACGAATATAATCCCAGAAATTATTTTTGTTCTCTGTTTAGAAGCATCAAATATTCTTGTTCTGTTTTAAATAAATTTCAATTTTTGATGAATGGTAGTAGGCGATAAACATGATAAAATAACCATTGTTATAATATCTAATTTTTACAAAAATAAATAATAAAATTAAATTAATTTATTGACTAATTCAAGAAGTTTAATTATTATTCCAAAATCATTTGATTATATAAAAAATCAAAATTTGTTAAAGTAAATTCGCTAAAGAAACTGATTTAGATGATAGAATTAATATGGAATTACATCCGGTTGTTATTCTTGGGAATAGAATTTAGAATGAATTTAAACAGGCATAAATTAATTCTTCAAAGGGATTTGAAGAATTAAGGTATGCTGTGTAAAGGATAAAGCAAATTTCGAATTAGAAATTGAAAGGGGTAATCTATTTACTTTTTCACTATATTTTAATCAGAACAGAATCATTTTGAATGAAGATAATTTTCGGAAAATTGAATTGAAAAGGTATTTATAAATTATATTTTTAGATTAAGGAAAATATAAATACCTTTATTATAGAATTAAATATTAGAAAATTATTGCAAACATTTAATTTTCAATTTGGAAAACACATATGTAAGCTATAAATAATTGTTTGACATTATATCTTTACACGAACGATTAACTGATTATTATAAAATGCTATAATTAAGTAATTAATATTTTAATGTAGACTGTTACTATTAAATCAAAAACGTTTTTCACTCTATATTCTCTCGAATCAGCATTATTTAAACCTTTTAATATTTGTTTTAAAGTAATAAAAAAATAATAAATTTATTGTTTGTATATCGTTAGGATAATAAAGAGATTCTCTGATAAGCACAAGTTTAAAATGAAGAAAAAAATTTTAATAATAAAAATAAATACTGTATATCATTAAGACGATAATAATTAACTTTTTGTGTGATAAATAAACCAAGTAAGTGTTGAAAGTTTTTGAAAATAAATAAATAAAGAATGAATTGTTTTATTTTTTATTTCATTAAATAAAAATTTATGTTTAAATAATTTGTAATAAAAATGCATCTCTATGGTGTATATGCTTTTTTCATTAGCGATGTTCTAGAAGTATAGTGTTGTTTTTAACTATTAGAAATAACCATAAACTTGTCTAATAATCATTTTAAAGTGCAAAAAATGTGTTAAATTAGTAAGTGAAAAGACTACCTTCTTTCTCTAAAAGCTTTAGCTTTGAGAAAAAAGATATTCTTTAACTTATTATAAATATTTTATGCATTAAAATATAAATATACCTTATTACATTTAACAAGAAATATATTTTTTTTACAAACGAATTCGTATATTTGAGCAAAGAAAAATAACAGATATATAATGGAGATACTTTAGAGATATAGAAAGTTTGCAATTAATGCAAAATAAAGAAAAGATATCAAAGTTTCTTAATAACAGATAGTTCGCTAGAGAGAATTTTGTTATCAAAATATTTTTGTTCTAGTCAATTAGATAAATGTACAAGATTAAAGCAGAAAGAAAAGTTTCTTTTAAAGTCACATTTATAAATGAAATACAAAAAAAAATTTGCATTTTTTCTGATAAAAAGATTAATAACGATATAGAAGACCGATTTTTTTAAAGTTTTACATTAATTTTATAATTAATTCTTTTTGTATTTATGGAGTTTTAGACATTTCTATTTCAAAACCGACCAATTTTGAAAATTACTAGATTATTACAACACATTAAATATTTCCCTTCGAATCAAATAAAATAACTGAATGTACTTTTTAAATGAAAATTATTTTATTAGAAATTTAAAAATAAGAAATCTATAACAATCGTTCGCAACAGAATAATATTAGTTTGATTTCCTTTGTAGTGTTTCCTGTAAAAATGAAAGGTAATCAAGTATTTTCAAACTTTCGAGTAAAATGTTTATAAAATAGAAATAATTATTAATTTAATATGAAATTTTGAAGAGCAAAGGAACAACGAATTCAAGTACCTCTTTATCGAATATATCTATGTAGTGTAGATCAACAAGTTGACGTAACGGTCGCATCGTCAATTATAGGTTTTTCTCTTCTTACAGTACAAATAAAATTGATGAAACTAAGAAAAATGTATCCAGTTACTTATTTTTAGTAATTGTAACACAAAGACAGTTTCTTTAAGTATATAGATATTTCTTAACTCTTTCGGTGCTATGTGCACTAACAAGTAAGACGGTCTTTATTTAGTAAGTCCATTACGGATTCCAACAGGCGTACAATGGGAAAGCTGGGCGATAAGGGACGGGGGCCCGACATAGACATTTGGACCACTCCCGAAAAATTTCTGGAGATTTTCGACCTGTCCGAATTTCATCTCTGATCTCCCAGAGAGATAGGATCTCGCCTTAATTGCTTCGACCGTCAGGTCGTCTCTTTAAGTAGGGCCTATATTAATATTGACACCCAATCTAAATCTATTTGAAGTCAAAAATCTGTGATTCTGATATTAATATTTGCGTAACATAAAATTATTAAGAAAAGTAAAAACACAAAGATTCTTGTAAAAATTTTTTATTGTTATACGAAGATAGGGAAAATAATAAATACTTTCAGGTTTTAGTATTGTGCCAACAGATGTCATTAATATATTTTAAAATTTATATTAAATCTTCTGATAACTAACATTTTCATAATTTAAAACAGTAAATTTCTAAATTTATGATCGAATTTTGATTCTTTACTATATTACTATAATAAGAATTTAATTTTTTTTAATCTAATTTATTTGATAGATAGAATAGAAGTTGTTTCTAAATTTCGAAAAGAAATTTTTTAGTTTATTAATATATAAGATACAAATTATTTCTTTTAACTGTCATGTAAAGGGAAAAAAATAGAGAGAGAGATGACTAGAACATCAATTTATTCTTTCAAGATTCTTGTCTGTTACTAGAAATCTTGTTATATTTAAATTATAAATTTGATTTATTAGTCATTTTATCAAACAAAAAGTATAATTCTAACATAATTCATAAAATTATATTAATTTATCTTTGTATTTCTCATTAAAATCGATAGATAGAACTAATGTTTTTTTAACCAATATAAATATGGCAAAACATCTTAAGCTACTCCTTATTCTAGAATTACCTACTGATATAAATTGTAATGATAGAAGATTTGAAAAATGAATCATTTTTATATAATATTTATATTCTTTTCTATTATAATCAAAGATAAATTTTTTAGTAAGGGAAAATTGATCATATGAAATAATTCTTAATGATATGAGTATTAATAAAAACATATAATAGATAATAAATAAAGAAAACTTTGGGAAATGTAGTCTAGAATGCATCATTATATTTTCTTAAGGAGTGCATTATAGTTATTTAGTTTGAATTTTCTGTATGCGCTTACATTTGTGATATTATCATTATATATATATAATGATATATCATAAAGTAAAAAATTAATTAATTAAAAAATAAATGCTACTTTTTAAAATGTCCTTAATAGAATACATTGTAATATACAGTATAATCTTATATTATAGTTTTACCTTAATAATTGAAATATTAATAACGCAAAACGAAATTAAAATTGTTGAACATTTAAGTTTATTGTACAATACAATTAGGCAGTAAGTTATCTTCTATTTGATATATTATTTGAAAGAGATAGTTGATTTAATCTATGTTATGCATAGTAATTGTTTTAAAATATAGAAATTTATTTCATAAATGATTTTTTCATGATAATAAGTAATGATTCCTTTTCCTTGTGGAGAAAAATTATTATTAAAAAATACTATTAATATAATAGATTATATACAATAGAAGTAATAACAACAGAAATACACGAAGAAACTCCTAATGCTAGACTAATATATCGCTATGATTATATATAATTCTAGACTAAAATACAACGCATTTATATAAGAAACAGTATTAAATCTTGTGATTTGACCTTCAGATTTCATTTTTATTTTATTCATTGATCTTCGACAATTATTTGAAGAGCATGATATTTTTAGCTACACATTTGTATCGACTCTCCAGATTCTGGTATATTCATTAAGAGTTAAATTGTACAAACTCTTAAATTCCTATTAAGGAGTTATGTATCATTTAAATTTCTTGCAATAATATTATTATTATGAAAATGTAAATAGAAAAGCGTTCATTTTTTATGATAAAACTAATAAAAGAAAAGTTAAACTTGAAACTAAGATATAATTTTTTTATTTGAATAACTTCTCCCTTTCCTGAAAAAGAAATTTTTTATCAAATACAAAAGATTTTTTCCAAAAGGTAAAAAGACGACTCCTTATTTAGTTGAAAAAAGTTTTCGTATGAAAGCTGCTTATTCTTCTTCAGAATTTTAATTTAACTGAATATTAAATTACTTTCTTTAGCAAAACTTATTATCCGTAAGTCATATGATTACTTAGAATTTATGCGTAGTAGAAACTATCTATTTTATTAAAAATTGCATTGCCATCGATAACTTACCATGCTAACAATTCCTACCGCTTTAAATTTAAAAAAAATATATAATTATAATTAATATAATCTATCATATAACGAATAAAAATTCTATACTTTTTAAATGATTATATATATTTCAGGATGTTCTCCAAGAAAGATCAATTTTTATGTGAAATGATATGCTAACAATTTTTATTTTCAATCAACTTGTAAATCTATTTTAGCAGATTTGTTATAGATCGAGTTGAATTTAATATATTTTTCTACGTGCTTCGCTTATTACTTAAATAAAAATTTGCAATTCCAAGAAATTTGTCAATCTCTTACTCTGAAAGCATACGTTGGTTCAATAATAGATATACCAATGAATGCGGCTCAGAATTTTTCGGATTCAATTGTTTATCTGTGCTTATTTGTTGAATGAATTTACCTTTCTTTGTAACCTTTTTGTATCTTCATATTTTATTTGATAGTTTCTTTTAATTTACCTAAAAATATTAAACGTATTAGGAAAAATAAAATAAAGAATCGATATAATTATGTTTTAATTCATATTAGTGTTCAAATTTATTTCCTACTCTCACTTTAAATTATCATAATGAATATTTTATCAGATTTCAATACATGGAAATCGTAAATATGTTGGAAGATGAAGTTCTTTCAATACTGAAATTATTTATACAAAATGAATGAAATAAATATTCAAATAGGTATAAATTGTAAATGATTTTATAGAATTTTATTTTTAAATTTGCATTATTCAATGATTAATACATTTTCATGCAAAGATGTTGAAATTATTAAATCTTATCTTCACAAAAATTCCACATAATAAATTTTACTATCATTAATAATTGTTAGAAAATCTTCTTATGAACTATGTGTGAAATATCAATTTATTTATTTTGTGCAAAGAAATGCTTTTATAAAATTTATTACTCATACTTAAAGTCAAGATTAAGGTTACTGATGTTTCAGGATTTGTAACCAAATATAGGTTGCTACAATATATAAAGAACAGACTTTTTCAAATATAAAATTTACCTAAAGCATAAGAGATAAGTAGTAGATATTTCAGGAAATTTAAGAAATTATATTATTCGCCAAAAGCGATATGTCAAGATGTTCAGAGTGTAAAAATTTCTTATCGTATCGCAGCTATAAAAACTCAGCATGTAAATAGCTGCTTCAATAATAATAAAATAAATTATTTCGAATAGTTTAAACGATTAGTTTAAAACTGCTGATTTTTTTTTGAGTTCTTATGCGTTCTTATTGATAAAATTATCGATTTTTAATATATCATTTCAAATTAAAACATATAATTTTATATGTTTATGTGTATGTAGGATATCAAAATTTAAATTTTCTTATTTAATTATCAATAATAATAATAACAATAGTATAATTTTTACAGAAGTTTTATACAGGGATACAGGGATGGGCAAGCCAAAGGGAGTTCTGGCAAATGCCTGAAGGGCCGCTGTCAAAACGAGCCGGCACCCTTGGAACTGTATACATAAAAGCGCTGTTTGTTGAAATTTCTAAGTATTATTTATAAATTATCAAATGTAAATACTTGTTTATTCAAATGCAAAGAGTGTCCTGATGTTTGCACATTAAAATACATGTTTTAATGCAGAAATACAGACATTTTATTTATTAAATTTAAAAATTAAAACTGTTGCAATTATCTTGTTAATAGCACACAACATTCATAATATATAAATCATTACAATGACAAAAATACTTAAAGTGAAGAACACCGCAATTATGGTAAGAATATGCTGCTGACGGGGCATAAGACAATCGCAATTGATAGGATTTAGATAGCCTCGAATCTTCTAAAAGATGGAAAAACAAATATATAGTTAAAATTTTGTATTTACATAAAGTACAGAATAATATGTTGTTTTTTTAAAAAAATGAGTTAGAAGATATTAAAGTCTAAGAAAGGACAACGTATATATTTTAATAAGAAAAATGAAATGCATAATGAAAAAAATAACCATGCAATTACTAAAATGAAATGAAAGATTATATCCACATTTCCGGACAACGATTCCTGTAATACTGTATATATTTACGAATAAAAGAATTTGTTTTTTTTATAAATTATTGTTTTTATTTTATTATATTTTCAATGATATTTACTACGGATTTTATTTATAATTAATGACGCAAATATATATAAATTTCGTTCATATTATACCATATTCTATCATTGAGGATAAATTTTTTTATATATATAATTACGCAAATATTTGAATATCCTTATAATCCTGAAAATTAAAGTCAGAATTATTATTATTTACATTGTAAAAGTATACTATTTCATTTACAAAAAAGATATACAGTATTAAAATATATAAATATATGCAAAATATATGTTTTTATTTGATAATTAATTCCATAACGTATTTATTTTTTCAGTAAAATTCCTTCCTAAATTGGAAACTTGCTTGCAGTGCAATGTAAAACTGTTAAAATTTTCATTATTAACAAATCGATTAATTAAAATCCGATTAGAAATAACTAATTAGTTAATATGCCGATTATACAGAACAAAAGTGAGTAAAGCATATCTTCAATGTTATCTGAATTCTTATAGACTATCCTAGAATGTAATGACATTTTCTCAATTTCCGAAATATTGATAATCAATATCCTATATCTACATAATAGTCTGTAAGAATACTTGAATTACTCGTACATTTAGAAAGAAGCTAAAGTCGAAATTTAGATCATTATAACAGATAATTTTAGCTTTAAGTTTAATTGATTTCTGTAAATTACTTCTACTAATGAGCGATTTTGTAACTGTAACCACAATAATCATTTAGTCGAATAGTCGTGGAATTACTAAGATCATTAAAAATTGAAAAATCTATCGTTAATATAAATAAATTATTGTAAAAGAATGATTTTTCCATTTATTATTTTTGTTTTGTGAAAAAAATAACTAATTATCTTTTCGAATTTAGCTAATTTCATTTTCTGTTACAGTAGGTAGGATAAAAGTTGACTTGAGGCCTCGCCTACTCTCTCAAATTCAAAAAATAACTAAATTGAACATTCCATTAAAAGAAGGAGAGTTAAAAACACCAATAAACTGCACATCTAGGCATCGCGTAGCTGTTATCATCCCCTTCAGGGATCGTCTTGTTCATCTTGCCATTCTTCTATATACTCTTCACCCTATTTTACAACGTCAGTTACTGGAATATAAAGTTTATGTTATAGAACAGGTAAGTGCTAAATTGTCAGTGATTTTAATGTATGATTTCAGTAACTATGTATATAAAAGATAAACACGGTAATTTTATCAAATTAATCATTTCAAAATTATATAGACAAAATATAGGGAAATTATAATGAGCTGAAATGAAGCTCATTATGATTTTCTTATATGAATTTTTCCTAGATAATTTTATTAGACTTATACAGAAATTCGAATTTAATCTTATAAAATTATAAATTTCAGATTGATTAATGTTAGATTTTAGTTGTTTTGTTTTTAAAGATTTTCTTCTTTACGTAAAAACTGTAATTTATTCTTTTAAAAGTATTTTCAAATAAAACTTAATTTAATAATTGAATTCAACAAAATTTTAAGCTGTAGACGATATACTTAATAAAAGTGACACTCGGATTTCAGAAATTTGCATAAAAATATAATATTAAAGAAACATCAAGAACAATCTTTAATATTTTTATTACTGAATAAGCAAAGGAATTTATCTCTTTGTTGAATAATTCTAAATTATAAAATTTATTTTTCATTATTAATATTATTAAGCATGTGCTTAATTATAATTATAAGCGTATACGCTTAATAACATCCTTTGTTATCGAACGAATTGTTTTTCTATTTCTGTCTACTGTTGCAATTTGTACAAGATTCTCAAATTTAATTGTAAATGATAAATCAAATTATTTTTCTAATGAAGTGCTATTCTTTCAGTGAAAGTAAAAGATCATAAATTTTCTAAAAATAATGAATTTCATGAAAGAGTTTATGATATATAATCCTTCACTGTCAACTTTATTGTTTCCTTTAACAATAATCCACTCATAGAAACATCATTTTTATAATGATTCATCTATTTCTTAATACAGCATAATTCATAAAAGTCAGTATATTTTAATCATTATTTATTTATAAATTTAATGGATAAACCCTTTGACACGGATACATATAAAACAATAATCTTTGATATAAAGTTAAACTACTTTAAAATTTCCAAAATATACAAATAATTTGAAATATGATATTTGTTTTATTTTTGTTCTGTTCTTATATAAAATTGAATTCCTTTTGAGTAAAATGATTTCTATTTTTAAGTTGCGTTATTCAAGATTTTGCTTGGGATAGATAAAATTTAATAAATGTACAATATTTGGAAAGCAGGTCGGAGAAAACTTTCAAATCGAAAATTTTATTGATTGAAATTATTGGAGCGAAAATTTTGCTATAACTTAATAGTATTCTAAAAATAGCAACCATATTCGTTTACGTACATATTTTATTAATGTTTCTCTCTGCAGTTATGTGAAGAGTTTAAGTTCTTAAGTACAGAATTCTCTTGGCGTGTTAATTGTTGTTTCCCCCAGATAGCGTCAATTAAGTAAGAAAAAACAAATAAAATCATTATCGAATTTTTAACTTTTAAGTCATTGTGGATAAATATTCTATTGAAATAATAAAAAACGGCGAATAAAATTAAATTTTACGGCCTACTGCTTCAATAATAAAATTGAATTCCATGCATCATTGAAATTCCTCAACTCGTTAATTATTATAATTTATAAGAATGCAGGCTGATGCTTATTGTTTTCAGCTAAATCATACAAATTAGAAGTAAATTTATTATTAAAAAAATTCATGGCGAACAAAAATATGATTTTTTATATAAAATATTACCTTTTATAAGTTTTTCATTTAAAGTTTTTTTTGTTAAGGATAAAAAAATCCATTGAAAATAATTTTAAAAAATGAAAGCAAAATATTAAATTTTGGTAAATATATAAAATCAAATAATAATATAAAATATATAAAATTTTAAAAATTACATCGCAAATTCAATGATCGTTTACCAGTATTTTTTTGTTTAATAATATAAAAGCTACACTCTTCATTTATAATATTTTTGTCAATATTTATAGGTAATCTATATAAAATTGCATTCAATCTTATGGTGACAATTTCACAAATAAAAATCACAATTATAATTTATTTTTGAAACTAAAAGATCTGATTTCAAAGTAATTTAAAACTGGAAGTTTGTTCTTTGCATTCATACAGCTTCGTATGTCAGTGATAACTAATATGTCTCTTAAACGTAATAAGTTGAAATGTATCATTTTAGATAAAGTGACATCGTATCTTATCCAAGGATTTAGTGCTTTGTGGATCTCAATCTTCATTTTTCTGTGCCTTAGGGATCCATGAAACTCCAAGCTAAAGATTTATTTTAAACTTCTCCAACTCCACCTATTTTTGAAATTTCAGCCACCATTTATTTATTCGATAAATAGTAAAATTATACTTCAAACTTTGAAAATTAATGTTAAATCACCTTTTCATTTATAGGTATAATTGATTTCTAAAAATATCCGTACATAATCGAATTTCTTTCCATTAAAGCTTTGCGAAAAGAAATGATTTTCTAAAATTTGATGAAAAATTGTCGGGACAAAGATCATTTTCTAAAATACCAATATATTCGATGTTATCTGAATAATAGAGCTCTTACCGTTAAACAGCATCAAAATATTAATTAAATTTCAAATTTTATAAATAAAATTGCATCCAATCTTTGTTATAAATACATAAGTAAGTGATTTAAAATCAGATTTTAACATATTTTTAGTATAATTTTATAAATCTTTAAGAGACAAAAATGTGTATGCTAATCTATAAAAAAAATTGTTTTTAAAGTTTTTAAATATAATTTTTTAAAACTAAATATTAATAAACCTTGTTGAATATCTGTTAAAAGAATAATATATTCTCGTATTTAAAAAGAATAGCCAGAACATAGATGACAAAGTGAATGACAGACGAGATTTAGGCTATTCGATAAGCGTAAAACGGTTTCAATTGATGCTTATGATCTATGCTGTGATAAATCTCTTGAGAAAGAGCAGAAAATAGACTGAAAAGATATAATACAGCTTGTAAGAAATTGTAGAAATATTTTGTTGGAAAACTCTAACATGTCTTATACAAACATGTTATACATCACTATGGCAGAATGTATTGCGGGTATTTCAACAGATGTTGTACCTGTAGTTATTTCTTTGTTTACAGAGATATTAAAACTCTAAAATTGATATTTTGTGTAATATTTATAAAAACGGAAAACTATTTAAAAAGAGTAAATAATAATTCGTATTATCACAAAATTTGACTTACTATTCTGCTTTACAAACTTCGATATTTCATTTAATTATTCTTTATTAAAATTAAATTTTATTGGCATTAAAATAATTTCATTTGAATATTTGTGGTTTTCTAGTTTAATAATTGATCATTCTCATCTTTTATTCTAATCCCAGATAACATTCTTTTGAATTATCAATTGTCTCCAGTGATGTTTTATTTATTTAGTACGAATGAGCAAATTTATGCCAGAGATAAAAATGCAAGGAATTAAATAGTGAAAATTTAGTCTACCTTTATTTTTTCTCTTGAAATATATTTAAATAGATTTCTGACATTTATTGATTAATGTTGATGTTTTATTTGAAAAAGACTAGAACCTCTAATTCGAAAAAAATAAAATATGTATGTAGCAATATTAAAATTTTAAATAAATTTTACTATAGTTTTAATATAGTTTCTTACTGTAAAATATGTTTTCTTTGAGGTATTTATCGTCATAATGTTCTATTTTCAAAATATAAAAAGAAAGCTTATAATCGAAGAAGATAATTGTGAAGTTTGTAATGAGTAAAATATATTCGTAGAATAAATGTGGAAGAAATTATAAGCCCATCATTATGTTAATTAACTTGATAAAACAAATGTATGCATTTCATGTATTTTTTTTAATTACAATGTTAAAAAAGCCATCAATGAGTTGCATAACTTTCTAAACTTTAAAACTGTATGACACCATCTGTTATGAGATTTTATTTAAAAATTTTTTTATATTATTAATTATTATAAAATGGAAAAGGCTTAATTTTGAGAGTAGAGATAAGTTTTATTTCTAAAAAAATTACAGATGCTAATAACAAGTAAAATCTTCATTAAGTCCGATCCTACTCCTGATATGACGAGTAAAACTCCCTCCATCTCCTCGCCCTTTTGACCTTTAACCACCAAAATTTAAAAGCATCATTCCCTCTAATACAACAAACCGCCCTGCAAAATTTCAAAAATTTTCGACAAAAGGAACAGTTAGCTATTAGATTTCAAAGTGAGTGAACAAAATCGTTCGCGCACACGCACACACACACACGCACACACACACACTAACACATCCATACATACAGAACAACCTCCAACTGTTTTTTCACTTCTCGAGGTTTCAAGGTCTCCTGAGTTCAAAAATGTAAAATTCTTGGGGTCACTTTACACTAACACGTTACACTTTCCCGCTGTTAAATATAACAGCCGGGAAAGTAAAAATGAATAAATTAAAATTCAAATAATTAAGTATAAACAATTATATACTCAAAGTTTTTAGAACTATTTCGAAAACAAATGAATAATAGATGCATTTTAGATACTTAAATACAAATTTTGAATAAGAGATAAAACATTTCATGTATTTTTTTAATTTTGATTAACAAAAATTCGTTCTTTTATTTTTAACAGGAATTGATTGGAAAGGATAAATTTATCAACTGTAACAATTTCTAGTAATTTTAAACTTACACTAAGTCATTCTTTAACATTTCTTCATACTTTACATATATTGTTAATGTTGGTAGCATTCTTCTTCAGTTTTATTGTGTCTTATTTGCTTGATTCACACTTCTTGGTTATTTTCTTTCCTTTCGTGCAGCTTAATATTTTTGTTGTCGTTTCAAATAAGCTTCTCTTTTTCTGTTTTCCTTTTTGCTAGCTATTCCTTTTACTATACTTCAGACATATTATATATATATATAGCATATTACAAATCTTTAATCTTTTTGTTATGATATTAGTTAAGACTGATACACAATGGAAAATAATAGTATGTTACAATCCATTAAATTCCTCTCATTGTATACTTTTATAAGAAAAACAATATATTTTTCATATATACTATGCATTTTTGATTTAAAGCATATAAATAATAGTAAATGTATATAAAAATTTATTCTTAAATGTCAATTGTATTGGGTATTCTCAATACAGATTATGTATGCGATCTTCACATAAAAAATGCGATGTAAGCACACCATCATTTTTCCACTTCATGCTGTCAGCCGCTGAGAATCTATTTTATTTATTTCTATTTATTATCTTTCATGGTCAGAATAAAATAAAATAATGAATATTTTTGTTTATTCCTATTCATACATTTATTTTTATCCGTTAGCATGAAATAATTATGGATCATTTCGGATGAAGAGAGATAACTTTCAAGAAACTAGTAAACCTGCGCTGCTGATCACAAGACGATTTCTTTAAATTTTCTCTATTTTTTTTATATTGAATTAAACTTAATTAACATATATATGCTTGTAAGTTTATAGATGTTAAAATAGCATGTATCTGGTGTGTCATGAAAAAATAAAATTCATACAAATCTTATATCTTCAATCATTGCGTATTGAAAACACAACTTTTTAGTCATAGAGATTAAAAATTAAAATTTATAATCCCATTTAGATAAACGAAAGAAAAAATTATTGTAGTCTGTGTTCAATTATTTAAAATTTTGGTTGAATCTATTTAAATTATTCTATGTCAATGTGAAAAGCTAAGATACTACATTTTGAAACATGATGGAAAGCGAAAAGAATTCTACATTAAGTTAATGATGAAAAATTGAAGCTTCTAACATCGGTAAATTAGGAAATTAAATTTTTACAGAAAATAGCTTAATTAGAAAAAAAAATATAGTGAAAAACTCAAAATTAAATGATCGAAAGAATAATATATTAATTAAGCTTAATTCTGTAAAGCGTTTAATAGAACAAAATAAATAAAATTTATAGAAATCATTGTATGTTTAAAAAAATGAAGTTCCTATTGGAAGAAAAGAATAAAAAATATATAGGTTCTATACATAATTTTCAATAAGAAAAACTATAAAAATATTAAGGAACTCTTTACTTAATAATTTTAATTTAGATTTAATTTATATAATAATTAATAAATTACTAAATAATTTTTATTACAAATATAGCCTTTTAAATCGAAATTATAAATAAGTAATTTGTTTACAAGTATTAAAATTCGGTTGCAAACTTTATTATAAAATAAAAGAAGTGCAATTTATCTTAAATAAAATTTAATTTAATTTAATAAATAATAAATAATCGATAAAACAAAATAAATATTTAAAATAAATCATATAATGTTTTGAAATATAATGAATGGAAGCAATTCAATTGGATATTTATTTAATATATATATTTTATAAATAAAATAATTTATACAATTTAATATAATTCGATAAAAATTTAAACTGTGAATGAAGTAATCTAATTAAAAATTAAAACCGAAAACGGAAATTTTGAGAATTTTTACATTGATCTGATTTGTTATTCTAAATTAAAGTTATCTTTACATAAAATAAATATTAGGATGTTTAATGACTATCGATGATTATCTTGTTATAATTTAAATTAATCTCTTTAAGGGACTCAATTTACGTCTGGCAGATCAAATATCATTTGAAAATTTTATCTTTTACAAGATCGAAACTAAATAACTTAAAATGATCAAATTTGTTCGTTAGAGACTTTGAAGCATTTGCGCTTTATTCCTGGATTTTTATTTTAAAAGAAACCAAATTTTCTAGCTTATTCGTTTTTTTAACCAAAAATGAATTCTAACATATAATGATAATTACAATTACGTTCTTTTCACATAATTGCAATTACATTCTTTTCACATAATTGCAATTACATTCTTTTCACATAATTGCAATTACATTCTTTTCTTTAACATTCTTTTCTTGGTATATACGCTACATTTTTCACAATTTCTTTCGTATTAAAAATATCCGTTTACATTGTTAAAAAATGATTTAACAATCAGTGTTCAAAATATTTTTCTTTTCATAGATTATATATGACAAAAGAAATGTTTTTATAAATTTATCATATTAAATATAGAAAACACGTCAGAATAAATGTATTAATAAAAACTTCGAGAACATTCTTAACAAGTTTACTATAAGAAGTTGGAACAGTTTGCACCTCTATGTAAAAAGAAACAGGCAGACATCGTTTTTCAGCTAGATGATTTCCACCCCACTGGAATGTGGCGATGAGAAACAAGATGATGGATTGGCAAAGATGCGACATGTTTGTCTTTTTCTTTGCCAAACTTCTTTCTTTTGAGCGAATATATTAAAGATATTGTTTAACCAACATCGAACATTGGCCTTAATATTATTAACCTATGGCTTTGAAAAAAATTACAACAAATATAATTATCATTTATATCACAACAAATACCAAAAGGAATGACGCTTCACTAATGTTGTATTACGAACAAATGACCTTTGTTTTAAAATGTATCGCAGTTTAATTAACACCTTACATTTGGATTGTAATAAGGTGTAGTCTTCATGATTTATATTAATTACGAAAATTGATTTGCACGTTCATTTATAATTCAATTTAATTTCGACCTTTTCTATTAATTAACGACGAAAACACGTTTTAAAGTAGCATTCCATAAATTTTTATAAAAGAAAATGGATTATAAATTAAACTTAATGAAAGATAGCTATTAAAATTCATTTTGCAAACTTTTACGCTTGCAATTGTTTATTTTAATTGTTAAATGAACTTTTTTTACTGTAAATAATTCTATATTTAAATTCTGTAATAATCAAATAATTCTACATTGGAAACTTAAACATTTAGGATAATATTGCTTTAATTTTGTACTTAATTTATTTAATCTGCTTATTTAGGCTCTTTAATCAGCATATTTTAAATATAAAAAAACGTTAAGATGTTTTCAAGTGCATTTCTCTTTACTAATTTAGAAACTGGTCGATTTTGCTTCATCTGTTTGAAATTCTTTTGCACAATTTCTCTTACAAAAACATCCATGACCTATTGATTTTTGTTGTTACGATTAGAAAATTCTTTGTAAATTTCGGTTTGTTATTGAATTAATTAATTAGATTAAAATTTATCTGAAAGAAATTCTCCTTCTGCTTAAGTAAGATATAACCTAGCATAAATAGGATTTTATAAAATGCATTCAGTATATTTGATAGTAAATTTCATTTTATATTAAGCTGCAAAAAAGCATTTCAGTCTGATTTTAGTTACCGTATATCTCGGCGGATAAGGCGATAGTTGAATCATAAAAAAAGGCCCCGAAAATCCGGGGTCGTCTTATAGGACAGATATATGCTAAAACTATAAAAATTCGACGAAAATTTATACCTCATTTTATCTGAAGGTCGTCTTATCCGCCGAGATATACGATATTACAAGTTGTTTCTTCGAAATTATTATTGTTAATAGCTTTATTTTTATTCGTTATAGTGTTAAAAATATTTGAGAATATCTAGTCAGTGTGAAGTGTAATCAAAACATCAACATGATCTCTATCATATAACTACCAAATTTCATAGTAGTACAAGGTATTGTGCATTGTTTACTAATGTTATTGCAATCAAATTTTTGTTCATAAAATTTAGCCTAATCAGAAATTAAATATTTAATGCAAAATTAATAAAAAGATTAAATAAAACAAATTATATTCGAAGAAGCTATTTTGAGA
This sequence comes from Centruroides vittatus, assembly GCF_030686945.1. Lineage (NCBI taxonomy): Eukaryota > Metazoa > Arthropoda > Arachnida > Scorpiones > Buthidae > Centruroides > Centruroides vittatus. The sequence continues at coordinate 659,112 of NW_027122180.1, read as the reverse complement.
CAAAATTTTAATTAATTAATTAATTTTTTTGCTTTTATTTTTGTTGTCTTAATTGAAAATTAAAAAATTTATCGTTTAAATAATTTTATTGAAATTGTTTTGTAATATTAATTTATCTTTTTATAACCATGTTTACATGAGTTTACAATTTAACTTGTTGTATTATACTGCTGATAAATTTCCGTTGATAAATTTGATTTTAAATATATGATAATTTATCGTTGTATTATTACATCCTCTAAATGGGATAAAAGGTAAGAAAATTACGCCTATATATTTTGATCTAACTCTTGCATTAAGAAATAAGAAAAGATAAATAAATAAAAGTTTATTGTCCATCATTTAGTCTAATCGCGTCGTAATTGTCGGCAAGTCGCCAGTCTAACTTTAATGTGTTGATTGTACACAACTGGCCGAGCCAAGAGACATCCAACACAATGCACAGTCTACGAATACTGATAACGAATACTAATACTTCGTTTTACTTATAATTATATGATTTGTAATAGATAATATATAATTGTAAAGACTAGGAAAGAACATTTATTTATCTATTTTATATAAAAATTGTAAATGTCTTATAGATACAAGAAATGACTGCCTCCTATTTGATAAACAATCCCTTTAAAACAAATAAAAATGTAAATAAATCTTAAGCAATGTTTAAAAATTTATAGGAACAATAACGTCTACTGTAAAAGTTTAGTAAGAAACTGAAAGAATTTTTCCATTGTTTAGTTTTTAAACATCGTTAAGAGGCTGTATTATATTGTACACCAATTTATTGAACTGAAAATTACATTGTTATTTTAATAGTTATTTTAACAATAGCGATCAATACTTGTTTGTTACAAAATCATTTTTTATTTTTCAGTAATTTAAATATTAGTTGATATAGCTACATAATAACTGTACAATTTAATGAGTTTTTGAACAAAAAATTTTCTTTGACATATTTTATTATTAAAAAAACTGAAAAGTTTGAGCTAAAGATTCTCGTTATCAAAACAATGAAGAAGTGACTAATTTAAAATAGGCTTAGATAGAATTAAGCCGTCTTATATTCATTAAAATTTTGATTATTTTCAAAATTTCTTGTTAAATAATAATTTTAAGCTTAAAATATTGTGTTATAAATGCTGATTTTTATTTAATATTTGAAAAATACTTTAATATTTAGGAAAATAATAATGTGTTTTTTAAATTACATATACAGTAAGAAAGTCAAATTTTACATTAATAAAATAACAAAGAACTAATTTTTCATACATTTTCTAATAAATATAAAATTAAATCTGTTTTAAAAAATTATAAGCTTCTATTTTAATTACGTAAATTATTAAAATTATAATAATATTTTTCTAATATCTCAGTTATTTGTATTCATGATCAACAATTATCTTCGTTTTACTTCCGAAGAAACTTTTATAAAGTGTTTACCTTTTGAATTTGTATTTTAATTACATGTATTATCTTTGTATTAACTTAAATTATACAGTATACAACCAAAACAAAAAAAATCTCGGGCACTTCTTGATTTTAATCTGTTAGATACAGTAATTTTGAACATAATAAAAGAAAAAGAAATGGCAATAAATTTGTCTACAAAAATTGTTGTATTTTAAACTATAATCTTCGTCACAATAAAAATGCAAGTGCTTTTAATTTAAAAAAATAAATACTTAAAGCATAAGTGGCAAAAAGTTCAGACACTTCTAGCATTGACAAAAATTACTTCGGACACTGCTAAATTGTATCTTGTTATATCACCTTTTCCTTATATTAGTGCTTGTACATGTTTATATATTCTATTAATAAGAGCCTGACACTCATCTTGAGTAATTCCATCCCAGATTTCCTGGATTTTTTGACATAAGCCAATCACTACCTGTCGAGATCTTTTCCCCATAGATTCCCAATGGAAAAAGATCTAGACTGTTAGACTGCCATTTCAACACATTAATGTTGTAATTTGCAAACCATGATGCCCATGTTATTTTGACGCTTTGGCAATGTACCATTCTGTTGGACAATTATATTTGGGTTTTGCAATTTTTCCAGGCATGGAAGAAGAAAGCTTTCTTGACGAATCTACTAATATTTTTCTGAATTCGCTACTCTGTCGATAAAATACAGAATGCCAAAACCTTGAGCAGTCATACAACTCCATAATATCATAATACTTTCTTGGAACTACGATTAAAACACTCAGGATGAAATAATCCGTGCTTTCCTTGGATCACTTCTTTTTTGTCGCTTCTGATGCAAGCCTCAAACTTGGCTTTATTGCTGAAAATCGCTACACACAATTTTGACCTTGAAAAATCACATGTTGACACAACCATTCTATTAAATCATCAATTCTATAAGTGATGCTTGCCAGTTTTCTTTGATAATTTTACACAAGAACGTGAGATTGGAAGCTGCTACAATTATTTTTTTATAATCCTGGATCAATAGTACCACTTTTCTTGTGTTTTTTCTTGTCAAAAACTGTTGATTTGACAATTTTTAGAGTTGTAGCTATTTGATACAAGGATTTTTCCTCTTATGAAAGTTAGCAATTACTTCTGTAATATCTCAACTTACTGCTTATTCATGTGCCATTTATTTTACTAATTTACACATAATAAATATTGCTGTTTATGTGTAGCATGTAAATTATAAATAGATTTTATTCAAAAATTTTTAAATGAGTAGAAACATTTTATTTTTTAGTAGTGTCCAAAGTATTTTATGTCAATGCTGAAAATGTCCTACGTATTTTTTGTTTGACTTGTGCAATATATCTACAGTAAAACAAATATAAAATCAAGTTAACTTCTTTATTATAAAAAGTTTTGCAGTTTAATACAACTTTATTTTTAGCATTAATTAATATAAATGATTACTTGATAAATTTGAAATTTAGCGATTCTCGTATGAAATTGGAAGATGTAACACTTTCTGTTATATTTTCTTTCATATTTTTGATCTTTACAAATTAAAAACCAAAACTTTTTGAAAATATTTAAAACTAAAATCGTGATTTAAAAATGTAATAAAATATATATAAAAATTGCATGTTAAGAAAAATAAACATTTTCATTTCCAATCATTTTAATGAAATGGCTGAGAATGTAAAACACTTCTTTCCTTCTCCAAATTTAATTTAAAATGTTTAATTGTAATCCATTTTGTTTCTTCTAATATAATTTTATATCTATACTTTATTCAATCACCAATTCTGTAAGTCATGCTCACCAGTTTTCTTTGATATTTTTACACAAGAACTCGAGATTGGAAGCTGCTACAATTTTCGATCATCCTGGATCAATGCTATCAATTTCCTTGTACTTTTTATAATACCAAAAACTGTTGAAACTGCGAAACTTTCAATAAGATTATTTACCTTAGTGTTGGTCTAGATTGCATTCCTACAACAATCTAAAGTTTCATGATAGTCACTAAAATTTATCATTAAGAAAAGGCGTTTACAGCAAAAGTGACTCTCATTAAACACTTGTATTTTGGCAATTGGCCTAAATTCCAAAAATAAATTCTGTTGTAATAAACTAAGGAGTTCGTATTCGATAATGGAAAAATAAACTGAATTTTCTCATTTCTTTTCTACCGAATAGAAATTTAACATTATTTAAGATTAAAAAGATAAAAGACTAAATTTTAAAAACCGTATTTAAATATGACAAATTAATTCCATAATGACGAAAGTATAACATTTAGGACAGACCTTTTCTTATAGGCAACCAAAGGAAGTCTCTATCCTACCTGTAAACGAACTTTCATCAGAACTGCCACTGTAACATTTGCATTACAATTAAACATAAATTGATTTATTGTATTTAAGATGTTTAAAAGATTTTTAAGAAATGGAGGGATAATTATCTCCTTATAAATGACTTGGAAATATAGAAAAAATTAGTCTAATTATTCGTTTCATATATTAATAGCATTTAACTTCATAAATAGTTTTCTACTTCAAATACCAACATAAGATTTGTCTTAAAATGTTTAAATGTATAAAAGTCATTTTGCTATTCAAATTTCCTCTTTATTATTTGATATGCATTCATTAAATCGTGTCTAAAAACCCTTAAGCTATCTATCAATATAAAAATCTCTTTTAAAAACTTGATCTTTTCATTCCATTTATATTTATTGACATGTTTGCAGAGTTTTCAATTGATCATTTTTTTATATTTTACTTACATTCTTATACCCTTAAGCATGGAAATAGTTTAATCAAAAGTATTTCGTCAAGTAAATAAATATTTTATTTTACTTCTTTCTCATTTAGAAAATCTCAGTTAAATAAATAAAATTGAAATATCTCAATTCAAAATAAGAAGTAAACGATATTGAGAAAATAAAATCCGATTTCTCGAATTTTCCGAATTAAATAAGAAAGATACAAACGGATAAATGTGTTTGGCGCCAGGAAAGGTTAAAATCGAATTTGTCACGAATGTCTCTCCTGACAGATCTGTAACGCTGTTTTCTTTTCGCTAAAAAAATCGTTATGACTTTCTGAAACAGTGAATATCATTTATTTAAATTGTTTTTACTGTCTTATGGTTTCATCTTTGTTATTATTTATCTTACAGATTACCCAGAATAAAATTTCCAGTGAGAGTATCGAATAAAATCTATACTAAATAACCCACTTATATATCATTAGAAAGAACTCGTTAAAGCATCACTTTCTGACAAATTTCCTTCGATTTTACTTAAAATCTTCTCATTTCTCAAAATTTCTCTTGTAATCGATAAGTTTCAAAAAGCTTCTGTTTTTTTTTTGCTGCAACATCAGACTTTCGTCAACTGTGACAACGTAAAACTGTCTGAGAAAGAAAATAAGTTTATTAAATTATATTTTTATATAATCAAGACTTAACTAACAAGATAATACTTTGCTGACATAGAATATATTTTCATATATTTGTTTATCTGTATTAAAATATTTTTAAGATTGATAAAACATCCAGGACGAATATGCAATTAAAAATTCACTTGGAGAGAAGGAACACTCTTTTATATACATAAAAGTGAAAAGTCTCCCTGTCTTCTTAATTTATTCGTTACCCACAGCTCGGGAACGTAGGAAAGTTACATGGATTGGCTCTTCATTTTGAAGCACTTCACCTCAATATGTAAAAGTCTTATTAAAATCGTTCCTTTGTGGTACAATGTAAAAGTATATCATTAATAACATATATTTTAAAGTCTTTCTTCTATCCTACTGAATTTTTAATTGCATTTTCGACAGAACAGTTTATCAATGATATATTTTGACATTTTGCCACTGCCAGATGGACGATTTTAACAGGTTTTTACGTATTGAGACGGAAGAGATCCTCGAAATAAAAGGTCAACAATGCCATTTAACTTGTTTTGTTCTTTAAGTGTGTAAAAAGGAATTTTGAAGATACTTTTTATGTATTTTTTGAGTGTTTCTTCCATCGTAGTGAGTTTTTAATATTTTTAAAAGTTCAAAAATACGCTTATATTGCCATACGTATTGAATATATAGTTGGCAAATATTTTTGAAGAAATAAATTTATGACTGGAGGCTCTGTTCGTGACAGAATTTATACGCTTACCTGAACATGCATTCTGAGATTGAAAAAATGTAGTGACCAGCATAAAATGTTTTTTTACTTTTTTAAATCTTTTTTATTTATATATATATATTATAAAATAATAATAAAAAATTAATTAATTCAAAAATTTGTGAAAGAATTGAAGCGTAATAATTTTCTTCAGTTTTTCTCTGAGATATAACTTTACTGATGGATGAATTAAAATGCTTTAGAGATATAAAATATTATATAAAAGTATAAAAGCAATGAATGCTAATTTGTTTAGTAAGTTTAATAAGTAGTAACAATGAAACTTAGTAAAAGTAGAACATATTTGTCTGAATAACATGATTGATGCAATACGATATTCTTCGGTGGAAATTACATTGATCTCTTTAAGGAAGTAAATTAGTCGTGTTTAATGAAGCGAACGGCTCTCATTTTCTGGTAAAAGGCGATAGTTAGAAGTTCTATAAAAACTGATTATATTTTTAGTTTCGTTAATTACTCGAGAGCATCGCACGCATGCTAATTTGAAACTATATCCCACTATGAGACTGCTTAGTATCGAAAGTCTAGCGAAGAAGCCAAATTTTAATCATGTTTTGTTAACCAAATGAAGGAATTCGACGATCAGAATAACAATTTCCTGCTGCTCGAAATACTAGCCATAGAAAGGGAAATACTTACTGACAGTTGATTCCAAGCATAGGCCATGGAATGGTAAGAAGATAGCTATTCGATCAAATCAATGCGAAAGAAATTCACTTTCATAAAATTTAATTTTTAATTTATCATTCTGAATTAAATTAAGTCGTTTTTTACAATATTTCAACCGATAAGATATGAATAAACTATATTAATTCAACGTTTTGAATTTTGTTCAGTGATTTTATTTCATTTAGAAAATTTCATAACAAATTTTATTTTTATAGTTACAGTTATGTAATATATTCATTTATTCATATTACACGATTCCTATATTCTACAAGTGTCAATATTATTAGAATTTCCGATTAGTATGAAATAGGACGTATTTCATACATGAATAATTAGAAATTTTCACAATGAACAGTGCTTTAAAATTCAAACTAAAATGTTTTGTTAGCTTAGTTCAGAACGAAATGGTGTCTGGATAAATATAGTGCATTTCGATGATCTAATTCAAGAGATCTAATCTTTCCTATTCTTTATATGCATCGAAACAGCTCGGAAATCAAATCCCTCGAATCTCATTACAACTGTTGAAAAGGTCATTTAATGCAATATGGCCTGGTATAAACAATAAATTTCCGGTACGTTCTGCAAGTAGGCAATTATTATGGTAAATAGCCGCAGCATATCACTGCTGCCATGTTGATTAAATTATCATTAGCAAGCTTTCGTATAATTTACTTCCATATATATATATATATATTAAAATTCTCCATTAAGTCTCCTATAAAGCTTGTTATAAATATATCTTTTAAAATATGTTAGTATATATTTATTAAATATTATTAAGTTTTGAAGATTATATCATTTGAATTCAATGTAAAGTGGCTGATAAACTGATTCTTGCTTTCATCTTAATGAAAAAAAGTCTGAGGATAAACAATACAGAAACTTAGTTTATATTTGATTGATTAAATCTGATTTAAAAAGAGTGATAGCTCATCCTTTTATCTATTTTTAAGCTGTAAACTATAGTCTTGACTGTAAGTGATCGGCATCATTGTCTACTTCTTCAACAGATTTATCTTAAAGTTTTAATTGTACAGGGGCATATATTCCCCTCTGTTTTTCTGAATACGGTCGTCAATTTACCCACAATATAATTACACAATTTAAGTAATTCATTTCTCATTATCGGGTATATTAGAAACGATTAGTCAAACTTATGTTCAAATTAGAATAATAGATTTATATGATATTGAATATTAGTCTAAAATATTTTTAGAATAAAGTGGTAGTTTGGCAACGTGTTTTGAACATAATTAAATAAATAGAAATATCATATATATTTACCCAGTATCTCATAAAATGCTTTTGATTAATTTAATGTTTAGTTCTTATTCATCTTTTAAGATAAAAAATATATAGTAAATTTATATTAAGTTCTCCGTCTTATTATTAAATCTTTAATTTAAATAGCGGTTGTCATCATTATTAAAATTAGCATATCAACAGCTCATAACGTTATTTTCTGATGTTTAAACACGCGTGTCTACCACAGAATACAAATATCGGATTATATTGATGAGTTTATAGAGAACTTATTTATGCTTCTTAATTCAGTTAAGTTTTCAGAAGAAAAAAGAGAATTTTCTTAATAACTGTTTAATTTTATTAACGTAATATTTTCAAATATCTACAAAAACCACATTCTCACAAAATAACGTTTTCAGTTCTTAATACAATAACTGAAAAATAAAGAACTCGTTATCCTCTCCAGACTTGTTATTTCGTACTCGTTCATGTGAAACGTGAGAAGCTTTAAATTCTAATAAATTACGAAAAAAATAAAAATGTATTTGAATTATACGTGATGAGAAAAGTCTATATTTTATAAAAACTAAGGTTTAAAAAGTTGTAATCATAATTTTATAAGATCAATATTAAACTTCTGTAAAGAGGAGCTTAACCTTTTAAAATCGAAAATCTATTTTAAGTTAAATGAACATTGATCTTTTACTTTGAAATTTCCTATAATTATTTTTTACATTTTAATATATATATATATTTTCTTTTGCAACAATCATTATTTCAATAAAGCTTTAATTATATTTTTTAAATATTTCACAGAACAGATTTAAAAAAATTCTGTTTTAAAATTCTTTTAGTACGGGGAAGATACTTTTAATAAAGGTGTTTTAATGAATGCCGGAGTTAAAGAAGCTCTTAGAGAATTCGACTTCCACTGTTTTGTCTTCCATGATGTTGATCTCATTCCTGAAGATGACAGAAACTTTTACAGTTGTCCAGAACATCCGCGTCACATGTCTGTCGCCGTTGATAAGTTTAATTACACGTAAGTTTACGTAAAGAATAAATTTGTATAATGAATAAAACTAATGCGTTAACAGGAATATTTAAGACAATTAAAATTTTCAATGAAGCCTTCAATAGATTTTAAGATTTATTACTAGAAATGCTACAGTTTTTCAGATAAACAAACTTATTTATAAAATGACAAATCACATAAACTTGAATTGATCAAATGGATTCTTGCGTTAACGATACGCTCGTTTTGTATTAAATTACGAAATTTCTCGTCGATAATGTTGCGAACATTAAATTGACAAGTATTAAACTAAGTAAATAACTTTAAACTAAATTCCATTCCACGCCACGCTCCTAAATACAGAAGATAATAAGAATTTTACAACTCTCAAAAGAGAACAATTCTTTGTCTTTTCAAAAAGATAAAATATTGCCATCTTTTGAAAGTGTTGAATGAGGCCCTCCTGATTAAATGGCATGAATTACCAGCAGCTCCGATAATTATCTCGGGACATTTCTTCTTTTACATCGATTTATAACTACTTCAAGAGATATTCAAATGTAAAGTAAATAAATGCCTCTATAAAAATATTTGCTAATTCGTTTCTGGTGTGATTATAAATTAGTTAAAATAATGAATGTGAATAATTACTTGTAAACATTTCTTGAAGTTATAAATTATTAAAGTTTTCTTTTCGTTTTAAAAAATTATTTATATCTACCAATACATTTAGTTATCACGCCCATATACAGTACGTATCACACACAATACATAAAACTATCATGATTTGTTATATTGAATAAGAAAAATATTCCATGCATATTATATAGGTCTTTAGAAAAATCTAGGAATAATCGATGTATTATGGAAAGTATTCTTGAGAATAATTCGAAAGGGCAATTTTTTCTCATGTTTGAATTTAAGTTAAATTCTTTAATACACAATGTAAACTCATAGAATAAATTTTTCTTCTGTTTCATTAATATTGCGCGTGTTATAATGAACCAAGTGGCCACGAGATGTTAATAGACCTCTCATCTTGAGGATCCATCTTCGAATTCGTTTCAGATTTCGCAATTTATTATGGATAGGAGAATCGAAACGTCGTTCTCATCATTACGACCGATGACACCGATCTTATTGCTGATTAGGTTCGCTCATAATGGACAAAATTGTGATGGATTATATATTCTCATTGTTTGGCGTTTCACGTTAACTAATTAATTAATTCGTTTAAAAACATATTTTGTATGTAAAATGGACAATAGTGGCCTTTTATTGATATAAATTACAAACAAGAAAGAATAAAACCGCTATGGTCACTCGGTTAACGAGAAATGTACTGTGCGTAACATTGGGGTGGCATCGTTATCTTCAACAACAATACCAAATGAAGTGAAGGCGAACCTCACAATGACCTCTTGAGAGAGTGGTGACCTCGATGAAATAAAGTTAGACATTGATTGGACAACGCTCACGTGAAAATTTTCGAAGAGGATTAGATTCTTCAGGAAATTACTTATTTAGTTTATATTCTTATTGTAGAGTATAATATTTCTGCACGGAAACTCGTTTATTCGATAAATTATAAACGTAAAACGAAATTATAATTTAAATAACAGTGTTTATTATTTTTTTAATTTAATATTTTAAAGAAAAGAACATTTTGATGTATTTTATGTTATTAGCCTTTGTTATTAGATTCTAATTGTTTTCCTGTCCGGAATACACGCAAGTTTCTATAGCTCAGAGTTATTTTTTACAAGAAAGAGAACGTAAATCCCATTTGACTTGTTCTACTTTATCGTAAAGAAAAACGTTTGTCATTATAAGTAACGTTTTCTCTTGTGTATCAAATTAAATTCAAAACTTTTTGTTCTACACTAAACATATATCTTATTATTGAATTATATTCTATTTTAAGCGAATTTTTCCTCTAATAAAGTATAATCTACATAATATTTAAGGAATATAATTTTAATTTACTAATGCGAAAGTAAGTTAAAGAGACAAAGTATTCTTCAATTTATAAGTGTATTTTATATAAAAGGCAAGAGGACAATGCGAAGATTAATGTTTAAGACGATTTTCTCGAGAAGATTAAATGCAATTCATCTTTGTATCATCTATACAAGAAACTCAATACTAAACTTATCTAATAAAAAGACGATTGATGCGTAATATTCTCTTAATGCAAACAATTTAAATATATAGAGTTATTCACATTCGATATGCCTTTTAGTTTTTAATTTTAAATAATATTTAATTAAGAAATGTTAACATTTTCATGCAGAATAATACATAATTTATATTTATAACCATTAAATTGTGTCATTTCATACAATTCACATAATGCGTATTGATAAACTGTAGCTTATGATCGGTATCACTTGAAATTTAGAATGGCATCAACTTTGAGTCAATTTTATTACTCTAACTAATCGATACAGTCTATAACGAACAAACGTAGATGAAGAGCCATTAAATATTACGTGATAATATTCCTGATAAATTGATTTAATTAATGGTTGTTACGGTATGATTGAAATTTTTACATGGCACTCTTCGTGCATGTAACAAAAACATTTTTTTAAAGCGTTAATTATGGTTTATTAAGTCTCTCGTCCTCTAATTTAGCAATTGTGTAATAAATTTATAAATAGGAATTTTTGTTGGATATTTAATTTGACATATGTTTAAAAACTATTAATTAACATATCTCAAGTTTTTAGTTAGTTAAGATACGTAAATATAAAATAATAGCCAGAAAAAATATATAAAGTGTTTAATTTAGATTTATTTTTTTCTATAATTATAGAAATTAAAAATATAAATAAATATATAGAACACAAATGTCTTTAGTGGCGCCATCTGATACTAGAATTATTAAATAGTAACTTGAAAAATATCAATTTAATTATTAAATTCTTTTATTGTGTTTATTTAATATTTTAAAAAATATTTTTTAGGCTTCCGTATAACTTATTAGTGGGAGGTGTATTTTCTATAAAAACGGATCATCTTTTACATGTTAACGGTTATTCAAATTTGTATTGGGGATGGGGTGGAGAAGATGATGATATGGCATACAGGTAAATTAATCATTATATATTCTATAAAAATGATAAAAATAGTTTTTAAATATAATAAAATAAATTATATATATATATTTCTTATGTATAATATACATAGACTGTATTTATTTCATTAGAATCAGATACAGAAGATTGAATATATTCAGACCACCAGAAACTGTTGCTAGGTATACAATGATCAAACACGATCATAGATTAGAATCGCCTAGTCATATCAGGTAAATTATCATCAAAATCTTGTCCGTAAATTTTAAATTTTTTATATAGTTTCATTTAAGAAAGTTTGAATTATTTAATGCCAAATATATTTAATTTTTAAATATGTATGACTATATTTTATCAACATAATTTTCTCTTTCTTTTTTTATAAAAGCAATTTATTTTGATAGAACTGCTCTCTTGAGGATGGCCAAAAGAAGATCTCCGAGAGATGGTCTCAATACAGTCAAGTACAAAGTTGTTTCTAAACGACATTTGCCCTTGTATACTCATATTTTAGTGGATATAGGAAGGAATCACAGGTGGCAATTCTTGCAAGGTCATCGGTTATTAATAAATTTTTGATATTATTCCACGTTGAATTTCTGTTCATATTCCACACACATTCAGTACCATTCACACAAACGATAAAAAATAAATCACGAGTTAGTACTTGGTGACATTTTTACACTGGAAAATATTTAAAAGGAAATGGAAAGTTGAATATTTTATTTAAAAAAATAATAAAAAATGAGAATTTTTAACTTTTAAATATATGAATTTTTTTAAATTTATTTCAATTTTGTTATGATTCTAATAAATATTTCGCATTTCAAATTATTTTTACTAAATATCACATGTTTACACATAAAAATCATAATTTTCAATAATATTTCTTAATTATTAAACAAAACGGACCTATAATTTATTCATTTTTCATATAAGAACATCATTTTTAAAACAATATAATAATTTCCATTAAATATGGGCTTCATTTACTTTGACATATTGGCTTAACATTATCATTTTCTAGAAAATGTGTAGAAAACTAATATCTAGGAAGGCTTACTTATAATAAACGCACATTAACGAAGAAAGGAATTAAATAGCTTGTTAATATAATTAATTAAATTTCAAATTTATGCATTATTTTTATATTACAATTTCAAATGTTCCCTTCTCAAAGCTCTCTTCGATTAATAATAATAATATTCAATTATTAATCGTTATTTTTTTTGTTATTAATTAAATCATTGGACCTTGGTCATGTTAATTAAGGCAAATTTTTAGTTGTTTAAAATGTGCTGAACAAAGTAGCGAGTTAATATTTTAAACGGTTTAATGGAGCTAAAAAGACCCTCTTAGTGTCCATGGAAATTTCTTTAAAAAATCAAAATATATTTTTTCGTCGAATTATATTTATATTTTATCATCTATACCTATCGAATGTATTTATAAGCTTCACTTCTTTATTTCTTATCAAAATTTATACAGTAACTTATGTATTCTTTGCAACAAATAGATACTCTCAAAGTATTATAGATATTGATGGCACAAAATTGAAAGTGGGCGAAATGATTTATGAAAGTAGTTGCAAATTTTCTGAAATTACTCTTTAAGTAAGGTTTATTCAAATTTATGGAAATATTCAAAAATGTTCTTATTCATGTTTTCGTAAAAATTGAAGAAACTCAAAATTCGAATAGAATGTTCTGCATATCTATTGTGTTTACAAAAATAATAAATACATGCATAATCAAACAATATTATAAAAATTAAAACACTAAAATGTTTAAAATATTTGGAAACAGTTGAAAATCCAGCTGATGATGAATTTATTAAAGACCGCCACTACCAACATTTAATGTTTCGGAAGAATTGTTCAATGACCATGATATAATAAGCAGTTTTTCTGAACAAGTCTTTCGTTAGAAAAGAGGTAATCTCTGTTCAAATGAGTTATTTGGGTTCTACGTCATATTTACGCCGCACCATCAATTTATTAGCAACTTTCAGACTGTTTACTTTATGTAAATTTTTTAAAAATAAGCTATCGATTATTTTTCAAAACAAATTTAATATACCGGTAAGTGACAAGTTTCTTTATAAAATCTTCGTGACGTGTTAATATTGGTTTTAAGTCTTCGTTTTATGTCGTTTCACTCATACGTCGAGTACAAATTGACTCGGTTTTGCGTCTCTATGATCTGCTTAGTGGGCTAGAAAACCATTACGTTTAGAATTTAAATTAAAATTACTTAAATTATATAATAATGAACTATTTATCCTGTTTAGAAGACTAAGTTTCAATTCCTTGTACTACTTGCACGCCTTTGAAAGTACTATAATTGAAAATAAAACCAGGATAATGAATGAAATTAAAAGTGCTTCGTCTTTGAAATTAGCAGTAATCAGAAAACTTAATGGATTAATTGGAAATATAGAAAACTTCTAATTGTTTATATAGATCAAACTAGGCGCCATATGCTACTAAGTGTTGTAAATATCCAGGCCAAAGCTAAAACATTAATTGAAGATGTTGAAGAGGGGAAAAAACGTACAAACAGAAGAATTTCAGGCAAGTTCAGTTTGACTTAATAGGTTTAATTCAGATTGAATTTGAATAATAAATATTGGAGTTCGAGGAAAATCTGTAAGTGCAGATGAAGCGGTTGCCAGTGAATTCCTTTCCGTAAATAAGTTCTAAGGGGATATTTTCTTCTAGAAGAGAATATTCTCGACAATTTATATAACTAAAACAAATCCTATATTTAAAGCTATTAAAGAAGGAATAACTTTACTGCTGGTGTCGAACCTTCTGAGGATTACAGAATGAAAGCAATGCTTTTACATTATAGCGAAAATCCAGGAGCATTGAAAAACATTTTAAAAATTTTCTGTTATTTAAAAACGTAATACAAAATGGTTGATTACTGTTTCACTTTTTGTGGATTGGTTTTCGAATTATTTCACCATTGCTATTGAAAAATATTTAACAATCTTTCTTTTAAAACATTACTTATCCTCGACAATGTTTCTGGTCATCAGCAGTATCTTATTAATGCTAACTTGAATTTAAAATCGTTTTTTACCACCCAACACTACGGTATTACTTTAACCTATGGATCAACGAATAATTTCCTCACAAACTCTATTTATCTTAGACGAACTTATGTAAAAGCAATCGCAGCAACTGAAAATGAAGGAAAAAACTACATTTTTTAAAGCAGTTTTGGAAGCTGTTTACAATTACAGATTTAATTAATTCATTGGCGAATTCTGGGATAAAGTTAAAGAAAGTAATCTTCGTGAAGCTGGTAAAAGATATGTTCTCAACTTATAGCTAATTTTTAAAATATGAAAAATTTTATTGAGGAAGTTACTAAAACTGTTATTGACATGGCAAAGGAACTGAAATTGAACCAGAAGACATTACAGATGATGATTTCTCATAACCCACAGTTAACTAATACAAATCTTCGCTAAATGACAAAACATTGAAAACGTGAATCTAAAATTAAAGATTCTTCTCCTCTAAAAACTATAACAAAGAGACTTATTGAGGCTTTTAAAACTGCTATGGCTATTTTTAATGATGATGATCCTGATGTTGCACGAAGTTCTAAAGTCAATACTAGAATTTTAGACGATAATCATGCTGTAGAGAAATATATCAAGAAAAAACGAATGCATTACCTACAACGGCTCTGGGCAATTGTTTCAATAATTTTTACTTTCCCAGCTGTTATATATATATAACAAAGGGAAAGTATGGCGAAGTCGGTTAAATAATGAACCCTTAGATTTTTATATTTTTCGAATCGGGAATATTGAAACGTCAAGAAATGCAAAACAAAAAAATCGGGGTGTTTTCTTTATTAGTGTGTGTGGGGGGCACGATTTTGTTCACTCTCTTTGAAGTTTAATAACTCCTATGCTTTTTGTCGAAATTTTTTGAAATTTTGTAGGGAAGTTTGCTTATTAGGGTGATTGATGCTATTAAATTTTGGTGGTTAAAGGTTGACTGGGTGGGGAGAAAAAAGGGTTGCGAGTCATATCTCGAGTAGAATCGAATTTACTGGTTATTAGCATTTACAATTTTTTTTTTTTTTTTATAAAACTCATCTCTACCCTCAAAATTAAGCTTTTTGTCATTTTATAATAGTTAAAAATATAAAGTTTTTTAAAATAAAGTACGATAACAGATGGCGCTACTAAATGTTGCCGGGAAAGTTAAGCAACTCGTTGCTAGATTTTTTTAATCGCTTTAACAAGTATTACTTTGTACGTAACTGAAATTTCTTGAAACAATTTATGTTGAAACTAAATCTGGAGAACATTTTAATGAACATTTCTTGTTACTTCAATTATAAAAAAATAGGGTAAGTGCATTAATTATAATGTTAATTCAGTACAAATATATAAACTAATTACTGTATATAATTTTACAATATATTTTTATATAGAAACATTTTACAATATTTCTTGGCTGATAAATGCAAAAGGTCCGTTCAATATTATCCAATGGATATTAATGATTCGCTATACAGTGCTTTTTTCTGGAGCGAAACATGACGTAAATCGGAAACCTCCTGCATATCATTAACTTTTAAATTTTCAATATAGCTGTAAATAAATTTCTTTCTGTTTTAAAATTTTTAACTAATATTATTTGTAACAAATTACAAGTAAAACAATACAATATAATTTGTAATGAGGAAAATTATAAGGAAAAACAAGACAAAAATTCTATTTTATCTCGTGTCGCCATCTGGCGACTGTTAAATAACTTATTTTAATCAATTTATAAAATGTTATACATTTTTAAAATTAAATATGTTGTATTACATTTATTATATTTTTTAAAAGAAAAATTTTCTAATAAATTAATTTTATTTTTTATTCGCATTAATAAAAATTATTGTTTATTGGTACAATCATTATATATACAATACGGTACTTCATATTTAATAAAAGTTCTTTATCGATTGTCTTAAGGCCTAATTGTTAAAACTAGTTTTTACAAATACTTTATTATTAATTTTTTATTTTATACAATATAAAAACATGAATAATACTATGGTTTTACTTATATAAGACTTATATTATTACAAATACTTATATATAATTATTATTATTTTAATAGAAAAAAATAGCTTTATGGATAAAATATTTTAAAATTCTATATTATTTTTTTAATAATTAAGGCAATATAAAAGTAATACGAGTTACGCTTTAAAAATAATATAATTTTCTCTCATATGACGGGAGTTTAATACCTATTATGATAAATAGAAATTTGATTTGATTGAAAAATAATATAATTAAATTAAAATTAGCAAATTTATTAGATTTTGCAGCCGAATCAGAAATTGAAATGGAATTTTACACTATTTTCGGTTAAATTAAACTTATATAAAACATATTAATGAGCAAAAATCAATAAATATATTACGTCAAATTTCATTTCCAAAATTTACATATACTTAGAGTTCAGATTGCTATTTATAAATAAATATTTAGTTAAACACTACGCAACAATTTTGTTTGTTAATCAATTTGGACTATCGGTGACGTTTAAAATGAGCTACAATTTGTTTGCACTGACATTTGTAAAACTTGAACACAAGAAAGAACTTTCAATGTAAGGACACTTTTATCTTTTCACCAGCGATTTCTTATCCACACCTATTCCATGTACAGTAGACAAACGTCTAGAGCAGTGGTTCTTAACCTTTTTAGTGGTCAGCACCCCTTTGAATCTGAAAATAAGCTCTTGCACCCTCTTAAAAAATGTGAGTATATTTTTTATTTAAGAAAAAACATTTATTGCATAAACAAATGCCACGTTTCATTTGCAATATATATTACTATATAACATAAAAGGCAATATTTAAATTTTAATGGCTATGTTGTTGTTTATTCATAATAATTCTATTAAAACGAGGATCTTTTTTAAAAGAGCCATGCGTAAGTCATCAGATGCATTTAAGCGATTTCTGGCTTTTGTTTTGATGTGCAAAAGTGCTGAAAATCCCATTTCACAATGGTAGGTGATGGCAAATGGTAAAAGTGTCTCTAGTGCTGCTTTTGCCAGTTGTGAATAAGCTTCTAACTGTTTTTATCAGAACTGTTCTAAGTCTAGTTTTTCAAATTCCGTTTTCATACGCGCATTAGCGTTTTTTGTTTTTTTTTTTTACATTTTTGAAATTTCTCTCTCACCCCTGGAAATGCTCTCTCGCACCCCTGAGGGTGCACGCACCCCAGGTTAAGAACCACTGGTCTAGAGCCCTGGTAAATCTTAGTTCTAATTTATGCCGCTACAGCAAACAGCGCCAGTCTCGGAAAGTGGATTTGTTATAGTTACACGTGGGTCTTGTCTTTGTTCAGTCTTGGTTAAAATGGAATGCATTATATGCCACTTAAAATATAAATATAAACAAAGCTTAAGCAAACACATGAGAGAGAAGCATAAAAAGGATTATATTAAGGATAGAGTTTTAAAAATATTTAAATGTAGTTTGTGTTTAAGTGAATATCGGAAAAAAGAAGAATGACATTTTTATATCTAACAATATTCAGACATAAGTATCCTTTTCAAAATAATATTATCCAGACAATATAATGGTTGCGTATGTCACGTGAGTAATGAATTTATAATTAATGCAAACAGTAATGTTTTTTAGGCTTTATACTTATGCATATTACAGAACGCTCAATTACTAATAATAGCACTTCTCTCAGTGGGAAAATATCAAATTTTAAGTCCCCCTACGTTTTATTTTATTCGTAATTCCATCTGATAATTTTACAATATTAATTTTTTATAGAATAATTTATTTTTAAACAAGGTGTCTATTCATAAATTTATTTTATTTTCATTTTTAACTAATAATTTCGAACAAAACATTTACCATTTATAATTATGAATAGAAAACTATAAGTATTGTACCGGTATATTTTAAATCACACAAACTACATTCCATTTTATTTAACGTGTAACGAGTTCAACGATGTTGACAGTATGATAAAAAAATAATAAACATATACTGCATTCCGTTATTATCAAGACTGAACAAAGACAAGACCGATGTGTAACTAGGACCCGAAACTGACAAATCCAGTCCCGCAATTGACGCTGATCGCGTAGCGGCATAATTTAGAACTAAGATTTACCAGGGCTCTAGACGTTTGCGTATAGTAGTACCCAGTGAGTACTACCCACAAACCCCATTTGCAGGACTGTGGAGACATAGCGAGACCATAGGACATCATACGAAACTAAACTGAAGTATTAGCGAGGTTGCAGCCGAAGTTTTCAACGCGAAAACGTGAACGTCGGACGTTCATCGCCGCCTTCCTATAAGGCTAGAAGTTTGGAATGACGTTTGGAACGTCGAGCATAATTCCACTGACGTTCCAAACGTCATTCCAAACTTCTAGCCTTATAGGAAGGCGGCGATGAACGTCCGACGTTCACGTTTTCGCGTTGAAAACTTCGGCTGCAACCTCGCTAATACTTCAGTTTAGTTTCGTATGATGTCCTATGGTCTCGCTATGTCTCCACAGTCCTGCAAATGGGGTTTGTGGGTAGTACTCACTGGGTACTACTATACGCAAACGTCTAGAGCCCTGGTAAATCTTAGTTCTAAATTATGCCGCTACGCGATCAGCGTCAATTGCGGGACTGGATTTGTCAAGTTCTCTGGAGTAACCAGCAAAATACTAATTGCTGCTCTGGGGCCCACTTGCCTTCATTCTAATGAGTACAGTACGCCTATATCTCTTTATACGTGGTTCGTTTTTACGCGATTTTGGAACGTAGCCACAGCGCAAAGTAAGGGATAGATGTACTGTACCTTTTCGGTAGTGAAAACAACTGGAAGGCGAAACGACAAACTGAACAGCGACTACCGGCAAGATTTCCAATTTCGATAACTGATGCTGACACTGGCCAGTATCGATACTTTACGACCGATACTGATACCGGTACCGATACTTTTGTGGTATCGAGACATCCCTAATTACCAGAATGAATTTATGTAACAATGAATTTATGATTATGGGCATGTTATCTGATAAAGCTTTTTTGATACGGACGGATAAGCGAGCCAATGGCGTAGTTCGTTTTATTTGAAACAGACTTGGTTTGTTTATCTAGCTGTATTAAAGCTGCTTTATTAACTTGTAAGATATATTCACCTGAAGCTTGGCAGTACATAAAAACTGACATTATTCTTCAAGAAAATGTTTTTCACAATTATCAAAACAGTTTAATTTTTTTTCATGACTAATAATTGTTTTATTAGACGGCTATTAGCCGAAGCAACAAACGTTAGTTCATGTCTCTGAGAAATCCAAGATGGATCTTTAAAGTGCATAAGAATTACACTCGCATGAGATTTTGTGGTTTTCATATTTAAGCATGGAAACAAAGTAACAACAACTATAACAGCAATAAAAAGGCTATAATATGAAAATTAATATATATATTTACAGGTTTAAAACCAATGAAAGCTCAACAGCTGAAAATTTTGTGATTTGAATTTGTCACTAGTCTCACTTAATTAAACACCTATCCGGCGGCAAAAGAAATTTTTCCTGCATTAGTTAAGTTAGAGATTTTTTTAATTCTCCTTCCTGCTGGCACTGAGGGCCTTATTTTAGTAAGCCCATCATCGGTTCGACCAGATCCATAAAGAGACGGTCAGTTGGTAAAGAACGGGTCCGACATATCCGGACATACCACCTCTCAAAAAAATTCCTGGGGTTTTTCGACTCGTCTGATTAGATCCCGCTTTAAAAATCTGGAACTTTAACTGCTTAGTCATTCTGCCGTTATTAGGTTAGATCAGGGGTCCCCAACCTTTTTGTACCTAAGAGCACATTCTAGAATACCGGCTGGACGACGGGCACCATTTATTTTTTCAAGGTGAATTTATATTTGGACATAGTTAACAGCGCCGGATTAAGCCTCTAGCGGGCCTTAGACAAAATTTAAATTGGGGCCTCATTTAAATAAGTTGCTTCTAAACAAATCTTATATAATGTGACATTAGCATGGGTGACACCCGGTGCGGATATCGTAGTGTCACCCAGGAATATTTCTAGATGGTGCGAGAGATATCGTGGCGGAGATTACTTCTGACACACGGATCGCTGTTGACCTTTTTTTTTTTTTTTTTACTTAACGACTGCTGAAATTTCTAGGTCACTCCAAGTTACGGGCCCTACACGTTTCCCTACTTTGATTTTATGGTATTCAGAACGGACCGATTTACTTCATTTCAGGTATGGGAAATTGAATTGGTGCAGATTTGGCGGAGGGGAAAAAGAGATCGGTCGCATTTCGCTTTGTGCTTTCATCTGTGTTGGACGCCATTTCTACTTTTGAATGGTTAATCATTCAAAGTGAAAAAACTTTTACATAGCAGTTTATCGAAAACCGAAATATTTTTATTTTTATCGTGGTCGCACAGCGGCGGGCACACGTAAAACGATTGGCGGGCGCCAAGGTGCCCGCGGGCATAGGGTTGGGGACCACTGGGTTAGATTATGTTAGATTGTGGACGGCAGCGAACACCGGATATCATTATGTCGCCTGACAAGCACCAATTCCGCTGCTACCTGAAACATCACAACATTCAGAGAATGCCTTAGAGGGATTTGAGTGGTGCAACACGATGTTAAATTTACAGCGTGACGAATTACAACTATTCCGTCACATTTATTTTATGAACTGGCAAGGCACTATTTTTCTGAAATAGAATGTAACTTATAACCGTCACAATATGTACCACTGGGCAGAGAGTGTTCCACGATGCACGCAACATACGAAACAATCAATTGCGTTTTACCCTAAACATCTGGTAAAAAATTTGGGATGAGCAGATTTTACAAATGAACATAAGACGGTCGTTTTAAACATGTTCTCTAACAAAATAAAACTCGTTTTTTGTAATAATTTCTGAAATTTTATCTTTATCCTTTGCAGTCAGAGATATTCGTATGCTATGCTTAATAGTCTTGAATTGATTTCCTTCTGTTAGTTTAGCGCTGAAAAGAGTGTGACCCACATACATACACTCGTATAATGCTGAATAGATTTCTTATGTCTCTGGATAGATGTTTAACACTTTCATAACACTGAAAAAACAAGCATTGTGATGAAAACAAGATTTATTTTTCTGTGTATATATTGCCTACTTGGACTTTGTTTATTAATAGGGCTTATTATACTCGTGTTCTGACTAGCAAAGAGAGGCAATCTTAGTCAAAACGGGTGGGCCTCGAAAGTCGAAAGTGGGGGGATTCGGTCGGGACGCTCGGATGAAAATAAAGGTATTTTGTTTCGACATTTGACTAAGATCTCTCTTTGCTAATCAAAAATTACACCAGTATAATAAGTCCAATTAATAAACTAAGTCCAAGTAGACAATATATACACAGAAATGTAAAACAGTAAGGACATAAACGTAAAAAAAATTAAGATTTATTTTTCTTCGAGTGCATGCACATTCCGTAAGATTTTATCGAGCATTTCAACATTATATATTATATATTTCAACATTAATATTGCATATTAATATTGTAGGATAAGGTACGGACCAGGATATAAATCCACATAATCAAGATTTAAATCTGTTAGTAATTTTACACTGCAAATCTAAAGAAAGTAGCTTCCTTTCTCCGTAATTCTCCGTTTTATATTTCAATTCGTGTTAAGAATTACAATTGAACATGAAAGAACAGAAATAAAAAGTAAAATTTTATATACTCGTAGGCCTATCATATTTATTCGAGAGTGTTCAAATACATTTTACCGAAATAAATAATTTAAAAAAAAAATCACAAAGATTTGAATAGAACCCCAATTGCATTTTTCGTATAACCATTTAGATAATAACTTTATATTTACATAACAGAAAATAATTGAAGGAGTGAATGGAAAAATCGTATATGACAAAACAGTTTTCTCTATTGAAAATACAAAATATATTAGTCTAAAAATTAAAAGATAATAAATGTCAGTAATATGCAAGTAAATGTGTCTATTTATTTGTTTTATTTAATAAAAATATGATTTTTTAAACCAACGTTAAATTTTATCACTAATACGGTATATTACAGTATAAATATAAAAAAGAGGGCATAAACTGTAAAAAAGGGCATTGTACTGTACATTGCACAAGGAGCTTCAAATTCTATGATTCAACGCTCTCACAAGGTAACGCTGATTGCAATTGCGCTAACTTGGCTTCGAAAACAAGGAATGAGGCTTTGGTCAACATACGACGAAGTTGCATAGATCAGTGGATAAATATCGTTCATTAGTTTAGTTTATATTTACAGAATAAGCTAGAAGTCACAAATTTTCTGTTATTTTGGGTCCCTTGGGGATTAGGAAAAAAAGAAATCGAGACGAAAAGGAAGAGTACGTGGCCCAAGTGCCCCTAATTCAAGTTATAATATTTATCACTTGTACCATTTTTCACTGAACATCTCTATTAAAAATTCTAAACTTGGGACTCGTCATAATATCTACAATATTATTATATCATAAACTGTAGAAGTAAAATAAAAGTTTTACTTACTAACGAAAAGTTCCTAAAATAACGAAGTGGCCCTTCTTCCAGAGTTGTAGTTGAAAGGAGAATTAATGTCTTTCGGATTCCAGAAAAAAAAGGGTCTTTTGGAGTAAGGACTACTTCGTCATTTTGGAAGATTTTTTATCAATCGGGTTATATTTGTCTTGCCGTAGTTGACGTAGATAAAAATATGAAGATTTTCTTCAGTTTTAATTGCATGTATTATTCCCGAATGTGTTGCAATGAATTATGTAAGTAATAAGCAGGCTGAAAAAAATTTTCACTTTGATTAATTCAAACTTTCCATCTCCAGTTACATACAAATTATATTAATGACAAATCCTATTAATGTTTCCAGAAAAAAAAACTAAAAGTAAATTATATGAACTGAATATATTCAGCGTAATAACGAAATTTTCCAGGTTCTTAAAGAACCATTCTTATATTGAAACGTATTTACAAGTTTGGTTATAAAATTGTTTATATATTTAAACATAAAATTGAAAAACACTTATTAAAAAATTTTGAATTTAAAAAAACTAAATTTAAATTTCTTATTAAAAAATAACTGTGTTACTTGTTCATTAAACCAAATTATAATTTATTCATCAATGTTTATTTAGTTTAGTTTCTTGACACCAGATGAAGCTGTAATCGGCGATATTAGAAAAAGACGACTTTAGTTTCGATTTTATATAATTTTATTATTCACAGTTTTATTATGTAATAACCAATAAAATGATTATTAAATATATTAATTATTAAAATTATATTTTTATTAATAGAGATTATAAAATAACACTGGGGTTTATGATTCGGTGTACTCCATACCAATAAGTCGTCAACTGATAAAAATGTCAGTCTTGAAGACCGCTTTGCGGCATTTAATTTACGATAGTTTTTTGTAAGATAGACTAGGCATTGATAAATTCTTACAGAAAAACTTGTTAATAAAGATTAAACTAAACATTAAATCCTTGTCATTCGATAACATGCCGAACCTATCATCACACCACAACTTAAAGTTCTTATAAATGTTCTTTAAATAATATTTTTCTAGATAATTTAATTGTAATATTAACATTCTAAATATAGAAAAACATTTTTAATATAATTTTTTCTGTTTTTATTATTTAATATTCTGAATTCTAATAAATTACCTTTTATGGCATAGAATCTTTTGTATATCTATTTGTAACCAACATATAACGGATCTATAAAAGAGTCAATATGGTAGGTTATTTATCTGGCTTTCAATATAATTTATGAGTCATTCTTTCAATAAATCTTGATTTAGAAGAGATATATATGAACGTTTTTCTTGAAAATATTTACCTAATACAGTTATTTAAAGGTTGAAATTGTGTTTATAAATGATGAGAAAGTAACAAAATGGGTATAAATACAATTAATTTGTTCATTTAAAGTAATATATAAAGGACCAAGACGTCAGTCGAAAATCATGTGGCAGTGTGTTTTAGTTAGGGTAGTTCGTGGCAGTAGGTTTGCAGTTGCCACAATATATTCATTAAATTATATCTATCAAATTTAAATTTTATCATTATTATTAACTTAAAACTTACTTTAAAAAATTCCATGTGAATTTATTAAATTTAATGTTAATATAAATAGTTCTAAAACCTTTTTCAATGCAGACTTTAATTGATTTGCTAATTAATTAATTATTTTAATCATCTAATGGTGATTTGAATTTTCAAAACAACACGAAAAAAAATAAATTTATTAATAAATTTTAGACTTTCATTAACGAAAAATTAATTTTTTAAATATTTTTCAAGTAAATTAAGCATATTTAATTTATTAATTTTGACATTTTTTTTTTTTTAATTTTAGACTATATTTAAGCATAAATATATTTTATATATTAATTAAATTATAAATTTTAATGTAGAAATGGCAGAATAAATCCGCAAAATATCATTTTTTTTACACTGTCTGAAAATTTTTAAAAAATTTGAGAAAGTTTCATTTTAGAAATTTTTGATGTGAATATGTTTTGAAAATCAGAAAAATTGTAAAAAGTTTTTTTTATTTATTTTTCCGACATTTCAAAAGTTGGGCGAAGTTCTAACTTTAAAATAATTCAGAAATGATAGCAAATCTTCTGCTTATAATGGAATAAGAGTAATATTTTACCTCGCAAACAAGCAAGGTGAAGCAAGCAAAACTGCAATGCTTTTATATATATATCGCATCATCAGACCAGTTCTAAAGTCTGCGAAGTAATAATATGTTAATTTTTCTAAAAATATATTAAATTAGATAAGATAGATTAAAACGAGCTTTGTTATAGAATATTAAATTATTTTCTATACGATTATTTGTAAAAGTCTTTTCGCTCGTGAACATGTTCAACACACGAACATATAGACTTGAGTTTGTAAATATTTTTGATTTTCAAAGAGGTTTATAAATTTCATTGATGTGGAAAACGTTGCGTTAGTATTTATTTAAACTTTTCACATAACAATTATTATATATAATAGCGGTTTTCGAGCAGGATGCCATGAACTCGTCGATAAGGTACATTTCAAAAATTAATTGAAAAATGTTAATTGTTTCTTTACTTTTTAATATTTGTTTGTATATTTTTTTATATTAACTAATGCAATATTTATCGTGGTACTTCGTTTATATATAATATCATCTTTGATGCCACATTGACTCGATGTGCAACCAAAATTAATGTGCGAAGATCAAGAAGGTTGTGAACAACTTATAAGAATCTAAAGAACCTTATAGACAATATATTTTCCTAATATTATATATAGAAATCTTTGTTATATAGCTAATAATTTTACTAGTATACATCTTATATAAAAAAAAAACTTCCGTGAAACAAATGTTAGTCGTTTTTCAGACATTTTTTGTATGTATACAGTAGTTCCATTACATAATAACGCAGTTCCTTATTCTTGTAATATTATACTTTATTCTTAGATAAATGCATTTTTTTGCATTGTTATGTAGTTTATTTTTAATAAAATTTTCGGCGTTGTTTTTATAAATTTAATATTTAAAATTCAATCTTAAATCTTAAATATTTTTTTTTACATTAAACTGAAATTTACTTAATATTCAAAATAAATAATTAAATACGAAATTTAATTTTTTAAGTATTCGAAATACTGTATGTTTAATTTATTAAAGATTAAATATATCGTATTAATAAATTAAATATAATATGTTTAATTTATGTCAGAATACGTAATTGATTTAGAAGTATAAATAAAGTCATTGAAAACAATGTGAAAGTGTTAATTTGTTTGCAGATTATAATGATAATAGGTCCTATATTCTACTTAAAAACTATTCAGAATTTATTGTAGTATTTGTTAAAACGATAATATATTTTTTCCCACTTAAAAACTTTTATATTTATCAACATTTAAAAATGATTTACTCTTTAAAATTAGCTTTGTATTGTTAATTATTGGAATGTACAATTTTTCTTTTTTGTAAATGTTTTCCTTTGAAAATTAACAGTTTTTATCATTTAAAATTACAACAAGTATTACATCATAAGCATTATTTTTTTATGTTTAAGTTATACAGAAGACTTAATTTGAATGCCATGCAATACATTGACATAATTTTACATTGATTTCTACAAATGACTAGACTATACAAAATACAATTTTAATAAATATTGTTTATAATTATTCAAATAAATAACAATATAACAAATATAAATTAATTTAAAATTAATATACTTTTAATAGTTTACAATATTCATAAAATTGTTTTAACGTAAAAAATATCATATAGACTATATATAAATAAACACATAGATTAGCGTTGGTTTTTATTTATTAATTGATTTATTTCCTTCTAAAATGACTGAATAAATTTATTTTTCATAAATTAAAAGCGAAAGTTATTAATTTTTTTACGATCGATTTTTCTATGTTAATTTTATATATTGTTTAATAGACCTGTACTGTGTATTTATAAACTTTTATATAACCTGATTAATGCGCTTAAAATTTTAATATAAAAGATTTAATGAAAAAAATTAAAAATGTATAACATGTAAAAATGGAAGAATTGCGAGTTTAGATCATAATATTTTAGGCTTATATTACATTTTATATATGTTTTTAATTAATTTAGATAAAATATTAACTTTTGCATTTATACATTAATTTCTTTTTAATTTAGTTTTTTTAATAATTTATTGGGTCTATAAAATAGAGTAAGTTAACGAAATTTTTTCTAGAATCCAGGAAAGTAAAATTCAATACTTTCTGATTTAACACAGTAATAATTTATTAACTATTTAAAGCATTTTTTGAGTCACTCTATTGTATAGACCCATTTTATTGTAAATGTTAAATCCAATTAAGACCCGTGAATTTTTTAAAGCTAAATAAACCGTAGAATTATAGGCTACACATCTGAACCATTAATTGGTCTTAGTTTTGGGTAAATTGTATTCATAAATAAAATGAATTTAAAAAAGCGCATTAAATGAACACCGTTTTCAGATTTGACGAAGTTCATTTTAAAATGTACAGATTTTAAGAATGATTAACGTTACAGATTGCACTCAACATACAATTAAAAAATGAGAAATAAGGGATCTTGTTTCATCCCTCACCGTTCATGAATACTGTAGACTTCAATTATGAATAACGGGCTCTCTTAAAGATGATTACCGGAGTAACTCATGATGTATTAAATTGTTTATGAAATTAATTCCATCAGCTCAGAGCCTGCAGACTAATTGAGAATCTGAAGAATGATTTGGGTCATCAATCCAAACGTTCCATGTGGTACATGTCTCCCAGAATCCTTTCTATTGGTATGTCTCCGATCGTGTCCTTAAAAAACAGCCTCTCTACGGAGCTACTGCTTATGGCACGCAAACAGGGTATTAACAGAAGAAGACGACCGAAACGAGTGGGCTGTCTGGGATACTTGTGACGAACATAGTCTCCCAAAATGCACTGTGCCTGATCTTGTAACATTTCTACCGGATGAATATCGCAAAGGCTCATCGTCTCTGATAACAACAGAATAATTAACAGTTTAAATTCGAAATGAAATACTGTATATAAAAATGCGTTTAAATTGTTTAACGCCATACCTGGTTTAAATAGCACAATAGCTTTTAAGCAGCTGCATTCTGTTCCATCAGGTGACAGTTGACGGAATCTTCTCATTATCTCTTGAATATAATGAAAATCGATAATGTAAGAAGTATCTTCCGTTTTTTGTTCTGCGGGAGGACGAGACACTGGTAATGTAGAACGGGGTAATGTAGCCAAAAGATCTAAAGTTACGGACCACTGCGCCATATTGAGAAGAAATAAGTCCTTCCAAGATTCTTCTAAGAGGATTACCTTTTTAGAAAAATAGAATAATAATTTAATAAGTGCATTATTAATAATAATAGACATTGCATAGACTAAATGAAATAGCTAAAAAACCAATTAAGTCAAAACGCTGTAGCGGACTTTAAAAAAAAATAAAAAATATGGGTAAGAAAATGTGAAATAAATCTGTAATCAAGTGTTGGCGTATCGTGACCATCCATTTATTAGATCAAGCAAATGAGTAATAAATTACTTGAGCAAGGTAGACAGATAATCTTGCCAGAGTCTGGGAAAATAGCAGCAGTCAGTCAAGTTTAGTTACTTGTCTACTTAACACCTCTAGATCGGTAACTCTATGCCATTCTGGCCAATAGGACTGAGATGCCGGATTGCCTGCGGCCAATCGTCTCTTTCTGTGTCGAGTGAATCAGTGCAGGGCTTCGCCAGTCAATCGATAGAGCGGCGAATGACTGGCAGGTTATAGGTTAACTATACGCCTCTACACCATGTGATCGCAGAATCGTCACATGTTTGGTCACACGGAACTGAATGGGAGTAATTTGTCAGATGATCATATGTGGAAAATATTACTGAGTTTTTTTAAACGTTTTCTATAGATGAATGATTTTCCTAAGCATATGCCACCACTATAAGGCTTCCGAAATGATAAACGTCCTGTGGTTTGTTAAGGTAAATTTTCAAAATGTAGAAATATAAAACAAAAAGAATTATTGTATTTGAATTTATGATTAGAGAAAGCAACTAAAAATAACTTAACTTTAAAATAGAAAGTGTAACAAAAACGAATTTCCTTCATTAATAGAATTAATACAAATTACAGGATTTCTTTCGCCAAATTTATTGTTGTAAATTAAAATAGAAGGGTCCATTCTGAATTATGCTGCATTATCTTTTATATAAAATTTTATAATCATAATCTGTATAACAATTAAACTCGATTATAAATTAAAACTTGCTAAATATAGGCGAAAATCTAATATTTTCGGTTACAATCCGCTTCTAAAAGCTAAATTGTGTAAAAAATAAAAACCGTTTCTAAATGTCTACGATGTAAAAGAAATCGGTAGCCGAGTAAAATCATTTTTCAAAGTACTGTACTTCTGTAAAATAGTGGAAAGCAGCCTGTAACGTTCATTTCCATATATTTTTGATGTAAATGTTTAATAAGCTGGAAACTGTATTTCTAGCGGATTTTTTCTTAGATTAGAATAGTTCTATAAATATTTCATAAGTTAAATTCAAAACATTGGACCTATTTCCTTATAAGAATTGGTGAAGCATTTGACGTGAAACGGAGAAACTTAGAATTGTAAGAGGGAGAAAGAAAAAATGTTAACGTTTGCTATGATGAATTACATAAATGGAAAACTATTCTCTGCTTGAAAATATAAGATTAAAATTAACGAACCTTGAATTTAAGAATCATCTATTTAATATCGTTTATTTAGAAAAATGAGGTTATTGCTAATATTGCATTGGCAGACTTAAGGCAAATGTAAATCTCATTTATTTACATTCGAAAATCAGAAAATATATTCAATTATGCTTACGAAAATATTGGATTTGTTTAATATAAAATATTATAAACTTGACATATGCATGTATTTGCTTTGATGTATAAAATTACAAACAAAGTCAGTCGACAATGTTTATTCTAAATCAAAAATTTTTAGTTGAAATTTATAATAATTAATCGGAGCTTTACGAACAATCAAAAATTTTTAGTAATTTCAAAAATTATTAATAGCGATTTCCTTCCCCTTTTCTTATAATTTCAGATTGCGATATTTATTTCCTTCCATGCTAAAAATTAAAATATTTATAGTCTAAAATAGATTTTGTGATAAACAAGTCGTTTAAAAAAAGGAAATAAAAATAATTAATAATCTAAAACCAATGGATAATTTTCATTTTAATTTTTAAAAGTCCATCCATGTAAATCATTTTTATTAGTTTAAAATAATCTATGATGAAGACAAATAAATACAAATGAATATGAAAATGATTCCCTATTTAAACTTACTTGGTCACTCTTAGATAACGTCTGAAATGTAGGCAAACATTTCACCCAACGAATCACCATGAAGAGGAGCCGAGCTGTAACTTCTTGCACCGTTTCTCTAGGGGCACCCAATGCCATATTATGTAGAGGTGATCCCGTATATATAGATCTTATTACACCCGCATTTTGTCCTCCATCTCCA
Source organism: Centruroides vittatus (assembly GCF_030686945.1). NCBI lineage: Eukaryota > Metazoa > Arthropoda > Arachnida > Scorpiones > Buthidae > Centruroides > Centruroides vittatus. The sequence continues at coordinate 628,324 of NW_027122180.1, read as the reverse complement.
CTGGTAGCCGGACAAGCAGTTGCAATTAAATTTGGAGGACAAATGAGCGTATGAGGAGGAGGAGGTAAAGCTGGAAGATGCGATAAATGATCAACGATCTTAGAACCCGATACACCTATTCCCAATCCACCGATGACCCCGAGACCTTGTCCTAATCGAACACTGTTCCAAATAAGTTCTTGGGATTTTTCTGCGTTTAGGAGCATCTGCAAAAGACCCGCTGAAGAAGCACCCATAAATGCTGCGGCCGCACCCTGTTGCATTTCCTTGGATTGAGCGAACATGGAACTATCAGATGCGGCTCCTGCCGCTGCAGCAGCGGCAACGGCAGCGGCAGTTGCTAAACTCGTAGGTACTTTACTCATGTCGAAATGAAATTTGGAAGTGTATGTAGCTGTTACGTTTTTTTGCAGGTCGCTAGGATCTTTAAATTTTGGTTTTCTTGGTCCTCTTTCGTGTTGAACAGCTGAAACGATAGAATTATGAGTGAATAGCGTGACAATTATGCTTAAAACGTGATTCTCTACTAAAACTCTTAGGAACGAAAAAGTAAATTAAAAAAAGATAAGCAGTTATTAGTTAACATGCTTTTTAAAAGATATCTAAACATGGCATAGAACGCAAAATTCTCTTTAAAAATCAAATGGTTCTACTTTCATTGTGCATAGAAATTCAATATTAAAACAAAAATAACGTTTCAAACTGATTTATTATAATTAATGATATTAAAAAATTAAAGTTTTTTTGGAAATTTTAAAATTTAAATAATCCTATAAAATACTTTTTAAATGTAAATTAATTTTTAATGTTACTATTAATTTAAATACAAATTCTAAAGAATTGAATCTTGGCCTAAACCTTAACATTTAAAGCTTTAAGACTATTTATTATTTTATAAATTGAATTTTATAAAAATTATTAGGTATAAAGTATTAGGTCGAATTAAAGAAATAATAGGAATTTTTCTTCATTATAATCTTTTTTTTTAAAAAAAGTAAAAAAAAATTCATCCGTTTTATAGGCTAAATGTCTATTTATATATGAATTTTTATGTTTAATAATTAAAAATTTTAATATTTTAAAACATTTTATTGATATAAATTAATATATATTAAGTTTATTCTATAGAAAGTTCTAATAAAAGATTCAAAAGATGGCAAAGAAATTTAATAAATGGAAAAATATGATTAAAAGTGCACACAGCAATAAATTCAATAAGTTTACAGAATATTTGACTAAAGGTGACGAAATCCTCAAAAATCTATATAATCTTAGAATGTTAGGTTAGAAAGTATGAATTGGAAAAGGAGGGACGGGCCAACCAGCAAACTTTTACTTGTAGGCCTATCCCCGAAAAGTTGACAAATAGCCGTTGTCACGACTTTTGATGGATGACGCCCAGAGAACGTTTTTGGGGGAAGAAATAGGGAGGGTTGAAAGTTTTCGTCTCCCGATAAAGTTTGATGCATAATGGATGACTAGTACAAACAGAGACGTTGCATTAAAACGGGCTTCCGGACACAATCATGATGCCGAACCTATGTAGTACTACCTCCGCCAATTCTTGCATTCATTTGCTTATCGAATTTTAAATTTTGTTTAAGTTAATATGGTCTAGCTTTTAAATTAAATAGATTTTTCAATAATCTGAAATTCATTTCATTCGTTTAATTCGCTATATGCAATTTTGGTTGTAGGATTTAATTAAAGAAAGCGTATCTATTTGGACTGTGATATCTTTTAAGCGTTGTTATTTAATCGCTTACAGATTTCAGTTTGTACAATTTATGATTGAAATTAAATGAATATTTTCTTTTATACTGTCTGAATTCAATGTTTTGACCAGATTTTTTAATTCGCATTTTTTATATATAAAATAAAACGGGACTTGGGGGAAAATAACAATGATTTTTTAACAGAGTGATTATTATTATGCTGATAATATGACTGCATTGTTTTACAAGCCTGTATATCTTTGAATATATACTGTATATGCTTTATATAAAAATAAATTTAAATATTAAAGATATTGTAATATATTTTAAAATTAATAAAAGTACGCCAAATTTAAATCAATTCAAATAATGGTTTTTTTTCCTTTTAAGAATTTTAATTTCTCATTTATTTTATACTTTTCAGCTTTAGTAGAACTTACATATTAAATGTTTTTAAGTGCATAAAACAAAATTTTATTATTCTTATCGTCATTTTCAATAAGATTTTTAATTATTATAGAATTATACAATATTTTCTCTAAGTTAGATCTTTTAGGTTTCATCTAAATCAGACATCACTAAAATCCACAAAACCGATTTATTTTAGCTTTTTCTGTGTTCAAATCACAGTACAGTACTGTATATTCTAATAAAAGATAAGATAGGTCATTTAATTTAATTCATTAGTTAATTATAATACCTAATGGTGCAAGATTTAGGCCTACCTCAATCTTAACTCGTCGAATCATCAAATTACCTAATTTTGAATTTATTTTCTTTATTTTCCTTATATGGTGTATTGTGATTAATTTAAAAAATTGTTGTAATTTTGCTATAAGGCAGGGCAAATAATTTCAATTGATTTCATTGAAATGGCCTATCAAAATAGCTCTGCCGACATCTTCGTTAAAGAGATGATTTTTCGTTTTATGTTCTCTTAATTCTTGGAGGAGTTTTCCTACGAGGAGATTGAGTGATTCAGGGGTAGTCTAACGTGCAGTTCCACCCGCGAATTAGTCCTCCTAAAAGCCAGAATTTATCAAATGTAAGTATACTTCACATTGATCAGAGACAGGGTGTAGAAATTAGGATAAGAGATCCCTCTATTATTGAGAACAATAGTCATGGGAAGGGGAACCTCTCTCGATTACCAACAGATGCCAATTCCGCGATGAAGCAGACAGATGATCAAGTTATCATAATGTTACAGAGATTAAGATGATTGTATATCAATATTTATATTTAAATCTTCAAATTATACTTCTCTAAATGATAACGATGATGTTATTAATAATAATATTAATTAATTAAATTTGCATTCAGATTAAATTGTTAAAGATTTTAAAAGGAAACATTCTGAAAGTGTCGATCCATTTTAAAAATGGAGTTACTTCAATTTAAGCGACCGCTAAGTAAACTTACTTTAAAAACAAGCAAATTCGAATGCACAGAACGTGTTTATCCCGCTTTCAAAGCGGAATACTTATGTTGATCATTCTTCTATATTATGAACAGGGGGCCAGTATTAGAGCGATGGGAATCCAGAGGGTGGTAAGCATCGATTTCTTTGTCGCCTTTCGTGTCTCCTTACAGAAAAACATTCGTTTGCGTGTAACCAACCGACCAGATGACGTCAACGGACCGTTTTAAGTCCATTTGACTACAGGGTTCGACAAATCTATTGTTCTGATCCACTAAAAATTACCGTTCGAGCAAAGAAGCTCGGAAAACAAAGGGATACGGACGGAAAAACACTTTTGGAATTACGGATTATTTGATTAAAATGTGATTATTTTATATAGAAAATTAAAAAATAAATAAAAACCTCCACTTAATTTTAAAGCTCTAAAATAAAAAGCCCGCTTTATTAATCTTTAATTCGTTTTTTGATAGAACGTTAAAAATTAAACTTCCTATAGTTTTTCTAAAAATAATGCAGCGCAAACTACATTTTTAACTTTATTTTTCTATTTTGCAATTTTTTCCTACTAATTTTCTCTTTATTTATTCGTATTAAAAAGGAGCTAAATTTAATCGAAATCGCATAAGACCAAGTAATAACATTTTAACCTATAATAGCAGCACATGTGAATAATTTAAAGATTACAGCGAATGCGATAAATTGTAAACAAAGTTAAAGCATAAATTTATTCAAAATTCAAATAAATATAACCTGTAATAATATATAGTTTTATAACCAAATAATGTAAAAGCACAGTCATTATGTATCAGTTAAAGCGGATTTAATTTCGGTTATGAACTTATCCAAATTTGCGATAATTCATTATTGAATAAACAATCTCTCGTTTATACAATGTGCAGTTTTCAAAGGTCTGTAAATACCGTTCATCTTTACTCATATTCTATTTATAATAATCCCTAAATTAAACACCTTCAAAATATTAACTGGAATTAGGATAACATACGGTTAGTCACTGCTTTAAAACAAGGTTCGTGATGATTGTGTTGTAACTACTTTGTCTCTGGCCGATCTGCCCTAATCACTCCTTTGAAGTGCTTTACTTCTATCTCGCAGAGTTATCAAACATTGATCACGTGATCTCTTTCGAAAGGTGAGTACGTGACATTCGGTGACAAACAAGACTCCAGAAAGATGCCAGGATGTGCAAGAGAGTTGGATTAATCAGTGACAGGGTCCAGCTTATAGACTGTCACTGCTGCCTTTTATCTATGTCAATAGTGACTACTGAGTGCTACTTAAACGGATCGTATGTCCGATCTCATCGGAAATCTTTAGCAAAGGTCGTCCTCCTACATTCCGCTAGATCTTGCCTTTAGGCTTTCTACTTAGCTTTCCGACAATATTATGGAGAGAGATGATTTGTTACAATTACATTCTTAGTCTTAAGAAAATTCTCCTTCGCTACAAGAAGAAACTTTAAAGATTCCGAAAGGCAGGATTTAATACTCTCAAAAACAAAAATAACTTTGGGATTAACGTTCGACATATTATAACATCCGCATACAAGTTTATGAATTTTCTATTTATTTTAACTACAGGCCGTATTCGTATAAAAATGAAGTTAATGTAATGAAAAGCCAACATTTTTAGTCTAATATCTATATTTATAAAATGCATTTATAATTTTTCTTTTTAAAAATCATGCTCTAAAACATGAATTTTAATAAGAATAATTATTGTGAATAAATACAAATTTTATTACACTTATTTATTTATTTTTCGATTAGATAGTTCAATTTATATTAATTATAATTGAATTTATAAAGTTAAAAATTACGACTTTTAAATTATATATTTTAAAACATGACTTAAATTAGGCCTAAATCAATTTTTTGACACTAAAACACTAGTATAATTTTACTATTTTTATTAATATATAAAAATTGCAGAAAATGATTATCTATTTCTTAAGTTATTTAAATTATAATATAATCTCTTAAGTTAATTTTAAGTTACTTACATCTAAATCGATAAGTGTTATTTACTATAAGTTAATCTAGCAATTTGCGCCTTATATTAACTATAATTTACAATAACATTGTGTAATTACTAGTGTAACAACACACGTTAACGTATATAATTTATACAGAAGTAGTTTTAAAATATATAAAATTAATTTATAAAATGAAATTCTCTTCTGCATTCAGTTAATTATTTTTAAAAAAAAGTTAGATATTCTTTAGATAATATGGATTTAAATATTAAATAAAGGCAATTTTTACCCTCTTTATTCATGCAAGCTTCGAAGCACTTCTTTAGGCGACAAGCCCTACATTGGTTCCTATGAGTCTTGTCGATAGGACATTTGCCCTTTAAATCACCCTGAGCTTTACAGGTATATACTCTGTTTCTATGTATGCTGCGCTTGAAGAAACCAGAACAGCCTATGAATAACATCTGCCATTAATAAATGACGTAAGTATTAATTAAAATAACATATGTTAGATAGCATAAAATATCACGATAAAACGATAGGAAAGGAGGAAAAAAACTTGTAGATGAATTTATAATTTTTGTCCATCAATATTTTTAATTATAATTTAATTTAATAGAGTCTAGAAAAGTTTAATAATCTGTCTGTCGGATGAAACCTTCTGTAAGTGGGAGAATGTCATCTCGTATACAGCTGCCGATCCAAGTTAACAGTGTAATCAAGAGTTAATTGTGGCGGATAAAGAAAAGAGAAGGGGCCATTCCAATATTTCTAAAAGACATTAAAATCCGAGAAGCCAAAAATCCATAATAAATAAAAGGGTGGAAGATAAGTGAGATGGAAAAAATAGAAAAAAAAATCAAAAAGAATTTTTTTAATGAATTTTTTAGTTCACAAAATCTAGAGTATTTCGTCAGTTCTTGTTGTTACATTGAAGTATGCGCTTATCAAACTCTATCATTTATGGCAATTGATGATCCTGGAGTATTTTTTTTATCGCTTTTTACTTAAATTAACAAGATTCTTACCTGCAGAATATGTTTTTTGAACAATAAGTTCGATTTATGTCACTTTATTTCAAGAATTCTTCAACAATTTCCTATTATATTCTTCGTTAATGGCAATTAATATTTACATTATACTCGGAAGAAGTAATAATTATTACCTTAAAATATATTCTTGATGTAGGTTTTATTGTCAGTTAATATACATATATATATATATATATATATTTAAATACCGATTTAAAATGTTTGATTTATCAAATATTCAAACAAATACTTGTATTTTGTATTGAACTAGTTATTTTAAAATCGGTATCTTAAATTTTCGAAAATAGTGTTCTATTCGGTTTTACTCGGTTAAAAAAGGTTTTTGTTTATAAAATTTTCTCCATTGAAAGGGATCAAAGGATCCTCAAACCAACAAACAATTGAGAAATATTGTATTACACAGTTAAATCATTTTGGTCGTAGATAGTCACGAACCCAATAAAATCCTCGTTTTTACAGTGGATTTTTCCATTTTTCACTAAAGTATTGATATCATATTAATCTAAACATAATTAAAATATTAAACTTTGTTCAAAATCAAGCATTTTATATTTTATATCAATAAAATATACGCCTAGGCAACCATTTAACTTTTAACACTTAGGCCTATTTATTATGTTAATTTTTTTAAATTTCTGACATTCCTTTTTTTTAAAAATCTTTAAATATCCAAGTAAACAATATAAAAAATTATACTGCAGATCTTTTGGCCTACATAATTAAGGCTTATTTAGTAAATTTAATTTTTTGAAAGGAGCATAAATAAGATGAAATGATTATGTATGAGAAATGATTGTTATAATCTTATATGTAGAATATTTGATTAAAATCTTCGAAATATTACAGTAGGAAAGAAATAGAAAGCAATAAATAAAATTTTATAATGGAAAAAATTTATCAAAAGCTATTATTTCTGTATTTTAATAACTTATAATAATAGATAGAGCGCCATATTATTAATATTAGTTATGGTTAGTAAAGATTAAAATTAAATTGAATAAATAAAAATATATGTGCACTATATTATCGTTTTATTATTATATTATAGAATATATAGAAACATATTTAAATTTTAACTTAGACATTTTAAGCTTAGATTATATTATCTCACGCTATATCATTAATTAATTATTTAGAACTCTTATTTAATTTTATATGTAATTTTATGAATAAAATAATGTAAGTTATCTATTAAATAAAAGTAAATATATTAATGTAAACAAACATTTTAATTGAAATTTATATAAAAATCATATCCTGAACGTTCTGAATAATCCAAATTATAAATACTGCTTACATGATAAATATTCTTTTATTGAATATTTCTGAATAGCAAAACATTATTTCAGTAGGAAAATAAGTATAAATATAATTATCTTATGCCGTTTAGGTAATTAAGCAGGCCTATATTGTAAAATATAGCTTACAAAATTCAAAATATCAAATGCAGAATCTCAAATTCTAAGCATGAATTCAAATTCGTATCAAGTGTAAACTTAATATTTGCCTAATAAAATAGCATTAAAATAATTATTATTGTAATTTACATAATGTATTATGTGATGAATTGTACTGAAGAAGCGATAAGGAAAAATATAACGTATATATTTTAGATGAACACATATTCATCTAAGGTAAGACGGATTAACTTTTTGATTTTATTACGTACAATTTTTGGTTTGAATTTTAGATCGCAGATTCGGTATGCGGTGATAAATACATAGAAATTTAGGCTATACCTATAAACTTAACAGTTAAACGCCGGAACCGAATAAATTAATCACGTAAAATGTTCTTCTTATTAATAGAATTACCAAAATTTTAATATTAATAGACCTAGGTAATGAACCTATATAATTATAATCGATTTTATAGCGTATAATATATTCATTTTATAAATTATCACATTTGTTTATTGTTTTGTAATATGTCAATGCTCGCTTATAGGCTATATCAAGAACGGAATTCTAAAACTGCATAAACATCATTAATGTGGTATTCCTCAAATACTGTATAATTAAAAGACTTGTTTTTATCATTATTAAATCGATACTAGCAATGTTCTATTTGTAATATATCCGAACACCTTTTAATACTGTAAAAATATTTAAATTTTTTATTCTGCTATAACTATTACAAAGTGATTTTTACGAATTTATTGAATATTCTGTCTTTTGGAATCGTTCTCATCTCTGATGCCATGTTTAAACGATGCAAATGCCGTATAGCTTACTATTAATAATGAAGTAATCCAAGTCATAAATAAAATAATGCTCTATTATTGTTAAAACGATAATGCGAAAAAGTAAACATCTAAAAATAAGCTTATATTAATATATTATTTTTGTAAATATATAATTTATCGTATTAACTGTAAGTCAAAGGATATCGCATAATTTGTAAATTAAAATTTACTATATTAATCTATAAAGTGAAGATTAATTAACTGGTATAGCATCTATATTCTAATTACATTTTTATACAGTCAACTTTGCATAAAGATCTAATCACCGATCAAGACAATTTACGTGTAAATTTTGTATTTAATATCAAGTAAATTTGTTACGCTTATATTTTTATGATAATTTCCTGTAAGTTAGTATAAGAATATATTTAAAAAATAAATACTATTAGAAGAGAATAAGAGTGAAAATATCATCATCAGAAGAGTAAAATTAGACGTGAGACAGCCTAATTTTACTCTTCTAATGATGATGATGATGATACATATTTAACTTATTGCTTATATCTGGTATAATCAATATTTATACAATTAACTTCATAAATTTTAATATATACTTTAAGCATTATAATAGGAAATTTTGGCGATATTTCATTTGAGATCAATAAACTATTGATTGACGATTCAGTATTGTTTACTTGATTGAAGAAGACAAAAGATCACTTTAAGTCAAAGTTGAGTTGCGATTTAATCAGTATGGCGATTAGTTTGTTATTTTAGCGCAAATGCTACTGATACTAAATCAAATGATGAAACAAAATATAAAAACTTAAACAAACAATAACAACATAGTATATATTTTGCAAAAATATTACAATAAGAGCCGTGACAAAAATAATAAATATATTAATCAGTACGCATTAAAAATTGAATTTTGGACATTTTTAAGAGTCATTATGCATACAGATATTGTACAGTACCTGAAATGAAAACATTTTAGATTCGTACTGTGCTGCTAGATGAGTAATAAATGCTATATTTGCTATTATTAAATAATAGATGTTAGATGATATTACATTATAAAATTCATTTCAAAAATTGCGCTAGGCTTAAATATTTCTTTTAATTGCTTTATACAGCCAGAAATATAAATTTATTTCATTTAATTCGTACAAAAATACGCATTTTATATTTATATATAGAGACAGAATTATTTGATTTTTGAAACTATTAAGTTATAAAGCAAGTCGGAATCGAAGACATCGTACAGATTTGTTAAGAAAGGAAAGATAATTTATTTATCAAATTAAATATTGTTCTGCTTTTAAAAAATTATGCAAATTTCCAGAATTTTCTTAAATTCTTTCAAATTGAATTCCAATATCACGAATCATATTCTCCACTTGAAGACTGTCTTAAAAACTAAAGCAGATTTTTTCGCTTTTCGTAAGTTGTTTGTTCCTTAAAAACCGTAATAAAGTTGTCTAAACAATGGCATTAATCGCTCGTTTAAGACTAGTCTAATAAGTTAAAAATAACTTATTAACAAAATTTTAATTAATTATATAATAATTTTGACTTGAATTCGTGACAAAGCTTTAATTGAAAAAAATTTTCAAGCAGTTGCAAGCTTTAATTAAATTTTTTACAGTATAATATTATAGAAACTGATATACAAGTTTACAAATGTAAACTTTTCTATGCCTCTTAGTTAAAATGATGCCGAAAAAAAATTCAGTATGAATATTTCTAAGCAAATTACATGCTGAAAAAATAACAAAATCTTTCTATTTTTCAACAATATTTAAATAACGATATTTAAATTTCGAAAAGCGACCTTTATCCAAGATCAGTAAGTAAAGAAAAAACATGAAAAAAAAAAAATGAAAAGAACAGTGCAGAGTATGAATTTTTGCAGAACATTTCTGTGTAGATCTATGTAGTGAATTTAATATTATTTGATTACATGGCAGTCGAATATAATTTATACAATTTTACAATCATAAATAGTAATCAAATCTCTATTAAATATAGAAATATATTCTATTAGGGCTTATATTAGATTAGGTTGCTAGGCTTGGCTGCAAACTTCCTTAATGGATAGCAACAACCATACATGTAGCATGATTTTGACATTTGGAATCACGCACGAATGTAGTCATTTGATAAATTATCAATAGTCAATCAATTGTCTGTCATTCCTTACATTTTATTCATTAAAGGCCAATTCAATCGTCTAATCAATTTTCTTATTTTAATTGCATCGCAAGATAATAATTGTAAAAATTTAATTTAGCATTGATACTTGCAAACTTATAAAAATAAATTTTTATATTTGTTTACTCTTGTTTATTTATTTATTTTTATCGCTACAATACTTGATAATTCGCCTCTTTCAAATATTTTACTGGAAAAAAGCGATCTTAGAATTTCATGAAGGCCTTAATCAGCATCGATTTTATTCATATCGCTTTCAATATGCTAAATGTATATTTAAAATATTAACCATTTATAAAATATTCGGAGTACTGGTAGTTCAGTTCATTCCGTAAAGTGAAGTACTTACTTCTTTATAGAATAAATTAAAGTACCGCGTGAGACAAAAAAAAATTTACTAATTACACAATAATCCTTTCATTAAATGACGTGTTGACTTATTAATGTTGTAGGCCTAATTTTAAATTATTTCTTACATCTATATCCTTATATATAAACTATAAATTATGGCCTCCCAAAACTTTCTACAATGAAACAAATGAGGTTTAATATATGAAATATATAGATTCCACCTCCAGTTAGAATTGATTATATATTTTAGAATCCGGCTTAAACAATGAAAGTATTTAAGTATTGAGAAATTCCTCCTGATTTTAACGAGATTTTTGTAGTTTACGAAGTCAAAATTATTTCCTTCATTTATATTGACTTTTGATGGAATTTCTAAACTAAAATTTATACATTTTATGCGAAATTTTTATATTAGATTACGGTAATTTCAACATCTTATCCAACAAAAATTGAATTTCAAAGAAACTGCTTTCTGGAACAATTATTTTAAAAAATTATCATATATATAAGGGAAACATCAAACTTTTTACGTTAGCAACAGATGAAAAAATTCAATAAATCTTTCTTAGAATAAAGAAACTAATACAATGTTTAATAATTATTTAAAATATGGAATTTGCATGATCCGGAATTCAGGCCTACGCATAGCCGTTCTGATTCCTTCTATAATCATATTTTGATTTTTCTTGGAGTAATTTTCTTAAGAAAATCAATTTTCGAAAAAGTAAATTGATTCTATGCATATTAAGTAGTGAGAATGGAAGTAATTTGTAAAATAAATAGACCTATAATTAACAAAAGTTTTTACATGATGCGAATTTCCTTAGTCTTTAAGCTTAATCATTTCGTCGCTTGAGCCAGAAATTTTTAAGATAAATCCAAATTAATTAATATGCAAAATTGATACATTATCTAATGTTACACTTTTACGTTTTATATCAAACATGGAAAAGCTTAATTTAATCCTATCAATTAAGTATACGGATCTGTAATTAAAAATTATTTTAAGTTAGCGGCAAACAAAAGTCGATTCTGTAACACTTTCAAATGGTATGTTTAAACTATGCATTTTCTATTAATACATAGACCTAAATACAGATGAATTAGTTATAATTAACGATTAATATTATAAATTTTAATTTCCTATGTTAAAAAAAAAGGTTGCGTAAATTAGATATTTAAGTTTTTACATTAAAAAGATGCGTTATCTGTTCATTGTAACTAATGGTAATAATGAAGAGCCATTAAAAGTAATTGCTCACTTTTATAACAGGAATTGTACGGTTTATATAATAAAAAATAGTTTAATAATTATAAGATTTTAAGCTAAGAAATTTGTTATTTTGTATTTTCTTATTTTTCGTATAAATTTATAAAGTCACGGGTAATTTACATACTAAATACATTTGCTATTTGTACTCTACGATTAAAATTTGAAATTTCAGTATCATGTAAATATAGACTAATAAAGAATTTTACATTACTTGCATTATAATATACATTTAATATTTAAATATACAAATAAATTGAAATTATTACAAATTACAAGTTTATACCGAATTCACAGAATTTTTAGTATAATATTCATTTTATCTATTTAATTAATAAAATTTTGAGTTAGTTTTATCACTAATTTGCTTAATTCAAAAGAATTAAAATACATATATATATATATATAATAACTTAAGTTTTTAAAATAATTACTTATATATATAGCGCATATATTTAGTATATATTGTATATAGGCTATATATAGATAGATGAATACGACTACTCACAAGGGGAGAACAGAAAAGCGATACTCACCGTCACAACTGTAGATACCGTAATGTTTACCAGAACTTCTATCTCCGCAGACTCTGCATGGAATGTCTAACAGTCGGTCCTCTGGCCACAACCAAAAAGACAGAAACAAACAGAACGTTCCAGTAAATAATTAGTTTGAATTTATACAGAATTAAAGCATATCTTAATCTAAAACATAAGCACAATCTCAGATTTTACTTCTCAATTATCTAAATTACTTTAGTACGCTTAAGACATCTAATCATACGATTAAATGTAAAATTTTCTAACTTCTTATCATATTATCAATGTGAAAAACAAATAATAAAGACATAAACTGTAGAATAATTTATAAATTCTTTAAAAAATTAAATTTCTGATATAAATTATCGAAAACTTGTTTGGATGTTTAGTTTGATATATTCGCCGAATGGATAAAATGATTTATCTATTCGGAGAGTAATGATGTTTAAATTGTTAATTCGGGTTCATATTAATAAAAGAAGATGAAGAGTATCATTAGATCCGTATCAATAAATCAATATTAAAGAGTTAGAAAAGGACAAATTCGATTTACAAATATTAAAATTAACCTATCAATCTATTTTTCAATTACTTTAATACATTAGCGTTTAGTGCAACACCCAAACTGTTAATTTATCATCATTTAAGGTACTTATATTTTCATTGAAAAAAAGATATATAATTTAAAGATTTATCGAGAAAAGTAATTGTTTACAATACCGAAAGTATTAAAATTTTATACCAATACAAAATTTACTTTCGATGAAACTATAAAACTTTCCACAATACTTTCCTCAAATACCATTTTCCTAACGTTACCTGGATGTATCGGAAGAGAAGAAACATTCTACAGTATTGTATGATGAATATAATAAATGTTATGTTCCAATTAATAATATCAAGTCATTTAAAGATAATATTGCAAGTTCTGATGTAATAATTTGATAATATTTATGCATAAATAGACAAAATGATACACTCATACATAACATTTAAACAATTTAAGTAAACATTACAAGTGTTTAATGTTAAAATATAGCCTAAATCGTCTTTTTTGCAAATTTTTGATAATTAATTATTATGGATGCAAACTGTACAATCTAATATTTTAAAAATATTTTTTATAAAGACAATAATTGCTTCATAATTAATATTAACCTGGAATCACTGGAGTTTTTCCATATTTTACAAACAAAATTTGATTTGATTACGTAGATCTGCTTCATCAGTTTATATCGGCTAAAGAGAATATTAATCGGATCGATTTATGCAGTACATAAAATAAAAATAGCATGGGTATAAAATTAATATGCAAAAAAGTAAAATTGATGGTTTATTATTTATCGAAAAAAAGATTTATCCAATCATTTTCTTTAAATTAATGTTAGCGTATAAAATATTTTCATTTTACTCGTAAGTTAATACATTTTTGTTTCGTTTACATAGAATACAAAAACATATACCAGAGTCCGTGATTTGATTAAAGAAACGAAAGGAAAAAGTATCAAAAGAGATCATTTCTTCACACTAAAACTACTTTTTTAGTTTGGGAAACAATTTGATTTTCTTTGCTGTTTCTTTAAAAGCAGGAATTTCATAAACTTAAAATTTAGTCACGAATGTTCTGATCGGACCCAAATTGTGTCCGATCCATTTAATGTCCTCACTCTTACTAGTAATGAAGACAGTTTTCTTACTCCGTCGAATAATCCTGACGTCATATGTCGATATTTTGTTTCTGAGAGACGTGAGAAAGGAACCACGTTTTTCGACGAGCTTTTGGATGGTTACTAAAGTAGATAAATAATGAGATTCACCGTTCATCCCATAAGATTTTTGTCTTCCGGGCGCTTTACCGTTTTTATTTCTCCTCTTACATTTAATATTATGATATTAAGTGAATCAATTAATTATAATTTCGGTATCAGAAATGCAGGAATAAATACTTTTCCATTAAAATCGTATTATTACTAAACACATTTCACAATCTGGTAAACTTGACATCAAAAATAGCGTTACAGCATGTTAAGAAGTGCTAATTATTGTATATATTTCTTTAAATTTAGTACTAATTACTTTGTCTCGTAATTTAAGAAATTGTAAAGTTATTTGGAAGAGAGTGATAAAAACAGAAGCTGTATGTGAATGAGTTCGCAGTAGAAATGACTATTATCGATGTTAATCGCATGATAATTTTGAAAATTTGATTAACAAATTATTTATATAAAGATTTTTATTCTTCGGTGAATTTATCTATGCAGAAATTGAGTATTTTCCTTCAAAATAATCCCTGCGTTATATTCTAAATACTTTAAATCTATTAAGGCTTGACAATCTCGCTTAAAACAAACATTTAGAAGTGCAAATCATCACAATTTATGTCAAAAAAGATACGTTTATTTGTAAATTGCGTTCTTGAGCAACTCGTTTTCATTTAGTCACGCATTCAAAATCGAGTTTCCTCATTCATAAGTTAATAGAGATAAAATATAACAACGTCCAAATGGATTATTATTTAATACATACGATTGATAAGTAAATTAGTGGATGTATTATTAAAGTTAATAAGACTTTGTTAATAAAGTCAGTAAATTGCCTTTTGCATTAAAACAATTTTAAAAATTATTGGATAACTTTCCAAGTGTATACTCTATAATATATAAAAGATCATCTCAAAAGAAATTTATTTATAACTTATTTTTTTAATTTTTGAAAATATTTAAGTGTAAATGTTGTAATCATAAATAAACCCTAAATGATAATAAAGTAACGAAGTTTATAATGTTTAAATTTAAGGCTAAACACACAAAAACGTAAAAAACTTGTTTAAACATTTGTTGAGGCCTAAGTACTATAAAACTTGGATTTGTCTTTTTGTATATAATTTGTAAACAACTTAATAAAATAGAAAAATAAAATAAAATAAAATAGAAAATAAAATAGAAAAATATGAATATATAATAATATGATGATAAGGAACTGATAGAAATCGCATAAATAAAGTTTATGTTAGAATTTCTGATGGGAGGTGTAAATAAGAATGTTATACTAGATTAAAAACATTTTCAAAAAGTGATATTACAAGAATGCAAACTTACTTTTCTCCATATTCTACTGCAAATATCTACAAAACGCGTCAGTCGATCGGCATTTCTCACTTCAACTGCCTGTAAGGTCAATTGGCACCATTAGTATAGTAGGCATCGGTAGCGGAAGCGAAAATCGAGTAGTCGCAGATTTCGAGGAAAGTCATATGTATCGACGAGATAAAGATACTCACCTTCGACAGAGGACAGACACCGGCATTAAGGGGTGGTCGGGCACCTTTGGCAAATCGAGCATAGCCCGTCTGGTTAAGAAGCTAAATTGTATACCAATGGGCTGACGATTCCTACAGTGTGCTCCTTTTATGCTCCGGCCAGTATGTCATCGTGCGTATTAAATAGTTTGGGAACAACACCAGGTGGTAGCTGGTTGACGTGAGGCGGGATCGCGTTGTTGCTTGGATGCGCACTGGATGTGCTCTGCCTGTCAGATCCCAACATTGCGTTTAGCCCGCCACTCGGTACAATCGACGCGAAAGCTCGCAAACAGCCTCGACTTCTCTCGTTCCTCCCACCTTTCTTTGATCCTTTTCTGTCCTTCACAAGAGGACAAAAGTATTACCGACGAATATATTATTTGAGTTTCTTGTCTTTGACGATGTGTTTTTATGATACACGTGGTAAGCAAACACACTATCCGGGGCATTACGAGTCGTAAACGACACGCCGTGGATTAAGCCGTCCTGTATATAAGGAAAATTAATTTTCCGGGAGAGCGTTTGCACAAGACTTTAGGACTGAACAAAGAGACGAGTAAATGTAAAGGGCGAGACAGATTAAGAGACAGCGATCCTTCGAGAGTCCTTAGGCTTTAGCGTATGGACGTGAGTGCCGAACGTGATGCAACTGCGGTTTTTTTTATTCTGCCCCTCGCCTATATCTCTCACCCTAAGATATCTTTAATGCTACAATTTAAATGAAATGAAAGCTCTTGACGTAAGCGCTAACCTACAGTTAAAAAGAAATTGCTACAGGAAAATGAGTTTGCATTAGAAAGACTTGTTGCTAAAGCTTTCTTCAACCTATTCAAATGTTTCTTCTATCTATTTTTGACTAATAAATTACAATAAAATTTATTCTCTCAATACACCCACGAATAATATCGTGTAATCAACTTTTAATAATACTTTATTTTCCCGAATATTGAATTTTATGAAACTATAAAAAGTAAATAAATAAACATTAATATTCTTCCAAAAAAACATTACACATAACTTATCCGATGGACATATTTTAATTAAATTTTTTTATTTATAATTATTATAAACAAATCAAGTGAATGTTTTTATCAAAAATTAGCATGAAAAAATTCTTTTCATTTGTATTTTTAACTTTTTAAGTTAATTGAAAACATAATATTTAAAATCCAATTATTAATTCTGTTTGTAAACAGATTTATTTATTTATTTATACTCTTGTCACAAATAAAAAAACATTGAAATTTTTCTATAAAGATATACTTTATATATATATATATATATGTTTATTAAAATTTCGATAAAATTCTACTCTATTTTATCTTCATAAATAAATAAAAATTAAACCGCATAAAATTCTCCAGAAGATAATTTTTTCGTAGTTTATTATTTACCATTAAACTGCTGTTTATTATTATTTTGTCTTATAGTAGCCTACATAATTATAAATTATCGAATTTATTACATATTTGATTCTTCGCATGTCTTTAACTTAATAATTAATACGAAAAATATATGAAAAAGTTCATTATTTTATATTTTATTTTGTATTGTTGTTTTATTATTTTTTCTCTCACAAAGACATAACATAAATTATGATATAATTTATATAAACAGTGCCTTTAATTACTTAATCTAGAAAATATTTCGTTACAGATTAAGATTATCTTTGATTATATTTAACTGTGTGAGAACGTTTTAGATGTAAGCTAAATTTTGATTATTTTAAAAACTATGAATTTAAATATGAAATAATCCATTAAAGTATTGTTTTTTGAGCTTAGAAAATTATATGAGAGATATAAAGCATAAATATAATTCTGTAAACAAGTGCAAATTAAATTATAATTTAGTTTAATAATTGAAAGTTGTCCTTAAAATTTCTTAGTGGTTATAAATTCAACTTTTTACAACTTATCACGAAACAAGTCCGTTTATTCTCCATTATAACTTATTGTTCTTCAACATTCAAATATAAGAAATCAAAGATGGTGATTAATTATGTAGGCCTATTAATTTACAGTTTTAAAAAATGTAAGTTTAGGCTATAAAACTGTCTTAATTCGTGATAATTTTGAATTATTTTAAGATTTAATATAATTAAGATTTGCGTATTAATAAACTGTTTAATATCAATGAAAATTAATTAGGAAAATTAATAATCATTTTAAAATGCCAAATATAAAAAATTTGAATTGAAAATTTAATTATTTTCAAAAGTTAGAAATTTTATTTATTTTTATTTTATTTTATTTGTTTTTTTTCCTCTACACTAGTGTTAATAAAAGAAAAAAAAACAGAAGATAAAGGAAATGGAGGGAAACTTAAGTGACGCTTCATTATCGGATCTTGACGAAGGAAAGTGTCGACAAAAGTAGGCGAAGGATTGATCATTTGAAGGCCTCGACAAGACCTGGACAGACCCCTAAGGAAATTGTTGCCCTGGGAAAGTCCAAGGTGCGTTCTTAGCTAGACAGCCGGAGGACTCAAGACGTGTCATTACTAAGACATCGCCCGTCCCATCAGCAAACGAAGACCAGAAGCCGGATGGCATCAGCCACTCTCCAGATGAGGCGATGGTCGAAGAAGAGGTGTGGCCGGATGTCTGTCCGCAGTTTGTTGAGCTATTTGACGGGAGAGTCTCAGAGCTCCGTTTGTCTTCCTATATGTTGCTTGTGTCAGGATGGAGATGGAAGTTCGATTTCTGTTTACACGGCATTTCTGTCTTCCATTCAGGCCTAGAAGTCTTGCGGTTTTCTATACTAGATAGCGTGATGCTGCTAGAATTGTTCTTCGAGGTCTTCCGCATCCAATCCCTCCTGTCCGCCTTCAAAGATATATTTGCCTCGTACTATTATTTGTTGCTGTTATTGTAGTTGTTGAATACAGAAAAAAATCAAAATCATGTATTTTTTTTTATTGGTAAATATTCTTAAGATATCACGATTTTTTAGTACTATATTTTCCAATAGTGTGAAAAATTGCAATATGTTTGATTTATAAAAAAAAAATTAAGGTTCAAATTTATTGCAATTAAAATCTCATTTAACTAGAAACAATTTAATATAAAATCAGTTAATTTAAAATTAATTTTAAATCAAACAGACAACACCACATAAATTTGTTAATGATCTGATTTTTGAGTATCACTTTTATAGTAAAAAAAAGTAAATTAATTTTTAAATACTAAGCTGAAGGTCAAAACCAGATCACTAACGAGATAATTTGATATTTTAAACAATTACTAACCTCATTTATTCTGTATAAAGAAGGTGTTTAGAAATATTTTATGATCAGTTGATGTCTTTATATGGCAAGGGGCTTTCTGTCATGTCTACTTTCGTGCTATGATAGATTTATGGCGTGCTTCAAAACATTCTGTAGACTAAGAAATGCTCTCTTTGATGCACGAGATAGGCTTTACTATTGGTGCTTACTTTAAGAAAAATAAAAACTAGAAAGAATTTAAACAAAATAATATAAATCCTTTTTACAAACTACGATATGGATTAATAAATTCGTAGAGAAACAAAGAGGTAGAAACTTTCCAGTTACTGAAACTTTATCATAGCTTATTGTATATAAATGAATTAATTAATATCTGATCTAAAAGTATATATTACTTTTATTTTATAGGCTATATCACACAGACTCTGGCATTAGCTCGAGGCTCAGTCGTCTAGACGCGTTTTTCATTTTTTATATTTATGATAAACAATAGGCCTATATAAATATATCGATAAAAATCTTTTTATATAATTAGAATATTAAATAGGACTTAAAAAATAAAATATGAAAGAGAATTTAATAAATTTTATATCATTTTTTTCGAATTATTCGAAAATTATTAAATACCAAATAGTAATCAATTAAAAAATATAATAAAATATTAATTAAATGTTTTAAATTAGGTATTTAAAAATAACTCACATTAATTTAAATAAAAAGTAATAATAATATTTTATGATAATGTATTTTAAGCTTAAAATTTTAAGTTTCGTATTATTAAATTTAAATTGACTACTAATGTAACTATTAAATATTTAATTATAAATTTAAATATATTTAAATACTAATGACTAACAAAGTATTATTAAATTTATTAACTGAAAATATATTTTACAATTTAACAATATTATAATTAAGAAATAGGCATAAAAAACTTTTAAAAACTGCTTCTTTCTTAAAGTTTATGTTGATGCTTTTATAGCTTGACTGAAAGTATTTCTTTAGGCCTATCACGATAAGTAAATATTAAAGTGAAGGAAAAAACAAAAATAGAAATTTATTAAACTTCAACAAACTAAAACATTATTTCTGTCATTTCAACGTGGTATATTTTTCAAAGACGTTTTATGATTTAAAAACTATTGTTTCAACTTTGCTTCTTTTCTCCTTTTAATATCAACAAGGTTTAAGATTCACTTATTACAAAAAAAAATCTAGATAGCAGATTTTAAATGAAGAAGTATTTAAAATTAGATTTTATACGACAGTTTCCATATGAAATAGCTTCTATATAGTATCTATAATATACTTGTAGTTTCATAACAAGGATTAGCACTCGGAAAATTATGTTGATGCCAGTATATAGTTTGTACTATAAGTTCTGCCATTATAATAATAAGTAAAAAAAGTTATTTTTTGGGCGTAAAAATATATTTTTCGGCTTTAAATTACAACAAAAGGCATTACAATTTTATGTAATAAATAATACACAAGTTATAGTAAATATCTATTTAAATTTGAAGTTTTAATGCTTGCTAATATCACGTAGTTCTTGAATTGGTTTAATGATTTAATTAATATTATTAATCAAAAATATGTAGACGATATTAAAATATATAGTTTTAAAAAAGTTAAAAAATGTATATGTATATATAAAGTAGAAATATTAATTAGAAGGAAATGCATTTCTTATGTTTAATTTAGGATACAAGTCCATTTAAATAGCTTAATTTAGATAGCATTAAATTAATGAAGAAAAGTAGAACAACATTTTTAAATTTTGAAAAGTAATAGGACATTTTATAACAATAATTAGTGATCTTCCAAGATTATTTATCAATGTCTTTTGATATTTATGATAGTAGCTATTATTATGCAGTCAGTTAATTATAAGTTGGGTTTTTGTTTACTGAAAGAGAGAATTACTAAGTATAGATATGAACGATTTTTAATTCAAAATTTACATATTCAATAAGAACTTTTTTGTATACAATGCTGATTAAAAAAAAATTATTTTAACGCGAATGTAGACTAGTTACCGTCTTTATTTAATAATTACAGAAAGAAAACATCTTATTATCTCATTATCTCACGACCCATCCAGTAAATTTATGATTTTACGTTTCGTTTTTTGATCGCATTAAATATATCATAGATCTATTCTAAATTAAATTTTATATAAATCAGATGTCTCGGATTTTTATTTTATTTTAGTTTTCTTTCCTCATATTTTTCATTGCTCTGTTCGTATGAATTAAATGAATAGCTTCAATACTTTGAAAAAAAAAATAAATTATTTGCGTATTTAAACGATTTTTAATAAATAAAATTACAAGGGAAATAATACGCCTATATTCGATTGAATTAAACTGAAAAAATTAAAATTCTAATAAGGCCTATTATTCTGAAATATACAGTATATATGCTAACTTTATAGAATATATAAGCATATAGTTTACTATAACAACAAGCTTCTAGCAAAAAATCTAACTATATTTAACAGATAATTTTCATAATTATTAGTTAATTTTTATATGAAAATGCAAAAAATAAAAATAAAAAACAGATGGTGACTAAAATGATTTTAAAAAAGAATAAAAATATATTTATTCTGAATTATTTGGAAGAAAATTCTTATCGTTATATCAATTTTTATCACATTTTCAGGATTTAATCCAGTGTTTCTCAACCGGAGAGATATCACTCTCATGGAGAGAAAATAGGTTTCTTGAGAAGAAAATTAGTTTTAGGTGCGAAAAAATGTTGGAAATCACACTAGACCGAAAGATAATGGACACATATACAACAAATAAATAAATATTTAATTTTAAATATCGCTAATAAATATTAATAAGTGTAAAGCATGTTATCTAAAATGTTATAAAGGGGCAATTAGAAAAAACATTGACTTGGAAATCGTCCCCTAAAGGAGTTTTATTAAGAAAAAATTAAAAAGTACAGATTTAATGTATTCAAATAAAATTAATACAATTTAAATATTTAATTTGGGCTCTATTTATAACGTAATTCTATATGTATATGTGTTTCATAAAAAATAAAAAATTTATTTTAAAACATCTGTAATTATCCTAAATATACATAACGATTTTATCAAACTTTTGTTCGATTAAAGTCTAATATGACATTGCTTAAATCTAGAGTTAAAGTTAAATTGTCATTATAAATAATAATTATTTTCTTAGTCTACTTAAAATTTAATTCTTTTAATAATAAAATTTTCTGTAAAATTACGAATTTTTAAGATTTAGGGTTTAATATAGAATATTTATATATATTTTAAATTGATTATAGTTAGCTTATTTTCTTTAAAACATTTTATAATATAAATAAATAAATAAGTCCATGTTACTGTAATAGAGTTATTTAAACGTTATTTTTACAAAGTTATAATTCAAAAATAATATTACATTAGGAAAATTAAAAACATTTATTAAATAATGTTTGTTTTTTTTTGGCTTACAAATATGAAAATGTAGGCCTAAGGAGTTCGAAGCAGTCAGCGAATTTTCAAGCTGAATTCTGTTAATTATAGGAAGCGGAAAAGTGAGCAAAAGTTATGTCACCCAGCATTGTTGCGATCGAGACATGTCTCCATAGTATCGAAATATTATCCGCTTTGCTGTTACAGGCTGCACAAATCGTTTTAGATAAAGTACTAAGGCGGACAGAAGTCTGCTATAGGTGAATGAGCCAGGGGAAGACGGGAATCGCACCAGGTGCCACTATTTCAAACAGAACGAACAAATCGTCGATTCGTGCAAGCTTTACTCGCTGGACAAATTAGGTAACCCGCCTTTCTGGATCGGACCAGCGTTTTAAAACCGTTTTTCCTGGTGGGGGAGCAAAGCAAACAGTTCAATGAAAAAGAGAAACAGAGAGAAATTTAAACGGTTGGACGAAATGAATTTTCTATTCTTGCTGATTATGGGGAATTTGTCAACCGTCTGGTAAAATTACAGGCTTCCCGCCCTGTTGAGATTTACATGCAAACTACCGAGGTTAAGAGGAAACGTAGGACTTTGGCATCTCATCCTCTCGTAAAGATAGCGTGACTAGTACTCTCTTCGCTCGTCCAACTCTAATTAAATTGATCTCGGGCGGCAAATCACCTCTTACCCCCTCACTGCCTATTCAGTTACTTTCTCTTCTCCTTTCTAAAGCGGAGACCGAGTGGTTACGTGAGTATCACTTTAGTGTTGTGTATTCCTCATCTCACGAACTGCATATCCGTTTGCTTTCTTCGGCAAACATTCTGCCATCGTTTTAGGAATTTTGAAGTCAAAACTTTGACTCGATCGCTAAATTCATCTTTCAAACTTAATATTTTTTTTAATTTTTGCTATTCGTTTTGCGTGTAGAGGCCTATCTAAGTTTATGATGTATAACAAAAGGTACATTTAAAATTTCTTAATATTATCTAGACACGTTCATTTATCTAAACTCTTTTGTCTTTTTGCGAAAAATAAATAAATAAGTATTCATAATCGAATTTTCTTATCATTAAAGATCTTTATTGAAATTATTAATTTGATGGTTGCGATATTAATTATAAACATACGCACCTTTTGTATGAAAGCATTAGTCAGGTAATTATTAATTAATTACTCATTCCTTCGGCGCTACTTTATTATGTGTAACTTGTAAGCTAAATTTTGTACTGAAAAGAACTCAATGAATAATGAATTAGTAATAATTAATTCACGTTATCCTCAAAGAAATTCTCTGCAGATTGATTCTTTAAATAATCGCCTAAGTTACTAATAATCTTTAACGATCCATTGTTTCAATTAATATTTTCGTTGGATTTGAATAAAATCTAAAGATATAACAGTGGTGATCAGTTAATTAGAATTTAAATTTTATTTTTAAGGTATTTTCAGTATTTAAATTCGATTATTCTATACAAATTTTCATGCTTAAACGTAGTAAATCTCATTAGAATTTTAACTAAACATATGAATGAATGTTTAACGAAGATAATTCATTTTAAATTATTTAGTAGAATAATTTTAAAATTTTTAAAATAATAATTTACGAAAGATTTAAATATATTTTAAGAAAAAAATTGAGATTTAAATTTTTAGAAAAGAAAAGATATATTTTTCTGATTGACTTTAAATAAATTTATAGCAATGAGGATGATGAATATAAGTATTTAAATGATTATGTATTCGGAAAGACCTTTCAGAAAAGTCAAGAAAAGAAATTTAAGATTTCTTAGGAGAAGAAGAGTTGTGCTGTTCTCTAGTGGTAGGTTACTGTATTGGTTATTCTGGTAGCAGCGAGTCCTCCAGATGCGTACTGATCCTTAGCCCGTTTATCTTTTCTGTAGGCTCCGTTTCTTTTTTTTATATATAAATTTCTTTCCTCCACATCCTCCACCGCCTTTCTGCAGCACCTAGCCGTTGTTGTCTTCGATTTTCCAATAATATCGCGTTACGGTGCCGATGGTGAGTTGTAAATCATCCAAGAGCATTGGTAAAGCACCAGTGCTTGCCTGACTACTCTTGACACTTCAGGCATCCTCTTAGCTCCACCCCAGTCGTGCTATGGCTCTTCGTCACTCAGTAGCCGGCCTAAGGGTCAGTGATAAATAAAACTGTCCGCGGTTGACATATAAACGGATGATGCTGCTGGAGATAGATCCGGCTTTCTTAACCCTCCATCATACATCATGCTATGCTTCAGCATCAATGCAACGGAATCTCTGCCGTTACTTTTCACACCTGTTTACAAATGGTGGCTGCCATATTGTCGCAGAAATATGTTTCTTCTTGCATTAAATATTTATCTTTTCCTTTATTGGTTAAAACTTGATTATTAATTAAACGGTGAAAGAAATTATATACAGCGTGTGATTAACCAATAGTTGCTATTAATTAAATATTTAATTACTGTTAAAAATTAAATTTTTTAAAGATATATTGATTGCTGACAGAACGTTTATAAAAAAATAGATGTATAATAGTTTTTAATTAGCAAAGGCTTCAAAAGAAAAATAATAGCATGAAAGTTTAAGGTAAGGTCTGATGGCATATATATATTTAAATCTGCCATATACGTCATAACCACACGTGCTATATTCTTGTGCAGCTTTGATTCTAATTTTTGTATAATTTTATTATACCTTTTCGAATTCCAGTCAAGAAATAATCATATATAATACATATATTATTATTTCTTTTTTCCTCTATAATTATATATAATAAGTTATATTTATACTTTAGCACGATTATAATATTCAAATCAAATTATTCAGAACATTTAATAATAATCACGATATCAATAATATCTATAAATTATATGAAAATAAATGACTGTATACATAACTAATGTTTGTTTTATATTATTTATAACAGGCCTATAATCTATTTATAAATATATTTTAAATAATTTTAAATATATTTTCAGAAAAACCGAACAAAAATTATTTTATCGTAAAATTTTCCTAATATCTAAATAAATTTAAATATTGAATACAGATTAAATTACATTGACAATTAACATTTAATGTTTATTCTTTGTCATTGTAAACATATCTAATAAATAATATCATATAAAAAAGATCTATTGTCTTTTCTTAAAAATTTCTGTTGAAATGTTTTAAATATCAGAAGAAATCGAACTTCATGAAATATATAGGCCTATATATTTGACATAATAGGAATATAATATGCAATTTATTTTCATTGACTACAAATTATATAAAAATTATAAATAATTAATTTATTTATCCGTGTAAAAATTTTGAAGCGTTGAGAAACATATATTCATGTTTCTGAAATTGATTTTTAATTAAACAAGGAAAATTTTAGAAATTCTAATGAGCCTCGATTTTACATGTACGGTACTGTACAGTACCGTACATAATTATATGGCAAGATGTAAAGACGGGACTATAAATGTTAACTTCCAGATCTTCTTGTTTTGTTTTTGCAAGGGTCATTGCTTCGCAGGAGTTAAGTTGACATTTAATCAAGAGTTTGGAAGGCGAAAGATCAAATGTTGTCCAAAACTTTATATAAATTTTTCTAATTAAATTAGTACATAAATGTTTGCAATTATTTTATCTTTTATTGAATGCATCGTCATAAATAAAATACGAATAATTCTAGAATAGAATATTTTCAATAGCACAGTTATATCATTAACTAAAACATTAAAAAATATCGCAGAAAAGAATTTATCATAATATTAATATTACATCTTACATCAATTTGCAGATAAGTTCTTATTATTTTTGCAAATATTTTTCCTATTAATTTAATGGCGTTAAAAGAACAGGCTAAAAAACTAAAAATTAATTTTAAATAATTTTTTTGTAAGCTATATCATTATAATACCAAGAAAAATTTTCTGATAAGTTAAAGAATAACATGCAAATTAGGACTATACGAAACATTTAACACGAAACATTTTGCATATAACCAAATTGTATTTACATCAATTTACATCAGAATAAACAAATGAAAGAATATACAACGGCCATAAATAATAATAGGGAAGAAATATTAAAATTAAATGTTTGATATTTTTAATAAAGGAAAAAAAATTGCGTTAAGTAAAAATTAAATAATTTTATCAACGCTAATAAAAATTTATTTTTAAAATACGATTATGCAGTATTTATCACTTAGACAAAATAAAACTTAAATTAAGTCCAGATTAAATTTATCTATTATCAGATAAATTTATCCGTTCTTAATTTCGATTGTCGAATACATTTATTATCCTTCAAATCACGGAAGGAATAAAAAAAAGCTTCGTTAAATGAACATCCCAAAGGAGAAGCGAGCTTACAACCCGCAGCTAGAAAAAGAGTGGAGAATGAAGAAAAAAGATTTTTCTATCATTATCCGAAGTGAATGGACAAAAAATTAATTACCAAGTGGAGGCTCGGATTGCAACATTTATTAATTTAAAGTGTGAAAAACACCTCGTCCTGTAAGTATATTGACTGGAGCAGGTCACGCGAGAGACAGCTCGTCGTCTCGTTAATTTTCTCTGCTCAATGTTTGTTATTATTTTTTAAAATATACCCTTAATGATTCTCTCTCCCCGTTTTTCTTAGTTTTTTACTCGGTACTGCCTCTTACTGCTAATTATATATTAAAAAAGAGAGAAACTCGACTGCGACAAAACGATTCTTTTATTGATTTCATGGGTCAGGTGATTGTTATACTTGTTTCTGGATGTAACAGGTGAAAGTCCGTTTTTACAAATTTATTTTTTATTAATTTTTTAAGTTTTTATGATAAAATATTCCAGTTTTAATTAATTTTTCTCAACTTGAAATTAAAAGTTTTTGAAAGAAACAATTACACTTATTTTTTATGAGTTACGAATTTATTCATTTACTTTACCTCGCAATACTTAAATTGTAAGACTTTAAAAAATTAATTTTAAATAATATTATTAATAATAATTAACATTTTAAAATTTTCCAACTTTTTAAGTTTTATATGAAATTTCCTTTTAAAAGTTTCTTTTAAAAGGAAAGTAACCTTTATACAAACTGTTCAATTCCCATAAATGAAAAAGGAAAAAGGCATCAAATGAAAGTTATTTGGTAGTTTTGTAGAAAAGTAGTTTGAAATCCGGTCAGACTTGCAACCATTTAGAATAGAAATCGAATCAGTTTATTCAGACAAATGATACCAGTCAAAAAATGGAATAGTTTCGATTTTTTGGTATGCAACTTGAACGATTTAATTCTATAAATTGGCGCTGAACAATAATTCAATAGACAATCTTAGCTGTAATAACAAAAAAAATGCGTTTTTAACAGTTCAATAATATTATATTTTAAATTTTAAATAATCAGATTTTTATTCGAAAATCCTAATTCTTCTAATTCTAAAAATCAATTCGTCTTCAAATTGTTTTAAAAATATTAAACAATATTTGTAGATTATAGGGTACTGCTTTTATAATAAATGCATTAAATATTTAATAGTACTGTAAGTTTTCTGTGTGTTAGATGATTGGAGAAAGAGAAAGAATGTGAGATCTCAGAAGCATTTGTTATCAACTCCCATGTAAATAAACTGCATATTTCGTATATCTGTAATTAGTATGACTAACAACCATTATTGTACAGTACTTGTAAGACAAGGAAACGGGGGTTAAGACCTTTATAAAGTTATTTGAACTATCCTTACAAACAAAAGAAGGTTTCCAATTAAGAACCAGCCTCTAGGAAGAGTTTAAAGATAAACGAAAGGCTGCGGGTCTCTACTCCACTACTTTCTTCTTTCTGTCTGTAAAGTAATTTAATTTTTCGATCCACAAATTAACTTGACTTAATTGAGACACCAGTTACCTGAGGGTGCTTCCATCAGATGCCATGTTTTATTAGATATGTGGTTGAAAGGTTTGATGTAATGCCCCGAAAACATAAAGAAATTAAGAGGTATTTGCACAAATAAGTGATGTGAAGATACAAAGGAAATGTTTATCGTGAGAATAAAGTATTACGAAAATATCCTAAAGCGTTATTGACAGAAAAGAAAAGTTTCCAACTTTTATGCATGATAGGCCTTTCTGTGTCACGGTGAGTACCTGAAACTAAGATTTTCTTAAAACATAAGGCTATAATTATATAAAAAATTTTAATAGAAAATTTTAAAATTTTTCTAAATCTTCACTCATATTGCGCGCATTATTTAGCATTGAACACGCAAAAAACATAATACAATTATAATGTTAAATATCTATAACTGTTTTATAATTGTCAATGAAAAAATACAGATTCATCGATTAGTTTAAAAAATTAATTAATGTGTGCTTTTCTTCTATATATGTCAAGAAACAATAACTCTAAACCCATAATGACGGAGAAGTAAGTAAATTAATTTTCTAATTGAAGAATTATGACATTCCTATAAATCCACGAGAGAGCATACCTAAAAATAAAGAACAATGTAATTAGTATAAGCATATTTAATTCTAACATAATATATATAATCTCTGATATATACTTGTAGCGATAGTTATTTAATAATTTTTACAAAATGATAGGCCTAAGTGTGTTTTTGAAAATAGATCAAAGCAATAGGTTCTTTCTTCGTTCAGAATGACTACAAGTAACACGAAGAAAGCTTTTATTAATAGTATATTAGGAAAACATCTTATAAGTTCTCGATATTTTTTATTTTATTAATAATTATATCAGGCGAACAGCGTAACTAAACATACAGATTATCAAGAATATTCTAATATCAAAGCTGAATATTGTAATTACATTTACATTAAGATTATAGCTCGTATCATGCTACCGTTCTTTATCATTTAGCCTAATGAAAATTATAAACACATATTACAAACATTAACAAATCGGTAGCGTAAATTGAAAATCGTGTCAAAGATTCCGCATTTTTTGTTAAGAAAATGTCATAAAACCTTTTCAATTTTAATTTTATAATTAAAGCTGTGTTTAGTTTTGTGTTTTTTGGTTGTTTCTTTGTCGATTGTTTGTGTTTTATATGTGTATTTTTTTCGACACTTGGAGAAGTCCAATGGCCATAGTGTTGTTTAGTTTAAATAAAATAAAAATAAATTAGTACGAATTATTAAAAAATAACAATATCATTGACAAGAGTGATGTGGAATAGTTTCTATAAATATACATAGGCCTATATATATTTCATATTATACTATTACGCAAAAGCTAGATGTAAAGAATAAACTTATTGCAGACCTATTTAGCATTGAAACACTACAAGAATAGGCTCAAGCGCACAAAACGAAAGAAAATGTAAACTTTGTTTACCTTATTCCCGTTATATTCACTTTATGGAACATGCTTAATAGGCCTATAAAGTAAGCAGACTTCTCAATCAATCTAAATTACTATGGAAGACAGCAAAAATCAACAATGTTTTTTAATGATTTCACGTAATAAATAAAAAATATATTTCTTTAATAGAGCATCAGACATGCCTACAACCGAAAAAATATTGAAAGTTTAAATGGTTTAAACAAAACCTTTTAGCACTATAACAATATTTTAAAATTGCTATAAATATCGGCTTATAACTTATATCTAGAATAAATAACTGCCAATAAAATTATATTAAATAGAAAAATTATTAAATTGGTTTTTTATATTATAAAAAAAACATAAATATCAGACTGGAAGTAACATAAAGACCTAATATTTTTAGAAACCTTTCGTTAGACCTATGAATTCTCTCATTAAATCTAGCTGTAAATAGTAATGTCTACATCATTTATTGAATAATTTCTATTTTTAATGTAGGCCTAATAATGTATTTCCTTAATACAGTCAGTATAATATACTGCAATACTTCTTATAAAGAATATCTCAAAC
This sequence comes from Centruroides vittatus, assembly GCF_030686945.1. Taxonomy (NCBI): domain Eukaryota; kingdom Metazoa; phylum Arthropoda; class Arachnida; order Scorpiones; family Buthidae; genus Centruroides; species Centruroides vittatus. The sequence continues at coordinate 597,700 of NW_027122180.1, read as the reverse complement.
TCTCAAAAATGTCAATTTATAATGTAAAAAATTTAGAATGACAAAGATTTATTAATGCTAATAGGCTTTAATAATAAAAATTGAATTCATTGTGTTAAACTAATAATAAGCTTAAGCTCTATAATATAATAATTACAAATGGTATGTTTATTTGTTCGAATTTTATCTGAAGCGAAAGTCAGTTTTAGATTTCCAGCATGTTTAATTGAAATTTAATAATTAATTAATGACTAATAAATTCTATTTTACTTTAAAATTTAGCAATGTTACAGAGTTTATTGTTTAAATTATTTTAATAAATTAATATAAGTTTTTAAGTAAATAAAATAAGCATTATTACAAGTAGGCTAAGAGCACAGTTCGCTCACATTAGCGTATTTTAAATTTAAATCTTATTGGCGTTTAGAAATAATTACTAAAGTATTTTATAATTGTTTCGTAAATACAAGGATTGACTAATGTCTAAATGTTCAGTTTATATATAGTATTTTCTGGAGTTTTGATATTTCTGCGGGTAAAATCTTTTTAGATATTGCTGCGGACGAAGTGGTCTGTTTTTGATCGATGGAAGCCTTCGTGGACTTCGCAGCATTATTCATAGCAAAGAGGTGAACGAGGTGTCTATGAAATGGATTCCGGCACCTTATTTTTCTAAACCGAAGTGGAAAAAAAAAGAAAGTAAACAGTTTACCAACGAGTTTTTCCACAAGGACTTCCTGCCCGGTGTATTGTCCCTTATACGGACGAAAATTGGAAGTTTCTCCCCATCTACTGTATATAATGTGTTATGGTCGGGAATGTTTTGAGAACCACGCATCAATCAGATCTCCGCCTCCTACTTTCTACCTTCGAAGTATCGGAAAGGTCCGTTGCCAACAGGTGTAAGTAATGTTTCTTTTCTCCTAGGCCCATTTTCTTCGCCTGATTGTGTTTCTACCTTCAAAAGAACTCAATCATTCGAAACACGGTGGAAAGTCACGCTGGTCCCTCAATCTTCTCTTTCCACCCTCCACTGAGAAAACTTCCCACCCGACCTGAAAATTTTCTCTGCCAATTCTCTCTCAGACTAAGGTGAGTGATGGAAGAGCGATTTTTCTGCGGGTAACATGAAATTCCGTGCCAACGTCGATAGCCAGTCGACAACTTGTGAAAAATATACCGCTATCAGATAGGAAGGTAGATTTCTTCTACTAAGTTCCGTGTCTAGTTTGAATGCAAAACAGAACAGCCGAAAGATTAGACAGATCAGTGAATGATATGTTTGTTGCTGTAGTCGATTTATGGTGTTTTGATATTTCTGTCCGATTACTATCAGCTAACGAGATGTTCTTCAGTTTTCTTTTTCGCATATTCTCTGTTCTACTTTAACTATTTCCTTGTTTTCTACAAAATATACTTCAACTTTTGATAAGTTGTTTTCATTCATGAATATAATCAACATTTTTTTTCCTTTCTCCAAACAATCTTAGCCGAGATACATTTCTAATCACAGCACAATAACAGAAATATTATCCAATGCAATACTTTCATTGGCCATTAATTATAATTGACAAAAATGCATTTTCAAAGAAAATTATTAAAGAAAAATTATCAAAACATTTTTAATTTCGTATATATTGGACTTTAAAAATACACAGTACACTACTACTTTCGAATTTATATTTACGAGCATTTATTGCTTCGGATATTAAACGTTTCTCGTCTGAAAAAAATTTCAATTTAAATTATCTTTCGCGTAAAAAATGCGTCTAATGATAAATAATACGTAAACTTTGAGTTTTAATTTGATTTTTAAAATTCATTTAACGCGTATAAAGAAATTAACAACATTTACTGTTATCAGGCCACAACGTTCTCACGCTGATTATTAAGAAAACATTTCAGACTTTATAATACAATTTACGTATAGGCCTATACATATTTCGAAATTAGTCTAACAAAGATTTAATTATTTGCATTTTCCCTTTCAGTATTTTGAATTTAAATATACCAGGTCCGTATTGCGTGAATCAGGCACGTATCAACAGATTTATATATTTTAATATATTCTACAGGATTTAAAATTTTAAATAAAGCAGGAAACAACAAGAAGATATTACATTATATATGGGTTATAGGGCCTATATATACTATAATATACTGTATTTTTAATTCTAAATTTAAAACACTTTATGTAAGAAGTTAATATTGTAAAATTGAATTGTAAATATTAATTATATTAAAAAAAATAAATTAGAAAATATTTTAATGGCATAATCAATGACATTTTCGTGGATTTTTGTAACCTTTTTTCACTTATTAGATCCGTGCTAATACGCAGTAAATTTTGAAGCGAAACGCCTAGCATACAATTAGAAGTTTCTCATTTTAATCTGTTTTTATCCAACTGGCATAAATCAACAAGTCTCACGTGACGAAAATGCCTCCCTCCTTTGCTTAGTGATTGGTTGACGATGAAAACGTCACGTGAACTAGCGTCATTTGTCGATGGTCACTGCGAATCAATAGTCACGATTCCTCCTTCTAGTAATAAACTTTTGTCGAGAATAACGCAACTATACCTTTCAAACGGGGATTTACTTGTCTCCTAAACACGCAATTCCATCATCGACAAGTTGAAGACCAAATTCTAGGTCCTCTTCGTCGAAATGAAGTTTGTTTTCTTTTTAATACAAGAAGGGTGGGGATGAGAAAACGAGTGTTTATATAAATATTTCTTTCATGAATTATTCGTCAATAGATAAACATTATTCAAAGAATTTTATATATAATTTAAAACAATTTTATTCAAATATATCGTTTGAAAATATAAAATATATTTAATAATAATTAAAATAATTCTTAATAGATAAAAATAAACGTTATTATTTAACATTAAAAAATAAACCTTTTGGCGCTATTTAGCCGTTGAAGATTTCATTACAGGCCTAAGATGTTACTTTTATTTAAAATGATGATGCTTTAAAGCAGCCATTTTTTATTAAAGTGTTTCTGTTTTGTTGAATAAACGATAGTAAAAAGTTTTTAACTATTATAAATTGGAATAAAAGCTTTTTAAGAGGCAAAATTTTCAAAATGAATCTGATAAACTTTACTTTGTAGAATCCAAAATGGCGGCAATTTTTTGATACAAATGAAGACGCAATCATGCGGTATTTAGTGCGTGACAGTGTCTTTCGTGACGTCCAGAGTTACTCGGAGAGATTTTTTTACCGTCTTTCCACTCACTATGTAAGTCATAGATGGACATTATTCAACGTTTTCCCTTCTCTATTAAGATAGTACGTGAAGATTACTTATCTAAATTTACTGTCATGAGAGACTTTCCACTTTTGCATGCAATTCCGCTATTTTTATATAAACATCATTAACTTTTTCACTTCGTTCTTCATCTGAAAATATTTTTATTTTAAACATTAGAGGAGGTCGTAATCTTTATGATTTACATTTATCAGTTCCTTAAGAAAAAAAAATGTTTGTTCAAATTCATAACTCCATAAATAACAATTTAAATTTTTGAGAAAATCTAGAGCATAATCGTTAAGCTTTATAAACACTAATTTTTTATAAGTTACTGTGTAAATTCGAAATGGTGTGTAGGTGTTTAACTGTAGATTTTTACATTTTTAATTAATGTAAATCCTGGCTTCTAAAACACTCCATAAAAAAACTATAGATGATCTTAGAAATTTAAAAAATAATAATAATAAAAAAAGATCACTTCATAAATTGGTTCGTATAATCAAATAATCGTTTGATTTTTATTCTTTCTCGGTTTTTGAAAAATGTTGCAGATAATTACCTATGATAAGGAAAATCATTCCTGCTAAAGAAAGAGAACTTAAACAAATAATAATTGGATTTGATTAACTCAACGTTGACAATCTATCGACTTCGAGGACTGCTTTATTCTTAAAAAATCTCGAAGCAATTTAGCATGTTTTTCATCATATATTGCTCAGCGTCACTTCAAGTCATCTGTATCAGCTCTAAGCATATGATGTGGAGGTATGTGTATGTAATAGGATTGGGAAATTAATTTGCTCTCTCTGTGGTTCAATAGAGGAGTGATTACTGCTACGGATGTCGAAAGAAGAAATTAACAGCAACGGGAATCAATGACAACTAAGTGCTTCCAACTTCCCCCTTTTGCTCTTACAGTAGGCAATTGAATTCGCTAGCAGACTAGCTAATAATTACTTGCCTCTACTATGATCTGTTTGAAATTATAGGTTTACAGAGTTTTGTTTTCGACTCGTGAAATGACCAAGGCTTTTGTCGAAGTTAAAACTAAGGAATATGGATTTTAATAAGTCGATGGTAGTCAAGTGTGTGAAACTCTCGATTTAGCAATGCTCCACAATTCCGAAAAATTTACTTTAGATGCTATTCTAAAATCAAATGAACGTGAATTTTCCCCATTTCCATTTACAGATGCAAAATTATGAAAATTATTTTAATGATTTCAAATAATGACTTTACATACTATATAATCTGTTTTAAATCAAATTATTTATTCGATGTGAAATGCAATATTAAAAATAGGCTCTTCTTTAAACATACAATTTATGGCGAATTTTCTAAAATAAAATTAAAATTTTTCCATAAATAACTGAAATAAATAATTGAAAATTTATAAACAAAAACTATGCAACTAACATTATGCAGTGCACTAATTTATAATCTTTTATCATAAAATTAAAAATATATTTTTCGGTTATTTAGCTTTATTAAGAACATTTTACTTTAAAATTAATTTTTTTATATAAAAATAAAAATTTAAATTTTCACTTAGATATAATATAGTCGCCTATAAAAGTACTATATTAGAGGCATATTTAAATTTCTCAATTTATTGAAGTAGTTTAAGTGTTAAGAAAGTCGTCTTCAATATTAAACAATTAAACAAAGCCAACATCCGTATCACCAAATATAATTCCATTTCTTAGTTTTCTTCACTTGTTACAGGTGATTTTCAAATAATTAACATAATTTTTTAATCCCTAAATAGTATGTATTTAACTATCTGCATTAAAATATCTTCAATTTTATAACTAAAATTTATATATTTCTCTAAGTATCATTTTTGAATAATAATAATAATTTTAAAATTATTTTAAAATTTTAAAACTTTCTTATTCTATATTATATACAGTTAAAAAGTCGATATTAAAGCGTTAATTTTAAAATAGGGGAGTATATTGTTTAATATTCGTAAAAGTTGAAGAGTATGGATCGAATTTTATCAACGATTTGGGATGGGATAGCTAATCGACAAGCGATCAGAGTGGTCAGAAGAGAAACAAAACCGGGTAAACTTCAATCGACCGTCTCACGGTGGCAGAGATTAATACTCGGATCAGCCTCTTTGGTTGGTGAAAAGGAGGCCAACAACATATCCGTTTCCAAGTCGCTTACAGCCGGTAACGTCAGAGAAACGGCAACTGGTCTAGTATTAATCACCAAGAGAGAGAATGCAGCCAAAGTAGCAAGAGTTGCACACACAGACACACACACACACACATACACACACTCTCTCTCTGTGTTGCCAGTGAATGATGACGACCTAACCAGATTAAGGAGGAGAACGAACGAGAGGCCGGTAATTAGCGATGGAGGCGACACATGGTGGCTTTCTCACCGGGGTTATGCAACCCTCGTGTCAAACGACGAGCCCCCCTACAGGGGAGGAGATTCGTCTCCTACTCCCGCACACCTCGCCCACACTATGCTGGAATAATTGCATGCGGTACAGTCTACAAAACGAACAAAGCGGTCGCCCTCACTCAGTCCATAATAACATACTAAGTAGATAATGGATTTCGCTGTGTCGAGAGTTAGTTGTCGAAACGGGTCTGTCCGATGGTTTAGCCACCCGATTTACAAAAGATCTCGCTATCTCTGGCTCTCTCATTAATAAGAGGAAATGAAATAAAATGGGAAGTACTGGTTGGCTGGCGACACGCCTCTCTATTGTTAGACCAGTAAATTTAATGGTTTTCTAAAGACGATTGCGTTACAAATTAAAATTCTTACGGAATTCCGATAAGGGGAGGTTATCTTAACTACTTTTATTTTTCATTTTCTCGTTGTTTGTCATGGAGAAGAAATTTTACTGTTTCCTTTATCTCGCTTCTCTTTCTATTGGTTGCTTTTGTAATTAAGATGCTAATTAACGACTTCTTATGCATAACTTTAAAATGTCATCCGTCGAGATTTTTTACGAGATGTGCTTAAGAAATTATTTGCATGTTAATGATAATGCAGTTTATATTAATAGTTTTATCTTCAGTGAACACGTTTAATACTAGTTTTACTTTACATAAAGCGATATATTTTGTATGATTTCATATATATTGTTGAATCTAATTTTTAAATATATTTAAATTTCCTATTAGCTATCACTTCTGTCAGAGATAATCTATTTAAATAAATTTTACTTGCAATAAATCCCTTAAAATCGTCCGTGAAAGTTTTTAACAATCTACACATTTTATAAAAGTAACTTTAAAAGGCGTAAATTGACTTTACTTTCTCTTAAACTTAAAAGCAGATATTACACAATGTATATAATAAATGTATAAAGTATATCTAAACACAAATATGATCCGTAATTTCTCGTACTGAACCACGTTTTGGGATTAAGAACCAATTATGATATGGCCTTTGACAAGTAAGCGAATGCGAGTTCAAGATGTTAGATTAAACTATATCGCTAGTACGGAGATTAATTCTTTGAGAAATAAAGTTAAAATTTTAATGGAGTTAAAATTATCTACAGAAACTTCAAACAATGCTTATAAACTAATAGAAATTTTGAATTTAAATCTATAAAGTGCAGAAACTTTACAATATAACTGAACATATATACGAAATTTTAAAATCAAATTTTTGTTCTCGGAAATAATAATATTTTTAATATTTTATAATTTTAGATAAACTATTTGCTAGGCCTAAATAGTATTATTGGTATTTAAATCCATCGTTTTTATTTACTTTAATAATTATATTATCAATCTTCTAATTCTACCATAAAAGAGTCTACCACGAAAGAGTTAAAGTAATCTTGTAATTGCATTTTAAACATAATCTTAATTGTATTAATTTTGAAACTTTTTAAAATTTATTTTTGCTGTAATATTTGATTTTATTAATTAATAACAAAATTTCATTCATAGTATAAACCATTAGATAAACAATAGAATTAAAATAAGAAAAGTAATATATAAGAGACTGTATTAAAAATAAAAAAGGTATATTATTCTGTTTTAATGCGTTAAAATTTTATTTATAAATTCAAACTTATTATCAGATTAATATTTATTTTAGTAATTAAATTAATATATATTTTACACAAAATTAAGCTACTATTTATAATTACACCTTGGTATACAGTTTATATCACATGCATGAAAGTAAATATCCTCGTCAGTATGCTAAAAAATCTGAAAACTATTATATTACAAACAAAAAATATATATTTTCTAATTAAAATATAGATTTGTCAGTAATCTATAGACTTAATTTTTAAGCATGGCTTACTGTAATATTTTTTGTAACTTCAAACATTGTATATTTTGGGACTAGAATACTGATCTATATAAATTAAAAATTATTATACATGTACGTTTTAAAACTTTAATAATAATACTGTCATTAAATGTGCTTATTAGAACTTAAAATTAAGCCTATTGAAAGTTCTATAAAAATGATCTGTAGCAATAATAATAAATAAAATATTAAGAGATAATACAGATTATATATATTTTTGTTATAATGATATATATATATATTAAAAGATCTGAAAATTAAATATATACTATATATTATAGTCCTTTAATTATTATTTAATATATTCAGTCTTTGATAAATCGCAAATAAACTATAATATTTTCTATATAGGCCTGCTTAAGTGTTATAATAAATAAGTAGACTTGAATAGGCCTACTTATTTATTATAACATGTAAGTAAATAACATTTTACGTTTGGTTTTTACTATTAAATTTTTGTTAGTAAATTTCAATGAAAATTATAAAATAGATTTATGACATTTAGGCCTAAACGGAAAAATCAAATTGTTCATAGAATAATTTATTTCCAGCTTTCAAACATTTTTTAAATTTGTTTTTAGGTTTTAAAATCGATATTTATATCTTCTAAATTAAATGTTATTTTTTTTAAATTTGATCTAGAGCTAGTTTTAAAAATTTCGAATTAATTCTAATTGTTAGTTTAGTTCTATAAGTTAATTTCTTATAATTAGCAAATGTTGTGACCTCTATCTTAAAAAGTTTATATAAAACTAATAGATTTTAAATAGAATTCATTCTATAACGTTTGAAATCAAACACTAGAGAATTTTTTCTTGTGAACACAAAAATTGTGTGGAAAACATCCAAGACCTTTCATTTTTAAAGATCAAAATTTCATAAGTTACAAAAAGATATTGTTCTAATATCCGAATCGGAAATATTGATGATGATTGATGAGGGAGGATAAACACTAAGGTTCCCCAGACTCCACTGTTCTCCGGATTCCGAAATATTAGAAAAAATTCCCGGATTCTATCTGGATATTTTACAATTTTTCAAAATGTCTAACATTATGAATATATTTTATATCACATTTTAATCCTAACTCAATTTTTTTATATTCTCACACATCAAAAACGCTTAAATTTGTCGATTAATGGTAGCAAATTAGCTAATTTTTTCCAATGAAAGCATTTTAAACTCGAAATATTTTATATTAATCTTCTTTAGGCACGGCTTCATCGCCATCTTTTATACCGGGTAAAATAATATTGCTACATTAATTTCTAAAATTAATATGTCTATGGTATAATGTATGAAAGAATATTAGGCATATAACAGACTACGTCTGCGGTGCTCACGCAGCTCGTAAAACAAGCTAGGACCGGATACTAAAGGGGGACGGATGTAGATAGATCTTGCCATCTGTTCGACAAACAGTGCCTTGCAAAGTCTTGCACTAGTGCACGATACACCATTAAGCCTAGAGGTGACGAAGCAACGCAGGTAGCACAAGCTGTAAAGTCCTGGTTGGCCATTTGTCATTCCTGCGGCGTGGAGATGCTTACCGAGGCGAGAGATACACAGTGTGAGTTTTCCCACCGTCTCTTCACATTGGATTAATTAACAGTCGGTCGAATGGACCATCGGATCCTACGGGGAGACGTTGATGTGAACCCATTACGAGTGTCGCATTAATTTACCTCGGTTCTGGGCTTTCTACGCCGTTTAAAATAATGCCGCTAGATATATTAACATCGATGGATGTTTAATGAAGTTTGGATATATAGTTTGATGATTGGAATATCTTCACTTAATATAATCGTCCTGATATATCAGCAATGCGATTGGGAAAACATTAAATTCGCGCTAATGTCCGTAAATCTGTAAATTGCCTATTTATCAATGCATAGTTTCTATATTTGTTCAGATTTTTGAGTAAGAGATTATATAAAGACCTCATATAAAATCATTCGGTATAAATCTGCCATTGAACCGATTTAAAACATTACAGATTAATCAACGTTTATCTTTTAATTGTAGCGGATTGTTTTACAGCTAGGTTAAGAATTTTATATACCGAGTTACATTATTATGTTAGAAATGATATTTTTTAAAGTATTGATATGAAACTTCCAAATCATTAAAACTGGTAAGCAAGATAATCAATCAATATCGTTCGTGAGGGGGATATAAAGTCTAAACCTGTTATCATCTTATACTTAACATCTCTATTTGACACGTATTTGTTCAACACATTCTCAAATTTTAACGGAGATCAATTTTCGGCTTTTGAGATGACAAGAACGAGACAGATGGTGACACTTTAACACTGTACTTCATTCATTATTTGCTAGAACAGATCGAAATTACCACTATATTGGTTTTTCCCTTCTCTAAAGTTTAAACTTTTTGCGCGTGTTTAACTCGAGTGTAGGCTGAGCCGTCGACTTTTACTCGTAGGTAACTTTACTTGTACTCGGTGACATCCCGATTGATACACAAGAACAAGCCAAGCTAGGGGCTGGTTTGGTAAATTACTCTGTGACAACAAGGGTCCTTAGTCTCTTTAACAGACAGCAGACTGTTATAGTTCCCACGACCAACGCTAGAGCGCGTTCATGTCATGTAGTCATCGTCATCTGGTGTCCGGACCACGGGTATCGGAAGACAGGATAGAATCGGATTAAACGGATCGTCGAGCTACTGTTAATCCTGCCCGCATCACCTTTCTGAAAACACGTGTCATTTCCGAAGGCTGATAGTTAAACGCTATCCAAGCCAAACCTATTGATTAGACTTTCCTACTAGACAAAGACCTAATAAGTCATTAAACCTTTATCTCTAAAAACTGAATTATTACCAATTATTTCGTTTATACATATATAAAACCATCTCCCAAATAAAGAGTACTAATAAATATGATTAAAAATATGTAGACCTATTTTAAAGGGAGTTAGCCAGTAATAACTTTATTAAAAATGATGTTTGATAACTCATTTAAACATATCAGAATTAAAAAGAAAAAAGAGGAAACAAGATTTAAGATAGTTTATTATAGTAGAGTACATAAATGTGCATCATCTCGGTATCGGATACTACACCATTAGTCAGTGCCTGGCGGATAACTAGTATAACAACAGCTGTTATTAATGCACTTCATCATTGTTGATGGGACGAGTGAAATATAGGGCTTCCTCATTTCATTGGATCTATATATTACCTCGTTATAAGGTGAAGTCTGCGATAGATATTGGCACCATGCAAATTATGTAGAGATTTTCTTGGAATTTCAACCTTAATAATTTTTTTGATGGAAGAAAAACCATCTAAATTTTTCATAGCTTGTTAAATTCCATTAAATAAAAAATATACCTAAATTTAAACAATTGTAATTATCATTTTTTTGAAAATTTTATATTCAAAATTAATTTTTCTGCAGTAAAAAATATGATGTGCATCACAAAAAATATTCATTAAATTATAACTTGAAAGTATAATTTCCGTACCAACTCGACAAAAAACTATTAGTTTTATTAAATTATAAAGGTAATAAAAAGTTACTTTTTATAATTAATTTTTGGAATGTTTAAACACCGAATTTTTCCTATGATTATTTATATTAAATTTGTTTTATATTTAAATAAAATTTTATTGCATTAAAATGTATTTAAACATTCTTTAAAGTATCATTAAACCTTTACAATGTAACGTTAGAGAATGGATAAAAATAATCTAAAGAAATAAAATAAACGTTTTTTAGAATAAAAAATTTCATTTTAACACGTTTTTAACACACATTAAACAGACCCGAGAAAACTCTAGTTATAAATTAACATATTATAATAAGATCATTTTTTTACAGGGCGATTATGCAGCGTAAAACTTTTAAATTGGACAAAGAAGTGCGTAGTTTCTTGGTAAAAGGCTTTATGGATTAGGCCTGCAACACAGTAAAAAATAAGAAGCGATATTAGAGGAAGAACGAGAGAAGAGGACCTGTATCCAAGTACCCATTAGTGTCGTCAAGCGTACTTTGTGCTAGAATGCTCATCATTCTTATTTTTCTTCATTCTGAGTTTTTTTTATCTCGGATCGTTTTTCTAGACGAACTTATTACCAGTTTAAAAAAATCACCACGATGATATATTTTATTCTCCATTAATCCACGAGGATCAGGCGCTCGACTTGGAAATTCGCAGGTAATTTTTTGGTCGACTTGTTCTTCCTCTTAAGTTGCCGTAGGTAAGAAGATAAGTGGCCGAAAGCGGACGCTAAATATTCATGAGTATCTCTAGTTGTATGCAGATCAATCCCTGTTTAAATATGTATGAGGTGATAATTTGTCGTTTGAGTTACCAGTTGTGGAAAAGTGATGACGGAAAGTTGAGTGCGATGCTCGGAATTCTGACAAAGCGAAAGTAGTATAGGAAAGTTTGCCGCTGTTGAAGTGGAACGTGAGTGCTGCCTTAATGAATTTTGATTTGGTGGGATTTGATGCTGTAAGCTAATTTGCAATCTGCAAATTTGAGATATGACCGAACGATCAATCATTTGCGCATTTAAGTCATAATGTGCTGAAAATTTTGCAGATACAGATGTCATATTTGTAATGTTTCTTCTTTATTTATTTGCCATAAAAACTCCTTATAAATTCATAAAAGTTATTTTCAACAATTACAAAATTTCCAACCGATTATAAGATTACTTATAAATTTTCCGTTGTTTTCGTATAGAAGAAAGACAAAAATATGGTTTAAAAAGATAAAATGTAACAGGTTCATCGTTCTAAAAATAAAATAAAATTCTTAATAGTTTTCATAGGTACAGATCAATGGTTTTAAACATCGAGAAGAACATAAACTTTTACTGTCATGGATTTATTTGTAAACTGACTGCCTCACTCTTCGTGTGTTCTTCTACTCGACCGGTCTATAACACGCAACTTTTCGCTATTGTTTAGCGTGCGGCTTACCTAATAGCTTCAAAATATCTGAAATATTAATATACACCTGTACTTTACTCGACTGTAGAGAAAAAGTTTCTGTTAACTTCCAAATGTACCAATTTCACTCGCGAGGCCAAAAAGTTGCTTACGGACGTTGAATATATAAACAAGAGAAGATAAGAGACCGAGCGTGACATGGATACCGTTATCATGAATTAATAATTAAAGTTACCTATAACAAAATCTCGCCTTTCGGTTTAACAATTGGAAATCGAACACGCTACTTTTAATATCTCTTTTATTTCTTATTAGATCGATAATTTATCTTCTGACGCGAGAAATTATCTATTTTAAACATAATTATTGTTAAGTACTCTTCGGGTCCAGAGACTTTACGTGATAAAAAAGTTTTTATTTTAAATTTTAGCAGTTCGATGAAATTCACATTTTATTATTTTCTAATTCTTTATTTCTTTAAGAAAAATACAAGCAAATTCGAATATTGTTTCAATGGGATTTTAATGAGATTTTTCGATTCTCCTTCGCCGTTTTCCATCGTTGCATGATAAGCATTTTCGTCGTTTGTATATTAAACAAGCAATATTTAACGTTATTAAATATCGCTCATGATCCGTAGGCCCAGGAGATAATTTTTATAGAGCAAAATCTAAGTTGGAATGGTTTGTTTCGTGACTGATGTACTTGAGAGCTATCGACTGGGTGCGTTAACAACTAACAACCTATAAATGATCCGTTAACCGCGACCGTTCCTCCGCCACTCAAATAATCGGTTTTGATAAAAGCGTATTAGGCTCCCAGATAACGAAAATTACTCTAATTTTGTCTTGTTTTGAGCAAGAAGTAAAACCAACTACTCGACCGAAATTGCCTTTTTTCTCCTTTCTCTTTGCTGTCTTTAAATGACCATAATTAGGAAATTCATATTTTATTAACCTAGATTGAAATATGCACCGATGTTTACATATAGATTAGATTTCACGAAATGTAAATTTGTAAGTAATTCAGCTTAAAATTGAAAAGATTTTTTATTAAAGCAGTAACTTATATCACTTTCAATAAACTTTACTTATCAAACTTGACTTTAAGCGCAATTCTTATAGATTTAAAATAATTCTTTTAATATTTAACACGAAATCGACTTATAAATTTAAAAGTGCTTATATAATAGAATTGTTATCTCGAACTTCCGTTAAAGAAAACGGAAATAAAGGATAAATATATGAGTATGATGATTTCGAAGTTAGTCTGGAGTGAATTATACTAGGAAATCCCAGGCTTATAACAAAAACTGAATAATGATCTCCACATGACCGTTCATATTCCTAAGAGAAGTAGGTGATTCGGGTGAAACTGCCCTCTGTGAACTATCGATTGAAAACATTTGTCATGTGTAGATAGAGAACATGACGCCAAAAGCCATACCATCGTTCGGATTGAACGATATGGATTCTATATACTGCAGCATCATATCAATTCATACCATTTCCTGCTATCTCTCTCTCTCTTCTCGCTGATCTTCTATCTGCATGCGTTACGGGGATTTGCATGACGAGACTACTTTCCGATGCCATAGCAATAGATGGATCGCAGATCCAGCTAGCATCAAGGCATTGGCGAATATGTAAGGTCGACTTCTGCCAAACGGTATTGTCTTTATATTGAGATACACATTTACATCTCATGCATATAGCTCCATTTCTCCTGTTCCCAGATGTAATTACTTGGACGAAACTGTTATACAAAAAGCGACCGAACTCGACTGTTCGCCGTGTTGAGATAATGGAGTCTGCATTGGAGACGAAATATGGCGGATTACGGATGCCATGGGTGACAGAGCTACCAGATATCGCGCCATCCATATCTATCGAACTACAAAAGCGGGTAAAATAAAAAGGTAGATCGACAGGTGTATCGAGGATAGAAGAATTACTGAAATTTTTGCCAGTAAATGGGAGCGTATGTATCGAAAAGAGTTTTCGCTATTTGGGATTTTTGTTATAGGCTACGTATATATATATATAAAATAACCTACATATATATATATATACTACGTTAGAGATGCGCTTGACAGAAGGGTTGTTTTGAGTGGTTTTGTTTCAGAAGCGTCACGAAAAACATTGCCAAAGCGTGGAAGGAATAAAATGAGTTTTACTGAAGAATAATGGATTGAATGCGTGATATCGGAAATACTGTAATAGTCTTACTGTTAAGTAGATGAGACCTAGTTGAATGTTTCTGTTTAAGAATAACAAAAACTTGTAAAAATTACACTCTTATATATAGCTATTGAATACAAAGCGATTTATACCACTTCGATCGAAATTACTAAAGTATACTTGTTCGATATCCAATTACAATTAAGTGATTTATTTTCATATATTTCATCTACCCTATAGAGAAAAAAATCTGCTAAAAATTAAAATAATTAATTGTCTAATAATAATTTTATAGTATTGAGTAATATAAGTTTATATATTTTTTTATTTATTTTAAATTGAAAATATAATGCAAGCGAGATAATGCTTTACTAAGTTAGACACAATAAAAGCTGTTTAGCTCAAAAGCTTCTCATTATTATTAATTTATATTTTTTAATAATAATTTTGAAATAAAACAATATAACTATAAATGAAACACACTATTAAAACTATAAGATTATAAAACTTAGTTCTATCAATAGTAAAGTAGGTTTTATAATCTTACATTTTTAGTAATAAATATATATTATGTAGTTTACAAATGTGATTTAAATTCTAATTATATTACTTTATTGTTAATTTGTATAAAAGCTATCAAGAATTAACTATATATTTTTTAAATATATAAATATATTTTTCAAACTACAGTAACAAATATATTTAATTAAAAACGAAAAGTGCATATTAAATGTTAAATATCATTCATATTAATATAAAAATATTATGAAAAGCAAGCAAGAGGGGGTATTTACTGTGGGTATATACCTTTAGGCTCAAACTTTTAGCTACAAAAACACGAAAAACTTTAAAGAGATTTATTGTTTGTATATTGTTAACATTATTTACAGTTTATTTTCTTGATATTTATATAATAAAGCGAAACTTTAATCAGGAAAAAAATCAAAGAAACTTTATAAAAATTTAGAAAAACAATCAATTAATAGAATTAAATAGAAATTTAATATCTTTAAACGAAACTGTCTGCAGGCGACTTAACATAAACTTGTTTTACGTGTTTAACATGAGCTTATAACTCTGATTTTAATAAGCAGGCCTATTTTAATTAAAAGTTTACATCAAAAAAGTTTTTTTTTAAATTGAAAAAAATAGAGGAAAAACATTAGCAATGGATAATTGTAATGGAGCAGATATAGAATGATTACTCTTGTAAGAAAGTCTTTAACAGAGCACGAAAAAATGTCATTATTATTATTTTAGCATTACTCTTTCGTTTCTTTCACGTATCCGGAACTTAGGATTTATTTTTGGAAAATAAAATAACAAACATTAAATGCAATAGATAAAACTATTTCAAACTTTAATTATAAATTTATATTACCAAACTATTAATTATAATGTCGGGTATATTTGAAAATATTACTATTGCTACTATGAAGAATTTTACTTGTAATCTGTTTTCACTGTTATGCTCTTAGTATCTACAGAGAAATTTGACTTCTCTATAACTGCTAAGAATGTAAATTTCTTTGAATAATGAACTGTTTCGGGTTATATAAGCAGGACGTCCAGAAGAGGGAAAGTTGGGGATTTTTCACAAGTTTGGAAAAACTCGAAGGATCCGTAGTGGTTCCTACTCCTATAATTTAATATTATTTTTACTAACAAAACTAAAATCTTCGAGACCCCTTTTTATTAATAAAGAAATAGTCTACCCCATACCAAACTTTCCACGGCCATTCAAATAAGGATGGTTTTAAAAAAAAATCAAACAATAAATTTTTAAATTTTTATTGACAATCTTAAAAACAAATTTAAAAAATTGTAGACCTGTAAATTCCTACTGTGATCCGTCTGCCCTTCATTAATCTTGAGAACGGAGTTAGATAGATGCAATCCGAGATTTAATATGGAAATCTTAGGCTCAGGAGGACCGATTTGTACCAGAAATCACGTTATTTCAATTCAAAAGTTTCCCTGAAAGGAGTTAGATAGATGACCGGCACGACTCTATTGCTAACAGGAAAAGTATGATGTTCAGGGGCAAGCCGCTACTAATTTGAGGTGGAGAGCATATATTTTAAATTAAATAAATTAAAAATTGTAGTCCGGCATTGTGACGATGTCCGATGTCACAATAAAATAATTGCTCGTTAATATTAAG
Organism: Centruroides vittatus; assembly: GCF_030686945.1. Lineage (NCBI taxonomy): Eukaryota > Metazoa > Arthropoda > Arachnida > Scorpiones > Buthidae > Centruroides > Centruroides vittatus. Next base: position 580,878 of record NW_027122180.1, on the reverse strand, counting down.
TTTATCTGTGTACTGAATTTGTGTACAATATTTCAAAAGTTTAAGTCAAATATTAAGTTTTAAATATGTAATTAAAGGCTAGCTCTTGTATTTAACGTACTCGTTTTTGTTTATAACTTTCTGCTAATCAGTTTTAACTTCGAAATATTCATAAAATATTAATAAATATGTAAATAAAAGTTTTCCTAGTATATATTTACTTTTAATGGTTTTATTTTAACTAATAGCATTTTTAATAGACTTTCTTTGATGGATAAATATTTGCTAAAAAATCCTAATATTTGTGTTAAAATTTATCAGAAAACCATAAATATCTTTAAAGCTTTTGCGAAATATATTTAAATATTCCATTGTTTTTTAAAAAAATTACATCTCTATAACGTTTAATTACATCTGAATTTAATTAAAAGCAGTATCACCGAACCAATATATACATTAATTAATCTAGCTTACTTGTAATTATTAATAAAAAAATATCTTTCTATTAACTAAAATTTCTGTATTAAACTTATAAAAAACTACAATAATTCAATATTTTCTACTGGCCTATGATAGAAACATTAACTTAGGCTACATCGAATTTTATATTTTGCTACGTTTGTTTATTTTTTCCTATATTTAATTTATCAGAAAACTTAACTATTTTAATATAAAATAAGTATTTGTTTTCGAATTATAATTAAATCGACGGCAGCGGTGAATATATTATGTATTTACAAATAAAACCTAAGTATATTCTTCTATCTTTAAGGAAAGTTTTCGTTACCTTCAATTACTTATATCATTTTTTTTAATATTTACTTAAAATAAATACAACGATTCTAAATATTGGATTTAACTTTAAATAAATCTGTTGATTAAATATATTAATTTTATAATGATTTTTTTCAGAGTTTCTACACTTCGTTCTTAATTCCATACATTAGCTTAAGCATGAAAGCAATCGGTTATGTGATTGTTAGATAAACTATTGTAATAATAAAAATAGTAACTTATAAAAAGAGCATTTCATTGATTAAAGGAGATAAAACTAATTAAAGATAATAAAGTTTTAAATTAAAAATATGGATTTTTTTCCTCATTTTAAAGAATAAACTGCCATCATCCTGAATATGTGAGATTGGTTATTGAAACAAATTGATTAATCCATCGTTTTGGGTCTTAATTACAAAGTTAAAAGTGAAATTTCGGTTAAACAAAATTCATTAGTGAATTAATATAAAAAATTGTAATTAAGAATTAATGGAAAACAAGTTTGGAAATTAATAGAAAATGATTTTCATGTATTAATAATCGATTTAGTGAGAAGTTTGAAAATTATAAAATAAAAACTACTAAATTGAAAATAAAAAATAAGTAAATAAAAATCCCAACAGACTGGATTCGGAAAATTAACATTAATTTTATGTATTAAAATGGAAATGGGTTTTTACCCGTATGTCATATCGATGTATTGTGGCCAATATCGATGTAGCTTCTATAATTTAACTCGTCTTATATTATAAGTTAAATTACAAAAGAGGTATTATGATAAATTAACAATTTAAATAATATTTATCAAAGTTAAGAAAGCAACCGACATAATTTACTAATTAGTGAGCTTATTGGCCACTTCGAACTTTGCTTAATCAGCGGGCATCCAATACGATGAAGATGACGATAAATAATATCAACTGACATAAAGAAGGCTCGAAAGAGATAAATGGAAGCAGAAGTGGCACGTCAGTTCATTCACACACCATATTGATGGAGGAATGTTGAACAATTATTTCAAACAACGTGGAAAAAAAAGAAGATCGAAATTTAGTAGTAATTTTTTACCTGCCACCATTTTTACCAATCGATGAGTAAAATCGACCGTTCCTTATTAGTAACATGATAAACACCGTTGTCGCCGTTATAATTAAAATCTTTAGATATTTTTTGTTTGATAAAGAACATATAGAGATAGAAGAACGCTTAGTCTATGGTGCGGGATAATAGTAAATATTTGCTCATTGTCAGCAGCAGAAAGTTTTAGTTGCAAAGTTTCGAGTCTTGGTTAAACAAACCGTTCGATTTTCTACAGATTATACGTGCTTCAGTTTGTATGTCTTTCGGAATTTTCTGAGGTTAACTGTATTTATACCCTCCCCTATTGTTTTGTCTTGGAGGAAAAAAATTGTTTTACGCACGCGAAGAATATTGGAGGATCTTCTAACATCTCTATTCATTTAACATATTTTTAATTTTCATTTGTCTTTTCATGCCGTAAAATTACAACTAATAGAAGAAAATATAACATTCTAGATGAATTTTTAAGGAGGTAAATCCTCGTAGATGTACAGATTGTATCCAAAAATAAGAATATGCTAGATTACTAATTTATATCAACATTTACTTAACTTTTTCTGTATCTAAAACTAGTTAATGCGAAAACACCACAAGAAAAATACAGAGATGCTGTATTTTTAGTCATAAATATAGGTTATCAACGTTTTGCCGCATTTCTTATTTCTAAATAAGAGAACTAGTGCATCTTACCTGCATGGAAGGGCATTACAAAACACTTTAAAGATTGCTTATTTGCATGTCAAATGCAATAGACTTCTTTAGGGGGAAAAAATCAGCCAAAGAGAGATTACTCGCATTTTACTTTAAATCCTTTCAGAAAAAGAAAAAAAAAATTAAATGTTATTTATTGTCTCATAGTAGAAAACTTTGATGAAAAATTGCACGGCTGGCAAAAATAGAAAGTTTCGTAAATATCATAGAAAGTCTAACAATGGTTAAAGAGTTGAACTTTTTCGAGTGGAAAGTTCTCTTTAATCTATTGCGAAGACAGTTCAAGAAGTTAAAAAAACATTAAAATTTTAATCAAAAAAAAAAGATCAGAGTTTGAAGATTTATGTACGTACACAGTAGAGCATCGCTGCGATTTGAATTTATCAGTGCGATTCTCAACAAAATATTAAATACAATAATCCAGATAATAATTGTTCACTTCGATTTTAAACGTTAAACTCTTTTAATTAACATTAAATAAGTGTTTTTTCCGTCGCATTAAAAGATTTTTCGAGTTAAGGAACAGTTTGTTACATAATTCGTCAATGATACAATAATCATTTATCATATAAATTAAAGGGCAAATTTAAAGTAAGTATTGTTATAATTAAATTAGTTTTAATTATAATTTATAGTGCTACAATTCTGCTACAATATATAATTTCTTTTAATTTATAAGGTGTTATATAATTTTACATGTTATATAACCGTATTATAGTAATAGCATTCTATGTATGGTACACTATTATTAAAAAATGATCAAACTCACCAGAGATATAATTTGGAAAAATCTTCATTAATAAAAAACATAATTCTGTATAGTAAATACATTGAAAATATCAAAGTTTTTTTTATTGCCATTTTTTTTCATCCTCCACATTTTTGTTTCCTCACTTCTCTACTTCGATTTCTAAAATTCGTTCCGCCATTGCCTTATCAACACCCTCTAGTGTCAAAATCATAAACTAAAAATACAAATTATAATTCTATAAAATTAGATTTTAAAACTTTTATTTGATTTATTTCTTTTTTTCGTAAGTTTAATATTACTTCATTAACGATTAACTAAAGAAAAATTAATAATTCTGTTGTAATAATTATTAAAATTTTAAAATAATCTTAGTTTACTTTATATTTAGTACAGTTTTCACTTTTTTAATCATCGTTAATTTACTCCTGTAATTGTATTCCAGTAAGCACTTAATTTACAGCAAATGTATGCAAAAATTAAATTATTTTAAATGTTTATAATTTTTTTAATTAAAAATAAATCATTTATACTAATAAATTAAATATCTTAATGTAATATCTTATTTCATACTATTTTTTATAAATTGGTACAAGAAATATGTGATAAATTTCGATAACAGATGGCGCCAGCATTCATTCTTCCGTAAAATAATTTCGTTTTCAAATTTCAGATGGCGCCAAAGTATAATTACGAAAATTTCAAATAAATTTTAAAATTCATTTATTTCTAAATAATAACAATAGAAAAGTATTAAGCATTTTTTACTAATAAAAAAAACAAATTTTTAAATATTAAATTTTAAAAAAATAATAATAATATTCTATATACATTTTTTAAATCCAGAATTGTTATTAGATATAATGAAAATTTTAAAATAATTTATAAGAATTTTCTAGTTATAAATTAAAAGAAAACGTCTGTTTGGCTAATAGGAAAGGAGTAAAAAATCTTCACCTATAATTAGGCACCTTCTGCATTTGGAAGAATGGGAAATTATCAAGAAAGGATATCTTCACTTCCTGCATTCCTTTCGTAAACTAAGTCATTGGTGTCGAAATTCAGAAATCCTATCTCACATATTCACTACCTATAAAACTGTATTAATAGAAAGGATGAAAACTAAGAAATGACAGAAAAATAAAAAATTTAAAAGATTTATTTCTTCTGCTAGAAAAACAGAAATGGCTGAAAATTATTAAAATTTCATCCACATTTTTTTGCATAAGGACAACTGAATAATCTATAATATTTTTTTCGAATTTTACTTGTCACTTGTCAAGGTTTATCACAACAGAAAAATGCTTTAGAAATCCTTCATATCGTATTACTTCGCTATGATAGGCTATACATAACCTATACCAATTATATTTACAATAATAATAATTTCAATTTTTTTACGTTAACTCGAATTATATTGATTTTATTAATATTTATATAAAGAGCCAAATTGGATAGAGATGTGGATAGAGATAGATTAAGATTTTTTTATGTCATCTAGGCTATTATTTTTAACAAATTATTTGCCTCATCTTATCTATATCGTGCCGCATCTTGCTAGCTATTTATCACCGTGTCGTCGACGGACATTTTCACTTCTTAACTGCTCGTTTCTCGAGGGACTCATTGGTTTTTCCCTTTCCCTATTTGCAAACGTCACTTACATTACGTCATTTCCTGTCGGGAGGTGTCATTTCCTCCACTCAACAGCTGTAAAACAGACCGAGTTGACTTCCGATTTACAGACATCCTCGCCACACAAACTTTCGTGGATCGTGTTACAGATTCTCTCCTCCCCTTCTCTCCGTTCATACTTTCTCTGCATGTGGTGTTTAGGAATTTACTGCTGGGAAGCGTTATTAGAAACTAGTAATCTGTCTTCTTTAAAGTCATTAAGTTAGGTTAGAATTGGACTCGGTGGTAAAATTTACAAGTTGCATCGGACCCGCTTTAATTTACTAGCTTCGTTATATATATATATCAACAATTTTAAATGATTTTTACTTTCTTATTTTACTTTTCTGCAAAAAATAAATAATTTTAAACTATATAAAACAATATATTAAATTCTATTTTACTCGCTAGATGGAGACACATTGCATTTATGAAAACATTATCCGTCTTAAAGAAATATTTTTTTCATATAGAAAAATTGTCTTTACGATATTTTAAAATACAAATAATAAATGTTATCTCCAGGAGACATTTGTAAATTTTTAAGCATTTTATAAATATTCTTGAATTTTTCAAATCCATTGCGCTACGATAAAACATAAATATAAATTTTTTGGATTTATAGTAATGTGATTTTGCTTTTTAAAATCAACTTTGAGAGTAATTCTGTTGTACTGTTTATCAATAAATAAATAAATAAATGTCAGAAAACCACATTTAAAATTTTAAAAATCTTCAAATTCTCTTACTTTTTAAAGTATGAATTTTTTATTGCATTTTTGGTTATTCTGTTGATTTATTTTTTATTTTTATTTTTTAATTTCATAATGTAAAACAATAAATTGGATTACTTTATGGAAATATTAATAAGTACTTTATAAATTTAAATATGATTAATATAATTTAAACGTGCTTTTCTTATGTTTTTCTTACAACTTTGTTATATTTTGCTTTTTTAAAACTTATATTATTCCTCTGCCTTTTATTTATTTAATTTTTTATCGAAGTTTGTTGAGCATTAGTCGAGAAACATTTTCTTTAAATCGTAATAATTTATATTAATTTTTAATTTTTATGTACTAAGAAGTGAATAAAAATTCGTAAAATAATTTTAAGAAAGATTATTTTACGAATTCCTTTCCAGAAAACTCTGATTAAAATATAGAATTTAATTATTTTTAAAACAATTTTAATTACATTTATAAATCTTTGAACAGATAGTATTTCAATATTGTGTTAAGCTGTAGTTTGTGGCTGTTATTTTTCCCGACAATTAAATGATATTTAATTAATAGTACAGCTTAGAAATTTGTAGGATATCAAGTTTTATTTCCCGACAAGAAAAAAAATTCTTTATATTTCACACCTTTTGCTACTCTACTGAACACTTGATGTAATTTTTCAAGAGGAAATATCCAACAGCCTGGAAACACCATCGTTCTTTGTTGGAGAAAAACGACATCGCTGACGGCTGTTTCACGCTCTAACGAACACTTGCTTGGCCTATAAGGCCTGGGCGAATGAGAATGACTTTAGATCTAGATATAACATCTTAACATCAAGCGAGAAGGAAATTTTATTATCTAACTTCGGATTCATTCATTTAGATCTAATCTTCTACACATCTCTCACAGTTCGTTTACGAACTACTGATCCCATTGGCTCCTTTCACTTTTCGTCACGAATAGCTATCCTTTAGACTTTAAATTGAAATTCTCCACTGGTATATTAACAAATTTATAACTCGGTAGACTAGGAAACGTTATAACTGACTAATGACTAAAAGTAAACCGACTTTATTATTTAGTTGATATATGGAAGGCATCAACTTGTAAAAGAAGTAATAAGAGGAGCATTAAAGGTGCGAATGATCAGACTGCAAGAGGAATGATTCCCACAATAATCATTATTTAGAAAGTGTTTACCCTATGACGATTTATCATCGGAAACTGCATTTGTTGTATGCTTGCATTCAGTTGCCATATTTATGACTGTTTATAAAGCTGTCGTGCGAAGCTATTAGAGAAATCATATTTCATCTTATCTTATTTCAAGACAATAGACTGCAGTTGGATTCGGGTCGTTATGGAGTTTGGTTTTGCTTTCTATGGGGAAATGTTTGAATAAATTAACGAAATTTGCTATGAAAATAGATATTGTATTCCTGTTTAATCGAGAATTAAATCAGCTTTCACAGTAACAATAAAGATAAGTCCTCCACTGTTAGAACTTTATCACGAAAGAATTAAATTAGAAGATATGTATATTAATAATAAAAAATTGAATTTATGCAAATTTAATATATAAATTTTAATAATGTCAATGAAATATGATCTTTTAACAAAACTGAATTAAACCAAGCCGATGTATTAAAAATTTTAAACTTTATTGTATTGAAGGCTTATAAATATAAAATCTGTAAAAATATACATAAAACCCGTAAAAAAATGTTATTTATATCGAGTCTTAAAATATGCTAATTGATTTTTTATTCAATTAGTAACGCATTAAATTATTTAAACATAATTTTATTTATAGAAGTATTTAATTAACTCGCCTTAAAATATTTTGTGCGCGATATAAAATCACTAACATATAGATTAATGTAGTGTAATATAAATATTTTTATGATAAATCGATGTAAATGTATATTTTTGTATAAGATAAATTATAAAGTTATTTAGATAGGACGTATTTTGTATTAATAAAAACTATATATATAATGTAAAAACAAGTCTCCAGTATTTTGTTCCGAGTACTTAACATTGTTTTATATCTGCAGGTGTACTGTTCATTGCCAATCAATGTGTGATAAAACGATAATGCGATCATGCAATCGTTGCAAAATCTATCATCTTAAGGAGATACTCACGAGTATTAGAAGCTCGATGTTTTATGTCCGATCTTTAACCTCGGCTGTTCCAATGGTCCCCCAAGCAATTAAACTTAAAACTTTATAATTAAAGAAAAAAATAGAGCGTTTTACTCTGAATGACTATACCTCACACGCATTTCTATGTAAACTGTTGATAACTTGATTTTAACGAAATTTCGAGTGAATTATGATTTGTTCTTTTCGAGCGTCAGTAGAGTTTAAACTGCAACGTGTCTGGCAAACAAACGCAACGAATGTTTATGGAAAGGGTTCCAATGATTTACTGCTTACTTGAATTTAACTGGACACCCAGAGAACAGCTGTCAGAACCCAAGGCCAATAATAGAACTATCCTGCCACACTTTGCCAGGTCCGTTAGACTCCAATTATCCTTGGCAAACGGTAGCTTAGTTCTGACAGCATCCCTCGAGATGCTGGATGATACATTAAGCGCTTTTCTATTATTAATTTGTAATGGTGTTTAGATTGCGTGAAACGGAATTAGTTGTTGCTGAAAACAAATCTGGGCCTTCTTATCTCTTTTATAACGAGAAATATTGCTAAAATTTATTGAAAAATATATATTTTTTAATTTTATGTTAAAAATTTATTAAATTTGAATATAAATCTGATAATAAACAATTGACAGATAATTGTTCTGATGCGTTTATAATGAGATAAAAAGATTACTTTTGCACCTTATTAATTGTGAGAGAAGTTTTTATTTAGGTATAACATAATAAACTATTTGATTGGAAGAAATAATGGTGGTATCTATTTGCATTCCCAGTAACTTGATATCCTGGTTTAGCGATGTGTGTTGTCGCGTTTTGGCAGATGTGCCTTTGAAAAACAACCGAATGACATAGTCTGTCGCTTTTGTTCGGATCGGCGCCAAATTCGTGGTTATAGTTTGTTTTGGACTAGTTGAAGGTCTAGGCTGTATTATAAAAGCTCACTGGCCTACTATTGATACAAATAAGAGCGAGTATATATATATATATATATATAAAACTGTCAATTTATAATTGATTATTTTGTATCTTCTTCGTGCATTATTCTATTTATGAGCATTAAGATTCTTGTAAAGAAACTTCTGGGATAAAGAAGATGGACTTAAAACGCTCAAAAATGCCCCTAAGTAAAAGTTTGACTAATGAATTTCAAGAAAATTCTTACAGAATCCTTTTGGTTATGTTTAACGAAGTGTAAGTTCGCAACTGTATGTTTTTCTATCTTTCTGCCATTAGGAATGCAGAAGCGTCGTTAATGCAGCAGCTTTGCACAAACAGCATCCTAGATATACTGTAATTAACAAGAGGCTGAAGCAATTATGCATGAAGGCTGTTAAGACTGTGGAATTCCGTTCACACCGTATGCTTTCCACATAAATCACCAGAGTTTTATATACGTCAGCTCTGCAGAAAATTGAGAGAGAAAATTGCAAGATGAAGTGACAGAATCTTCCCAGATTTTACTTGTATGTTTCTTTTGAAAATAAGCCAATTTCCTGTCAAACTTTAGAAATCTGAATTTAAGCTGTTGAAATAATAGAAATAACTACTTTATTTATCTCTTCTCCCATTCTTTATTTTGTCACACTCAGGCATTCTATAAACTTGTTACAGTTTCGTTAATGAAAAATTACTTCTACGAGCATTGCTGTTAAAAAATAGATACAATTTTACAATTAAAAATTAAAAAATGGTAAAATCCATTCAACCAAACTTAAATATTAAACTGCATAAAATTTTCCATAAATAAAAAACATATTAATGTTTAATAGATTTTTAAAAAATCGAACAATTTTTACCGAATTAATATTAAATTCCTTCTCCTTAAATTCTATTGGAAACAAGAATAAAATAATTCTTTCGAATTTATTTTTCTCCTCTTTTTTCGAATGTATAAATATTTACTATCCTCATAAGTTACCTAAGTTGTAACCATTTTCACTTGAATTATTGATAATCGGTGATTTATTGCGAGTTTTAACCATAATTTAATCATTTAAGAAAAGAAAGTTGAAGGCAAATCCGGCTAAGAGTTGAACGTTTCCCAAGAGGAGAACGGAAGATACCGCTTTGCGATAAGTACTTTCAACAGACCGACAGAAGAATGAAGAGATTTTCTCTCTTTACGTCATAAATCACGGAATATGTGTTTCCTTATAGAATATTCAACACGCTTACTTTCACTGACCTGTATCTTTGCAGCAAAGGATGCTTTCAAAATAATAAAACCTTACTTATTAAAGCGGCAATTTATTTTCACTTCAATAAATTCTTCTCATACACTGCAATTTTTTTTCTTTTTAAACTCAATTAGGAACAGATTGATCTGTTTTTGTTACAAACATTCGCTCTTATTGTTTTTCTAATTTTTAAATCTTTTTCTTTAAAAAGTATTTATTCGATAGCGTTTAAAACATTTTTTTTATAAATAAGATAATTAATTCAATTTATTTTTTTAACTTTTAAATATAATCAGCATTAACTTTTAATATTGTTTTGGGAAAGTAATTACAGAGAAACCTCTAGACAACAGCCACTGACGGAAACAAAAAATGGCGCCGTTGTTGGAGGTTCGACTGTACTTAGAAATTGATTGCAAGAAATCTATAGAAGAAGCGAATTCTTTTCTTAATTCTGTATCGAAAACTTATGCTATTCAGGGTTTTTCTTCTATGCCATGTCAACCTTTCATTTATATAGTATACTCTCGATAATCCGAAATGAAATCACTTCTATCAAACTATTAAATTTTCTCCTTACTTCTATTAAGGAGAAAATTTATAGAAGTATCTCTCATCAAATATAAATTTTAAAAATTATTATAACAGGGAAAAAAAACAAAAAATAAGTGTAGACTTCTTACACATGCTTCATAGCTACAGGAATACATTAAAACACAACCGGAATCGACTTTTAATTGTGGGCTCCTCTCTGCTCCAAGTTATATATAAAATTTTTGTTATAAAAATACTTTATTGTCTAATAATTTGGTATTAATTTTTAATAAATCTATTCTACTTTTCCTTCGAAAATTTAACTAAAATTTTTATAACTATTAATTTCATTAATCCGAATAGCCTTAATATTTCGATAATCGGGATCATCACAGCGTGTATACAGTACAAAGTTTACTACAATTTTATTACTCAAACAGTATTTTTATCTAGATTCATAGTATTTACTTACAAATAAGAAGAATGCATCCGCAGAAGTTAGATGATAAACCCGTTATTTTTTAACCGGTTTGAAATTTTTTAAAGCCATATATAAGTCTAGTTAAACACGTTTTATTGATAAGTTTTCGAGTTCAATATGACTCTGAATTTAATGAGTCTATAAGAATACTGTACAATCAAACCTGCAATAACGACCACCTTTAAGCAGCAGCCACAGTAACAAGAGTGTAAATGAAATAACCTCTAAACAACGGTCCTTTTTTTTATGTTCTCGTCAGTGGCCGTTGTTCAGAGGTTTGACTTCTTTATTCTTGTTGTTGTAATCGTCTTAATATTCGTGTGGGTTGTGAAAACTCTCGACGATGCGTGCTTAACATCTTTATCTTATTATACATTCATATTATATTTCAAAGCATTCGTAGCATAAACGTTAGTTTTTAGATAATATATTATGTCTTTTTAATAACCATTATTGTTGATTTTGCTATTTAAATTCGTAACAACGACAGTAAATTTATACAGAAATCGAAAAATATAGTATAATTTTACGCTTGTTTGTAGTTTACGGCAATTGTTCTAATACTTTAAAATATTATAGACTAGGCAATATTATTGGCATTTTATAAATATTTTACAGCATTTCGATTCCGGAGACTATTTTATTTGATGTAAATGTGATATTTTTGGCATTCTATCAAAAATGAATAATCGAATGTTTATGTAAAGAATGTTCTGAACTATCGGTTTGATCAATATGTCTTAAAAATAAACAGGAAATTTTTTCACACAAAGGACTTCAAAAATACTAGTTAACAATTTTATTTTATCTAAGAAAATAAATCATCTGATAGTTGATAACGTATCTATCCGATCGAAAATGCTAGAAATTCCATGCAAGGTGCATCATTTTTTATATTGTAGGAGGGGGGAACATAACGTTGTCGTTATTAGTTTATTCTCCTTTAGTATACATAAAACGTTTATAAATTTAAGAAAAATTTAAAATAAAGGCGTGTTAATTTGAAAGTCAATTAATTTAGTCATTGTAAAGGAGTAACTTCATTCCTTTACAAAGTCATAGATCTTTGTGGGGGGTAAAACATATGCTATATTGGCGACCGCTACACGTTACGTGGTAGTCTAATTGCCAAAATGTGAAAGTCTTGTCGATAGATTTTCGACGAGGTTCATGACTTTTTATCACGACAACTAGCATCTGTCTTTCCGTTTCTAGAAAATCAAATATTCCAAGAATCCGAGATGCATATGTGCAGAAACTCACTTTAAATTTACGCTTAGATGTATAACTACATTAAGTGAATCGAGGATATTTCTCGAAACTGTTCGTCATGCAGAATGATTGCTCGGAGGCAAGTAAAAAAAAGAATTAAATGGTTCGTTAATTGACAGGTGTTTCTTTGTGGCGGTGAGTAGCCTAAGAGGATGCGGTAGATGACAAGAAAGAGATAATTGGCGGAAGATGCACATTCTCTTATCCTCTTGTTTTATTTTACCACTTAACAATGATAATCCAGTAAGCAGTGCTTAAACAACATCGTAGACCACCTCTTGGATGGCAGTTTTGAATAGTTGATTAGTTTTTGTTTCTTAGTAGAAAATTTTTCATGCTTTTTTGCAGCTGTCGTGTTTAGTAGATAAAGTAAACGAAAAATAAAAATAGGCCATTGGAATTTATGGAGAAAATTCGTTTTATCTTAGCAGTCCGAAGTATCTTAGGATAATAATCGTTATATAATTAATTGAATCGAAAGAAGTAAGTTATGGTTTAAAGCTTTGTAAAATTGTAATATAAAATGTATATACGTCGTTTAACATTAGTCGATTATTAATCATTAATTTATTCTATTTTATTATTATTATTATTATTATTATTAACATAAAAAAATAAATTTTACAAATTTATAAATATAATATTTCTCCATTCAAAATAATTTTAAGCTCTGTTATGTTTTTCTTTTAATCTTTCTAGCTCGGAACTTTTGAGCTAAGTTGTGCCATCAAAACAAAAATTAATAAATGTTCTTTCGTAATATTATCTGTACAGTCTCACTTCTATATTTAAATATGTTATGTAAATATGACAAGTAAGAATATACGATTTCTAAATATTCACGCTAAATTTTGGAATCGAATCTAATTCTAAATGTCAGTAATCGTGTTAAGCATTAAATACGCAATGAAGAGTTTTATTGAAATATTTTAAGAAAATCTCGTATACAATAACCGATGCATAATTTCCGTAAAACAGTTTTAAAACGGATTGATTTAGTAAAGGAAAAAAATAAAATCTTTAACAAACCGAAGTATGCTTTGCATCTGTTGGTAACCATCACGTTTTGACACACTTATTTTGCCACTTTTGGATGTCAACAGCGAAACTGTACAGTCTATAAATACCTGTGACATCTAAAACGCCGGCGATGGGCAGGTGTTGCATGGGAATATATGCAAGACAAAGCGATGATTTGCTCTTCTCACGTCTTTTTCTACGGCTCGCACCTCCTCGAAAATAAATATTCTCATCGGAATACATTAAACGTTTCACTTGAAATAGGCCTACTTAAGAAACACCGAGTACATTGCATATAAAAAAAATCTTAAAAAATAAAATTATCTGATAAACTTTCAAATTGTCTTCATGGTAATCTGAATAATATTCTAATATATGTGTATAAAGTATAACCGCTTGTAATTATCTTCGAAGAGAAACTTGATCACAAAATCAGTTTGTATAAAAAACACAAATAAAGTAAATGTGATATCTTTAAATGCCTGAATTATTTATAAAGGAAAAAAAACAAAATATTTTCTATACTTTCTTCTTGCATATTTTATTCAAATATTTAATTTGAAAAATAAATTTAAAATTTTTTTTAAATATTTTTTTATTATTGTATTTACACGTCTAATATTTATATAGGCTACTGATTTTTATAGGCTACTGTAGACGAGTAAGTTAATTCAAATAAGAATAACCACTTTATTTATTTTTTATTAACGATTCCTTGTATATCGTTAATAAAAACAGTTATGGGAAAGTAAAGAAGAAATAAACAAATTCTATTTTTATGACTTAATGTGTACAAAGCAATGCAAAGCGGCGTCTTTCTGCGACACGGTATGCTTTTGCCGCTCCACATAAATGCATTCAACTTGACATCTAGCAGCAAATTGTCAAATTAAACTATGAAAAAGAGGTTAACTATTTTTATTTCTAATCGTATCAAAAACTACGGATATATTAATGTTGCAACAGTGTTGTTTTAATGATGATAAATGCAAGGAGACTCGAGTTTTTGCTGCTAATGTAAGAATAATTCTTTATTTTTTTTTATTTATGTTAGGCCTATATGATAATATATACTAGCAATAGTTTGCCAAGATGTAACCGATAGTGCTATTTATTTATATGTTTAAATACAAAATAAATTTGTTTATTTATTTAAAAGTATATCTTTACTTAAAAAATAGAACTTAAATGCTACATAAATCATGTTTACAATCGCAAATTGCAGCAATGAATTAATTTTTGTTTTGTTATTTTATTTAAATTGTAAATATTATTTTGTAGGTATGCATCTATGTTAAAATTATATGCAATTTTTAGAATTTCTTGAGATAATGTGTTAATAGAAAATGTAAAACATTTTTTAAAAAAAGATTTGTAAAGATCAATAGTTTACGTAAATGACTTTTCCTCGAAAGGAAGTAGAGTCGTAACCTAGTGAAAAATGATGTCGTTTCAATATTTTTAGTATAAATTACAAGATAGTAGAAAGTTGTAAATTACACTCAATGTAAAGTCATATTGTATATTCCAATGGTCAATTTATTTTGTTTTAGAAGGGAAACAATCTAATGTTCCAACTACCAATCACAGTTTTAGAGATATGGCGATATTAATCTTTCAGGAATTCAGGCGCCCGATCTTTTAACGAATTAAATTTCGTAATTCTGTAAAAATATTGCCTACAAGATGAATAACAAATTGAGAAAACCGTTGGAATGATAAACTCATTTGTAATCTTCGAAAGTAATTAGACTTTATATTTAAAAATATTGAGTTTCTTTAAATGAAAATTTAAAATTTTTATTATATAAATGTAAATTTACATTTGTTGTTAGTTAATTGGATAATTTTGATAATTTTAACATACGTTTCTTTATAAAATGTGCGTGAAGTTCAAATTGTTTAAACTCAATTGTCGTTTAATGAAATGTATAATGATAGGAAGAGGTTATCAAAATTTAAACATATATGATTTAAATGAACATTAAATGTCGACGAAGAAAAAGATAAGAATGAATAATTAAAAAGTTTTTAATGCTGTAAAATCAACAAAAGAAGAGCCATTTGCAAGAGTGTTTCCTTATTTTATCATATCAGTTCTTGTTGGGGTTTCGAGGGGAAGAAACTGTTATCAGATCAGAGGTAATGACTCGAAAAGAAATCGCCTAATATCCTAACTTCTGTGCATCTGCTCTCCTCAATTATCGTCGCCCGTTTGGACATTCGGAACCGACCCAATGGCTCTACTTAGTTCTTTTTTACTGTTCTACCGTTTTATTCCCACACGCTCTCGTCCTCCACCTCCAGATGGGAAACTAAAGGATCACATGACTATCTCCTTTCTGCGCCGTTAAGAAACCTGCGGTCTATATTCTACTCCATCCTATCTATAGATGGAAAACTTCAATACGGTTTTAGCTAATTATGGCTTTTCTCGTATCTTACATGCAAAACGACTGGCTTAAGTTTCGAAAAGTCGTGGTTTATAAATATTTTCCTGTAATAAGTTTTATTATTTAAAGTTTAAACAAATCTTAAATGAAAAGCTGATGTTATACTTTATAGCAGTTTCAACACTAGTGATAAATATTATTTAATATATACTGAAATCACTTTATTAATTTATTCAAAACTTAGGATAATAAATCTAGTAAAGTTTCTTAATATTTGAGAATTAAGAAACTTTATTAAATTATTAAAATTAAAATAATCAAAATTAATTTTCTATACAATTGCATTGCGTAGAAAATTGCTAGACTTTTCTTTTATCATTTTAGTCTAATTTATTTTACAGTTACAATAAAGTTTTACTCGAAAATATTCATTCTTTTTAATAATATATCATATTACATCAAATTAAATTCAATTATATCTATACCAATCACAATATTTAACAATATATGAATGAATAAAGCCCATTTCTTTTCATATATGCATTTCATCCTATGTATCATTAATTTCGTTATTTTCCTATTAAAAAAATAGTTAAATTGCATTTTGAAACTGTTGGTTTTGTTTAAATTAATTCCATTAAAGTTTCTTTTCGTTTAAAATGAACGAACGTTCCAAAATTCACAGAATTGTATGTTAACTATAAATTATAATTCAACACATACTCGTATCTTTATAAAGATAATCAAGAAAGTATAGAAAAAATATCTAAAAAAATTTAAAAGTTTACGTTTATATGTTACAATACATGTTATAAAATAATAGTTATTCGTAAACAATACTACATGCTTAAGTATATGAATTAAAAAAGAAAATAATAGTGAATGTTGAGAAATATAAAGTGGAAATAAATAATACTAAATTTAATTATATAAAATGAAAATGGGTAAAAATAAATGTTATTTATAATTATTAATGTTCAGAAAGTAAATGGCAATCACAGCGTGTGTATGAATTGAAGATTATGATAAGAACCTCTTCGTTTTCTTAAACTAAAGAGTCTTTAAGAGCTGTTGATAATTAATTATGATTAGTGTCAACTATTTTAGGGAGAGAGGAATTCGGTTGAGCAATTTTATTGTATATATGAATAGTGCTCGAATGCAGATTTAAATGAATATTTTCTTTAGACACAAATGGTTAAATTTGAATATGTTCTCGTTATAAATTATTCATATAAACTTCTAAAAAATAATACATCAAATTAGTAATTCAAGCTCTTCGAGAATTATTATATTTAAATTATAAAATAAATAAATATAATGCAATTTCATTACCTTTTGTTGTGATCATAACAAGCTTAAAATATCATCTCGTTCGATGTTGCTGCGAAACATTCCAAAAATTTATGTAAGCTTTATCCGATTGGATTGACTTTCATGCGTGAGGTACTGTACAGTACCTTACTACAGTGGATTACGTATCTAATTTCGTTTCGCCTATTGGGAGAACGCACAATGCAATCTGATAAATGGCCAACGATGTCACGATTCGAACAACCCATGAAAAATCGCAAAAGTCCGGAGTGAATTGGAATCTCTTCCAAATCTCTTCTGGCCTTGGGAGAATTTCTTATTGTGCCATTATCCCAACAGAAAAATTGGATTAATGATAAACATATTTATTATATACATCAGCGGTTTCCAACCTTTTTTGATTTACGTACCCCCTTGAAAGCCCATTTCTTAAGTTTTATTTCGCATGTTCGTCAAACAGTAGTTGCCTTGGTCAATTATACAGCGTTATACAATTACTTGTAATAATTTTTTAATCTAAAAGCGTTGGAGAAAGGACACAGATAAATATAATAAAAATATAATTATATTTTTATTTAAAACTAAGCATCGAGTGCCGTGACGTCGCCAAAGCTCTCAACGCAGAATCCGAATATTCTTATAGTAGGGCCTATATCCGCCATTATTAATTTCGCTAAATCACCAAGCACATACCTCTGGGGGTATGCGTACCTCCGATTGAGAATTGCTGATATACATTATTATTACTTTGAAAAAAAAAAAAAAAAATTGTGTTATTCGCATCATAGTTATAGTACAGTACATAGAAAAGACGCTTCATAAATTCTTTAAAATTTTATGATGTAATTTTACACTTTTTACTAAAATACTTTAATATAACATACATTATAAAATTTATAATTTAAAGTTTATAAATTATTTTCTATGAATTGGCCTGCCTACATTCTTTGTGCAGAATATTCAACAAAAAATAAGTATAGGCCTATACAGAAAAGTTTGGAAGATTATTTTAAATTTAAACTACAGTATATAATTATTTAATCGTTATTGTTAAAAATTTTCACAAAATATAGGCCTAATCTCCGTTGAATAGTTAGAAATATTAATCATGACTTAAAGAAATATGTTTAGTTTTAGATAGGAGTTATCGCTGTTTTATTTAATATTCTATACTTTTTTTTAAATATCTGCATGTATCAGTTTATAGATAATTTCATTTCTTGTAATTTAATAAAGATTTATTTATCCAAATTAAATTTTATTCAAAAATATTTAGTATTTTTTGTACTCTAATACCGTGTTTAAAGCAGCCAGAATCTAAATGATTGTCGGAAAGTTTTCTCTGATATCATTTCCACATTTCTTACTTAAGCTTAGCAAATGTTAAAGAAAAAAAATTAAAATAGAGAAAATAACTGAAATTTAGAGATAAATACCTTAAAATTAAGACGTATATTTTAATTAATGCAATTTTAACCATAAACCTCTGCAATACATCGTAATTTAAAGTTTTATTACTTGCAACATAATGTGATCTTTTAAGTTTTTAATCGGTAAACCTGTTATATTTAAAATATAATTGTTTTCGGATTTTAAAAACGAAATATACTTGATAAAATGTTTAGATGATTGAGCAATTAAAGTATTTGCACTTGTAAGTAAAAAGAAATAAAGTAACTATTAATATAAAATCATTTTCAATTAATGTAGAGTTATTGAATAGATAAGAATAATTATTTACTAATTAACTATTCCGTTTTCAATTCAGATATATTGTTTAATATCATAAAAGCTTATTCGAGAATGTCTATTCTTTTCGCTCGTTACATATTCTTTTATTTTCTATATAATTTTATTATAAGTTCTATATAATGAATGATTTGATATTGAAAACATGTAGGCCTAGATATTTAGATAAAAAGCAAAAAGAAAGAAATACAACGCTATTAATAATTTATGAAAGTTTAAAATTAAATTAATATACTTGAAACATATTAAAATGCCTTTAAAATGAAAGAATAAGTCAACAAAAATAATAATAATTAAACTGTTAATTAAGTATAAAAACGCAATTTTATTATGCTTATATCATAAATATTGTATTAAAATATGATTCGAATCTTAAAACTGTATTCAATCTGTGTCTAATAATTGGTTTATAAAATATTGTTTGAGTGAAAAGTATTAATAATAATTTCCCCGATCAAGAGAGACGTTCGCTGTATTTTCCTTAAAAATATAAATTTAACACAATTATCAATAATTAAAATACTTTTGCTTTTCGTTAATCGTTATAAAAACAACACAGTGGCCTATAAGACGTTATCAAGCTTATAAATCTAAAAATTAAAACATTAAAAATGGCATTAAAGATAACACGCATACATATTCAACAAGGGCAAGATATTTATACGTTCTAGATTATCAGCAATGAGTTGTTCTCAAATTTGGTTAACAGAATTTTTATATTAGATCGGAGGTTTAGTGAACTGGAGGAACTCTCTCATTATGTGCTGCGGTTGTGTTCTACTTGATCAGAACGTAACAGCTAGTGCGTAATATTTCCAGCCCCTTTGCTCTCCCTAGAGATAAAGTGTCCAGTTTGCTGTTCACCACCGCGCTCTTTTGGCGTCTCTGGTATGAGGACCACCTACGTCGTTTTTCCGTGGCATCGTTTCCTTTTGCAAACCTGATATATAGTATAAGTCATGGACATCACGTGAAGACACTTCTTAAGTAAGGACTGATCTAACTCTAAAGATTTACTATGGCTAGCTCTATGATATACGATCTTTATATTCTGAGTTCGAGATTCAATTTTCAGTTTTATACTTTTTTAGAAAGTGTAAATTTGATCAGAATGCATGCCACATTTCTAAACTAAAATTTTCTTTATCAAATTTGATGGTTGTCTATTCAAGTTCTAAAGGTTTTATTGTTTTGCATTGAGTGCTGTTTGTCGGCTTACTCTCGGTGACATTCTGAGACTAATTTATACAAATAACTGAAAAAGAACATAAATTAATGCCATGTCATTAACAAATTATTTGGTAATTAATTTATTCTTAATTTAAGAAACTTATTTTATCAATGGGCATCAGCAAAATTCTAGAAAACTGTTTTATTTACATTATGTTTAATGTCGTCTATAATAAAAACTATGTTATGAATCTAGTTAAACTTTTATTTACATTTAAGGCATTTTAAGATAGATTACCCTAATAATTTATACTTTTTTATTAATTAAGATCTCATTTTTTAAGTAAACATTTGCTATAAATTACATATATTTGCCTGTAGGCATGCAAATATTCATATAATTTCAGCTTAAGGGAAAACCAAATAAGTGATGACTTTATGATAAAATTATTCTTGATTCTGTATTTCAAATAAACTTTTTGAGCAATTTTTTAATATTTTGAGAAGATAAAATCGATTTGATACGGTTTCATTACTCATTTATCATTTGAAAATATAAATAAACAGTTAAAACCATTCCTAGATTTCCTTAAAAATTTAATATTAGGTCTTATAAACTTGTTCGTCTTTAATACGATATAAATAATATAGGTTAATGTTTGTGAAATTAAGATTTTAATTTATCTTCTATAAAAAGCGATTAAATTTCAATTAAAGTAAAATAGAATCTACATGCTTACCAGTAAACAATCATACGAAGTCTTTCTCTCTATGTCTCTCTGTTAGATAAAAACCTATTTGTTCTAAATTCGGATATAAAATGTTAAAAACAGCTTCGTAAATACAATTTACGAAGCTGTTTTATGGCATTTTCCTGAATAGGAGTTTAAGAAGCTTTTAATGAATTTTAATTTATATAAAGATTATTCCTAGCTAAACTAAAGGACACGAACAAAATAAATATTTCAACTATAGCATTATAAAGAATTCCTATAAGATCAGGACTAACGAATACGTTCAGTAGATCGCAGATTCAGATCGCGTGCACCCAGCGGCATCCCAGAAGGTAAGGCAGAAAGAGAATGAGAGGCCCATTAAACCGACCGATAGCAGGCAAGGTTTTTGATGGCACCATTAAAGTCAGACGATTATACGGACACGACGTGGGTGGTTGGGTAGCAAGCTCAGTTTTGCTACAAATAGAAAATCGTCCGACTGTTCACACCTTGACTAGACCGACTCAACCAGTTTGATTGTTAGGAGGATACGTAACGAGTCCTTAAAGAGCTCGTAAAAAGAAGTGAACGCAGAAAATCCAGTCAAATTTATGATGCCGAGATCTTCTAAACGTGATTTGGAAATCGAAACTAAACTGGCCGCTATACGGCTTTTACGACCAAAGACCTCCTCTGTACATGTCTTATCTTGACGGAAAAACAAAGAGGATGACGGGACTAAATATGCTAGACCGTGGAACCCGTCTTACTCACCCGGAATGGCTCAAGGCTATCGGATCCCTTCACTAGCCATACAAACGTACTGCTGACGGATCCTTTGTTGATGATGTTCAACTAGGACACAATCTGCTTATACTCCCAACTTTTAATTGCACTATTTATGTCGTGAAATCCGATCGTGTCTATTTGTCTTCTTTCAATCAACCTCAATTCAGAGACTTATGAATATGAATTTCTTTTTCTTAATTCTATTTAATTCGCCTACATTTTAATGAATATTTCAAAGCAGTTAAATCAAACCTATATTGCTGAAAATAGTAATTCCAGATTTATCTATATTATTTGTATTTAAATTACACTTGTTATTATAATACTAGTTATATTTATTTTAAGACTTTAAAGAATAAAAAATATTTTAAATGGTTAGCTTAAAATTGCAAATCTCTCTGCAGTTAGAAATGAATTTTTAAGGCATCTTGATAGCGTATAATTAGCACTATTTCTTATGTGAATGAGTCAAATTTGCTCGTAATACGAGCAAACTTAACTCATGTAAGCTAGTATGGATTGGGATTAGCAAAGAATAGCCCATTCAAAATTAACAAGACTTTGAATCGGATCGAATTTGGATCCCTCATGCTGCTAAGTTATAAGAATCCCTTAAGTTTGGTTTTCACATTGCTAGAATATATTTCATAAACAAAAACGTGATGTCATTTTCTGTCTAAAAATTTCAAATTAAATGGATTCCGAACAGAAAAGAGAGTTGAAAGATTCTATTTTAACACTACACCAATTGGAGAGTAATAGTACGTATAGTGAAGTAGTTTTTCTAATTGCTGGAGACGTTATTCAACAGCTTAAAGTTTTCAAATTAGGTGGCTAAAGAAGAGGATAAACGAATTCGTTTACGACTGATTTTTAAGTTTTCCTTGATAAATAAAAAATCTCATATTGAAAAGATACGCAACATTACCAAAGTATCGTTATTAGTAGGCCTATTTCTGTTGTTGGTCATGGACTGTCGTTGAGAAATTCTGTGCTCAATTTTATTGTGGATATAAAACAGAAACAGAATAAGAACCGAAACAATTTTTTTCCGTGATTTCTTTTCTGGTATCTGATTTTGGTTTCTAGTGATGTGTTAATGAAGCATTACTTTTCTGGCACTCAAAGGATTTTCTGTCTTGAATTTACTGAACGAAACTGTATTACTTTAATATTTTTAATTAAAAAATTCAATTAAAAAGTATTTTTTTTTTGTTTTAAAATTGTATGGATTGGCATATTTGGTGTTTTATATTTTAATATAATTTTGAAAATTAGAGATTAAATATTACCGTTTTATTGATTAAAGATTCCTGAAATTGTAAATACCTATATATTAGATAAAATAGAATTTGCATCAAGGTATTCAAATTGTTGTTTTTATTTATTTATGAACTTTTCTTTAAAAATGTTTAGCTTATTTTTTTATTAATTAATAAACAAAATAAAAAATATCACTTCACAGTCGTATAATTAATCATTTTAAAATATTCACTAAATAAATATTCTTAACATTAATAGCAATTTATTTATGAATTTTAGTAGTAAGAACATTGTTTAATTAATATTTTAAAAAGTAAATTATTAAATTTTCTTATATGCTAATTGTAATAACTCAAAAAATAATCCGGAGGTGACATCACTAGGAGCAATTACTGGGAGTAGCATTTATAGTCTACCTGACTTTGCTATTAACATTGCAATAAATAAATAAACCCGATCTTATAGATAAGCTTATAAATATAAACGCAATAACAGTTAAAATTTCTCTGATAATTAAATAAATAATTATGAAATATCTAAAATTGTTTCAATTTTTAGTTTTTATTTAAATTCGAGCATTAAGTTCTATTTTAGTGTGTTAGGAAACTGGATTTATTTCATAAAATTGTCATTATGTGTCATAAAAATGTTAACAATTTGAGAATAAATTGAAAAAAATTGAAAATTTAAACATAGCGTATTTCACGAAAGAATTTCATGAATTCGTACAGATGCAATATTATATAAATGAATGTTGCCGCGTTGTTCGTAAGACTGTTTAAATGATAAATATTGCAAATATTATTTCATGTAAAACTCT
Organism: Centruroides vittatus; assembly: GCF_030686945.1. Classification (NCBI taxonomy): domain Eukaryota; kingdom Metazoa; phylum Arthropoda; class Arachnida; order Scorpiones; family Buthidae; genus Centruroides; species Centruroides vittatus. The sequence goes on along the minus strand of NW_027122180.1, from coordinate 557,322 downwards.
ATAAATGTAGTTAATTTAATCTTAATGAATATAATATATTAATTTGCTTTTAATGTTTATTTAAAACACTTGAATTACGACTAAACATTGAACAAAACTAATACTTTAATTGATAAATTTGGAGAATGCTTTATAAGAAAACATGTTATATGATTGTTTATATTTTATTTATAAATAAAAAAATGCAATTATAAACTGCCATATTATGTGAATATCCTATTACAAAGTGAAATATTAAGAATAAACATTGTAGTGCTTTAGAATAATTAAAATAAATAGTAACCATTTGGAAATTTCAATATTATTCATGTTTTTGCATTGTAATTAATTTTTTACATCAATTATTTGGGAATTTTTACCGTCATTTTGCATTCGTTAATATATTTATATAGGTCTATATAATAAAGAAATATATCTACTATTATAAATTTCGAGTAAACTACGTTAGATTATATTTTATTAAGTTTTTTAATTATCGGTTATAATGTAATTTAATGAACGTGAAACTGTATTAATAGATTAAAAATTCTTATTTCAATAATATAAATTAAATACAATACATTATATATTCGTCAAATCCTTCATTCTAACAAAAAAATAATATAAAATAAATTTCATAGGAAATTTCTTTCTAAAAAGAAAACGATAGAATTAATTTAGAAAATGTTTAATGTCTATATAATACACTGTATTTTCACTAAATAATATTATTCTCCATCTAATAATTACTTGTTAAAATAAATAAAATCGATTTGTAAAATAAGTAAACGATTATTAAAGTATATATTTTAATTTATAAAACGGTTATTTTAGTTAATATAATATTTAATAAATGGAATTTAGAAATATAAGAATTTTTATATAAACATGTATAATTATCTAACGAAAAATCAGTTGATTAAGTTATACAACGTAATGTTTTTTTTACGTAATATTATTTTGTGTTTTATGAATAAAATCTTTTAACTTTATATTATCCGTATTTTTAAAAGATTTTATTATTTTTTATATAATTTGAATATTCTTTTTCTAGATAATTGGAAAAAAATTTTCGTAGTAAAATTCTGTGTTTCAAACAAAATATAAGAATGTCTTATTGTCTTATATATGTATATATATTTTTACCACGTATTTATACAAATTAGTTAAAGTTTAAAAGATAATCGGCTTATACTTAAGTAGCGTAGTGATCGCCAGTCGGAAATAATGCTTGTTAGAATAGCAATAATATTAACGTTTTATAACAGACTGTTTGTTTGTTTGTTCTTTGATAAAATTTCTTGCAAAAACAATGATTAAGAAGGCATTTTGACACAAAGAAAAAGTTACAAAATTATATAATATCGTAAGGCGTCAATAGATATTAGTGTTGTAAATAAATTCCCAGGATAAATGTATATTTATAATCTCAAAAATTACTGTTAGAAGCTAAAGAGGTTTACATAAATTGATATTTATTTATTTATTTATTCAGAAATTAATAAGCTATGTATGAAAAGTAAAATTTTTATTAATCCTGCAGGATAATCGTAAAAAGCGCAAGTTATATTAAATTTTGAATAAAAGGAACGTCTACATTAATATATAATAATTGTACTTGTAATTCTTTTTGTATACTTGTAGCTTTATATTAATGTAAGATAAATTATTTGTTAAGACAAATACTTTATATTGCACCATTACGATGTTACTTTAAGATATTAAAATGCATACATAATTAGTAACATGTAGCATACTTTTTATATTATGTTTTAATATAAATCTTATGTTATATTAGATATACGTTACGGCTAAAATGTGAATAGGATAATAAATAAAAAATTTAGAGTTCCACTTTAGCCAGATAATCTGAGATCTTTCCAATTCAAGTTGAATTTTATTTTTCAAATTAACCGAAATTTCTATATTACATTAAAAAACGAGGTCAACGAAAATAAATTTCACCAAAATATTGCCAGATTAGCTTTAAAAAATTGCAACTTTAAAGGTAAAACTGTTGGATTAAGCTTTAAAATAGTAAGTACTTTGATTTAAAGAAAATCAATACGTGTAGTACATAGATTTTAAATGACGTATAGCAGGTGTCAATCTGAGTAATAAATACAAGTGAAAAAGGGATAAAAAAATTTGGTGAATCTTTTAATGTTTTTGCATTTTTTGCGGCAATTATTCTCAAATTAAAGGTGGTGTTGCAGTGTGTTTCACATAATCTTGTGTATTCGAAAGGACTTTAAAATGCCTATTTTTGCGTTGTTTTTAATTGTATTTATTAATGTAATATAGTCTTGAACTTTAAAAGTAATTTTTAAGAAGCTTATCGTAGATATGAAAAATCATCAAATTAAAAAATTGTCGCCATATCGCCAATTTGCTTGAAGTGTGCCGATATTCGTTCTGTTCCCAATTGCCACGTAATGGCTAAAAAACAAAATGCTTATTCTCTAAAAAGCAATATCTATATCCAGTTCTATCCAAATAACAAGAATCTATCACTCCACATTATCCGGATAAAACCCGAATTTTAAGTTTTGTTTTTGATTCATTTATCCGTTTTTGGATAACGTCAGCTTTATCCACTTGTGACTTGAATAAAGTTTAAAATTAATACATTGTTAAATATTTTAATCGAAAGACTTGAATAAAATTAACATTAGGCGATTAAGCATAGCTTTATCTGATTCGCAAGCCTTAGCAGTGACGTATCATTCACGTTTTAAAAGAATTTAAGTATTACTTTTCGATATAATCTTTTTAATCAAAGATCATAAGAATAAAAAGATAATGTAAGCAATTAAAATATGAATGCAATTTGGAATAAAACACATTAAAAATTTAAACTTTTTAAGACATTTAAAAATATAAACTTTAGTATTTTGTCATTCAGATTTTCAAAATAAATACTTATAAATATTACTTTAATATTTCTTATAGCGTGGTAATTAATTGAATTAAAATGTGTTTAATCGACTTGTCAAATTAAAACCAAAACGTTTTCTTCCATTACTCATAAAATTTAAACTTTAAAATAAAAGAAATGCTATTTTGCATTATCTCGATTCAAATTACGTTGACTAAAGCCTATTGTTTTGCAAAATTGTTGTAATCTTTAAAGAATTATCGGTATTAAACATCTTTTATTTTTATATTACAACTTACACAGTTTTCTCTTAAGAGTGTAAATACTTTTTATTGTTGATTTTTTGCACATTTTTCTTTAAAATGCTGTATTTTAAAATTGTTTGCATAAAAATATGAATTGCTAATTAATAATGGTTGAAATAAAGATTTAATTGGCGGTAAGATTTTCAATTTTAAAAGATTTAAATAAATTTAATTCTGAATAAAAGTAAGTTCAATTGTTGAAGTTGAACTTAAAGTACAAAATTGAATAAAAGGAATAAACGTAAATTCATAAACAAAATCAACTAAATCAATTGCTAAAGTAACCCTTGGTGCCAAGATAGCGGCTCGTCTCTGATTCCAGCAAGGAAACAGTGGGATGCACGTTCTAACCTAACCTAACCTATTCTAATAATTTGGTTGCTAATAATTATGGTAATTTATTAGAATAGGTTAGGTTAGGTTAGAACGTGCGTCCCACTGTTTCTCTTGCTGGAATCAGAGACGAGCCGCCATCTTGGCACCAAGGGTTACATTAACCAAATCGATGTAATTAATCTAAAACTTATGCAATAAAATTTATGATTTTATTGTTTTTTAAATGATTTTTTAACGTTTATTATGCATTATACATAGTTATAACGCAAATTAGAATATTATTATCAGATTTATAAGTAAATAGAATACATTAGAAAATCAACTGATTATTTAAAACATTAGACTAAGGAAAAATATCTAATGTTTTGAATTATCAATTGAATTCCTAATAAAATATATAAACATATTTTTGTAATATATTTTATTGTTATAACTCAAACTATAATAATCTATAAAGTTAAAATAAATAAATAAAATATGTTTATAATATCGGGTTTTGTTTAATGTATTTTTGTTAAAATAAATGTGAAATTTTTAAAATCATTCAAATTTTTGTAATTTAAATGATAAATAAACATCTATTAGCATATCAGGCGAGAACGTGGCACGCTAATCGTAACAGAAATACGAACATTAGAGAACAATAGTGTTCATTATTGACGTAATAGATGAAAATTTATGATTTCACAATGATTCGTGCTACAATAAGTTCTATGTCGTGCTATTCCTTAAAAATGAAGAACTTTTATTGTTTAAGCTTGAGAGTTTAAACTGACATGAATTTATTTATAAATAAAATTATAACACTTAATTTGTACTACTTTTCCGGTTATTATAGAACAGAGGAAAAGTATTGTAATCGGTCAAATTTTGACCCTCCTGCAGGCTTTTTGAATTTCTTAACATTTTAAGGTTCCTTACTTTCGAAACAGAAAGAAACGAGCCAAATTCTGTACGTATGGTGGGGTGCGTGTGTGTGTGTTGGCTTGTAATTTGCATATATTTCAGGACTTTATGAATCAAAAGTTTTGAAATTTAGCAGAAATTCCTCTATAGGTATAGGGGCATTGATGCTATTACATTTTAGTGATTATAAGTCAATAGGGAGATAAAGGGAGAATTACATTAATGCTACAGATTTTGTTAATCTAAAAAATGTGAACGAAATGTTGTATTAACTTCAATGACTTTTTTATACATGTTATCACTATAAATCTTAAGTTTATGGCAAAAATTCCCATGACACTCTTAATGAAAGGAATAAAATAATATCTTTATGTTTGTCACACATATAATAAATATTCTCTATATTAATATTGTTTTTCATTTTGCGCTATTCACATAATCAATAAAATATTAATTTTTACATTGTAACTGATTATCTTAAAATAAAATATTGATGTTGTAGGCCTACAGGTTTAATTTTACGTATGTTTACCTGAATGAGAAGTTGAAAATATTAAGAATTGGCTTTCTACTAAATAGATGTTATCACTTGTATAATCCATATAAATATTACATCTGTAGACAGAATTGAGAGGAATCGCTTATTATATAATAGTTATATTAATGCAACACAATAATTTATCGTGTTATTTGAAATTCTCAAAAAATAAATTAATATTTTGACAAAAATTTAATGATTTTATTTTCTTCTGTTTAAAAAAAGCATTTAGAGTTATTAAAATATTTTCATATTTAAAAATACGGCCATATTGTCAATTTATTTTAAATATTTTTGTGTTAATATTTTAATAAATTTTCCTAAGAATTCCCCAAAAACAGATTTTAGAAAGGTATTTAATTTGTTCACATTTTTTCATCAATGTTTAAAATAAAGTAGACTCGCTTATTAATATAACGTCAACACTATATTATTTATTTACCTTTTAAAAATCTGGTTTTACATCACTTAATATTTTCTTAAAATCTGTGTGGTTGCCTGTTAGAGATTTATTCACGAGGAATGTTCCGGTCGTTAAGTATACGCGCCTCCAGGACAATTGTTACCTTACACCTTTTTTAAACGAAGTATTGTTGTTTAATTTTTTATCTTCACTTATATCAGGGTTTTCAATAATTTTATAACCGCTAAACTTAATATACATTGTAGTAGACGTTCTTCGCATTCCCCCCCCCAATTCAAGCATTGTTTATAACTAAATTTTGATAATACGGAACTACAGTCATGTTTTATCTTCAAACTTCTTTATTTTTTAGAGATAAAACGTGTTGATTGTTCAGATTTCTTAGAAACTTTATTTAAGTTAAAATAAAATATATCTTATCGAAATGGTGTTAATATGTAAAACAATACCACTCAAAATATATAATATAGTTCGATTTCTTTAATCTTCAATCATTTTTTTTTTTAATTTCTAGTTTTAAGGTCGTATCTAAGATACGATCTTAAAACTGTTTTAACGAATTTCACTCCTTTTATTAGCATTTTTACTTCAAAAATTTGAATTTTATTAATTTATAATTGCAGTTTAATTTAGGCCTACGATTTTATAGCAATGCTCTGAAACATAATCTGAAATATTTCTATATAATGACAATTTTAATAGATTTATTTTATTTTAAACTAAAATTTGAACTTTTAATTCTTATCACGAACAGTTGTATCAAATATTTTTATACTTGTTTTAAATCTAACAGCGGCGTGGCAACATTTGGTTCTTGTGGCAGAAAGTAAAAAGCTCCTTAATAAATACTTGTATTCATATGTGTATTGGCCTATGTACCAAGTATATCAAGGCCTATGTCATTATATAGAAATATTTTTCTCCAATTATATGGAATTATTATTGATTTAATAAATATAATTTAAAAAGTATTAGTGACTTCGATTAATTAGCACCTAGCGCTGAGGCCACGTCGGCCATACCTTCGCTACACCACGGCCTTTATTAAAAATATTGTTTTAATAATTAAATTTTAATAAAAGTTTTTGTGTAGATAAACTTTCATATATTAGAATAGGCCTATGTAAATTTAGATGGTTTGTGTAGTAACTACGCTAAATTTGTTTCGAATTTTATTAAAACCCTACATATCGCTTAAATTTCAATATTTTTACCAAAATAACTTCTAATCTTTAAAATAATTCTATTATTCTAATTAAATTATAATATATTATTATGGTATATGTAATTTGGAGGCTTATTTTTCCATCCAGTTTCTAAAATATTTTCAGAATTATAGCTTTTCGATTCTTTTAGGAACCAGTAGAATTATTGATTATAACTTAAACTGAAACTAAGTTATAAGAGACTAAAACTGTCGAAAACTGTGAAAGATTCGTTCTGATACGTTATAAATTTTAATGTCAAGTATATAAGAATGTGGTAAAATCGTTAGACGATTCTTATTAGGATCATTTGTGTTCGTTAAAAGAAACACTGTTTCTTTTCGGCTCTTCTTATCCAATTCTACCCTCGAAGAGAAACAACGTCTTGCACTGTTCTCATCAAGGGGCACTCTAAATTGCACGTGACACTAAAGAACGGTGATACGAGGATTCGGTGAAGATACCGAACAATTTGCACGTCGTTTCTTTTTCCTAGTTGGAGTCAAGTCGTTATTTTAACTGTCCTGAGATTGTCTCTATTTCTCGGAAGTCAATCCTTGGTTTCTCGAAATTCCACTATTTTCGCCGATGTTGAAGGAATTAGGTATACAGAAAATATTTCTTGTACGAGTTTCTTAATTCTTGAAATTCGGCTTCTTCTGAACTTTTATTATCTTTACAAGTAAACTATAAATAGAAAGCGGGCTAACATCTTTGGCATTTGAATTTTGTAATTAAAATAGTTTACTGTTTTTTTAAAAGAGTCTTAGAATATACAAAGACTTAAATTTCGAAGAGATTTTCCAAGATTTGATTCTAATTTAGATAAAAGATGTCTTCTCTCAAATGTATTAGTGCTTGATATACCAGTACCATTTGTGGTTAACATTAAATAACAATAAAAATAATGTTAATTTACTTTCTAAAAAAAAAAATCCGATACGGTAGAGCATTACAAAATAATTTAAATTTCCTCATAATGATAAAATTAATGCCAAGGTTTGAAGAGAGTTGTTTTGCCACTTTTTTAAAATTAGAAATAGATAAAACGCTTTGAAATATTTTTGAATTTGAAACATCAAAAAAAAAAAAATTAAGATTTGCTGTTAAATGTATTTATACCTACGTGTAAAACATAATTTAACGAACACGTTTCAATTTATATTCTACTTTATTACGAAACTTTCGTTTGTAATCACTGCATATTCAATGTTTTACTAATACAATTCTGTGATGCAAAAAATACCGAGTTATCAATCACAGCAGAAAGACATATTATAATGTATGCACTAAAATTGCTATAAGAATTTAGTGAAAGATGTTCATAAAGTGCACAAGTTGTCTGGAAGGCAGACAGTAAAATGAAAGATGGTCGACCTTAATGATTTTTGACCGCCTCGATGTAATGATGTCAAACCACCGGAAGCAAGACGACACTCAAGAGCTTCTTTATTGATGGGGAGGTCTCCGACCTTCTTTTTCAAGCTTCTCAAACTTTGATCCACTCTTCCACCTCATTCTGCATTAATAGAAGACAGCCTTGTCATTTTTTAAAACTGTACTTTCTCATTAAATATAGTTTCTTTTAAAGGGGATATTTAGCATGAAAAATCCCATCAGATAATTAAATAAAATCTTTTATAACTACAATAAACTTATAATTAGCGTAACATATTCTATACTTATAATAAATAACTATTTATAAGATTTATTAAATAATTATAATTATGTATGCAAACTATAATCATTTTTCAATAAACATTTATCTACGTTGAAATTTCGTAATAAAAAAATATTTTAGAGTTAATATTCTACTCTTGCATCTATGAATTTAAGTAATAAAAATATTTAAAGATTAACTTTAACCATAAATATTTATTACATTGATATTAATCGTCAAAAGTATCCTAGAGCAGAAGTCTGACGTCTTCATCCATTAACAGAAAGTTTATCTGCGGATCTCTGCATCTTCAAATACATCACGGCACTAACAGATGGGTATGTCAGGTGTAGGATGCTGTATAAACATGCATATGACTTCTATAAAAACAAAAAGTAAGCATGAGTCTTGTAGTAAAACACTCTCAACGTATTAGAAACATGCAGTAAAATAATAACATTTATTCTTTCATTATTTATAATTTAAAAATAAATAAGAACTTATAAACAAGATCATTGATTATAATTACTACATTTTACTTTCATTAGTTTAATATTTTACATATATACATTTCCACTTTCTACAATTAAAAATGATTAGTTCTGTATAGGCAAGCTGTAAGCAATCACGGACATGCTACTGCTACTGAAGATATCTAAGTTCGAGGAAAAGGTATGAGGCATAATAAATATCGATAATTATCATAACCCGAAAGAGAAATGCATTACGCTTTCGGGTAAAAATTTATATAGCAGAAGCTAAATGTAGCAATGTAAGACCGGAAAAGCGAATGTTTACGAGACAGTTGTAATGGGATGTGGAGCAGGGCTACCAACAATTTATCAGGACATTCTTCATTTCAACGACCCTGTTACTTTAGAGTTAATTTTCTGCCATAGGGTGGCCCAACGGGGAGGTCCATACTAAGATATGGACTATCGAATTTTACTAGCACACAAATCATTAAGCTTAACTTTCTTTACAATTTGGAAGTTAGAAAGCCGAGAAAATTATGAAAAAACGCGTGTTTCGGATGCTTCGTCTTAAATATATACTATATAGGATTTCTTCTTCTCGTATTTCGGGTTTTTTTTTTACTTTATCCGGCTTAACCTTTTAAATAAAAATATTATATGTGAACGAACAATTATTTTAGTTGTACAACATATCAATTAATCTTAAATTTATACATTAAACTTATTAATTCGAATATTTTCAATTCATATAGACATCTTAATAAATTCTATATTTAAAACAAAAACCGCAAACAAGTTGAAGCTACATATACAATTCAGATTTAACTTTATAACATTAGAATTAAGTTTCATCTTAAATTCTAAATTTTAGAGAAATCGGTTCATTTAAGTTGAATTTAAAAAATATTAAAGTGGGCAAAATACTCCTTGAACATTAATACGGAGAAAAATTTACTTGCCGCAGTATTGTAAGCAAGAGAATTATTCTAAAGGAAGTAAAAAACAGGGAAAATTTTAAATATTTAAAAAGTTTTTCACATTCGAGATAAACAGAAATATATTCTGATGTAGTTTTACAATGATAATGAATCATTAAACTTAAAGATTGAAGATGAACAATTTAACAACTTGGATTAAATACAAGCAAATTTCCTCATTAGAGTTACAGGTCTGCGGAAAGAATAAACGAAATTAACATTTTCTCTGTCTTAATACTTAGTACTTTCGCTATAAAAAAAAAAATAAATAAATAGTTCTTTGCTGATATTTTTGAAATGCTAATTAAAGGATAAAATTCTCATAATTTTCACCTTCTTTTTTTAAAAGATTAAATTCAAGCTTCGTAGTTTTAGAGAAGCTTTAGCTATAAATAAGTATACTATTTCATATTGTTTTTATATACATTATAAATCATTGAATATATTTTCCTCTTAAAAAGTAAGGATATTGTATTATCAATTCAACACTTCAACGAAATTGATGATTCTACATATTACTAAAAATCAAATAAATAATGAAAAATAAAAACTTTGTTGGATTTATTATAAAAATTTATTGAATTTTATAGTGTAATCTTGCGACATATTAATTCTGGTAGGGCATGTGGCATTCTACAATGGCAAAAACGATAGCTCGTCTGACGTAAAAAAAATCCAAAGCCCAGCATGAATAATATCATACATAAATCTTTTAGACATTAAAATCAGATTGACAGTACTTGATTATTTTTATATAAAATAAATCTAGTAAGCTTAAAATACAAAAATCAAAACAATCAAGGTTTACTTAACAATAAAAAACAATAGGAAAAATGAATTGAGACAGCTAAAATTTAATAAAATTGTTAATATAATAATTTATAATAATATCTTTAATATATATATATTGTATGTATTGTGTTATATATATTATATTGTAATTTAAAAAAAATTAATACATAATATCAAATTGTTTTAAAGATTAAATTAGCAATTTATCATTTTTTTATTATTATATTATATTTGCAAATTGACCTAAACTCTAAGTAGTAAAACTATATGAATTTATTATTATTAAAGATTTATTCTGTAGACATTGTTTATTATTTTTGTCATTAACAATAGTTCTATAAGATACTGAAGAAAGCAATAAGACATATAAATTCTGTAATTTCTGAAAAATATATCAAAATATATTTTATTTGATATTATATCAAGGCTTCGAGAACAGTAATTGTTTTGGCCTAGGCGATATATACTGAAAATTAGATACAATGAAAGCTTTAACGGATAAAAAAAATCAACAGAAACACTTGAAATAATAACATCGGTTTATTATTTTGAAATTTATACATTTATTATGTACCACTTTGTATTCTAGAACATAAATAACGATCAGAATTATACATAAATAGTTTTATTACAATTGAATCATTATTTCGAATTTAATAGCATTTTATTTACTTCTAACTTTCGTCTTATTGCTCGAAATCAACATCTGAATACGCTACAACTTTAAATATGAATTGTATTAATGGGATAAGGCAACACAACTTATGTGCAATCTGCTAAGAGAAGGAGGTATCTCCCGTGAGGACTACTTCTATGGGAAACTGATCACTATTTAGGTGTTAGGCACATGAAAGAAACCCGAAAAGTTCTCGCGGCTAGCCGGTTGGTCAAGCGCAAACCCGTGACTAACTACCAGTGTGACTAACTCGCCACGCGATTACTGTGGGCGAGTTTTGAATACGACAAATCTTATATACATACCGAATTTAAAGAATAATTTAATTCTGCCGGGTGAGGCGTAGCTTTCTGAATAATTCTCACATGAAAAATATGTTGATATTGAATAATATTGCTACTACCATTATAAAAAAAAGGCTAAAAATATAAAAACTGATGATGTCGTCGTTAGTTTTAATTTTATTTGCTGATTTAGAAATAGGAAGGAGAAATCCTTATGAATGTTGGTAGAAAATTCTTTCATTTGATTGGAGAATTTTGAGGATTGAATAATTATTGAAATTATATTTCTATTTAGTAAATAAAATTAAAATTTTATACAAAAATATCATAATTCTTATCTGAAAATTTACTTCAGTTTATTATTTATGCAATTTAATTTACAAAAACGTAAAAATTAAATCGGTATTTTTATTTCATAATGAAGTTTTGCACATAGCTAAAATTTGACAGTCAAATTTCAAAATTTCAGATTTATTGATACAAATATTTATTTTTAAATTAAGAAAATTTCTCTTTCGTTTTATCACGTAGATAAATTTAAAATAAAACATAAAATATTAAAAAATATCTTTAAGAATTTAAAAGGTAATTTATTTATTTTTATTTCTCATTATTTTCAAACAAATTTAATAAAATATATAGTTAATAAATGCAGTTTTCTGTAATAATAATATTAACGAAAATGCAATGTTTGATAACAGTCTTTATTCTACATTATCGAGAGTTAATACAGTGGATCTAATTCGGTTAAATCTCTATCTTTGTCGAAGACAGGCTGACTTATTTTTCCATCTTGTCACATAAGGTTGTCGTTTGGTTAATGACAGCATGACATGTAGGAAACAATGGTAACATCAGTCAATGTTGAAGTCCCGACTTACACGCTACGATAATAATCTTGCTTCGGTATTATAGATAATCTTCATTGAATTTTGCAACAAGTTTCAAAAGACAATCGTTAGGATTTAGACTTTTTCAAATTAAATATCAACGGAATGTTCTGCTAATTGCCTTCATATTAAAATTGAAGGATGACTTTGTATTAGCCGATGTATACGGCTTTACGGTAAGTAGACTTGTTAGATCATAAAGTGACGTTCGAAAAATATAAATTCAATAATAATGATAATAAAATTAATAATTTCGGTAAGGCTGATGAGTAAACATACAATTTTTTTGTTTTTAAATCATATTTTTAATATTGTCCGCTAGCATAAATCGAGATTTATTGTTAATTCTGGAATGTATTTTGTATTGAGTTAAAATATTAATATAAACAAAAATTTCTTACAACGATAGGAATGCATCAAACACGCAGCATCCCCTCTCCCCGGTAGTGTTGTCGAGGGAGAAGTCATCATCGGATGCAGCTCCAAAGCGAGAATTGATACTGGCATTCAGATCGTGCCTCGGCTGTTAGTCATAGTGTAAAGAGTCAATCAATCAATCTTTATTATGAAAATGCTCGAAGCTTACTTATAACGTTCGAGCGCAGTTTAGATAGGAAAATGTTTGATTAATTCTGAAATATTAATTATCTGTACTGGAGCCGTAGAAGCGATTAATTTCTTCTAACCTTGAAATACATGTAAATTGTTCGTCATACGATATTCAGCAAGACAGGTTCTAATAAAAAAAAAAAGTGAAAATATGAAAATGATATCTACTCATGTGTTTATATTAAAATAGTTTCTTAATTGACGTTTTTGTCTATAAAGAGATCGTTTTAAAAACTTATAAAACCATTTCGCTGAAGAAAAAATCGAATATTTGTGGATAAAAGTCCTTTTTTGAGTGAGTCTTATTTCATTAAGCAATTAATTGAGCTTTTGAATAAATTTTTAATTGTCGGTTCCAATTAGTCTATAGATTATTTAAAGGAAATGAAAATGATCTTTAAGATGGAACGCATTTAAGCATCACCTCTCTTTCCTCTCTCTTCTTTTTTTATAATTAGGTGTTCTATTTTAAAATTTCTCACTCAAACGCGCTGAGGAAAGCAACGATGTAGTGAAATTTCTATATATTTATGTAAATATAAAATGCCTATTACCAGAAAGTAAAGATTTGTTTCTAATCTTTGCCGTGATATATGTTATTGTGAACATAAGGGGTAATCATAGATCACGTCACTCAAACAACGCCGAAAGCCACCTGCTTTGAATTTTTTAGGTTATAAGTTTAGTTGGATAAATATTTGACAGTTACCATAAGTTTGGTGTTAAAAGTAACGACATATTCTTGTCGTCCAGTTCCTCTAACACCAAGTGGTGTTCATTAAGTGCAGGAAATGACAGGCACGTCCAATTGACTGACGGAAAGTGCTGCAGTCCCAAGCAGGTGCTGCCCACTCTATTTCCCTAGTTAAACTTCTAACACTAATATGATTAATACAGATCAAATTTCAAATAGTGTTTTTGTTATGGGATCACGTAATTTTTTATTATTGATACAAAAATCTCAACATTTTTTTTTAAAGGAAGAGGAAGTTAAGTATTATAAATGCCGATATATCCTAAATAGTAAAATTTAAAATTAAAGAACATAAAAAATATCTGAAAAATAAATTAATTACTATAAATTATCGAAAAACAGTATATTTTTGGCATACTTTTTTATTTTTGCATATTTAAGCCTAATTTTATATTTTATGCTTTGTATTAATTACATTACAATTTTGTTTTATGGTTTCTAAGCTTACATTATGATTTTCAGACCTTCTAACATGCAATTTTTAATGCCTGCCTGTATTCAATATTAATTCAAAAGTACCTTTTTACGTTAGAAAAATTGGATGAATCTTGCGAAGTTTTATATATTATAAGATTTTTATTTATTAAAAATAAAAGAATTGTCTATGTAAATTTTTGTAAGAAGAATCTTATTCTATCAATATTAAACACAATATTAGTTCAAATCTATGTTTATTAAATGGAATAAAAGAACTAAAGCAATAGTGTTACTATGTAGACATTCCATTTTCTAATTAGGGTTTTATTCATGTTTTCAATTATTTTTAATGATTACTTTCATTAATATAAGTAATAAATTCCTCCAATTATTTCAAATTACGAAATTCTAAGTGTATAATAGTTCCTGAATATTAATATATTATGTTAGTAATGTCGCTAAAATAGTTTTATTCATAATTAATTTCAGTTTTATCTCTTTGTGCAGCCTATTTTCTTTTAGAATTCCAAAGATAAAGTCTATTAATGAAAAAGACAACTATCAAATCACTATTACAAATTATAAATTTAAAAAATAATATTTTCGAAAAGATGGTTCTGAGAAAGGTCAGAAGACTTTTACTTATATTTTTAATATTATAAACAGTTATTTATTAAATGTTTGCTATTATATAGAATTATGCCGAGTAACCTTTTTAGATGTATTGTTAAATAAATGCTTACTTAAGATATAGCAGTTTTTCCTATGTTCGCATAGAAGTGAGTGTAATATTTAATCGATCTATCAAGGTAGCCTAATACTTTTAAAATATATTCCTCATAATCAATTAGGTAATTAGAAAAATTATTTATAAAATAACTCTAATCAAATAAGAAATATTCTATAAATCTTCATAAGTTTTGTCTGAGAATTGTAGTTATAAATGGTCGAATATTTAATTCAAAGACTACTTTTAATTATTTTAAAACTTAAAAAATATTATTTAGAGTTAAAAAATTGAAATCTGTATTAAATAATAACAATAATTTATTGCCTATTATTCTTATCCTTATCATTAATTCACAAATATATATATATATATTACTTGTAAATAAGTTATTTTATACAGCATGAATATCCATTTAACTGAATGATAGCCAAAACAATCCAAAAAAATAATAATCTTGTCAATTAATCTATAAATTTGAAAATAACATTTATCAAAAATAAGTTAAAATTAAGTTTAAAAATGAAAGTAAAGGAAGTAGATATGCTAGAATAATCACAATTTAATGTCAATTATAATAATTATTCTTATTTGTAGATAATGGAGACTTATCTTCATCACAGGATGTATATATTTTATAAATGACATAACAATAAACGGGCGTCATTTGTAAAACTAATTGTTATTATGATTAGAATGAGCTTTTCCTGATCGTTTTACAAATCTAACACGTTGTTTTTTAAGCTCGATTAATATATAAATATTTATATATTCAAATTTATGTAGATTGATTCAACTTAGCCTATAAGTTTTAGCGTGAAATAAACTTTTTGTTCAATTCATTAACAGATCATTACAGTGTAAATAATTTGTAATCGTGTATAATTTACACTTTAACCTCCGTTGTTTAATATTTATGAATTAAAAACAAAATATAAATTTTGTTGTAAATTGTCATTTTCTTCAGAAAAGTTTTCTAGTGTTAAAGAATGATAATTGTATTCAACAAAAGTAAAATATTCTTATTTTCTGGTATTTATTTTAAGAAGAAAAGACACAATTTAAAAATAAAATATTAAAGAACTTAATGAAAATACCACGATTGCTCTTTAATGACTTAGACAGCAAAAATTCAAAATAAAATTGGAAACAAAACCTAAAGAATTTATGGAATATTTTCATATGTCACTTAATTTTTCATTATTCTGTTTGTAAAGTTATTTCACAATTCTTCTTTAATCTCTTGTAATTAATCCCCTACCTTTTTTTCATTTTTACGCAATTCCAAAAGAGAAAAGAGAGAAAGAATATTAGATGGACTTAATGATTTTCCAACATTTCTTAGAACGACAATAAAATTGATAGCAAAGAAAGTAGAAGCAAAAAACTGTCCAAATTCCTACTAAAATATTTCAAAAATTTAAATAACCTCCTAGTAGGAAAATTAAGAAAGGGGGAAGAAATATGCTAAAGTATTTCATCGTTTCTCATATTTCACCCGACATCTAACGAAAACTAGAAAATGAAGATTTTGACGGTTCAGTCAAATGGTATGGCACAAGCGATTAAGACGTCAGAGTATATGTGCTATTATAATGGAGGAAGGAACGTAGTCGGCGTGTCTCACATTGTCGACATACCGTACGCCATATCCTACAGTTTAGTACTAGCCTATCTTAGAAAAACATACAGGGAATCTTCGGGTAATTAGGAACAAGGTAGCAGGTAGTACAATATGACAGAGTGATGAAAATTCTTTTCTGGACTTATCCTCTTCGATTAATTACCCAGGAGAAATCAGAGATCACTGCGTGTTACTATACTTAATTATAATAAAAGTCTTCGAGTCCTAACAAATCTGAAGGTAATTAAAATTTTTATATTAATGCTCTCTGAAATAATTATAAATATTTTTATAAACAGGAATGTTAAGCGTAAAATTTATAGGCCAAAATAAAAATTCAGCATAAATATTGTCGTAGAAAGTAAAAATTTTAAGAAAAGAAATGTTACTGTATATGACCTTATTTATTTCATTATATATTTATAATTACCATCGAGTTTAAGAAAATAAACGAAACTTTAAAATAAGAATAATTGTACTTAAGGAAACATTGTGATATTAAAATTGTTATTTTTAAATTACTTTTAAATAAAGATATAAAAGTAGAAACAGAGGAACGAGATGATAAACAAATTACAAAGTTAATAGACAGTTTTCAAGTAAAAAAATCGCATCGATTCTCCTCAGCATGAAAATTATACCAAGTATAGAGATTGATGGAGATGATTAATTGTAAGAATCAAAAGTGAGTGATGCTTTCGTTCTCGAGTTATTTAGTAACGACAGTCTTCATCGAGTTCAAAAGCTCCTGCTTGATGACTTATTCAATTTGCATTCTTCATCATACATATTTTAAAAGTAATCCATATTATAAAATTTGATCGATTATATCATTTTCCAGTAGATTAATCCAATTTAATTTTGAATTTAGTACAAGTTACCTAAATTAAATCAAAATATTTCCTATCTTAATTAAAATTGCCTTCTGGATTAACTGCGGGGTATACTCTATCCGGATGTGAATTTAATCATTTGTAACAATAAAATATAATAAATGTTAAATTTATTTATAACGCATGAATAGTTATACATTTTTTTTTCGTAACGAAACTGTAAAAGAAAACTAATAAATAGGATTGCAGTTAAACTAATTTATTACTATTTTTAATAGTAATTAAACTTTGTAGTTATTTTCCTCGAAACTCTATCATTAAGTCAAAAGGGTCAAAAATATAGTTTCTATAGGAAATTGAGAAAAACAAATACAGTAATCAAGCTGGGGACTTAGAGTAATTGCAATCTAGTGAGCCTCTGGAAAACTATTCACATACAACTAGAAACACCGATCCTTTTCAAGATTATTAGACTTGGTTTATAGATTATATCGCAACAATTTAATTCTTTATTTATTTATTTATTTATTGGCACTTAGACCCTTTTGATTTCCAACTCTTTTTATCGATTCCATAACTATATTTTAAACTTTTTAAAATACAGTATTTGATATAGTAGTCTTGATTTTATACGCTTCTTCTTATTTTATTTTTCTTCTGAAAATGCTGTTAATTTAAACATAGACTATTAAATATAAATTAAATTAAAATTATAACAAAATTGAAGTAATTTTAAAGTGTTTGACTAACCATTAATATATTAAATGAATAATAGAATTTATTAATAGTATACGTATTATTTATTATTTTTCATCGACTTTTATGTTTACAAAAAATAAATCACTGTTTGAAGAAATTAATATAGTTAAAATCATAATTACGTAATTATTTTATGAAATAATACTTTGGTTTATTAGATCATTTACTTTCTTAGTAGTCATTTATATTATTGAACTTATTCCTTAAATAAAGGTACAGTACTTAGTGAAATTAATATATCTGTCTATATGATTTAAATAAATACGCAAACTTACAAACTTGTGCTTCCGAAAACAATAAATAAAATAAATCTTTAGAAATTAATAAATAATAATATAATTTACTGATATATATCTTGAATTTACCTATTAATAATATCCCATATCTAACGTTTAAAGTGTAACATATAGTACTAATTTTCAAACAATGAACAACACCCACTTTTGCTAAGGATTTGTGTCTTTTTCCTGAATTATTCCCTAAAATAAAATAATACAAATCGTTTTATCTTTGCTATAAAAAAAATTAAATAGTTTTTCCTGTGAGCATCCCTTTACAATGAGTTAATTGGATTCAAGTAGGCCAATATTCTATTTTTAATCTCTTGGCTTTGTTTGCCAATCGAGAATCCAATCATTTGCCTTATAGGATATCTTTGCATTTTTGTGATATTAATTTAATTTATAACATTATTTTAAATAGATATTATCAATATAACTCAAGTAGGAAAACATTTCGGAACGCAATAAAAAGGATATCTTCAAAAAGTATCCGTTTATGCAATTCAATTCAACATAAATTATTATATTTTTCGAGACGAGCACACAAAGATTCGACAATTTCGAAAAAAAACACAATTAGTGTGCTTCAAACTCAATTGATTTATAATGTTATACAACCGAAAATATCTACAAATTCTTAAAATAAAAACATGTTTATTGTCTAGATCTGTGAAGAGCAACCTTTTTTTGTACGAGGGCCAATTAGAAAAAAGTAAAATAAAATGTTCTCTAGCAGTATTTTAAATTGTAAAAAAACCTGTATTTTTATAGCTTAAATTATCTTAATTTAACGCATTTTTTAGGCAATACGGAAATAATATGTAGATTTATTTAGAAAATAGCAACAAGATGAGAGCTTTCCAACCTTTCATCGTCCAGTTTTTTCCTGAAATTATTCTTCACAATGCTTATCTTTAGAAAAATCATTTACAAATGTATACATTCTAGAAAAGTTACTATTGTTATTCGTGGTTTGAGTAATGTAAATTTATCATGAAGTAATAGCCTATATAGAGATCCTGATTACGCTATAAATTTATAATCATGAATCGCATAAAGGTCATAAGGGGTTACCAGTTAATCATAACTGGTACAGATCGTATTTATAAGTAAACCAGTTGTTTTATAAACAATTAACCTATAAAATCGAAATAAAATTTGGAATATTTTTAAGCTTAAAATTTTTTAAAACTTTACTTTTGTAAATTTGAATTTGAAATTTTAAAAATTACACACAGCCGTTCATACCTATCAATATAAAATTAAGATATCATTTCAATTAATGATGTAAGTAAAATTTAAAATTTTAATAATAAACTCAGATTCTTTTATTAATCATTTACATTCTATAAATAACTGATAAAATGTCAAAAATATTTTATATATATATCCTTAGATTAAACAATTAAATTGATGGATGGATCATTAAGAAATGCCGCTTAGTACATCGTTAAGTGGTTCCTCAACATGTAGAAAAGTTTATTAAATGGCTTATAGATTCATTTAAAAATTCATAAAAATTCCTACGTGTTCTGCTGAAATTGTAAAAAAAAAAATTTAATTTACACTTAATTAGCAAATTTAATACAGTTATTTTGAAAAAAGAAGGTTTCTAAACAATGCAGAACAATTACCTGACATTGCATATAGACTTACTATAAGTTAACTATAAAAAATACATTCCAGTCACTTGATAATGAACAATAAATTAAACGTGTTTTTCGTGAACATTAAAATAGAATTGCAAACGAAATCACTAGCAAAGTTTTAGTTTTTTTAACCGAATTTTTAACTAAAATAATATTATTTTTTTAATATTTTATTCATAGCTTATATTCATTATAATAAATGAAGACAAATTAGGAACGTCATAAAACAATCTCACTTTACTAAAACATTGAGGAATCCATTATCTATTCAAAAGATAAACTCGACTCTTATCGTAGGCTGTTATTAACAAGAAAAAATTCAAGAACAAAATTAGATTTTTTTTCCTATTTAATTTATTTTTACTTTAATTTAATACGTGTTCGCTTCAACTTCAAGATAAATAAGACAATCAACTCTAAAGAATTAATATTTAAATAAATTAATCTTTTTTATATAATTTTTTAAAATTTAATTTTATAATTAAACTTTCATATTGTATATAATTAGAAATTATTCTTATAAATTTAAAATTTTTCACTGAGAGCAATTGAAACTGAAAATGATAGATCCATTAGAATTTTACTAATTAATACTTTCTAAGATTTTATTTTTCTCTTCTAATTTATATAAATATTTAAATAAATAGTTACATTTAATGTTGTTTTATTTATTTACAATTTAAAAAACTCGTGTATCTTATATGTAAAAGTATAAATGGAAACTTTCTGAGTAAATATGATATAAAATTATTTTATCTGATAGAATTTATCATATAAACTAATAATATTAAAAAAATTAATAATCAGACGTGTTTAAAATTAATTAGGTTATTTAATTAATTAAAAGTCAATCAAAATATGAATATTTTTCACGTTTTTGACTCTCACGTAAAGTAAGTAACGGATAAAAATCTTTTGTAAAATAGAATACCGTCTGTAATTTAATATTTTAAATATACTTGATCATGTATAAAACGGATACTAGCCGTATAGGCACTTCGTGACTTTTATTGGACCTTCCGAATTGGAAACAGCATTTAAGTGCTGCTTTTGATTCGTAGAATTTGAAGGATAGTAGTATGTTTGGTTGGCTGAGGAGGAGATAAAAATCCCGAAGTGCCTAAACGTCTAGTGTCTGTTTTATACATGACATTTAAAATACTAAATTATAGACAGTATATATATATTTAAAGGGTAAATTTTTTTAATTTTTTAATCAAAAACGTTCTACAACAGTTAAAATTGATTATATAAGAATTGATTAGAAGTTATTTTTAAAAAGTCAAAGACTTTTAATGGTTTAATATTTATAGATTTTATTTTTTGGCATATTTTAACAAGATTTGTATCGTTGTTTCTTTAAAATAAATTAAAAATCAATTAATATTTTTGCTTAATTCAGAAAAAAATACCAATAAAATATCATATTATATAATGTAGTCTAATAAAACAAATTGCAAATATCAGTACTAACATTATTAAATAAATAAGAGCATTAATGTTTATAACGTAAAGAATATGAAATTATGCTAATTTCAAAAGATTTTGCTGCTGATTTTGGTCATAATTGTAAGTACTTTCTGACTTAAGTATTGTAAGTATTATAAACATCTTTGTCTCTATTTAATTAGTAACATAACTTATTTTGTAAATTGGAACAATGCACACAATGATTGATATTACTCTAAATTTTATCTGATATCTGTCAAACGTGAGATTATAGGATAAAGAAGAAGTACACGATGTTGTTCTTGCAATAATTTTTTATGTAGGACCTGATTAATGTAATATAAACTTATATTCGACAAATTGCACACACAACTTCTCTTAATAACAACAATAATAAATCTATAGAATACATTATCATAATTATAACACGAAGCAATTCTGCATAGGAGACATCACTTAATCGTGTCATCTAACTATAGCTACAAAGGTAACTGACCTAGCTATTTATTTAAATTTGATTGTTGTTATATATATGTATATATGTGAATATATATTAAGTTGTTTAAATGATATCATTAGTAAATAAAAGTAAATTACAACTATACAAATATGATAATATTTCTGAATGATTTATATTAAGATAAATTTGCTTAACATGGTGGACGTATTTTTATTTTATTATTCATTAATAATAATTTATGATTTATTTAAATGCTTTCAGTTAAAAATATATGTCTTCCATAAACTTATATTTATTTTTTAGCTTTTTTTTTATTAAATTCAAATTATACGTATAAATTATCAAAATTTTGGAGTCTATATAAAACTATAAACTCCTAATTATATTAATTTATTTTTTACAATAATAGACTAAGAGAATATATTTATAATTTTTAAGATTCTGAACAATTTTTAAAAATAATACATTAGTTACATTTAAAAAATTAACCTTAAATCTAGCGGTAAGTCTTTTGAAAAGTTCTGACACATTAAACTATTAGATTTTCGGAATTAAGTAAGGAAATTTAATAAAAGTTAACATGTATAAATTGCTGATAATTAAAGCAGTTTACTAACTTAAGGTTTGCATATAATAATAATAATAATAATATAATACAAAGGTTTTTGTAATTTTAATATTTTTTGTGCCAAAATAATGTGCAATTTAATTTGTAATTTTACATTAAATTGATAGTTAAATATAAATAATAACCGTTTTTTAAAAGCTAAATAGATTATAATATATATAGACTGATTTTATATTATTGTAAATAATCTAAACAGCTTAATTTTTGTTCTATTTTTAAACTTTTACATTGATTTAAAAAATTCAGAAGTTAAAGGTACAACGATCTAGATAATCATCTTTGTCCGCAGGAGAAATTCCTTGACTGTGTTTCAAGTAATAAAAAACAGAAGGAAACAATTATCTGAAAGTCAAGTTATTAAATTAATTTACTTTATACATTACTACAGTCGATTAAATGTATAATACGAAGAAAAAGTTCTACAAAGATTTCCCATTAAGTCATGTAGGCCTATATTTGAATTAACAAAATAATATAGAATCTATTTTATATTATCTTATAGAAACTAACATTCAGTAAAATTCTGTATAATATTTTAAAAGAAAAAAATTTGGTAATCATGTTATCAGTTGGAATAAGTTGATTTCAGATCCTTAATTCTACAGGTTTTTAACTTTGAAAGTGATTTTTAAGAGAGTTTTATACCAATTCAGCGATTGTGAATTCATCGAGTAAATTTGGTTTAAAAAAACTCTGCGAAGACAATATTTATAGCATTGACGAGTTTTCTTGTTTTAGAAGAAAATGGCGGACAGATACAACATTTACGTTAAATGTAAATTGTTGAATGAACTCTGTTATTCCTATTTTACGTGTATATAGGTGAATTTATTTATTATTTAAATAAAAATCGTTAAATAGCATATATTTAAGGATGCCAAATTTTTAAAATAATTCTATATAAGTTTATTAACTGATTTTCAGGAACAGTAATAAACTTAATTATTTTTTTGTAAATTATATTATATTAGCCTACTAGGCTACTTCTATTAGTCAATGGTAAAAACTAGGGTTTCTCATTTCCCGGTCTTTTGCTTGTCCCGGAATCCCGGGATAAAAGTGAACTGTTTTCCGGGATCTCGGGAAATCCCGGGACAAAATTAATTACTTTTAAGATATACAAAATATCATTAAATCAAATAATATAATTATTTTTCGTTTTTTAAAGTAATTTAATACGTTCTGCATCCTCCAAAATCATATTAATAATGCTGTATAAGATATTTATTAAAAATTACCTTTGAATTACGTAGAAATTTTCACAAATAGAAAAAAATTTATTAAAGTTTGCTGGAAACTGCATACAGCAACGACAAAAATGCCTTTGAATTGAGTTAAAATTAAAAAAAAAAAAAAGAATGAACTTAGATCAAACTTCTAACTTAGAAGGTAATTTTTGATTTTTTAAATAAAATATAATACAAAATATTGTAAATTTTTATAAGATTTTAGCATTAAAAAGCAAAGATGGTCAATACTCCGATCACTCAATCTGATTCTTATTTTAGTAATGAAAAGTCTTGCTACCGAGAATGCCTTTACCGATTCAATTGATGTGATTGGAATCGTGTTTAATGCATTTAAGAGAAGACAAATATTGTGTTTTTCACCTGTATCCTGAAAGATTTCTAGTTCGTTTTTGAGATTGTAGTACTACTACTGTTCTCTAGTATTCTTGATTTGTCTACCTCGGCTGCATTAATAAAAAGATCATAGCTAAATAATTCGGCAATTCATTCGTCTTTAATAATCAGGTTATGAAGAAAAACTTTATACTTGCAAACTTCGTACTCGTTTGTATCCTTGCCCAATTTGCACAACTTGGCGTTACTCAATTATTGAAGCTACTAAGCATGGTTAAAAATTAAGACAGCATAAGCACACTTATTCCAGATATTACTGGTAAAGAATTTTGAGAGTTCTGCCACAAATAAGCTACGTATTGATTATTGACCATTTGTGACCTGCCATAACGAACAAAAGTTAAAAAAAACTAATAAGTAGGTTTAAAATTAATAAATACAAATGTATTCTGACAGTTTATGAGTTAATGATACTTTCTATTTGCAAAATTTCCTCAACCTTAACATAAAATAAGAAAAAAATGAATTTTTAAAAAATTTGCGGGATTTCCCGGGATATTTCCCGGGTTAAAAAACGACCGGGATCCCGGAATCCTGTTTGAGAAACTCTAGTAAAAACTATTAGTTTAACCCAGCAGTTCTCAAGCAGTAGTACGCTGGTGGTACTCAAGAAGGATCCAGTGCTACAAGTCTGTTCAGGTGATACCCGAATAAAAAAAAGGTTGAAAACTGCTGGTTTAAACTAATGCATGTAATTCAAACTAAAGATCTTTTTATATAGTAAAAACATCAAAAGAGATTTAGAATAGTTTTTTAAAATAATTTATTCATTTTTTATTCATTAATAAATTTTAATCTCTTCATATTTTATTTATAATATTGTATATTTTTAAATAGGAGAAAAAAACGATACTTTGTTTAACTTATAAGTTTTATATCAGAATATTATCAGAAGTATCTTCTGATAATATTCTACGTTCGCCTTTATGATTATTTTCATAAATTAAGAAAGTTTTTTTTACAAGAAGAGATTATAATAAAAAGTTTTCACAGAGCTATTTATAACTCGAATCAGTAGAAACTATATCAAACGTTTAAGTCTAAACATAAAATAATTAATCGTAATCGTAGCCTTTTATTTCCTTCATTTATTTCTAATTAAAACTTATTTTAACTTCTATAGTATTTTCTGCTATGTAATCCTATTTATATAATAGTTATAAATAACAATAACATAATAACGTCGATATTAAGTAGGTTATTATATAAATATGAATAATTTTATAAATGTTTTAAACATTATAAACATATATAAGAATTATAGAATTTTAAATTATTTCTTAGAATAAACTCCTCGTTTATTTCTATATCGTATGATTTTTATGATTAAAAATCATATAAATAACTATTACAATTATAATCGTTATTATTATTAATAAAATAGTATAAGTAATATTTATTAATATAAAACAGGAATTTTTCCCAATGTGCTAGCGACCTGCAGGGGTCAATCGATTTATCTAGGGGTCGATAAATTACTAGGGGTTGTTTGGGGATCGGAGAATAAATTTATTTTTATTACATTAAAAACAATAATTAAAGTAATAATAGTAATACTATAATAATTGAGATATATTTAATTCTAGTAATATAAAACATAACTTTTAATTTTAATTTATATTTAATAAAAATATAGCCTATTATTAATTCTTATTCGAGCTTTTATTCATCGTATTGTAATTTATTTTTATATTTTATCAGTATAGAAAAAAGTCGGAAAATTAAATTTGGTCTGGGAAAGGGAACCGACAAGCAAGAAGGATTGGAATCGCCTGATCTAAATATTTTAGATTTGCTGGTTTTGACGAAGATAGACCGTTAACAGAGTTTATTATATATTTCAAATTGTCTTATTAAACACAACCATATTTAAGACGAGTTAGTTAGAGGATAGAGATGTCACGTTTCGAAACTGTGCTATTTTTAGCTGGAATTTTGTTAAGAAGTACAATCAGAATTTTCAAATCCCATTAATTTATGATAAGAGAAACGTACTGTACAGTACATAATACTATCGAAATCAATTTCTCACATTAGAAATATGTGTAAATTTTAATAGTATGTTAATATTCGTTATATACGAATATTAACATACTTTTCGTTCATAAGAGAAATAAGTTAAAATAAATTTGTATTCTATTCAAGTTATTTTATAGTAAGTTGAATAGAATAAAGCTTAAAGTTAAAAATAATATTTCTAATAATATTTCATTTAATCTTACTATAATGTAAGATTATAAATGCAATGAATAATAAAAAAGTAAGTTTATATAAAATAATTCTTACCTTTTTAATCTAAAAAAAATTAAAATATTTGGACATTTTCTTCTAATGATTTTTCCTTCGAATATTCGATGACTCGGTTAGTACTGTTTGCTAATGAAGCGATCGTACTTTCTAAAATGAACACATCTGAATAACTTGAACCTAGCAATAAAAGTATTTAAGCTTTTTAAATAAGAAATATAATACCTAATTTTAATAACTTAATAGTATATAATGTTAATATAAATATAGTTATTGTATGATGTAATTAACGGACATATAATACTGTATAAATATGTCCGTTAATTGCGTGTGCAGTTTAAGGAAAAGAGGTAGCGAAAAGTACTGTACAATTATTGTACACAACAGGAAGAGAAAAAAGTGGCTCAAAAACTGTACACGTAATTAATGAACGATTCCTTTATAACGTTCAATTTTTCAATTATATTAATTAAATTTATTTAATAACCTATATCCAACTATTTAATATATAAATAATAATAGTAAACAATTGCGTTAATAAAAGTTTGTATTAAAATTACTTATAATGATATTCTTTTTTTGAATATTTTATTCATATTTCATGAAGAATTATTTAATTGACCTCATCGTTTCTGAAAAATTTCATTAAATTTTAGACATTAACAATTGTTCTTGAAATTATAGAAATAATTTAATATAATATATAGGCCTATATGTATTCTTTCTTTGTATATAGTTCATATTTTTATTTTTTTTTAAAGTATATTTTTATGCTTAGTTTAATTTATTCATTTAAAAATAGAACTAAATATTTGATTATTGATTATACTTTTTCGTTAGTTTTATATTAAATTTTAAAAAATTTTATAGATAAATTCCGGATGAGTTTGATTGGTTGTTGTGACTGGCTTTCCCATCCATTCATCATCGAACAAACTTTCCCGTCCTTTTGAAGTAAATAACCCAACAATTATTAATTTAAGAGGAAAAAATATTTAGACAGACAAGAAAACAATTTCATTTCATAATTCAAAATTTTATCCATTTATATTGTTTATACAAAAAAACATTACGAAGCGTTAGTTCCGTGGCAGGCACGCTCCTTTCCTTTTGATGGCCTACATTTTTGTTTGATAGATCAATAATTTATGTAAAGATAATACATTAAAATTTTCAGATAAATAATTTTCATTTATTGATCCATTCTTTAAAAAAAGCTTATCAAGTTTTCGAGTATATATTCATAAGAAAAAAAAATGTAAATGTAAACATGCCTGATGTTTTGAAAAACAACTTTAAATAATGGGAACAAAAGCCATAATTCGTTACACTATTATTTTAGTTTTATTTTGACTGCTATCTTTGAAAATTTTTCTATTCATTTATTTTTTTTCTAAGAAAAATTTTTATTGGTAGTTAATAAATATTAGTAGGCCTAATTAACGCATTTAAAAGCTTTATTACAACCATAAAATGCAACTTTATTTTTTATGATTTTCATATAACGACGAGTGAACTAAATTCTTTTAAATTTCTAATAATTTAAGTCATTTTGTGCATTAGATGTATCGAACTGTACTGTATCTTCTTTAGAAAATCAAAGCTAGTACAAAATAAGATATTAAAAAGTTAAAAATCTAAATAATATTGATATATAGTTTCATTGTGAATATGTGCTGACAATAAGACTTACACTATTTCTCTTTAGAAATTAATATTACTTAAAAAATGATAATTGTCATTTAATTTGTATTATAGTCCTACATGCTATATTAATATAAGAGCAATTTGGATATTTAGTGAGAAAGGAAAAATATCATTTAATGAAATTTATCTTACAAGGAATGATAAAAGGAAGATCTGGACGTTTAAAGATGTGGTTCCAAAATCTACGGCAGTGAACTGGAATGAGGACTGTTCAGTTGTTAGAAGCGATCGATGATAGGGAAACATGGCCCAGAATAATTTCCGATGTCCATTAAAGATAGAAGAAGAAGAAGAGTAAAAGAAATTAATCGGCTCTTTCTTAGCGTTTGTCTTGCTATTAGATTTAAAAGTTTCAATTATGTATAAGATTTAAGACAATTTTTTAAACGTTTTTTATAATCTTCATACAATATTCTTTCTTCCAGAGAAAAATTTTCTAGTTTTTAGTCTTTTTCTTATATTATTTAGCATCGGGAAAAGTTTACAAAATTTCAAACCTTATTTTTTGATTTCTTTATATTTATTATAAAAGAATAATAAATATGTACTAATTATTTTATATTATACATTAATTAATTTGTAAACGCACATGTAATTATAGATATTACATAAAAATATAGAATATGTATACTTATTAATAATATAAATCAGAAAATTATTGCTTAAAAATTGTAATAATTTTATCAATAATAATTTCTATTGAAAAGATTAATATTTATTCGAAAAAAATTAAGTGTACTAAGAAATGTTACATTAAATTAATATAATTCGTCCATTTCTTAATTCTTTCCTTCTCTTTCACATTATTTAAGATGAATTTCTGTCTTTGTGCAGAATAAAACGTAAATATATAAGCCTACAATGTTCTATTATCCGAAAAGCTACAGGCTACACCTAAATTAAACTTTTTATACGGGCCTACTTTGTTAAATTCGTTCTTTCGTATATTGATATAAAAATAGAATGTAATCATTAAATTATCCTCTAATAAATTAAAATTTTTATGGTTTTCTAATCTAAACGTAAGCGTTGAAAAGTAAGTTATACAGACTAGTTAAGCACTTAACTTTAAAATTTTCGTGCATTCTTACTATAGATAAGTTGTTTAAGTATACTGCAAAAAAAGACATAAATTTTATTAAAATTTTCCACCAAATTCGTTTCATGATGAATATATTTTAGAATATAAGAATCTCATCTTGTTAATATCTCGTTTGCTCGAATTCTCTGTTACAAGATTTTCATGTGGCCTATTAATAAAAGTTACTAAATTTATAAATCTTTATCATAATTTAAAGTTTTTCTTTCATTTTTTAAAAATTTGACTATTCTTGAATATTACTAAGATATATTGAAACGGTGTTATTATTACTTATTGTATATTCGTTAGAATCAGAAATATTGGTTGAACAATTTCCTCCTGAAGTTTAATAAAGAAGAGAGTCAAAATGCTAAAATTTCATGCTTTTTCTGAATACTTTTCCTATATTTTCTACTTAGAATAGTTTTAATTATTTAACAGTGGTAATATTTTGAAAAATATATAAATTTATTAGATATCACATATAATTTTTTGTTTTAATTTGTAAAAGTAATTTCTATTCATAAAAACATTATTAAATTTTTATTTAAATAAGTTAATGTATAAATAAATTAATGTATGCATTAATTTGTTTATTAACAATTCTAAAAAATAAATCAGAAAAGATGTATCGGTATAATAAAATCATAAAGTCGCTTTTATATTTAAAAACAATGATTTGAATATCAAATCAGCCTCTTTTTTCTAACATGATAACTAAAGTGACATTTCCTTTTATATAAATTTTAACCATTGTATTTACTATCATCAATATATTTCTTTGAGAGAGAACAAATGTCAAGATTGTTCTAGATTTTTACAGCCTACAGAAATATTCAATGGAATTTAACATTCCAAACTTACAAGTCGAATGCAGAATGCGAACGTTTTCAACCGGTTTTTGATAGTTTACGAGATAATATTTCAACCGAGTGACACCTTTACTTTTATATTTCAAGAACCAATACAGTAAACAAACTTTAAAGGGTAATCTTATCTCAATAAAAACTTTGATCTACTTGCCGTCTCCTGTTTTACATTAAAACAAAATAACACTGAATCAATGTAATAATTCGAACTATAAATTTCCTCTAATTTTAACTCATAAAAATTTAATAAGTTTTTGAGAACGGATAAAAACATTAAATAATTGAAATTTTATTTTAATTCTTAAATTATAACAATTTTCTCAAAGAATTTCATACTGGACTTGATTGCTTTTCAATCTGTTCCTATTACTCGCATCAATAATTCCGACCTAAATCACATTGAACACTGCTTTAAGCGGTATGATATATATGACTGTTTTGTATGATACGTGCTGTTACATGCACGTTATTGGAAAGTCAAGATGCTTGAATACCTGTCTAGACAGGTGACTGATAACGCAGACAAGTGTGACGACCTCGCCAGACACAAAAGCAGACAGAACAAATTAGCCTTTGATGTATAAAACAGAATCTTCATTGAGGTTGCGACTGTTTGGGCGTATACTGCATCAAAACATGGTCGTTCGTCAATAGTCTGATGATATATCTGTATCGCCTGTCCAACTTTCGAACCAATGAAAGCTAGCTTAACTCACTAATAAATGACAGTTACAGAACTGCCTTTCTAGGCAATTTATAAAATATCTATGTAGGCCTACTGTAAATAAACTAAAATGGTGGACGTGTGGAAGATGTTTATGTAGCTTTATCTTAATATTTACATGATTTATGTCTTTTGTTTTGAATAATTCTGTTGTTTAAAATTAACAATAAGCATAATTTTCTATAATTTAAAAAATTACAAGTAAATAACGAAAATATATTAAAACTATTTTAATCAATTCTTAATTCAAAATGATATTTAACGGCATGTTATTATCAAAAACATTTTTATATTTTAATAATTACATAATATTTTATACTTGATATAAGTTATAAATAATATTACTTGAGGGGGGAAAAAGATTAAAATATTGTTTAGTATAACTTTTGTATTTTATTTTTAAATTCTAAATTTATTTTTATTTTATAATTAATATAAAATGTAAAATTTATCGATAGATTGTTCAAAAATTTATTCATAAATATTAAATTTATGAACAATAAACGTACAATTTAGATTTTCTTTTTAAATTTAATTAAGGATATAATTATATTATTTAAATATATTATAAGTTATTCTTTGAAGATAAATAATATTAACGAACTTTCAACAAACAATTTATATCGAATGAGGTTTCGCAGCATGGCTCCTATGTATTGCTCTTCAGTTGAAGTTTTAAATGCTTATCCCTATTAAAATAATTTATAATTAAACTTTATATGTTAAATTTATAAAACATAAATTTATATGTTAAAATATAAAATTAATAAGGCAAAATCGAAATATTTTAATATGAAATGTAATAGTATTTATAATATCTTTATATTATAAATACTATTTTAAATTTTTTTAAACTTTTATTTTAAAAAAAAATAAACTGTTAATTATTAGTAAAATAAATAAATATTTTATTGCTTTATTTCCGATTATTTAAATTTAAATATAATTTCATATTAACTTTAAATAAGTAAATATAGCAGAAAGGTGTTATAATAAAACGAAAAATTTATCAATTTTTAAATACCCGACAAGTCAATTTTCTCAACTTATCTGTTTCAATCATGTTAAAAACAATGTGAATATAACATGTAGCCGTAGGCATGTCAAGTCATTATACAAACGATCAAAGAAGCCGCCATAGAAAAACAATAAGAACATAAAAGACTTTATATATCAAATTTTACAAAATTATAGTCAAATAGCAAAATTTTCATCCTATACGAGTGACATATATCTGAATAAGTATTCTAATTTATAGTTTAAAACAGTTTGAAAGTAAAAAATTATCACATCTGAAAAAACTTTATTTTTAAGATTTTATAAACGTTTATCTTTCTAGTAAATATAATATTTTATAAATTATGCATTTGTATTTTTAGTATTTATGAAATAAAACAGGTTAAATTGGCAAATAAGAAAGCATAGTTTAGTTGACGCTATGTAAAAGAATTCAAAAGATGTTTTATAAGCAAGACTTCATCTGTGCCTTTCCTTCACATCTATATTAGGATTAAAACACATGATTACATTTTGCAAAGCAGCTGAATCAGTAGATATTTCAAACACGCGTGTAAATGCAAATCGCTTATTAAAAATGCTACGACTCCCTTTGAGTAGTCATCCCATTTATCATCGTTATTTATTCTCTACATTCTTCATACGAAACTTGGTTCAAATTCTTTAACGAATATACAATTTACTGAAATTAATCTACATAACTTATTTTTTTATTAATTTTTAAACACGAAGTTGAGCACGGCTTATCCATTCTATTAATATAAATTTGCTATTTGACACCAATACACTTTAATGGATAAATAACTATGATAATAAGTTTAAGAGATTCTAATGTAAAGATTTATATTATTAATTAAACTAGAAAACATTTATAAGTATTTATTTATTTTAAAAAAAGTCTATTTCAGTATTAAAAAATGTTTAAATTAAGCTAATCAGATGTTATTTAAAAAAATAACAATTAAAAGATAATGATTTCAAATAGAATGTTTATATTTTATAAACAAAATACAATTATAAAAATATATTCAATTCAAACTGAATTTTGTTTCATTAACTCTATAAATATATTCTTCTGAACACTACATGCCAAAAATTATTATATTTATATTATTTTTTAATATTTATAAAAAGAAACAAACTAAAGATAAGAAAACAAGGAAAAAATTAAAAATTTAAGCTGTTATTTTCATTATGATTATATATAATCATTGTATTAATAGAATTTGTAGTTTATTTAATATAGTATATAGTATATAATATAATATAGTTTAATAGTTTGTTGTATTAATAGAATACATTTTCTTTAAACAGAGTAACATAAAGATTTTATTATATATCAGAATAGATAAAAGAAAAGCGATATATTTATAGAAAATTTATATTAAGTTTAAAATAACAATCTTGTAAATACTATTATTATGATTTTTTTACGACTGTTATTTGACAAAAGTTGTACTCTATCCTAATTTATTTAAAAAGATTTTTAGCAAATTATACAAAACCTTCATTCTAAAGATTTGCATAAACCAAAAGAGTGATAAATTACTACTTACTAATATTACTATTACTAATATTATTATCAAGAATTATAAATTATACAGAATTTTCTCTGTGCAAATGTAAAAGTTACTATGCTAAGTAAATGGTTTCCTATATACTTTCATATGATATATTTATATTATTTGTACTGTGTATTAATTAAAATATTATAATTAATTTGTGTTTTATTAATCTTCGAGACATAAATAATTTAATAATGAAGAAGCTAATTTACTTAAATATGATAATTTCATGAATAACATGCAGGTAAGTAATAAAAAAAAAAAAACTTAATAATTATATTTTTGAATTTATTTGTTTATAAAATAGCAATTTAGGCTATTGTATAGTTTTTAAATTAACACCTGTCTGTTTGGCATAAAGATTGTTTAAAATGAATTTATTCAATATTATTTCATCAATATCATGAATCTGTTTCACTTAAATATTAAATTAATATATATAAAGCTTTAAATTGAATGAAAATATCAATTATAATTCATTATTTTCAATTAATTTATAGCTATGTTTATGTTTATAAACAGAAAATTACATTCATATATAATATAATATATAAAAATATTATTTTATAACTCTATATGAAAAATTAGAGAGACAAGAGTTAATTTTTTTAATTTACTTGTTCGTTTTTGTTTAATTATACAAAATGACCTTCTAAAATGTATAAATTTTATAGAAAAATTGAAATTTAAATAAATCTCACCTTTTGTCTTTGTTTCTTGATTTCCTGTTAACGGATTCGTTCGCTCGCGTTTCGCGTATTTTTTCAAAATAAATCTCGAATAAATTATATTTAACTTTTAAAACCTCAAAGAAATATATTTAAATACTTAAATATGCAAAAATAATGCAAATTTAATCATATTTATTAAATCTTACCTTCTTATAAAACCGCTATATGAAAGGTGTAAAGCGCTAGATAAATCCTGTTAACATCCGCATAGCAAACACGTAGAAAAGTAGTTCTAGAAAATTTTCTTAATCGAAATTAATATAATTAAATTATTAATAAAAATTAAAATTAATTTAGCATATTAATACATACGAAAAATATTATTTTATACGTTCTGGTTGGCAAATCCATAGAAAATTTAAAGATGTCTGCTAACGACCTCATCCTTCGACAAATGAAGGAAATGTTCGTAAGTTGAAACAAAACTAACCTCAAATGTAGTTAGAGTAATCATTGTCTTTGTTAACAAGTATCTTGATTGGATTTTGTACTGAAACTGCGTGATCTGTACGAATGGGATGACGTTTCAACGTCGAGACAAAATGGTTAGTTTTTATGACAGCTCGATGATTAAAGAAAACAGAAAATCATTGTTTGTGTCATGTAATAAAAGACAGAATAAAAATAATTTAACGATCATTCCGAAACATATTTATCCTCCAGCAATTTTCTTAGTTAAATAAAAAAAAACTATGATTAGTTTCATCTTTGTTGTCTGCTTAAATCTAATTAAAGATTTAAATTGATTTTCTTAAATAGAATTGAAAGCTTCTAACTCGAACAATAGTTTAGTTTTTTTAATAATTGTCCTTCTTTTTATTTTTAAAACGATTTTTTTTTCCAAATGCGATGTTTCATTTCTTCCAATAACTTGCATTTTTACTTTAATAAATAACTTTATTATTCTATCTACTGATTGTAATACTGTATATTTTTACTAAAAATATCCGATATTTAAAAATTTACCTTGACTTTATTATATTGTCGGTCAATTAATGACGGTCAAGCTGATAAATTTTTATACGTAGATTAAGGGTTTTGAAAGGATTTTATTAATAAATTTTCAGATTAATGTTTTTAATTTTAATTAATATATTGAGGCAGGTGGCCGGATTGATGAATTTGTTGCCATCTCGTGATTCAGGCAACTAGACTGTGATCGAAAAGGTTTTGTTCTTCTTAAAACTATTATACCTAGAAAGAAATGCAGTTTCTCTAGACACAATTGTTATATCTTTGTATTGCATGTCCTTAACTGTTTTTCCTGTCTAACTGATTTTTCTCGTGCTCTCCATTGTAAAAGAGCTGTGTTAAATAAAGCATAAAGTTTACCTTAAACATTCCTCTCTCTAGAAATTTGACTATCATATATACCGATATCAGTGTATAAAACAAAATCTGCATTATTCCCTTAATTATTCGAAAATTAATTATTAATATTTATTAATAAATATTAATGTTTAATAGGAAGTTTTTTCTGGCTACACGATATCGAATATTTATCGTATTCTGGTTTTTAATTTTCCTAGAATTCTCCTCCGGTTTATAGTGAGAGCTGCTAGACACTTAATCGATATTTCATTGTGATCAACCGATTTTTGAAAGGACAGGATGACATGTGTAGCATGTACAGAATATACAACGTGCAATAGATAAGAGATTTATTTTATAATTTAATAGATTTTTATATTATTATATAATAACTAATTATTTCAAATTAAACCGGTTTTTTACGTTAATAATAAATTTCAAAAATTTCTAATTTATATTAAAATAAGGTTATATTTTCTATACGGCCTTTAAGCATTGTAACAAGTTATATAATTAACCTAATTATATGGAGATAAATTAAAATTACTGATTACAGTTGGTTAAATTATATATTAAAATTATCTAATATTTGTTGAATTATTATTATTATTTTATTGGAATGATAAATTTTTATAAGCAACTTCTTAAATAGAGAATAGGCTATTATTAAATATAACTGAACAAATAATGTATTTTCTTTACATTTAAATTTAATATCAATCTATAAGAGTGTTCAAAAGTATAGCCTATAATTTTTTGTATTTACTAACGCATTGATGTCGTCGCTATTGATATCAATGATTTTGAAATGAGAGTGGTGTGTTCCTCTATAAAGCCTATCTGTCTGGATCCTTGAGGATGGCCGTCATTTCTAATATTGTTTGTATTTTCGGTTTTCTTGTTTATGTTTTGACTTTCTAGGTATTAAATGACTCATTTTCTATTCGTTTGTACTTCATTTACCTTAGTCGTTGTATTCTGTTAATTTGTCATGAACGGTAGTTAAAAATTCAATAATTATTATTATTATTTTTTCTTGATTTAATGTCATTCTACATTTTTGATTTACCAATAATTAGATTTTGCGATATCGTCAATGGTTACGAGTTATTTTGATTATAATGACGCATAAAATATTTTATTCTAAAAATTATATTTTATTCTATGTAAGTTTTAAATGCATGTGTTTTAGTTATGTATACAATATGTTCGTTTAATAACATAAGTTGAGCTTTAGTCCTTTATTAAAAGCTCAAAATATTTGCTCAAACACTGCTGTCCAACTGCCTAGGAATATTTGCAGAGATAAAATTGCTCATTTTCTGAATAAGATTAATAAATATACTGAACTGATTAGGGAAATTAACACTCGCATCAGTACTATCTCCAGAACACAAATTGTTGATTATCAATGATCTCTAGTCTCATAAGGTAGTATATACTTGAAAATAAGGAGGCAGAAAAGTTAGCCAAACGAACTTCAGACAGACCTCTTAGAAGATTATGCACTAAAATATAATTCTCTTGTAGTAAAAACACTGGAAAACAGAAACTACAAGCAAAGCATCTAATAAGTTTATTCTAAACGTTATTACCACACGCAAAATAAAACGTGTTGTAACCAGTGTGTGGTTTACTCAGCTAAAATTAAAGACATGCCTATTTACCTCTACGGGCTTAATAAGGATTCGACACTCAAGCATCTCTTCCTACAGTTCGGTTTCTTCAAAGGGTCGTTATATAGAGACTCAGATAATATTTGTTTTGTTTTTGCAGATTTTAGATTATCAGTTTTCTATACTTTCTACTGGTTAGCCGTGTCCTACGTAGTTCTTCAAATTTTATCTTCTACTTACCATTCTTATTATCTCTCCTCCCAACCTCCTCTCTTCTCCCTTTTTACTCCATTCTATCTTCCCAACTCTCTTCTTAGGATTAAACCATTTTAATAGTGCCCAATCTAGCATTTAAAAAATCATGTAAAGTTTAATGTGTATGTAATTATGTCGATTTAGTCTATTAAAATTAAAACCAACTTAAAATTCAATTTCGTATATTTAAAATTTTAATTTTGGAATTAGAATATTAGTTCATCGAGTTAATTACTAATTTAAAATTAGTAATTAACCTCGTAATTAATTAGTAATTAATAAATCAAAATTTTATTTATCAACATTTTAGTAGCAATTTTAATTATTTTTACCTCTATTTTTATACATAAACAATTTGATTAGAGATTGGCACTGTATCTATAATATATCTATCTATTATCTAATTTATATCTACATATTATTTTAAATTTTTTTACAAAAAACATTTATTAACTTGAAAATTTTAGTCTGTCAATTTGAAAAATATTAAAACTCTATAATGGATGAAAAGAAAACAGAAAAATGTAATGAAATAATTGCATTAAAATTGTTATATTTGTTCTATTTTCCTTATTTATGTGTTTTTAGGACAATGTAAGTTTGGGGTGATTTTCGATTACCCTGGAGGAACGCCCAAACTATACGTCAAATTAAAGCTTATCACGAGAGGAACACAGTGGTGCCAGTTTCAAGTCGGGGAACTAGATGGAACAGGTGGAAAATCGCGCTTATTCACCTCTCCGTGGATTACCTAATTTTTTCATTCGACTTGTAAATACGTGTAATAAATTGATAGTAAAAGATATAGTAATCACTTATCAAATAGATTTTACTTTATTTAATTTTCTTAACGCAAATATCATCTCTATCTTACAATAGTAGCGTAAACATCGCAATTGCATACAGTTTTAGAATTTCAAAAGGGACAGAAGAAGCGACTGCTGGTACAACAGGTTCTCGGGAACATCAACTTGTCTACATTTATTAGAAATAATTTACATAATAGTAGTGTTGCATGCCACGAAAGTGCACTTTTTCTTTAGGTAAAAAAGTGCATTTTCGTCATAAGGTTTAATTTGATATAACTTATAGTTTGGGCTTTCCCACGGATAACATGAAATCGTCCCAAGCTTAACATCGATCTTTTTAAATTACTTTATAATTAGATATAGGCTATTTAGATCTTAATATACTAAATTTATCAAATTACAATAAAACCTTGATTTAATCCGAATCCGAAATCCGTTAAATCGAGGTTTAACTATATAATTTATATAAGTTCTGTTAAAGTTGCATGTATGACTTTAAAATATGCAAATGTGATTAAGGTAAAACTATACTATTCAAAACAGTTAGAGTATACTGCGATAGCAAATTTATTTCATGTCAAAATCGGAACTGTCGGAGCGATTGTAATATATTTTAGATTCTATAGGCTTGACACTGTTCACACGGATATATGAATGACCTTATTTTGTTCGTGCCAGGTGCTCTACTGTTTTAATGGTTGCAAGATGTTTCACTGTACAGTAGTTAGTTTATCATTAGATCGTAGTAACTTTATTAAATTTACTGCAATCTTTCCATAAGCTAGCTCTATTTTTTTTTCGTTTATAATAAATTTAAGTTTAATATTTTCTTCTCTTTTTTTCGTTATTTTTCTAATCACATATAAATAAATATCAACAATTCTATTGTAACATTAAGCTACAACTGCAATAAATTTTGATTGTTGTCAGCAATATAGTTAAAGATATTACATCTCTATACCTAAAATTTATTAAAGTAAAATCGATAGTTTGATAAATATATAGAAAAAATCGAAATATGGACAAGAATATATGGAATGTGATGAAGACGATTCAAATAATCGCTTATTGTCATAAAGTTTTAAATAAGTAAAAATTAGAAATAAAATTTTATTCTATTCTAGTCATGACGAAACTATTTTTCTCTTATATTTAGATTAATTATATGTAAATTAGCTTTGTCTATTTCCGTTAACATTTTTAAAACTGCCGTGTTTTCTCGATTCTAATGCGCACTTTTTTGGTCTCAAAAATTGGGGTGAGAATCAGACACAAAGTCAATTTAATTCGCGTGTATTACGACGTCAATGCAGTCATAGTACCGCCACCCCTGGTTTAGGTGATCTTTTGAACTACAGCAAGCCGAACGAACGATGTCCAGCAGACGAATCTACGAAACTGTGTTTAAGTAAAGAATTATCCATTATGTTGAACGGTATTTTAGTGTGATACTACGTATTTGGAAATTTACATGCTTGCGCATAACGACGCGAAATCACGTTGACCGTACGGTAATTTTGACTGTAATTTTGTATTGGTCCTCAGATCCTCTGTATCTAATAATACAGTCATAAATGAATACATTCGGAAATGTAGACATCGTAAAGCATAAGCATTTCATAAGAAAAATTCTAGATAATTTTGTATATAAAATAAATGATAAAAATTTAATAAGTGATTGTTGTGTGATTAAATGGTTTTCAAGTCTTGGGCGTGCGGAACAAGTGTCTGTTATCACATCACAACACAAAAATAGTTGTAAAAAACCGTGTGGTTAAGAACTGAATTATTACTTAGTATCGTTGTTAAATTATAATTGAAACTGCTAAATATAAAACTTATTCACTGTTCGTTATTGACATTATTAGTACATTTAAACTGCAGTATCGTTTATGAGAGATATTTCAGGTATTTTAATGTAGATTGATCAGTGGCAATATCGATCTACATTTTAGAATTATTTGTAAAATTTATTGAACAAAGTTAGTTAAAAATCCAATAATATTTTGGCTTTCTCGTAAATCTATCAATTTTTATTTGTCATATTGAATTTTAGAAATAAACATATTAAACTATAAACGTTTTATTAATTTCTTTATACGCTTCCTTTTCTTGAAGTTATTAAATATAATTTATTTTGTTTAACAAAAAATATACTGTTTTAGTAAGATATTTGTAAATGAATACTCTAATATTAATTAATATAAATTCAAATTTTTAGCTTCAGAATTTCATCAAACACAAAAATTTATAATCACTTAATGCGTATAATGATAAATTATGGCAAATTTATGTAAGTTATATGAGAATACTTCTTTAAAATGTCTTAATTAATCTAAATACTAATGACAAAGATAATTAAAATATTTTCAAAAAATAAAATCTATAATTACATTGATTAAAGCTTATAATCTAGCAACTAAATCTTAAAATGTTTATGAATCATAAGATTCATACATTTTAAATCAATCAAAAATAATACATTTCAATATTTCTTATAGCCTATTATTTTTTGTTTAAATGTGACGACACATTAATCACAATACAAATAGGCTTATTTTTTTTTAGATAAGTGTGTTTGAAGGCTTGAATTATAAGCTTTTAATAAGGCTTATGTACTAGTCATGTGATAATTAGGCCCTATATAGTTATATGAATTATATATAATATTATAATTAATGATATTTAAGCAATCTATATATAAAATTAATGTTAATATTTACTTGATAATTTATGTAAAATTAAAGTTATCCCGAATTAAAAACTTAATAATCAATTTTCATTTTTTTTTTTTTTTTCGTTTGAAGAATTATTAACCATATAATGTGGGGGGTTGTATAATCAGTGCTTAGTGTTATATTTATTTAAATTGAAGATTGCTTGGACATAAGACACTTCGTATGGTTAGAATTACTCAATTGTCTAATTATACAATTATTAATATATTGTATGATCTGTCTTTTCATTTTCATTGTATTTTAATGTAGCTAGAGCTAAAAATTTTCTTCTGAAATATATTTTCCACTTCTTAATTTATAAAATTTACAAGCATTTCTCAAACTTTTAATTGACTTTAGTACCACAGCTTGATTTGTCTTTCGAGTTTGATTTTTATTAGTTCAAATTATTATTATTATTATTATTATTATTATATCAAATTAATATTCGTGAAATTAATAAGAAATAATTGATAACGTAAAGTTTTATTTGAAATTTTTATTATATTTAATATTTAAGAAATAATACAGTAATATTATTATATAGAATTGATTGATTTAGAGTTTTATAAAATTGATTTTTGATAATTTGGGTTTAAAATAAAAAATCCAAATATAACGAGCAATTATTTATTGTGACATCGTCACAATCCTGGGCTACAATTTTTAATTATACTTTTAATTTATTTAATTTAAAATATATGCTCTCTACTTTCAAATTAGTAATGGCTTGCCCCTGTACACCATACTTTTCTTGTTAGCAATAGAGTCGTGCCGATTACCTATCTAACACCTTTCAGGGGAAAGTTTTTGAATTAAAATAATGTGACTTCCGGTTTATATCGGAAGTTCATATATAGTTAATTGGGTCCTGCTGTTTCTAAAGTTTCCATTTCTGGTCTTGAATTTCATTTATCTAACACCGTTCCCGGGATTAATGAAAGACAGACAAGTGGACAGACGACATTGGGAATTTATAGGTCTACAATTTCTTCAAATTGCAACCCAATAACTTTAGTAAGTATCAACAAAACTTTTTATTTTAGAATAAATTATATTGAAAAATTTGAAATTAAATAAAAATTAAATTGTATGACCATATTAAAATTTTTCCTTTATTTCATTAAAATTTGCGAATTCAAAATTTACTTTCCGATTTATTTAACAGAGTTATCAAATGCAATCGATCTTATAAAAGAATTAAATGTAATGAATATAAAGAAATAATCAAAATAATTTTTAACGCAATAAATAAATAAGTTTCTTATATTAAAAATAATCGTATTTATATTATTAGTTTTTCATTCATTAATATTTAATTTTATTTTTAATTGTCAAATGTGAACCATAGCTTAAAAAACTTCTTGTTTTTTAAAATTTTTCCTAAAATAAAACGATGTAATTGTAGGAATAAAACTGGTTTTTAAATGTTCAAATTGTTTAAAAAATTTCATTTCGTCTAGTAATATTTAAAAACAAGCGTTATAAACGTTCTTAGTACTATACAAACGAGAAAATTGGTGATATTTTTCATTCGTGTAATGAAATAAACAATATATGAAAGTTATATTGTTTTAATAATTACTTAAAATAAACCACATAAAATTAAACAACATAAAGATGCAATAAAATTAAAACCGATAAAAATATTAAACTAAATTTTATTACTTTTCCGGCTGTTATATATTAAAAAGGGAAAGTATGGCAATCAGTCAAAAAATGACCCTTTCCAAATTTTTACATAGGACACCGTGAAACGTCGAGAAATGCAAAAAAAAAAAAAAAAAAAAAAAAAAAAAATTCGGGGTAATTTCTTTATGTATGGATGTGTTTGACACGATTTTGTTCACCCTGTTTGAAGCTTAATAACTCCTATGCTTTTTGTCGAAAATTTCTGAAATCTTGGAGGGTGGTTTGTTTATTATGCGATTGATGCTATTAAATTTTGGTGAGTAAAGGTCGAGGGAGTGAGGAGATAAAGGGTCGTGTATGTCTATAGTAGGGTCAGACAATTTTACTCGTTATTAGCATTTACAATTTTTTATAAAACTCATCCCTACCCTCAAAGTTAAGCTTTTTGCCATTTTTATAATAGTTAAGAATATAAAAAGTTTTTAAACAAAATATGATAACAGATGGCGCCACCAAATGTTGCCGGGAAAGTTAAGCAACTCGTTGCTGGAATTTTTTTTAAGAAATAATGAAACTTTTGTTTAAAATGAAAACTCTTAGGTGAAGATTTCCTCTCTTGCCCCTGCCAGATTCGTT
The DNA here is from genome assembly GCF_030686945.1 of Centruroides vittatus. Lineage (NCBI taxonomy): Eukaryota > Metazoa > Arthropoda > Arachnida > Scorpiones > Buthidae > Centruroides > Centruroides vittatus. Next base: position 514,246 of record NW_027122180.1, on the reverse strand, counting down.
CCTGGTATTATAGCAAACCAAAATGAGTTGTTTCCAATTAAGTAAAATTTAAGCCATAAATGTACTTTATGTTTGGTATTTAGACTTTTCTATCTAAACAATTGTGTGGTGAATTAATAAAATTAAATGATAAATGATTAATAATGTTGCTTTGAAAATCTTCCATTCTAAATTGCATAGCATTCCGAAAAGGAAATAATAAAAACGCTAGATTTCATTTAATGGGATACGACAACGCAACATATGGGCAATCTGATAATACAGATACCTTCCGGGAGAATTTTTTTATGAGAAACTGACCCTTACTTAGGTATTATATACATGAAGGAAACCCAGAAAACTCCACGTGGCCAACTCGGTCAAGCGTGAACCCTCGCCCAAGTACCAGTATTCGGTGATTTGATCCACTCGGTTACTAGTAAGGACTCTAAAATATAGAATGCGCAATTTTATTATTATAAAATTACATGTTTTATACTGTAGTTTGTTATTATTGATTAAAGATACAATTCTGTATATTTTGGTTCGATAACTAACATTACTAAGCTGAATTCGTTATTTTTCTTATTCACACTCATTTGTAAAGCAATTATTATCAAGCATGTCATACCCTCGTAGTGGCCAAACTGCGGCTCGCGAGCCGCATGCGACTTTTCTATACCCTATGCTACTTTCACATATGTAATATTTTTGTAAGTTTTCTGACTATTATATAGTGTGATACACACATGGATTGTAAGCATAACACGCGACTTGAAGAGACAATCGAAAGCTAAAGCTACAGTACTGTATAGTACGTTCGTATGAACCGAATTTTAAACAATTATTATCCCAACTACAACCCATAAACCTTCTACTAGTAGCCTACATATATATACAGTATATATAAAATATCATTTCAATAAAGAATGCGGCTCCTATCGTGACAAGATTTGGCCACCCCTGTCATATACCATTTGATGTATAAAATACTGTACCAGTGTATTCTATATAAACTTTAAATGTCATTTTCAAAAATCAGTGTTGATATTTAAGAAATAAATTGCTGTTTGAATATGAATAAGCAATTTATATTTATACTACTAAATTTGATTTTATATAGAATAAGTAAGAAAATAATGTAGGCTAATAGACCTGCAGAAATATAATGTATTCAACATTTTAAAAATTACAATTACTTTAAACATATATTTAATTTTTTCAAATATCAAACATATTTCCATAACAGTTAATTTAAAATAATTAAGTTATAATATATATAATATATATTATAATGATACAGAATACATTTTAAAGTATGAAAGGATAATTGAAGTGGAGGGTTGGCGAAGCATCTATGAGGATTACAGAATTGTGTTCGTTCTCAAAATCCGTTCAATAGATTTTGATTAAACTTTTGCCTTTGCCATTAATTTCGATGCGGAATCCAAAAATGCAATAAAAAATGGGGGTCCATGACTTCGTTTACGAGATATATGATCGTTTCACGAGTGCGCGCGATAAAGCGATATCACACAAATCGCGCGACTTTGTCGTGCGATGTTTCACTGTGCTAGCACGCTTTATCGCGCGACTTTGTCGTGCGATGTTTCACTGTCGCTAGCACGTCTTGTATGGGCTTATAGAATCGGGTTCGTTCTCAAAATTTAATGGATTGATTTTCATAAAACTTTGCGATTTTCTATTAATCGAGACGAAGAATCCAGAAATATGATGTGGGTCTACTTAAAACGTAAAAAATCCAGCAACGAATCGCTAACTTTTCGGCAACATTTAAAATTCTGGTGGCGCTCTCTGTTACGATCTTTCATTAAAAAATTGTTTACATTTTAATTATGGCAAAAAACTTAATTTTGAGAGTAGGGTTTTTATAAAAAATTGTAAATGATAATAACCAGTAAAATCGTCATTAAATCTGACCCTATTCGAGATATGACACACGACCACCCTTATCTACCACTCTGTCAACCTTAAACCACCAAAATTTAATAGCTTGAATCTTTCTAATACACAAACCTTCCTGAAAATTTTAGAAATTTTCGAAAGCATAGAAGTTATCGAGCTTTAAACAGGTTAAAGAAAATTGTGCCACACACACATTAACATCCATACATACAGGAAAAAAACTCTGAATGTTTTTGCATTTGTCGACATTTCAAGGTCCCCTAAGTCCAAAAATGTAAAAATCTTGGGGTCATTTTGACCGATTGCCATACTTTTCCTCTGTTACGTATAACAGAGCCAGGAAAGTAAAAAATAGGAGTTCATGTCTTCGTTTCGATATACAAAGGTATTACAGTGACAATGTCCATGCTCTCTGAGGGGCGAGCGCATCTAACGGAATTTAGGCTTAGAGGTCATAAATAAAAACAGTATTACGTGCGCCTAACGGAAAATAGACGCAAAAACCGAACAAAACACAAGAACAAAGCAATCGATGGCGATTGGATCGTCTCTCCGTATCTGGTAAGTGCAAGGGTCCTGTGGCCTGCAGGTACGAAAATAGCCCCTTTTGTGGCGGCAAGTGCAAAGTTCACCTGTCCACGTCCGTCAGGTGCTGTACAAGAATCGCCTCTTCTGTGCCTAACAGGTGCAGAGATGGCTTCTTTCCTTCCGGCTCCGCTTCAATTCTATCGCGATACGACAAAGTCGCGCGATGTCCTAGTAATCATTAAATAAAACCTGAGAAAATCAATCACGTGTATAAAATCAATTGAAAAATGAATAATCATAAACGAATTTCTCACAGGATCCACAGTTTATTTACTTTACTTAAAAGCAAGAGATAGATACATTTTAATATAGAAAATGTAAATATGTTATAAAATATTTACTACACTCGCAACGTGACGAGAAAAAGAGTAACTTATACAAAAAATATTATTTGTATTAAAAAAATTATTGAAAGATCTACAATCAATAAGTGACAATATAATTTAATTTAAAGTAAGTAAAGCTTTATTACGTAAAGTTATTTCGGCCAATGAGAATAAAAAAATTTATTTAATATTCTCACAATAGATGGCATTATAATAGTATGAGAGAAAAATACAAGTGTCTTTGTATACAATTCATTTCATGTAATGTGATGTATTAGATATTTTTAATTAGCTTAATTTTTATTTTCCCGACTGTTATAGAGCATAATATAGACAAAATCTTAACCCCCTGTTTTTTGCATTTCTCGACGTTTTAACAGTCGAGAAACCCAAAAATGTTTAAAAAACACTCCGTTATATATTCTGTGGGTGTATTTGTGTGTGTGCGTGAACTTCTATTTTGCATTATATCTCAAGACTGGATTAACCAAGAATTTTGAAACTTGACAGGATTATTTCTATATTTGGGGTATCGATGCTACTACATTTTGGTTGTTAAAGGTCAAGGGCTGGTGAGATAGAAGGGGTTCATATGTTATCTCAATGGGGTCGAACTTAATGAAAATTTTACTCGTTATTGGCATTTACAATATTTTTAAAAACTCGTCTCTATCCTGAAAATTAAACCTTTTGCTTTTTTTTTATAATCTATATATATAATCGAGACGAGTTGATAATAATAATAATCAGCGCAGAGCCCAAACGGTTAGGAGTTGAAAGTTGAAATTTGGTACACAGTTAAGGTACGTCACGAGAACGCACACTAAGAAGGGATTTTTCGAAATTCCTTCCTACGGGGGAGAGGGACAGGATTAAGTCTTCTAAATACATTACGGAGACGAGTTGATAATAATAAAAAGCAGCGCAGAGCCCAAATGGTTAGGAGTTGAAAGTTGAAATTTGGCACACAGTTAGGGTACGTCACGAGAATGCACACTAAGAACGGATTTTTCGAAATTCTTCTCCACGGGGGAGAGGGACAGGAATAAGGCTTAAGACTTCCATCAACAATGGAAGTGTTAAGTAACAATGGAAGTGTCAACAATGGAAGTGTTGTGTAACAATTGTCAAATATAATTGTCAAAAATAAAACTGTTACGTAACAATGGAATTGTTAAGAGAAAGCGACGTGCAAGACGCAGATGCAGTTTTTTTGTAGACACATCTAAAAATTCTCTAATTAGTTTGGAAACAGGGGATCCCAATTCTTGCATTCTGTGAAAACGGGTAAGGTTGACTATAATGTAATAATCTTAATCTTCACTATCGTTAATTTTGGCCGAGCAACTCCGGGCCTACCCGCTAGTAATTAATAATATAAAAATTATTTTCAATTAAAATATAACAGATAGCGTTACACAATTTTAACTTTAAGCCAATGTGTCTTGATGCTTATTGGACTGTAATTTAAAAAAAATTGTAGACTTATAAATTCCCACTGTCGTTCATCCGTCTGTCTTCACTTAATCTGGAAAACGCAGTTAGGTAGATGAAAGATGAGACCAGAATCCGAAACTTTAAAAGTAGGAGATCCCGATTAACTATCTATAAATACCTGTTGTAAACCAGAAGTAATATTATTTAAAATTCACAAAGTTTCTCCTGAAAGGAGTTAGATGAATGACCGGCACGACTCCATTGTTAAAGGAAAAGTATGATGTACAGGGGCAAGCCACTAAAGCATATGTTTTAAATTAAATAAATTAAAAATATGATTAAAAATTGCAACCCGGCATTGTGACAGCGTCATAATAAATAATTACTCGTTTTAAAGTTAAATATTTTTTAATAGAGATTTTTATCATAATTCAACAAAAAATACTCATTTGAAGCTTTTGTTATTACTTAAAATTTATATTATAAAAATATAATATAATATAAAATTTAAGTAATATACCTATAACTGAAAATTGTCGGACTTCCTTTCTGGTCCTCTTAATTTCATATTCGAGTGCCGGGGAAGTCGAGCAAGAACTCTTGCCAGCCTTTTTTTTTAGTCTTAGTAATTTTCTAAAATTATAGATTTAATTATAATAAGCGAAATTTTTAATATTACTAAAAGTAGATAGAGTTTTCCTATTGTTTTTATCATTATTATAGCTATGAAAATGTATTAACGTTTACTTTTCTTAAACTTTTGAATTTCTCAATAAATTGTTGGTATTATAAGCAGGGACTACTTACCTCAATTTGCCTCTAGTCCCCAATTATTTACTCTAACTACGTTCCGTAACCAGGAATAAATAATTGGGGGCTAGAGGAGCAAATTGAAAAAATTGTGAGTGGTATTTTTTATTTTTTTTCCAGCCAGCACTAGGCCTATTAGCTTCAGTTTGTGTGTAAAAATAAGTAACATCAGCTTAAGTTTGCGTGATGAACGCGAATGTATATATGACTAAGTGAAGGGGCTTAGCCGGTTCATAGTCCCCCATATTTATGGGTCTGATTATAAGTTGAAAAACGCAAAATTTATTACTTCTTTTAAATTTTGAATGACTTTTTATTGTTTTTATTCGAAAATTATATCGAACAAACTTTTATTGACAATCATTAAAAATATATAGTTATAAGTTTATCTAAACAGTTGTATTTAAGTCGTAGTAAATCTAATATTTAATGGAGATAACAGAGAATCGTCACATCAAAGAGGAATAGGATAATTTCATATACGACTACGGGTATCTAACTCATAAGAGTAGAAATTTTAATTTTCTCGATACTGGCAATAAAGTTAATTGTTTGATTGATGTTATACAAAGCATGTGGAGGAAGGTTGTGTTTCCGTAAATTGTAAATCTTTAAACTAAACTTTGTGATTTTAATAGCTATGTGAAATTTTCAACGTTCTTCCAAAATATAGTACAGTATTTTACATTTTGAAATAATGAGCTCTCAGATCTTTAAAGTGGTAGTGATAGTTTATGTTTGCTGACAGAAAGTTAGATTGTTTTCTTAGGTAGGTTTTGCAGGAATTTGCTGGATCTTGCATAGAGTATGTTGCCAACTAACTTTTTTTCTGAATTAAGATAGATACATCCAAGAGTACGCACGAATTGGGTTTTTAAGTGCACGCACGTACTCTTAGAGGCCCTGATGATGCATAATCTTAGTCATCATTGAAAAAAGTGTTAAGTCTATGTCTATTTTATTTCTTCAGCTATAAAAAGGGAGGTTTTAAGAAAAAAGCGGCATAAATTATTTTTCATAAAATTTCGAAAAATCTCGAAAAGATTGAGTTTCGAAGTTTCTTGTGATTTGAGATAGTTTTTCTCAAATCACAACGAACACTTTTATAAATTATATAATTACTGTATATTATATAATTGAATTGTTCGAAAATTGTTCTCTATTAAAAATGTGCTTCAGTTATTTCAACCATAAGCATGTTTCACTTTCACCAGATAACTTTACAAGTTTGTGTTTCAAGGTAATTGATTACAATTTGCTTCCATACCAGTTCATCCCAAGAATTTTCTTTTAATGTAAAATATTTACCTTAATAAAATCTATCATTTCAATACTGTAATTGTTTGTTATCTTATTCTTCCTATCTAAACAAGCACTTTCCCACACGCAAAAAAGTCATGTTTCATAAAATATCAATCAAATTATTTCAACAGAATAAAGACCATCCGATTTTTCCAAATTTTCTGATCTTTAGTAATTAGAAAATGTGAATCTGATTGCTGTAAACAACGTATATTTTGAAATGTAAAAGAAGTAAAAATAATTTATATAAAAAACTATTTTCCTATTGTTACAACGTCGTCATAAAAATCAATGGCCAAGTATAGTTACAACTTAGTAACCATTTACAAAGGATGAGCACTCTTACAATCCTATTTCTAAGAGTATGTGCTTTCCTTTTTCATTAATAACATTTCTAAGAGTCAATTGACAGTATCAAATCCAAATTTATTCTCATAGTAGAGTATTAATAAAACAAAATCGCAAAAGTGCGTACTCTTACGTGGCTTTAACCTAATCTAGATTAGACACTCATCAAATATATATTGAAAAATATTTTATTATAATTTTTTTAATTTTAATTAATTATGTTTGATTTTATCGCGTGTTTACAGGTTATTTTCAGATTACATTAGTTACTTTATACTTAATAATTACAATTTTACAAAACTAACAATAATAGTTATTTAAATAACAAATAGTAATAAAAATTTAACAAAGAGGATACGTTTACCTTGATAATAATCTTTTGCTAAAGTTAAATATGCTTATAGGAGTAACATAAGTATTTTTATTGTTCTGCTTCATATGTTAAACAATTTAAATTGTATTAAAGAGTATGTAAAGTACAATACATTTTAGTAATTTGAAAAACTTTTTCATTTACAATGTTTTATCAAATTTGTAGGCTTTTGGTTAAGGCTATAGATTTCACAAATTTAATATTATATTAAAACAAACTCCTATGATTTAGCTAGCTCCTATGATTTTCTATGTTTTAATATTTTCTCTTTCTGAATAGAAATGTAAGTCTACACATTCTAGTATTTCATAATAAATTAAAAACGTGGAATTTGAATTTAAATTATATGTAACTTATATATTTTTTTCTGTGTAATAATTTTATATAACTTATAAAATTATTACAAAATAACGCCATTAAATTGAAAGTTTACTGGCATTTTCATATATATGTTACGTAGACACAGAGAGCTCAGAAAAAAGTTAAAGTTTCTCAGCTCTTCAGGCCTAGGCGAATAATGATAACATGTTATTTTCTGTTTAAGTAAAAAAATATTTATCTATTGAATATATGCACGATTCCAATATATTACACAAACCAAACTCTTTGCATTCCAATAAGCTACATTCAAAACTTTAAATATTAATAGTAAAGTAAGGCCAATCTTAGTGCTCACAAGTCGTTCAGAGGACTAGACAAGAAGCGTATCATAGTATTCATTAAATATTAATCAATGAAAATTCGATATAAAACTAAATCTATAGTTATAACTAGACAATTAATTTTAATATAAATAATACATTAATACAATATAAATTATATTAGCAATTGCAAAATTAATTTGTTTTAATTATATAAATAATTATATAATTTAATTAACACATTTTTAAATATTTCGAATGAAAATATAAATTATAAAAGACAATGGATAATTCGAGACTATTAATGATTTTCACTGATAAATAAATGCAGATTAAATAAATTTTAAGACAAAAATACGCTGGAAAACCTTAATCATATCAATTAAAATTTCTGTAACCAATAAATAAAAACCAAACTTATTAAAATTTTATTCAATTCATGTAGAAAGTTATTTACAATGTAAGCTAACTGGTTAACGTTAACGTGCTTAAAATTATAATTAACAATAATAATTATAACTAATAAAAAATTAAATTGTTAAAATTTAAAAACTTAAACAAACACTTTGCCAAACCTTAATATCCACATTTAACAAATCATGTTTTATTGAATCTACAATAATAACTTCAATTACATCTAATCAAAAATTAAGGTTGAACTTTTTGTATGTTAAAATATACAATAATTAGCAGAAAGTCACAAATGATTGAATTGTAGTATTAATTTACCTCATTAACTGTAAATTAAATGAAATACAGTATATTAAATTTTTAATTTTTTTGTAGTAAGTCTTTGTTTAGACATACATATCCTCATGTAAAAAACTATAAAATAATAATTTTTGGATATATATATTTATCTATATAAATCTATAATTACTATTATATTAAATTGAATACTAATTAGGCCTGCATTTAAGACTTATTAATAAACAGATTAAATAATAATGATAAATAATTTTTATTATCGATTTTTAGATCTGATCTTAATTCATGATAATTTTAATAAAAATATATTATTTTTAAAGTGTTTTATATTTTAAAATACAGTAATATTAATATTATAAAAAGATTATGTAAAATAATTTGAAATGGATCTTTTAGAATGAATTTGGAAACGTCTTTTGAAGTCTGAATTTAATTTTATTTATGATAAAAACTCATAACTATCAATTTTATTTTAATTAATGAATCTTAATTACGAAACAGTTTAATTAAGAAGACTTGTTTTAAAATGTAGACAAATGAAGAAAAAACACACTTTATCATTAAAAAAATATATTTAAAATTGGATTCTTAACAAAGATTTAAAAGATATAAAGTACAATACAATATGTAAAATGAATACGTATACATTTCGCTACTTTCTTTTATTGGAATAAAATCAAATATTTGCTTTATAATTTTTCAATAATTATGCTAATAATAAATCAAATTAATAATTATTAGTTCAAAATCAAAATGGTAAATTTTTTTTAATTATTATGCAAACTATATAAATTTTTTATGATAACAATACAAAAACCATTGGTTAAATATTCGAAAACAGGTTTTAATAATTAAGAATTTTGAATGTTGCAATGTTATACTGAATCGATCTTTTGTTATAAATCTGTAACATGTTTTTACGAATTCGTATTTGTGTCTTAATATCCTGCTGTTTTCCTCCTATTCCTAGTTTTAAACCGAATAATTACATGAAAAAACAATTGTTTTTTATAATTTAATTAAAATATACAATTTTACACACTGGATAAATGGCTTTACATTTAGAATTTAAATTATAATATGTTCTTATGTAACAACATTTTTTTATTTAGCAGATCCTTGCTTATTTACTTATTTATTAAAAGTAATAAAGAGTAAGTTAAGAAAATTAATAAAGAATTTTTTTAAATTAAATTTCTGATTAAATTGATAAAAGCTCTATAATAAATTTAAAATTTTTAAATAAAAGTTACAAAATACAATTCAATCATTTTAAATTTTATTACTGTATAAAATTCGTTGTTAAAGGTTAATAAGTAATTTATTGCAGTTTAACATAAATTACACGAGACATTTTTATTAATTTTAATCAGATAAGCTATATTCTAAATATTATAAAAAGTTTTTCCATTATTAATTAGTGTGTTACACATTATAATTAAATTTAATTTTAATTGCAAAATTTTTCTACGTTTCTTCTTACGGAAATTATTTTATTAGTTAAAGTATAGAAAAATATTTTATGGCTAGAGTCATTTATTATTCAGTATTTCACAATTGAAATCATAATATTCAGTTCTTATAAAAAGTAAGAATAAAACATTTTATATTATTTTATTTTGTATTAAAATTTCCATTGAAAAAGTTCTAATGGAAAATAAATTATCAAAAAGTTAAAATTGCAGAAAGAATTTTAAGATCTTTAAAATTTATAAAATGAATTTTTTAACTTAATAATAATAATAGAAATTTTAAAAATCATAGTTTAAAGAGTTTATAGTTAAGTTATAGTTTCAATAAGGAACAAAAATAAGACTTAGGCAATAATCCCGACTTCAAAATAGCTATACAAACTCGAATATTAGATCGTTTCTATGCATATATCAAAATAACTTTGTTTTATTCTGTAATATTATAGCCTAAATAATAAACAATTCTTTTCATTATACACGTTGTCTGATTAGAACTACTCTAAAGAATAGGATCTAATACGTAAAATTAGCATCAATTAAATATTTATTATAGGCCTAAATAATAATTAAATAAAATAGTTTTTAAAAATTAATTTTGGACAGAAAATAATTAATTAAATAAAATAAGTTTTGAATATATTATAATTTTTGATATATGTATATTAATTAACTAATAAGAAATATTAGTTATTGAATAAACATTTTTCTTTTTGTTTATAAATATAAATTAATCTATTGTTATTAAATATGATACTATTTATAAGTCAATTAAAGAAAAACATATGTTATTAATATATAAAAATTATTTAATTCTCTAATTTTATTTTGATTTTATGCTTAAACTAAAGCCTTTAGTTTCATTTATTTTTAAATTTAATTTTATAATATATTAATTTATTCGTCAGATCATGACATACTTTGATTTTATATCAGATATATCTGAATTTGTTTATTACGTATTAAAATCAAATCTATCCATATACTGAACAAATGTATTTCTTTCCATGTAACTTATTTTAACATATAAAGTTCTACACTTTGCATTAATATAAAATTCAGAAGTTTTTAATTATTTTTCATAAATTAATGTATAACTTACCCAAATGCAGTTTTATAAATATTAAATTTAAAATTCTGAAAGTTGAGTAACATTTTAAACTAGAATTAATCTACAGTTTGTACAGTATTAGCGTAAGCCTACAGACTAATCGTTTGTATAATTAAAATATAATAATCTATTCTATTATATTTGTATACAAGATGTTATAAATCGACTTTTACATAGGATAAATCTATACATACATCTGAATTAGCTTCAAACTTTCAGATAGATGTATTCTAGAAATGCCTGTACTGTACCTTAATATCTGGGCCTTCACGAGCTGATATCACAATATATCAGAGTGCCCTTCTTTTTAAATTCTAGTAAGAGATTTGTCAAATAGTTTTTTAAATTCTTTATATATCTGTAATTTAAATAACAGTTAACGTTGTTCTATGTATAATAAAATATCAAAAGTCTCTCATATTTAAACTATGTCAAATATAGATTTCTGTTTTAAGCTTTCCAGCAAATTACTTTATAATTTAATTTTGTTTTTTAAGTTTATTTATAGATGTATTTAATAAAATAAATAACATAAATATAAGTACAGAAATAAGTAAGATATTAAATGTTTTTAAGTTAAAAATAGAAATAAGTCTTTTAAACTTCTTATAAATTTTAGTTTTACTAACTTTTAAAAGAAAATAAGTTAATGAAAATTGTAAATAGACTATAAAAATCTTATAAAGAATTGATACTATAGTTTATTTATGGTTTATTTTTATTATTTCAACAATAAACAGTTTTCATTATACTGTATATCGATATGTTTTGAAAGTAATGTACAAATATTAGAAATCTTCATATATAATCGATAACTCAATACACTTAAACAAACCCTGTAAAATCTATTGTAACTGTTTCATACGATGTCAACTATTGAACCATTAATCAGTTAAATCTATATTAAGAAACTTCTGATAGATTTTTCAATAAATAAACGTAAAAATATCGCCCTAAAACGACTTTATTAAATATTTTGAAAATTTAGGAAGAAAGAAAGTCAATTATCTTTGAATGACAACTGGATTTTTCTTTCTGAGATCATGCCAAATTATTTTTTATGATATCTTTATATTGTAGATAAATAATTTTTATACTCTAAAATTCTTATAAGTTATTTTTCACATTTACAGTTTCTTTTTTATAATTTAATTTTTTTAATTTAAATAATTTATTATGAGAGGTAGTATGATAATCCACGCGTCAATTCTGTTTATATTTTCTTGCAAGATTAAAATTAAAGTTAAAACAATTTAATTAAACATTAAAAGCTCTTAATTTTTTCGTTATAATATATGTCATATAACTGAATTTATTACAGTTAATTCGGTAGGAATAGTGTAATTCTTTATTATCGAAAAATCTTAAAATTTGGAAAATATCCAATATTAAAAAGGAGAGATAATATTTATTTTTTCTATTTTTATATAAATTATGAATTAAATTTAACATGTAACATTATGAATCAAAGTATAATATTTCATACAATAATTTGAATTTTTAACCAGAAATTAATTAGAAAATGTATCATTATATTTCTTTAAATTAGAAATTAATTAATTAAAAAAGATTTTGAAAAGTTTTAATACAGTACATTCAATATATATATATTTTTTTCTTTTACAGTTTATATAACATAAATAAGACAATGATAAGATTAACATTGTTTCTAGCTGAAGTTCGTTAGTGATTTCCAAATAAAAGAGTTTTGTCGTGTTTTCTTTGACTTTTTGGACTAAGTTTAACCTACATAATTGCTTTTGTCATACTGCCGTACAAACTTCACTTCTATTCAGTTGTCACTTCCTTTTTTCCTTTTTGTTTTATTTAGAGAAAGACAGTTTTTATTCTGTTTTGTATTCATCTTACGAAATGGCTTTAAACGGTATGAAAGTTATTGGAGTAATCTAAGTCACAGCATTAATTTATTTTTCAAATAAGCTTAAATTAGATTTAAAGAAAGTGTATTATTTTAATTAAAAAATAAAACTAAAAATTATTTTCAGAATGTAGAAAAAGTTTCTTAAAAAATTAGTTATTTAAAAATATTTTCACATTTTTATCTTGCTTATAATATTAAGCATTTCCAGAAATATTTTAAAAAATTAATCAATAAAGAAATTATGACTTTTTATAAAAAATTAAAGATACAATGAGTTTTGATTAATTAAAATGAATAAATCAAGCTTGTTTTGGTCGATTTTTGCCTTTATTTTTTAAATTTTTAAAATAAAATGCTAATGATTGAATTTGTAAATGTATTACCGATCATATTTTAAGTAGTTAAGCGTAATAAAAATCGTTTTCTTCTTTTCAGATAGCATATGATATAAGCTATCTTACATAAAGTCTTTTCAGGATGGAAAAACAGCTAAACCTACTCCCTATCTTCTTGCTGTCATTTGACAAATCTTCATCTGGCACAGGAGTTCCAGGTCATTAGGTAAGAGATGTGTAAGAGGATGACACCAAAGACACTTCCAGGAGGATCTGGACGAAGAGAGGGAGAGAAGAACCGGATGTTAAAAAAGAACCACCGCTACAACACATAAAATATTAAAGAAATACCATAAAAGTGATTACTTTCTTAGGCTTCGATGTTACGAATTCTAACTTTTTTTTTTTTTTTTTTTTTTATTTCATTTAAGAAAAGTAATTTTATTGATCAGATGGCTTTCAGTTTAGAACATAGGCAATTTTCAAAATTAAATTATTATTTTTCCATTGACAGGTGTAAGCATAAATTTGACTTAACACCTTTATTTATACGAATTTAAGACAATAAGGCATCTGGAAGCAACCATTATTGATGTTCAATACGAGCCAAGTATACTCCTTTGCGCGATTGGTCGAAGCGATAGCAGTAGGTGTTGCCTAAATGCAGTGCCCACCTACTAGGTCTTATCCCACTAGCACATCGATCATAGCGTAAAGACACTGCTGCGGGGTGTTGGCTGCGTTCGAGTAGTCGGAGTAGTCCAGTGAAGAGGGTAGCGGAGAGACTATTTCCGCGATGAGTTGTGCAGAAATAATGTATCAGCCGTACTCGCCGTACTTTCCGTATCAGAGGCCGGCGGCTGCAGCGGTGGCTGCTGCCGCCTCGACTCCTACAGCAGCAACTAGTCCCGTCACCTTAACGGCGGCACCTCCTCCCATACCACAGACTCAACTGTCTAAAGTAAGTATTCTTTCCGTACCTCCAAGAATGCGAACAAAATAAATAAAAGTACCGAAATGCCAAACCGATACGATGTATTTAATATCGAGACGTGTTTCGTTTCAGAAATTTGGAATGCCCAAAACAAACGATGTTCTGGAACACGCTGCCGCTTCTACAGCTGCCGCTAGCGGAAGCGACTATAGCACAACAGCAGCAAGAGCCACCGGCGATTGTGCTGTAGGCCATGCTGCTACCGACGCGGAGAAGAGCAGAGTAGCCTCAGGAACTGCCGATGCCCAATATCTATCGGCCAATTGCGTTGTCTTTACATACTACACTGGTGATTTAGCATCGGTTGTAGACGAACATTTTAGTCGAGCTTTAAGTCAACCCAGCAGCTACTCCCCCGACACAGACAGAGGATCGGTGATGAAAGGTGAGCATATATTTCTTGGCCCATAGGCCGGCCCACTCTCTTCCATTAGGCTTAATGTCTTAACGTAAACAAACAAGTTTCTCCTATTATAATAAATCTTGTCTACTATTTACATGTTGTTAATAAATGGTACTTATCATATCGTATTATTAAAAGGTCAACTACTCCCATAAATAGGAAAAAATTTATTTATTTATTTTTATACACTAAATAATAGCAATATTTATAGTTCAAAAATATTTATAAAATTGTCATTAAATCTTATTTCAAATAAATCATCTAAATTTTACACTTACGATCATAAACAACTGTAATTATTTTATTTTCTTCTTATTCTCCGGGAAATATTACAGTATGTTGGTCTTAATCTAATCCCATTTGTTAATAATTAATCATTCTTACATTTCTAAATGTAATTTTGAGAATGAAAGAAAAGATCATATATCAATGAATATGACACAAAAAAATATAATATGAGAATAAAATAATAAAGTATTATCTGAACCTGATTGATATACACGTAATTAATAATGAAATTAGATTGTATAATTGAATTATTTAAATAATAATATATTAATTTAAAATCCATGCAAACATGAATTAAATAAATAATAATCAGGTCAATGATTCCTGAATAACCATTTACCTAAATATGATTATATTGAAAAAGCCTCGTAATCATGATCTAGATTTTCTACGATTAATCAATAAATTTTATAAACTGAAGTATAACCGATGAGTGTTCTATATTTATTGTCATCTCTTGGTTTAATATATTCAATTGCTTTATAAATTATTAACTTTTTTCTTTGTTGCTTTATTTTTATTTACAAATTATGCATAGTTTAAATTCGGTTTTTATCCCGTTAAATAGAAATTAAAAAGTGTTTTGCTATTTAAATCAATTTAGTAGTAGTAAGTAAGCATCGTAAGTTTGCATGATCTAGATTTATAGTTGGGTCTATATAAGAACACATGTTTCTCGCTAAGTTACATAAACATGAGTACAAATAGAACTAGAAAAACAATAGAACTTTAATCATCTTCGGTTGTAGCTCTATACAAGAACTATTCAATGTAGCTTAATCTGTCACATTACGTAATTTCAAAACAAATTATTTTAAAATATTGTACATTTATTTATGTCATTTATATTAAGAATATTTTTTACAACTTAAAAAAATTAAATAAATTTAATTTCCATAAAATATAAAATATCAATAAAATTAATAAATTCTATTAATGAATTAAATAATTTAAAATATCTTATAATCTTCATTATAAATAATTCACTATAATGCATTAAAATTGAAACTTTTCATATATTAAATCTTAAAAGTGAATAATTAATATAAGTTATTTACAGAGAACCGAGTTTACTTTCATTACTTATTTAAAATAATTAAAAATTGTTAACTTTTAAGTAAGCCAAATTAAAGCATCGGACTCTTAAATAAATAATAAATATCTTTTTAGATTAGAAGTTAAAATAATAATCCAAAAAAATTGAAAAAGTCTGGTCTAAAGTTTAGCTTTTTAAAAATCTTATTCAGTCAAAAATAAATACTTTCGTACGAACAGCATATTATAAAAGTAAACTTGTGGTACTGTATACATATAAATGCATATAAATCATTTAAATATTTAAAAAAAAAGAAAAATTACATGAAATATAATTTCTTTGAATTAATCTTGTTTTTAAAATTATCTTACTTAAAAGTTATTAAAGCAAATTAAATGTATATTAAAATCATAATTATCATCATTTTTATAGGCCTATCACTAATTTTGAATATGATTTACTATAACATTGTTTAGGCTAAATTAAACAAGCACTATTAACAATTAATATATATAAATTATCAATGCCTAGTTATAGTTTATCTCGTAGTAAAACACGTAAAATCGGGTAATATTCAAAGTGATTTTCTTATTAACTTAGTATTTAAATATTTGTCTACTAAATATTTTATTTTCCTTAAATCAATATAATCAAAAACTCATTATCTTTAATATATACATTTATATTACTCTTTATTTGTAATACTCATTCACAGCAGTTTGACTACATTAAATTTGATACCTGTAATTTAAGATTTATTAGAAGAAACGTTTATTATTAGATATTAATATTAAAATTTATTAACTTAACGAAATTCTCTATAAAATTCCAATATTTAATAATGCCAGATTGTCATTGGAATGCATGCTCTTATAAATCATTCTTTTATTTGCTATTGGTCTGGATCTTTTTGAAGAAGACAAAGACGGATTGACTATGTTAAAGACTTAACTCATTCTTGTAATGCACAAAACTTGAAGGCTAACAAAATGCTTTAGGCCATAGATTATAATTCTTAGATATAACATAAAATTTTAATTGAGTTTGAAAAATTGTAAAATTTGCAAAGATATTTTTAATTATAGTCGAATTGCTTCATAAAAGAAACTAAGGTTTTTAGGTTGCTACAACTAAGGGAGAGAAATTATATGCAAATATAAAATAACCCTTTATTATTTAGTATTGCTTTTAACCAACAGATGGCGATAATATATTAATAATTTTTTATGCAATATTTTCTATTAATAAGCCTTGAGATCTCGAATTGACTTTTTGAAATATATTGTTGACGTTATAACTTAAACGCTTATAACAAAAAACCCAGGAACATCTTATTCGTTTTAAAAACACTAAAAAGAAATTTACATAATTAAACTGTTGAGTAAATCAATACGTCTACAAATTACAATATAATACAAGCTGTAATAATTTAACAGGATAATCAATACAATTATTAAACTGATTTAGTTCATATCAATTAGCATATTTAATAAATTAGGTTAGATTTTTATGTGTTCATTATCAATATGCTTCTTAGTTACTTAAAAGCATTATCCAGAAAAGATTGCTAGTGTTAGTGCTATAAGAAAGAAGTGCGTGTTGCTTGTCTATATACTGTACAGTACATAGTCACTTAAAATACAATTGACATGCTGAAGAAATGAGTCAACTGTCTTTTTTACACCTTCAGAAAAAACGGTTTGAGTAAATAATATTGTTAAAATTGTAACATTGTCAAAGAAAAAGTTATTAAGCTTGATTCGCAACTTCTTTTCATTTTTTCCCCTTTCTTTTTTGCAAATGATGTTTAATAATTTTACATTAAAAATTGATACTTTATGTATTAAATATATCATTAACTAATTTGCATGTCAAAAACGAATTAACATATTAGATCAAACATAATTAAAAATCTACATCCAATTTAAAATTTATAGATCATTATTATCAAAAATTATCGAAAGTACGCAAGTCTGCATTAAATGAAATATATATATATATATATATATATATATATAATTTAAAACTATTTTATGAAAGTTTATTAATTTACATATTAATTAGTGATATGTAATGGAAAAAATGATTGCGTTAATCTTCTCAATTATGATATTAAGATCAATCAGAATTAGATTAACATTACCGTTTCTGTTCGATATATTATTTATTTAATTACTATGATATATATTTATTTTCTCTTTGAATTTCTTATTTGAAAGCAGAACAAAAGATTTTAAAAAAGATAATTTTATGATAAATATGATAAATCTGCATTCTTCGAGGGAAACATTATAAAGAGAAACTTATTTTTGATAGATTGATGAGTTGCAAGATATTGTTCTTGAAAAGCGTCACGGTTGTCAGCACGAATGTATCGTCACATTTACGGTGTCTTCACATTGAATATCATGTGTTCTGAATTTGTGCGTTGATGACTTAAGCACATTTTTGTTGTCACGCTAGCAAATCTCCTCTGGAATATTAATTTCAAAAATAACTCCCATGTATAAAAATAAAAGTAGTGTTAATAGATTTTTTCCTCAACTACACGTAAAAAATAGAATAACATTTTCTATTCATATTTTTTTTGCTATGTTTATCGTTGTCTTCACAATATAAAATTGCTCTTTACGCTTTCATATTCCTATTTAGTAAAGAAATTCGATACTTTTATAAGTACGCAACATAAGTTTTTCTATAATGTTTAAATTTCATTAAAATAAATCTATGTCGGAAAATAATTACTGAAAATTTATTAGTTTGTATCATAAAGTAATGTCTCTCCCATAAATATTTATTAAATGGAACAATTTAGTATTAACATGAAATCTATAATATCATTATTTTACTAAAATCCATAGCGTATTAGATTTATTTGCTAATGACGCTAAAGTATAACTTCAGCGTCATTAATATTAACAATATTATGTAGCGAATGAATCATTGTTACATTAAACCTAGATGAAATACGCTAAATTTATTTGTTTATTATTCGTTTATACATGTAAAACGATAACGAATTATTCGTTCAATGTTTGGCCGGTTGATTAATACCGTAGAGCTCTCATTTTAATGCTCTTAAGGTAAACAAAGTTTTTAAATGTTACATTTACGATATTTTATTTTATTGAAGTAATCAAAAATTAAATTTGTTTACCTGTTTTCATTATTTTTTCAGCCATGCCATATAATAAATAATTATAAATTTACATAAACAAGAGCTTGTACGCTAGACATGTTATACTTTAATATATTTTTAAGCATTTACAATACATCATTTTTTAACGTATACTATTAATTGAAATTTAATAGCATACGTTCAACATTATAAAAATATAAAGTGTAATGTAGACAGAATGTAAGTCTAGTTTAGTTTTAAAGGTATAGTGCAACATTAAGCTTATTCTTATCTGATCTTAGTTCTAGCTAGAAAGATGATACCCATACAGCTGTCGTAGTTCAGTCCTTATAACGGTAAATTGGTTGTGGGTGTTATATGAAACATTATTCTTAATAGTTCTTATTAAATCTGTTTAAATTTAGGTTTTGCCATTTTGCAATCGGGTTTAGTAACGCTCTCGCTATTAACCAGAAATAAAAAAAGCTCTCGTTAATTTAGAAACATAAAGCGTGGCAGATGTAACCCATTTATTTACCTTTAATACTGACTTTTTTTTTCAATTTTTCTTATTTTAAAATATATTTTATATAATCCTGATAATCTTTTAATCATGATTACACGCATATAAATGAACTGTAATCCGGAATAAAATGTTAATCAGTTATCTCTTCCCACAATAATGATAATGAGGAATAAGTCTTATATTTAGACTATGATTTTTGAAAATATAAATAAATAAATGCAAATGATATATAACGATATTTTTATTATTTTCAGGTCTGTGTATTTATTTATATTTTAAAAATTCATATACATACAATATGTAATATTGTCAATTTAATTATTTTATTTAACATCTTATCTTCAAAAAAATGAACTTTTAAAACTATTAATTTCCATTTTCATTAGAGTTTATTTGATTTAAATAAATTTTAATCAATAATAAAATTTATATTTTTGAAAATAATATTAATTATAGTAGATTCTAAGTAAGTCTTAAGTCGTATAGGCAAACATAATATGTTAACCTATACGACTTAAGATTTACTTAGAATCTATAACTTAACCTTACGACTATACAATATTCTTAAGTTTAAGTTATAATCAATATATATTAAATTTATAGGGTAAGTCAAATGTCCTTGCTGAAATCAATAATTTGCATTCAATATCTTATTTATTTAACTGAAATATTCTGATCAATTTATTTGTAAAAATAAAATTATTTTGAAATTTAAAGTTATAAATTATAATTAAAAATTACGATTTGTAATCATTCGTACAAATATTTGATATTTAACTGTAAAATTAATTTTATTTTGATCATTGTTTTATGGTAGAATTAAATTAATATACTAAAAAGTAAAAGATTAAAGTGTCTATCAATTTACCAGAGATAAATACGTAAAATAATTAAATGTCTAATTTGTTAACTTATAAATTTATCGAATTCAATATGATACGAAGGATATGTTTGGAATGTCAAGGATTCCTCAAGAACAATTTGTTTTCTTGGTTTAACTTTATTTTAGAATTATGTATTTTACACCTATGCATTACAAGCTACGTTATGTGTATTTATATATTAATTTTAACCCGCACAATATGAGAATTGAAGTTATAAACATCAAATCATATTAAAACTGTATTTAAATAAGGCATAGAATTAGATATTGGAATATATATGATGGCGATCTAATTCAATGTAAATATAATAGATTAGTTTTTTACTTCATTAAGAAAGAATATATTATATAATAAAATGTATAGGCTAATACTAAATTTATAATAAATAACATTAAGTTTATAATTTTTTGCTAATTTTATTTCCTATTTTCTTCATATTTACTAAAAAAAAGTTATAAATTAGAGTTCGTTTTTGAGGAACTAATATCTAGAATTAGAAAAGTTAATTAAATTAAGTTGTATTAAAATTTATAATAATTTAATACAATATAGTATTTTTAATTGCGCATGAAACTTGTTAATTAATTATGAATGACTTAGTCTATTTTGAATCCATTCAGACTTTAATGTTTTAGAAGCTGTGTTTCTGCTTATTTCACGGAATCAAATATAAAATGTAGCATATTAAAAAACGAAATAAATGTAGTATTTAACAAACAAAGATAAAATAAATAATGTGTAAAATATAATTTATTTTATATTTTGTTTTTTAATCAAGTAAAATACTTCACAAACAATTTTCTAATCTAACAGTTCTACAATAAGCCGAAGTATTCAATAACACCATTACATAAGATCAGTGTAGAAAAAATTAATTTTGAAATTTTTTGTTGCCAATTTATTTCGTCTCCAGAGATAGAATAAATTTATTGCCTTGTTAGTAGATTGGACATTTCATACTCTCAAGGATACTTATGATTTATAAGTTTAAACTCTTTATAATTCGATTTTATTTTTTATGCTTTATTATTAAGTTTTTGATAAAATATGCTATTAAACACATTAAAGTTTGATAAATTTATTTTAAAAATAAGTAAATAGATAAGTAGGTAATTTTAATTTTCAAAAAAAGTTTAAGATTTATTTAGCTTAACCGTAAGTTCTATAACACTCATACACTTAAATGTACCGTATCTAACACAAAACAATACTTTAAATGCTTAACAAATATATATATTTTCTGATTTTCTTCTCGCGATTTCCTTTTCTATTTACAATAATTGTTTGTAAACATTTATTGTTGTATTATATTATATTATATAAGTAAATTACATGGCATATGATATGTAGTAAGTTACGTGACTAATATTTTGCAAGCATTATTAGTTTTCACACTAAAAACATCTATTAATAAATGAGGATGTTGCTTTTAATGATAAACTCATTACTCAAGGTCTGATCTATTTGTAGAGTCTACAATATCCTTAAATGGTTATAAATCTAATCTAACGGCAGATCGTAAATCCAATAAGATTTCATCTTATCATTAAATTAATTTATACTCAAATTCATTATTATTATTTTCATTTAGGCTATATAATAGAATGCTAGCAATATAACATATTTCTAATTTTTGTCGGCATGATTGTTTTATATATAATTATTATTTATTTGATGCTGGATTAGATACGTTTGAAGAATTTTTATAAATAATACTGTTCGAAAAATCTTGAAAATAGCTATTATAAAATAAATCGAATGTTATCATATAAAGTTTTAGCAGTAAAATGCCTAGATGATGCCTAGATGATGCTTAGATGTAAAATAAGCTTAGCTTCTATCAAAAAAGGTTATGTTCAATTTTCCTAGAAGCTCCTGTAAACAAAAGTCTATTGCTTTTTTGTTTTCTGGATAGCATTTTGTAATTTCTCTCTCTAATATCGTTTTCCTGTATTAGATAAAAAGTTTAGGAAATAAATAAACACTTTCTCATTTGAAGTTTATTTAATACGGATATTTCTAAAGGTATAATTGGATATACGATATAAATACTTTATATCAAATGCAATCCAGAAAAGAAATAAGAGCGGCAAATTTTTGCTTAAAGGAGACCTTCAGAAAAATTGAACGTAGTCTTTTCTACTAAATACTGCGTTTATCTTGATTTTTAACATTAAGTTTGAAAACTAAATGAAAAAATAATAAGCCTTCATAGAAATAACAAGAAGTTTATAAGAATTTTAGTAGCATATTGTTATATTTGTTGAGCTTAAATTCATAGAAAAAACCAAATTTACACATATATAATATTTGATTTTTTTAAATCGCTAAAAACTCAAATATTACAAAATTAATTTTTAGTGGCTTTAATCCATTAAAAAATCAAATTAAATATTTTACATGACAAAATGTACAGATCTTACTTGCCGCTGACTTATAGACTTCGTGTAAGAGATTTCAATAAATTTAGACTAAAACTCATAAAAATAATTGTATAATGACTACATTCTTTTTAATAAAAATTTTATTTAACATTTAGAATGTATTTTAATCTAGGCCTATTTTAAGTCTATCCATTTTAGGCCTATAATTTATTTTTTAATAAATATTAATGACAAAGTGTTGACCATTGAGAAATATTGATAATAACTATAGTTTTAAAAGTTATAAAGCAAAAAATTTGATTATAGATAACGGTTTGATATATATCGACATAAATCTTGATTTTACAAAAATTTCACTCGGATGAAAATAAAATGCGAATGTACAAGTAACCTGATTTAGGCCTATTTTAGTAGTAATTTAAAATTATGGGAAATTTTCGCTTAAAAACTCACAATAATGTGGAAATCCTGAGAGAAAAAAACGTTTAATTTTTATCTCTTATTTTAAAAAATTGAATAGGTAGTCTGTATGAATGAAATCTCAATTATTATAATACAATTTCAATATAATTTCTTGCTATTTAACTTCTAATGTTCAGTACTTTATATACATATTATTATCTTCTAATCAAAATTGAATACATAATACGCTAAAGGCTTAGGCCTACAAGTTCCGAAATAACTTAAATTTATAATTTACTTCATTATTGTTATTTAGTTGGATAAATGAATATTTATATTTTATTTCAAATATATAAAAAACTAGCAAAAATATCGGCATTTTTGTTGGTTAACTGTAAACTTTACCTGAAATACCTGAGACAGATTATAAGCATTCAAAGTAAATTTTAAGATACTGTAAACATAAAATTTGGGAACCATTTATCAAGAATAAACTAAAAGGAGTAAATATGTGATCTTAATCTATAGTTTGATAATAATCGAATTTCAAATGTATGTTTTCAACGAATCCTAATCGCAGGAAAATAAACATTATTTGCATTCAAGTAACATTTTTTTAAGACTGTCTCTTTTGTGAATTTAAGATTAAGTGACATACAAACCATTGAATATCCGCATAGAAACTATATTCATGCTTCCTCGGATGTATGGTAATGGCCTATACGTGTCCTTTTTGTAGCTGCAATATGTTGGAACGTTGAGATGCGAACTGTTTCTATTGTCGAAAAGAAATATAAGTTAAAGATTTCCTAAGGTTAACTAATTTTATATAAACTGTATTTTAATTCTATACATATATTTAAATCCGATCTGTTCATATTATATCAAGAATAGATAAAGGATGTTAAAATAGAAGCTTAAAAATTCAATTAGGCCTAATTTTAGTGGACTTCTTGCTGCTGCAAATGTAAGCCTTTTTTTGTCAAATAAAAACAGAATTTAAAAAATACTATATTATGAAATAAATTAGGCAGTAGGCCTATATCATTTTTAATTCAAATTATATAAGTAGTCCAATTAAGTATTTAGGTACTGTACTCCTATATATAGTATAAATCTTATCTATAGTATACCTATAGGCCTACTTACAGTCTGTAGACTCTGTGATTTATATGGGTTAGTTCTTATTATATTTAATCGAACTATTATAATTTTACTAAAATATAATACAATATATCAATATCTATAAGTTATATGGATTACTATTTGTGCAAATAGACATAGATAAAATCATTGTTAAATTGCACATAAATAACATTCACGTTATTCTTATTTGTAGATTTGTCTTAAATTAATTGATTTATGTATCTAATCTTACAATGTGATTCAACAAAGATAATATTCATAAATTTAATTTTTATATTTTTTATTTTATCATATTCAATTAACAATATAAATTAATACAATTTATACAATAATACAAATGTATACAATTAAATTATCACTTAAAACTTTTTGATATATTTAAAACATCAACAGAGCTAATTCGGAAAGTGATAAATGGCCGGACGGTTAGCATAGACTTATATTATATGTAGTATCAATAACATTATCCGTATTCATTTTACTATATCAACTCAGTGTTTACATATACATAGTTGTATGGACAATGATTAGAATTCCATCTGTACATAAACATTCCTTAGCTCAGAAGGATCGAAACAGGTTATCATTCCAATGTTGATATACCTTACAATGGAATCATTATACAACCACTTTTCAGTCTAACGTAATAATTATGATGTTGATATAGTTAAATTAGCATTTTAATTAATTGAATTACTAATTCCGTTTATTGTGTTAACGGTTTTCTTAAGAATTTTAAAGGAATTTCTGAAATATTTAATCTTATTATATGAAGGGAATTTTTATTTACGAGCTTGACAACAACAAAATATCTAAAATAATAAAACATTGATGTACTTAAAAAATTTACATAAATAGCTTTCATTTTTATTTTAATTTGATCTTAGGATTAAAAAATTGAATTTGATGATGATAAATCGTTAATATTTAACAGGGAAATTATTTAAAAATCACAAATTATAGTTATTTGAAAGTGATTTCGAATTAGAACTATGGAAGTGTAGGATAAACTAAATTATTCAGCACTTGCATAGCAAACTCCTAGAAATGTAATAAAAGTGGGTATTAAAGATATTTAATTTACAAATATAGACCAATCTTATGCTTCAGATTTTTTCAAGGCCATTTTTGATATATGTATATGCATAACTAATCAATGTTAAATTTTCGATCTGTAAACAGAAATTTATTTTCAGTTAAATTATCGATCTTCAATATATATTATGAAACCGTCTCAGATCATTTTAACTAGGTTAAACGAAATTTATATCTTAAAAATCAAATAAATATACTGCTATAAGAATTTCTTTAAGGACCTATATTAAAAACAAAGTTTAACTTCAAATATTTTGTTCATATTACAACTCAAAAATCTTTTATTAAATTTAGTTAACTGTTCGAAAATTATGAAGTTTTAGATTTTTCAATGAAAATTTCTAAGAAAATTAGAAGTAAAATATCAATTTTCGTTCATTTTAATAACTTTCAATATTACTTAAAATTGACGTAAATTATTATATTTATTAAGTAATTTAGATTACTATCAACATTAATTAATGCTTATAGACATTAATTAGGGTATAAATATATATAATATAATATATATTAAATTTATCCTATATTAAAACGATTTTTTACTTCTTTTATTATTAGCTTTAGTCCATTACAAAGGAATGTCTAGATATTAGCCTGTAGAAAATTGGAAGTTAATAACAGCGGAAATTTTTTTAATAGAATATTAACTCTAGTGGACTTTACTAGAATATTCAAAACTTAATAAAAGTTTATGAATATTTTTTCAATATTCTAATTAATAAAATATTATTTTATATTAATTGCATCTATAACTCCATTTTTTTTAGTAGGTTAAGGTAAGCTTGAATGATTATATTTTATTCTTGATGCATAAAAATTTAGAGTTTATTTAAAATTACATATTATACGTAATTCATAATTGCTAAAAACAATTTTGATGTATTTCTATTAGTTTAAAATGATGATTGACTCCATCATTTATATCATTAAAAATTGGCTTAAAATTAGAAATTATTTTTAAGTTTTAAAAATAAAGAAAATATTTAAACTCTTTTGGTAGTTTAAATACTTTACTATTCTCCAGATGTGCTAAATTTAAAGGAAAAAATATAGTGGTAATAAAAAAAATTCTGATACCTTTGCCAATTGGACTCATTATTTTGCAATAAAATAAGCTAAAGCTTAAAACCTTTAAAATGCAACCTTTCTAAACTATTAAAAATTAAGTTAGCAACTTAAAAAGTTTTAACGACACCTCTTAAAACAATACATTTGTGATTTTTAAAGATCTAACTTGTCTGGTATGTCATTATATTTATTTTCTAATCATCCTAAATTCAAATTGGTTTGTAAATAAATAAAAATAACTTGCTTAATTTAAAATTTTAATTCAAAAATTAATATTAAGCAAAATAATACATTTACAACTATAAGCACTCTTTATAATTGAAAGCGCTTTGTTATCCTGAACTTATATAACAATTAAACAAAGAAATCTTTGACAACATCAGGTTAAATTTATATAAAAATCCACTAAAATATAGATGTTGTAGTATTAAATTTAGGCCTATATTTAAAGAAGCCTATAACTACAGTCTATCCACTTATGTCATATTTATGTAATTTATTTATATATATCTTATTGTACATTCCAACAGACTATCGTGTTCAGATTTAAAATTAAATCTAGAAGTAAAAAATAAAATATTTTTGATAGATGATAAGTTTTACTAAATGTACAATAACAGCTTTTACGTAAGATACACTTTATTTAATTTTAAATAAATATGTTATTACATTTTAAAACGAATTATTTTATTTAAAAGGTTTTAAATGGGTTTATTTTACATGAAAATTTAAACTGTCCCATAATTCTTCGTAATTGGATTTACCTTGACTTCGATTAAAGATATTCTTTGTTTGTTTAAATGTCTTATGTAATTTCAATCCTAGCAAAGCACTTTCACGCTCAAGTAGAGAAGTATCAAAACATAGTTGTCGACCGCACATCAACCATAGGTCGTATATCAGTTGAATGGAAGCCAGGTGAACTTTTACATAAACAGCGCATGTGTCGATTCTAAAAATAGAAAGTAATGAAACTATAGATAAAGTTTTCATCCCCTTGAATAACTGACTCGTTTCTTTACATAGCTCTAGACACGACGTCAGAGGCCTTCTCCAATATCATGAATGAATGAATAGTTTTACACATGATAACCAGGCCTTTTCCATATTTTCTCTACCAATTTCATATATTATACATATATTTGTAAAAGCAGATTTAATATTTAAGAAATCTTTATTACATTTAATAATTAATCTAAAAGTGGCTTGAAAAAATGTTAAGTCTATAGGAAAAAATTTGTAATACAACAAAACTTACCTTGATGGAAATTCTGTTTATTCATTTTTTCCCTAAATTTTCTGATATTTATATTTATACTTATTGATATTGATATAATGTGTTTATGCAGATATAATAAGCTTAGTAAATAAATAGAATATGTTAGCATATGAATGAGATGGTTAATGTTTCTGGCCGATGTAATGAAGACAGTTAATGCCTTTGTTATTATTTTCCCTTTGTTTTTTTCTGGCATCAAAGTTTGACGATAGAAGAAATTATTTTTTATTTTTTAAATAATATGAAAAAAGCAATAACACAGAGTAAGTAAAAATTATGCAAATTATATTTTTACATTTTTTGCATGATAAATCAATGTTTAATTTGATATAGGTGAATTCTTGCTATATTTATTAAATTTAGTCATTGAATAAAGTGTTTAATGTTAGATTTTAATTGTGTGTAATTATATTTTACTATCGTTATTATTTTTATTATATAATATTTATTTCTTCTCACCAGTTTTAGGAAATCTTATAAAAGTAATAAACTTGAATCCAAAGCCATTATATTTAATTTTTAAAGTTTTTCTGGTGATAAAGTAAACTGTTCTGATTAACCTAGGCCTATATATATAATCGACTAACTCATTGGCATAAAAATATTAAAAATAGAACCGCTATCATTTATGTTTATAGATAGCGTGTTACATGCTTCTTATTTTTGAGTTACAATGTCTGTAGACAAACATGAGATGGCGAGAAAATACGAAATGGGCACGCATACCGTACCCTAATTTCTTAGAAAAACTCAACTTAAATGTTTATAAATCCAATTCTGTTATTATTTGATTGAATAGAAGGTCATAAATTTTATTTTATAAAAATGCTTAAACGAAGTATTCGAATATAAATAAAAAATAAAATAAATTTAATATTTTTTTTACGATAAAATAGATCTATTGTATATGAAATATAAAATTGAAAATAACTGTTTTTCTAAACTAAAGAAATTCGTCAATATAATTTTGATAATTTTAAATTGAGGAACCTTTTAAGTGTCTAAAATAATATAAAACATGCAAGACAATTTCGAAATACGAGCGTAAATGCAGAAACATCGACACTAGACCTACCACTTGACCTAACAAGTGAGTTCTAAAGATACTCAAAGAGAAACGGTCAACCGCAATATTTATGTATAATCCTAAAGCTGTTTATCTTGCACCCTGCCAGGAGTCTAGCGTGTTATAATGTAATTACTGTCCCTTCACCGTGACCGAATGTAGTAGTAACCAAGCTACTCTATTGTTTGTGAAGAAAACTACGCGATTTGTCATCGTGGACTCAATAATACTATGAAAAAAACCTAAAACACAATCTGTTCTTATCACTTAATAGTATGCTTTGTAAAATTTCTAAGGAAGATAATATACTATTATGAAACAATCCAAGAAAACATTTAACTTTCGACAATTTAAGATCAACGGGAATATTTTTATTTTTACTTTATTCCAATCAAGTCTAGTTGTGTTTTGTTTTTGTTTTTTTATTCTCTTGTTTTTAAATAAATTTTAATATATTTAAACATTAATTTTATCATTTAAAAAGCGCTATAGATTCCTTATTTAAATATTTAAATCTCTAAACAATATTAAAGTTAGTTTCATTTGATGCTGCGGCATTTTGAAAGAGACAGTAAACTCGAACTGTAAATTTAATACATTCTCAACGTTTAAAGAATTATCTCATTAGTAAAATTACATTTATTACAGTCGTTAAAAAGTATTACGTTTTTATTCGTTAATAAAGTAATTAAAGTTGAAATTTAGTATATAATTATAGATGACGAAATACAAGAAATTACTGGTATTTCTTGTTCTATGTATTGCTGAACAGAATAGAACCAGTGCAAAGCTGACATAGAGAACTATCAGATCGATATCGGATGGGGGTGGTAGAGGGGACGACTTTATGGCTGGAGTCGACCGATGCAAAGCTATGAGGAGATTCTCGGAAGCCAATATTCTGGGAACGTCCGACAAGAATAGAACGTTGTCGTCTCTTCTATGCCTTCTCTCCGTGGTACCTTAACCGGTTGCCATGACAACTCGGAGAGACGACTTATTATGGTGAAAAAGCATTCACCGAGGCAATACTTTAGTCACACTAACCATTTTTCATTCAAGTGAAGTTTCGACTCAAACTCGAAGCCTATTTATTTATTTCTATTCTATAAACGTTGCAGCAAAAATGTAATTGTTATTAATATCGCCCGAAACTCCATCTGCTCAAATTTACCTACAAAACATTGTATTAATCGTTAATATTATGCTGAATAGAGTATCGAAGATGGTCAAAATTTCTTCGAAGATGGTTAGAAAAATAAATTTAATTGCTAATCGAACCATATTGTCGTAATCGTGATCCTACTTTTTTACTACCATAGGTATAAAACGGATTGCGTGCAGGACCACCAACGTTAAATAAAAAGTAATGTAGACGAAGACAAGCTTCTATTGTGTGCATTGAATAGCATAAAGAGCTGTCGGTGAATGCAGATAGGCTTTTAAGCTAAGAAAGGAAGTAATCTTATCTGTCTTTCTTCTCCTTTTAATATGGAGTCGGCAGATACAAACGAGGTGGTTGTAAGTGAAAAACTTAGCTTTTGTCTATTTGAGATTTTTTTTTTTTAGAAGAACATTTTTGAAGATAATTCTTATGACATAATGTTTAGATAAAGGCGTACTAATAATGATTTTATTGTTTAAATTTGTACTTAGATTTACAGATTTATACATTCGATGTAACTATAGAACATAATTTTCTTTTTTAATTATATTTATAAGCAATACTTTCTGTCGTAGTAAACGAATTTCGATACATTTTCTAAGTATTAATAGATTTTTTTTATTAGATTTACTTCAGGTGTATTGATAAGTCGTGATTTTGAAATTTGTTACTTTGTATCTTAAAATAGTATTGATATTCAAAATTATTTTATTACTAACTTATGTCAGATTAAGTTTTTTAAATTATGAAAGTGTTTAAAATATATTTTTAAAACAGTTAATAGCTTACTTCTTAAATGTTAAAGTATAAAAAAAAATTTAAGTAAATATATAAAAAGTCATAATACAAAATATTATAGAAAATATATCAATTTATAACCAGGCCTAGGGAATTTAAATCATTTACAACACAAAATTATTAAAATTATTTCATTTGGAATCGTAAATTACATTATAAAAATATATTTAATTTTAGCTTAAAAATAATTATTATTTTCTTATTTCATTTACCAAAGAAAAATATTACAAAAAGAAATTTTATTTAAATAAATATATTTGAGTTTAATAATATTTTTGAGAATAACCTGTAAAGTAATCTTATTATCATCTTAAAATACAAAGCTTTTTAATCGATTAGACTTAATAATTTCTAGTTTGCGTGATTTATATGAAAATTTTGTAAATAAACCATAAGAGAATTTAAAAAGCATGTTCTAAAATTTACCAAAACTATATAAAGGCCTATAAAATAACAAAAAGTTAAACTGAAATATATCGAATTTTTAGAATTGTTTGCCTTATATCATTAAATTTTAAAAATAAAGTAAAAGCCTACATGTATAACTTACATAATAAATAAGTTTGTTTGCTAGATTCTTAAGTTATTTTATCATGAACTGTTAAATATAGACAAACGACTAAATATTGACATGTTAAAGAATTTAACATTATCGATAAATATCTTGCATTTACAGAATGCAAATCATTCCATTTATCTCTGAATAACATTAGGAAGCTCAAATTGATGTGACACGTTGGATAAACCGTGTTGTACTTTATGATACAATAGTTTGGTTGTAATCCTTCTTGGTAACTATGGTAGCCCTTTAATCTTATTACAAAACTTCCTTCGAATATTATCTGACACAAAAAAATTCGTTTCCTAATTTTAAACATTCTTTTACATTGATTTATTTCTAAACGATTTTCAGTGAAAACGAAAATATCGAACTGCTTCTAGAATGCTAATTACCTTTTAAATAACTTTACAGCACTACACTAATGGCAATATTCAATAAATAACTGTATTCATTAATATGAAAATGTTTTCGATGAAACGAGAATTTCACAGTTTAAAACAAAGAATACGTTTGTAATTAGTTTGTGTTCTAGTACTGTACATTAATGAAATGTACTGGAAATTTCAACAGCTTTAAATTAACACGATACGATCTGGATTGGGATTAACTGAATCAAAATTCAGTTAAATGCAGAAGGATTTGCTGCAAAATTAATTCCTAAATATGCAAGAAAATTTAGCTTCAGAGATTAACTTTGTAAAGCTGTGTAATTCGGTATAAGCTACTTTAAAATTATTTAGAAGTAAATACAATGGAAAAACATGCGAAAGAAACATAATTATTTACTTTATTTCGTTACTTTTGAATTTTCTTTCTACACAACAGAACTTATTTGAACTTGCTACATTTTTCTACCCCAAAAAGTTTATAAGTGTAAAGTTTTAAAACCATGAACTTATAAATTTATAGAGCTTATTTCTAAAAAACGAAAGGAAGTTTATAAGAGCAATTTCTGGAGAAATCCAATAGCAGTTAGTTATAAGTGTCACAAATAACTCGACTTAAAAAATTGTCTCGTCCTAAAAATGATTACATACGTGTAATAATTTAATCTTTAAGGTTACTTGTTAACTAAAATATTTACCACGATACGATGAAATAAAATAAAAAATCAAGATAGTGAAAGCCTTTATCGGTAACTCGTTATTGTCAGTTTTTGCATCTTTACAAGAGAAGGCAAACAATTTAGGCTATCGCACAAATCTGAGGATATATGCTGACTAAATGGGCCTCACACAGCGTTGCTTACTTACTATTAGCACATCTTTGTCCAAATCATGCAGTCTGGGAGTCCCGCTACCGCCCAGATAAGTGGCTCTCTTTGCCTGGGAGGCATTACTGATAGTGATATGTTCTACGGGCGATAAAATATAGCCAGCCTCAATTAGAGTTAAATTAGAAAACGTAACTATAAAAATATCATTCACATTAAACATGAATTAATCCCAGTTTTATGTATACTATAGTGGCTAACATCTGAAAAATTTTAATTAAATAGCTCTGTAAGTTTATAAAAATAATGAATTTAAAACTAAGCCATTGTTTTATACTTATGAATAATTTATGTAAGTTTTGGATTAAAAGAATAATAAACTTAGTACATTATAATGAAAATAAAATTTTAATTTCATTAAATATGCCGCGGTTTTTTTCGTCTTTTTAATCAAAACAAGTTAAATTAAACAGAACAATTGAAAATATATCTAAACATAGCTAGGATTTCAAAATTATTCATGAAATAAGCCTTAAACCCAATTTATGAAGTATTAAAAATAACTTTAGTGTTTACTTTTAAATGATATTAAAACTTAAAATAATTTTGATTCTATTAAAACATCAAGTTCAGATTTTTTAAGTTATGAAATTTTATACGATAGGCCTAATTAACTATTTTGGATTCCTTGAAACTTACGTAAAATTTTTAGGTAAAAAGAGATCAAATAACTAAATTAAATTCGAAGAAATTTGTATATTTAGTTATGTTTGTTTTTGATTCCTTTCAATTAAATCACAATAATTTAAATATTAATTAAATGTTTAAATTATTGTAAATATCTTAATTTAATGATTTATATAAGATAAGAACGTAATGATTTAATATATATAATTAAAATTTTAAGCGGTTTTTTGTTATTTCCTTCCAAATATTGTTAAGAATAAAATATTCTGAATAATCTGGAACAGACTTTTTCTTATTAAATGTAGAATATATATAAAATATTCTACATTTAATAAGAAAAAGTCTATCCCAGATCATTCAGAAGTAGAACTAATTGATAATAATTAAAATTAATTTAATTAAAAATAGAATTGCAATAAGATTTTTAAAGATGATGCAAAGTTTCTTTATTCCTGTAAGTGTAATATTGCTTAATGGAAATTTTTTGTTTTAATTAAGTTAATATTAGATACTTAGAAAATATAAGTTATCCAGAAGTTCTAATTATGAAAGCGTTTTAGAATTAGGAAAGATCCTAAAGCGTTTAAATGGGCCGCTGCATAGATCTAAACTTAGAATTATATTTAATTACTTTAAAAAGCAATATATTTTCGAAATGAGTTAGATCTAAGAACACTGAATAACTGAAGTTTAAAGGTTTAAACAAGACCCGCGATTTTAATATAATGATTCTCTTCGTCACTTAACTTTTGGAATTTATGGAACTCGGTAGTAAATGTTTAAGTTTATCCTATATTATACCGAATTTATGATCTTTAAGAAAAGTGAATTACTAGACTACTTCATCTGTGCAAACTTAATGATATATATCTACCTAATAAAATTTTCTCACCACGAAAAAGATAAAAGTGCTTAACAAAATTGATAACATTTTGGCAGATTGCCACACGACCGGACTAAGTCTGCATGTAAGCAACAGATTCCTTCGTAAAATGTTAAAATTAGATTAAAAAACAACTTGTAGATAGCGTTTGCAAACCTTAATATAGGCATTATACTGCTTTTAGAAATGCTTTTCTTCAAATTTGTGAATAGTTAGCTTAA
The DNA here is from genome assembly GCF_030686945.1 of Centruroides vittatus. Taxonomy (NCBI): domain Eukaryota; kingdom Metazoa; phylum Arthropoda; class Arachnida; order Scorpiones; family Buthidae; genus Centruroides; species Centruroides vittatus. Next base: position 479,793 of record NW_027122180.1, on the reverse strand, counting down.
TCCAAATAAATTTCTATACTTTGAAAGGATGAGATACGAAACTGTTATTTAAAATATGCGTTCATTCTCCCGTTATAACACTACAGAAGTCAAGATTAACAACACAAGAAAAAAATGTGTGGCAGAATCTACATATAGAGCTAAGAGTAATGTAGAAGTTAATCGATTTTTGGTAGAGGAGGTTGTTCACCGAAATAACTCCCATCCCATCATCATCTATATACCACAGACGGAGACAGCCACTGGGAATGTTTGTCGTAGTTGTCGTGAACGGTCGAATAGTTCAGACCGCCCAAGTGATAAATTAAAACACGGACTATAGTCACATGCTTCTTAGCCATCCTCTTCTTTCTTTCAATTTACTTCTTCGGACTTCAAATAATACTTGTTTTGTTGGTAATTAAGTGACCGAACGTCGTCATGTCGACAAAAACTATAAGCAACTACTCCTAACTTGATAGTCTAAAGTTTTAAATTCCAAACCATTCAGGAATTTTTTTTTTTTAATAAAATGAACTTCTCCAGTTTTTTATAACTCCACTTTAATATTTCCGATTCAATTAAGAAAGTAGATAAAGTAATTTCGTTTATTTCATTAAAGTTTATCTTAGATAATTAAATTTCGTTTGGAAATTAATTACCAATAAAATTTATACAAAGTGTTAGAAGGATCTTATCATTATTTTAAATTTTTACTTAAAATTTTTTAAAGTGATTAATGACAAATTTTATGCACGGTGCTCTAATAGCAGCCGCATGCATAATAGTTAACTAAAGAATAATAACCAAATAAGTAATAAATAGGCCTAAATATTAGTATATTAGGCCTCTAAATTCTGCAGAGTTTTTCCTGAATTATATCGTTCAAAATTTATCTATTAACTGAAAAGAATTATAAAAATGAATTTACATTATTTACTTTTACTTATTCGTATTATTTTTAACATTTTAAGTGTATTTTTTCTACAGTCATTAAAGAATTTCTCGAAATATTTAAATACAGATAAGCTTTTGGTATATTTATCTATTAATTAATTATTAAATTTTTATTATATAAAAAATTTATTATTCACTTTTTCAACTTTTTCAAATATATCAATATTGAAAATATATTTAGCTGTAAATTGGTTAATTATAAGCTAAATTTAGATTCGTTTTTACTAATAATAGTGAAAAATAATGACTATTCCGATTAATAAAGTGAAATATCAAACTTCTGTATACTCTAGAGATATTATTTATAGTCTTATGTTTAAATTAATCTATTTAATAAATAGTTGCTTTCGATAGATGTAACTTAACTGAAACTATGAGATGGGGGAATAATTTCTATAGAAAACATAGAGAAGAATTTTTTGCGCAGTAGGCCTATAACTCCGTTAACAGGTTTACTTTTCGGGTTCGTACAGGTTATATTATTCACACAGAATATTATTTTCTAAATATGCTTAAAATTTAACAACACCATGGTTATATAATAGAAATATTTAAAGTAACTTTGACTATACATCATTATCATTCAATATCCCATAGTAAATAATAATAAAAAGAAAGAACTCATAAAATAAGAGAAAACAAATTTATTATGGAACTAAATTTCATATCTTCCTCTTTTTCATTAATATCTGAAATTCTGGTAGATTTAATGTTCTTGAACTCGAAATTCGTTATTGGTAAAATGAAATTTTACAGTCTTTGATTGCAATGAGTTTGATGAACTAAGAAATTGTATTTCCATTATTCTTTCTGATTTTCATAATAGGTTTAATCTGTGAATTACATCAAATTAACTGAGTATTTTCGGATTTAGGAATTTTGTAAATGTGAAATTTTTGATTAAAAAGATATTAAAGACAATTTCGTTAAATTAATACATAAAAAATGCTGGACTTTTAAGTATTAAATTTAGAAAATATATTGTAAAATGATGGTTCATGATATACAACAGTGAAGAAGGAAAGAAAGATATGAAAGAAAGTAATTCGTAGATTTTTGTTAAACAAGAATTTTAAGAATATTTCTCTGATTTTTACGTTTTCACTTGATCTACAAACTGTTAATTTTAGAAAATACATCAAAATGATTCAATGAAATTAATTAACGTTTCCTAAACTCGTTTTTTTTCTTTGCGATTAAAAACGTTTACTTGTAAAACATTAAACTATTCAAATAACTGATAAAGATAATAATAAATTTAAAATTTTTAAATAATTTAATTAAGATTATTTATTTTAAAAGAAATTTTAACTATAATAATAATTATTATTTAGTTTTTTTAAAATTCTTTCTGCCCAGAGGACACTAAGCGAATTATAATTAGTGTTTAATTTCTCAACAATAGTAAGATATTTTCTAGAATTTATTTAATAGAATAAAAAATGTCGATATATATATAAATAAATATGTAATTACCATATTTAAGTTAAATAGCTTTATACGTTATTACTTTGTTTACATTAATATAGATCAGTTCTAAGTTAAATCTGCATTACAATATATCACAGACTAAAATAAACGACACAGTGTAGTTTAATCTATATAAACGATAAAAATTTGAAAATTTTTGAAGCCAATTATATCTTGAGAAACAAAAACAATTATGAATGACCTAGTAAAAAGTGTCATTGAATATGATACAGTTGAATAAGCAAGCTATTGTTGGCATTAAGCCGAAATTCTAAAGATTAAAAAAATTGTATGACATGCTACTATAGTTTAAAGTTGGATTTTTATTTTTCTCAAATACCTCTATCATTATTTTTAACCATAACTTAATAAAGTAAGGACGATAAAATCAGATATTTTTTTAAATAAAGGATATTTTTTATTTCGATTTCTTTATTTAGAAAGTAAGATATTTTTATAACTAATTTGTTAAATATTATTTTTTGAAAAACGCTGCCAAAATTGAAAGTTTAATAATGTTAATATTTATTACAGTCAAACAGAGATGTTTCTATTATTGAAAAATAAGCTTTAAAGCTGAATATTTATATAATAATGTATTATTAACTTAGGCCTATAATAATATTAAAACATAAAAATATTTTTTGTTTTAATAATAATAATATATAAATAATAGGAAAATCATTTTATTGCAAAAATAATTGTAATTATCATTTTTTCTCTAGATAGTCCACCTATGTCACAAAGAAATTTTCCACCATCCTTCTGGAATTGCAACTATCAGCCCACATCGACAAGTTTGGGTGCCATGTCAGCTACCAGCACAAACCATCCGGACATCAGTTACGCAACAGACTCTTATCATTCTGGCACTTTGCATGCTACAATTCATCAAGGAGATCCATGGCATTATACATTCACTGGACATGCACAATCGGCAGGTCCATACGGTGCTAGGCCAACTGTTCACGATTTATCATACACAAATATGAGTGCGACTAATCGTTTCAATCCACAATACGGCTCTTTATTCCTCCAACCTCCAGTCAGATCCACAAGACTGACGCCAGTTACACCTGGTTGTGCTGGTTTAGAAAAAGCTACAGATACCTGGGGAACTAGCAGGTACCACGAACCTCTCACAGCTCACAATTTAAGTCACATGGATACAAATTATGGTGCAACGTACAGTCCAATGGGTGCTATGACAGGTATATTACTTCCTCTATTATATGTTTAAAATAACAAATTTTAATATAAAATTATTTTTAATCGTTTCCTATTCCAAGTACATTAAAAAATTCAGCTTTAATCAAATTTTCAAAACAGTATTATTATTATTATTATGAAAAAGCTTGAAAAAACAAAGGCCTATTACATACTTTGAAATTAAATAAGTTAAATATGAAATAACTTAATTGAATAATTAAAATAAATTAAATAAAAATAAAAGTTTTACCAATGAATTTTTTCACATCTCATTTAAATCAATTAACTGGAAAGCATTTGAATATAATCAAAGGTTGTTAATATATACTATTCCAATTTATCTTACTCGAACTTATAGATCAGACATAAAATGTATTTTACCTTTAGGCCTATAATTTTACTTTTATATTTAATCCTACGTTATTAATAGTTAAAAGTTTCGGAAGAGTCTAGACAAACTTACAATCTAAACAAATACATATTTAGAAATGTATTACTGTATACAGTAAGTTATATAAGTTATATATAATATACTGTATGTGGAATTGCAAACTATAAAGATAATGTAACTATATAGAATCTTTTTATGCCGGTAAATATTATAATATTTAATTTTATAATTTATCAAAAAACGTTACTTTCAAAATGAATTCATTTTGAAAGTAACGTTTTAAATTACGAAACGAATTAAATTACGAAAAAACGAAAGTAAATTAAATTGAATTTTATTGATAATTCGAGAATTGATTTACTCTTCATAAAAACTTTTTCTACTTATCTATTTTTTATACTTAGCCTGAATTTATTCTTTATGTGCTCTCTGAAGTATAGGAGATTATGTCTAGAAGGTAATAAATTATTACGCTTATTATTATATATAAAAACTGCATTCTCTGGAATAAAGAGAAAAGATCGGCCAATAGATCGGAATAAAACTGTATTTTCATAATAAAGATTCCTTTAATATATTTTATAATAAGATACAAAATATTAATGATAAGTTTGTTATACTAGAGGTTCCCAGACTATTATTTCGTAGAATATTAGAATATTGTTAAATAACAAATTTTAGAAACTTCATATAGTTAGATTTGTTTTTTACAATTCTTTATTTCATTTAATAAAAGAAATACGTCTATTAAGTTATATAAAGCAGAAATTTCTTTACTTAATTTGAAATATTAAAAAATAAACAAAATATGTTAAAACTTATTATTTAAAATAATTATATTCTATTTATTAAGTAACATGTGTTTTGATAAAAATTTATCGAAAATTTATTTTAAAAAAGAAATTATTTAAGTTTTTGTTATTTAATGAATAAAACTTCGAAAAGAAAAAGAAAATATGTAAAATTTTGTTTGGAATTTTTTTTAAATGATAAAACTCTCAAAAAGGTAAGTTTTCGAAAAAACTTGACATTAATAATTGTTGAGCGTATGAATTGCTTACTGTTTTGATTCAGTGAAATAAAACAAGGCTTTAAATTTACTAAATAGGCTATTATTTAAGAAGTTTGTGTTTTACAAATAAATTTTCAGGATTGTAAACTATAACATAAATTTTTTTTGTTAAAATCTTATTTTTTTCTCTTTTTTTAAATAAAAAATTCAACAAATTACTCATTACATTCTACTCATTTTATATTTTTATAGGCTTGATCCAAAAATTACAATTAATAATAATTAATTCTGCATAAATTTTATCATAAACTCTTTTGAAATTGTTATTTTTTTACATTTTAAATTCAATTCTCTCTTAAAACAATTGAAATTGATTGACTTTGGAACTATTCCTGATTGGTAGAAATTTTCTATATTATAAATTTTTCAGCCAATTAGATCAAACGTATTTGTAAATACATAAATGAGTATTAGCTCCGCCTAAATATAAATTTTTATATTTATATAATATGGAAGTGTGGAATTTATTGCCTGTTGTACTTACTGTACAGTACATAAGCTTATTTCTATGTGAATAAAATGCAATTAAATTTTCCTTGCAAAAATAATTTTAAAGTAAGCTTAGCTTTAGTATAGTATCGGATATTATACAAATATAAAATGCTGTATTGTAAAATAATTATAGATTCAGTTCTATTTATATTTTATAAAAATATTAAATAATCTTTTGCAAAGAAAAATTCTTCTTAAAAAAATAATCGCTTAAAAAATAATATATAAAACAATAATTTTTAATATTTAATTTATAAAATAGCGTTTTTATTGAATCTCTAGACCATTAATAAATAATTAATGTTCTAATGTTAATGTAGCTTTTTCATTATCTGTACTTATGGACTGTATCATAACAAGTCTATAAATTTCGTATTAATCATTACACAATCAAAGTCTGTGTGGTAATTATAATTCAATTCACTTTAACGTTATAAATATAGAAAATTACATTCTGTATTTCTAAATTGATAATAGAATTTCAATATTTGAATATATTTTTCAAATAAAATGTTTATTTTGTTACTTATTTATTATAAATTTAAGATTAATTCACTAAACAATATTCGCTGGATTCTTCAATAAAAAATAAAAATATTCAGTGTAATATTTATATTTTCTTTGTTTTTAGTTTGTAAATAAATCTAACAGTAAATATTTTTCAAGCTTGGTGATCAGAAATTTATAAGTTTCGTGAAAAAATATATACACATTAAAAAATAGAAATTGAAATAACAATATCGGTGAACAAAATCATATTTTTGATATCATTAGATTATTAGACATTAATTTGTATTTATAATAATAGCGATAGTAAAATGATGCGTAATTCTACGAATTTATAGGGTCTATTACTAAAAAACGTGCTTTACATTTAAATCTGAAATCTGTTAATAGTTAAAAAAAATTAGATTTTTGTTAGAATATATAGATATAATAATTTTTTATTCGTGTTTAAATTAGTGTTTTATTAATGTCTATTCGTGTTAGTAAAACATTAATTATAATTATAACAATTTATATTAAAGAGCGGGCCTAATAAAATTTTCAAATTAACTTTCATAATATTATTTCTTTAAAAAAATATATATATATATATATATCCTTTTTACTGCTATTCTCTTCATATAGGCCTAAGTATACTGTATTTTGCTATAGTGGTATAAGTTAGAAACTCATTTTGAAATAAAATTCCTCCTAAAATAGAACATGTCGTTTTTCTACGTACTATAATAATTGTTATTTCTGCAGTTTTTTTTAGTTTTGCGGGAAAAGCAATAAAATTTAATGAACCGTAAAAATGTATTTGCTAATTGTTCTGTATAGACTACAATATTTCGGTTTAGAAATCTTATTTCTTACCTAATAATTTTTTCTTCACTTTAAAAAAAAAAATATATATATATATATATAGAATAAGCGAAATTAGATTTTTCGGGAAGGAAAACTTCCGAATATTTTAAAATTCGATATCAATTATAATTATTATCAAAAATAAAATATGTCGGTTTGATCGAATATAAACTTATCCTAAAAAATGAAGAACATGATAAAATTTTAATTAGATATTTATTGATATATACTTATAAGGTTTTTAAAAAATTGTTTTAGATACATATATTGAATTTCACTTTAACGAAATCGAAGCGTTTAAAAACAAAAATGCAGTTGGATATTTTATTAGAAAGTGGTTGTAAGTCAATGTACAGTAGTTATTGATCGAAAGCGAAGAGACCGTTCACTCGAAGAAAAGATCAAAGGCATGCAAGTGGAATAAAGTTGTCTTGACGATTGATTGACTGAAAGCGCTTATCTATCATAATGCAAATCAATTCGGTAGATCTGTAATGCATTCTTATATTTGTGAAACTATTCTCTCATACGCTTTATAACAACAAATATTGTATGGCATATGAATATGTTTGAATATTATTAAATTTCCACAACAATAGATTTATGTTTATTTAGCTTGAAGTTTGCTTACACTGTATCTAATGTTTACAAATTTAGTTACGGTAAGCCTAGACAAATTAAATCACATCACTTTAAAATAATAAACGTAAGAATCACTTATTAAATAAATGATTCGTGGTTTTTTGAGTAAAATCATAGGCCTAAACGAAGAAGTTATCTCATAATTTTTTTTTTCAATTTAATTTTACACATTTAGAAAAAAAAAGAGTTTAAAAAATATTGCAAATTTCCAAAATTTCCATATTTTAAAATAAATAAATACTTTAAAATATAAAAACTGTATTGACTTTTTAATATCCAATATTAAAATTACTTTGATTTATTAAATTTTTGATAGATATTGATAGATTTAATAATAATAGATAGTAATATTGATATGTTTACGTGAAATTCGCTGAGATTTACACAAGGCCTATGAAGAAAGATAGTAATAGTCCTAAAGACATTACATATGCCATAATCTTAAATCATAGTATAAAAGTTGCGATGATTAATTAGAATATCAGTGTTTTCATCGTAACTTTTTCTTTACGAAACTAAATATGAAGTTAAAATAATTAATTTTAAAAATTCCGAATATTATACGTTTCAATAAAAAAAAACTAACATGTTTAAAATTCTATACAATTCAATATACGAATCGAAAAACAATCTGCAAAGTCGTGTTATTTGAGCTTGTTTCTTGGATAAATAATTCTTGCTTTTTGTAGTCACTTTAATATAAATTTAAGATTATCAACTTCAATTAAATCTGTTTAAGATTATTTTATTTCAACTTCATAAATATTGCAATAGCTTTAATGGTTTAAATGAAAATAGATACTGGCTGAAGAAACGGCATAAGAAAAATAAAGACAAGTCAACCGAAGAGCTAATTAGAACTATGCTGTTTCAGTAGTTTATTTAATTTCAAATATTAAAAATAATTTAGATTTAATGTTAAATGATTAAATATTAAACGACAGAAATATTTTTCAATAGAATTTTAATTAAATTTAATCAAAACAAACGTTTATTTTAGAATTAATTATGATAATAGCGTAAAAAATATTTAAACAGAAAATCGAAAAGTCGTATTGAAAAAAACATTTTGCCATGAGATTAGAGATCTTTTTGTCATTGGATTGATTCTTATCGCTAAAATCTAAAACAAGAAAAATTTGTAAATAACATATTTATCGAGTTCACAACTGTTATAATTAAAATATTACATAAAATATATCAAGCGAATTTATTATAATTTATGTCGAAATTTTGCAGATATTTTATATGCCGTTCCCGTAATGTTTCATTCGTTTAATTTATTCTGTTGTGGATAATGACTGATTTTGAATTATAAATAGCTATGTAAATATCCGTTTGTAATTCCGCTTATATATTCAGCCTAACTAAAACTTAATTTATATTCAGATTGAGATCATAATAGGCTATATCATAAAAATATTTAACTTATCATAGATTATGCTTATCGAATTGAAAATATCTTGAAAATTCTATAAATATTGACACGGTCTTTAATTTAAATTATAGAACTATACGGAAAATTAGTATCGAATTTAGAATAAATTTTAAAAAATTTTTATATTATAAAAACATAAAACTATAATATAATTTCAATTAACTATAACTATAGTTGTTTTCTATATTTGAATATCTACATTTACCACAGATATTAAGCTCGATTGTATGGACTATATTCATATGAATTTTATTTCTATCTGCATTCTTACTTTTTTTTTGGCAATTTTTTTCCTCCAAGCAGTCTTTATCTCAAATTATGTTTCTCCATATGTCAAGATCTCTTTCCTCTATAATTTGGGAGTGTAGCTTATATAAATTTTGATATCAGCATCTCGAAGATTTTTTTATAAGCTATTCTTAAGGAATTAAAAGTTATTTTGTGCCAATGTATTTTACTTTATTTTATTTTTAAACTAATCTTTTAAAAAATTGATACAATATTTAATTTTATTACTATAAAATTTGACAAATTTATTTTAGTTATTTTATGTTCGATAAATTAACATTACAGAAATAAAATAGCTGAGAAATCAAGTAAAATCAAATAAAATAGAGGAAAATTAATCTTTAAACGAATTTTTAAGCGACTTAAACTTATCTAAAAATTTTAATACGGACTTTTTAAATACAGACATGACGATTTTAAAAAATTAATAAAAACTGCCGAACAAGATTTTGTCAATTAAGCTTTCAAGTTGGTATAAGATAGCTTAAAAACAAATTAGACGACTTTTTAAAATCTTAAATTCCTTCATGCTTATCATATTTTTCCGTTTTTCATTCTTTCTCGGATCATTTTTTACTAGTGAAAATATTATCCAGAAGTATCCGGAATTTAATCTTAATATCTATCTGACAGGAAGGCCCATTAAATAATTTCGGACTTCTCGAATAATTTTCACTAAGATAAAGAAAAATGTATCCAAGATGATATGAAACCATAATGAATTAAAAGAATAGAAAATCTAATATTAAAAACGTATTTATATATGAGCGTAGACACAAGAATTTTTTTATCATACCGCATTCTATAGCTATATATAATATTAAAATAGACTCTGTCATATCGAAATATAAACATAATACGTTATTAGTATAATAGTATCGTTAAAATTGAAGAGAAGTAAAAATATCTGAGTTGTCAAGATATCTTATTAACTAAAGAATTTAAATTTATTAGGCCCAGCATTAGTGGAAATTCTTTAAGAATTTAAAGTAAACTTACATAAATTTTTGATAAATCAAAACAAATACAAGAATTATATTTAAAAAGAACGCATTTCTATTCTTGTAGAAATGTTTTTTTTTTATATTCAAAAACACAATACTTTGCAAAATATAAAGTAAATAATAAAAGAATGTAGGGTTATCGTCTTTTAATATATGAAATTTAAGTGTAAAGTGAAGTGGAATAAACTTATTTGTTAAAACGTAGTACATTAGAAATTTTGCCAAATTCCAACGAATCATTTCGTTATAAAGAATAAAATGCTTAAGAGACAGTCAAATTTATTTTATCCGAAACAAATTAAATGTAGATTCAATATTCTAAATTTTAACGAATTTTCTGTATTATGCCTCTCTGCTTAGTTATTTTTTAAAACATATTTTATTTATTTATTTATTTATTTTGTTACATCTCAATTATAAAGAACGAAATTTGATTTAATGCATGAAATAAGTGATTTGCATTTGAAAATAAATTTTACTCTACGTATTAAAGAAAAATAGCTCTTTATAAAATTTAAAAATATTCTTATTATTCCGCACGTTTCTATGTATTCAAAACACTAATATTCAGCTACGAAAGCCTTTTACTTTTTTTTTTTCATTTTGCATTTTTATAGTCGAAGAAAAGTGTTTTGAAGTAGTAGAGTGCCTATGGAATTTGATATTGGATTCTAAGGAAAATTGCAGAAAGAGCAGTTGATATTTGTCAAAAAGATTTTATCTATTTGTCTTTCGTCTCTGACTTTTATACATAAATTTTTACTTTACATTGGATAAATTTTGTATGCTTTATTTTTTGTAGATAAGAATGTTTGTTTGTCTAACTAGCTAATTAAAATAACTTACAACTATTAAAAATACTAACTATAAAGCTTGAATTCATAATTTAATAGTCTATATTTGTTTCTCCACAAATACAAATCGGATACAAAGATATCCGAAAACATCAGCGTGTAATTTTCTCAAGAGCTAACTTTTAGCCATTATTTGAAGTCATATTTGTTGGATTTAATGCGCCCTTCATCCATAAATCTATTATTATTTTTCTAAAGAGATATTGATCATATTTTAAGTTAAAAAAGCTTTATTAAAATGTGAAGGCCTTTCTTTTTACTTTATTATTTTACCCGTAAAATTATGTTTTGACTTATAACATCGGAAAAAGTTATAATTTACTAACTGATTTTTTTTAAATAAAAAATTTAATAAATTTAATAATATATAATTAACATTTCGTAATTAATTATAGTAACTTTTTCATGTAAAAGTATTTTATTTTATATCGAATTTTTTGCCGCAATCTTAATGTATTTACATTATTATTTATGAATATTTTTATTAAATAACGCATTAATATTAATTTAATTAAAATGACCAGATTTTTTGTCGATTATAATGTTAAAAAGTCTATTAAATATGTTTTTATAACAATTTGAATTATAATTAGAGTACAGTACATTAAATTTACACATGTTCAATTACAAGCAAGTTTAATACTTAGAATATCTACTTTAAATTTATAATTTTCAGTTTAATTAGGACTAATAAAACATTTCATTATATTTTTTCATTTATTACATATACAAACTAAATTATTAAAAATTAATATTAAGTTATGAACTGTTAAAACTTAAGCTTTCAAAGATGTAATAGGCCTATTAAATATATAAATATATTCTAAATCAATCGCTGAAGGTATCGAATTTTATTCTATTTTTTAAAAATAATATTAAAGTAAATGTTATGTATAAAATATGTTTTAATATTTAAAATGATTTTTTATTTACTTATTTAGAAATTAATCATTAACAAAGTAATATTTGATTAAATTCTAATCGTCTTCCATAATTGTACAATCTAATCTCTAATCTATCATCATATTTTATTGAAAGTCGTAATATGCATTATTAAAATATTATTATTATTTTTTTTTGTTTAAGAATTAATATTTTAAATAAATATTCATCTATTACCGTCGGGGTAGAAATATATTTAAAAATAAGTTTAGAAACATGTGAATGACGATGTATCTTTATCCAATCAGATCACAACAATGGTGGGTACATGTATGAGTTCTACAAGCTGCAGTCAATACATGCTCCTCGATCGTACCGGTGAATCTGCACATCAGCCTTGCAATGAGTATGTTTGAACAACTATCTTCGGTATGTGACGTTATGAGAAAATTTTACCAGAAAATTTCAATCTTTTTTTTCCGCAAATCTTTTCCTTTCTTTAGAAAGTAAAGAAAAAAAAAAAAGGAAATTGTTAAACACAAGACACACGCAAAACAAAGGGAAAAAATCTTTGAAATTTTAACTTATTCTTTTAGAATAATGATTATTTATAAACATTATTAATTTACATTTTTATATTTTTAAGGCTTATTTTTTTATTTTATGATTCTCGACGATATCGTAGGTTATTGAAACATGTTAACAATTTTTTATGTTAAATATTCTGAATATATTTGAGATATAAATGAATGTAAATAATGAAACTAGAGCGGGAAAAATAATGGAAATAAATCTTAACATGGAATGAACGAATTTTCCCAAGCGATTTTCTGGTAAATGTTCGAGTCATGGCGTCACATGCATTTTTGTTTCCGGTGGTGGGTGGGCCCAACTAACAAGCTGTCAATGAGGGTGTGGTCGGAAAACTGATAGCATTAACCACTTTTATAAAACTATTGGTAAACATCTTTCTTTCACAACAGACTTAACTTTTTTATGTCTGGTGATGGCTTCTCATATTTTCCTTTTTAATGTAAGAATATTCTCAAATTGAATACATTAAATAATAACTTAACTTCACTAACAGAAACAATGATTTAATAAATCTCATAAATTATTAAACTTTTAATATGTCGTAATTAACCATTTTTATTTTGTTTCCGATTTCGAAAAATTTAATAAGAAATAATTTAAAATAGACATGATGCTTATTTATTTTAGAAAGATAAAAATTTAGTTTTCATTTAGTATAATTAACTGAATATGTTAAAATAATAGCAATTTTATCGTATCTGATTATGTGTTGTTCACGTGTTATTTAAAAACACAGACTCTATATAAAGTTGCATTCATCGCTTATGTAGATAAAAGCTAATTGTATTATAGATAACTTCCTTTTTAAAAAATGTGTTGAGATAAAAGTATTATACATTCACATATTCGTATCCATGCAGCATAAAAAAATAATGATAATTTTGGGATGATATTTAGACTTAATCAATTTAGCTACATCATTTCAAGCATGAAAATAATGGGAAGAATGTGTCATCACTCCATGAATAGCTCGTCTTACAAGATGTACAACAGTTTCGCTAGAAATACAGTAATGATTCTTTCAAAAAAATTCCTGTTTTTGCCCGCATTTATTTATTTATTTCTTCTGTTAATATGAATGCAGTAACAAAAAGAATAGTATTTACACGATTTCGGAATTAAATTATTTAAGTCATTTAACTTTTTGTCTTAATAAAGTAAAAACTAACTTGACAAAAATGCTTGCGCTTATGTATTTGTAGGTTTCATGTAAGTTTGGTTTACAATTCATTTGGTGATTATTAATAGACTTTCATCATTATTTCTGTAAAAATTAATAAAGTATATTAATGTATCGTATATAAATATCTCGTATGTTAATGTAAAAGATTTGAATGTATTTAATATATTTAATTTATTTAAACTTTTCTATTTGTGCAAGTTACATTTGATGTTTATCGCATAATTATTTATTTATAAAATAAATGTAAGATAATAAACAAGAGAAAGCGATTCGAGACTTAAATATCTAAAAGCTACATAATTTCATAAATATAATTTCAAACTAACGCTCTGATTTAGTTAAACCACAGAAAAGCTAATGGCCTCGCTGCTGCACGGAATGTAAGACCTCCCAATATAACAGCAGCTGACATACCACCAAACCATTGTGCCGATTTTATGACAAAGAAACTTTATCACACTGTAAATCATTTGTCTGATAGTTTTGTTAAGATGAAAAAAGAATAGTATAGCTCTTGGGAACTTACTATAGACCAGCAAACTTATGAAGCACTCAATGTAAACTCGACTAAATTTATGCTCACTTTATATTTTGATTGATAACTTTCTATATTTAGAAATGCACTGCTAGCAAAACCCACTTACTTTAAAATTACATTAAGAATTTTGTATTGTTTTTTTCTATTCGAGCTTCACGCTCCGTCTGTTCTGATTAGGAATTAAGAATGTTAATTTGAAGAGAAAATGTCTTCATATATCTTAGTTCAATTCTTCTGATAACTTACTGAATTACTGAAAGAAAGAGTTCAAATAATGATTTATTATCTTCTATTTTAGTGTCGTACCCGAAAAAGTTATAAATACCACCACAAACTTTTATTCTGTATTTAATAAAAGTTATGATGTTGCGAGTCATTAAAACTGCCTCTGGAATCTTTTTTCCTCCTGATATAAGAAAGAGAAATAAATTCATTAATCATAAAATATGTTTAATCAAATAAATGCTACACCCTCATCTTTTATGGGAATATCTCGCATTAGCATACCTTCTATTTTCAGTGTAGAAGGCATAAAAAAGTGAGCATGCCCTGTACTTGATATCGGAAACAAGATTAAAGCGTTTATTACATCTCCTTCTTGCTGGATATTGGAAGAGTCTGTTCAATTTCGCAGACAGACCGTATCTGTCCATCGATCCAGCTGCTGTTATTAGACACAGAGGCAGTTGATTGGCGCTTTCTCGTCCGTTCTTCCTCCCCACTTCACCCCTTTTCATTAGGAAAGCCATCCAGAAACTGGTTGGATGTCGATCAACGCTTATTGCGCAAACTCACAGCAGTGAATCAGTCCCTGAGGCATGTCAACGATTCTTTCTCTCATTCATTGATGGCTATCGTGTTTTTGATAATAGATGGAACTCGAAACGAGTTCCGAAACAAAGTAAAAGTTAGTAATGTGTGTTTTATTTGTCTTATAAAGCTTTACTAGAAAAATTAAATGTAGCCTAGATATTTTTTATTGATGTACCAAAGTCCTAAGAGAATGGTATACTAGTTAATTGTCTATAGAAACATATTGAAAATTGTTTATATACACCAATATAGATGCGTTAATAAAATCACTAATCTACAGCTTAATTTTCTTTGACTATTAAAATTTTAAATTATGCAAAATTTAATTTCTTATCTTTCATAAAAGCATAAAAGAATTAAAAGAAATTAGATTATCTTATATATTTTAATTTAAAAAGCCTAGATAAATTCGTTAGAAACATAATCTAACAAATTCTTACAGATTTGTATAAACATCAATGACTATTAAAAATATAAAAGTATAGAAAATATATATGAAATAACTGAAATAAAATTTAATTATTAATTAATCTTAAAATTTTCCAGGGAATAAATATCTAATTATATAATCTAAAAGCTTATTTAGGCCTATACATTCATCATTTGTATAGTGCAGTACACTAACTGAAAATATAAATATTTTTTAATAGTGTTAATTTAATAAAAATATATTTTAATATAGTATAATAACGATATTGAAGAGCATTTGTATATTAAGATTACTTCCAACAAGTTATTCTTATCGCAGATAAAAATCATTATTAGTTAAAACAATTATTTTTTAAAAACATTTTATTTAGGCCTGTATCTGGTACTGAAATTTAATAAGTAGATTTATATCGAAGCCTATATATAAGATATTTTTAACTTTTTAAATTCAAATTTTATATTTTTATACTTACAAAATTTCTTAACTTTATTTTCTAATTACAGAACATATTAATTTGGCATGTTAACAGAGCATAAGCTTAATATTTTATAAAATATTAGCGTAAAAATATAATAAATTTAGTCTTTTTGAAGATTAATTAAAAAGTGAAAATTGCTGAAAATTTGTCTAATTGTTTTTTTAATTTTAATTATTAGAGCTCTTACCTTTCATTTCGTGCGTTTATAAAACTAAATATTTATTAATTAAAATAAGTACTGTACTGTACATTATTTAAGAAATTTATTTCTATTATAGGGCAAAGTCAGCATTAAAAACATAGGAATGCTTATAAAATATTGATGAAAATACAAATTAATAATTTCCGATTATTTAGACAATAATTAAGTTGGTATTTAAATAATATAAACGAAGAATGAAAGAAGTTATCAATTTTTAATCAATTAATTCTTTCATATTCTATTAAAAACATTAACAAAAAGGATGGAAGTTTGATACTAGAAAATTCAAATTTTTTAATAGCAACATAAAAATAAACGAAATTATAAAATTACTTCTTCCTAATTCAAAGTAAATTTTAATAGCTTAAATAATTCTTTATTAATCATTAGTTTCTCTGAAAATTGCTTTAACTTAAATAAAACAGTAAAATAGCTTGTAGTCTACACGAAATTGAACTTCGTTGAATCGTATTAACTATATTATAAAAAATCATACAAATTTTAGGTTTTTGCATTTTTAGATGAACTAAAAGAATTTTTTAATTGAAAAGAATAAAAGAAATGAGCAGGGCTATCGAGAGGGGAGAGCTGGAGATTTTTCTCCGGTCCCGGAAAAAAACTTAGAGATTCGTAGTGGTTCCTACCTTTATAAATTAATGTTATTTTTAGTAATAAAAATAACGTCTTTAAAATTGATTTTTATTAATAAACATATTTCATTTGTTCAAAAATAAATAAATAAATAGAGCGGGCCTCATACAAATTCCCGACGGCCGAGCCCAGAAAATGGAGACTGACTTATCTTTCATCCTTAAAGCATTATTACCTGAAAGACACTATTGTCTATTCAGATACAGGTTACAATATAAATGTACTGTACAATGCTGTAATAATATTTCAAAAAATAATATTAATCATTATATATTTGAAGCAATTCTTGACCTTAAAATTAAAGCTTTAATCAACTTTTTATCGAATTATTTATTCATAAATTTTTTTTTATCTTACTAAAAATCAGTCAATTTTTTTCTGTTGAAAAATATCATCAAAATATTTTAATATAACAATTTAATATCAAGTATTCAAATTATTTTATATATTATTTCCTTAATAGTGCTTAGGATGTAGTCTTTTAACTTGTGTCTTAAATTTCAGCATAGTGATTGATGTTCATTGTTAATAAAATGCAATCTTAAAAATTTTATTTTTTGTCAGTAAAAATAATATTTATTCATAGGGCCCCACTACCACTAACCACTGCAGGCCCCAGGGAAAAATCCTTAACTCCATGCCTCTCGGCGGCTCTGGTTATCAAACATCTTTAAAGACGTATTTTGACACACCAAACGCGTATAAAGTTTCTTAAAACTCTGAAAAAAATTTATATTCGTCTTTATTACTAGAACTAGAAATAGTATTTAATTTGCAGTATGAATTGAGATACCGTAATTACCATTTATTAGCTATAAACTGATCATTATTAAATTTTAAAGCAGTCAAGTAGTCAGTTTTTAATTTCATTAAGCCTCTAACATTGTAAAAAGTGTTGTCATAGTTCTTGCAAATTGAGTTTTATTATGTGAAGAATTTTTCTAACGGATATAATTTTGTATCAATTATAGATGAGTGTGAAACCTGCAATCTATTAAAATAAGAAAATTAAATTTAAACGAACTTATATTTTTCATAATTTATTTCATTTTAATTTATATGTTATTGACTTAATTATCTTAATATATCATCTTATTATATAAGATATCAATCTCATTATTGAATTTTCAAGTTAATAAAATTAAATTAAATAAGCCTAATAAGTAGCCTTAGCTTGATTAATAAACTTCTAATGTAAGTCAAATCTACTTATCAAGTTTAAAGACAATGATCAGTAGGCCTATTAAGAATTTAAGTAATAATAATGTTTAATAGGTTATACACGCTTTAATTCCATCAAAATTAAAGTGTTCTATCATAATTGAAGATGATTAAATCTAAGTTTAGTAAATATTGTAAAGTTATTTATAATGAACCATTTCATAGGTTGTATACCCATGTAACTTATTGAACCATTGCATTTTAGTGAAAGTTTCAATTAATATAGGTAAAATTTTGAACTTCATATTCAGTTTGCTTCTGTGGAATAATATAGACAAACAAGAATATATTACGTATGCTTGATGTTAATTTGAAAAATATATAATGAAGTATGAATAAAGTTATACTTCATTACACAAAAGTAATAATGTATTTTCTTGTCTACTTGAAATTATTAATAATAAAAGTTTTTATGTCCTAAATTTATGGAATAAATAGAATATACAATAACCACAAAAAGATTATTTCCATTTATTTTAAGTTTTTATAAGTACTAAATGATGATTATTTAGTAAAATAGGATAAAATGATTAATTACACTTATATGCTGTTTATGAAGTTAGTGTTGTTAGTATGAATCAAATACATTATTTGGATGTTTAATATATAGGCTAATTAATTACCTTGTTTTCAATTTTAATACAGATAAAATTGTTAGTTCAAAATATCTCTAAAAGTCCAATATTATAAGATTTAATTCATGCAATTAGGCTTTTATTTGTAATTTAAAACCACAGTTTTTACAGCACATTTTTAACTCTATATATTGATTAAAACACATTGTTCATTTATTTAATAAGGCAACTTTAATAAGTTATTTTTAGTTTTATAAGCTTTTAAAATATTTTTAAAAAGCTGCAGTAATTTAATAGACCCAGAATTAAATAATGTTAAAAAAAATTAATTATTTTAAAAATTTTCGTAAAACATTTTCTCATCTTTTATTATTCTGTTACATCTTTTAATTAAACATTTTATGAGAAAAACTAACGATCTGTATGTTTTATTTTGCAAAACAGGCTTTATCGATGATTTTGTTTGCCCGAATTTTATTAGACATTTTTTAAAATTTATCTTAAATAAACAAAATATTCAATTTGACTTCCATATTTAGTCATAAAATATAAATATGAATGTCGTTAATAAAGGATAGATATAGGCCTGAATGTATTTAATGATAAACATAACATGTAAACAGAAGGATGTAGACTTTAGAAGTTAATAGCACTTTCTCTACTAATTGTTAAATGAATTATCTAGAATTAAGATAGAATTAAGTTATTTTTTTCTAAAAAAATTATACAATTACAGGATTTTAACTGAATTTGTTGTAAACTTATTACAGCATTCGTTCAATTAAATAACTTGCCTCTTGGCATTTACAATTTGTGAATATTAAAAAGATGTAAACAAACTATCGGAAAACGAGTTAAATATAAAAAACAGCCTAATTACATTAACCCTATAGGTTTATTTAAAGGCAATTTCGAATCCTAAACACGCATAAAATTAATATCTTAAAATTCTTAAACAAGCTTAAATAGCCTGCGGTAAATGCGCTTAAACATTAAAAAAAAAGTAAACAAATTCATCTTCGTTTCAGAATGTTTAGTTTTAAAAAGAACAAACCGAGAAGCATGAAGATTAGTAGATAGTAAATGGATTTTGCGTAACGGTTTAACAGTAGTGAGACGGTTCACAGCACAAAGTTAAAGAAGAATAGTCTTCAGTAAAGCGATAGGTCTAGATAAAACAAGAAGTGTACAAGAACTTCATTGTGCAAACCTGTACCACGGCACATCACTCGTGATGAATTGATCCTACGTACAGAAGCTTATAAGTCTATGAAAAAAAAATTTCAATGTGTTAAGTTGTAAATACGAGTGTTATTATGACGTGCAAGAAATTATTTTTTATTCAAAATTTTTCTTAATATTTTTTAAATTTCTATAAATATATGCTTAAAATGATGTGTGGATATTTGCAAATTCAAAATTTTGAAGCTGTCTTATTATTATTACTCCTCTTTTGCATATTTGGCAACATTTCAAGATTTGAAGAAATTCAAAGAAATTTTATAACGTTTGAAAGTCTAAAGACTTATAAAGTATAATTTCAACATTGGAAAAATAAGCTGTATCAAATGGATAAAATATAGTTAACTGCAAAATGAAAACCGAATTAACTTTTAATTAAAATAACCATAATTAAATTATTCGATTAATTTAATTTAGCACATTTTTATTTTTATTAAATTCATTCCCAAGATCATTTAAATTACATTAAAATAAAACTTTTTCGATTTTATTATATCAATACTTTGAGGAATTCTTTAAAATTCTTCTTATGATAGAAATATAGAAAAAGATGGATTAAAAAAAAAGTAATGCGAGAAATAAAATAGAATTTTTACTTATCATTTTCGAAGTAGACCTATGGCACATTGCCAGCTTCTATTGAAAAATCTAAAGTTCATCTGAAAGAGTGTCACGAATTTTTAAATGTGTTGTCAACATCTTGATATATTGATTACAATTCATGGTTTGTCGACAAAGTAGAGTAACTCAACCGTTTTCGAAACGTCCTCAAATCATAAAAGAAGTACAAATATCCGTAGCTCTGATAGTCATTCTTACAGAATGGCATTTTCCGTCATAGCAATTGCCAAGAAAGACATCAAATTCAAAAATTTATCACCCTTTACGTAAACTCTTGTAAGTTTAATAAAAACTAAAATGATAATGTTTTAAATAATCTGATTATATACATAGCCTTATCATTCCTTTTAAATTTATACTCCTCTTTTACGCAAAAATACTTCGAATTTAATGAATTATTTAAATATATATATAACTAAAATATAGAAGTTAAGGGGGAATTATTGATGTTTAGAAAATATCATAAAATTGAAAAAGAAATCTGCTTTTGAAATAGCTATGTTTACGTGAATGAGAACCGAAGAATTTTGGTACAAGAGTTTGGGTTAAGACAGATGGGAGGTAGCAACGCAACACATGGACGGTCTGCCAAGGGGGATGTCTTCCGGGAGGAATTTGGAGAAACTGGTCCCTATTTAGGTGTTCGACACGTGAAGAAAACCTGGAAAATTCCACGTGACCAGTCCGTTGGTCAGACGCGAACCCGTGACTAACTCCCAGCATTCGGTGGTTTTATTCACTCGGCTACTGGTGGCAATTTTGATACAAATAAAATGTAATTATTTTCAGTTTGAGAAAGAATAATGTCAGATTTTCTAGCATATATGAGTAAAGAGTACTCTTGTATTTCTCTCTAACAGTACTCTCTAACAGATTGTATTTTCTCTATAGTAGAATAAAATAATCTTGTACTACTAGAAATAAATAAATAAATAAGCATTCTTTACGTACTAAATTGCAATTTATAACTTAAAATTAACTGATAATACTAAGTTTTTATTTAAAAATTTAACCATATTCGAACAATGTAATAATACAATAAAATTCTAAGACAGAAAGAATTTTAAAAAATAGAAAAATATAGTAGGCCTACACGAAAGAGCTAAATTTCCGAGAGAATGTTTTATAGCCTATACTGAAGACAATAATTTATAATAGCTTTCTTTAACTCTTCTAAGAATAATTCTAACTACTATAATAACTTATGTCGTAAATTTACCTTTATAAATTATCCGAATTTAAATTTTACATAAAAACTTACAGTAAATTTGATAGATTTATAAAGATAAAAACTATAGTTTATATATTATACTGTATAAATTTATTTACAGATAAAAGCCTGTAAATAAATTTAAGTATATACGAAATTAATTATATTTATATATTTTTTAAATAAAATGATTGTTACTATACATTTAAATTTATTATTAACATTACGAAATATTTTTAAACCATTCCATTTAATCTTAAAATAAAATGTGGAAAAATATAGATTTATAAATGTATTAACTTTTATAACAAAATGTGTAAATTTAATTATAAATTTGAATTTTATAGTACAATGAAGTTAATAATTAATAAAAAAAATAAATAAAAGATAATTTAAATGCATTAAAAATTTTTTTCTAATGTCATAAATTCCAATAATATTTAGTTGAAATAATAAATTTCTTTAAGTTATAAAATGATATTTATCCGAAGAACGATTTTTCACTCATTAATTGCAATACTTTATCACGTACAACATTTTTCTTTTACTATTGAACAGATACGCGCATGAAAGAACCTGAAAAATAAATGCATGAATGAACAAAATGACTGAACAAATTTTTCTTCTCACAAATTTCTTGTTTCTAAGCATCTTATTTTATTCGAATTTTCAACATTGAATGCTTTCATTTCTGTTTTTAATTGAAATAAATGAATTTATAAAATAAATATTATTATTTAATCGAAGGAAAAACGTAAAGAATTTAAAAATCAACATGTATTAAAGATAAAAATTCGTATGACTAAATTCTTATATAACGTGTTTCGTAAGAAATCGTTATTCGAAAATTAAAATCATATAAAGCGAATTATAAATTACGTAAAATTTTTATTGTTTTTACTTATTCTCGTTGTTAAATGAATGATCACTCTTCGTGTAATCTTATAAATCTAAAAAGTTATTAATATCTCAGTGAATATATCTAATACGTTATTCATTATGCAGTAGGAAAAGTAATACAAACTCTTGATTAAGCGGCTAATTATATTATTAAAAATTATATTATTTTCAAAACTTAACAATTTAGGTTTGGCTTGTTCTGGTTTAATTTAGTTTGATGGGATGGGCAATGCAGCATCTGTCAATGGATCTTCCTTGAATTTTCCATAGAAAGTTTCCCACAGAAAGTCCTTCAGGGAGGACTTTCTGTGGGAAACTGGTCCCTATTTAGACGTTAAACACGAAGGAAATTCGCAAAACTCCATGAGGTCAGCCCATTGATCAGGCGCGAACCTTATCAACTTAACCACGCGAACAACTTGTTAAGGGCCACTTGGCCCTTAACAAGTTGTTCATAAGAATGGGTCGAACCACTCGGCCACCCGATAGGCCCTTAACAAATTTGTTAAGATTAAATGGATTTATGATGCAAATAGGCTAAGGGTGTACAATTAAACATTATTCGAGTTTTTGAAACTCTAGATGCGAATTATTTGCATGGTAATAATTATAGAAGATTCTCCCCAAAATAATGTTAATATATTTTCAATTAGAAAAGTTTTATATTAATTTCTTTCATATTTTGAAAAATATTAAAGAAATTTCTGCAAGTTATATAATTTGTGAATAAAAAATTCTTAAGAAATATTACATATTTTAATTTATTCATAAACTTTGTAGACTATGAATAATTAGAATAATTAGACAATGCTTTTATAAACGTATTTTGAAAAAATTACTTCTTAAAGTAAGCATATTCACTAAATTGTCATTATCAATGTTAATTTTCTTCATATTACGTTAGTCATTTGATCTGAAATGACAATGGTGATCTTGTACAAAGTTTTCCGATTAAATCCAACTACAATCTAATGTCTCTTGGCATTTAACAGGAATATTTAAATTATAACATATTTAAGACTGTTTACTATAAATTTTATTATATATAAATATTTTTCTTTTCAATCTAACTTCCAAATTACCTTTGCAAAATCTTGCATTTACTGCTTATTTAATCATAGGCTTTTATATAAAGTGTATTTGAACACACTCTACTTTAATAAATAGTAAATAATTCGTTATAATCAATTACAGAACAATTATAAATAATATTACTTTGTAGCCTGATTTTTAAAGTGGATCTATAACCTAATTTTTACATTATTGATTCACTTTTTGATGTTTTTCTCTTTTATTATCTCTTCAATCTCTCGTTTATCGTTAATTTATAAGACGATAATAGAACTATTTATATCAATTAAAAGCTCATTTAAACACGATCTAAAACCATTAATTTTAAAATAAACAAAACAGAAAGTATCAATATATTAGACAAATATATTTGATTTTGTACACTGTATATATAAATAGGCCGATTAATGTTATGAAAATTACTTACTTACTTATAAAAAATTAAATTATGACTAATGTCTTATGCTATGGAATTAATCTTAGAATATTTTCCACGTTAATTTTATAATAAATAAATACATTTTATTCTCGATATTATCAAAAAATTTAAGGAATAAATACAGTATTGGATATACGTTCTAATGAACTTAAACTGCAATTCAATTATATATAATTTATTAACAGTAGATTATCATAAAAGCTAATTTTAAAATATATTTTTAAAATTTACTAAATTAACAAAGGTAATTAATTATTCAGTTCAATATTTAATTATTTATAGATTAGATTAATTACATTTTAATAAAATGTAATTATGGTCATTTCGTATGATCATTCAATTAGTTTCCACTACAATTTAAATAAATTTTATTTAATTAAATTTAAATAAAAACTATATTTTGCATAAATTTTATTTGTCATCATTTAATTAATTGAAACCTTTCAGAAACTTTTAAATGAGCATTCTTACAATAATATTTATTTGAATTTAATTTTAAAACAGTCTTTTAAGCTCATTTTAGGAAAATGAGCTTAAAAATATATTTAAGTAGATTAAATTGATAAAAATTAAATTATTTTTTTTATATATAATAAAAAATTGGCTCTTAAAATTGAAGAAGTCGCCGATATAGAACGAAAAACTATAGAATATCAACCAAATTTCATTTCATTTTCATAAATTATCGAATAATTTTAACATTTTTGATACGTTGTTATTCCTTTACTTTCGGATATATTGATTTTCTATGCTAATTGCTGAATATTAGACATTTTTATTTAAGCTAATAATTTAAAATATTAAAACAATGTATAAAATCAGTAGCGTAATTACAACCGATATTAAGTTAGGCGGCTAAATTAGAACGTGTAAACCTACATTCCCCTTCCATACCACCGTGGATATAGCCTGTGGATATAAACTGTTAGTTACTGTATACACGTATTTATAAATGTGTTCAAATCTTACTGTACTTATTAGATTTTTTCTTAATTTATTTACTTATAATAGTATGGAAGATCTAGCCTCTGAGCTCCCCTGCTTACTCTATTATATAAAAACTACCCGTAGATCCTATTCTGACAAAGAAATTAATCAAAACGGAAAATAAATTCAAAAAAGCAGCCAATACTTAAACATGTATTAAATATTTAAAAAATGTTATATTTTACAAATAATATGTATTATACCGGTGTTTGCATATGTAAATAAAAAGAATATAAATAGGGATTTTTGTAAAAGTTTTATCGTAGACCACCCTGGTTTCATTGGCAATTATTTATTTGTGTTTTGTCTTTTGTTAATATTAATTGATGGGAAAAAAGTTAATAATAAACAATCAGTTGTGTGTGCTCAACAAAACTATCCCCGAAGCAGGATAGCGGCTCGCTTTTGATATCGCTGCACTTGCCTGATCAAAACCTTTATAAATATCAATTTTTTTTTCGTTTTACTGATAGATAATCTTTGGAATGCACGCATTAAAAAAATATTAGTCTACTTATATTAGCCAAAATTAAATAAATTTTTGGTGTGTAGCCTACCTTTTTGTATTTAACCAAGCAAATTCGTCCTGAGAATAGCAATATGCACTTAAATAAATAAATATATTATATACATTATTATTGAAAATATCGAAGTACTGTATTAACAATAAACTGATTTAACGTTAACAATTAACATATATATATTTTTTAATTTCTAAAAGATTTTCTTCGATTTTATTAACCACTAACATCGATTGGTTATTAATTAACAAGTTAATGTTTTTAATTTTTGTATATAAATATAAATATAGAATTATTTTTAATATTTTTTACAGGACTGGAAAGTCAAGTGCAAGATACTAGCAAAGACTTATATTGGTTTTGAAGTGCTTTTCAAAAATTCGACACGTCCAACGAAATTACAAACGGACAAAACGGAGGGTGACATATTTTAATGATAACGAGTGCACGAGAGGAAAAGACATGTCCCTTCTAGCCATTGAAATGGAATTTTGTGGATGCACAAATTATCTCGTTGTATATAAAACTATTTATTATGAGGTACCTGCCAAAACTTGAAGAGATTATAGAATTGAATTGGACTTTAATTGGGAGTTTCCTCAGAGAGTTTCTTCGATGGTATATGTCCTTCGTGTATACCAGTTCGACCTGCATTTTTTAAATCTGTAATATTTGGCTAGTTTTCAAAATGTCCGTGAATGTTAAAATAATTCTGCACTGTAAGTAGCTTAATTGTGATTGTTTTATAATTTTTTGACTCATATAATTACGTTCTACACAGGATATAATTGGATCCGTGTTTAATTTTTGTGTCCGACGACGACTTAATTCGTTTTTAAGTTTGGTTTGTACAAATTTGTGAGATTTTAAATAAGGTAGACTATAAGCCACGTTTTTAAGTTCAACAATTTAGACGTAGTTTTATTGTTTGTAGTATAATAACTCTTTATAATGATGATAATAATACAATAATAATAATGATGATAATAATAAAATTATTATTCAGGAACTTGGTACAATGCTTTGGAGGATGTCAGTTGGCATTTTAGACATAAAATTAATATTTATTAAACATTAGAACGTTCACATTTATGTAGGCCACTATAGGACTATGCCATTTTAAGATATAATTAAATTTAGCTTTTGAATATGTAAGTTCTTAATTTGTAAACTGAGAAATGATAAGAGTAATTTAAATTGTTTTAGCAAAAAAGATTTATTTTTAAAACGCCGATTTTATTCCGTTTCTCCCTTTTTTTCATAAAATTGAAAACAATTTAATATCTGTTGGTTAAAATTAATTTCTTTTTTACTTAAATCAGTTTAATTGGAGTCAAATTTTCATATTTGAAGGATACAAAGAAGCTAACAAAGTCATAATTTGCGAAGAATAACAGCTTTGTGAATTAACGAGAAAGAAAATCGGTTAACTTGCATTATTTAAAAATTCACAACTGATTTACAACAAATTAATTATAAAAATATTCCAAGCATCTTAATTTAGCTTTCTTTTAAATTCCAGCTTAGAAAATTAGTGTTTAAAATGTCTTAAGCTTACAAAATTATGATATTGAATTGTTTTTCCTCGTTTCATTTTATTAAGTTAGTTGTGAAATTTATAAGAATTTATTACTTGATAAATGACTTGATAATTAAACCGTTTAATTGTAAGCCAATTTTAAAAAATATTTTCCACAGAGAGACCAATTTTAATAAAAGTTTTGAGGTAAAATCTCGCATGAAAGTCTTGATTTGAGATGTGCAATAGAATCAATAGAAGAAAAACATTGGACTATAGTCTATGTAACAGCAAATTATGATAATTAAATTAAATATTTTTATTCGATGACATGTATTTAGTGTAGATATCTTCTTTTTTGCAATGTTAATTTACTATCTTGACAATTTATTTGCATAAATATGAAGGAAGGCTTATTAATTAAAGTTTTATGTTGTTATAATATGTAAATATAATGTAAGGAATTCGCTTGCAAAAATATTTTTTAAAAATAATGTTTATATTTTATTTAATTTTTGGCACATTATTATTGTTATAACGGATAAACGCTGTTATTTAAAAAAAGAAAGATTTTTATTAAGAAAAATATGCAGTAAATATAGATTTATTATAAAATTCCCATGGATTAAAATATTCAAAAGAATCCTGTCTAAAAGTTTTGTTCCTTTGTAGGTCGGCATTATGGCTAAAAGTGAAATTTTTAATAAACGAATTTAAATTAAATTCATCCAAGAAATTTTCATTTTGGAAGAATAAATACTAGTGCCTCTATAACTGATACTGTATGATATGAATAATCTCTGTACTTTGTGTTCAGTGAATGGTTACATTGGAGCCTTTTGTAAAACCTTCTTAGATGATCTTTTTATGTAGCATCTCCATTTACTCTGAAAATATAAAGCAAAGGAAAAAATTGCAAGTGTTTTGTTAATTTGAACGTTGCTGTAGAACCACTACCTCAGTGTATGTTGTAAATAAAGATGGATGTAACCTTCAATGACTTAATGATTTTTTACTCTTCTCTTTAATTATACCTATAAAATACGCTAAATAATAACTTACTTTTCTTAAATTTATTTATCAAATCATTTCGCCTTTCTCTATTATTATTAAAATTTTGATAACGAGATTGACAAAGTTTTTTTTTTCTTTTTTGCCACGTTGATAGAAGAAGAATAGTTTTTGTTATGTAAACTAAACACGAGTCTATCCTTGTACACGCAGAAGAATTTGAGTGAGTACTAATTTCCTATTTTATAAAGTTTATCTTTCAACTATAAGTTCACAGTTTTTCAAGTAATAATTTTGACAATGATAACAAATACGTCAAGTTTTTATCTACAGACAAAATAAATGTCTAAAGAAACGTTCAATTTTTTAAAAATAAATAGTTTTAAATTGATTTTATCATCATTTTTACATTATCGCTTCATAAAAATTCATATTTAATAACTTCTAACCTTTAAATATACGGAATTAAGATATAAAAACGAAAAGCAAATTGATATTAATATCCTAAATATTAATATATTTGAAGGTTATAGAATTTTATTAAAAATTTAACAGAAAATATTATCATACATATGTAAACTCTTATTTCCGGGTTTATCTATATAATTTAAGTATGCAGCTCTTGTTTTAAGATTTAAATTGCGTTGTTTATTTTTAAAATGTTGTT
Source organism: Centruroides vittatus (assembly GCF_030686945.1). NCBI lineage: Eukaryota > Metazoa > Arthropoda > Arachnida > Scorpiones > Buthidae > Centruroides > Centruroides vittatus. Next base: position 450,889 of record NW_027122180.1, on the reverse strand, counting down.
ATCCTTCACTTTGATAGGATTAAGAATGGTTCTTTTGAATATAAATTGGCATTCAAAAGAATCGTTGTAAAGCCGAATAAATGGCACTCGAAAAATCATTTTGTTATTTTTCTTTTTTAAATTCGAAAGTTGTGTGGATAATAAATTAAGCTTTAGTTTGCTTGATAAATAGATTTTTATTTAAATGCGTAAACAATAATAAAGATTATCCTTGCTTAGGTTAAACAGAAGACATTGTAATTCGTATTTATATTTTTGAAAACAATCCACTTTACATTAATTAAAATGATAATTGATAGCGAAACTGTTTCTCGAGCTTGATTAGAGTAGTTTCAGTAAACACTTCAAATTAAATTTAACTTAAATTAGTTCATCAAATGTATATTTTAAATGCAATTCTGTTTAGGAAATCTAGCATTTAAACGAACTTCAATTAACTAAAAGTATTTTTCACTTTAAATATTAATTTTCCAGGAACTGGCATCAATAAATATACAGTATTTTCTAATTATATACAGATCGATAATTAAATAAAACAGTAAACTCGATTAATATAACCGAATGGTCCAAAACCCGTGAGATTTAGTTTACTAGAAACATTCATTTGCATTGCGTTGTAATCAAATTAAATCTATTAATATGGCAAAACTTTTAAAATGATAATTAATAAGGTTTAAACTATTATTTAAAGTTTAAAATTTAAAAATTATTGCTTATTACACACTAAAAAAATCAAAAGAGTGTGTCCTTTTTAAATTCTACTTTATAGTAGAAAGGATGGTCACATCACATGATAACGTATAGACTTGTTATTTTTAATACAAAAAACCTGTGCCACATTAAAATTGTTAATGTGGTATTTTCTCTTCTCGACACAATAAGTAGAATACAGTCGTAATTCACTGCGAACTATTTTACCGCGTGTTTATAGAATTAAAGGAAATTAAAATTTAAAAAATAGATGAATATATTAACTAGATTTTTAAATGAAGTTTTATTTTGTTTCCATAATTACTCATATGTAATCAGTTCTACATTTCGCATTTATTTAATTAATTTATATCGTTCATTTTTATCTTAACTTCACTACAAAGAATAGAATTTTATTTTAATATAAGTAACGTATAATCGTAGTCAAACCACTAATAACGCCCACCTCCAAACAGCGGCCAGGTTTTTAGGTATGTTTCTTTTGAAATGCACACAAAATAACCTCCGAACAGCGGCCACTTTTTATGTTCCCATCGGTGGCCGTTGTTTAGAGGTTCAACTGTATTATTTCTATATTACATTACTAAATATTTGCATATGTTTAAACTAGGAGTTAAATAAATTTTGTGATAAAACACTATCTGAAATTAGCTCCCAATTATTAATTTACATTATAGGCTGAAGGCTATTTAAGTGTTTGACAATTCGTTCAGTTTGTAATAATTTTGATTAAACACTGGCAAATTAAAGTATAAAAATATCTAATTTCACTCTTACTAATTTACTAAATATCGTAATAATATTTAAATAACTAATCATATTAAATAAGATTTTTCAAAAAGTAAGAGAGATATGAAACTTTTAAATTATTATTATTATTATTTTGTTAAAGTAATTAAGTTTAATATAATAAAAAATAATTGTAATTTAAGTAAATCATTATCAGCATTAAAAAATAATGAAATTAGAGAATTTAAACCTTTGTTCTTTATATTACACGAGATTGAATTTAAACATATACTCGTTTTACTAAAGAATAAATTATTTCGGAGTTTATAAGAAAAAATTAAGCTTAAGAAAATTAATATCTTCTACAATTTTTAATAGAAGGATGATGTTAAAAGACATTTAATCCGTAGATAAGATTTTTGACTAATGGGTTCCGGGCGTAGATAAGAATCGTAAAATGAACATCTTTGTCAATGTGAAATGATTAATGTTTCATTTAAGTAGCCAATTTGTACATCGAAAGAATTAAACGATAATTTTCGTTTTTAGTTAGCGTCGTATTGAGTTTTACATTATATTATATATAGGGCCTACGCCTATAATGTGGACGAAACGAGAATAAGAACTGACTACGATTTCTTTACATTATTAAAATAAATATTTCAAAATTGACAACAAAATAATAAGATTTAGTTTACTTAATGATAATTAAATAAATCAAATCAACAAAATGTTTAATTTTGTTAAAATTTATTGCTATTAATTAGTGCCGTCGAGAGCTTTTACGAGTCGCGGGGTAGAGCGGGCCCCTTTTACCACTTTATTGAACAAATGAAACGTGTATAACGTTTCTTTGTTAATAAAAAGCAGTCTTAAAGATTTTATTTTCTGTTTTTACTAACAGAATTAGCATTAATTTTATAGGGGTAGAAACCAGGGAAAAAGTTCCAGCTCTCCCTTCATGACGACCCGCTCTTAATTATATTTTTAATGCATTTAAGCATTTTCTGGCTTATTTTTTATACGCTGAATACAAATATATTATGTCATTGAAATATATATATATATACTGTACAGTACTTATTTATCATTATACTTACGTACCGTACTAGGAGTAAGTTACTGACAGAACAAGTTAAACTTATAAATTTCAATGGAAATTTTCTTATACAAAACTCTTAAATAAAAATAAACATTTTAAATTCTATTCCTGAAAAATTATTATAATAATGACTAAATTTTATAAATAAATTTCAAAACCTTAAAAATAATTCTCATCAAATATTTTTAATATGGTGTATAATAACACAACAGCTTATATTACACTATAATTAAAAACTGTCTTAAGAAAATTTTATATTATTTCCACATTTTATTTCCATTTCATCTTACAATTATCTTGAAGTCTATTCTTGGATTATCCTAAATTAATTAGAGTATTTTATAATCAAAATAATGAACGTAAATAACGAGTATTGTTATTAAAGAAAAGACAATCTTATATTTATAACAATTATCTCAGTAATTATAAACTACATTTGATATTTGATGATTATTTTATATTTTTAATTAAAAATTCTTAATTTAATTGAGGATTATTTGAAGTGTTTTATATACAAAAGTTCAAAACTCATTAATTTGTAATAATATGTTAAAATGCTTTTTTTAAATAAAATAAAAAAACTGAGATCTTTTTGGTATTAATAAAATAAGTATGCTTTAAATGATCTTCAAATATTTCCGAATAAATTGTATGGCAACTACATAAAATGCTCTTCTTTATTAATTCCCCAAGTAAGAAACATCTTAATTGATTTTCTTATTTCATTCCTGTCATTTAAATTAATCTTTTTCTCTTACTAATATTTTACTTTTTATCTTTTTCTGAATATATTTTTTTTTTCCTTTTTCCATTTTAGCTTATGCAATTTTCGAGAAAATGTTAGAAATTTTAATTATATAGTTTTTTCCCTCTTTCTCTCTTCTATTTTTGGCTTCACTTTGTGTATAATTACGATAAAGTTTAATCACTTTATCCGCAAAATACAGCTGTTTTCAGGTTTTATAAAAGAAGAAGAAGAAGGGAAAAAAAAGCAAATTATTTGAAAGAAATTAAATTATCACACAAGAAATAATAATGAAATTTTATTTATTTTAATAGTATAAATCTACTTGAAAAAGTCGAAAATTGATAATAAATTTTTAAAAATTAGAGAGTTAAAATAAAGAAAAATATAATTGTTTTTACCTAAAATTAGATGTGCAATTACAAAAATATACGGTTTAAAATGAAATATTATGAGTTAATGTATATATATTTTTTAATTTATAAATAAAATCGCACTCAATATATAATTTAATTCAGTTTGATTTAGTTTAAGTTTGATTTAGCAACGACTACACAATTTAGTGAATAAAAAAAAAAATGTATAGAATCTGTAAATAAATAGAAATGAAGATAACGGAGAACTTATAAAATGCTATAATTTACAGCGAAAATGACATTCTCATACAGTAGCGTATCCGGCTATCGGGGGTATCCGGTTAAGTGAGATGTCATAGGCTCTTTCTGCATACAATTTTTTTTTTTACATAAATCTCGAGACTCATATACATTAAAAAATCTATTTTACAAAGAAAAAAATTACTGTTTTGTTACATTTTATCTTTAATTTTTGGTTAAAGAAGAGAATACGCTCTGCTCTTCCTTTAATAAACCTACATTTTTTGATACAGTCTAACCTCTAACAACGACCGTATCTAAACAGTAGCCATTTTTCAGGAACTTTCTTAATGAACAAAAATGCATACAAAATAACCTCCGAACAACGGCCATTTTTATTTTTCCGAGGTTTGACTGTGTAAATAAAACAAATTTAATTAATAAAAAAGCATTTTAGCACTTCTCAAATGCAAATTTCTAACCATGTAATGAATACTTAATTACGGTTTCTGATTTAAAATATATTCAATGGATCGATCTTCGTTAAATTAGAAAATAATCTATAATATCTATTTTTAAAAAAAAATTACTTTAAAATTTAAAAGTTATAATCAACGTAAATGTGGGCGATTCTATATAAAAAGATTTAGGCTCTATTAATGAAATATTTCGATGATTCTAATGGATAGATTTTCTGGTTAAATGAAAAATGAAAACATTAATAAATAATTTAATTTAGTTTTTTCAATTAAATCTAATTTATATAAACTTAATTAGCTGAAACCGAACGGTCTAATGAAAACCGTTATAGGAAGGAAAATAGCCTGTGTTAGTCACCTAGAGGTTCATTTTGAAAGATTAATTGATATAAAAAAAAGATCAATATGTCAATCCGGTAAAGGAGTTATGGCCTAATTAGTGTACGGTTAAATATAGAAAATTAACCTCTCTTACATTTTTTGCACATCCAATTAGTACTGTTTTAATTTAAGATTCTCGCCTTTTCCTAGTAACTTCTACTGGTTTATTAAAAGTAGAGGGGGAAAAAAGCATTAAAACTACAAAGAACAATGTGAAAATTCCCGTTATGTTGTTATGCCTAGTGCGAATTTTGTCTTTAAAAAATTCCTCAGAAGTAGGAGTTAAGTGTGATATAACCCACTAAACTATTCCTAGTTTTATGAGCGCACTCATTGATTCTTTTTGAACAATAGGAAATACACTAACACTATAATTATTCTAAGCTATATTGTTTGTACAGAAAACAATGGACAATGACAAATTTTCGGATTTACTCCTCATTCTTAAAAGCTACACCGAGTTTCGTAGGATACAAAGATTTAAACCGAACTCGAAATTGCTTAGATTAGCTTTACCAATTCCTTCGTAGAAAAAAATGTTGTGACTTAATTAATATATTGGAAATTTTTGTTCAGTTCGAAGATTTTGAGGCGTTTGCCTGCAGAATAGACGGTTAAATGCTGTGTAAGCTATTCTCGCGTAATGCAAAATAGTCGAATATATGAAGATATATTGCTTTAAAGATTATATTATCAAAAACATATACAGTGTACTCTTCAGTATTTTCAAAACGGGGAAAGTTAGAAAAACACAGTTGTCCGTTTTTGCTGTTATTTGAAGTGAACACGGTCAGGATGAGTTGACTTGGATGAAAAATAACTGTCATGTGTTTGTTAGGAGAAAAGGGGGGTATGTTTAACTCGGGAAGAAAATTTATCGACGTCATGTGCAAGACAGTGTAAGGACGACTACTTACTAGTTGTTCACTACACAAAACATACGGGATTTCCTCTTTTATAAGTTACTAAATCGAAAGTTTTTCGCTAAATCCCCGTCCTGTAAAGCTCACGGTAAACCTTAGATGATATTTTTATGGTCCAATGAATGAAAGCCTTTGCATGTTTGGCCTTCTACCTCATCCGAATATAACTTATACATTTATGCCACGGACAGGAACAGGAAGTCCATTTGTGGAAATCTAAAGGATGCTTTTTAAGTATTAAAAACTTTCAGAAATATTATTTCTCATACTAATATATGTCAATGATAAAATGATCGTACGAATAATGCGAATTATAGTATATAAAATAAACATATTTATATACACATACATATATAAATATATATATATATGTCTATAAGGGGTGGGCCTGACTTGAGAACATCTATCACTCTCATGAATAGATAGTAAAAATGAAAGGTGGACGGGAAGTAGAGAGGCATTAAAACTCATTCAAGCAAGTAATTCGAACGGTGACGGAGAGAATAAAAAGGCGGCGAAATAGCGCGTGCCAATTCTCATCTGTTCACTTATCACAGAGACTGCATGTGCATAGGTCCCTCACATACTTGTTTGATTACAGGAAATCTCATTACACGATCAATTGGTGACATATAGGAGAGTAGATATTATGAGAAACTCACCCCACTCTACGATAAGTCATTGTGGCTGTCGATGGGTAATAAAAAAGAGCATATGGGATAAGTCTTTGACTGGGGACAATTTGAATGCCTTTAGAATGACTGGATGTAGAAAGTTCGAAACGAATGATGCAGCTTTACCCAGTTATACACTGTACTTTGTCATGAAAACCAATCCAAGTAAAGATTATCTTCTTTAAGAAAAGAACCACGTGAATGTACCGAATCAAATTTTACATATATTTTTATTGTAGTTTGGATATTGAAAATCATGTTTATTTTAAGAATATTTTCTTTTCTATTTCTCAATTGAATAACTTTCTTCCTACACAAAAAGCGTACATAGTGAGATATCCTTGAAACTGCACTGTATATAACTTCCATTTTTGCTTCATTTAATCTTAAAATCTCTTCACCCATGCATCAAATCCAATCAATATAAACGTGAATTAAAGAAAATGAATTTTATTAAACAAATATTTTAAAAAATTGTATTTAAATAACAGATAATTTAGCTTTAATTCTACACAATGCTTAGCATTCCAAACAAACATATTAAACTAGTAGCTTATCTGACATTAAAGTATAGACCAGTTTTACAGGATTTAACTCAATTAATAATTTTTTATGATGATAAATACGCTATATAAACCGAATAAATTAATATTTAAGTTATATAAATTAAAAAGCTGTTTAAATTCTTATAATTTATTAGGTTTTTCTCTTTAGGTTAATAATTTTAGTGGAAAAAATAAATAAGTAAAAACATCAACAAAATTTCTAGAGAAAGTGAAATTAATAATACAGTAGTTTTATTAAGAAGTTATTAATCAAAGAACGTTAACTAATTAATTAATTGTTTAATTAAAAATTATTAAAACTAAATAGTTATTTAATTTGATACGTTTGATTTATACGTTTGATTCTTTATAAAATATAAATAGTTATAACGTATATAAGTTCTTAAAAGTGAAAACTCTTTTTTACGACGTTTAATATAATTTAAATGTAAAAATAATTTTTGATAATAAAATATAAATACATTTTTTAAAATAATTTATTAAATTAAATAGAAATATATTTAATTTAAAAAAATATACGCATGTTTTTATAAATTATAAATAGTTATTTAAAATATTATTATATTATATTATTATATAAAATATTAAAATATTAATATAACATATATAATCAATAAAAATAATTAATTTTAATAACTTTTTTTAAATCTAAAAACATTTAAAATAATTTTTTAATGTTTATTTTTGACACCAGAGGGCAACATAGTAGTCTTTTTCTTTTTAAGTTTGGATTTTGGACTTTTTTACAATTATATTATAAAATTTAATATTTAGTTTTAGATTGAATTCTCATTATTTGTAATAAACTAAATATTTTAAAATTAAAATAAATTTTTTTTTAATATTCAAATATTCAAAATTAACTATTGCTAAACTTCGTGAAAGAGAACAACATTGCCATCTGCTGATCATAATGAATAACATATCATTTCATTATTTAAAATTTATTAAATTGTGTTTTGGAACGTTTAATTAAATGAAGTAAATTGCAAATTGATATTTACATTAAACTAAATTTATTTTAATAAATAAAAAGCAATATAAATTATTTTTTATTTACAATGTTTTTTCATAATAATAATCATAATTATTATTATTCATTAATTTATTCTACAAACAATATTTTTTAAACTAGAAGCTTCAAAATAAAAATTATATTTTACAGATGAATGAATAATTCTTAAGTTTTTAATTTTTATTTTATTTTTTTAATTTTTCACTAGATGGCAGTACTCAACAGTTCGAACTTACGGTTGGATTATAATGAAGTCCAAAAGCTCTTTTTTTTTTCTTTTTCAATATAAAACCTGAGTTTAAACATGAAAAAATAATATTTTAAAATATTTATTAATGTCTATAATTTTATTATTGCACTGGAGAAAATTCACTGCCTTCTTTAATAGGATTTGTACAATATAATTTAGAAATAAATTATATGAAACTTTACAAAGATTTAATTTATTAAGATTTATTTATAATTATAAAAATTTGACATTATAGTAAAATATGTAAATTAAAGTTTTTTTCTGCTAAATAATAGAAAAATTTCCTTATTTCTTTTATATTTATAACTCATCGAGAGGGGTGAGCTGGTCTCATCTCATTTCTTTTATACTTCGCAGGCAAAAAATAAATAGTGAACAAATAAAGTTAATATTTTAATCTTATTTATTTTTGATTGTCGATTGATTAAGCTATAAAAACATTTTGTAAATCCAAATCTAGTTCTGAAATTGTCACTAAAATTAAGTAATAGCAGATAAGTTTTGTCTATCTCTTGTCTCCTTCCGTTCTCTTTCACCACATTATCATAAAATTTTTGACTTAATGTATATAAATTAATGCTTATCACATTTCAAAGCAATAGATTTTTTTATGTATTTATTTATTGCAAGAACTTTTGTTTATGATTTTGATAATTTGCTAATCAATAAAGCAAATAAAATAGAAGTACCTAGTCGACATTCTCGATTACTTTTACAATTATAATTTGTGGAATTTTTTACTCTATTCCAAGGAGGGGCGAAGGACCCGTTTGACTCTCTCTTCGGATGCCCGTGAATATATACTAACAGATTATGCATTAAAAAATATGCATTATGAAAAATTCGAATGTACAGTACTGTATTTGTAATTATGCCTATTTATATATAATTAAATAATTCACTGTCTAATTTCGAATATTGACGACCATTTCTTTATTTTTCTCATATAGTCTCTGCTTTTCATAATAAACATAACATTATTGTTTAATTATTATTTTGATATGTAATTAAATGACAATATTAAATACTACATTATAATTATATTTGAAATTAAGGTGCCAAAAATGAAGAAATTTAGATTGTTCTGGTGATAGATTTTCTGATTAATCTCAAATATACTTTCAGCAGAATTAAAGAAAAATTCGCACGAACTCAGTTTCCTTTGTTCGCTTTTACTCTTGGAACTCCGAGCTCGCTGATTCTCTTAAATTTTACTAATTTTACTAATACTCTTAAATTTTACTCTTAAAGTTAATATAAATATCTTTTTCAAGATTTTTTTTCTAATTGATGAATTTTACGTTAACCTTATCACCAAGGGACATTACAGCATTTTACATATTAAGAACGCTTTCTAACTGGATAAAACTTTCATTAGGAGGTAAGAAATTTAAAATTAAAAATTGTTAGTTTCCGCTTCCTCATTTTAAAAGTTTATTTTTTATTTTTCAAGAGGATATTTAAAGTTTTTTTGTGTGGAAGGATGTAGAACTTTCATCACTTTCCGATAATCAAGTAACTTAAAACGAAAAGTCGGTATGTCATTTTTATATTTTTCTTTAGATGAAAGTGAATAAAGTGATTAAATTTGTGCAGATTTATCTTAAATTTCATTTAACAAAGAATCTAATATACAAATTTTTCCATATATGACACTTTCAATACACACTTATGATAATTTCACTAAAGATTCACATTTTTGGAAAGAAAGAAAAATGCTAAAGTAGGAGTTTTATTAAATAAACAAAGCTGTTTAGATGCGAATTTTATACAGGAAATATAATTACAATAAACTTTCTGCTTAGGCCGATTAGACAAATCGATTCCACCACATTTCCCACTTGATGCAACCGTTTATGAGTGTGATGCGTAACAAACGGAGGCCATCTGTCGGAATGGACGTTCAAAAAAAAGAATGTTCAATCACTTCCGTGCATTCAACGTAATAATTAATCTCTCAATCAGCGATGCAAACCACACATTTAGTTTCCCACATTACCTTGTAGGTCTATATGTATTTAGTCTTCCAGAAAACAATATCCGGAGTAAAAATGCAGCTGACGGTTATCTGATTTGTCAAATCGACATTTACGGTTGAGTGTTATCGCCAATCGATGAAATTTAATATGAAAATCGCTGACGATTTATCCGCTGATTAGCCAGTTTTGTATCATCTGACACATACTCTGTGTTATTTTGCCATCTGGCGCTATTCGTGCGTAGATGAAGCGTGGGAAAAGTGAATTATGGAAGAATTTCTAACAGTTCATCAGGTAAAGTTGCGTTGTTCACTTAACTAGCAAAAGATTACACGTAACTTGTGAATCGTTCGTCGTCTGTATGTTAAAAATGTATGACATGTATTAATACATACCCATAATTGATAAGTTTACCAAGCTCATAGAATGTTCTGCTAATCAGTTGATACAATTCTATGTAAAATCGTGAATTTAATCTCTGATTTATATTTCAATCATTTGCCAAAAACAAAGAGAATTTACAAGTTAAATCGTATTGATAACTTAACTAAGCAGAGCGTTTAAATTTCTGAGATCAAGATTCTGAACGTTCAGTCAGTTTATTTTCTTTTAACCTCTCCCGGTACGAAAACATTATCCCTACTGACTTAGGATACACGTCAAATCAACAATGGAATATCTGAAGACCATCTGGCTAACTGGTCTCTGCTGCTTACTCTCTATAGAGCCCGTCTAACTAACCAACTCCACCAATGCGTGTCAATGCTGTGATGGTGCTGGGATTACTGAGAGCTACAAAACGCGATACAAACGTCCGGCTGTTCGAGTGGTTAGTGAGTCGGAGGGAGTGAGACTTTGGATTTGCTAGCCCATTTGTGACGAAGAATATGTCTCGCACTTCCCTCCTGTAAGGGGAATCAGAGGGGAAAGAAGGGAGAGACTATGTACCTTTCTGACTCGCCGGGTATTGTGAAGGTTCCCTTTCAACACGACTTCATCAAAATCCCCTTAAAAGTCTTCCAAAGAATGAAAACACGTCTACAAAGAGATCGCAAATGACAGGGGAGGGACTGAACGTTGGTCTCCATTGACATGGCTCCCCCACCTTATGCACCCAACCAGGGGTAAACCCCCACGGTTAGTACAATAGATCGCGACAAATAGGGAGGACAGTGGGTTGGTTTTTGCTGTGAAAATCGGTCGTTGTGTTCGGATCTCCTGTCCCATCCTTCAACTAAAGTTGGAGGGGTGACGGCAGCGAAATACGACCGCAGCCCAATAGATGTAAGGAAAAACCGAACAAAGGCATTTAGGAATATTTTTGAACATGTGTGATACATCAGCCAGCTCTTATAGTACTGCATTATCTGCATATCTGTGGATACAAGGGACAACAACTTCTAGATGGCTTTGTTTCGTTTTCGTTTCTCTCCATAGAATAAATAATGCTTTTTTCGATTCAAAAACACTTTTGGAATTCTATATCGTATCAACAACAAAAATTTCCTCTTCTTACTCACATTTCATTTTATTCTATTTATTGTATAGTTCAGCCTTAAGAAAGGAAGAACGAATTGTGTTTTATTTTTAGAATAGATAATCTAAATAGATTAAACAGACCAATATGTAACTCTATATCTCATCCAGAAATCATAATTTCATAGGCATACTATAAATTTTTAGGCAGATCTTGTATCAGATTTTATAGATGAAATTGATCTATAGATGTTGAATAATGATTTTTTCAGTTATTATTCATCTATATGCCTTTATATATGCAACTTATATAGGCCTATATGTTATATCTAAATAATCTATCTGAATAATTTTTAATTAAGTTTTTATGTAGAATATTTATACATTATAAATTCATGAATAGTAAACAATGCATTGTGGTATCCTGTAATATCGATAAAGTAACAAATGATCAACAAATAAATTTATTATTGTATTTATATCGAGATTATAACTGTTAGAACTTCTAATCTTGTTGTACTTTAAAATAAAAAACATTTCTAAACAATAATTGAAACACTTAACTTATATAATTATTGCTACTTTTAAAAATTAAAGTGATATAACTTATTATTGTTTTAAACAGAAAATGAAATAAATAGAAATTTATTTTAAAATTAAATAGTTTTATAAATAAAGAATTTGTTCGATGATGATGACGATTTAATGACTAGTGCCTTCAATAAGTTTACGCTATAGTACAAATTCTTATAGGGAACGAGACGACAAAGGATGATGTATATGTGTTTTACATTTAATTTCACTCAAAATTTTTCTAATTTTCACGAAGAAAAATCAAGCAAAGTTTAAAAAAAGTTAATTATTTTATATAAAAATTTATTTATTAAAGTATTTATTAATCTAAAAAATTAATTTAGGTTTTATTTCATTTTATAATATAATTTGCCAGATTTTCAGGGGGATAAGTTTTTCGTTGTCTTCGTCACTGCCGATTACTTCGGAGACGTAAGATATGCACTCGTTTTGACTAAATAATATACACTTTTACGTCAAACTGACGTAATTGTGATACGTTTTTTTTAATAAGAAAACTAAGAATGATGTCAAATTGACATAATTGTGTACAGTATAGGGACAAAACGATAGCAACTTAGCATGTGTTTTCATAAATCTAACTAAATACTGGTTGTTCCTTATACAGTATTTTATCATCACATTCGGTTTACATTGTTTCACTTTGTTTATGCGTTTAGCATATAGCATTACGAAAACCTATTAGTTTCTTTGACCAAGGGGCTAAACAGCTAGAAGAGTTGTCTGTTGGCAAAACTAGAAGACGAGTAAACACGTCTACAATATCTAGTTGTTTACTTAGCTGATAAAAGCTGCTTGGTAGACTGATAACAACTACTGTTGCAAAAAAGGAGAGTAATTTAATACCCCAATTTTGACAATTTTGAAAAGAATGGAAATAAATATATAAGATATAAATACAATAACAATTTATTACTCAAAAATTTTCATTTATAATGATAAAAATGGATTGAAATAATTAGTCAAAATCGAAATAACTTTTTATTTAACTTACTTCTTGTCAAAATGTTAGACTATATATGTGATGTTACGAGTGGAAAAATGATTATTAACGATTAATTGGATTTTGAAAGAATATTTTTTTTACCAAATATTAAAAGTTCCAGCTTTCAGCATGGAGATGAATAATTAAATATTTTAAATTAAAACAAGTCTAAAAATTTTTGCGAATTTGTTTTAAGAATTACTTTATGTTAATGATATCTGCAGTTATCCATTTGAAATTCAACTGTTTTGAAATTAATACAGTATATATTAATAACAATATACTTGATTGATCATTTACTAGTACTTATTTGTTATAGTTATTATTATTTATATATATTAAAATATTATAAATGTATTTTATATAGGCCCTATATATATATTTATTTATTTATTTTATACATTTACGAATTTTAATGAATATACAATAATTATTTTTAAAATAAATGCTATTTATCATATCATTCTTTACATGGATTTTTCATTTTAAGGCTAATTATCAATATTTGTTTTTTTACGTATGAAATAACTATTGTAAGTACAAATTTACGAAAAATAATTGATGTATTCTATTTTGTCAAGTTAATTAAATAATTCTGACTTATTTCAAAATGTACATAAAGTCATTAACCTATTGAATGACTTATATCAATGGTTTGATAGACCGATGGAAAAAAAAATGTTTTGCGACTGTAGATATCATCAAAAGTGTCAATTTTCATCAGTTCATTAGCCCCATGATCCCAAATGTTCATTTTCATTCATGCTTTTGATGTGTCAACGTCTCTTGAGCCGAGTCACCCCAACTCTATATCCGTTTGGAAAGATTATCTAGTGCTTAGAACGAATAAGAGCGTTGTCCTACAGATGGTGCAACTACAATAGCAGCAGCTGGAAAAGTGTTGGTTTCGTATTCAAATAACAATCTGCAGCTATCAAGCGATGACTAAATCCTTAAATCATGAATTTTCATATTGAATTATTATTAATCAACTTTAAGATATAGACATAATTATAATTTAAATCTCTCTCAACTTAAATTTTATATTAGAAATCATTATATAGTGACTATTATAACTTTATAGAGTAAGAATTCAATATATACCAATGCTATTAAATTACCTAAATAATTTATTGGTATTCATTCAACATTTTCACTCGTCTATCACTCTTCATTTCTATCGTGTTAAATAACTATTCTTATCATTTAAAAATGTAAATAATAAAGAAATAAATTGCTGCCTCCGCTTATTTAAAATATAAATGAAATAATAAAAAAGATAAATTTATTATATTCTATTAAAGAGTAATATAAGTTATAGCGTATTCTCGTATTAAAATATGATTAATATGAAACTTTATACGACTCTGTTAAAAATTCCATCCATATAGATTAATGTTTGGTTACGAATTGCAGTGTAGTAAATTAAGAGGAAATAGAATATCATAAAAGAATTCATAAAAGGCTTAATTAATATCTAAATATTACGATTTTTAATTTAATTAATAACCACTATCATTATACGCGAAGAACATACACTTATGATGTTTTTTATACTGTAAATACAGGGATACAATTGTAATGGAATTGAGGCATTGTTCTTTCTCACTGCCAATAATAAGTGTCTTTTGTAAAAAAACTGAAACTACAATTTCTGTTTTTCTAAACATTTTAGCTAATAAAAATCAAAATTGATTCTTTACCGAAATCATCTTGGCCCTTTGACTTACTTCCATTTTACTCTATCCTATACTAAGTAAATGAGCCTTACTTTAATTTTTGTTACACATATCCGGTTACTAAACTTTTCTTTTTAAAGTTGTAAAGAAAAAGCCTTTTTTTAAGTGTACTCTTCTTCTATTGTGAACTGCGCGAACCGATAAAATCTCCACTGTAATCCTAGTTATAAGCATAGTCATTTTTAGCTTTTTGCCAATCGCCTCTATGTTAGATAAATTCTTACCTAATCAATATAAATATGGTAATAACATAATTTGGATTTATAATTGGTTAAATCATTATAAAAATTTGTCTTAATGCTAATTCGTCCTCTTTTTTTTTAACGTGACTTTAAGACGAACGTCGGTAAACAACGTTTTTGAAGTAAGTACAGTACAGTTGGATAGCTAAGAATAAACCAAGTAAAATAAGCTTTTAATAAATAAAACAGATTATTATAGCATATCGAGTATAACCAGAGATCATTAAAATGTTTATATTATCTCGGAATGTGACTGAAACAATATTTTATGACTGCATTTTCTTTGTGAAAATTAACTATTTAAAGACTCTTATTAATTTGCATACATAAGAGAATAAATTAAAACAAACAATTCAAGTGTTTTATCAACGAAATAAATCGAGTCAGGCAAAATAAGTGATGCAACATGAGAAATGAAACAAAATCTCTCAATGACGTATCAATTATTCTAACCAGCTAAACGAAACATCTGTGTCCTGATAGATAGATCGCATCGTTATTAGATGAATATTTCGGAAATCTTTTATGATGGAAACGTCATTATTTAAATAGTTTAAGGCCAGATATATTGTCAAATTAAATACGACCCCAATAGGTAAAAAAAAAAAAAAAAAAATCGCAAAAATCCTGAAAGATTCGAGAATTTTGAGTTTCTAATTTTTTTAATTCGTCAATTATTACTTAAAATGAATTATTTGCATGTTTCCTTCCGATTTTTTGATTTCATTCAATACAATTAACATGTGCTTTATATACAAGTAAAGTTTTATAATATTCATAATACATAAGCCTATTATTAAAACAAATACTTTTTAATTAGATTTTAAATTGTTATAAAAAGTTTTAAACATGTTTTTTGTTGTTGAATATAACATAATTTAGAACACATTCGTTTTTAATCCATTTTATATTTAATTTTTTTATTTTATTAATAAATAATAAGTTACATTTCTAGCCATATTTCAAATTTAAATCATCAAAACATTTTTTTTTTCGCTAGAGTATATAAATTCTTTTTCATTTTACAATTTTTACAATTTAAAAATATAGAACTTTATCCATAACATTTATTCGATTTTTATGTTTATTCAATGTAGTAGAATCTGCTTATCATTGTCACTTTGTAACTTCTTATACTGGTAACAACTGGCTAATAAAATTATCCGGATAAGTAAATAAAACTACAATTAAAAATGTATAGTTTGAAGATTAATTAACTATAATTATTAATTATTAGTAATTCGTTCAGCGTACAATTGAAATAAGAAAACTAGAAATTTAAATTGCGAGAAAATAACAATTAAAACTGTAAATATAACTGAATAATTTTGTTATCAGTGGTTGGTAATGTGAAAAAATAACTAAAATATATCTATTTACGTGAAGTTAATGATAATTATAGCCAAATCATTGATTAAATCAAAATACACATATTTTCGACATTAATTCTGATATTATCAGAATTAATATTATCATCAGCCATGTAATATTACAATAAGCAGATTCCACTGTAATTGGAAATTTGTTAATTTCCATACTTCATTAATATCGCTTTTTAGATTTTACATTAATTTTCATACATCTGTACTTAAACTAGTGAAACAGAACCAGAAATTATAAACGAATAAATTTTTAAAATTATTGATACAAAACAAAGGCAAAAATTTCATATTGTGAAAGTCATATTCACATCTGTACATTATTTAAACTCCACTAATTTTGTATATTCTATGGCAAAGTTGTACTTAGAATCCAGCTTTTACGATCTAATTGGCTTCTGGAAATTATCGGTTAAGGAACTGTCATATTTTACGTAGCAGCGCCGGATTAAGCCTCTAGCGGGCCCTAGACAAAATTTAAATTGGGGCCCCATTTAAATAAGTTGCTTATAAACAAATCTTATATAATGTGACATTAGCGTAGCTAGCATGGGTGACACCCGGTGGTGCGGATATCGTGGTGTCACCCCAAGTCACACTGTAGTATCACCCTTTAAAACTCTTTCATAAAACACTATTGAATTGTAATATCTTCGCACTCGAACAACTTGAACGCTATATCGAATATGCGATGTCGCGACGTATAGGTGTAGATTTAGAAAATAAATCATAACCATCCATACATCGGTTCTACCACGAGACGCGGACCTAGGAATATATCTAGATGGCGCGAGATCCCGTGGCGTTACTTCTGACCCACGGGAAACTGTTGACCTTTTTTTTTTGGCAATGGCTAGTCGAGAGGAGCTTAGTAACAAAAGAATAGTTAAGTACAGCATTTTCTGTCCTATCGAATTTCTTAAATTTAACTCATTTTCAAACAGAGAAATTTTCTGCACTGAAGCCGGGGCCCCTCCGACTTACGGGCCCTAGACATTTGCCTACTTTGCCTATTCGATAATCCGGCCCTGTTACGTAGACTCAATGTTTTAAATTGAGATTATATTTCTTGAAATAGTTTTAACTATTTTTAATTTTTTGACTTTCCGCTCTGCGGACGAGAACAGGATTCTAACTTACTGTATTGTACACCGCCCTTTATGTTGTATCATAAATTAAATAGCAATTGGATGCACGGGCGTAGTCGGAAGGGATGGCCCCGTAAATTTAAAAATAAATTTATGCAATTTCAAAATTCAATGTCCGCCAACTATTTCCAGAATAGTAATATCGTTCGAAGTCTCCGATGCAGTGGCGTAACGTGGGTGTCAGCCGCCCGGAGCGAAGGAAAATTCGCCGACCCCTTATTTAGGTATCTCAATTTAAGACTAAAATATACAGTAATACTAAAGAATTTTTCGGCAAGTACAAGCATCATTATTGTGTATTGTATTATTACAGAGAGAGTCGTTTATCCGAACACCGGTTATCCGAACGCTTTCCAGTCGGACTGTGTCGTGCTGAATCGAACGTTTTTTTTGATACTAGATTTACTTCTAAAGTATAAGTTTTTTGTTTTTATACTCTTCAATATATTTATTTTGTTTGTACAAAATAAAGAAATAATTTTTAACGATACAATAGCCTCGATTATTATTATAAAAATTTTCGTTAGGCTTAAAATCGACGAAAATTCAACACGAAGCGACACGCGACGGAGAAAAATTTCAACATCGGACAGGTTAATATATTTTTTTCGTACATAATCGGTTATCCGAACACACCAGTCCCCAATTGATTCAGATAAACGACATTCTACTGTATTATTTATTGTGAAATTTTGCCGCCCCCACTACGCTACGCCACTGCTCCGATGTGTCAGCTCTAATTTGGGCCCCCAAACGAAATCCTGGCTACTCCCTTGATTGAATGTAATATTTTTTTTTTTCTCTAAAAATCTAAATGAACATTATATCTCGTAGGTACAGTATTAAACAATAAATTCCGATATTTTATCCAATAATAATCCTTATAATTTATATTTAGTTTGAATAATTATTCGCTTACATTTTCCGGTTCAGTTAACGTACTTAAATCATTAAAAAAATATATTTACAAGTGCAATTCTCACATAATTCGCATTATATCGTAGAGTGAAAAATTCGCCCAAGTTGAATGTCTTCCAGGTAAGTTGCTTGTTTATAGTTGATAACTTTTTCAATTAAAGTGTGCTTAATTATTATCCAAATATAATTCGTTAAAGAAAAAATATTCATTTACGTGTAAGATGCGTGATGGAATGCTTCTAAAATATATTATGCTTAGTGTGGGAGGAAGTCGCAGCCTCTTCAATTGGGTCCAGCAGCAGCCACACAAATTAGGCTGCTTCGTGGAAAATCCAGGTAGTTGCAGCCCGGACTCGATTCCGGGCCCCCAGAGCAGAGGGCCAATGCGCCATGGGCATCTTGCTGATCCATAATACGTCGAGCTGAGTTTTCACATTTTTCGCTTAGCAATGACACATTTATAATCATTGCACATATGACCAACGTAATATTAATTCGTGTTTAGACTTGTGAAGTCTAAACACGAACTAATATTAAAAATCTCCTGATTTATACATATCACATAAAACCCTTTCCATGGGAGAATGACCTATAGATTTTCGAAAAAATAATTCTTCTATAGTCGTATTGCTAACAGAACGAAGCGAAGGGAGCATTAAGAGTAATTTCCCAAATCGAAATTTTTGCATAGGATAAGTTGTTTGGATGTAAGTATTCAGGGTAAGTTGAGCCTGATCCTGATATGAAGCAATCACCGTAATATCATGAAGTCCACGAACATCTGCCGAAGTATTTTGAAATGCTACAAAATAATAATAATGTTGGTTTATGAAATATATTTTACTTTATGAAATTTATTAATTATGGTAAAGTTACTTACAGGTTTTAAATAAAACGATGGCTTTGAGGAAAGCGTATTCTGTTGAATCGACTTGCATTTGTTTGAATTTTTCTATGATTTCTTGAAAACTTCTGATTTCATTCATGATCCTCGTCATTTGTTCGGTAAGAGGAGACGTATCTGCTTTTAGACCTAATTAAAAAGTATTTTGTATAAGAATAAAAATAACTTAGACAAGAAATCTTACATAACTAATACAAATGAAAATGGTAGAGATAATGCAGATAAAGATTTCAATAATTCTTATGTAAAATCAACATTAGACAATGTCGAATCAAACTAAAATTTTAAGTTACTGGATTAAAAATCGTCAGTAATTACATACGTTCAATGGACTAGAATAATGCAGTGTAAACAAACAGTTTCTTTTGAAAAGAAAATCGAAATGTATAATACAAAAAAAAACAAAAAATAGTAAATCAAAATCGTGAATTTATTCTCCCTGAATTTAAAAATTATGAAGGATTGATTCTTACGTAATTTTTAAAACAGTCTTAATAGTACATTCTAAAAATTTCAGGAATTTATGGTGTACTCTTAAGAGTTTAGAGACTAAAAACGGAATACAGGTGTGACTTCCATAAAACAGGTAAATGACTATACTTTAGTTAAGTGGTTGAATTGTTCCCTAGTGTACAATTGTGCCTAATTAAAACAAATGTCTTATTTATAACACCCAAAGGAATTCTGTAATTTCAAATATTAAACTTAACACTGTTTTCAGTCTTTAATTAATCATTCGAAATAGTTTATTTTGTTATATTATCATTTGACTGTTAGATGCGAGTAAGGAATATAAAATATTGAACGTGTGAAGATTTATTAAAAGAATTGTACTGTTTGATAAATTTATGTCCATTATATAACTTCAAAATTTTATCGAGATATTATTTGACTATGATACTTTAATATGACTAGCATACTAAACTTCAAAAACAATTAATGGATGATTAGAAATTGATATACAATCGTAGCTACAGCATCTCAAAATCTATTCTATAACACGTATATGAAGTAAATACTTAGAATAAGTTCTATATCTTGGATTTTTGAAAGTTATAATTACTATCTCAGCGTTTCTCAACCGGTAGTCCGTGATCCTTCACGGTATGGAGGTTTTAGGGGTCCGAGAAACTTTGAGAAATTACTGATTTAAGCTTTTTCAAACGGTTTTAAAATCCCATTAAGCTGTTAAAAGAAATGTGTTGTATTTGTTTTCGTTAATGTTTATCATTAATTAGGATGGATAATGAATGTTTTTACAACTTACTTCTAATGACTCATTCTGAAATTTAAATATTTTAGTGCTTCTATGTTTGTTCATTAACGGACTAGTCGGTAAGGTAAAAATAAATTTTGCCCGAAGTCCTTATCTGTAATGATAAATTTACCTTTAGTTCATTGTTAGTTGTGACATGTTTCTAAGTTAAGGCTAGAAGTTAAGTACATGTCGACCATCTCCAATTACAAATTTACCGGGGGTCGCCTGCCGTTACGGTTTGGTGGTGCTCAGACTTGCCAGATGTACGATAATTTAACAAGGAATTTTTAATTAATGTCTTTTTTTTTTTTCTTTAACCAACCTGTACTGATTTACTAGTATTTTAAAAGGTAGAATGAGGTAGAGCTGTTGGGTTAAATATATTATAACTCCGGACTCCATGTGACCGGAAAAACTAACCCAACACCTACAAGTCCCCTGATGCCAGATTAGTTAGTGATGTCAACCTGTTTACTGACAAGATAAACTCACAAAAGAAGTCGCTGGTATTAAGTTCTAAATTCTCTTTTGTTACTCCCCAAAGTATTATTACTGTTCTTTGAAATCGTTAAATAGCTTTTATGTTCTAAGAAACCTTAAGCTTTAAACGAGTCAAAGCATGCAAATTTGGATGCACGTGCATGCCTTTTCTTTAGATCAGGGGTCGCCAAAGTGGTCGATTATCAAGCTTAAGCTAAGGATAAGCTTGTCTCACTGATTGTGTTACAAAAATTATTAACAAATATACAATAAATGAAAAAAAAATTGCAAAATTAAAAGAAATGTATTAAAATAGTAAGTGCTTTGTTTTGCTTGTAACACAAACTTTTTCGTGGGGGTCGATGTGAGGTTTCGAAAACTTGTAGGGGGTCGACAATCAAAGAAGTTTGGCGACCCTTGCTTTAGATGCTATAACGTTAAAATCTCAATAGTTGGGTCCAAGTGGATAAAATTAAGGTTGTCCGGCAATACATATTTTATACACGTATTTAAAAAAGCACATAAAATGCGCGTTTATGATTTTATTACATATTTTGCCGCTTTGACCATTTTCGGGAATAAATAAATGCTTTGTAGACCACCGAAGGACATTTTGCTTTATTTGTCCAAAAACCTATTCTGAGTTTCAAATATTCTTAGTTTTAGCTTTGAAATAAATCTCGTTCTCTGTTTCAAATCTTCAATGGTCGAATATAGTATTACGAGTGTTTATTCATTTCTTACAAAAGTATACGACTTACGACTACTTTAGGTTAACCCAGTCATTTCATTCTCAAACATCTTATAAACAATTGTATACTTGTATATAAAAATAAATTCAATAATGATTGATTAGATAATATAGGAAGTTATAAAATTTTATTGAACATGTAATTTTATTCGTAATTGATTTGATTGTCACCTACATGAAACATTATTCCAATACGTGTTTTGTGACGTCATCATTTGAAATCCTTGTATCATCTATTGTCGCGTGTTTATCCCTCCCTACTTGAAAAGTGTGACGTAATAGACGTTAATAAGATTTGCTCACACAGAAGTACAGTACGTACGCATTTCAACTTACATATTTTAGTCTATTTTACTGGCTACTTTAACACGTACAATGCATATTTCGAGCAATTTAAAATGCACATGTTTGCGCATATATTGCGATTTTAAACCTGGCCCTTCCTTAGTCACGAGCAACTTGCAAGGTTCTAATACGTAGCAAAGCAATTTTATTATTCTGTTTTCTTTCTCTTGCCATGATGCAACCCTAATTAAGCTGATATTTGTGACAAAGAACATTAAACTAAACTTGACTAGTGAAAAGATGAGAATAAACTATATATTACTAGTTTGCTTATCATTAGAATACATTATTTTAGTATCTAGTATACTGGCAGTTATGAAATGTGTTAATACTCAGTCTGCAATTCCATAAGAGAAAAGTATGCCTGTAGCAGTGGCGTAGCATAGTGGGGGCGGCAGGGGCGGCACTTTTAGGGGACGGCATTTTTTCACAATAAATAATAATAATATCTTGTAAAAATTTGAACCATTTCATTTCATATTTTTGTCGCACCTACGATTCGGACCGATTGAAATGAGCACGGAATTTTTCATTACTTATTCTGTGACGAAACTAGGGAATCCCCTTTCTTTAAATGAATGTATAATAATGACATCTCGCTCATTGTAGCGACTGACAACACCGTCTGTACTGACTTGTAGGGATTCCCCGCATTTTATTTAAGGGGAGAGTGCGAAATTTTCTTCCGCCCCGGGCGGCTGACATCCACGCTACGCCACTGGCCTGTAGCCTACGAAGTTTCGTTGAGGCCTTCCCTCATCCAGAAAAAGTTGCTATTTTGCAACTAATCACTATTTTAAAGTAGTCATTGTGCCATTGTACTTTGTATATATCCTAACTTTTATTCAATATTAATTTTTAAATATAGGAAGCTTATTTTAAGTTTTTAAATCTAAATCAGATCAAATTTATTTACTCTGAAAATCAATTGAAAGGGGAAATTCAAGTAGTCAAAATCGGATAGCCAGGAGAGATTGAAAGTCGTATTGTTAGCTACTGGATTCCCATGAGTATTTTAGTAAATTTAATTATCAATTCATTGTATTGACGAAAGCTATTTACTAATTGGATTCCTTTAATGCTGTCAATAGCGTAAGAGATGTATTATTAAAGTCCTTCATGATACAGTATAAGTAGGATACAAGGCTACTGATTTGGTGTATGTT
Organism: Centruroides vittatus; assembly: GCF_030686945.1. Lineage (NCBI taxonomy): Eukaryota > Metazoa > Arthropoda > Arachnida > Scorpiones > Buthidae > Centruroides > Centruroides vittatus. Next base: position 427,354 of record NW_027122180.1, on the reverse strand, counting down.
TCGTCATATTTAATCGATTTTAACCCAAAAATAGTAATCGATTAATTTATTTTTAAATTTAATATTAATTATAAAATCTTGATAAACGTATAAGGTTTAATAAATCGTTTCAAGCATTACTTTCTACATGGGCCTATGTGAATGAAATTTTGAAAAATAATCTGGATTTTTTCAATTTTAACACATTTCCTTTGCAAGTACTGTATTTGTTGTTTTTATAAGCATCAATTAATAATAATATTTTACTGGAATTAAGATTTTACTCTATACAGTCATTTATATTAACATATATTACTTATTAAACTATGCAAAATTTGGGAATGAAATAGGTTTGCATGTTTTGGAAGTAGTAAAAACTTAATTTGTATCAAAATTTAAAAAATAATACCAAAGATTTAATAATATAATTTTAAAGTTCAGTGAAATTCAATTTTCATTTAAACAATGAATATAAATTAAATTTTATTAAATTAAATCGAGAATTAACAGTGACATTGTTACTTTCCCGGCTGTTATACACTGTTATATTGTTATATAGGGATATAACAGAGAAAATGTATGGCAATCGGTCAAAAAAAAAAAAAAAAAAAAAAAAAAAAAAAAGACTTCCCTCTTCCAAGTTTTTACATTTTTGGATTTAGGACACTGAAATGTCGAGAAACGTTTCAAGGTGGGGGTTTTCTGTGTGTGAATATGTGGGGGGACGATTTTGTTCATCCACTTTAAAGCTTAATAACTTCTGTGCTTTTTAAATAAAATTTTGCAGGGAGATTTGTGTTAGGGGATTGATGTCATTAAATTTTGGTGGTTAAAAATCAAGGGGGTGGTGAGATAGAGGGGTCACATTTTTTATCTCGAGTAGGGTCAAACTTAATGAAGATTTTACTCATTATTAACATTTACAATTTGTTTTATTAAACTCATTCCTGCTGTCAAAACTAACCTTTTTGCTATTTCATAACAATTATTATTATTAAAAGTCTTTTTAGTAAAATATCATAACAGATGGCGCTACTCGCAATTTCACATTTTTACCCGGAAAGTTACGCAACTCCTTGCTGATTTTTTTGTTGACAAAATTGAACGCGTGAAAATATCTGAAAAATCTAAAAATAGTTCTGTATAGTAAAAATCACGAAAACCGGAATTGCATGGACTCTATAATTTGCCGTTTAGACAGGATGGAACAAGAAAATGCTGTATTATTTTAAGATGTAAACACTTTTTTTAAACGAAGTTTCAAATTAATATAATTTAGTAAATGTAAAGATCTCAAAACGAAACGAAAACAAAGGCGCAGAAAGTAAAATCTGCATTCATTTATATAGGGCCTCAATTCTCAACCAAAAAAAAGAAAGTTTATGTATACTTATGTATGCACGTCAACCACACGTCTTCTAAAAAACTTTTGGGTTTTCTCAGCAAAAGTGTAGGCTTTTAGATGCCATTTTAAGTGCTTTACTTGGAAATTTTTGATTTTTTTCCATCCTACATTAAATGCAAAATTGTAAATGTTCACTTAGAAAGTTTCATAAAAACACAAGTTTCTGTATATTAAGCTCGAAATTCATTAAAAGAGAGATATAATAGAGTAAAATCCGCAAGAAGCGGAAAAATCTTGAAAGCCAAAAATTTGCAGTGATTCGGTATTAACAGTCAAATTTTCCTCACAAGCTACTCTGTCTATGGCGAAAACTGAAAAACGTAAGCGAAAAGTTATGCCTATACGTTATACCTTTGTTATTAATTCGTAGTAAAACCTATTAAAAGGTAGAAACTTAAGTATTGAATCAAAAGCTTGACACAAAACATTAGAGATGAAATCAAATTTATCAATATTTATTTTGTATATAATGATGTATATAATGGAAATAACTTGGTTATATAATATCATAATTGATCTTTTTTCACTTTTGTCTCACCGCCCTGTAGACACTAAGAAGGCTTTTTCCCCATGCTATCATTACTTCGTCAGGCCCACAATGGGGCTACCTGATGGTGAGAGACCGGGACAGACATTCCCGGAACAAGACCGCCCATGATAAGTTCCTGGAGTTGCTCTCTTGGATTCTATTCCAGGCCTCCTAGAGCGGTAAATTGACGCCTTTTTCGCTTGGACGATCTGTTCGCTTATAATTGCCATCACCGCGTTCGTAAATTGTTTCAAAGACATACTACACCATAATATACATAATATAAGCATAATTTCACGCTTATACACGAACTACACTTAAGGATTAATAGCATAAGGCAATGTAACACGTGGATGATCTGTCAAGGGGAAGATGTTTCCTGGGAGGTCTTTTTATGGGAAATTGACAGCTATATAGGTGTTAGACACGTGAAGAAAACCCGGAAATTCACGCGGTCAATTTGTCGCGAGAGACTAACTGTGTTGTTGTTGTCCACTCGGCCATTGATGGGCTGAACTACAATAAAGATCGTTGTTCGATTTTAGTTTCTTGTCGCAATAAAACATATTAAAAATCGTCGTGCATATCGAGATTAAATCTAAATTTATTATAAGACTTAAGTAAACACTTTTCGGTTTCTTCACGTGCCAGCGAAGAGTATCTTCAATTTTTCCAATTGAGATAGGATCCCGTGACAAATACAGAGCTCGAGAGTATCGATCTCAAATTTGAGCAAATAAATCGGCTAAGATAGCGTCTAAAATTTGTATCTTTGTGCTAGAACGTATTTGGTAAAGAAGTTTCAGTTAAAACATGTGTATTTGGTACACCCATAGTAATATTTTCTACTATTGCATTTGCTATATATAAATTACTATACGGGTATAAGTTAATATAGCAAATTCTCTATCTGGATTGAAACTTCGTAAGAGAGTATGTCCTCATTTTGAAGCAGTGACAATTTTCTTGTTCTAATCTGACTAAGGAGAACCTGCTTAAGCCAGAAAGGTTAAAGTTCCACGAATCTGGATTTTATAGGTTTTTGTATGACTGATGTTAGCAATCACAAACGAATATTTAGAAGAAAACAAGATTTATTACTCATTCAAACAAATTATACTGATCATAAATAAAATCACTTATACGATATATAATTCTGTCTGAAATAACAGAATTCCATTACACAGACGTTATGCTAAATTTCATGCATTATAATGCAAAAATGTATATTTTATAGATAAATCGAAGAAGCACATTATTAGTATTAATATAATTACGATTCAAACAGCATTACTATAACCTTGCTATTAAACAATCATTTAGCAAAAATACAAATATTTACAATGGAATCATTAATTTAATAACAAATATTAAACCTTACATCGACTATCAATGTAGTGCTAGTACTGTACTGTACTACATATTAAACAAATTATACGAAGATTGTCAACTGACAAAATCAAAATCATTATCTGTTTCTATAAGTTATTGTTAAGTCCTTCTGTTAAATATAACTTTCTTACAGTAACAGGAAGAAGTTTAATATACTTATTATTATCGAGCTATAATTTTATTGAAAACAAATTTTTTGTTCATATAATTTAGATTCAGCAAGTTATCTGGATTCGTATTTAATTAAAGAATTATAAGATCCAAGCAAATATAAAAATTTTTAAACACATAATAAATACACAAATGTTAAAAAAGTAATATCCGATTTATTGTTCATTATTATTAAATCATTCTATTCCCACTGTCCCCGAGCCTCATGTGCAACAATCTTCCTCTGCAACTGTATTCATTTTGACAAATAGCAATAATAAGTTCCATTCCAAATCTATATACCATATGATAGTACATATTGAAAAGTTGCCTTAAATACAGAACATACGTTATTGAGTAAAATTGACCCGAGAAATACAATATAGTTCAACAGTTAATTAATCTATTATATAATTTCTAATATCGAGTTCGTTCGTTAAAAAATACTCCAAAATATTTAACTCTGTTAGAACTTTGACCTTTTCTAACAGAGGCTTACAATCACACAATCAGTCATTAGAACAGACATCATATTTTACACTAAATTTATTTATTTAAGCTACATAAAAATGCAACAATGATTTCTCAATAACCAATTTCTTAACTTGTTAAGTTTCTATCGTATTATATTGCCTCTAATATATTTACATTCTTCTTGATAGTCATATAATACAAGAAATTCTCGTTAATTCGAACTCGGATAGTTCGAAATCCCATTAGTTTGTAACCGTAGGGGAGAGCGGGGCTAAAAGTTCCCGGGGTAAGTTGTTCCGATTGAAATAGCTCCACAAGGAAAAAATATATATATAATTAGTAAATATGTCATGAAATCGAACGTTTCTGCGCACCGACGGCAGCTATCTTAATCAGGCCAGTGACGTCCGGTACATTGGAAAGAGAGCCTGTACGTCGCTGATCCACATAAGTAAATATTTTCGTGTTTGATATTTTTGGTATATCTGGCGAATTTAAATAATTAGCGATTAGTTGTTTGGTATTTTTATTCAAAAATATATCGAGTATCTTGATATACTACGCTAAAACTGTAATGTCTCGTAACCTAATCTAGTAGTTTCTGTTTTGAACCCATGTGTTATCGGGGCTAGATGTTCCCTTCTTTGGGGGCATGTTGTGACCTTGGAACAACTTGCCCCAGTTCATCTGTACCGGTAATGCAGTAAAAATAACGTTTTTTTCCTTTTGCAGTATGCGGACTTATATTCGAAAAACAACGCGGGGTTCTGTATCTCGGGAGTTGATGCAAAGAGCTGCAGATGCAGTTATTAAAGATGGTTAAAAAATAAAAACTGTTGCCAGAAAATTAGATATTTGTCATATGACGTTATATAGATTTGTAAAGAAGTTGAAATCTGGAGTAGAAAACGCTGCGATTGGCTACAAAAAAGTAAGATTGGTCTTTATTGAAGAACAGGAAAACAAGTTAGCAGAGTATTTGTTAAATGTAAGCTTTACTGACGAAAGACAAATCTTGGATCAGTCAGGGTCATCAGGAGTTGTAAATTTGCCTGCAACTTCTGGTGTTATACAAGAACTTGGAAAGGATGTTCCTTTCTCCCCTTTTCTTTAAGTAAAAGTTATAAATGTTGAAACGTAAAAATGTTTTCTTTATAATAAATTTAAGAAAAACAACTAATTATTGATAAGATATTATTGATTAGTCTTTAAATACATACTTAGTTAAATAAATTATTGTTTTTTTTACATATTACACCTTCCATAGATCTTGTAACAATTTGCCCCATCCTGTTAACAACTAGCCCCGAACCGGGGTAAGTTGTTACTTTCCGACTTTAGGTATTGTATTATTAATTATAAAAAACTTACAAAAAATCAACCCCAAAAACTGTATTTATAGCAAAGTTAGATATAATACTAAATTTTAATCTCTTAATACTTATGCTAGAATTATGTTTCCTTAACAAAATATAAGGTTGATTAAAAAACGGAACTTGTAGCCCCGCTCTCCCCTACTTTTGTTCTGGCCAGGGTCAAATTCGGTTAGTTCGAAATTCGAAGTGAAAATTCCGTCCGAACTGTGATATGCGTATGCTAACTCGTTTAGATCTCTGACTCCATATTATAAGAAAACAATAGACCAAGAACAACTCTAATCTGGTCAATATGGCTTTGCTTTTACAAAAACACATTTTCGTGTGTCACCTTACACATGGACTACCATTTTTTTTCTCTTATCTCATAAAATAAGGCTGGTTTTCGGAATTGCAAAATTGGAGATAGAGATGTTTGTAGAATTCTAGGTTACTATTTTTGGGAAACTTTAAAAATAATTTGAACTACATTTCGAAGATTTCTGCTTTACTTTTGATAAAACCTATGTGGCGACCTGTGAGGTTCTCACTGACTACAGTTTATTTATATTATTATTAATTAACGAAAATAGCGTTCTGTATAGGTAGCAGTATTCCGTTTGCTTAATAAGTTACATCAGTTACATGGACTTTTGCATAATATACAGAAATATGTAAATCTCGGATAATTCAAAATTCGATAATTCGAAGTCGCGAATATTTCGTTTCCTGAATTTTGAACTAACGAGGATTCTCTGTATGGACATATCATCAGCATATTATACCCTTATATAACCTCTAAATTCTTGTTTCAATAAATTAATATAAATCAAGAAAAGTAATGGACCTAATACAGATACTTGGGATACACCACATTTCATCTACCATTTTTGTGTGTAAACTGACACATTTCAAATAAGATTTAAGCCATTTCAATTGTACTTCACGAACACCTATTATCTCTAATTTACTTAGTAATAAATTATGACAAATCAAATCAAAAGATTTCGATGTCTACAAATAAACCTATCACATTATTCAAAAAAATTCAGTCTGTCACAAATAAAATCTGCAACATTAACCTTTGGTTATACTAGCGGACTCGCGAGATAAGGCATTAAATAGTAAAAAGTTAATGTAGGATTAAAAATTGGAATCTCATCTATTAAGTTACTTGTAGTCTGGACTACATGAAATATAGGCCGATTTATACTCCTAACATCAATTACAAAAATAGATTACAAAATATCGTGAACGAATTAGAGTTACATTGTTTATTGAACGTAAAGATTTTTTTACATGCCCTGTACCTGCCAGTGGCACAACCAGGGCGTAGGAAACAATATAATTGGCGTTACAGAATGCTACATTGAAGAGACAAGATGAAAACATAGAGTGGATAAAACAATAATATAATACAGCCTCACGAAATCACCGCGTTACAGCTTGTAGCGCATGGAGAAAGTACAAGTTGACAACCCCTGTACCTAAGGAGAAGGGCGGCATTGCCGCCCAGCAGGGGAAAGGAAAAGCCGAAATCGTAACCCCTCAGGAACTATTTGATACCCCAACTGCCCCCATCTTGGAGCAACTGATTGTTAGAAAGAATCGTCTTTTTTGCGAGCCTTTTGAAGGCGTGGAAAATCTCTTGACTTTTCCAAATGTCGGTAAGGCCGCAGGGCCAGTCTATGTTAATTTCATTCAGGAGAAGACTCATTTCAGTTCTCCCTTTCGCAGTTATAGTACAGTCGTATAGGTAATGGTTAGCTCCGTCTCTAACCCCACAGGTGGGGCACTCGTCAGACGTTCTATCGACAAACCTCGCCAAGTAGTGGGCAAATTTCTCGTGGTTACTAAAAACTGAGTAGTATAGTTGGTCAGGGGTAAACCACTTTATTTTGTTGTGCTGCCGGAGGTCAGGAATGAATTGCTTAGTAATGTGGTGCCCAAGCTCGTTCCAGTAAGATTGCCATGTATCTATGGTTCCTCCCACAGAAGCCGTTTAAGAGTCCCTTGGCTGATTTTGCAGTAGTCGTAAGAGATGTTTGGGTCGAGGGCAGCTTCTTTCGCATGGGCGTCCGCCCGCTCATTCCCCTCCATACCCTGATGTGATCTGACCCAGAAGATTTGAATGTTATTATTGAATACGCTGATGTTGTTCCGTATCTCCACTGCAAGTGGATGGAGCTTGATGCTGTAGATCATGTTAAGGGCAGATAACGAGTCAGTGTAGATGTCAATCTTGAAATTCGAGTAAGTGTTGTTAATCCAGTTCGTGGCCTTGCTGATTGCCAGAAGCTCCGCTTGAAATACATTGCATTGCGGATGTAATCTGAATTTTTGGTTGTGAATTTCCTCACTGTTGTCATAAACTACATAAGCGTAGCCTACACCACCGTCAATACCCGAGCCATCGGTGTATATTTGGATACTGGCATTGTTTAGGTTATTACAGCTACTTGAGAAGTTGTAAGTGGGGGTTATGGTATCACCGAATGGGTGAGGCCTTTCAATATCCGCAGATTCAATTGTGATGTCGCCTATCTGAATATTCGTTCCCCATTTGGCTTGCTGCATCTTCGTTTTCATAGAGATCTCAATGTCTATAGGTAATTTCCGTGCGATCGCTTGTAGGCTAACATTACTAGTGGTGCGATAGGCCTTAGTTAATAACAGAAGAGCTCGCCTCTGTGCGGAAACCAGTTTTCTTCTGATGTGAACCTTCGAGACGGCTCTGCCCCATGTGCCACACCCATAGGTAGCGATTGGGATAAAGATACCGTCATATATAGTCGAGAGGGCCTCAGGAGAGAGGCCCCAGTCTCTCCTGGCCACCTGGACAAACGCCTGGAAAATAAGGCCCGTGCGGTTAGAGATATGCTCAATATGCGGAGCCCAAGAAAGTTTGAAATCCAGAGTGGTACCTAAGTACCTGAGGTGTTTCTCCACCTTAATGGAGTTGCCATTCATCCTCAGGACGGGCGGCCTGAAGTAGAGATTGCCTTCCCTCGGTTTGTTGATTATTATTGCCTTTGTTTTGGCCGGGTTAAGTCCAGTTTATGGTTGGTGCCCAAAGTGCTAACTAGTTGGAGGAGGTGGTTTCCTTTTAATTCGAGATCTGCTCTCGACCTGCTGCCCACCAACAGAAAGACATCGTCCGCATATGCGGTACAGGATTCTTGCCCAAAATGTTCACATAAGAAGGCGTTGAAGGTGATATTCCAGAGCAAGGGCCCGCACACGGACCCTTGCGGGCAGCCTCTAGCTATCTGTTTTTGCACCTCGTGTTGCCCGTACTGCAGGACGGCTATCCGGTCCCGAAAATAATCCTGAAGTAGAATCAGTAAGTTGCGTGGGCACCTGATATTACGCAACTGAAATGTCACTAGGGACCACCAGGCACTGTCAAATGCCTTGGAGATGTCAAAGCTGACCCCTAGGACGTATTTATTGACTTGCAGGAGGCTATTTATGTTGTTAACTGTGTGGTTTATGGCTTCCTCCGCTGACTTTTGGTGACGGAAGCCGAACTGATTGTCGTTTAGTTGACGGTAGTGTTCCACATGCCATTCCAATCTAGTTTTAATTAGTTTCTCCAATATTTTCCCTAATATAGGGAGCAGGGAAATGGGTCTGACATCTTTGCTAGGACCCGGTTTGGGCACGGAAACTACTCTGGCCTTTTTCCAGGCCTTTGGGAATATGGCATGACTTAGGCAGTTGTTATAAAGATCGGTGAGGTGCGTTGGAATTATTTCCCACAGATTGGTCGCAATCTCTGCGTTAATTTCATCCATGCCAGAGGCCTTGCGTTTTCCTAGTGTATAAAATGCCATTCATATCTCCTCCTGAGTGAAGAGCGGTATGTTCTCGCTGTCCACTAGATTATCTTTCCAGCACGGATTTTACGCTGCCAGTCGTTGTCGGTCATGGAATTGTCTTCAGGGCAAAATTTGTTAAACTGGTTAGTCAAAGTCTGAATTATGGTTAGTGGTTGGTCACTAACGCTTGTATCTGTCATAATTTGGGCCTTGCGTAATCTATTCATACACATCTTTGTAACGAAGCCCCACGGATCCTTCGAGGTGGTCGTACAAAACTTGCTCCACTTGAACAACTTTTCTGTTTTAATAGTGTTTTTGTAGACTCTGAGGCTACTGAGATAAATTGTAGCAATGTAAAGTTGTCCATGAACAAAGACAGGAGAGGATATGAGCATAGCAGACTGATGCATGAGGCGGCAACACTGCGCTGAAGTTTCCGCAGAGAAATCAAATGCTCCATAATATGCATGGCTCAATATGCCAAGATAATGTTCAGTGACATGGTACTGTTCATCGCTACTTTTATAAAAGAAATAGTACATTATAACGTACAGTACAGTACGTCCCGCCTATTCTCTCTATAATGGCGGCTCTGATGTTGATATGTTTAGCTCATAATCTGCAGAGAATGCAGATTATCTGAAATGCTGCACAATTCTCGTTAAGAAAAGAATAAATGAGATAGAGTGCAACTTTGAAGTGACATAAAAAAATATATATATTACAAAATGACCAGTGGACAATTACAAAGTATAGGAAATTCACGCCGGTCAGAGCTATCTATCAAGGGCACATATTCTTTCGTAAACCAGATAAACACGACACGAAATTGTTTCAATGAATTTCTTTCGATTTCCTATACAAATTGATACCTTTCGTATCATTTTGTTCATAACTTTGAAATCCTATATTTCTGAAACAGATAGATCATAGGATCCGAAAACAAAGCTTATTGCACATTTGCAAGGACACCCCTATCTGCCAACATTTAATTCGTTCAAATCCACGGACAAATCTAGGCGTTAAAGCTAACAAAAATCTCCTTACCGTAATATACAGTATATTCAAACACTGTGAAAAATATTGTTTAATAAACTTTTAGTATCAGCAGGAATAAATTCAAATATGCGATATGACATTATTTTTTACAGTACAGGTTTATGATATTACAAAATATCTTAAAAACGTCCGCCAACCAACTTCCTATGGTCATATCGAATTTGATTTCCATACATTTATTTCTACTTGTTCTTAAAATTCTCGGAAAATTTTGTGGTTAAAAAAAATAAGTTTCAATAATGAAATCTTCATTTTAACAAAAATAAAACAGTTGTTCATTCAGTTAAGTTACACATGTTAACACTTACAAGTTAGTCAAAATCAGCAATGAATCAGACTGCTACAATATACACGGAATAATCAATAGATGCTCCACTGAATTTAATCTGGCTTCTCTGATAAATGATATTTTAAAACACAGTATATTACTGGATGGTGTTCTAAGTTTTTCGCTAAAATATTTCAAACATATTTCTAAAATTTCTTTTAAAATTTTTAAATAAAACGTCCAGGATTGATCTACATTTTACAATCAAATAAATTGAGAGGAATTAAATAATTAATATATAGCAATTTAAATAAATAAATAAATTAATAATAATAATAATAATAATAATTATTATTATTAATATAATTAAATCTATAATTATAGAACAATTCATTCATATTTTATTAAATTTTAAAAAATCATTATTCCGATTAAATTATTTTCTGTCTGTAGTTTGGTTATTTGCAAATATTTTTTAAATCTTTATTTATCGATTAAAATGAATAAGTAAATCACTCATTAAAATGTTTTAAAGCCTTCTGGGTATGGAAACGAATTTAATTTTTTTGTATTGTTGCAAACTAAAATCTAAATCTTCAAAAATTTGTTTTTAACAAAGAAATTATAATAGCACATTAGTAGTTTTCTTTAGCTGTAAATAAAAAAAACATTATATTTACCATAAAGGTTAAAACCTGAAACAAATTCAATGATGGTTTAAAGCTTTAAACTATGATGTTCAGTACATAAGTTGTATTCCCACGAGGATTTTGAGAGTTCGGTGAAGCGGAAATTTGAAGATTGACACGTACACCGTTTTTCTTTCCAGTACAGAAAGGAGTGAACATAATCGTGTTTGGAATGCAACTGGAACACCCACCTTTTCTTAAATCTCCAGAAAATTAGTTCATCTAACGAATCAAAGTACTGTAATTGAAACTTTAAACTGACAAGTGAATCTACAAAATCTGTGTATAGAGATAATTGAGTTCGTTAGCTTAGTTTTTATATTATTAATGCAATAAACCATATTCAGAATTTAAAATACGATATTGCCGATGTTATATAAAATTATACTTTGAGATAAATCTATTTTTAAAGTATGTTTGTAGCACGATGCAATTTTATTACAGATTTAGTATCTTTCGAAGATAATATTTTATAAAAATTTATTGCGTATCAGAATCAAAATATTTTAAAAATTATTAATTTTCGAATTTATAACCAGTTAGAAATTTTGATTTATCATTATACTTAAGTCTACTTAAGTAAATTGTGGGGTGCAAAATGCAGACGTATTCAAATTTAGTTTAACTTATTAGCTGCAGTTTAGCTTCATACCAGTCATCTCTTTTCAACATTTAAAGTACCAAGCAGGAACTCTGTCTCCTGTTGGTTTAGTATTTTTCTATGCGCTGCTGGAAACGCCAGTTGCTCTGCTCTCTTGCAGACAGACATTGATAGTGCGTTTAATTGAACCCCCGTGGTCTTTTTGACTTACTCATATTTTCTTTCCATTCTGTCCTGTTCCTTTTTTTGAAAACTATTCTAGTCACTCGTGGTCTCTAAATTTATATTATGAAAAACTTACCCAGTTAAGTGAGTTATGTTATTGTGGGATTTTTTAAAGTCTGAAGTATAATAATAAATAACATCAATCTTTCAATAGGCTGTACATGAAAAGATCGATCGTTATTCATTATAATGTTTCAGACATTATCAGACACTTTCCTTTCGCTAGTTTTAGGAAAGATGATTAGCCGACATTTTTAACTGTATGGATTACAACTATTAATTAAATTTTAGCCCAATTTAACACTTAAATAAATGATTAATTTTAAATTTTATAGAATAACGAATTTATTATTACTGCAGCTAATAATACGAATCGTTTAATGCATTATAAATACAAAACCTTCAATTCCTTTAATCAATCCATTCTTAGTTAAAAATAGTTATTTTTACTCTTCGGGATTCATCCAACGGATAATCTAATGGTTTCGTTTATTCCCACGATGTCCCCACTTCCTCTGTAGGAGGTAGTAGGCTATAGCTAAGGCCTAAGCACAATACTTTTGTCCATACCCGTATGGCTTTGACAACCATTATGCCCATGTTCGACTGTACCCGACACGATTTGTGTCAGACTCATCGATACAGTGAAAAATTCAATTTTCCAAAATTTTTCTTAATCAAAAGATAAACATGAAAATTATAACCAAAAATTCAAATTTATATATAACAGATTTTTATTATACATGCAGCTTTGGCATATATTTTATAAACTTTTTTATATTTTAATAATATATTGATAATAATAGCTTACCTGCAGCAGCCAAAATCAAACTAACATCAAGTTGAAGATTAAACTGGGCAGCACTTAATACAAACATTTCTCTCCACCCTTCTACCAGTAATAATATCTAAAGTAAAATTTCATTTATTTAAAATTACACTCTTTTTATCTAAATATTGACAATATATTTATCTAATGTAACAAATTATAATAAAAAATACCATCCATCATTATAAACAAAATATTTTTATGGTTTTGCTAGATGTTACGAGATGTAAAAAGCCTAACTTGCATTTTTAGAGTATGACTGAATAAAACTGGTTTTTATGAAAGTCTAGAGTATAAGTACTCAATAACTCTTGGCAGAGTTGAATGAATAGGATGGTGGGTTCTTAAGATAAATATTTGGATAAAAGCTGTGAATGGAATAGCTTAATTTTTGTAATAATCTTTTATAATCTGTAAATTTTAATCCTGTTCTTAAACTTTTTAAGCCTGTATTTTTCTAGAAGAAGCTTATATTACTTTTAAATATCTACAGTAAATAAAAAATTTAACATTCAGAATATAATCTATTAATATGCAATATACAAAAATATATTTGTAATTTATTAATTCAAATTTTATTTTTATTTCTTTTTAGTAAAATATCACTTTAATCAGTTTCTCTTTTCTTTATTATAAGTTAATGGTATAATAAATGCAAAAACATAGCTGATTATTATTAACAGCAAATATTTCTTTAAATAAATGCCTTTTAAATTTCGTCGCTGAACGATGAAAATATCATGTATTCCTTACGAAGGAAAAATTAAAACAAAAAAAAAAAAATTAAAGAACTAATGTTGGACTTGTCGTTACATAACTCTGGATATCTTCTATTTTCGAATCTTTTCTTTTTCTTTATATCTTCTATTTTATTTCTTTTATATCTTCTTTATATCTTCTATTTTATATATCTTCTATTATTTATGTAACGACATGTAAATGAAATTGGAATACTCAGAACCACCACTAGAGGGCCAGACCAGTTATAAATATGTTAAGGACTTGACGGTATGGTAAGAAGATTATACTTCCGTTTTTAATGTAAAAACGTCAGATCCTCCATAGAAAGGCTGACGTTGATATCGTTTTAATCATGTGAATTTTCTACTTACTGTTTGTTTTTTCGTGAAGTTTATCTTCAAACGTTTTTAACTGTTACTTCTGTGGTTGGTGAAAAATGGATTAAAATATAGACTTGAAAATGTGAATAATTTTCTTCATTGTCTAAACTTCGATAATGTTGGACTTATTGCAGTAGAACTCATAGAATATAAATTTATTAGATAAATAGATCTATAGTACAGTACAGTATGTTAATATATAGGTACTAAATATAGCAAATTCTGTTGAATTGGCTATATTTAATACCTCTAATTATGGATTATAATTACTGTATTAAGAAAGTAAAATATCGTTATTTCGTTAAACTGTAATGTTACTGTACTACTGTACTACTGTACAGGTACTGTACATATATAACGACAATTCAAATGACGTACTGTACTGTACATGTTAATAAAAAATTATTTAAATATTCAAGATTCCTTAAAAGTTTTTTCAATAAGATTAAAATAATTAATTTAATTCATTTCAAAATATAGTAAAATTTAGAATATTTAAAACAATTTAATACATAAGCATATAAAACTATTAACTGAGCACAAAGTTTTGATCATGTGCTAATAAGTGGTTGATATTATTAATAAACCAAACATCGGTAACTATCAAAATATCTTAAGATAGAATATATTATTTCAAATTATCACTAATTTCAGATTATAACTAAATAGATTTAATGTTTAATTTGAAGTCTAGTTAACTTCTATAAGCTAAACGTAATTTATATGAAAAATTCAATAAGTTCGTCATCGATTAAAAATAAATAAATAAATTTTAACATAATAAATTAAAAATAAATATAGCTTTTATTTTTAAAATACTTTTAATTTATTTAGAATTTTTATCTTACACATTAAGGAAGATAAAAATAAATTTTGTCTTGTTTATGTATTTAATTTGTTTACAAATATTTTTCCAATTAACATTTCGCGAATAAAAAATACAAACTTCTAATAAGTATAATATTAAAATAAATAAAACTGCGATTACAGATTTTAGATAAAACACAATGTATTCTATCACATATAAGAACTATTTTGATAAGACTTTCATATAAAAATATACCATGACAAGGAACATAACCTCTTCTTAACTACAGCAGTTTTAAGTGACGATATGGTAATATTGCAAAAAGTATTGCAAATAGGGTATATACTATGTATGTGTATATATATAACACCTATATAAATTATGCAAAATTCCAATGTTTTCCAAATTCCAAACTCATTCGAAAATGTATGAGCGAGAAGCCTATATATTGTTAAATAAGTACAGTACTGTTTTTTTTAATTACGCTAGTATTTTTGATATTCGAAAATCTGAACAGAATTTAATTATTATAAATATTAAGTGCTTGTAAATTTATTTTTACATTGATTTTTTAATTTTATATTCAAAACTACATGTACAGTACAGTGCTTACAGTACACTACAGAATTGTACAGTACATATTTTGTTTATTAATCGAAAAAATTCGGATTTGAAAATATGTAGTTCAATTAATATTAAAAATTTTTCTAAGTATTTAATTCAAAATTTAAAAATAAACAGATTATTATTATAGTTACTTTAATCATAGACTTTAGTCCATTTCAAAGTATCCACGCCTAATTCAAAATAAACCAATAGACGCTATTGATCTTGGGAATAACTCCGCCTACCTGATCTCTGTATGGCAGACGAATGAAGGCGGGAACATTTTTCACCCACTTGACGTTCATGAATAGAAGCCTCGCTGCTGATTCGCAAATTGTCTCTGAATCACAAAATGGAGTTTGGAATATTGGCAATTCGTACGCATACTGTAAAAATATAAAACTTTAATTAATTAAAGTATCGTCTTAAAAGTTAATTTCAATATTAGGAAAATTACTTTGGGCGTAGGATGAATTAATCCCGCTGGTCGAAATGCTGGAATATGAAGCGTAGTCGGTCTACTTTCGTTCGTTAGAGTCGGAGTAATGGGTTGACTGTGAGCCGTGTAAGTGGCTGTAGGAATAGGAGGCAATGATTCCGGAGTTGAGGTTTCTTTGTAGAACATGAAAGAAGCCATTTGACGTCGAATAGTCGAATTTCTTGGTCCTCTTTCATGCTGAACAGCTATGATGATAACAAGTTTAATTTTATAAAATTATTTAATCTATTTATTATTGATATAACTCACAGTAATCGCATCTAAAATTTCGATTTTAGAAAGCTATTGAAAAAGGATCGAAATTGAAGATTTTGTATACATCTGAAGTCATTCACAATTGTTCATTTGGTATTCTACAGAGTCGTAACTAGTATTTGAAAGAGACTGCACCTTAACACCGTGTGAGACTTAACATTCTAAATGATAGAAACTGATAACAATAGACTATAGGAGGTCTATTGTAAGTTTATAAGCCTTAACTAATGTCTACTGTATGAACGAAGCAGTAAAGGCTTAGTCGTAACGGTTGACCTAATGCAATAAAATAATTGGACTACTTGCATTTATAAGACTTAAAAGTTAAAATTCTTAGTACGTTAAACAGAAACGTATTTTAACAGCTACATCAAATTCTGCGAGAGCTTATTAATTTTTTTAATTTAAAGTAATAAAAACTCTCAAACAGATGTTAGTAAATTAGCATGCTATATTTCTTTTGCCATTCGCTTAACTTAAAATGAAAAGGAATATTTTTACTATATATGTTTTGGCCTTTGAACATAAAATTATTAATGATCTTAGGAAGGCAATTAATTTAAGTCAATTACTCCTGTTTACGAATTTGTTTCAAATAATTTTAAAACATGCATTCTCTAAAGATTCTACTTGTACTGTACAAAACTCAGAGTGATAGATTAATAATTTTAAAAAATTTAACTTACATTTTAGTTATTCATTTATCTTAGGCCTTCTTTGATCGTTATTATTAATATTTAAATTCATAGCAAAACGTAAATATCTCTTAATTTCAATACACGCGTTTTAGGCCTGAGATAAAGTTTATAGAATATCTAAAGAAGTCAATACCATCTCTAGATATTTCAGACAGTTTTAAAATTACAAACTTTTTATATTTTACAGAAACAAATAAAAAGGGATTAATTTGGTCTTTTAAAGTTAATAATATAAATAGTTACATATATTTTTGTTACCATCTTTATTCATTCCTGCTTCAATGCATTTTTTTAACCTGCACGCTCTGCATTGGTTCCTATGTGTTTTATCAACTGGACAGTTGTTAGAATTAGAACCTCTTGCTTTACAAATATATTGACGATTTCGTCGAATAGATCTCTATTTTTAAAATTTTTCGTAATTTAATATTTAAACGTTTTTATAAACTATGTTTTTCATATTAATATGCATATTTACTTACTTTAAAAAATCCCGCACACCTAGAGTTGAAGAAATTAAACAATTTTATTAAATTATAAATACATTACATAATATTGCATAAATTTAAATTTCTAAAATAACATTAGATTAATATTACTGTACACTGAAAAATTATTTGGATTAAATTCTATATTTCGTAAAGATTGAGTCTTAAACTAATTTATGACAAACTTTATTTTATAGTTTATAGCCTAATAGAGCGTAGATAAGTTTTATGGATAAATATAAAATATTTTCGGCAAGTTAAATTGTTAAATAATAATAATAATCATAAAGTCTCCGTTTATATGACAGATCTATTGATCTGAATATGATTAAGCACGTCTTGGAGAAATTAACTTTTCGAGATAAGGATCAGCTTTACTCTTAAAAAAACACGCATTATAATTCCAAACAGTTCAATTTTTCAATTAAATAAAAAATGATTATTTTATTAAATAATTTTTGTCGTTAAAATACATAAAATTTATGTATCTGTGTACAATAATTTGGTACTGTACACAGATCAAACTAATAAAAATAAGAAATATATATATATATATAGGCCTATTTCTTATTTTTGGCTTAATCGTTCAAAAATAAGGATTAATTAATTATATAATTACTAAAATAATTTAGATTGCATCTATAATACATTTGATAGATCAAAGTAACACTAATATTTTAAATATTAAATTATATTCTCGTTCCACAATTTTAAATAAATTAGCTTACCCGTCACAAGCAAATATTCCATAATGTTTGCCAGAAGAATGATCTTGGCATACTTTACAGGGTACATCTAGTAATATTCTACCTAATTTTAGAAAGTAATTTCGGTATTAGCTGTTATAAATTAAACTATATAATTTATATTTATTGTTAAAAAAGTTAAGATTATTTAGAAAAAATATCGAACTTAAAGTCTAAGTATTTTATAGAACTTAATTTCTGATGTATTTACAGGCCTACATTCAAAAGAATATAATTTCTGAAGAAATTAATAAAATGTAAATAGATTTAACCTTCTATAAGTCATATAAAATGATTATTTTTAATAACAACTTTTTATAGATTTTATCGAATTTGAATTCAAATAGCTCTACTATAATTTATAAAAAAAACCGAGTAGAAATTTAACTAATTTGTCATAAGTGAAAATTCTGAAATATTCTACAGTCACAGCTTGATAAGCTATATTAATATTTATATCACAATATTTCATATGGGAAATATAAGCATTTATGATAACAATATTAAAAAATTAGGTAAATATTACTTTATTTAAATAGAAATTTTGTAATAAAATGGAACAGTCATATTAGTTATTTCATTGGAATAATTCCAAATAGTTTTATTAAAGTTAATATTTTATAAATTATCTATCAATACGATTAAAGATTATATTTTGTTATTCTATAAAAACGTAAAAAATATAATAAAGCATGCTTTCTTAATAAAATGAAGTTATCTACACAATCTATCAGAATTTTGAAAATGGAAAGAAGGAATTTTAAATAAGCTTCGACATATATTCTAATATTTCAAATAATTAAATAGCCTGTGGTTATGATTATTATAGGAATCTAGTTTATATTTTTTAATGACTAATAATCTTTAAAGATAATTTACAGCTTAAAAACTTTTTAAACTTACTATTTTCTAAAATATATGTTCAAATTTCATTAACGATTAATAAATATATCAACTATAATAAATATTACATATTTAGAACGATAACACAAATATTTTATAGCGTTTTTATTATCATGAAAGATTCTAATTCGAGGTTCCCCCCCCCGATTTAAAATAGGAGGATTGTGATATGTCCACATTTTAAATTTTAGCATGTAAACTACAGCCAGGTAATTTTAAAAAATTAACACATTTCTTCTTAAATATAAAAATGCAATAAATGATTATATTATGTTAAATTATATTATGTTAAATTATATTTTGCTAATTTAGCTATGTGAAAAACAAATTTTCTAATTAAATATTTATAAATAAATCGATATATTTCATTAGTTAAAACAAACATTTAGACCTATAACTTTACTAAATAATGGAAAAACGGGTAATTAAATTAAAATTGATGCTGGAGATAAACAAAGATGATAACTTTAGGATCGGATACGTTCTTCTAAGCATTTTTACTTAAATTTCAGATTCGGAATATCAATAAACAGCTTCATTAAAAAAAGCATCTGATGAAATATGCTTCATTAATTTTTACCGGATGTTACGGGATGTTACCAACTTCCGCACAGATGTGCTACTCCCTGTCTGACGTTTCACGGTAAGGCACACAGTCAGGTAAAGAAGAGTTTCGGATGGTTAAATATGACCATCTGCTCAATTCATCTAGCAGAAATGGGGCAGAGCGCCTATTAGTCCGGAGATACGGGAACTGATTTCCGATATTTGATTTTTTTCCTTTGAAATCAAGAGTTGGTAATTATTGCGGGAAAATGTTACTAATAGTCAACAACTGCTGCCTATCTATAGCCTGAAACACTTTTTTTTTAAAATAAGAAAACTGAATATTTTTATATAAAATTTCATATTTAGTGTTTTCTTAAATAATTTTTTTCATTTGTTCTAGTTATTTAATAAAAGTTTTATTAATATTAGAAATTTTACTTTCGGTAATAAAATTAAAATGCCATATAATTAGCTTAGGCAATATTTTTCCAAATTTAAGAATTTTATAAGATAAAATCGAATTAATTTTTATAGACTATAATGGTTTAATGTAATATTTTAAAAAGATGTAGTTAATTAAAACATTCTTAATGCTTTAAAAAGTTTTATTAATAATTTCATTAATTATTTCTTACTGTAGAAAATCACTATTTCCATTGTAGAAATCAGATTTAAACAGTATAATTTTGTATCTCTAAATGAAATGTTTAATAAAAATATTTAATGTAAATATTTTCTGTTTAAATAAAAAAAATCAATTTTGTTTGTTCAAACTTTCAAATAAACAACAATAATTACATTATCATAAATACTTAAAACTCAAGTAAAATATTTTTAAAAATTAAATTATTTTTGATTTTTACACGTATATTTAAAACATTAAATCTTGGACAACAAATAATACATGTATTCTAATCATAAAGAAAAAAAATCAGTGTAAGATTGACAATATGCTAAACGAATTTAATATGAATTTAGTTCATTAAATTATTATATTTATAGATAGTCGATTTATAATTTATAATTTCTTTAGATTTACCACAAAAAATAATTCGATTTAACACGTAAAACAAAGATTTAGCTATGATCAATTTACACGGAATTTATATTCAATTTTTAATAAATGTTTAAAATGTTTACTATGAATGGATTATGTATTAATTGAACACCTAAAAAACGAATATTTAACTTTTAACAGTTTACTGTCATATACGTAAACATTGCAGTGAAGCTACATGTTTAGCCGCTTTGACGTTAAGCCTAATTTTTATTTACGTAGCGTTTAAGCATTAAAGGAAAATATAAATTATTATTTGTTTTTATTAGTTTATTTTATGGCATCAGACAATTTCCAATTTATAATCCATTAATTATGAATTGCCACATACTTATATTTTTAACCAAACTAAACATTTATATAAAAGTTAATGTCTAAAGGGTACGCGAGACAGCATGATAATATTTATTAACTGCTAATTTTTTATAACTGCTATAATATTAACTGCTAAGCTAATATTTTAAATATTAACATAAATTTGGTAAATAAAAGTTACCAGAATAATAGATCAAATGTAAACAAGAATTTAAGCAAACACTCACTATCCTCAACTATACCATTTACAATAAATTACAATAAAGAACAAATTATAACGTTAACCCACATCTTATTTTGATTTTGATGAAAATTGTAATTGTTTCAGGTGAAAATTGGACTAAGTTCAAGTTTCTTGATAATCTATAAAAATTAGGCTAAACACACATGTAACACGTGTTTCGTGTAATATAGGCCTAACCATAATTTAACTTTTGAATATAAAAAGTCTTACCCGATGACTTTGCGGTGGCGCTGGCGCTTGCTGCCATTCCAAAAAATCAGTAATAGGACCCTGGTGGTTTGCACTATTTATCCAATGTTCAAGTGATACAGCGAAATAATCTGAAAGCTGCAAAACGTGAGCGCGATGTTCATGACAGACGAGGACTGAAAGCAAACAATGACCTAAACTGTGGTTCGTCGAGTTACTGTCACAGTGTCGGCTGCCACTCGCTATTGGTTGCCGTAAACAATGGC
Organism: Centruroides vittatus; assembly: GCF_030686945.1. Taxonomy (NCBI): domain Eukaryota; kingdom Metazoa; phylum Arthropoda; class Arachnida; order Scorpiones; family Buthidae; genus Centruroides; species Centruroides vittatus. Next base: position 405,831 of record NW_027122180.1, on the reverse strand, counting down.
TGTTATCAAATGAAATGATTTGATTTTAGGTACAGAATGTTTACCGAGAGTTGAGGGAACATTAATTACATTTTAGCACATTATAAAAATCGAAAAGCTATATAAAATATTGTTTTGCTTTGAAGTAAGTGTTAAATATCTACAATTTCAACAACAAATCAATAGAACAAAAGTCAAGTATCAATACATTTACAAATAAGCTTACTTTTTGAATATAATATGTTATATTTACTTCAATTTATTTTTACTAGTAATAAAATTTCGTCTTTTATTAATTAAATCATTTAAAAATTTAGATATTAAAATCATTTTTAAATTAATGATACAAAGAATTTTAAATAATAATTAAAACAACTTTAATGGATTTTAAGTCCTTAGCTTATGGTCCTTAGTCCTGAATAATAAACTAGATTTACGGATGTTTAAAAAATCGTTAGAAGTTAAACGTAAGTTAACTACATTGTCAATAGCCTATGAATGAATCAGACAATAGCTACTTGATAAACAAAGCATATTTAACACACTAAGCTCTTCGAAACACGTCCTAATTTAAATAATTTATAAAGATAGAAATAAAATATAAAATCATAATTTAACAATTGAATTGTTTTATCTTTGCTATACTCTGCAAACTATATCTGATAAATATTAATTCATAAAATCATTGATAGCGATCACAATTTTTAATTTTCATGTCAAGAAAAGATTAGACAAATTAATCGTCTTGATAACACGATTAACAAAAATAATCTTTAATTTCACACTAATGTAATTTTCTTTTATGAGTTTAAATTAACTTAAACTGTTTATTAAGATTAATAAAAGAATTTTACATAATAATTATTATTAAAATATAAAATAATATTTTTGTTCCTTTTTATGTAAACTAATGCTCCGTAACAACGCCGCATGCCTTTTTATTCCCCATCTTTGTTATCCCCTCCACAGACTTATACACGTTTTAGAAGTTTCGTCTCTTCATATCAGTTGTACAACATATTTATTTTACATTTACTTAATTTTATATTAGTTCTAGTAATTTTACAATGAATATAGTGCTTGCTTACATTTCTTTCAGTTCGAAACATCCATATGCTTGGTATTGTTTTCAAAGGCTTGTACTATCGTTTTAGTAATTGGTGCCTTGAATTAATGTAAAATTAAGAGAATCTAAAATAAATACGTGTATGAACGGGTACCATATTGATGAGGAGAAATAAAACTTTCGAAAAACGCGGATATGAATACGAAATAAAGATGGGAAATAAAAAGACATGCGTTGTTATAAAAGACACAAAATAAACGACAACGCAGTTTCAAAATAATAATAATGAAATAAAACCAAAAATAATTTTCAGTACGCTTGAAAATTATTAGAAACGTCTAATTGTCCGGGATTATCCTTATTTTAAATTTTAAACAGATAAATCTATAGCAAAGCTATTCAAATCGAATTATTTGTAAAATTGTATCAATAACAAATCAAATTATTAAAATTTTATTTAAAGTAAATTATATGGTAACGGTCGGATATCTTTGAAAATATTTATCTGAAATGTTCAATGAACTTAAGACGTGTTTTCGTGTAAAGACCTTCCATTAGAAGATTCATTGTTTGTGTCTTCTAGTGCCAGAGTTTAACTACTTTCAATATCGAAGATTCGGCATCTAATAACAACGGGAAGCTCTCGTGGTTAATTGAAGTCATATCACACCTAAATATATAATTGGATGTTAACATCAAATACTATATTCACGCATTTAATTAGAACGGACCACCCCCCGAAAATTTCAGGGGTTGTGATTAATGCCTTTACCAACAGATAAACAGTGCTATTTGAGAAACAATAAGAACCGGAAATAACGAACATACTAATTAGTTATGCAGAATTTGGTTAACTATGCGGAAAAAAAGCTGAGTCAGAGGCGTCATTGAGGATAGTTAAAATATCCTTGCTGGATACACTGCTGAAAAACACTTCCTACGATAGGAGACGATAAAAAATTTTAACTTCCAAACATATTTTAATGTAAGCCATTGATGCCCAAACGGCTACATAAATTAATATTTTATTTAATTTATAAGCTTATATTAATCGAAGAAACAATTCACTAATACGAAAATTACACAGATTACATCATACATGGTCCATTTACCATTTAGTCGATTAAGTTTACGACTTCTGGCGAATTCGTTTACTTTGGAAACTTTAAACTAACAATACAAGCAATGGCGCGTTATCCTAGAGGCAAGAACAGAAACTATCTGTTAGAGGCAAGAACAGAAACCCTGTTAGTGGGGCCCCACTAACAGGGGCCCCACTAACAGGGGCCCCAAATCAATCTTTTATAAGAAAATACTTCTCCTGAAGAAAACTGTCTGAAATCAACACTATACTTGGGCTCCTCTAATTCAAATTCGCTTGGGGCCCATGAAGCTATAACGCGCCACTGAATGCAGACTAAGAGATATTTTAAATGTAAAGGATTTGGTAAAATTCTGATTTTCATATACAGTGACTAGAATCTTCTACGAACAAGCCGAGTCTATGGTTTTCAAAATAATGTCTGAAAACAATATAAAAAATGAACTGATCTTTATTTCTTAAATATTTCATCATATATTTAAATAAATTTTATTGTAAATTACAATTTAATTATAACCTTCCTAGGGAATTTCATGTATATAAAGATTTAGATCTTTAAATAAGAATTTGGACAATAAAATTAATCATGACGATTCTATAGCCTATTTTAAACTCTACTAAGCTTTATTTTTGAACGCACGAAAAACTTATTTAATAAATAAGGTTTGCGTGTATTTATAAAAAAAAGAATTCTTAATATGTAACAAATTAATTTCACTAATATTTCCAAATTCTAACTTAATACAAGTCCTGCTTTAAATGAATACGTGTCTGACATTTTAAGTAAAAATATTATTTTTATATTAAAAATGTTATGTTTCCTAGTTAATCATTATAACGTTTGTTCCTGATTTGAGACAAATGAGAAACTACTTATCACCATTTGATAAATTTTTGATAATCGAATTAATTTATTAGTTATAAATTATCTCTGAATTCTTAGCCTATGCATTTGAGCCTTATAGTTCACAGATGAAATCTAATCGTATCTAAATAAGCAGAAATATCTGTTGAAATTTCGATAAGATTTCTGTTCGTTTATAGAGCTATTTAAATGATCAGATATGATATTGAAAAAAAGAATAAATTATTATTAAATAGGCCTACTCGAGAAAAAATAGATATCTTCAAAAAATAAAGGAGTATCATATTATTTTAGTATTAATAAAAATAAATATTTTATTATTTATAAAAACTTTAATGTAATAAGAGTATTTTGCGAATTATCCTGAGTCAACATTAAAATTAAAATACGTTAAAACTACAACATTGGTTTAAATCTAGGATTACCATACGTCCGTACTTAAAAGGCTCTGTCCGTGTCCGTACCGACTTAGAAAAAATAAACAAAATGTCCTCACTTTTTAACTGTTCGCGCAGTTAATAGTTAAATCATAACCACTTAGATCTAAAGCTGACAAAAGGTGCTAAATTTTCGATAATTACTATTGTATTTGTCGGCTAGGTGGCAACATGAATAAGCAAATGTAATGACTCTATTGCTTAGAGAACATGCGTTCAAATATTCATTGTGACGATTGTAACACTAATGGTTATTTTACCACTTAGATAACAAGTACAGTAGAGAGTCGTTAATCCGAATCAATTGGGGACAGGGTTTGTTCGGATAACCGATTATGTACGAAAAAATATATTAACCTGTCCGGTGTTCAAATTTTTCTCCGTTGCGTGTCGCTTCGTGTTGAATTTTTCTCCGTTACGTGTCGCTTCGTGTTGAATTTTCGTCGATTTTAAGCCTAACGAAAATTTTTATAATAATAATCGAGGCTATTGTATCGATAAAAATTATTTCTTTATTTTGTACAAACAAAATAAATATATTGAAGAATATAAAAACATGAAAATTATACTTTAGAAGTAAATCTAGTATCAAAAACGTTCGATTCAGCACGACACAGTCCGACTGAAAATCGTTCGGATAACCGGCGATTCGGATTACCGGGGTTCGGATTAACGACTCTCTACTGTACTATCTAAGATAGTACTTGTTATCAAACTTGTAAGTGGTAAAATAGTTTTCTTATATTTAAAATTACATTTTGTGCCTCAAAGGAAACTGTAAATTGAAAATTTATATTATATGCCTACATTTACTAGACTGAAAAATATGAATAATCTTTTTTTATATTTTGCCTCGCTGTCAGAGTACTTTTAATGCTAATCTGACCATATTTTGTTTTCAGCTATTATGGTAACTCTATTAAATCTAAGTTGTAAAACGTTAATGCCAATATTAATAGTCAAATAAGATTTTGCAGCACATTCATTTAAAACAATAGAAAGACAAATCCGAAATTAATCGCAAAGGTAATGTAACTTATGACTTTATCAAATAATTTCGATATTATTATCGTCATTCATAATGAAATTAATTTAAAGACAAATTTTTAGAGTATAACGTGTTAATATTAGGTATTTGACTAATAATCAAAATAATTTTATGTATTTTCGTGTGTTACAATCATTTGAAACATGCAATATTTAGACTATTTGTTAATTAGAAGAATAACGATATTAGAAGTAGCGTATCTAAAACGTAATAAATAAATTTATTTATAGAGAATTGTTTAGTTTAAACAATACAGAATATACATTATGACATTTCAGACAAAATAACAGAAAATGTTCCTACGCAAATAGAATAAATTTTAATCTGGAGTAATAAAATAGAAGAATAGAATATGTCGTATCTATATATATATATGACTGAAGTTAATCAAGGGAATAATCAGAACATAGATCTAAATCTAAACAAACTTTTAAACAAACAAAATAATGCTTAAATTGATAACACATTAACTGTAACTTTAATTTCATTTGAATAATTTACATAAATTATTTCTAATATCATTGTCGTTAATATTGTCGATGATTTTCGAACCATATGAGCTACTTGTACGCTTTACTTCTGATTTGAATTTCGAATATTTTTATATGTAATAAATAACATGCTAGATAAATGAGAAGCTCAATCTCTCCATCTTTTTCCCACAAATCAAATATATTCAAATCCTATTTATATCCTAATAAAAAAAAATTTCTATTTGTTTACTATAATCTTTTTGGAAATTCAATGTTCTTTATTTTCATTTATTCTTCAATTTATATTATTATAAAATATGATTTTATATCAAATTAATAGCTTGATAATATTTAATGATACTAGCATAACTAGCTAATAAGGCGGATTAGGTTCCAGACCAGCGAATATCACCCTAAAGCGAGTCATAGCCTTTTTTCCTCTTGACAATGCATATAAAAGCCTTAAATATATTTATACCATCATTTGTTAAACCAAAAATCGCTCTAAAACTAAAAAGATGCAAAAATAAAAATAACAAATAAAAAAATTCCGAAAATTTCCTCTACGATTAAGACAAGCATTGAAAATAATAATGTGAATAGGCTATAGGCACTTCGCTTCTAAATAATGTCCAAAAAATATATATAACATATATACATATATATATATATATATATATATATATATATAAGTTCATATAAAGATAAACAAGCTTCCCTTGACTTTGACGCTTGTTTCAACTTGTTTTAATTTAATAAATTCACAGAAACAATATAAGAATTAGGCCAGGAACACACATCCGTAAAATTGTGTGGCAGAAAACTCAATCAGAAATCAGCTTTCAGTTCAGTTTCTGTTTTACGCTTTTATGCCAGAACACACATACGTAAAAATTCTGGCGGAATAGGAAACACCGCTGCCACTAACAGTGCTAATTTTATTAATTTTTTCCTCTCATATATTTATCCCTTTCTACCTTCCATTTTTTCTCTGCTTCCTCTGCTATAATATAGAAAATTTAAATTAATACACTTGTATTCCGAATTCAAATAAAGAATGTGTGATCTAAATACTAGGCCTATATATCGATTCTACTAGACCTACCTGTTATTTGAAATTTTGCATCTATAGCCATCCATAAATGTTGTTTAAATACAGTGTCTTTATACATGACACTGATGTGGTCGAACGGATTCAATAAACCCCTCTATTTCATTTATTTTTCGTTTTTTCGAGACCGTCACAATTATAGGGTTAACCCTCATTTCCGCCATTGTTAGAATAAAAACCACGTGTCTACTTTGACGTCACGAAAAGACTTCTCTTTATTGGAGAAATTTTGGCGTAAAAATTTTATGGCGTAAAAAGTAGAGACATGCTCTACTCTTTTTTCAGTTCTGTTTCAGCCAAAATTTCAGAAAAATTTTTACGCTTTCTGTTTTATGCTAGATTTTACGCCGAATTTTACGCATGTGTGTTCCTGGTCTAAGGCTAGATCATTGAAGGACAGTTACACTGCAAGTGTTACCTATTAGCAAATTGTAAATCCAGCTCTAACATTTCCATCTCTGTTTAGTTTGCATTAATTGCCAGACTGAGTTTTGCAATTTTCCGACGAAACTATTTTTTAATAATGTATCCTTGTGCTGTAATATCGTAATAAATTTTTTATTTTTTTCACCACCATTTCGTATTTGATTAATATTGCAGACCAGCTTTAAAGTGCGTCGATTTTAAAAATACAGTGTTTATTAACATATGCCTACTTATTAATTAAGTATTTTTTTAAAATTAACAAATCATTCCAATAAAAAAGTAGATCAAAAAATTAATATTTAAGTTAATTTTAAATTAATTTTAGTTTAAATTAATATTAAAATTAATATTTATTAATATTTATATTAATTAGATTTAATTATTTGCTGGTTAAAATAAATTTATTTTATCTGTTTTCAAAAGAATTATACAGTATTATTGTATTTAAACTACAGATGGACGAATATCACTTTTGTCGAATTCGAATATTAACCGGATCTCGAATACCCGAATACTTCGAATATTGTACGAACTTAATTAGGTTATAACTTATTTAATTAATAATTTCATTTAATATTTATTATTTAAATTGTTTTCTTTTTTCGATATACAGTGGTACAGTACCTCGGTATACGTCTGCTTTAGAATACGTCCAATTCGGAATACGTCCTGTTTGGACGAAACAAATTTTGCTCGGTATACGACTTAATTCAATTATACGCGCCATCTATGAACAAGTAGCACTATCGGTGTTCTAGACCAGACTAGACGTTCGCGGTGCCACGGTCTATAAATTTCTTCTGATTTTAATTTGTAAGTAAAACTTTTTATTAATCATGAATTGCAAAAATGCAAATGAAAAGCAACAGAAAACTAAAAAAATGACTAGAATCACAATGGAACTGAAAAAAGAGATTGAGAAATATGAAGGTGGCATGGGTGTTCGAGATGTAACTGTTGCATACTGTATTCCAAGAACGACGATATCGACAATCGTGAAAAATAAAGACATCATTAAATCTGCTAACGTTGCGAAAGAGGTTAAACAAATTTCTAAACAGAGATCGGAGACATTAGATCATGCTGAGAAATTGCTTTTGCTTTGGATAACTGAAGAACAGTGTGCTGGCGACAGCGTAACAGAAGCAATTATTTGCGATTATTACTGTAATAATTTTAAAAATCTATAATAAAATTTATTTTTTTATTAATGTGCTCAGTGTTTCAATTATTTTACAACCCCATTAATATACCATATCAAGAGGAGGTTTTTTTTTTTACATGAGAACGGATTAATCATTTTTACATTACTTCTTATGGGAAAGGTTGGTTTGGTATACGTCCTATTCGGTATAAGTCCAAACATCAGGAACTGATTAAGGTCGTATACCGAGGTTCCACTGTATTAATAAATTAATAAAATAGAATTTAGTAAATTGTTTTTCCCCCCAAGAAATGAAACTTCAAACTACATTTTGAGAGTTCCAGTGCTTTCTTTTTAGGTACTTTTATCTTAACTGCAGTAGATTAATCAATAATTGTTCTCATTTTCACAAATTGCAGACTTTTATTTACGAAACGAAGCATTCGAACATGTGCCAATAAAAGATACTTATTAATTAATAAGTATCTTTTATTGGCAAGTAAGGACTGACTCAAAATTAAAACTATTTAAATGAAATAGTTTTAATTTTGAGTTAGTCCCTCTGGGTTTTTTGGATCGCGACTGTAACTATATGACGCGATAGCATAGTATTCAAATTTTATTTTTTATAAATAAAATATTTTTATCCGTTTAACTCGTCTCCCCCAAGATTAAATCCTGAGTGCGTCACTGGTTACAGATATATCTGAAATCTAATCCATCCTAATTGACTTAAACGTACTGTACAGTACACGTCATCTGTACACTCCTTTCACTTAACCTGACATAGGATTTTCAAAAAGATCACAGAATTTTGAAAATTAATTAATTTCGGTTATAAACTATTATAAATAATTTTACAAATATTTTTTAAATTAAAAGATGTTTAACAAAATTTATTTCATAAGCATTTGTTTAAAGAGTAGAGTTTTCAAATGAATCTTATATATGATATAATACCATAATTGTACTATGTATGTTTTCCAACCTTACTTATTATTAATATTAGACCTATTTAATAATATAGTAAATTTTATAAAACATCAAGCTTCGTTATTTTAAATACCAGGCGAATGAAAAAGTGAAGTGAATAAAAAATAAAATAATAAATCACACAAAGAAAATAATATGATTAATTATGTCATTTATTTAATTATTTTATTATCTAACAAGTTAGTAGTAAATTGCTTGTGATATTGAAATATAGTTATGTAATAAATCGTGTTTTGTGTATGATATTAATAACAAAGATGTAAGTTTGTTATTAATATCTCATATAAATTAAGTGTGCCTAATTTATAATTTGTTTTATGCAAATCCTTTATATTTATGTAGCTAGGTTAACTAATATAAACAATTCATAATGCAATTATCATTTATTTGCATCTCTACAGATTAATTTTAATATTGAACTTTTTATATAATTTAATTAATAATTTATAATTTTTGGAATTTTATTGTTATATAGATAAAATAAAGAGTAATAGACTAATATAAATTGCATAGAATGCTATTTCATTTCCATATTTAATATTACGTAAGCAAAAGTATCGTGTAATTTTGCTTTAGAAAGGAGAAAAACCAGTTACTATATCAAACAATAAATTTCATTTCACATGAAAGGGAAATCAAAAATGGATAAAAATTTGTTTCATTAAGTGAGAAAATATTTTAAGATTATTAAGCAATTTGGAAATTCTCTAAAGATTATTAGAAAACTTTACCAAATATTTTTGTCAGCTTAATACCACATAATCTCAATTAAGCAATTATGAAATAAGTTAGATGGAAATATTAGAATAAATGGTTTAAATGAAATATATTTTATTGTGTAATAAGTGCATTTTAAATCCCCTTCCCGTGCCGTGTTGATAATCAATATTACCTACAGAAGTGAATTAAAAAAAGAAAGAAAAATCACATATAGAACTTTCCAAGTCTCTCGTCAGTCGCGCAGCGGTTCCTGTTCAAAAATTTTAAAGAAAATCTTAAATATGTGATACAAATTAATGTATTATATAGGGGCATCTGTGCAAAAGTTCCGAAATGCATTTCGTAAAAGTGGCACCATAGAAAAATAAAGTACTCCGGGCTGTGGCTGTGGGGTTTGTATTTGTTTTGGAGGAAAAAAAACTTACTTTATTCTAATAATAAGTATTTTAACACGCCAGAATAAATTTACTATTGGAATTTTTATAGATTTTCAATTTATTAGTAATTTTCCAGAAAAGTTTAAACGATGAAATTGTTACGATTTTTAAATACAAACAACAACAATTTTCTGAGATATTATTGCATAAAAGGAAATAATATACGCAATTAATATTCAGAAAAAAATATTTTAAATTAAAATAAATATTTTTCTGTATATAAAAATGTATATAATTTGCATATTATCTAGAAATTATATTTTAAAAAATGAAATCATATTGGAATCAGAAAAACGAAGAATTGATATTTAGGTAATGATCTGTAATCTAATCAGCACAGTGTCATTAGAATTTCAGCGACACGAATTATATTCTTCATTGAAATCTTAAAGTTTCAGATTGTCACACTGATTTTATTCAACCCAGCAATATTTAAACACTTAAAAAAAAAAAAAATTCATCTGACGTAAATTAGATAATTAGTTGTTAACTATTAATTTTACGAACTAATATTTGACTTAGTAACGAAACGTTTTACGCCTTAACACTAAAAATATGTATTTTAAAACAAATAATTGATCTTTTTAAAAATTTTCAGTATATAAATTGTTGAACTGAATTTTTTACAAATGCAGGCGACTTTCAGAATATGATTGAGGCTGTAATAAATCATAGTTAACCGGGTTAAAAAAATAACAAAAGAAAAACTTTCATTTTTATTAAGTCTGCTTGTCTAAGCATTGATGAACATTTAACAACAATCTAATAAATAAAGGAATTAAAGAAAACTATCTTTTTTGATGTTAACTTTCTATTAAAAATTATTAACAACACCTAAATACGATGTTGATTTAATTTCTTATTAGTAAAGTTTGGTGTATAAAGCCAACATTTTATAGCGTATACTTAGACATATGTTACTTAACTTTATTAGATTAAGTAAAAGTTATCTAAAATAAAAAGCTTAGATATATGTTATTCGAAGTTATTAATAATTTATTTTCTTCTATTAAACTGTTTTGAAAAAATATTTTAAAAAGGTTCACATTTCTCATATAAATTCAAAAATGCCAGTCATTAAATTATTATTATTAGTAGTATTAAAAGTAATTGGTTATACATTATTATTACATTATTAATAACTAATAATTAATTAATTTCTAATAAATGGAATTAAATAAGCTTGTTTTTCCTATTTGGAGTGCTATTTTATATACCATAATAGGCGTAACATTATTCTACATTTCTACAATAGAATTAAAAACAATATTAAATTATTGTTTTTAATTTTATACATTATATAGGCCTATATATATAGTCACAAATTGAGTTGAATGTTTTATCTTAGCTTTTTGTTTTTTCTTTTTATGGTAGTAAAGCGGAAATGGTTAAAATTTGGACGGTTAAAAAAAAATGCCACTTTAATCTGTTGAGTAACGAAAAACCATGTGTTTGCAGCTTAATGACATTTTGGCACAACATACTTTGACGTAATTAGAATATAGAAAAAAGAAAAAGAACAATAAAATATGCACTCTGTCAATAAGATAGAAAGTTGTTAGATAACGGAAACGAGATAGACTTACGTCACAATTGTTAGATTCTGTTTTTTTTATTTCATTTTTATCATAGGAAATAACTCCGTTTAGAACAAATAATTATACATAGTAAAAAGAATAATATATTATAAAATTTGCATTGTTAATTTTCAATCTCAGGAAATGACAACTGGCCTACTTTCTATTCAATGAATACAAGATTTATGTTCGTAATAACAATTATTCTCAAATGCGATAAACATGATATATCTCTGAAAAAATGTTTTGTACTGACTTGATAATTGTTTCACTTAATATTGTCAAAACAACAGAATACAGTAATCTCGATTATTCGGGATGTCCGGGATAACCGGGAAGCGAATTAACCGGTATGACAAAGTATGCCTATGGATGAGTCATTAAATTATTCAAAGTTCTTTTATAACTCTTGCTTTGCTGGATATTCATCAGAAGAAAGAGAGCGGAAGTGATAAAGAATGATATAAGCCTACTACTGCTTTGCTGAAGTGTCCAGTTTATTATGATAATTTATGTAACATGATAATATGCGTTGTTAGGCTGCAATTTGAAAAAGTTTTATACCTATAAATTCCCACTGTCTGTCCTTTCTTAATCTCGAGAACGGAGTTAGATAGATGTAATCTGAGAACAGATATGGAAACCTTAGGGACAGGAGGCCCGATTAACTATATATGAACTTTTGATTTGCATCAAAAGTCACGTCATTTCAATTCAAAATTCTCTCCTGAAAGAAGTTAGATAGAGCCGGAACAACTCTATTGTAACAGGAAAAGTATGATGTACAGGGGGAAAAAGCACTACTAATTTGGGTAAAGAGCATATATTTTAAATTCAATAAATTAAAAAAATGTGTTTAACAATTGCAGCCTAACAACGCATATTAAAAAACAAATAATTGCTCGTTCTTTTTACGTTTCTTTAAAAATTTAACTGTTCTGTTGACCAGATACCAGATTACCTAGAAAGACATTTTTCTCATTTATCCCGGATAATCGAGAGTTTATGCATATTAAATATACTCACTTAACGTTAACGCATAAAGAATATTTAATAAAGTGTAACTTTATAAGAAAAGACAACAAAGAGAAAATAATGGCTATCATGCGTATTTTGATTTCATATGCTTAATATACATATTTATGAAAACATATTTATCATTATTTAACATTCGATTTATTATTTTAAATTATTAAGATAAATTTCAAATAGAAGCTTTGTTTCATTAAAACTATTATCAAAATTTAGACACTCCAATCTTAATTATATTAGAAAATTGATAAATATTGAATTAATATGTAATGAGTTATTGTAAATATTAATACTTATCTTTGAATTAATTGTTAGCTATTTAAATTAATAACTATTATAATTTTTAACATATGGGCTATATGTTTTTTATTGTTACTGTATTTCAAAAACAACAAAGGTTGAGAGTCGGAACCTAAGATCTTTTTTAGTAGCTGGAGATGACCATTAAAAATAACTGTTCTAAAATCAAAATTTATGTAAAAATATATAAAAGAATTTTCAGTTTTCAGTCATATAAATTACAGAAACCTGCCATTATTAGGATCTATTCATTAGCATATAATAGATCCTAATGATCTCTTATACAAAGAAAAAAATGTATTTAGCTATAATTAGATGTACAAAAACTAAGATTTGTAGATATGTCATTGTATATAAATAAAATAAATAAATATATAATGTATAGGTTTAAAATATGTTTACATAAGTTGCATCAGAAGTCAGAAATCATGACAATAACCAACATTTTCTTGTTGCCTGCAAACTGTTTATATTGTTCTTTATTTCATTTCATTCAATTTATTATCTTGCGTTTTTCTATATCAAAATATTAAATAACTTTTTAAATAAAAATTTTATTTGGATAACTAACGGTATCATTCAGAGTTGGAAAAATTTTAGTTCAATATTTTATGCATATTAGATCCTCGACTAATTCTTATTTTTTATAATTAGCTTGTATGCCTATGAACTATATATGCTATATAAATTATATAAATCTAATTATTATTATTATTCTATAAATTTGTGTATTACATAATTTATATTATAATATAATTTCACTAAAGATGAAGAAAAAAGTTATAATTACAAGTTATAATTTCATTTTTATAAATTCTATGATCGATAACTAAATAAGCAAAAGGTATAAATAGTACAGTGTTTGTTTTTAGTGTGTAGTTTAGATATAGGGCCTATATTTTCTATGATATATAAACTATATAGTGACATCATATTATCATAAAACGATATCTACATCAACATGAATTTTTAATTCAAGAAATGCGTAGAATTTCATTCAATTCATAAAGAATTAAATTTATTATTGATTTGTGAATTGTTCCTCCATATATTTTTCTCTCTCTTTTAATATTAAAATTTAAATTGCTTGATAAAAGCTTATTAATTGCTTATACCACTTTTTAAATAACTAGATTATTTTAATATTAAGCGCAGTTTTCATTACGCATATCTATCAACCTATCAACTTTATGCAATGCATTATTTATATAAAATTATATAAATTTTGCTCTAGTAATCTAGTTACATTTTTTATAGATCCATATTATATCTACAATTATCAAAGTAATAAAGCATATAAATATGCAAAAAAGTAATATAACATTTATAAGATGTTATCAAAAATTGTGTTGAACATTAACGAAAGCTATACAGCTCTATACAAATTCAAGAGTATAATTTTAATTATAAATTTTTACATATTTAAAATTCACTTTTTATGAATTAATATCCATAAATAATAATGTATAAATTTTAAATATTTTAATTTTCTTAAAGAAAATTACGTTTTTCATACATTACTATACAATACATTAATGCTAGGAGCATATCGATATTTATATTACGATACATTTGTAATCATAGTATTAATTAAATTAACTTTTGACTGCATTTCTTAGTGCAGTCAAAAGTTAATTTAATTAAAAGCACATTAGAAGAGAAAATAATGCCATTTTTTAAAATATAAAATAGGCCTATATATTTATGCAATTTATCTTTGAATTAGGCTAATTGCACTAAACACTTGTAATAAATAAATAATAATATAAATGTATCTTACATGTTATAAAATTGTAAAATTTACGTAAATAAAAATATTTTAAGAAAATAGTTTTTAGAGTAATAATCACTTTCATTTATATCATATCATATATTACGTTACATTAAAAATACGTTCTTAATTATAATAAAATAAATCTCGTATTATATTTAGATTTAGGTGCGGCTAATTTCATTTAATAAAATTTATAACACGTCATATCATTTACATCAATATTACATTTAAAAATAGATAATTTTATATTTATTTCTACTTAACATTTAGTTAAATTATATATAACTTTTAATATGAATAATTGAAGTTTTATATAAGATATTTATAAATAATGCAGTTGAACTTATCTCAAACATATTTATCTCGAAAACCTCTATCTCGAAATTTATTTTCTTCCCTGAATTTTCGGCTTAAATTCAATATATTTTCCATGTTTATCTCAAATAATTTTCTCCCAAAACCCCTATATCTCAAATTGTGGACTGAAGTGTCAATTACAGATTCAAAGCTCAGCGACTCCATTTTGATAGCATAAATTGCAGTTGAGAATTCATCTCTTGCAATACAGTACATACAGTAATTACAATTAACGCTGCTTTTCGCGATTGGCTAAGAGTTTTGCTTAGGCTACGTCTTATTGGTTAAAGAAAGTCAGGCATTAAACTATCGACAAACTATTTTTGTTAATACATGTCGAAATGTTTTTATACCTAATACAGTTATGTACTGTACTTACTACTGTATTAATAAAATACCGTACTGTACTTCCAATCAAACCTATTACTGTTTACTGTGTTTACCTCTATATCTCGAAACCTGTCTATCCCGAACTTTTTCTCGTTTCCGTAAGAATCGAGATAGACAGGTTCAACTGTATTAGTATTTTTATAGTTAACTCAATACCGTTAATACTATATGACGTCTACTTTCTAAATTTTAATAGTTATTATTTTTATTAAAAGAAAAATATCAATATTTTGATGTTCTTAAAATTTTTGTTTTGTTATATTGTAAGGGTCATTGTAATATTGACACTAAAAAAGATGGAGAAGTAACACTAAAGATATGTGCAGTGACCGGACCATCTTCCGCTCGGTGAACAATTTGGTGATTTTCGTTTTCTTTCGCATCAACTAATCTTTTGTAAGATTGCCCTAATTCGCCTTGACCCACTTCTATCAGAACATCCCGGATAAATCTTGAATGCTCAATTTTTTTATTAAAAAAATATTTATAAAAGGCTTTACTTAAGGAAATAAGTTTTATTTTACATAAAATTGAAATAAATTAAAAGGTAAAAATTAACGAAATGTTAAATACAATTATAAACAGATTATAAATAAATTACATTTATTATTTATTTCAGTATTTAAAAATATATAAAATAAAACGATTACAGTCGTATTCAAACAGAATAAATAGCCTGCTTTTGAATGAAACTGTTGAAATGTAATTTGTCATGGTAAAGTTCGAACAGCGGGAATCTTGACTATTTCCAAACAACAATAATACTTTTACAGGGAGTACTTTGTGTAGTGTACTGACACTGGCATTGGCTTTAAATAACATCTTTTGAAAAATAAAGTCGTTGCTAATACGTGGAAATAGAATAAGTAGAAAAATTAGTTTTGGAATTTTGATAGAACAATTCGATTTTAAAATTTATGTTGGAATTTTTAAGTAAATGATAGTTTAATTTCATCTAAATTAATTTTAAATTTTAGTTACATCTATTATTAAAAATTATTTAAGTCTCCATAAAATTATAATATTAGTTATACACTAATTAATCGTACTAGTATAAGTAGGATCATTTGGTACATTTCTAGTGTCTTTTTTAATTAATATAATAAAAATTCTCTTAAAAATTATGAAAAACATTTCGCCAGAGTTTATTCATTTAATTTATAATTATATCTTTTAAATTATTAATTATATTAATTGATAATAAATAAGAACAAGTAATTATTTTACTGATTTCATTAAAAGTAAATTCTACCTTACTATTTTCATAAACAATACAATTCTGATAAGATTTTCTTTTAAAATTCCATATCTTCGCCGATCTATTAAAAGAAATTTCAATAATTTAAACTGATTTTAGATTATTATTTCAGTTGGTTGAATTCAAATCGAACTTTTTGACATTACACGGTTGTTTCATCCAATCGGCCTCAAGAAAGATTCTAAAGATGATAACAGATAATGGGTTAAACTAGCTTATACTGTAAACGGTTGAAGGAAAATTTAGAGTAATCTAAATAAAATATTGAGTTTAGAAAAATGCAAGTTATAATACATTATTGAAATTTCGTTTACAGTAGTTAGGATTCAGTTAGTGTGCTATATCATTATGTTTTGTAAATAAGCCTTTTATACTTTTTGTACATGTAATCAGTTTATGTATGTTCCAAAGAGTAATACGGAGTCTACTGTACAGAAACAAACTAAAACACTTTCTTCTATAATACGGAACACATTGATTTTTTCATATATTTGTTTTTAAACACCACATTGAAGAGGGAATATTATAAAACGAAAACAAATATTAAAAAACTCTTTATTTTGCATGAAAAGTATAATATATAAAGTTTGTAAAATAAGTATTTTTCTTAAAATTCAACATTTAATTATTCAATTTATTCATAAAACTAATTTTAGGAAAATTAAAATATCTGAAAATATTAGATTTATTTAAGGAATAAAATTACTTGAAAACGTGTGTTAGTAAAGAGAAAAAATATCAGTATTACGTGTTGATGTACTGTACGCAGCGCATAAAAAAGCAATTAAAGTTAAATTAACAAGTGAAGAAAATTTATGTTTGGCACTTGGCGCAAAAATCACTCGAAGGGGATTGTCTGCTCGGAATCTAATTTGGTTCCGTACTCAGGCAATGGTTTTGAAGAAACCGCCCGTTCAAGGTAGAATAACAAAAGAAAGAAACCGCTATCCGCGTAATATGTTCACGCAACTTGACTGGGGTCAATTTTAATGAATCTTTTGTAGTCAGGGGGCTTTCAGAGTGCACGACAAGCAGTCACTGCAGCGCCAATCAGTTGAAGTGGCCACTTGCAGAGTTATCGAGTAGGGGAAGAAATTAAAGTTTGCTATTCATCTGACCGTACGGTACTTCAATCCGTCACCAACTGCTGTGAGTAGTGGTGTATATGCACCGTTGGAATTTCTCTTGTTGATTTGAATGGGGTCGATTTGGATCAAATCGAGCAGCCAACTAAACTCTTTAAAGATAGGTAATTACTGGAAGCTTTTGTGTCTCATCTTGCCGAGTTGAAGAACGTATCACAAGTATTTAATATAATTAAATCTACCACAAGTATTAAATATACACCACTTAAAAATAAAAGTCGAAAATATGTTTGTAGTTTCTTTGGTTTTCCCCCTACTTCTCGATGTAACCTACAGATTAACTAAAGAAACTCCATCTGTAGTATATTATGAAGATCGCTGAAGCATTATGTGAAATAATAATGAATACTTTGATTCTTATATAAGTATCGAAAGATTTTTTATGATTTTTTACAATTTTTACCTCCTCCTTCTCTCTTTCTATGAAAGATCGCATTGTTAGGTCATCGTACTTAACCTCCTCGAGAATTTTTCTAACTACTTCAGTTTCAAGCCGCACCCTTTATCAATATTTGTTATATAGATACCATTTTTTTTTATATCGATAATATATAAAAATTTATTACGAAAAATTAAACATTTAAAATGTATTTTCATTTAAAATTAATAGTAAAACCTCTAAACAACTGAAGTTATAAAGCGGTAATGCCATCTGGTTTTAAATAATCGAAGTTTTTTAAATGAAAATTATTTAAAGTTTTTGTAAATAATTTATGATAAATACATTTTATTTTAAAAATAAATGTATTTATAGAATTATGTAAAAGTTTAACATAAGAGAAAGATTTAAGATTTCAGTGAAAGAACATCCTGTATATAACATATTATTTAGTTCTATGGAAAGGAGACAGATGCTCAGAACTTGACTCTAATTGACCAGTAAAAGGAAATACAGTACTATCCTCTCAGCCTCAGGTTATTTTTGTAGGTGTTACTACTTAAGCTTGTTCAGGCTGTCAAACTCAAATGAATTAATTAACTTTACATTATTATACGAAATCAATTATATATCATACGAGTTTAAATGCGTCTTTAAAATACTTAAATTGACTGAGATCCGTTTAAATGAGGTTCCGCATTAGGCCTATCCGAGGTAAATTATGAGAGTACCGTAGAAAACGTTGTACAGTGAAGTTAACTTCACGAATTTATATAATAATATATGAAATATTTCGTATTATTCGAGTTTTTGATTATCTATTTCAAATTATGAAGCGGGTAAAATATATTTTATTCATCGAACACTTTAAATACACCAAGAAGATAAATTCTGGAAAATTGAATTAAATTTTTGAGAAAATCGAATAAGATTAAAATAAATCGACGTCTCTTTCCTGATTTATAATAATGTAAAATGTTAAAAGAAGTAATAACGTTGAATAGAAATAAAGTAAATGGAAATGAATGCTGTTCTATTTATATTCTTTATTGATGCATGTAATTAAACATTTAATTCTTGGCGGAAAACACTTCATAGACCTACATCAATGGTCGAGGAGAATGGGATAGTATCACATTGAGAACTAATTTTGACAAAATCTTTGTTACTTTTACAAGACACTTAAAGGGATCCATCGCCCGCTTCAATCTCTATTCACGTTCAACTTTTAATCTGCCTCACTCCTCTTTACTGAGAGGGGTTGTAAGTCTTTCTGAGTGTAGGCCATTTCGAATAGTGACAGGACTCTTTTAAGCAAATCAGGTCAAAGTTGACATTGTTTCCGATGAGAAATTTTCCCACCATCTGTTATTGACAAGTTGATTGAATTGTGCTTTCTTGTAGTTAATGAGAAGTAATTGCTTTCTATTATCTGTTGAATACGTCTTTAATTAATTCTTTTGACGGTAGTTGACGGTAGCTTATACAAATATGTACAGTACATTTAAATGGAGTCTTTTAAGGAGTTATTAGAACTTTTAATTTATTTCAATATTCTTAAAAGCAAATATTTATATTTTTTTAATTATTAGTCAATAAAAATATCACTTAATAAGTAAAATATAATGAAAATGTTAATTATTTTCGCTTTTATAATGCTCTTTCTGACTGTTTTACTGTTTTAACTTTTAACCGCTACTGCGTTAATTCTCGTGTTTTATTACCTTCGACCCTTCACTTTGAAAACAATGTAATAAACACATCAAGACTAATAGACACACAAACAAACGTATAAATAAACTTAAGAATTAATTTTAAAATTTTTAGATTAGTAAATATCAAGTTTATAAAATTTCACGTGTAATTTAAACAATAGCTATACAATAAATCCTTAATTTTTGGCAGTAAGCGTGCAAAATTTGGTTATAGAAAAATAATTTGAAGACTTTCGTATGAGTCCACTTCGTTAATTTCTTTATTATTAAAAAAATAATTAAGACAAAATTATTTTATATGAAATTATTATTAGTCTACTTACTAGAACTTCAGTGTTAATATTCTATTTTATTATTCGTGAATAAAATTGCATAAATATGCATATATTTGTATATTATTTCATGTATCAAGCAAACTGTATCATGTTAATGTCGTAAATTTAATTTTTCGCTCTTGGCAATCATTTCCGTTTCTAAATTTTGAAATCAGTCTTACTTTTCTTATTATAGTTACAATGATTTTTATTTAAATTAAACTTATTGGACTATTCCTAATTGATTTTTTCTCATAAACCATTTTATTAAGTAACAATCCTAAAATATTTAATTTAATATAAAATAAGTTTTCCATAATTTTGAATTATCTAGATTCAGTTAATATAATTGTTTATTATTTTCATAATTAAAATTTCCCCTTTTTTTCTATTTTTTTTCTTTTTTTTGAAAATTTTAGATCTTTTTACAATAGAAAATATAAATCTATATTCTAGATTATATATTATATCTTATTATACAGTAATTGAAGTTGTCACAAATGTATTATGTGTTTGAAAATAGCTGACATTTCATAATTCATTCATCTGAATTTAATTTGACTTATTGAAACATAAAATTGACCATTATTTATTTAAAAAATTCAATTTATACGTGAATTACTAAATTATTTTAATTTTTATATAAACTTTCCAATGAAAAATTTCACTGATTCATCAAATTAATAAAATATTTCTATTTTAAAATTTAGTTTGTTTTTTATGTGAATATAGAACCTATTTAATCACAAATTGAAAGTTATCATAAAAATATCATTTAATGTTTATAAGACAATAAACATAATTTCTTATATGCCAGAATTAAGAATTTTAATAAGATTACTTTATATTAGAAAAATAATTAATTTTTTAAAATATAATCAATGAACAAATCATTCGTAATATCTTAATTATATTGTCATTAAATCATTGATTGTCTCTTTAAAAAGAAATCAACAATATTCAGCTAATGAGAAGCGGTTTTGTAAGTTTTAAAAAGTTATTATAAAATATAATATTAAATTAATCTGTACTTTTTAAACACGAGTAGATAATTAAAGTTGATCATTTAACTGAATTTATTTAATCTGTAATTAAGCAAAAATTATACAATGAGTTTAAAATATAATCTTCATATACCTTCATACAATAAATTAACTTCAAACGTATTTTAATAAACAATTATTTTAAATTTATATTTGATTTTATT
Source organism: Centruroides vittatus (assembly GCF_030686945.1). Classification (NCBI taxonomy): domain Eukaryota; kingdom Metazoa; phylum Arthropoda; class Arachnida; order Scorpiones; family Buthidae; genus Centruroides; species Centruroides vittatus. The sequence goes on along the minus strand of NW_027122180.1, from coordinate 384,582 downwards.
GGTATTAAAAAGCTTAGAGAAACTTAACGACACACAAACAAACCTTTCGACTCTAAATTAATTTATTTTCTAATAAAAATTACGAAAGCGACTTCAAAACATAAATTATAGATATAACGTAATTTTCTATAATCAAACTGTAGAAAAAACAATGCATTTATAATTAATTTGAGTCTTTTTTTAAACATAATTAAATTTTTTAAAACTTACAGTGAAACGCTATTATTAAGGAATAATTTTCCTAGGAACTAGATGAGATAACAGATGGCAGCACAATATATATTTTTTTTTAAAATTGAATTTTAATGCAAATTTTCTATTTATTGCTTTTATTTTTTGTGGTAAATAAAGTATGTAAAATTTCAATATGTTAATATTTAACAAAATCTATTATTTAAATTAAAATTTTTATTAATTTAACAAATTTGCTTTAATAAATTTTAATTTATTCAATTACATTTTGATTTATTTGAACGATTATACTTGAACCAATATTTATTTAGGTTAGAAATATACCTTAAAATAAAATTAATATTTTTATGATATTTAATTTTATCACAAACAATATTTAAATGAAAAACAAAAAAATTTCATATAAAAGATTATATAGACAATTTTTTTAATATTAAATATGTTGTTTAAAAATCACTATAAAATTAAATTACATATTTTCCTAATATTTATAAATAAATAAAAGAAAAAATTGTGTAAAAATAAAATCATTCTTAAAGTAAATTAGTGTCATCTATCGTCGAGAAAAGTTATTAAAAAAAATATTTTTTTAAATTTAGTATTTATCATTTTTGTCAATAAATAAATTTAACAAATCGCTGATGAATAAATTGTATTAATTTATGCTATTTGGTATTTATATAGAAAAAATAGAGATTAAAAATATTATATTATATTTGAGATGTATATAACTAGATGGCAGGACGTTTCGAATACAAAAGAGCGTTTTTTCTAGTGAGGAAAAAGTTACTCCTCCCATTTAGGCCTCCGTTCTCCGTGAAAAATTGTTCGGAATAAGGATAAGAAGCCATTTTTTACTTAACTTAAACTGTCTTTCGTCCATTTATTTAAATTTTTTATTAAAATAAAGTATATAATTTGCGAATATCAAGAAATAAACAAAGCGATTCAGCTAATAGATTGAGCATTTAGTTTTATCAATTAACATAATTAACAAATATTTTATGACTATTGTTTGTACTTAATACACTTTATACACGTAAAAAATATGCTTTTAATATCGATAATCCTTTAGTAAATAGCTGAATTGTTGCAAAGTCTATGAGTAATGAAAGGATCGCAAAAGCAAGACTTTTTTTTTATATTTTTTTAACGGCGAGTATGATTTAATTCTGTAGTAGGATACTATTGAAGATCATCTTGAAAAACAAGTTGTTGATACCAAAGATGATAACTGCTTTTATTTTATCTTCTACATTTATCTAAATACGGCAATGATAGAAGTCCATGAGCCTATAGAGTCAGAATGATTCTAAGTGCAATTTTCTCAAATTTATGGCAGCTACAAATATTTTTATACATTTTATTTTGATTATTATTATTATGCAATATTAATAATATTTATTTATTTTTATTTAAAATAAATAAATATTATATTAATTAGATATAAGGGAAGGAAAGCCAATTATGATGCCATTAGATTAATTTGTGTATTAAAGTTAATGTATTTTTTCAGATTCATATATTTTATTGATATTAAAAAAATCTGAAGATATATATCTAAGAATTTTTACATGTATTAGCCATATGTATGTATAAATACTAGTAAATAAATAAAAATTAATAATAATAATTATTATTATACAAATTATAAAAATAAATTCTAAAAAAAATTATCGGAAAAATGAGAGTAAAATATTTTCATTATTCATAATAATAATAATATAACAAAAGTTATATAGAATATACTGAAAATTAAACATATGACATATCTTGCATCAGTTGAAGTTTAAAATTCAGACAATCGGTGATCCTTAAAATATACATAAAATAATTTTAAAAATTCAGATAGCTTGTCATTTTACTAGAAAATAATTGTTTCTCTGTAATAAATTTATCTTAAATAAAAACATTAGTGTAGTAATATTCTGGACACAGCTACATTCTAATTCTGATATCGTCTAATATAGAATATGAAATATATATATTAATGCATATAAATAAAAATAAAAAAATAAAATTTTATTTTTTTAAATTATTTAATTACACGTATTGCATACTTGTAGGGGCCGGATTCTTATATAAGCTAAAAAGCTGCAGTTTAGGGCCTCGTGTTATGAATCTATAGCTTAGAGCTTCACATTTTTACATGTATAATTATTTGATGGAGGAAGAAGGGCCTGTTATATGTTATGTTATAGCTTAGGGACACAACAGGTCTAAGTCCAGCCCTGCGTACATTATCAAAGTTTGTGTTTGTTTAGCGGGGAACAAAAGTTACGTAAAGTATAATAAAACACGGTAGAAAATATTTATATCAAAATTCTCTAAAATTATCTTGAAATTTAAATGAATGGCTTAATTGTTTAATAGCAAACAATTAAAAGATAATAAATAATTGAATGTGTAAGAAGAAAATAAGTACACTTTCTTTATCGTGACAGTTTTTAATAAAATAAAATAATGTAAAATGTAAAAATGCCTTTTGAAAAATATAACAATAATCAGATACCTTTCTATCAAAGGTAATTATTGTTTTGTTTTGTTTTTTTTAATAAATAGACCCTCTTTTAAGATAAAAAAAGGGTCTATTTATAAAAACTTATAAGTGCAGAGTAATTGATCTGGCAGAGACGATAAATGAATGTGTTTATTACGGACCTTATGGACCTTAGATAAAAGAATTTTTGCAATTTTATCTTAAATGCCGACTTATTCATAATATGAATAGAAAAATCTAAAAATTTACATTTATGATTGTTAAAACCGATTACATTTGTTTGTATTTACATAAATACATAGACATCAAAACAACAATTTATTTACAACAAATATCACTTATTTTCTCATGATTTTTTTAATGATGATGGTTTTTAAATCTACTTTAAATAAATTTTTTATGAGGTTGTTTATAAAATTTTGTATACAATATTTACAATAATACAATTTTCGATAGGATATTTAACTTTCACTGCGACAATTTTCAATTTAATTATTAAATAAGACAGAAATACATATACAGTATACTTATATAATGCCTATTCCTGACTTAAGTTAAAATTACTTTAAAGTGTTTATTTAACTGTTTAAATTTTTAAAGAAAAATCTGACAATTTCTTAAATAAACTAAAAATCTTTGATTTTAGTTAATTAATTTATTTATTGATTTAAAAAAAAAAATAATTAACAGAAAATCTATTTCTAGACAGTCTACCATCGGTAAACTATTTCTTCAACTTGTCTTCGCAAATAGCCTATTATTTACAAGTCTTTCGTCATTATAAATATTAATACCATAATCTACAGCACATTTTCTACAAGCCTCTCGCCAGACATCGCTGTTTCTCGAAGATTATCCCAATATAAATGGTGGTAAAGGTCCTACAAAACGTGTCCTTAGTCTTATAGCTGGTTTTGGCTTGCTCTCGGGAACCATTACTCTATTTCTTATGACATGATATCCAGTTTTATCTGCTTTATATTCAACAACATGTAAAACACCCGAAAGATCTACATGGCCATAACGCCCCCTGATGATACCGTCCGAAGTTCTCTCTTCTCTTCTAAATGATTGGTTTGGTCCCGAACCAGTGTCGTAACCAAACTTATATGTTCCTGGACCATCATAATCGCGAATATAATAATTTGCTCTGGTTCCAGCAGGAATTGGCACTTCTCTTCCATAACCCCAGGGCACTGTACTTACTGTAGTAGCTGCTGATATGAAGAAAACGAACTGTAAATAATAATAAAAAAAACAAATTATTAATCAAAATTGATTTTTTATTTATAATACACAAACTTAATTTTTAACTAAAAGTATAAATTCTTAAATATAAATTCATTAAATTGATTACTCATCAACCAAAAAGTTACTTTTACTACTTTGCACTAATTAATAACGTTTTAGACTTATTTAAATAATAGATTTAAGTTAATCTAGATTTTTTAAATAAAATTTTGTACACCTAGATAATAAAAAGTAAGAAATAAATATATCTTAATAAAATAAAATTTTAAGAAAAAATTATAATTTTACATAAATAAAATAAATGATTATAATATTTTAATTTTAAGAAAAAGTAAAGAAATCAATAATAATAATTAAAATAGAAAAATCCAACATTGTAAACATCATGATCTTTTTTTTTATATCTGCTCTTTTAATGCAACTAAAGCTGAATTAAAAGTAAAATAAATATAATTTCGAATAAACAAAATCAAATATTTAAAGAAATACCGTAATAAAATAATCTATTATTAAAGGAAACTTTTAAAAAATATCTCTAAAATATCTAATTTACGTTTTTAAATAATTTTCGTAATAAAATATTATTTAACAGAGAAAACGAATTTATAGTTTAGATTATATAGGACAGCTATTATTTAGATAAGCACGCATTGTGTAAGTTTGGTAAGGTAACCGTTAAGATAAAGCTAAGGACTACTGTTCTGTGTCTAACACAATATATGCCTTATAACATAACTAATTCTTTCCATGATATAATGCCAAAAAATTTCTCATATATTTATAAAAGTCCGTAAAATAATACACACGTTTTAAAAGTTAATTTTATAAATTAGCAAGCTCCAATATTAAAATAACCATTATGAACTTTTCTCGATGTCATGTTAATAAATAAATGTCTTAAATTAATATACAACTTATCTAAAATTCACTCAATGATATATAATACCAGCCATACCATAAAATTTTACGTAGATTTATATATATATAGACTTTTTTTACTATCATCTGATCGAATTTAATTTCAAATTAAATAAAGGTTTTATATATTTCAGTATAATTTAGTAATTTATAAAATCTTATTACATAAATCACGATACAAAAACATCAAAAGAAAGAAGTTACTTTCAGTAATTTTTATTTATAAATTTTTCCCTTAGTACCAATCCTTTAAGAAAGAAATTTAAAATGCGATTAAATCGTCTTTATCTTCTTTAAAACATGCGATAATGCGGTCCAAATATGCAGTAGAATTTTAATAATTTTTATTCTTTAAGGTAATTCAAATCAAATCTAATTCTACTCTTCTTAAAATACGTTATTACACGAAGAGTTTAAATTGTTTTAATCATCTATCGAAACAAAATATAAATCATCATCTCCCTTACAATATTATTAATTATTCTTAATATTTAATCGGATTAAATGGATTAAATCGAATTAATGGATGAAAATTTCAGAACAATTGAATAAAAATTAAATTGTTCTGAAAGTAAGTTATAATGAATAATAAACATGTACACACATTTTTAAAAGTGTATTCATTAATTGCTTACTTTTAACAACAAAGTAAAACAATTTTTATTTATGAAAAGAATAGTTAATATCAGATACAATGTTAAATAATGATAGAATGATAGTTAATATCAGATAGAATGTTAAATATAAGAATAAAAGTTTAATATTAGATTATTTAATATTAAACTTTTATTCTTATATTCTTGTTAAATTCTTTTAAATTTCTTATTATACTTTAGAAATATATTTGCTAAGTAAGTCAGTAGTAATTTTACTTACAAAAATTTTGTAATCATTTATTCTAAATAACATTGCTTAATCTTTTTCGTAATTTTTTTCATAAATTGCACAAGTTAATATTAATAAATTGCACAAGTCAAATCCACTAATGTACACTCTTAAGAGTGTACACTAGTGGATACTTCAATCTTAATATTAAAATCACTAACAATAACATTTCTTGAAATCATATTTTAATTAAATTATAGCAAAATTTAGAAAGTCTAATACAATTTAAAACAATATTCTTCTCTATCAATTTATGATTTCTTTCTTTAAAATGTCTACAAATTCTATATAAAATTTGTAATCTTCAATAAATTTTTTTTAGTCAAGAGTCCAGCTATAAATTCCTTTCATAATTGCTAATTTTAAATAATATTTTAAGTATTTAACATAATAATTTGTTTTTATATATTCCTACTTTACTCTTCTCTACGTTAGATCACTCATTGCTAACGCTGTCTTAAATAAGAATTTAATAAATTAAACAAAATCTGAGCGAAATCTCGATAAATTCCGAATAATTTTTTGAGTCGATTATACTTGTACACATTACTTAGTTAAAATATTACAAATTAATCAACCTTTTCCTGAATTTAAGTCTAATTTAGTAGGCATCGTTTATATTTAAAAAGAAATTAAATTTCTTTGAAAATAGAAAAATAAATTGTGATTTATACAATAAATTTCAGAGATATACTACTGTTAATATAATTTATTATTTAAATTTTTATTTATATTATATATAAACAAATTACTGGAAAAAAAGATTTTATCTATAAATTTAATAGTTAAAAACATGCCTTGATTGAACTAAGAGAACATTATAAAATTTATAATAATAATAATAATAGAGCTAGATTTTCCTTAGATTCTATTTATGAATTCATAAGCAGCTATATTTTTCTCAGGAATGTTTCTTGTTATTCATCTCTATGAACATCTATTAGGTGTTTCTTTCTTTAATTTTTTATTTCTTTAACGTAAATTAATAAACATATTTAACATTTCTCTCAATAAAATATGATATAAAACCTCACATAATAGCTTTAGTATACAAATAATATACTCGAACAATGAAAAATAAGTGTTTTAAATGTACCAGTTATAACTGCTGGTTATTTTTAAAAAAAAAATCAATAATTTTTTTATATTCATTTAAAGAACAATTATTTTTTGCATTTTAATTTACTTTAGCTTTTCATTTTTAATTGTGTAAATTCAATTAAGCCAAAATATTAGTACTGTAGCTTCTGTTAATATCTTTAAATATCCTATTTAATTTTACAGAAAATTCAATTATTATCATTGTTTAATCAACATAGAACAGTTTAGGTAAATATTAAAATAAACTTTTTTAACTAAATATTTGTTTTTGATACTTTAATTTTCATTTTTAAAATTCTTCTTTCAGATTTTTGCTGAATCTATATTAATTTTTTAAAACATTACCGACATTTTTAGAATAATTTGTAACCTTAATTTAAGATCTAAAAAGGCATTTTACTATTAATTTATTAAATATAAACATCAAAAATAAATAAAGTTAGTCTATAATAGCGTGTTTTAAAATGATATTGGTTTATTAACAAATAAAATTTAGTTTTTATTACAATATAATTCAATTTAACTATTGTAAATTTTTAAAAATTTAAATTTATTTTCATTTATTCTAATTTATAAACTAAATCTAAATTTTACTGAAATTTGGCAAATGACGAGTATATTCAAATACGCTGATGTCCTATAAGACTTTCTCTTATTAAATAAACAAATATGGCGAAATTTATGAATCAAATTTTAAATATTTAAAGTTATATATAAGCCTAGAATTACGTAAAAATATTTAAAAACTGTATAATTTGCATATTGATGGTTAAAAACGTGGAGTTTTATACGATAAAAATCGATTTATTTCTATGATATAATTTAATTTGTGGGGAAATGATACGAATGGCATTCATAAATAAGTAGCTTTTTAAAAATAATTTCAAACAAATATTTTATGTTGATAAAACAGTGTGACGTTTCACTGTTCCATACATTACACCACTAGTATTATGACTTTCATTTTCCATGCCGGAAACTAAAGATGTAAAGAAGAATTTATGCCGACTTTTAATATCTTTTTATCAGCATTATTTTTAAGAAATAGCATTAAAAAAATGTCTTTCAATTTCAAATTTTTAACATTTCTAATACAAGAAAATAGATTAATAACTTGTTTAGATTGTCCTTACCAATTCATAACCCATATTGATTTAACGTCTTGATATCCGTTAATTTATTTATTAACTTTCGTTCATTTATCGATACCATTTCCTATATTTAATATCTGAAAAATGAAATATAATAAGATAAGATTTCAATAATTTCGCATCAAAATTGTCGTGAAAGAAATAGAAAACGGCGATTAATGTAAATTTAGAGATCTGTACGATTTAAATTCGGTTTTTAATATTTAAATTGTATAATTTTATTAATCTTAATATGACCGATTGATAAGTTAAAAATGTATTTAATTATACTAATTATCATTTATTTTAATTAAATTATATTTTAAATGTAACCAATTAATACATTTATGAATTAAAATAACTAATCAATTCGGCGTTGTGAAGAGTGCACATTATTTTGTCAACGAGATATATTAAAATCAACTGATCGCTATAAACAACTAATCTAGATAAAAACACAGAGAAAGGAGATAAGAATGTACTCACCTGTATATAATCCATCATTGAACAGTTATTTAGAGACGAGTGAAGTAGTTGGGTGCGATACCGTCGAGTGTGCCACTTGGTGCCGGAAAGTTTTTATAAGGCGAACAGGGGTCACACCATTAACCCTCACGTGACTGGCCTCAGACAACGTCACTTCCTTCAGGCCCATCGTCCAAATGACGGGGTTAGCCAACCCGAGGGTCCATGTTCTCCAACTATCTGTGGTCGGTCAGGGGCACAGTTCCCACGCAGCCCAGTAACACAGACTTTGACGAATTTATCCACCGATGATGTCGCCGTCTTGTCGGCCAACCAGTGCGTGAGAAGTTGGCGTTCTTAAAACATCGCTCTTTATGAAGTCCCTCATGGACAGTACCGGTAGTTTATGAAGTTCCTTACAGAAAGACCTTCGTCGGATGAACTTGTATAAAGTGACCATTGTTAGTAGCGTTAATAACTCTATCATACCGGCTCTTAATGTTCTCGTTTTCCGAGCAAGGCTAGGTTAAAGTTCATTTTTACCTTCGTTAGCTCTTCGATAGAAAAATTATCACGTTTCGTCTATCGAGAAAATACGATAGGATTTTTTTTGTATATAAAATGGATATTTAAAAAAAAACCACCAACGCGCCACCTTCTGAGACCAACCTGTAACTTGTGGCGGGAAGTCATAATTCAGGTGAGAAATCTGAAGTATGATCTGATGTCAAGCAACCTCTGTTTACCATGCCGCACCGTGAGAACTTACAACTCGAGACAATAAACCAACCCGCATTGTCACGACGCAAGAAATTACTACAAACCTCTCATTTACTGAAAAAGAAAGTCACAAACTGGTAGAGTCTTAAAGAGACGATCAAAGAAAGGTCAAATTACCTACTTTCGTTGATACAATGAAAAAAAGAAAAAGAAAAAAAATAAGGATGGTTTCTGTAATGACTACACTCTGAATGAAAATAAGTAAGGAGGATAGTTTTGGTGAATTAACCTTTACAATCAATACGAGGTAACCCTGTTACCTTATTTTGGCTAACCAACCTGATACATGACAGTGATGACGTAATAGCAGGTGCAGTACACCTGCCATAATATTTTTAACGGACAAAAATTCTGGAATTTTATTAAATTTATCATTTCATTGATATTAAAAATTATTATTTTAATAAATATCATTTTTATGAAAGAGAATATATCATTATTATCATTATTATTACCTTGAAAACATTAAAATATAGCAAAAGAAAGCTAATAAAAATATAATCTAAGCCATAAAAATTGAATTTCGACAAGATAATTTAAAACTTGAATAGCATTAACAATAGTACCGGTATATGAAGAGTAAAATCTGTTTAGGTCTTTTTAAAAATAGTTAAATTACACTGACATTTGAGGTGCTGTCGATATATTTTCGATAAAGCAAAAAGCACTGAAAAGCTTTAAATTTAATCTAAAATATAAAGAAATATTTATAGTTATTAACTTTTTTCATTTCATTAAAGTTACGCAACTGTATAATAAAGTTTTCGAATAAATCCTTTCTAACAATGTACACTTGTATTTAATAGATGATTTATGTATTAATTAAACATTTTAAAATTCATTTGTAATGTTTATATAGTCTGTATATGTATTGACATGTATAATTTTTTCTTTGTTAATTATTTCTCCTTAAAATAACAGGAAATGAATTGAATACGACAAAGGGGATTTATTACGAAATTGATATTATTGTATTAAACCAGAATATTCTACCAATAGGATATTTTAAATCATTGTTTCCATAATACTGTCAATTATTATCATGTATTAACGCCTAGTTTTAAATCTAAAAAATAGTACTTTTGAGATAAGTTCATGTTAAATATTCTATCCAAAATATTTAATTTTGTTTCTATATGTGCTATTGGTAAGTTTATTATTACGTAAACAATGTTAATATGATTAATTTTTCGTTAAAAAATCATGTTTATTGTTTAAAATAGTTATTTTAGATTAAAATATAACTTAAATACGATAAATTTATAGATTCCTAATAACACTTTAGGCCTATATATTTTTAAATGAATACAAGAAAGTAAATATATTTATAATAGATTTTAATTACTGTATTTTTTAATACGTCTAAGAATGATGTAATGCAGATGTTAAGCTGACAGATCTTAATGAAAATTAATAGAGCTTATTAAAAAAATAGGCCACACAAGTTTAAATTTATATAACTACATGAAAAAATTCGTATGCACTTTTGGGTTTTGAATAAGAATTAATCCTCTGAAATAACTTTTTTAACGAAAATAAAGAATTTTGTATTGTCAAAATTTTAATGATTATTAATAGGACGAATTTAAATGTCCTATAAAATATATGTTAATTAAATAGGTCGTTAATCTCCGATACAACGTAATAAATTCCAAAATAAATAAAGAATTCATGATAATAAAGAACTAGGATAATACGTATTTTAATATTATTTAATAAGAATAAATATAATAAAATTATTTTCTATATTTTTTCTTAGTTAAATATGAAAGCTTATTTAATTTTAGAACTAATTGAAACAACTACTTTTTAAAAATGTAATTTTAAAATTTCATTGTCATGTTCATTTTATTAATATTCAACTAACGAATTAGGAATTATTATAATTTTCGTAAGTTAAAAATTTTAAATTAGGCCTAAATTGTTTTCATGTTTTCATGTTTTAGCTGTTATAATTGTAATACTTAGGACATATAGTTAACTTATGCATTTAAATAATATAGTAAATGAATTAATTCTGCCGGGGATGAAGGAGTTATAATAAATGATATTTTAGTAGCTTTAATAGTAAATTATATGAAACATTTCTTGATTATTTTATTAACTGATAACACAGTAATACAATATATAAATTTTGATATGAAAATCAACAACAGATACGGACATTTCGATGAAATTATCAGGATTTTCCCAATTTTTTTTTTTTCCTGGGAAATTACAGTTTAAATATTTTAATGATGTCCGTAATCTTTAAACATCGTAAACAAACTTTATTTTGATTTTAGTCATGTCACAATAACACATGCCACATTATTATGTTGTAAGTGAAAACTCTTAAAATTCATTTATAAAAATTTATCGAGAGAAAAATAATAAATGTAGTTTCTTAATTTATAAGTAAAAGTTAATTCTGTATACCTTATGATATTAAAAATTCGATAACAAAAACATAAACGTAAACCAATAGGCACTCTGTGTAAGACAATATTTTGCTTGTAAGACAATGAATAAAGAAAACTTAATTTCTTTCGGGCACGTTTAATGTTTTTGGAAGTCGAGAAGATTTTTTGTTCTCAAGTTTCTAATATTGTCCATCCGTCACTGACATCAATGGTGATGACGATTCTATCTCTGCCTCCAATTATTATGTCAACTGAGATATGTCGGTGTAGTTATCTTCATGAACTTCATTGCTGTCAGTTAAGAATGAAATAATCATACACAATAAATTACTTCTTCTAAAACTAATTAACATTAAAGAAAAAATTATAAAAACGTCTTGATTCAGTACGTGATAATATTCGATACTAGTACATTATCAATTACTATATGATATATAAAATATACACATTAATTTATTAAAAGGATATAATTAGTAACATTTATGGTATTGTCTTTATAATCAACACTTTTTAACACATACACATACATGATGTATAAAATAGGATACAAATTTGCCTTATCATCAATGAGTCAGATAACTTACGTCAGTATTTTCAATAGGAATTCTCTGTATACGGGAAATAAAAAATACCCTGTAAAGACTTAAAAGTTGCTTGAACTGAATGTTTGTGACGAAGCAATTTCTATTATTTTAATTTTAAATATACAAATAAAATAAGTATTTAATCTAGAAAACACTGTTTTTTTTTTACTTTCATTAATACTGCATTATAAATAAGAATAGATCTATTCTTTACTATATTTATGCAAAAAATTTATTTTATTATTCCAGAATTATTAAAACTTTATCATTTGTTAAAAATAAAATTTTGATCTATGATCGAAAAATTAAAATCAATAATTGTTTACAATTGTTTTAATTACAGTAAATGTATAAATTACAACTAAAAATTATAACAATTAGACATACAATTAATATACTGTTTTCTTTTGTATCCTTACATTCTACAAAGAGTACAAGGTGTTCTACTTCATTGTGTTTGAATAAATTATAATGAAATTACTATTGTTATTAAATTTGTAGTAAAAAATTTACAAGTATGAGATATTTAAAATAAATTTTTTATAAACTATTTTAAATATTTGTTAATTTTATTAAACTTGTTATTAAGGTTCACATTCAACACGCAGTAAATTCTTTAGATATTGTTATACGTGTAATTATTATACTTTAGCCTCATAATCAACATATAATTAGGTGTTTAACAAAATAAAAATTGAATGTTTTTAGTATTGAATTTACTTTTTAACGTCTTGATTAAATAATTATTAAAACGTTATTTTTTGTTAATTAATAAAGATATATAATTAATAAGCAAATAACAGAATATATTTATTGTAAATGTTTTACTATATCTGACAGATTAATACTGAAATGAAGAAAATAAAATAAACTTGTATATCTTAATAATAATTAAAATTTTTGAATAAATCAAAATTATCAAAACCTTGGCTAAATACATTTCAAAGTAGCCTAATTAAATACTTTAAATTTTGAATTTATAAATTCTCTAATTTAATTCTCATGTATTTAGGTATTACTGCATAATATAAAACAGAAAAATGTATTCATTATTCTAAACATAAAACATTTTCTTTAAGAATAAAGTTTATTCTGTACTAACTATAAAATGTACACAGACTTCTAATATTTATTATATTCAAATTATATTGTGAATAATAATTATAATTTAGTTTATATAATTCTTTTAAAAAATATATCATTTTTGATATATATTTTACATTTTTACATAAAATTTTAAGGAAATTTTTTGATTATTGAAAGACAGATTAGTTTACTTATAAGAATATTTAGAATAAAGTAAAATTGTAGAAGAATTAAATCAGTAAATATTTAATTAAATTATAATTGATCTCTCTTGTATATGCTATTGATCTTAGAAATAAACAATAGTTTAAAATCAAAATATTAACCAAACTTTAAATTAATTCTTCCGTAATTTTATTCTATTTTACATTTATTCCCATAAACAAAATAAGTATTAAATCAAAATTTACAATACTAAATACTTAAATATATTCAATATATAAATAGTTTGTAAGCTGGAGATATCACTGCAATTATTCAGTTTTTTAATTGCTGTTATGGATAAAAATTTTCAAAATTAACACTTATTTTACTGTTTATTTTTACCACGCTGATGCTAATAAGTTTTAAAAGTTTAACTAGATTTTACTATTAACATTCACATAATTAAAATAAAGCATTAGTGTTTATAAGAAACATATAGTTATTTTTTAATCACAAAAATATACGTAATAAATTTATCCATATTTTCTTTAATTTATATCTTAATAAAAATGTAAGTTAGGTTAGGTTATTCAATGACGTTATATAAAAATAAAATAAAAGTAATATTTTTTCCTGTATTTTTCACAGATAAAATATGCATAAATAAAAGATTTAAAATTTGAATCATTTGTTTAAGTCCTTATAAATATTTTCAAATTAATTTATCGGTTTCTGTCTTAAGTGAATAAACATAAATTAAACAAACTAGACCCATTATTATCTAGTGGATATCAAGTATATATTATGCCATCTGTTGAGTAAAATGTGCATTACTATTTCTATCGATTTAAATGATAATGTTTATTAATAAAAATATTGGACGTATTCGTTATTAATAGTTTTTTAATCGATAACTGACCTTCTGATAAAAAGCAGAAGAAGGGAAAAAAATAAAAAATAAAAAAGAATCACTTAAATTAAAGAAAAAGAATGCAGACAATGAATAATTGACTAAATGTGTTTTTCTACGAATTATTATTCAAATTCCAATTTTACCTTATAATATTCAGCCGCCTTTGATCAAAATTGCTGTCGAGACAATTATGACCACGAGGTTACCAACCTCAAAGAAAGGCCTATAAGATCAAAGATTAAGTATAAAGGTCAAACGTCAAGGCATAAATTATAATTTTTTTATGAATGTATATAGATTGTATAATTAAAATTTATAGGTACGAATAAAATTTTATGCACTTATATATTTACGATATTGTTATTTTAATCAGTTTAGAAGGGTTATTTATAAATTATACTACGGAAAAAAAGGGCAAGATTTATATACGAAATTCATGAAAATTCATATATAAATAAATATATAATTAATATCGAATAAATTTAAATATTTATATACAGTAAACATTTTTTAAATTGATTTATATACTTTTATCCTTTATTTACTAACATTGATATTCTTGTAAACACTTCCTTCGCTGCAAAACCCAAAACATTGCATAAAAATCAAATATGAGCTTAAATTAAATCAAGTCAAGCTCAAATTTAAATGAATTTAAATTCAAATTTCATATAAATGCTCTTTATAATTAAATATTTACCTTTATTTTTCCCTCCTTGTGTAAGTTATAGCATTCACGCTATCTTCCTTTAACGCTTCTAAAAATTTCCTAATAAATTAATTTAATTAAATTTTTCCTTAGTTTTTTATTTATTTATTTTAGATTAAAACTATTATTATAGTCAATTTTTATATCTATAATATAAATTTTTTACTTCAATGTTAAGAGCATTACTTATATGTAAAGCATTTATATTGTGTGCATAGGACTTAGTTCGCGTATAATTATATACGTATGCGTAGGTTATTTATTTAGAATATATTAAATAATCTCATAATAAAGATGATTCGGTCTTGAGAGGGATAAGAGTTGGAAAATCTTTTATTGTGACGCCATCATTTTACTGACCAAACCGGATTGTTGAATTGCTTAGTTGAACCTACCGGACTGGAGTTTTTCGCTTCTGGGGATTTCGCCGAATGGACATGGTTTTTCTCCATTAAATCGAAAACGATTAATAATAGAAGGTCCTAATATATGGATTCTTAACATAATTGTCTATTCTAAAACTTAGAATAGAAATTTATAATAATGCATAGAAAAATAATTTGTTAATTATACTTAATTAATTTTATGAGTGATTTCAAATAATAACTGGAGAGGTTCTCACGTAATAATATATATATATATTTATATTTATATTTATATTTATTAATGTTTACTTAAGCAAGTATATCAGTTATTCATAGTTAATTAGGTTAATTTTTTTTTAAATAAAAAATTTCAGTTTTTCGTATTATATTTTAGAGTTTATGCACTACAAGAGATATAAGATAAATGTTTGATAATTATAATTTTTATAGTTTATAAAAAAATACGAAAAATAAACAAATATTTTTGAAAGTTTCGTAAATTTCTACATAATTAATTATTATAAAGATACAATACGGCGAATAAAAGGATCTGTTATTTACAATGAATAAGATATGAAGCCATTCAGAAAAATATCTGTATTAGAAATGAAATATAAAAAATATTTTAATTTAAAATAACGAATTATAAAATGAAATTGATTTTTGTAAGAGTTTAAATTTGACGAAAATTAGAATAACCCTTTTAATGTTTAAAGTGTGTAAAATGTTGGTTAAAACGCGTTAAAGTATTAGTTGTTTCTTTTTAGTACGGCATGACTTTTAAACGCGACAATTTTTACGACAAATTCCGGACACGCAAGGTAGAGTACAGGAATTTACTGTCATCATTCTGTTATCGTTGTTGACATCGAACAATCTAGTGTGACGCATGCGCAAAACACGCCTACACTTTCTGATTACTCGAACCGAAAGAGGACGACTGGTCCATCTTAATTTTTTTTTCTCTCTTAGATGACCCTGTTGTAACCCCGACATCACGACCTGTGCCCAGACCGCGGGGCACGGAGTGGTGTGTGGGAAAGGGCGTGCCTATCAAGTTACCGTAGCACCGGTAGAATATTCGTGTGCAGAGGTCATCGACGAGGTGAAGTCGTGGAATTTGACCCCCTTTTACGGACCCCCTATCTCTTGTGTATGTGATCTACGGGCTGATGGGAAACGAGCATGGGGAATTTTCCAATAATTACAACAAGCATTTATCTCGGTGGTTTCTGTCCGAGTTTCTGTGGAGTATCTGTCAACCGCCGACTTCATCGGGGTTAGAATGATCTATATTTATTATACTTATCCGTTAATAATACTTTAATGTCTGTACTCTCTTAAAACAGTCAATTTACCTCGATACGGAGTATATAAAGACATAATTTTCTAATTCATTTGAAAAGTGATGAAAGAGTATACTTATCGATGCAAATATATATTAGTTTAAACTACACATTTTCAATAAATGCAAAATTATATACTGTGTGTCAAGTTTTTGATATAAACACCAGAAAAAAGCTTATTCAACTTGTACTTATTAAGTTTTGTTTTTTTTTTGTTTTTTGGAAAGAATAAATCATAATTTTGTAAATGAAAGTCATTTTTCAGCTTAAAATTTATTTTTATTTGCGATTATTTTCGAAAATTTTAATAAGAGAAATGAATATCTTTTAAAATTCTTTATAAAACAGTTTAGTCAACAACTAGGAATTACAATTAAATGATTGGGATTTATAAAATATTGCTTAGAATTAGATCAAATACCAACTTTGTTTAATTAATCATAAATTTTATATATATTTAGAGAAACGATCTAATTGCTTTAGTCAAACCATTTAACGAATTACATTGTGGCCTATTTACAATTTTTAATGCTTCGCACTGACAAAAGTTAGATCTACACCCTCGCTATAAAGGGCTTTGTCCTCTTCGAGACACCCCTGATTCGCCCCGTTTTTTATTCGTTGTTACCCCCTCACCGGTTAAGAAAAATCAGGTTCTTCCACTGGAGAACTTAGTAAAGTTATCACTTCTCTGCTTTTTGTACCGTTCACACACTTATACACGTAGTCCTATAAAAAAAGAGATCTTTTTAAAGAAAATATCCCATTCATTTAAAGTAGCTTTGGCATAATATATTAGGTCTGTATCATTATAAATAGATTTAGATTTCGAGTCATTTATTGACCTTACGATAATTCAATTTTATAATGAAATTAGGCTAATAATAATAATTTAAAATTAAAATCTAATGAAATGAATGAGCACTGAAGATATCTCTGCTTGCATATTCGATCAGAAAATTGACTCTAGAGAATTATATGTGGATTATTCGTTTCGTACATTCATTTACGTGGGTTTTTACAAAAATTTTAAGATATAAATTTCAAATAATGTTGATAGAATATATATATTTCTTTAATCGTATCCCATTAATCCAAATTAGACCATTATAAACGTAATTACCCACTTCACTTTCGTCCCGATTTCTGTGAAAATTGGTTAGAAGTGCTATTAAGAGGAGTTCAGATAAGCGATGATTGTCTTATAAGTAGATAGTGCCGTAGTTTTGTTATAGGACCTGAAAGAAATTAGGACAAATGAGAGGCAATTTAAAATAGCATAAACGAATTTAATATATAAAAATACTTTTAAAAATTAAAAAAATATTTTCTTTATTTAAAATTTATCTTAATCGTAAATAAGAAATAAAAAATTATTTAAATATATATTATAGAGGACAATTATTTTCAATATAAATTATTAATTTGGGGCTAACATTAACTATACTAAATAGTTTGGGAATAGATTTAAGTGTACTTTACAATTTTTATTAACTTTATTTTAAATGAAATTGTTAAGTGAACGGAAATATTTATATTATAAATTTATATAGGAATGATTTACTCCAATACTCCGTGAACTGAATATATAAAGAAGAAACTTATCAAAGTAATACGCGAACCGAATTTTTAAATTTAGGACATTAGTATTTATTGAATATAACTTGTAAGGTTTTCAAACTTGGAGACTGTGATTTAATCGTATTTTCACATCATTGAATGATAAAGTAATTACATAAACTCATGTTTTATATATGTATAATTAAAATAGTAATAGAATGATTTTATGGAAATAAATTGACTCTTATTAATCGTATTCAATTAAATTAAATGATAATAATAGTTGAACGAGAAATTCTTCAATGAATTATTCAAATATAGTCAATTAGAAATTCTCCAGATCAAAATTAGAACACTTTCTACGTTAAAATTTTATTTAAATTCTGAATAAAATAATGAAAGTTAAGTTATAAATATCAAAATTAATATCATTTAATGGCTATTTAGTATTACAGTAAAATATACTTTATTGAATCTTTATTATCATTAAATGATTAAATTATTCGAATGATAAGCTGATCTTTGTACTTAGATTTATATTTTCTAGATAGTGATATTCACAATGGAATGAATATAACATTAAAAGTACTTTATTATTATTCGAATGTCTCGATATTAGGGTTTTAAACCTCAATATGTTGCTGAAAATAATTATATAATAATTTCTCTACATATTAATTTTTATATTTTAAAAAAAATTTCCTAAAAAATGTATTTTTTTAAAATAAAATTCTTTAAGATATAGAAATTATCTTAATAGTTCAATAAATAAAATACGTAGTAATCGTTATTATACTTTATTCTTAACAACGAAACGAATTAAAACGATTTACTTATTATATTTTATTATAAATTTAAACAAATTAAATTGATTTATATAAAGCAAATGTTGCAAAAGACATTCATAGACGAATGTAGTCGTGCTGGAAATCTCATTCGAAATATCTACCATTATAATTATTCAAATATCTTGTTATTTTCAGAAAGATTCGTGTGATTGACCGGATGGGTGTTTGTAAGTGCATCAGTTATTAGCATCTCCTCTCCAAACGATCTCTTAAGATATAGAATCATATGTTTTTAAGTAAACTAAAAATATATATGGATAATAAAGAAAAACGCACAGAGAGAAAATCACGTAAATTTTAGGGTATGGTATTCTATATGCTAATTAAAAAAAAAAAAAAAAAAAAAACTGTTGAATAGAAGTATTAGTAAAAGAAAATATATTGAAAGAGAAAATATTTTCTCATTAACGGATTTGCAAAAGAAAATAAATAAAAATAAATATTTATCCTTGAAGCGACAAAATGAAAGTTCCAAACAATATATTAATTTTATTGAGTAATCTTGTTTTTAAAAAGTATACAAATATTTATCTTTGCAGTTTTAATTCAAGCCATTCACGATATTATTTATATATCATTAGAAAAAAATATTACAAAAGATGATTTTAAATAGTAATGACAAAATTACAGCTATTTAAAAAAGAAATTTTCATAATTAACCTAGAAATTCTTATAAAAACAATTACATCAAGTGCATCAAAAAATTTCAAAGTATTTAAAACGATTTTTTCATATAGATTTGACTAAAAGAATGATACACTCACATATAGCTTATGTAAAATTCAGATTAATTTTTAAAAAAGTTTCATAACTATACCGAAATTTTATCATTTTCTATGCAGTGTTGATCAATTAGTTCGCCAACTTTTCAATTTTGTTAAGTTCTCATGCTCTTAATCTACTAAAATATTTACATAAATTGCAAACAGAGAAAATATAACATAATTATCTGCAATGAAAAAAAGAAATATAATAATTTTAGTTAATAATATATTTAGATATACCATTTTATGCATTAATCTATTGTTCCTATTTTAAAAAGAATACAGTATAAGAATTCTCTCGAAAATATACACACGATGCGCATTTTTTTATAAATAATTTGTTACTTTATAAATATTGCAGAAGAATTATTAAACTATTATAAACAGTGTCTCGTTATTCCAAACAATTTATATAATCGAAATATGTAAATTAAAAATTATGTTACAGGCCTGCTACTAAATAAAAACTATAATATATTATTCATTTGGCTATGAGATAGGCTATAGTTTTCGCTTTATGCTAAAAATAACTCAATTTATAAAGATAAATGAATTCTAATTTGAATATAATGAAAATTTTCTTACATATAAAAGCCTAGTCTTTTAATATAATTTATCAAATGCTGGATTTTATCGATTTTAAGAATATATGGAAGATTCATAACGTAAGATATATAGATGTAAATGGTCTTAAAGAAGAAATCTTTGAAATTTAATTTTAAATAAAAACGCATGCGTTTATCTCTAATTAAACGATCTAATATTGTAAAATCTATTCTATAAATTTTCGTTTTAAAAACTTTAAACGATAAAATTCTAAATATGTCTATTTAAAACGGAAAAAATAAAGGGAACTGTTAAATATACTGGAATAATCGATCAAGAGAGAATAAAGCCTGAAGCTGTTATCTCGGACTATAGCGAGAATCCTGTAAAAGAAATTGTCTTCTTTGGTCCTCCTTGTAGTTTTTCGAAGCTGCATACATATAAGTAAAGAATAAGAAAGAATAACATTTTATTATTTATATTATAAATATAGAAAATGGTAATATATTACTAATGAAATGATAATTTTCCATATTATCGACGTACAGTACCTGTAGAGTACTTTTTCTCCATATTAATAAATTATAGTTCACACGTTAAATCTGTTGAAAGATGTTTAAAATTCAATTAAATATCTGTAATGTTGATATGTGCTCCTTGTCTTTAATTACTTACATTATACTTTTGTCCACTTTGGATGTTGTGTGAACTAGGACTTGTTATACTGAGGGAAGAGACAATTTCCAATTAAAATGTATTTAATGTAATGTATTGTAACAACATTACGTTACATATATTTTAATTGAAAATTATGTGTTTCTCTTCCCTCAGTATAACAAGTCCTAGTTCACACAACGTCGAAAGTGGACAAAAGTATATAATAAAATAAATATGTGTAATATTTTCAATTTATTTCATTTTACATAACTTTTCCCTAATAATTTTTTCACTTTTCTCTGAGTCATACTATTATTATTATTAATTTTATGACTAAAATCGTAATTTAAAAAAGAAGAAAACAACAACAACAGTTATTTTCAATAAATTAAAGCTGAAAAATATTTTCTTCGGAGTGATTACTAGTTTTAATTTGTCAAACTATTTTTCCCTGTTGTTAAGCAACAAAGGTGACTACAAGTACGGTAATAGGGATTGTATTATCTTAAATTCTAGAAATTAATTAATTAATAATTATAAAATAAAAATTAAAACTTTATTCTATTATTAATATTTTAATAATTAATTTATAGTTGATTCGAGTTAAAAGAATAACGTGTGGATAGACGAACGAAAATTATGGTTAAAAGTAAGATCAGTTTTTACAATAGTTTCCCTTATAATTTTATAAAAGTAAGCCTTACTAAGCATAAAATTATGAACTATATATCCATAGGCATACAATCCACTATTTATAATTTTATGTTTTTATTTGTCTCTATAAATTTATATACTGTAATTGTATTTTTTATGACGACAAAGCGGAGAACTTTCTTAAAGATCTAAATATTTTATTTTTATTAACTCTGAAAAGAATAATTAAATAAAGACAAATTGCTTATTCTATTGATTATATCACCAGATATATATATTATTTAATTTCAGATTTTAAAACGTATTAACAGTTAATAATTTTTAACCATGTTCCTAAAATGTCTAACAAATAATCATAGTACTTTATATGAGAACTAAATTTAAAAATTCGAATGTTTTTCCGCTTTACGTAGATATTAAAAAGTCAAAAGTCAGCAAACGTCCGAGACAGGATTCGAACCTGCAATCTTCTGATTCGAAGTCAGACGCCTTATCCATTAGACCACGCGGACGTTAGTTATAGTATATAACATTTTTATCTAAATACAATATATTATCTTGAATATTGATAAAAAGATCTTTATTAAGTCAAAATTTTCATTTATATTAATTAACTTAAAGTACTTTAGTCATTTTAATGTTACAATAATTTCCGAACTCGTTTGTATAATTATCGAAGAATTATTATTTTTTTTTTTAAAGAAAAAAGTAGCCTATTTTTTCCCTAAACTTTACGGTATCTTATAGAATAACACAGGCTTGTATTTGAAGTATATAGAGCCTAAGCTTAATATTAAAAAACTTACACAAAAAAGCGACTTAATCAATGGTTTCTGTTAACGTCCCGAGGAGAAAAAATGAAAGACCATTTAATCATACGTTACAGTTTCATGATTAAGTACGGTATCCAGAAAATGTTATTTTAAAAATGAAAATGTATTGTGGGCTTTTCAATATTTTGCACCCATTTAAATCGTTAATATCTAATTACAATCGCGCTATTGAATACTAAAAATTATAGCTACTCGATGTTAATTTTAAAATGTTAAAAAGCATAAAATTATTTAATATTTACGTAAAGAGACTATATAGATCTTTGTTTAATATATATTTTATTAATTCTATTCGTAGTAATTATATAAAACAGTAAACAAATATTGATAATAAAATAATTATTTGATTGCAGTATTGTAAGGTAATTTCATTTTATTCTTTATTTATTAGTGTATGAATCTATAAATATAATAATTATTATTTAAAGAAATTAAAATAGCTAATTTTAAGATGTATAAATTATAAACTGACAATTATTTTCTCATTAAAATTCATATATTCTGAGCAAATAAGCTTGAAATATGTAAACGGTTAAATGTTAATGTAAAACGAGCTAGAAAAGTTCGAAAAGGAAACTTTTTTCTTAAAAGATTTTTAATTTTCTTTATAAATTAGATTTTACTTAAACTTTTAAGTGTTATTCGCTAGAAATATTGTTAATTTAAAGGTTACGAGATAAAATTCTAAGCATTTCTTTCATTTTTGCTTTACACTTTAATTTCTGACCATTTTCAAAAAATGTCAAAATGCTTAAAATTATTTGAAGTCGATAAGAGATAGATAACCATCTGCTTATAAAAAAAGGAAATTTTAATGTTTTAATTCTCAAAGAGTTGATCCTAATCTGCGAGTTAATACAGTTAAGTGTCCAGGGCGGAGTCCCATCGAGGTTGACGGTCCAAGGCCAAAGGGATGAAGAAGCTCTTCGTAAATAACTAATATTTATATAAAATAAATGTTTAGGTTTTGTATTATATATGAACTTAATGGTTGTTTAAACATGAATTTTATTTATATCAACGTCAAAAACTATTTTGCATGTTATTATTTTCCTTCTGAACAAAGATGTGTATGTTATATACAGTACTATAGTCGAAAAACTTTTCGTAAGTTTCATTTTTTCACTCATAAAATATGAATTATAATAAGTTATTAACTTTTAATTTAATATTTAAAAATTTCTTCTCCAAGATATTGGGACATATCGAATAATATAATAAAAAATTAACATTTGTTTCATAGCAAAAAACATTTTAAATATTATATAAATAATTACTCTAATATCAATTTGAATTAAACCTTATTACGAGAGATCTGTTTCTATAAATATTACTTGAAATTGCTAAATATAATTTTATTTTATAACTGAAAAATTTAAAGTTTTATCAACATTAAATGTATTTTTAATAGCTATTCCTTTAAATTTAAAAATGCGCTTTATATCTAAAAGCTTTATCGATTTACTAGATTGTTACTTCTAACCACACAAATAACAGATGAAAACTCGCGACGATAGTTGAATTCCCTAGCCAAAAACCGGTTAGATGTTTTCCACAACTATCACACATTATTCAAAATCACATGATTAAAGTGTAGTGATGGTCCTTCACAAATTTGTGATAAGGAGTCATCTACAGAAAAGTTTCTCGAATTACTAGTGGAAACCTAGTAGGTTATTAAGTCTACCTGAACGTTATATAAGACGTGAGAACTCCCAAGCCGAGAAAACAGGTTGCAATTACAGGTGCTGTTTTATTTTGCAAAGAAAAAAAAAACCCTGCCCTGCATTTACTTTCAAAAATTGTACAACAATCTCTTTATGATATATTTAATTGCATTATTATTTTCGACGTCATAAATCATATAAAACCATTAAATAGGAAATGGATTTTCGAAACGAAATTGTCCGAATTCGTATGCAAAAATGTTCGATATTACATATTTACTACAAATCCTTCCACAAGATGTAACGATGAAATAACTATTTGGGTTCTGAATGACGTCAGTGACCTCACCACCTGCCGAACGTGACCTTAAAAGTCGTTATGCAATCCCTCGATAAAGTCTGAAAGGTAATAACAAGCTAGAAGATAACTGCTAAATTCCAAACATTACATGTTCTTGTGCTGTACTATGAAATGGAAACGTGATGTCTCCGTTGACATGCTCAAGTGGGAGGAGATTTTGTAACGTGTTAAGAAAATTAATTTTTTTCTCCTTCTTTAATGAATTTCCATCATTTTCTATTGCTGTGAAAGTATTTTGCTCATCCTTTACTGAAGGTTGTGCTCGCTCGTCTAAAATTATAAATCGAAAGCCCGAAGCATTCTGCAAGATCCCCTAGGGTTAAAAGATATTGAGGAAAAGTATAAATGGCTTACAGAAAAATTATCTTTCTTCGGACGATATATATTATCGGTAATTAATTGGTTAATTAGTTATGTACGGCGTGCATACTTGAAAGTATTTCTAACGTTAGCGATAGTTTTATCGCATATGCGCATGTATTAATCAACTACGTAATAATGTATCTATAATACTCGTCTAGAAATTTATAGCGAAGCTACAAAATCCATACAAAACTGTACATCGCGACAATTTATAACCGTACAAATCATTATTCATTGTCAAATGCGCGCCATCTGCTTTCAACCTATGAAACTATAAGGAAAAAAAATTTAAAATTATTAATCGGTTTTAAGATTTATTTAATTATTTTTTTAACATAAAAAAATTCAATTTTACAGTTAAATTAATTAAATAAAATCCTCAAAAATATTTTTCGTTACACAACAGATTTTTACAATTTAAAATATGTTATTATTATAAATGATAAATATTTAATTGGTAGATCACAATTTGTTTTTAAGTTATGTCTTCAATTTTTTTATACAATGCCTCAATTTATCTGCAATTAATTCTACAGATTGATTAGAAAAAGGCTTAAAACAGCGCATCACATGAAATGAAAGAAGAAATTGAATGATAATATAAAAAGAAAAATGTATATAAATTGAAAATTTCATACTTTAAATATTATAAATGAATAAAGTATATAAAAAATGCTTTAGACAAAATTATAAATATTTCGAATGTCTGGGTAACTGCGATAAACCAATCTGACAACTGAAAAGATTTTGTTTATCATTTATCTGAATAAGCTAGGAGATAAAACAGAAATTCTTTTATTTTTTAGCGCATGTTACAACTGTAATATTTATTTTTAAAATATTTTATCACTCTTAAAAATCTAAATTTAATACATAATTAAAATATTTCAAGATTAAGATGATTAAAATCTATGATTAGTTTTGAATTATACATTTTATGTTTTAAAAAATAATTTTAGTTGAAATCATTTTTAAAATGTGTTATATTTGTGCTTATATAATAATATTTGTAAATTATTTTGCAAAATAAACAGTAATATTTCTCGAAATCTAGTTCATAAAATCAATATTTTCTCTTAAAATTAGAACATTTACCAATATTTGACTATTGATTCATAGAACTAGTTGAAAGTAATTTTAAATTTCATAACTAATAGAAAAAAAAAATAGTCGCTAGAAAAAAATACGGCATGCAATTTTATTTTCAATTATTTTGTACTTGAAAAGCAGGTTTTGCTATTTTTCCCCTTCACCTTTCATTTATATAAATAATTTTTGCGTAAACAAGTATAACGCGCAAGGACCAATACAGAATTTTTGATAAATACTATAAAAAAAAACTTGCTTGGACTGTCATCATCGAAAATTTTAGACTAGGAAAAAACAGAATTGACTTGCTAAAATAAGTTTTTATTCTATGTCTAATTACTGTCAAGGTTACAAATATATATATATAAATATACATAAATTAAACTGAAGGAGCAATATAATAAATTCAAAAGTTGTATCTACTAAACTCAAAACAACTTTTAATGGCAGTTTTCAAGCGATTGATCTGATAAATTCCACATATTTTACTTAAAGATATAATAAATGAAGCTGATAAATTATTACAATATGATTTGCTAATTGTCTACTAATTCAAAATACTTTCTTTTACGCAATATTTAACAGAAGAAGTTAAATTTCTCATTTTTAATGTAAGAATGAGAAATGAATCAGGAAAAAACAGTTTCTAATTTAAAAAAAATATTTATTGCATTTATATGATAACAGATGGCGCTCTGATGTATTACAGATTAGTGTTATTTATGATATGAGATAAAAAATAAATTTATTATATTTATTTCCCAGATTTTTCGAATGAAATTAGTAAAATAAATATAATAAGTTTTATAACATAAATTAATAATTATAACAATAAATAATCGAATTACTAGAAAATTATTAATAATTTAACATTCAAAACTGAGTAGGAAGAGTTTATTTTATATAAATATTTTATAATACATATAAAACTTTTAAATATAATTTTATAATGTATTTATATATTTATAATACCATTAATAATAATAATAAATTTAATATCTATAGAAAGCTTTTTAAAACAATGAAAGTTATTTTTATTTCTGTTTTAAAATAGATTGACAATTTCATTTTATCCCTATTTGAGACCATGAAAAATGATATAAATAAATAATAAAAGATGATTCCATTACTACAGATTAATAAATTAATATTATCATTTTATTCCATTAAATTTTCTACTTTTAATTTATATAAACGACGTTTTAATTAAAATAAATAAAAATACTTTAATGGAATATTTTATTACGAATGAATGTTATTAGAAAACATTTTGTTAAAAGGTTAAGGCTTAATTAATTATAATATTGTCGAGTTAATAATTAAGCAAAGAAAGAAGAAAAAGATCGTTACACTAAATCGAGATAAAGAATCATTAAAAGCCCATTTCTTTGATCATATTTTAACCGAATCCAGAACAGGTTTTATTAAAGTGACTCGACTGAAACCAAATCATGTTTCCAGAACCGTGATTTAGGTGTTCTCGATTCCTAAAGCCTCATTCTTTAAAATAAATACTTGACACACGATCTCGTCTCAGGAATTAAAAAGAAAAAAGAGCCAACCAATATAACACGAAACGATAATATAAACAATTTGATATCTCTGGATAATATTTTCAAATTTGTTTATGTAATGAATTTAAATATTTCTGTCTCGACTTTCTCCATCTTAAGCTTTATCTAAACATAATCTCCACGAAGTTAAGTGTCATAATTATATTTTAACATTAATTATTATTCACTTCTTATCTCGTATAAACAACAAATATAAAATAAATCAATGTTTTGGTTGTAGATTTTATGTTTGAGAACGAAATTTTCCGTGAGTGGGTGGTCAGACAATCTCGTTTCTATTAAACTATCCTAAGATATCGAGAGAATGCCATAAAATTTTTTAATGCTCTCTATTTCGTATGTGTAAAGCTTGTTTAGAATCTTCTTGATAGCATTTACTTTATTAAATTGGTTAATATAAAAAGGAACGAGAGTAATAAAACTTCCTCTTTATGTTTATTAATTCATCAGATGTAGAAATGATGTCTTCGTATCATATTTATTAATTCATAGAATGTGATTTGTCACTCGTGATAGAGAATATTGAGCTGACTTAGTATATGATTAGAAAAATAAATTTCAAAATATGAAAGGTGAACAGTCGTATCGAAGAAGCAATTCTTAAGTCTCATTTAAATATGACTACGCTATTAATATTTTATAGATTCTTACGTAGTAAATATTCAAAATATCACTAGTTAAAATGTTAATTGTGAAAAGCAATAAAGTAAAAATATTAGTGAATAAAAATGTAAAAAAAAAAAAAAAATTGAATGTATTGTAGTTTTATAGATTTATAAATCTAAATTTATAAAAAGAAAGTCAAGTAAAAATAATTTCCGTGATAAATTAATTCATATTCTTTTACGATAATTATTATCCTATTGCTATTATAGGAAATTTGATTAATAAATTGATTAATATATTTATATAATAAAATAATACACAGCTAAACACAACAGGGAAAAAAAGATAAAAATCAGGCGATAGCAAAACGAATTATCAATGGAGACTGTATAGTTTAAACATGGAAATAAAATGCCTTTGAACTCTGTTGAACTTTATTTTTATTCTGTATTTTTTTCTTTTTTGATCAATCTCTGGAACCAGTAACAATAGAAAAAAAAGTATAATAATATCAATATTGCACTTCTATTTACAGAATGATTATTCCAGATGCAGACGTATTTATGAAAAGTAAATAAGTTATAGAACTCGAATTACTAAAGAATAAAACTATAGATAATAAAACTACTTCACACAAAAGCGTTCATCATGATAGCTATTATATCTAAGTACTACCTTCGAGAAGTTTCAAATATATGACACTCAATAAACTCGTGCCTATAAAAAAGATAAATTCTGAACTTTGTCTTCAAACTTTAACTTTTACTTGGTTCAAAGACATGTTAAGCCTTATGTTTATTTAGATCCACTTTTCCATTCCTTTATCCATTCACTTTTATTAAAATTTTCCATTTTGTATTATTAATTTCAATTTTCAATAAGGTTTGAAAATAATCGATTAATAATGAACCGAACGTTATAAGTAAGTTATAGGAGAATTTCTTGGAAAATTTCTTTCTAAGGTTACTAGAAAGGAAAGACACGCCTTTCACGAACGCAATAAAGAAAATACAGTTAATTTTTTTATCCAGTGAAGTACGAAATGATTTCATCATCATCAAAACCATTGATTAGAACTATACTCCTTCTATTCTATTATTAGCAATAGAAAACAAACAGAATATTTATAGTGAAACAACGAAGTAGATTTACTGTAAAATCTTAAAAAATGTATTCTCGAATCTATTTGAATTATATTTAAACAAAGACTATTATTAAAATAAACAAAAACATCCTTAAAATGAAGCCATACATAAACCTTCTGTTCACAAATAATTTCACTGTCATTAACGATAAAAAGAAGAAAGGACTTATAGAAACAATAAAATTAATATTTCGTAATTGGAAATTCGGATTTCTTATATATACAAATACAAATTAAAGCAACATTGTTTCTATATATTGTTTGAAAAAACACAAACAAAAAAATTGACGTATAGTAACGCACAATAAAGTATTCCGTTCGGTTTTACTACGAAAAAGCCCCCGAGGAAGGCTATTGAACTACATGATAATGCTTCCGATACTAGATGGCAGTTGCGTTGGTTGAACGCTCATTCTGAGTAATACTGACGTTGAATATAGAAGTCGTGATTCATTTTCCGCAAAGGCATCGACTACGTTGTTGTAGGTATGGTTTTATTCAATTATATACTTTACACGCTAATCTAATTAAGTGATTTTTTTTCCTTTTCTCGCGTAGACTTTACTAAACCTAATAAGATGGAATTTTAACGGTGTATGAATGCCTAAATTTTTAAAATAAAAGATTCTTTTCCATAAATATCCACATCGGAAATAATGTGCATAAACCTACTTACTATACCGGTTTTTAATATTTATGTTACTGAGTTATATTTAAAAATAACGAAGCGAGAATCTTTACTGAATTTATCGAGTTTAAACTTTAGCATTTTTTTTTTTTTTCATTTATTTACTACTGTAAATTTATATACCTTATTTGATATTTTATCTTGAAATATGCTTTTCTTGTTAGTGTTTTTTTTTTACTTTTATCAAAGAGAAATTACGAATTTAACTTAGAAAATGCAGGTTTTAATTCCGTAAATATAAAAACCTTTAAACTAAGGCTGAGTCAGTTCGAGTAGAATCGTTGTTTGGGGGTGTATTGTGAAAAAAATGAGGCTAACAAATATTGCAACAGACAGGTCAAGGTGAAAATGCTAATGAAGGGCAAAATTTTCATGAAAGGGTAAAATATAATCTAAAGAAAAGAGCTAAATAATGGAATTAAAAGTTACCCGACGTTTTGTATTTACACAAAATAGTTATGTAAATTATCGATTGTATAAATAAATAGAATACAGACTTTAATGCCATCCAATTATCAAATTCTCTAATATTGATTTCTCATATCTAAATGGAAATAATAATATATATTTTTTAAAATTAAGTTTAATTGTCATTATTCTTTAATAAATGCTAATAGAAATGTTTTACATGCATTCATTTTTATAAATTATTGTGTAAATATCAATATTATGTCATTTATATTTAATTTTATTAAGAATTTTACATTCGAATATGTATTATCACAAAACAGTAGCAATAGTTATTGAGATAAGTTGTTTTAAATTAAATTAGTGTTATAGATATAATCGAATAGATGTATTTTTTCCTGCTAAATATTAAAACTAATATCAAGAAGATCACTCTGGCACCAGTTGTTTCGAAGTGTTGTGTTTCAACTGACAGCTGGCTATTTTAACATTGTAATAGCTTATACATAAAATTTATGAATCATAAAATCGATATTTGTTAATGTTAATGCTGCTAAATAATATTTAGTTTTAAATTTTTTGGATATGGCAATAAATTTATAAAGAATAATACTCTGATAATTTCAAAGTTATATTTAAAATTTGAAACCTTTTGATATATGATGCAAGATTACTTTTGTATGTCGTCAAAGGCTTACTGTCCAAACTTTCGATAAAATCTGGAATTTATTAAATATTTTGACTAAACATAATTCTTTGTTTGCTTGCTTAAAACTGATATTGAATTCTTGTTGATGTTTTAAAATTAATTCTACTGGGTATATTTTTGAATTAAAAAGAACTTTTAAGTTTCTCGATTTTATAATAATTAATTCTTGTTAATTATGAAAAATTAAGATAAAATTAATTTTTAATTAAATTTGTACTTGCCATTAACTCAATATTTTGTAGGTCTAAATATAAATATCCGAAATTAGATTTAATTTTAATAAACGTAAAATAATTATAGAGAAAGGATATAAAGTAATACGAAGACAAGTTTTTATAAATCATTTCATTATTGTAAACACTTTCAATAAAATTTGTTACATGAAACGGTTCGGTTAATTTATCTTTCTTATAATGAGTCAGGTTTTTTAATTGCTCATTTTTTTCTGTTCTTGCTTTGCATGATTCAGATGCAGCTGTTCTCAAAAAATGAATAGAAAAAAAATATATATATATATTAGATCAGTATCAAACCCTATAATTTCTCTCATAGACTCTTAAAACGATACTCTAATTCTTATTGTATCCTTGTTAGAAGATATGAAAATTATCATATGCTTAGATTATCCTCTTCAAATTATCACAATAGAAGCAATATCAGTAATTTATTGAACCTTTTGTTTGTATTCAAGGTTATTGCCCCATTTGATAGGCTTTTTTTCATAAACGTCATGGGCTTTGCACACTTGGTGGAATTACAACGGTTGCCTTAACCAGAATACAACGTGAATTGAAACCAAAATGTAACATAAATATGTATTTACACTTATAATCATTGACTTTCATTATTTGGAAAACGATTTGTTTAATATTTTTTAAAGATAATATATTTTTCGGTACCTACAGTATATAAAATTTAAATGTATTTTATTGTATAACGCTTTAAAAAGTTGCTTTTTATAATAATGAGATTTATACATTGTTAATATAATAATTTCTTAATATATACTGTGTATTTAAGTAGACATATGGAACATATCCGGATATAAAAATGTCAAAGACATGCTTTTGTGAATAATGACAAAGGATCATCTACCAGTTCATTTTAAGATCTGACATCATGCCATTGTTAAACAATTAAAAAAAGAAATGTTTTGACTGACACTGCAAGAAATTCCGAGAAAAATTAGATCTTAACTTATTATAAATAAATTTAAATAATAATTATTAAATACTTCGAAGAAAATTGTTAAATATATTAAATTTATGCATAAAAATTAATTATATGATTATTTTTAAACACAAAGATTCAAAAATAGTTTTAAACATAATCACAAAAGTAATCTTTGAACTGAATGATATGAGAATTGCAATTTATATTCTTAGTTCTATTAAATTCGAATCAGTTTTCCAATCAAAACTTTTTAAGATTACTTTTCAATTGTTTGTATCGATTGCTATTTTTGGATTTAAAATTAGATTTTCTGTTTTTTGATTCGAAATTTATTGGTTAACTTGCTTGCCCATTGTAAACC
Organism: Centruroides vittatus; assembly: GCF_030686945.1. Taxonomy (NCBI): domain Eukaryota; kingdom Metazoa; phylum Arthropoda; class Arachnida; order Scorpiones; family Buthidae; genus Centruroides; species Centruroides vittatus. The sequence goes on along the minus strand of NW_027122180.1, from coordinate 351,806 downwards.
AATTACTCGTCTTAAAAAATTTACTATAATGTTCTAGTTAAAGTAACTAAACTAGTTTCCTGAAAGTTTTATGTATGATGTCAGAATAAAGTAGGAAATTGACGTAGCTAAAATAAAAGTGTTCCGGATTTAAATAAGATGATAGACAGTAACCAGTTTTGGAAATGTAATTCCTTCTGTTAACAAAACAACTCAACAATCACTTAAAAGTATCGTTTTAAAAGTAAATTTTAGCTTTGATACTTATAAAGAAATATATATATAATACATAAGAACTTATAAAAAATTACATATACACGCAAATTATATTAATTAAGTTACAAAATAAACATTAAAAATAAAAGATTATTCTTTTTTAACTGAAAAATTTAAATTTTACAAAAGAGAGTGAAAGTACGCTTACTCTATTAAGTAAAAATACACTAATCAGGTTATAAGAAAATGTTTCTTCAGTGAAAGGGGTTCAAGGTTTGCAAATCCTGAAACTAACCTTCATCAGAGAAAGCAGGTCAGTAGGTTATAGTCCCTGTTTATAGCCTCTAATTTCTTTCCAAATTTTACGAAGGTAAAAGGTTTTCCACATTTGGATACAACACTATAAATCATATAGGGAGACCTATAAGTCCATTTATTAAATATTTCAAGATTGAATATAAAAACTTTTAAGTGAAGAAACATTGTTGCAGGTCTTGTTTAAATTCTTCACTTTTGACCCACTTGGCTCCTTTTCTCAATGGAAGATTTAAATTTGTATAGGTTAATGGACTAAACATTGCGTAATTTTAAAAACAATCAGAACCCTTTATTAGCAGAAATTTTACTCATTTTAGTTCAGGAATATTCAATAATTATTTTGATATTTGACATATCTTTTTAATTAACAAAAATAAAACAAATTCTAAATAAATTTTATCTGTAACATCCGTAAATTGTTTATTACAATTGCCATATCTCATTTCAAAGATTTTATGCTTAATACACTTTAAAATATGTAGGCATAATTATCTTCCGAAATTTACGACTTAATACATATCTAAGTGCTAATAATTACATAACATATTAGCTATAGTTGTAAAACATATTATAATTTTTAATTAATTATTACCAAAACAAATTCATAATCTTATAAATATTTACATTTGCTAATATTAAAGCAATGCATTCTAAACAGTAATATACTAATTCACTTATTACATTAGTTTTACGGGGAATATTTAATGAAAATTATATTTACTTTGCCCTCATACTAAAATCTCTGATATAAAAAAAAAGTCTCGTTTTTTAATCTATTTACAGAACTTTGGTATATAAATTTATACCAGACAAATTGAAATTGTAGACAGACAATTCATGTTTAGCTTATAATCAAATACTAAATTTAGATTATCCTTTTTCCTTGTTTATATTATACGTTTACTTACAATCTGCTGCATATAATTACCTCGTGAATAATTAGGTTTGTACATGTTTTAGTTAATTCAGTTTCTTCCTGTTTATAAATTATCTTTTTATTTTTCATTCAATATAAAGTATTGAAGAGGCTAATTATCTTGTTAAATTAAATACAGTAATACTAAATTAGCAGTTTCAACGTATTTTTCTTTTGTTTTAATATGCTTAAATTTTACAAAAGTTTTTTATTCTTATTATTTTAAAATGTTAAGCCCAATATATATAATATAATAAAAAATATATAATGAGATTCGTTAGATAGTATGACCTAGAGATATTTAATGTATTCACTGCATTATCTATATTTATTTCAATGCTAATTTTTATTTGTCAAAATCAGGTACAGGTTATATTATGCGTAAGCATTAGAATATGCGTGCACATTTTTAAATATAAAAAATTTAAATAATATAATCCTAATATTTTTCACATGCTTTTTATTAAATTTAGACGTAAAAATCAAAATTAATTAAATAAATTAATTAAAATATAAAAATTATAAAAAAAGTACAAAAAATTCTTTATAAGAACTTATTATTCTGAATTTATTATGCTATCAATTATACTTTAAATTTAATTAAAGTAATGAATCACCATTGAAGTATTTCCTTTTATGATGATTCTATTAATATCTCTAGACCTATATTCTAATAGCACAATTACTATATAGCACCATTTACTAAAATGACATTTAACTTTGAAAATATGTTAAGGGAAGATGCCACTACATTCGTAAATCGTTTATCATCAAACAAAGGTAATCACAACTCATTTGCAATTATTGCTGTCTACATATTTAGTGTAGTACAAGTACATTTCTTTCGGTTTATCCTCATTCATCCGAGAATCTGCTTATTTATGTACATTGTTGCTGTTGGGTAGACATGTTATAGTACAGACTGTTGATCTTGTATTTGACGTAAGCCGATATTTTTATATATTATTGGGAACTACGTGGCTTGCTAACAAATAATGGGTGGAGTCGTGTTTCCAGAGAGCCAATTTGAGGAGAAAACCGCAGTGGCATCTTTTTCTGACGTTTGTAAGATGCTATATTGTATTGGATATAAGTGTTATTGGATAGAATGCATCGTATGTAAAAAATAATTTAATGAAATTTGTGGATTGGGAGGGGATTAACGTACAAGTAGAAAGTGTATATAAAGACGTCTATGTTCTGTTTAGATGTTTCCTGCCTGAAGTTTATGGAAAATGTAATAAATGTAATGCAGGAGGTTTAATAAAGCGCTGTAAAATATGCTTACAATAATGTCACGAAGTTGGTGAACTTGGCATTAATTAATGTACAGCATGTATGTTATAAGATTACCCTTATTTTTGGTTACTTCGTATTTCATACAGCTGACACCGTCCTACCCGTATGTGTAGGAAAGATGCCACTTACAAATGATAGGAAATTTCAGCTGCTTACTAAGTTACCAGTAAAAGTCTGGTGTTTTCCAATAAAGTACAGATAAACAAATGTCTCACAATTATCCTATGAAATTTTCGAAGATTAATGACGTTTTCTGTGTATTAAGACATAGTCCTATCCAGGGCCGTTCGTAGGGTATCTGCCGCCCGGGTGCGAGAATAATTTTGCAGCCCCTTCCCCCAAAGTTGTTAAAAATTTACAAATAAAAAAGATAAAGTAAATTTAAGTTAAAAAAAATATTATTTAAATTTTATTTAACCGCGCAAAAGCAAAATATAATCAAATTAATGTATGTACTCACCTTTAATTTTTACTGTCTCTCTAACCACGATATCAAACAAAAACTTTTTAAGCTGTTGCGATTTACACGATTACACGTTTAAAATTAAAATAAAAGAAATTATCCCTGTGCGTGCATTTCTATGCTTTGACCACAGACGAGTATTTTCCTGTAAAATCTTCCTCGCGACCGACGTGAAAAATAGCTTAAGACGAGTTAAAACAAGAAACTGTTATACTTGCCACTTGTGGCCTGAATAAGTTGTGTATATAAAATTTGAATTTGAAATATAATTAATAATATTTAGAATAGTACATATATTCAAATAATATTAGAATAGTAGTATTTTAATGATAATATTTAGAATAATATTTATGTATTATATTAATTTAATGATAAATTAATTTTTCCCTTTTTTTAAGGCGGCTCGCGCCGCCCCCTTAGGCTTGCCGCCCGGGTGCCCCGCACCCTCTGCACCCCCAGGTCGGAACGGCCCTGGTCCTATCTAGAGTATCTCCCTCGAAACAGAAATCAGAATTTAAATAAATAAAATATGAAATAGCAAACATTACAATATCTCAGCTATATTAAAATATATATCTTTAAATACAAAGAAAAATAAAATAAATAAAATTGAAAATTGAAGCAAGATTTTATGATTTATCGTTTAATAGAAAAATATATACATAGTGTTAAAAAATAATTTTTATTTCAAAATTTTGAAAGCTTAAGCTTAACTTATGACTTACAGTATTAACATTTTCCAAAGACGGATTGCATTTTTAATATATAAAAATAGGTATAGTAATAGTAAATCCGTATTGTATGTTTTGAGGGCAAAACTGAAGTCAATGAAACCTGTAACTAGAGTTAATTAATATACAATTCATTATATTTAATAGAATGCTAATTTTACTTAATTAAATTAATGAATATTAATGTATATTTATGAAATTAAAAGATGAGCTTTGAAAAAATATATAAATATACATAAGTAAATGTGTGTTGTATAGCCTATATATCAGTGTTTTTCATTTTTTTTCTAATAGTAGCGTAATTTTTTTTCATACGGCACTTCGTTATCAACGTAGTTATTTCACTTTTCCATACTTATAGTAATACATGTAAGAAGTGTTGAGGCACTACTCAGCATTATCAACAATCTATTCTAGAATGTTATAATTATAAAAGAGAATCGGAAAGGAATTTATTTTAAAGTTTATTTAATTATTCTTTTAAAAGAATAATTGGCCTATTTTAAATATTAAAAAAAAAAAAAAAAAAAATATTACTTTTCATTGCTTCGAATTGTTCCAAAAGCAATATTGACTAATGATATCTATTTAATCAACAATATTAAGGTGGGGCTATTAACACTTGCTTGAAGGACTACTGTTTCAGAAAAAATTACATCTTTATCGTGAAAAGTCAGTTCATAAATTTTCAATATATTAAATTGTTTAAATTGAGAGAATCTGAAAAAATATTCGTCCTCAAAACACACGAATAATGAAATTGCATTACTATGAAAAACACACACACAAAAAAAAATTTAGTTTATTTAAGAATATATTTAACCTACATGCCAACATTAATATGTATATAACGAATTCAAGTTTAACATAAAAAACTGAGATTTTATTAATAGATTTTAATTTTAAAAACTCAGTTACGCCTAAATTAATGTAGCTTTGAAAGAATAACTTTCTTGATAGAAACCATAATCCAGCCGATTTACATTTAGAACTCATTCCTGTCATATACACGTATTATATATTGAATTCATTAATTTTGATCATCCTAAATTAACCCACTTTCTTTAATAACTTCCAGATGGAGCCACACGTGAGGAATGTGTCGACAATACTTCTTTTATGTAAATAATAAATAAATGAATAAAACGATCTCATTGTCAGTTTAAAATTGACAAAGAGGAAGTTAAGCATCATTAATTCTTTTATAGGATTTTTATATCTATATGGATCATATTCATAAATATACTTCATAAAAAGTTAACTGTCTTCAAATAGGAAATCGTGATATTATTGATGTAATTTAATGCATTCGTTATATAAAAATTACTATTGTATAAAATGATCTCTATTTCACCCTATGACCTAGCAATTCTACTAACACGTCAATAATGGTACAAAGACTTTTAGGTTTATTATTAAAAAACTTGTTTAAAAAGTCAAAACTAATTTATACGTAATACATTTAGAAATGTTTATATAAAATACAAAATATATTTTATAAAAATATTTTCATAGTTAACTATACACTATAACGTTTGTTAATCCTTATCTAAGTGAAATATTTATTTAAAAATGGTTAGCAAAAAAATAATTCTATTTTAAGACATTAATTTTAAAACGAAATTAAATTGACTGTAATGTTAATAATTAAATTAGGAAGAAAAGTAAAATATAATTGACTATCTTCCTTCTCTATCTTATAAATCCAAAATTCATATTGCTAGTAGTTATCGATGCCAGTCAGGAATCACTCTTAAATTATGTAGCATACGTTTCACGAAAGAATTTCTTTTAATACTACGTAGAAACGTGAATATATTATAACTATAATCGTTTCAATCGATTTTAGAAAATGTACATGTAAAATAAAACTTATGTTCGGTTCTTTTTTGTGACGTTTTTACTACAAATAATATTGGCTACATTTTTAATAAATGATAAGAAAGTTTACTTTGTTCATTCATTTTGAATAGATTGTTTAATTATATCTGATGTATGTAGATCTGATTAATATAAAGTTTAATAGCATTCTAATTATTAAAGCTTTCCTAAGCAATATATTTAATATAAATATAAATTAAGAGAAAAAAACTCTAAAATTTAAATAGGTATTGAAAATTAAAATAATATCATTAAAAATGCATTATGCATATGATATTTTCATGAACTATAGGCCTAACTGTGCCGGGATATATATTGTACTATTGTTTGGTATTTAAAATTTAATGTTCACTTATATAAAATAATATAAAAAATAAATGTTTGTCTGGGAAATTATGCTGTATGTATACACATATAAAGCATATATAGAAGATTATTTTCTCGAAATATTATTTTAAGTTGATTTTTCCTTAACCTTCGTTTCATATGATTGATTACCTTGAAAATTTTTAAATAACTATTGTAGATAACTAAACTAAAACAACTTCAATGGTCGTACTTGTTTTAAGGTTAAAAACCAATAAGCTAATAAAAAATAGATATCAGTAATATAGTAAATACTAAATTATTTGATAATGCATAAACTGAAGAATACAATTTAAAAAATAATCAATTTGAAACAATTAAAAATAAGTTGTTATACTATTTTCTCCTATTTATATGTACTGTATATGCACATGATTGAGATGGACGGGATAAAACGAGATATCATCTGTTACTTTTTAGCAGCAATATCATCCCGGAAGTTATTTTCTGATATATTTTTATCAAATACAAAAAAAAATTCTATAAATTATTTTATGGAATTTTCTTAATGAAAATTCCTTAAAAGATAAAATAATTTGTTTCGTAATTACATATTTTGAGATTACACGTGGATTACCATTCTTATCCAATCTTCGTAAATATATCACATCTACGATTGGATCAAGATTTCAATAGATTGTTAAGCAAATGTTTTTTCAGATGATTTTCTTATCTTGGGTATTTACAATAATGAAATCATCTGAAAATTTTTTAATAATAAGTAATATACAAGAAATTGTTAATGGTAACTAAAATATATGGCTACAATTAAGCGTTATGAGTTACGTATGCGTGTTTAAGTGCGTGGGTGCCAGTTAGCTAATGAGTAAGAGGAGAAACCATCCCACTCCCTTTTTTAAATCCCGTCTTAGCCATACATACACATTATATATATATATATATATATATATTGAATGTATCATAAAATCAACTCATGAAATATTTATTTTGAATCATATTTTAATATTAGAAAGCTGCTTTCAGTTTTATGCTGATTAATTTTTTGTGAACATTCTATAATTTATATATATTTTATAAATGTACCGTACACTTATTATTAAAATTATCCGATTTTTATGTTTTAATGAGTCATTTACGAATATTTATAAGGATAACCTAAAATTAAATTTTAAAGTAACTTATAGATTTAAGTTTTTTCGAAATCAGAAAACGCATATCATTAATTTGTGAAATTTTCAATTAAGTTCAACTTTTAATTTGACTAATTTAAGCCGTTCATTAATTAATTAATTAATTAATTATTAACTGTACGACTGAGCAATCTTTTAATTTTTACTTGTAAAATTTCATTTACCTGTTTCGATTAATTTAATTTATAAAGGTCAATACATATTTTTCAGTTTTAATAAGATGTAATCCAGATTTAACACTGAAGATTAAAAAAAGTTAATTGCTTATTTTTAAATTATTTAAAAAATGTCACAATTTATTTTTATTCTCATCGATAAAAAATAAAAACTTGAGGTTATTTAAAAATTATTGAGCTCATGGGCATTTTAGGTATTAATAGAAACAATCTTGAAGCTTTATCCTTATTCTGTTATTATATATATATATATGCATACATTTTACATATAATAATTTTGAAATGAAAATTTTTAATTTTCTATTTTATATTTTTAATGTCTTATTTCCTTCTAAATTCATTAATATATAAAGAAAAGCTAAATATCTATTTACTTGTTGAGGCGAAACCTCCTCTACGTGGCTTTATAGAATTGAATTCGTTTGCAAAATTTGATCGATCGATCGATTTTGATTAAACTTTTCATTTTACATAATATGAGAGGAGGAAATTAAAAAAAATGTAATAAAAATCGGGGTTCCACGATTTCGTTTTCATGGTACGGTGGGGTCATAGTTACAATATCCAAGGCTGCTAGAACGAGCGCGAGCATTTTTTTTGTTTCAATTCTTTTTTTTATGCCAACGGCGACGTCAATGCCGCGGTACCAGCAAGTGTCGTCATAGATGCCCCCATGAAACAGTATTATTGACTTGCTAGCGAGCGCTTCGACTCAATTTTTAGTTCGTGTTCGGACAGAAAACGAACTGTGTCTAGTTAAATTAATATAATTTTTTTTTGTGATTAAAACTTTTTAATTTTAATTTAAAGTTTTAATCGTAAAAAATAAAACTCTTTTCACGATTTATAAAAATATAAGCTTGTTGTCACGACAACAATTTTTTTGCCAATTTTTTTAATATGAAGTTTTAGGAAACAATTATTAATTCTATACATTTAAAATATTATCATGTTCCTTGCGTGACAACACAAGTTCCATGATTTTGGGCTGGTAGATTTACACACACATATATATATAACTTTTTATATATTCGGAAGTAATTTATTACAAACTTATACAGTATATATATAATTGAATCTATAACTCAGATTTTTAGAGTCGTTTGTAGTAATATTCTTTTAGTAAGCATTTTTAATTAAACTGGACCATACAATTAAACGACTCATAAAATATATGTTATCAGTTCCTATATAATGATTACTTCAAATTTATGCTTTTAATTCGATAAATTCAGCCGTTTTATTGAGACTTCTTTTGTAAAATATTAAAGTTTAAAATTTATTTTTCTCATTTTATATCGAAGGTAATTTCCAAATTTCTAAAACTTGTATTACTTTACATAAAAAAATTCTGATAATAGTTTTAAGTGTAATTTAAATAAAATACGCTAAATACTTATATTAAATGTCCATAAATGTTTCTGTAAGACTGTTAATAGATTAAAACGTTTGTTTTGGTTATTAATAAATTATTAGGCTCTTATTCATTCAGTCAATAGTAATATATTATTAATTTTCAAGTCTCACTGTAATATTGATATATAAATGTAGACAAATATCCATTAACGAATCATATTGATTTCTTATTGAAAGCGTTCGAATATATTTAAATTACGTAGAAACTGAATTAAATGAATATTTAATTAAGCACGATATTTCAATGCTTTGTTTTCTTAGCAATAATAGCATATGTATTTATTTCTCTAAATGCAGGATCGATTAACTGAAGTAATTTAAAAATATTAAGTAGACTTGTATTACGTTGAAATATATGAAATGTTATTTATAATTTATTATTAATTAATAAAAAATTCTGCTTTATTTTCATAATCGAATTTTAAAATATAATATAAATGTATGGAAGTAAATAGAATGAACCTAATTAAAAACGATAATTAAACTTAGCATTAGAAGAAACATTTGATCTTAATTTGATTATTATATAAAAAGTATAAGTTTTTAAATATTAATTCTTAATCTTGTAATTGTTGAACAAATTATCAGTGTAAAATGGACAAGAAAGGTAAAATTTATTATTTATTTATTATATTTTAATGATAAATTATTCATCAAAAATACTAAATAACTAAATGATAAATAAAAGTAACAGTTTAATTATATTAGATTCATTTACAGTTTTTATAACAAATTTAATAATTAATAATGGCGCACCCAGAGGGGAAACAAGGGGCCTGGCATCCTTCAAAGAAAAAGGAAGGGGAGAAAAATTAGAAAATTTTCTTTTTTAATTATATTGTGTCGCATCTTATATTTATATACTATTTATGAATTAGCGATCACATAAGGTGGAAATTTTATTGAATTTACATTAAAAACTTCTTTTATTCGTTCAAGCGGTCTCCCTCTACCAAGATCCTGAGTGAGCCATGATAATAAATGAATATTTATCATAATCACTGGCATTTTAAGTCATGTTTCTTAATCTTAATTTCATTCAGATAATTTACTTTTCACAAAATATTTATTCTTTTCCATTCAATTTATGTATATGCATATTTGTTTTAGAGAATTAAATAACGATAGTTTTAGTTTGTGCTGCAATTATTCTTATGGAAAAATTTTTAAAACTTTCCACTCTAATTTCTCGTGCTAAAAATAGAAATTACTAATATTACAGAGTATAAATTGTAAACATACAGTATAAACGTCAATGATAATAGTTTATAAATTACTTTTTTACAGATATAAATACGAAATTATTTTAAATCTCAAAAATATTTTCGAGTTTTACAAAAAATTTATCTAAATATCGTATAAATTATTAAATAAATGCAAAATTATGTATAAATTCAAAACAATGAAAGAGAAAATATTGTACAAGTAGGCTACAATTTCATAATTGTTTAAATTTGAATTTGGTGATATGAAGTATTAAATATAATTATCCCAATGTTAATAACGTTTGACTTTTAACTGAGTTATTTTCATTAAAAATTGGAATTATTGTATATAAAATATATTGATATATTAAACAGTTTTCATGTAATTTAAAGTTTAACAGGATTAAAATTAAACAGGATTAAAAACAAGTTTATACATATGTTTTTAGCCTTAAATACAAATACTGTATTTATTTTTTAAATTAATAAACATTTTAAAGATAATGTATGAAATTAATTCACAAATACATGAAAAACATTAAAAATATATTGATGCATTGATTTAGCTTGCTTTTATGTATACCTTAATAGTAAATTATTTTTAATAAAATAAATGTTTATTTTAAAAACAAAATTTGAAGTTTAAATATGATAAAATTTCAAAAATTTCATTAGAAGTGTTTAATTTTTTTTTTCTTTCTTGTCTTTAATCACGTACTGTCAAATTTCAACAGGTTTAAATGTCTTTTAAAAACAATACAATAAAATTTGAGTGCCTTTTGCAAATTCTTCAGCGTATAATAATTAGTTTCAGCTTTCAATTAACGAAAAAAATCAACTGACTATTCTAAATTACAAATACTATTTTTCAATTGTGATAATAAACTTAATTATAATTAAGCTATTTATATACGTTTTATACTGCATCTATAATTTGAACTTTTGTATTATCTGAATGTAATAAATTACAATGGAGAACTAACAATGCGCAATTTCATTATTCATATTGCAATGATTGTAATTTATGAATGGACCTAATTATAATTTCTTCGATTTTCTGAGATTACTTAATAGTATTATTGTTTTCGTTGCGTTGTATTTTTTCCCCTCTCTTTAATATTTAATTGCTGTTTTTCTTGGCATTGTTTTCGATTTTAATTAATATTCGTGATATTAAGAAGTATATCACGGGTCTCTTTATATTTTAAAGTAGAGCTACAATATAACTAAAGTAAAACTGTAATATTAACGGTTAAAATTATAATTTATGGCACGTAATGTACTAATTTTTAGATGATTAAATTGCCTTCAAAAGTTTTATTATGGGATTAAATACCCGAAAATTCTTTGTATTACGCGGTGAAATGTTTACAAATATTTTTATATCAGTTTGTAACGTTACTATAAATTCCCATATAAAAGAGTTTATATAAATGACGAATTGGGATTACGTCATGTATTTTAGACGTGCATTATGTGACCCTTATTCAAATAGGATTATTATTGTAGTTTCCCATTTCCGGTACAAGTACCGGAAGTAACCGGGGGACTCCGCGAGGGATTATGCAGTAAAAACCTTAATTTGGTTGAGGCCAGTGAACTTGATGAATCAAACATGTGGCCATGGTATACTTACCACAAATCCCGTTCTCTCCATTTGTGACCAAAAAAATGTACCTTGACGAGTTATATCACGTGATCTCTCTTTGTGCACAAACATTACCTGACCCAACTTGTCAAGGAGAGTAGGAAAAGTTCACATTCATTTGCGTTGGGCTACCGCCTCATTCCGTCTTTTACAAATTATTATTCCAGATAATTTGGTAAGTTATTTAAATTTAAATACAACCTATATAAATATATTTATCACTTAAAAATATTGCTATAAGTATAGCCTATAACTTATATATATAAGTATCAAATAATCAATTGTAGATGTTCTGTATGATCAAATGAAGAGTGGGTTCACTCACTAATAAATTATTTATATCACCATTTTCCTGACAATTGTCACGTACGGAACTGCATCTTGTACTGTACACTGTATTTAAAATATCATTGATATCATTGCGGTTAATTTAGAGAATAGAATTTTAAACATATTTTTAATTAATTTTTGTACCTTTGTCATTAAAAATGAACTAGTAATTAATTACGACACGACACATTTTTCATGAGAGTTAATTCTGAATTTTTAATCGTGCCCGAAATTTTATCTTTTATATTCAACCGGAAGTACTCCTTTAAACAAGTTGAGAAATAAATTATACAACGCCCTATTGTAACTTCGATACAGTATAGAAAGGCTCGATTGTTTCACGTAGAATCTACTTTTGTTATTCACTCAGGCGATATAGAACCAAATAATTTTCTTTCGAACAATACGTAACTAATTAATAATAATAATTGCCTAAACCAAACAAATTTTACACGCATAATAATAACATGATTAGGTCGATAGGAAACTTTGAACCGTATAAAGAAATAATGCGGATTTAAATATAATTCAGGTATTACTATAATCCGCATCTAAATCATAGTCAATATCTAACAGTTTATTATTGTTGAGTTTTAATTACAATACCGGTTCTTATCAAGTTGGAATATATTAATAGATGTTTTGATAATGGAAAACTATGTAGTAATTAGTTATAATTCTATTAAAACCTTGATGGTTAGCAAGTTATTAAAATATTTATAAATGTTAAAGTAAATTTACAAAATGATATTAAATGATTGTGTTTTTTAAACACGATACAATATTTTTACTTTGTTTACGTGCAAAAATTCACATAATCTACGGAGAATACATTTCATAATTTGCAAAATAGTACAAGGAGATTCAAGTTGGAACGTATGTATCTTAACAGAATTTCTGCGAATCCGGATATTACAAGATTTACCTACATTACAGGATGCACTTCTTGCGTGATATGACGTCACTTCCATAACTACACTATCATGACGAGGTTAGACGCGAAGCGGGTAGTGTATAATATATCATCGCGAAAGAAAGGTAATTGTTAACTTAAAAGTTGTCAAGCTGAATTATTAAAAAGGTAGGTTTGATAATTACAAGTCGTTTTTTTTAATATTAAAATAACCCCCTTTAAATTAGCATTAAAACGATCGATATAGAAAATATCGATTACCAAATCAAAGTTTATACCAATTAAAAATTCAAAAATAATATTTCGTGTTCTTTGTTAATTATTTTAATTTAAATAAGAATAGGCCTATGTTATTGATCATTTTTACAAAAATATGAAATTTGATACATTTAAATGTGTCAATGTTATTTGACGATGTCTTTCCTTATTGAATTTAACCTATCCTCTTGCAAAGTTATTGAACCATTTTTATTTAGGAATAAAAATAAATCTAATTTAATTCTTTTGAACACTTTAATCAATAAACATTTAATATTTATATAAATTAAATTATCTATAATAGATTGATTTGGTTCTTTGAATTAATTTTATTAAATATTTATTTTTTTTATCATTAGATAATAGCGTTCAATCATTTAGCTGTATTGTTAGTCATATTATTAGTCAGTTTTAATGCTTATTCAAGATTGTTTTTTAAATCTTAATTATAGTAGTTTGTCATTTATTATATCCATTTCCGAATTTTACTTCACATAATTAGTAAGCTATAGCAACACTACGGAAAAATTGATAATCAATAACTTATAGAACTTTACCACATAATTTCGTAACTATGGTGACTTGACAAAAAAATATCTATTACTGCCAATACATATCAATTGCCACGAATATCACGAATCAAGCCAGTGTTTCTATAGCTTATAGGTGACTATTGTAAGACTTCGTTGACGTAATTTAATAGCATTTTACCTTTATTAATTAAGAATTATGCAAAGATAAGTACGCTGCTTTTTTATTTTTAATTATCATAAGATGTAATAAATATTTTCAACAAATTTGTTGTATTATATTTTAAAACAAATAGTTAGGTAACTAAAAATAAAATAACATTTTTATTATTTGATATGTTATATTATTCAACTACCGGTACTTATTTTTAAAAGAAGGAATAAAAATAAATTTGATTAATTAAAACAGCTTTTTCAAAATAAAAGTTATCTTTAATGACTATCATATAATATATTTTAAATCTTAGTTTTTACTTATTATAAATTATTCATTAAAATTAAAACATAAAAGATAGAAGATATTTTGTATTAATTAATACGGAAAAATCGAAATACTAATCCTTTACCTTAAATAAATAATACTTTAAATTCATATTATTTTACTTTTTATCCTTTTCATATTTAGAATTCATTCATTAGAACATTTTTTTTAACCTTCCTTAAGTATGCTTTTTCTTGGTATTTTCCATCATTAATCATTCCTCGAAATATTTTTTCCCAAATTATACATAAGTTGTACACAATTACTACGAGTAATAACATAATTATCATTCTTTCTTCAATTATTATTATTATTATTATTATTATTATATATCTTTAATAGCTATAATTACTAATGTTAGTATAATTAATATTTAAATATAAGATTATATTTTGGATTGAATAATAAAATTTAATGTTTTTTTATATTTATCATTTACAAATAAATCAAATAAGAAGTTAATAGGGCCTACTCTTATTTAATTTATAATGCTTAATATATATTGTTAATTGCTATTTGCATATTTGCAAGTAAGAGAAATTTGATTACAAAAATATTTCGTTAAAATAAGAAGTGATGTAAATATAATATTTTAAATATTTAAAATTTTTGCAATAAATTTATACACTTAGCTTAAAATAGAGCTTACTGTTAGAAATTACTTTAATGCTTTCATGGTTAAAACTTAGGATGTTATTAAATTACAGTAACATTCTTCATTAATAAAAAAACAAAAAAAAACTATGCAAATCAACGTATATCATTTTTTAATAATAGTAATGATATACAAAAATCAAAATTAGAATTCTTAATTAATGTATACTTATTATTGTAGAATATATCCTAACATGTACTCTGTAATATTTAAGTTAAAAATATCTTATAAATCCAACGCATAACATAAAAAAAAAATATGATTTTCTTTTATAAGAATTGTATTATACTAATCTTATATTCAACAAATTATTAGAAATCGATTCTGAATGATATCGATTTGACTTTAGAAAATAGCTGTTATGCAAGCGCTATAGAAAACAATGATTCCTTTTCATTATATAAGTATGTGATGATGCATTTCTTCGTTATAAAATTTAGGTTCGATTTAAATGAAGTTTAACAGGTTTTACACCCTAAACATAAAATGAATTTTTTAAATTAATTATATATATGTTATAATAGGATTTATATAAGAAAGAATAATTATCTATAGTATTTGGATTTATATTAACCTCAAATTTCAAATTTTATTTATGTATTTTTAGCAGCACTTTTGATTTAACTTTTTAACTTAAATAATAAGAATTTTTTTCTTTTCATAAAAAAATTATTTTTATCGGAATTTTTACTCGAAATTGAAATTTCTTTAACTAAAACCAACTAAGAATATATTTAATTTATGTAATAAAATTACGGTTTCAAATTTTATATTGTTGTCGGCTTTAATGAAAACGAATCAATTTAGTGTCTGTTTGTATTAAACAACCCTTACCAGTTATTGAGAAATATAATTATACGGTAAATTGAAATCTATGATTTCATAATTCCCTGTAAATGCACGCTTAAACGATTTTAATCAAGGAAAGAAAAGTAAAGAGCAAATTTTATCGACAATTTTTAATGTAATTATGATTTATGAATGTTTTCCACATCCATTAAAACTTTCAAAATAAGATGATAGGATACATCAACGCGTGACTGGGATATACGACCTACAATAAAATTTGTTCATAGATTTAATCATACCTATATATTTTTAAATATAAATTTGAATAAACATAGTAATTATTGAAACTAAATCAATCTTCATTTGATATTCAATAGTTTAGACTGTAAGATTAAAAATGGCAAAATATGGCTTCATATCTTGCATATCTATCGCATAAATATTACATGAGCTGCAGTATGGTAATGGTCACGTTGTATTTAATTTTCTTTTTCTTATTTTTTTGTTTTTACACTTACAAGTCACGCGATATAATATAAGTATTAACAGCTTGGTAAATTGTACGTAATGCAGATATTTAGAGAAATTTTGCAGATGGATAAATACTGCAGATCCTTTAAAATATATAATTATATGTCGAAATACGAAAATTAGGCTATGTATTTTAATGAATACTATTAATTGTAATATGTGTTAATGATTATTTACATTTCTTTAACTATAACTTATATAAGTAATAAATGCTTACGTAAATTTTCAAGAAATTGAAAAAAATTCAATCTTATTTACAATAAGAAGGAAATAACATATCTTTGAATTTATCGATTTAAACGAATATAAAGGAAATTCGAAATTCCCTTTTCTCTTATCGCCTGTAATTATAGGCTGTACACATGTAAGGGGATTTTTATATTTATATTTAGATTTTTAGTTCTGCCGAATTCATAAATTAGAAAACACTTGCACACAACGATATTATTAATATTTTTTTTTCTTATCTATAAAATAACTTCAAATATTAGTTTATCTAGTTTTATCAAATCCATAAACATTTTTCATTGAAGTAAAAATATTTTTATTTACACGAATCTTTAATGCTAAACTATAATAAATATCAATTAAAGGTATATAAACTTTGAATTGTGAAATCGTGTATTATCTTTACACTATTTCGCTATAAAATTAGAGTAACAAAAATTGAAATTTTAGCAACTTTTATTTTTAAATTTGTTGCGTCTACTGAGAATAAGGGAATTTTTCGAGCAATTCTCAAAATTTCTATAGAATAATCTACCTAAATTTTAAAAAATAAACACCGTATAAAATTAGTTTTCTTGACAATACTTTTATTTTTACAATTGTACTAGTGAGTGAGTACGTAGTTTTTAACCCATTAAATGCTATTTTAGGACAGAAATATTTTGCTCTAATAAAACTAGAAATAGCGTAAGATATATCGAAATTAGGACACACAATAAAAATATAGGTGTATAATACGATAATGCAGCTGAATCTTATCCAAAAATATTTAACAGTAGTAATGGCGGTGCTATGTTTTTTTGACATTAAAAAATATTTTTTATCTTTTAATATCAACTTTATATAAGAAAATTATAATAAATGTAAAATCTATTTCGAATAATTTACTAATATTAAGAGAGCACTATTTAGAATTCATTAGGCAACGATTGTAGAGGATTGTAATTTAATAAATTGAAAAATAATGAATAAAAACAATGATTAAATACTAAATTTATTTACCGAGTTTTGTAAAATCATTGAATGCAACCTTTCTTTTTTCGTCTGCTAAACAAAGTATCGATTAAAACAATCGATTAAAATATATATTTAATGGCTAATATACTTTAGCAAATTTGTGAAATTGTAACGAGTTCCAAAAGCAAAACACATCTCATTCGTAAAGTTTACAAAAGTTAATTTAATTAAAATTCTTTTTTCTTATTAATAACATATTTTAATTTTGTCATCCATAAAAATTTTTTGATAAAAGTAAAAAATATGAAAATGTTGCTGATACTTCTGACCAGATCAACAAAAAAGCTGAGATGACGACGATATTTTTTAAAAAGAAAACACCCTCGTTTAACTAAAATTAATATTAACGCGTAATACAGTATTTTTAATTGTGATTGTTAATAATTTATTTCTAATCGATAATTAATTGATTGATCTTGTTGATTACTCTCTTATTGATTACTTTAATAAACATATTTCTCTTAGTAACGAAAAATAATTGTGTACTTTTGCTAACATCTGGAACATAACCCCATGTTTTTCATTAATCCTTTGTTTCGTAAAGTACGAATTCGCATAACACGGCACTTTTTCGGAACGCAACTACCGTGTTATACCAGGAATACCTGTATATATATTCATTGAGTATTACTCATTATAAATTATTTCCTAAATATAGTAATAAGCGTATTAATATAGAATTTTCTCTGTAGTTTTAATCCGTGTCATATATTTTAAGATTTAAGCATTTAAAATAAAATAAACTTTTTTCCCAGATCAACCGTGTCTACCATGACGTAAATGAAGTAACTATTATAGTGAGATAACAATCTCCGATAAACATGGGAAATCCAAGTGAAGCAGAAACCACAAATCCTGAGAATTCTTCAAATCTTCCTACCATCGACGGAAGTGAAGTAGTGTTAAATTTAACTACTACGGTTACAGAGACAAGAACCGAAAGCGAAATCTCGACTATAGATTCTCAACAGACTTTGCAAATTAATGAAGACAGTGGAAATGAAGCAGAAACTGTGACTGAAAACAATGTTAGAAATAATAATGAAAGTGTTACAGATGAAAGGACAAGAACAAATACAGAAAACAGGAGGCTTCGTCTTGGGACGTGGCCTCATCAGATGTCCTCTTTGCTAGCTTGTTTATGCTGTACAGTGGGAATGTACAATATCAACAGGTTTTCGATCTTAGTCTACGTATATAAAGGTATCATATTTAAATTTTTATTCCATCTGAACAAACATTGAGATTTCTCATAATGCACACTTAAAAGAAAATACTACTCTTATTTTTTCTTTTCTAAAAGAACTTAACCGAGACATAAGCAAAATAGTTGGTCAAATTCACGAGTTTCCAAATCATTTTGATCAATTTAAAAAATTCTGAATTTAGGGTTTAACATTAAAGAATTTTTTTCACAAGTTTTTAAATACTAAAATTCGTGAAACAAAGTTTTATAATAACAGTTTTTGAGATAAATACTAAAACATTAAAAATACTATTTACTATTGCAACAGAATATTTTAATTTTAATTCAGTCCAAACTTCAGTGCAAAATATGAAATATCTAATAATTATAATTACTGAATAATAGTCCTATAACGAATGCATCACAGTGATGCTTCACTGAGAATCTACATTAAAATTCTAATAAAAATCTATGCTGTCACAAGTAAGGCATGAGATAAGATAAAATTTCAAGATTTGACCTTCATATACTGGAAACACTCAAACATAAATACTCCATTACTTATTTTAACTTGAATCAAGGTTAGTGAATAGAATTGTCAAGATTTTCAGAATTTGTTTCAACTGGAAATTTTGTTTTGCACTAAACTTATTTGAAGAATATACTCCAATAATTATGACAATTTAATTGAGGCTGTTATTACTAGATCCGTTATAATTTAATTGTAATTGGTGACATGTTAAATTCGTGACATAATTTGAAACTTGTGGAGTATTCGATGAGCATAATTTTCTTAAAAATGATGAACATTTAGTGAACTTTCTTATTCCATTTAACTATATTTACTTTCATTATTAATTTCTTGAAAAATTCGAGATGCAATAGGTCGTGATTTAGTAGTAATAAAGTATAGTACTTCCTCATTTCCCAATAGTTTACTTTTGATAAATGCAATATCTAATAAATGTTAACATCCTATTCATGAAATATGTATGTTACAATACAAGGCCTATTTTAAGGCATTATCTTATAATTAAATCTACTTTTAAATTCAAATATGTTGTGATGATGCATAAAATTATTCCATATAATAATTGAGTTTTATTTCTAATATTCTCACTCATGGTCTTGAGTAATAATGATTCAGCATAATAATAAAAAATAAATATGTTAAATGTAATATTATGTGTTTGGTTAAATCTTTTTTGAAGTTCATTAACAAAAAATTGTGAATAAAATCTTTATATGATTTATCAAGTAAGTCTTTTATGTTAAGTAGATTTAATAAAGATAAATGAACAAGTAGGTTACTCATTTATCATAGATTATAAATAACATCCTCTTTTTTTTTATAGTAACTTTCATATTCCAATATATTATCCTATCATTTATTTTTGGAATACCGTTTCTATACCTACAAATGGCTTTGGGACAATATATGGGAACAGGAATCATAGACATGTGGTATATATCTCCAGCATTTAAAGGTAGGTTATTAAAGTTTAACAAATTCATTTTTAAAACTAATTAATAATCAAAATAATTATTTTATACTGTAGATTTCAAAAATAAAATATATATTTGTTTGTATTTTAAAAATAATTTTACATTTACTTTGAAGTTATTTAAATACAAAATAAATTTTCACAACAATAAAAATTCTTAATGTATCTTAATCAACAAATAACATTTTCACAATAAACGGATGTTATTTATTTATTAAAGTTCCAAGGCTAAAAAAAATCAACAGATAAAAAGGACCTTGAACAGAGTATCCAAAATGCACATTAGTTATTGTGTGAATAATCTTTAAACAATTCATTTTCTTTTTAAAAGAAAATTTAATTAAATAAAATATTTCTAATGTATAAAGAGCTTTATAATTATATATTACATCGTTATATTGATTCAAAGTCAAAAAGGTCTAATGATTTGCATGCTATCTATAGTAGGCTCTGCTATTTTTTCAAGCATTTGTTAACCGAATTCTTTCGGTTCAGGATCACTTGTCGTCGTTACACTATGTAGACTTTGTATCACAGTTGTTTTAAAGTCAACAGATCAAGTTTAAATTATTTGACCTAATTTCCAAGTACATACTTAAAAAAGTTACAAGCTTGTGAAGAATACTGGAAACAATAACTAAATATTTGAATTAAAATTGTTATATATGATTATAATCAAATTGGTAAAAAATGATCAAGATATCAATAATTAGTACTGTATATTGATAACTGTAGTCTATTCATCAACTATAATTAATTCAGTTGTTCAAGGTTACCAAGATTAACAAGGTTATTAAGCAAGGAGAAAAAGTTTTAGGCAACATTAACAAGGCAAGGAGAGAAAAGTACTTTCAAGGGCGACAAAAGTTGCAAAGCATGAACTTGGAAGCAGTGTCAAGATACATGTGGGTTGTAGACACCAGAGTTGTTTACCCAAATAGGTATAGATACATGTTACACCTATTTGGATGACTTTTTCGTTTTGTCTTTTCTTTTCGGAGGTTATGACCGAATATCCAGTTAGCTTTATGCAGTCAATGACTTTACCACTAATTAGAATCTAACATGAAATGTACTGAAATGTCATTATTTAAATAATACCCACTTGCTTAAATGGAAACTTTTGGCAAATTTTACGATGATTTAGATAATCACCACAAATAAAATTAATAAAAAAGTGAACATACTGTATAAATATATATATATATATATATATATATATATATATATAATATAACTGTATATATATATATATATATCACTGTATTTGAATTTTAAAATGTATATATATATATATATATATATACATTTTAAAATTCAAATACAGTGATTTAGATATTTTTTAAATAGAGTGTTCGAAAAAGTTATAAATAGATTCATTTAAGTTTAAATTAAATAATGATTACATTAATTTGAACGTAGTTGTCAACGAAGATAGAAATTAATAGTTTGAAAATCAGATTAAACACACAAACAAACAAAAAGCAGTGTCTTTGTTGTTCACCTCAGACAAAATTATCAAAAAGAAATTATATAATAAGTACAGTATTTAAACTTGTGATATTTTTTTATTTTTTCTTTCAGTTGAGAAATTATGAATACAGTATTATACAATACAGATAAATATAACATTTATTAAATTTTCGAATGACTACTGATGTTTGACATAACTTCCAATTTATCATTAATTTAAGAAGATTAATCCAATATCGTAATGAACTGACTCCTCTTTTCGGTTACAGTTTTAATCTACTTTTCCTCTTAATAATTTATCGACAACGAGATTATATATTTTATGTGAAGAGAAGCATTTATTTATAAATGACTTAACAGGAATTTATATTTTATGAGAGATTATTTAATTTAATATTTTATTAAAATCGTATTTCTATTATTGGTTTCAGTAAGTCGCTGATTGTAAAACGAGCTAGACAAACAACATAGCGATATCGAAGCTTTTGTTAATAAAATGAAACACACACAGATTTGTATCTATGTGTTTCATTGCATGAAACTGTTTGAACTCTGAGGGACTTGAAATCCACAGTAATCAGTAATAATCCCTTACACATTAATTGTGAAAGCTTTAAAATTATTATTAATATAGTACATTTTTGTTTAAGCAGATATTTATCTACATTGCTACAGTGTATATTATTGGTTATAATGCATTATATAAAATGGTTGTCCTTGATTTGTTTTGATGGAATGATATGGACAACACAACAAATGGGCAATCTGTCAAAGAAGAATACCTCCCGGGCGCGGGCGTCGATCTATAAGAGACGGAAGGACATATTACACTAATATTTTTCTACCAGCAAATTGTCCTCCTCCCAAGATATGTTATAAATTAAAAATACATACATAAAAGAAGCATAGGAGTAGAAACAAATAAATTGCACATAAAAGTTATATACCTTATTTTTTATATCAACTGAAAATCCGACAGTGAGACATTTTTCTTGTTATTGTCGGATTTGTCAATGTCATTAGCCCGATCCCCCAATATATATGCAGATTGATGCCAATACTACATAAAACAATTTAGTTAAGCAAAATATTATTGTATAATAAATAAAACTGTAAACTTAAATATCATTGAGAAGAATCTGAAATTAACCGAAAGATTATGTTGAACATTTTTGAAATAAATTTTTCAAACGTTTCAGTCATTAGCTATAGATTCTGATATTAATGTGTTTTATTTTTCTTTTATCTCTTGAATTTTAGTTTCTGTTAAATTATTACAGTCGGTCATACTTATTAAAGTAAGAAAATATGTGCGCAAACAAATACTAATATGCTTAGTACATTAAAAAATTTCGTGTAACTGAGTAGAAGTTTCTAGCCATAAATCCAAATTCTAAATCATATTAGAAATTCGCAAAGTTTATAAAATGTATGCAAAACAAAAGATAGTATGTAAATAAAGTAATATTTATCAGTATGGACAGACTCATTTACAAAAAAATCAATGTGAGATGAACTTTAAAATTACATCCTATTTAGGGATTTGATGATAAAGATTTTCATAAATTAAAAATGGTTGCACTCAATGCATATTATCTCTGAACTATATATTAAATCCAATCTTAATTCATTCAAATATCTATCTGGTTGCTACAATTTCTGCCGCGCAAAAGAGATTTACATTATATTTGGAAACGTCTTTTCAATCCAATTGATTTGGGAGTATATGATGGCAAAAACTCCATCTTATGGCCATGGATCGGATAAAAGTACGAATCTCTAGTCCTGTGGCATTTGTCCAACACACTGATATTTTCACTCTTCGAGTTTCGGGAATAGGGCTTCCAGAAACTCCAAATAGTGTTGGGTTCATTATACAAACGCTTTTATTAGTCGACACTATACGAAATTTATCGAAACGCAATTTATTATTAACGATTTACACGTTCAGCTTATGAACTGAATGTTTTATTTGTACTTCTGCGAATGTTATCAATGCATTTGCACAGCACTGCTCGTACGTGAACTCTGTATTAATCAATACATCTAACAATGTGTATTGTGAAATTGTTATTTTTGTATTAGAAATTTTGCATGTTATTGTCGTTTATTATTTAAGTATAAATTATTTATTTAACTTCATATTCTTACTTTAAATGTGAAAACAGGAAAAATTCTTTCGTTATACTAGGGCATCACGCGACTTTGTCATATCGCGATAGAATTGAGGCAGGGCGTTGCGTTTTTGCAACTAAAAGTTTTAAAATTAGTATTAGTACGATATTAGTATGTACAGTACGATTAATGATGTTTAGAGGTGGCCCTATTCCCACCATCCTCTCTACCCTGAAATCTGATGAACATAACCAAACTTAGAACTTAATCATTGTGTGTGTGTGTGTGTGAGATAATGTACTGTACAGTGCTGTGGTGATGTAACCTGTATGGGAGATGGGTTGAAGCCACTCTCACCAATCTTGAAAAACGTGATTGATAAGAGCGTTTTTTTTTTAAATTTTTAAAAATATAGTAAAATTATTTTTATATACAGATGAACCCAGGAAATATTTAATTAAAATTGTTCACTTTCTTTACCTCATGGAAAATTACTTTAACAAAAAGAAAACAGTGAATGCAATCTACGATTAATTAATTGTATTCATGATTTGTAATACTTTATGTAAAATACTTTCGTATTTTTGGCGGAGCAGCCTTATAATAGTGTGTATCTATATTTATATCTTGCAATTATGTCTAAATGTGCTACGTTGAGACTTGGTACTTTAAAACCACAGATGTGTAATCTATATAAGCTTAATCATTTAAATTTTCCGCTATGAAATTGTGGTTATGAAAGCACGAGCATATATAATTTTATTTCATGTTGAGCATTAGATGATAAGAATGCTAATTTTTGATAATAATTGAAGTCCTGTTTTCCATAATGAGCAATAAATGGACTGATGAAAGACGGAAATTTTGTGAGAAGTACTGAGAATTTTTAAAGTGGAATTGATCTGTTAACTCACAAGAAAATTGTTCACTGTTTTGAAAGCATAAACGGAAATAAAAACTTATTCAGTTGCTAAAAATGCCAAAAATATCAAAATTTAAACACTAAGAATTTAACAATTACACAGTGATCTATATATTGCACATATGTTCTGTAATGTGGATAAAATACATTAATAACGACTAAAATAAAAGTAAAATTTTAAAAAATTTATTCAAATAATGTCCTACTTCAGAATTTTTGAACTGGACAATTCTACATTAACCAACATGAACATAGATGAAGTCCTGTCATCACTTAAATGTGCCATAAGAGGATTAAGCAAGACTGTCAGGCACAGATATTCAATCATATTCTGTCTTAATATGGTGAAAGGAACACCCAGTTCCTCCGATCGTTTTCGAACTTTGAAGGGACATTAAACTGATGGGTTAACCTCGATACTTTTTTCTTATCATGATCTGAGCGATTTATTCTTCTAAGATGTAAAAAATTTCCGAACTATTTAAGTAGTAGTTCATAAATTCCTCATCACAATCGAAACTAGCTCGTATATCTTAACAGTTTTACGAAGGTCGACAGACATTTTTCACATTGGTACTTGGTACGATGTTCTTGTAATTAATCAGTTTCAAGTGGGAGTTTTACGTAGATAATATTAAATAAGATTATTTGTTTTTATTAGTGAGATTTTAGATAGAGTAGTAATATCAATATTTGGCACATTTTTTTTAAAATGCAAGTTTTGTAGATATTGCGTTACATGTAACTTAATACGTAGTAATTCTGAATTTAATTACTGAAAATTATATAGGTTTTTCCTATTCAAAACATAAATTGTTTTTCAACAATTTTTTTAATGGTAAAAAAGTTTGTAAAAACAAAATCTAAAGAATATTTTGTTTCTTTTCATTTTAAATTCATTCTCAGTATCAAAAGGGCCTTTTCCATACTCATCATGCGTTCTGTCAGGTGCACAATGAGAAGGCCTAGTGGTGAGAGAGAGGGCCGAAGCGGATAAACCCACCCACGATAATTTGAGTCAACTCTGATTTCAATCTAGGTCCCTAGAATGCATGCTAGTACCTTTATTACCAGACGTGAGAACGGTGGTAAAGGCATCTCTTCGAATAAATTTAAAAAAAGCACGTGAATTAAGTTTGTGATTATCTTTAAGTAACATCAACAAAAGGATGTCGAAAGACATAGAGTAATTTTTATATTACCTAAATAACGAAAGAACTGTAATTGTCTTTAATAAAATAATAGGGTTTTGACACTTCTTTTTTTCACTATACGTACTGTGTTTTTAAATTGCGAGTTTGTAAACAATGTATCGTTAAGAAACTGGAAGTTCTAAATTATAGTTGTCAATTGTGTTATACTTTTCTCTCTATTATATATTATTAAATACTATAGGAGAAAACATTAAATTATACTATTATAAAAAATACTAGAAAATTATTATTATATAAAATCTAGTGGTATGGTATATATATTCACTAAATTATAATAAATTTAATAATTTTATTAAAATATAACAATTAATAATAATTAAAATATTTTTCTTAATTCTTATTATGTGAAAGAAACAATTTTGAATTTTATAAAATGTGAAATTTGTCCAAAATATTTTATTTGGAACAAATAACAGTCTGGTAGAGATTTTAGGTGTTTCCATCACAGATATAAAAAGCTTCAAATGGGAAACGTTTTGTATTAGTAATTTTTTCTATGGTTTGTACGGTTAGAATAGTTAAATCAAAAGAAATAGCTTCACATTATCCACGATACTAAGAAATTATTTAATTAAGTACTTTCGCTTTTGGCAAGAAAAGCTACTTCAGTTTCCGAAACAATTCGTGTCCGATATTTTTATTGTTAGTTTAAATCGTTATTTTCGCTGACGCAATAAACTCAGTTGTCGTGTGGTGGGTAACTGATATTGCACGTGTGACTGTGTGGGTGGTGTGAAGTAGTTTTCTTGGTAGGGGGTGGGTGGTCGGGAGTGGGTGACAATGTCGTAGATCTTTGATGTAACATCTCGTCGTACAGACTTAGGATAGTTACTAAGTTAATATTTTTGAACTGTACCGTACATATTAGCATTGTTTTTTTACAATATGTTGGAAAGAATCAGACGGGAAATGATGTAATTTCATACAGCTGCAAATTTTATTGTAGAAATGTTGCATGCACTGTTTAATCTTAGTATAGATGGTTTCTGCCAAGGATAAGATTTTCTGATTTCTTGGCTTGAATAACAACTGTCTTTTCACATTTTGGTTCATACTTATCTTTTGAGGATAACATGGTTAGTGCTATTGTTATTTTCTCGTATTTCACATCCTTTCGTGTTCTGTAATGCGTTTGAGTAGATTTATCTGTTACTAAAGTAAGGGTCTGCTTCCTGTTTTTTCTAGTGGTATGGTATGTATATTTCTGCTTTCTTCTTGTTTTTCCGTCTATCCCTATCATTGCAACATAATCTATGTAAGGATGGCAGCAACATTTATAAGTAGAAAGGGATCCATTTCAGTTACCAAAAGCGAAAGTATTTTAATTAAAGAATCCATCCCTTCTATTGTGGATAACGTGAAGTTATTTCCCATGATTCGACAATTTTCTGCGAGATAAAGTAAAAATGTTACTTCAATGGTGTTAGAATAGTGAATGTTTTTCTTGGATTTTTTATTTGTTAATTTTCCTTATTTAATTTAAGATTTATTAAACGTACAGAATGATGTTTTTAAAAACAGATGTAGGTAAGATGTATGTAGAAACATTATTATAATTTCCAAACAAATTCTCAAATTAGGCAATACTTTAAATTGCCCTATACTTTGTTCCTTTTCAATCAAAATCAACATAATTTCTTTTTGATATAATAATTTTTGATATAATTATATACTTACTAAAAAACACTTCAGAAGCTGGAAAAGGATATAAATACTCAGACATCTCATGTATTAGTTCCAGCAGATAGATTTAATGTAAAAAACAACCAAACTAAAGTTTTTGATCTCTTTCAGAGTTCATCAAGTTAATATGCTGTTCCATAAATTAAATGTTATTCCAGCAGTTTAAAAAAAATTATTATTATTATTATATTGTTAATGTCAATTTTATTTTGCTGTATTGTAGAGTTACTGTATTAAATGTATATAATTAAAAAATAATAATATATAATTTGCAAATATGTTTTGAATATTTAAAGGTGTATTTAGTTTTTCATACAAATAATTTTCAAATAATTCAATTATTTTTTTTTACATTTTAAAGTTTAAATTAATAAAAGAATTTTCATTTTTAATATTATAAACAAAATGAAAGGAATAATGTTTTATGATGATAGTTTTTTTCATAAAAAATTTATTATTAAAAATGTCATGTTATGACACTAAATTTGTAATACAGTAATGTTAAAAAAAAACTATAAAATGTAATAATTACCGATATAAGTTTTATGACATTTAAGTTGTTTTTGTAACTTTTAAATTATAAAATAAGCAAACACAATATGGCACGCCTCTCAAGGTGATAGTGGTGATGGAATTTATAAAATAAGAATTTAAAAAATTAAGATGAAATAGCAAAAACATCTTTCAGAATTCTAGTTCCAAATAAATATTTAATAAATTACTTAAATTATTAAATAGTCATTAAAATAGTGTCTAATAATTTTTAATGTTTTATTTTATTTTAATTTTATATTTTATATTATTTAAGTATTAAAACCAATAATTTTTGTCAAGATGAAAAGAAAGATCAATCTAAATCTTTCACTATCATTATAGACTGTTATATTTTTAAACAGATTTTACTTTAGTTGAAAATTTAAATTTGAAGTAAGAACAATTCTTTCAACTATGCAAGAGTTGAAAGTATTCTTACTTAAAATCTTACTTATCATTTTCAAAAATTAATAATTGTTAAGTTAAAAAAACAACAAAAATAAAATGACTTTAAACATTAAATAAGCATCCAAAAACAGTCAAACATTTGATTATCTATATCTATCTTATAAGCAAAAATTTTCATATTCATTTTCATATAAGTTAGGTTTTTGCAACATAGCATTTATGATGTAAACATCATGAAATAAGTGTCATGCAAATTTTATTAGACAATATTTTGCAGTTGTTTTTTTTATTCTAAACTTCAAAAGTTACTATTTTATTCTAGGATATTATTATTTATGTGCATATAGGCCTAGTACATTATTATACATATATGTTATACTATATTGTAATGGCAATAACAAAGTGGATAAGATGCTAAGCACTAGTTACATGGTGTAGGTTTGAACCTTTTGAAGTTAGTTTTATATTATTATTATATATTTATATATGAGTTATAATTAAACTTTATAACTTTTGAAAATATATGTTGTTCTGAAATTATTATTAAAAGCAATTTTTTTATTTCAGGTTTAGGTGTAGCATTTGTTTTCATGTTCTTTTTCATTGGAGTATATGGTGCTATTCCTATTTCCTGGCTTTTTGTATATTTCAAGGATTCCTTTGTAAATACAAAAGATAATTATCGTTGGACCAAATGTCAAGCTTCTTTTGGCTCAACATGTAATTACCATATTTAAATTTTTTTCATAATGGTTTTAAAATTTTTGTGGTGTAATTATTAAATTTTTAAAATATATAATAATGATTATTAAATCTGACTATAGTTATATATTAATTTTAAGTATTTATTTAATCATATAAAAATTTCAAATGTTATACAGTATAAAACTTTTTTACAGCTTGTCTTTACTCCCTAAATGTATCTTCTCCAGATTATTATGGCTGGAGTGTGGCATCATATTTTCAGTAAGAATTTTTGCTTTTATTTTGATAAATATTATGCATTCTGTTTCTGATAATACAAGGAGTGATTAGAAAAAAGGTTACAAACCATATGATGAAATGAGCATGTTTATTACTTCTATTACATGGAAGTGCCAAAAGCTGCAAAGCAGTTCTTTTCGGAAAATATTAATATGATTTTCAATTTGTTCAAATCTTTCTTGTAATGAAGGTATGGCTTGATCTATTATGTTAAGAAATAATTTCTGTAGAAATTTCTTTCTGGATCATTTACACATTCATCTGTTCTTGCTCCTTCATAATCAAATTAATGTTTCCGTTTTCTTAATCTTACGGTTTTTAATTTGTTTGAAATATTAGTTTTTTTCACAAATATTATTTGCCTCCATTTTAGATTTTAAAAAATTTACTAATGCTAAAGATGATCTTGACAATTGGTTAGGTCATAAATAGCAGTAAAAACAAAATACCTTATCTTTTAGTTTTGAATAGAGAAGCCAGATTCTTCAATATTTTTCTCCATTTAAATGTACTTTTGTATAATAAGATACGTTAAATTTTCTACCTAGTTCATATATGGGAAAATTGTAATTTGTTACTTGAACAATGTTTTTATTAGTTAATAATAATCTGGTTTTCTCACAAGGGTGTGATGGCCATGTTCCAGGATCCTCTTTCAATATGGTTGATAATTCTTTAGTTACCTCATTTGCGCTAAGAAAAACTTCTTGACCTTCATCATTTATAGCTCCATCTTCATTCAATAATGAAGGTTTGTTGGTAGGTTACATACTGCCAACTTACAGTTTATATTATAAAAACTATTTTTTTCTTTATTATTATTTTGATTAATTTTAAGATAATTAATCTTTTATAAAAAAAACTACTAATAGAACACTAATAAAAACAAATATATTTGAATTTATACATTCTTTTTGTAGATCATAAAATCAATTAGTAGCAAAGTTGTATCAAGAAATCAAGATTCATGAGATTTTTTCAGTATACCTTACAATTTTACTTTAAAATTAAGTTTTATGTTGAAATACAAGTTGTTGCATTTTAATTATAAGACATTATTATGCTGCATCCTCTTACGCGCGGGGCCCCGAGGCAGTTGCCACAGTCGCCTGGCTGTAGGGGCGGCCCTGCTATCAAATATATATGAGACTGGATCTTATGGCTAACTGCCACCATTTCATCATTAGAGGCATTCAAGGTCATTTATAAAGAAAATGTGTTTCAGTACCAAAGCTATTTAATGTACTGTGTACTGATATACATTGGAAAGGAATTAATTTCCATAATTCCAAATAATCAATTAACATAGAAATTGATGTTCAATTTATTGATGTATCCTGCCAAAGCTATTGATTTAATCAATTTATCTGATTAATTACAATTACAATTTTAATCAAAGAAATGGTAATTATTTATTTTTGTAGTGTAGGTCAATTGTGTTTAACTGTCAATCATGAAGAAATTGCTGGCAAATCTTCTGTTTAAATTTTATATGCCAAACTACAATGTGGTAAATTAGAAAAAACAATTTAATTAATTTATTAGTGTTATTGTATCATGGCAATAAATTTGATTTTTTTTCAAATTGTCGTTATTAAATTAATGAATATTTTGTTTTGATTTATTTATGTCTTATTTGATGAGAATTAATTGAAATATATCTTTTTAAGAGAGTAGAATAAAATGTTCAAAATAAAATTAACAGAAGTGTGTGAAAAAGGGCATTGTTGTTCACAAAAGCTGATGATATAATTCATTTTGACATTATGTAGTACTGAACACTGCAAGAAATGGTGCTGCAGCCTGCATTGCTGGGTATTTAGCAACAATTGTCAAAATCTGACACAAATGCAAGCATCCCATGGAAGATCTAATCTAGATACAACCTTTTGCACCAATTTTCTCTTTAAATTCTGGTCGAGATTGGAGTATTCTTGCTTATCCTTCCAGAAAAATGATCATATTTGTTATTACTTTTATTTAATATAGTTCAGCTCCTTGTAAAATATGACTATTTCAAAGATCACAAAAATATTTACTAATAATATTGTAGATAAAGTGGTGAAATTAAAACATTTGTGTTGTGATTATAAGAATGATGAACACACAAAAGAAGTTTTGAAAACTACTGTGCCACAACTGCTAAAAATACTCAGAAACATCCATAAAAATAGCCATGGTCTCATAGTACCAATCAGCATTTATTCTGCATTCATGTTTTAATGAGTCCACCAATAACACATCTGAAGAATCTCAGAAATATTATGACCTTGCAAGCAGATGATATAACTTTAAACTTTCTTTTCCATGGTGAACATGTTTCTATTCCATGGATGCTTTCTTACAGAAGGGAAGAAGTGATGGAGCCACATCTCACTCCCAGTCACAATCTGGTCAAGGAAGCTCTAGCTTTGTTCTGCATACCATTGCAATAAACTCAACGATTCCATTATTTGTTTCTATTTGTGATAATCTGTTAATACACACATAATACCCATCTGCATACAACTTTGAATAATGATACCTGAAACATTATCTGTCTGTCCCATCTACCTGTTTAACACATGCAGCATTGACCACAGGCATCAAGGAATATGGATGGCTACTTTTCTGAATTCTAGTTAATCACATTCTGTCTGCCAGATGCAAACACAAAATCCCTCAGTGGTCAATTACCAATGTTGTTTGGTTGAGGTTGCATGGTTCTTAACTGATGAAGCATAGAACAAAAAAGGTATGGACTCATGTTCGAACTGCTCATTTATAATTTTTGTTTAGCTCCACGTGATGGTGATAGTGGTTCACGTATCAGGCGCCACAATATATTGTCCTGACATTACCTTCTCACTAGAAACTTCAATAAACTGTTGATAAATTTTGGCTTCTGGCACCTTATTCCACAAAAACTTCACAACTGATCACAACACTTCTACTTGAGACCATGTTTCCAGATGAGTTGCCAATTGCTTTGTCAGTGCAATCTTTTTACACACACAAACATGACATCATGTGATTGTGAGCACTAGTGCTCTCTCCTGACCAAACATGCACCATATTAGGCTAATACAATCTACCTGTTATATTCTGGACATGTAACCTTTTTCCAATCATCTCTTGTACCATACATAATGATATATCTATATATAGG
The DNA here is from genome assembly GCF_030686945.1 of Centruroides vittatus. Classification (NCBI taxonomy): domain Eukaryota; kingdom Metazoa; phylum Arthropoda; class Arachnida; order Scorpiones; family Buthidae; genus Centruroides; species Centruroides vittatus. The sequence continues at coordinate 319,137 of NW_027122180.1, read as the reverse complement.
TGATTTTAACTACATAGATATATATAGGTGATTTTGCATAATAATTTATAAATAAATTATTAAATTTAATATATTCTAATAAATATGTTTATCATATATTAATATATCAAAATTTTTCATGTACCTACAATTTATTGTAATAATAATAAATCAGCACGTCTTCCCAGTACTCATATAGAGTTATACATTGGCACGTATAGAACTTAAACAACTCCAAAGAAAAAAACAAACAACTTTAATAAAACATAACAAACACCATTCTATGTCATCTATAGAAAGACTAATTCTTTCTCAAAAGTCTAGAGACATTAGAGCTTAGAGTTTCAAATCACACTACATAATGCTGCCATTCTAAACACATGCCAAATAGAAAATTCTTAAATATAGATACATACATAAACTATGTAAACAAAATACTGTAATAGTTTGACCTGCAGTTATGCCTTGATCTTGGTCTGGCATAGTATTAATATTTGCTATTGGTATATAAGCCAAATTGTACAGTACATATTCAACCAATACAATAATAATATAAGGTAATGATATATCTGGCAATAATGTTTTTCAAAAACAATTTTTTATTTGAATTTCTTAGAATTTATAAATTAAATCAATTAATCTAATATTGAAGGCAAAATAAATTATGTTAAACTTTTTCACTGTTTAGAACACACAAATTTATTAAAAAATTATTTTAAATTTTATAATAGTAAGCTAATATTTAATATTTAAATAATGATTGATTAACTAATATTTCAAAGTTCATATTTACTGTAGTGTAAGCATATAAAAATTTCAAAATAAGGTATTCAGAAAAAAATGTACACATTCATTATGAAGTATAATTTATTCAAAACTTAATGCAAAATGGTAAGACTACTTGTGTGAATAGCATAATATATTGGCAAATTAGTAATAATTTGTTGCTAAACAGAGTCCTCAGTGTCATTTATGCTGAAGACAGATCTTAGCAGCTCAACAAATCCTAATATGAACTCCTGAGGTTTGATCAATAGCTGTTTGGAACTTTATCCAACCTTTTCTTCATTTGTTAATTAATCCGTTTGGTTTAATTTTGCATGCCATCTATTAGCATTAGCATAGACCAGTTCTGTATAATAAGCCAAAAATTGTTCAATTTATCAAAGTTTGAATATGTTTGGAAGGTTGTTTTTTTTGGACATAAAAATTGATGCCTAACTCAATCAGCTTTACTTGAGTTTAACATGCATAGTGAGCAATAGCCAGATGGGAAAAAATGCATCCTTTATTGTTTGTGTAGTGCTTTTGGATATAAAGAACTGATCTTTTTTTAATGTATTCAACTATGTCCTGGTTTACAGCTTCTTTCTTTTCATTTCATGAATAATGGCTCTGATGGTCATGATTGTTTAGTCTGACTATAAGCTAGGCTGGCAACTTTTGTCCAAATTTTGTCTTGTCATTCAATCTTCTCTTGTCATTGGTATAATCTTAATTCTTCTTTCTTTGCAAAGTTGTAGGATGAAGAATTAGGAAGGGATAGTAACTCTTGTCAGCCATGATTACATCAATTGTGAAAGGAGCATCTCTGGTACAGTACCTTTCGAACAGAGTGGATAGTTACTGCTGTTGCCTCTTTTTAAAGCTTTTTATTAACTTACTTTCTGTCCAGGTAAAAAGTTTCAATTCATCTACTTCCCAATTTCTGACCTAGTTGAAACTTTGCACACACATGTATTGCCAACAATAGTACATTTCTTAATAGTTTGCAAACATTTTTAACAATTAGCAAAAATTTAGCAAATAATTAAAATTTGTAAATAAAATCTGATAACTGATGGCACTACAACAATTGACTATTGTTTGCAGTCCTACATGTGGGAACAAACCTGAAGACAAAAAATTTGGTTATTGTGCCAAATAGTTAAAGTACACCTTTACTCTTTAAAAAAATATAAAAATTTTACATAAGATATTAGTCTTCACTACTTTTATTAACCACTGTATCAGCAATTTTGCAGGCCATAGAAGCTGTCGTGTTCAAGGTAGCATTCTGTCACCAAAGTAATTGAGAAGACTAATCACTCACTACATCAAATTCAAACAACTTAAAGCTTTTTTGAATCAAAACCAATTTCACAGAGAACAATATACATAAAATGAAATGCTAAACTAAGAAGAATTTTGATAGTTCAGTGTTACATACATATATATAACTAAAAAGTACAAAATAAAAAATATATTAAAACAAATTTTAAAGTAATGCTTTTTATTTAGATAAATGTACTAAAAAGTAAAAATACATTTTCTTCCGCTTTCATGGTATTTTTGGTATTATGCAACCAAAAAAGAAAAAGTGTTGGATGCTTCTGTTTAGAAATATTCTATGACCAAAAATAAAAGCATCCTGATCTAAATAAAAAGTGTTACTTTAAAATATTTTTTTATATATTTTTTTATTTGACTTGTGTTTGTTTCTGGTGTGGACTTTTTCTTTCTCATCACATATCCCATGTTAAACTCTTCATACATTGCTGGCCAACAAGTTGGAACTGAGACCAAATTTGGTATTGAGAGTATGCTTCAGACTGCATGTGTCTTTGTCTATTGCACCTTTGATTTATCTAAACCTGGCTTTATGCTGCTGTCAGAATTTTTTTCTGGTCTGTCCAGGATTTTGCAAATCCACCTTTACTTGAAACCTTCAGTCAGAAAATGTCTAATGATGTCTGGCTTTTTTCTTGTCTGGATGAAGCTCACAAGAAATTTATATTGTTTACCCCCATCTTTCTGTTTTTTTCCAGTTGTTATATTCTGTCTGTCCAGAGTAATTTTCAGCATTTAATATCAGTTGAAAGCAGACAACTTCTGTGTTCTAATTTACAGATTCATTCAACTCTTGTGCATGACCATGAATCTAAGAATACATATAGATTTGTACAGTTTTTTCTCAAATACCTTAGATTTAGATTTCAGATAGTGATGAATTTTATAAAAATAATTACTATCAGAAATTAATAATCCCTACAAATGTTCATTAATAATTTTATTTGGGTTAACAAAAATTATGCATAAAATTACCATTTTATTGCTCTTCCAAATAATTTAGCAAAATCCAGTTTTATATATTTTAATAATTTTAAGATTTTAATATTTCATGAGCAGTTATATATTATTAGTATTATAATAGTTACAAAAGTTTATCTAGATTATTGTAAATCTTTTAATCGAATTGCTGTAGCAATTTCATTAAAAATACATTAAATTTTTGGAGTTACAATATAATAATCTTGAAAATATTTCACTCTTAAACTTTAAATAAATATATTATTTTTATAGTGGCCATGTATTAGACAGAAAACCTAATGATTATGGATTTGGTCAACTAAAATTTGAAGTTGCATTTGATCTCTGTATAGTGTGGCTGATTGTGTTTTTATCATTATGTCGAGGCCCAAAATCATTGGGAAAGGTAATTTTCTTCAATTAAAAAAGAAAAATATATGTTAGAATAAGAATTGAATAAAAATAAATTAAAATAAACAAGCATTATTATTAATTATTAAATTGAAAAATAGAATATTGATTTTAATTTTTATAATAATTTATTGATTAATTTAGAACAGCAGCCTTTTTCAAACTTTTCCAATTAGAAACTGATAATAATTTGTTTCAACACCAACCTTAAATATATGAAAACATCAAGTGTTTCCTGATGTACCCCAAATTTGGCAGATTTGCATAGAATTATCACACCTTGTAGATTAAGTGATGAAATGGAGTCAGAGATCATGTTCAAAAATATATGGAAATGTATTTCAGACTTATAGTCATGAGGAAATATTTTACTCAACTTTTTAATCAACTGTGTTTTTAACTACTGTTGTATACAATTAATTTTTTACTTGTGTGTTATTGAAGATTTAAAATTGTTATTCAGAAGGTAAATGTATAGTCTTTGGTTAATAATTCGGTTGAGAGCAAGATTATGTTATGTATATATACCAGAAATTCTGCTTATCATTATGTCTGCACTTGCTGTTTGGTCTGATGAGGGACTATAAGTCTGAAATACATTTCCATATATTTTTGAACGTGATCTCTGACTCCATTTCATCACTTAATCTACAAGGTGTGATAAGTCTATGCAAATCTGCCAAATTTGGGCTACTTTATAAAGCATTAACCCAGACAAGAAGCAAGAATATTTACAAGGATTCAATCATTCAAGTGTGAATATTTCATAATAACTAGCATCTTATTAATTCCATGATTGTTGAACAATGTTATGTAATAAAACAGTTTATTTGAATAATATGATTTAAATTCTGTTTTTATGGAAAATTTAAAAACACCAAATTTATTTTTAAGATTTAAATATTTCAATGATTGATAATTTTTCCACACACTGACACAATGCTGTGAACCACAGTCTGAATTTTGGAAAATCCTGATTTAAAATTTAATATACAAATTTCAAATGTTTTTTCAATGTCTGTTTTTAAAGCTAATGTGTGATTTAACAAAAGATGGTTCTTTTCCTTCAGAAAATGAAAAAGTTTATTTATTAATTTTAATACTTCATTATAGGCAATTATGTCATTTTTTTTCTTTTACTTTTTTTTCATTGTTGTCATCCATTACTTCAAGAATCATATAATTAAATTATCTTCTTAATTAAATTATTCTTAAATTAACTTTGTGACATTTGGTAATCTGTTGGCAATTGCATCAACCTTGATTGATAGAAACAATCCTCGGGTTTTTGACAATAGAGTAAACAAGCTCATTAGACAAATGGATTTATACTATAAATAAACCTACCTCTCTAGCCTTTCAGGGACATTTTCTTATAGTTCTCAGATGATTGTCAAATTAAAGAGCAGATAATGTTACATTATACTACTGTTTGACAAAATTACATCATAATTTGAAGTAGAGCGGTGTTGGATTATTGAATTGAATTACATAGATACATTAATTCTACAGATATTAAGTGTTCAAAGTTGTTTCAGAATAAAGAGGATGTTGGATCAGAGAAGTTTGTCTATGATGATTTAAATTTTATGAAATCATTACCTTAATTAATATAAGAATTTTTATAATGTAGAATTTAAATAATGAAGTAAAATCCAGTAAAATGATACATGTTTAGTTCAGATTTTGTTAGCATAATAGATGAAATAAAACCTGTATGTAAATAAGACAAAACATTCTACATTTAAACTAGAGTTATCATTTTAAATGTATATAATTCTTTTAGTAATAAAATTCAGATTATAATGATGAAAAGAGCAAAAGTTTATATCTTACTAGAATTAATGCGTTATGAGTACTATCAAGTCACATGTCTTTATAGTTATTGGAACTGATTAACCATTCATTAGAAATGATTTTGAAAAGCTGAGTATTACATACTCAGTCTGCCAAGTTTGAATAACATTTTCACATATTAAACTGTTTCTAAACTTAATCTTCCTTCTCTATCACATCACTGTCATCTAGAAACATCATTGGCCTCATATTTTTCCTTCTCATGTTCTGTTACCTTTTACAGCATTGCTCTGTTGTTATACTGAACAGCAATAGTTAAGTGTTAGTTTAAACTTCAAATTAATGTAATATTCTGAATAATGGTATTAACCAAAACCCAAAAATTTATGTTATGTTACTATAATTTTCTTTCTAAAGAAAATTAAACATTTCAAAGTATAAAGTTACATTGTAATTATAAAAATGTTTTAATGAAGTAATTTACATTTTCTATTAGAAAATCATTACTGTTATATTTATTTTTGGATTATTCAGTTTATGTAATAATAATTTATTTATAACGGGTTTTTTCCATTTACAGGTTGTTTTAATTTTGGGTATTATGCCTTCTATACTGTTACTTCTTGTCACTATGAGAATAATAGAACAATGGGGTGAAGGGATTATGGAAATCCTTCCATCTTCTTGGAAAGTTTCCATGACTGATTCTCAAGTAAGAATTTTAAAATATGTATATAAATTATTTATTTACATCATTTTATTTTAAATAATTTAATGATTAGAATAATGAAAATCTAGTTATAATATGTAATTAATATACAGACACACACAGAAAAAAAATATAACTAGGGTCACTGTTATTAATATATCATTAATATATCAGCATTTGTGAAAAATTTTTAAATTTACATTATGAATATTTTCAATTTACTTTATACTTCACTTACACTCTATTAAAGGAAGTATAATAGAATAATTAATGCCTTAAATAATTAACTTAATAATTGCACAGTTATGTTTCAAGTTTTTCTAATAATTATTTTGGTTTTTGAAGAAATACCATAATAAGTGGAATGAAAATATTTGAAAAAATAAAATTTATTTACTTAAATTGTACGTTAAAAAAACAAAAAATAGAAACCATTAAACCCAATAGCAGTTTTTATTACTGTCCTGTTCAAATGAAGAGTTTTCTAATTATCCATTTGGGAAATTTGACTTAGCTGACTTGATCTTTTTAAATTAAAAGGATATATTGAAAAATGTAAGGAATCGAAAGTTTGTTAAAATATTGCTAATACTTGTATATAATCAAATATGTATGCTTTAAAGTTTCTTATATATGTATATTTCATCTTCATTTAAAATAACGATAGATACGGCAGATTATTCTTATTATAGTTATTATTATCACGTATTTAATGTTATCAAAATTAGTATAGTCAAGTGGAATAAGTGTACCCATTAGGTTACTAGACCTTTTCAAAATATCTCATCAGCTAATCAAAATTGATACCAATACATTGATTTGTAGCTCATAAATACTGTACAGGTATTGATAGTATTAAAGTTTGTTTCAACATGCTTGCTTCTATGGTTGCAACAATGGTTTGAAAGTCTGGATAAGTTTGGTCTTTTTTCTGACAGGGTGCAAATACAGTAATTTTTGTATTTAAAATCCAGTATTTATGAGTTTAAGATACAATATTTAAATGAATATTATAGAATGATAGGTGCAAATACACCAAGCTGTGAAGCATTTCACATCCATGTGTTTTGTTACAACAGGCTAGGGTGCCTTCACCACATAAAATTTTGACCATTGGGTTAAGTGCACCCATGTCAGTGGAGTAAATGCACTTCAATTTGTGTTTTACACATAGACTCTCAAACTAAGTCTGTATGTGGTAGAAGAAAGCACCACACTAGCAGTTAATTATTCTATCATTGTGAAGTTTCCAACAGAGTTTGTGTGTCCAACATTATGTTCAACAAGTTATCATTTTCAACTTTGATAAACATCCTCAGTATTTATCAAACTTCAGATCTTACTATAACCTGGAGTAAGGTGGTTCAAGACTGTCTTTTCAAGAGAAAATTACTCTCAAGCGATTTTATCTTATTTTGTAAATCACTTCACATTTTTGTTTTAACTAGGTGTAAATTACAATCAATAATGCTGATTTTACTGTTGCCTTTTAGTGTGCTATCATTAGTTCATTTGCTATGCATACACTTGCAGTGAAGTGCACTGAGGTCTGTATATGAGCAAAAGCTTGCTGTCACAGCTTTGACACACTTGTCCTGGCATTTGATTTTATTTGGATTTTCCTAGCTATTACAATGGAGGAGGCACTTACCTCCACTAGTAAGGATAAGTGCACCCTTCAGCATTATTTTTGAAAAACATATTCTGCCTTAACAAATGACATTCAACTGGGACCTGTGACATTCATGACCTATTGCTATAGAACCAGGTAAGTTATTTCTGTAATTGGTTTTTGAAATCAGATAATGTTTACTCTGTCTTACTGGCTGAAACTTTCAAATTTTAGAATTGAGGTGCATTTACCCCATCTGACCTTATGTCCTAAAACTTCTAAATTAAAATACAGTTATAAAACACTTCTTATTGTAATCGTGATTTGACTATTGTTATAATTATCTTTAGGTAAATATACGATGTTAAGTTTACTTTATAGTAGATGAATCATATTTACAATCTAACCAGAGACACATTTCAGAATCAGTGATAATGGGATCTAAAACTGATTGAACTTTTGTTATATTTAAAAATTTCTTTATTTATTGTTGTATAAATTGGATGATATTTATTTATATTAATGTGTTAATAAGATTGATCTATTCAAAGGTTGATTCTACAACCAAATATTAAAGACAGGCAAAACTGAAAACAGCACCAAAATCAGATATCTGGTTACCCTACATTTTATGCCATCAGCCCCAACATACGACTGATAATGTGCAATTGCTATCAATTATCAGTTATTGTTATCAGAGTTAACCATTGCTTTAAATGTTAAACATTTATTATTATTTGCTCACAATATACTATTATAAATTGTGGCATTTGTTATGTCAATTACATTCTAGATTTGGTTACAGGCAGTAACAATATTGAATGAATTATATATTAATTAATAACAATAACTATAATTACCATAATAAATTTTCAAGTTACACATTGTATAACTGTTTTAAGCTATGTCCTTTTAATATCAAAGTCAATAAAACCAGAATTTCAATTAATTGTAATCTTAATTATTTTTTCTGTTTAATGTTACCAGTCAGTTATTGTTATCAATATAGGCATGTCTAAAAGTGATTACAATAATTAGATTGTGATATACTGTACTATACTTTAAATACTTTTGTCATTTGTATAAAATTTTGTTTTCTTCAAATAAATTAATTAGCAGTAAGAATAATAAGTACTTTTAATATAATTGAAACATTCCAGCAGTTAAAGATTGTTCAAAATTACTACAAGAATAGTAAGATGATTTAGTAATATATCAGTAGTGGATCCTGGGGTAAATCTTAAGGACCTACTTTTCATTCATTTAATACAGATACATTAGAAGCTTTATTGCTTTAATGATTATTTAAAATAAACTAAACTATACAAACTTACAACATAAAAATGTAACAAAGTTAAAAGATGATAATGCTAAAATATTGACATTCTTATTGCTGCCCTTTTGGATTCACTACTGAATAATATTAATTAATGTAATTGTACCAATATTATTGAAATTTGTTATTGGCAAAGTTAAAGTTATAGTTAAAAATTAGATTTATTTGAAGTTATTATAAATACTTATAAATATATTATATCTTTTACAATTTTTTTTGTATTTATAAAAATAAATAATAAATATTTTAAATTTTCAGTCATGGTTAATTGCTGCAAGAGAAGTTTTTTTAACATGGGGATTGTTTGGTGCTGTTGCATTACAGTTGTGTAGTCATAATAAATTTACTGCCAAAATTAACAAGTAAGAAACTGTTAATTTTTATATTCATTTATGTTACATCTCTTCATAAAGTTTGATATGTTTTAATTGTTAATATCAAATTGGAGATTCTTAAATGCTACCAAAATTTATTCAGAATATTTTTTCATATAAAATTTAAATTGCTATAATTTCGTGTGGATAACTAGCTGTGGTGTATAACCAGCATCTACTTTCTAATTTATCATACTTTTAAAAGTTACTGAAGTTACAGCACCAGTAGATATTTCACTTTAAAAAAAAATGTATGAAATAAAAAAAATGTATTTTAAAAATATAAGTACAGTGGTGTCTTGTACTTCAAATTTAATTCATTCCAGGAGGTGTTTGAACTTCAAATTATTCAAAGTCTGAATCAATTTTTCCCATTAGAATAATGGAAAGTGAATTAATCCATTCCTAGACCCTGAGTACTATCCATTTCAATAAACTTAAAACACCAAATACACATAACTAAGGTAAAAATAACACAATTAAATGCCTTAATAATAAATTAAAACAATAACTATAATTACCATAATAAATTTACAAGTTACACATTAGATAAATACTGTGTAATAAAATAAAAACTACATTTATTGGATGCACATGATGGACTCCTGCATCTTAACATAAATATGTGATTGAATTATAAACAAGTGAGATTTTATCACTTGTTTAGAATCTTATTTTATTCTTTACTTCACATTATGACTTGATTTCATCCAAACAGAATGTCTTAAGATAAAAGCATATCAAGCATACTGTATTATGCTTTATAACTTTTGAAAAGGATATAATGCAGTACAAACAGTAAAAACAATTGTAATGTGTATGGGAAAGATGCTCCTAAACTTTGAACATGTCAAATGTGGTTTAAAAAGTTCTGTTAGGGAAATTTTGAGCTAAAGGATACAAAACAAGGGTTGCCCTAAATCTGTTGACAAAGAAAACTTGCAGGAAGAAATTGTTAAAAATCAATAAATAACACACTACACAGTATATATAACCAAACACACTAAAAATAAAGCCAACTGAAAACATACAAGCATAATGCAAAAGTGAGAGAAGAGTTGGACACATAACAGATTGCATTTATGCTTTGAACATATTTTTTCACTGCATGCAGAGTTTGAACTTTGAAGCATCATTTGAACTCCAAGATGAATTTTTGTTAAATTTTTTATTTGAAGTATAAATTACCATTGTACTTATTAGTATAAAACTAAAATGAGAAGTTTGATTGAATTTGGGAATCTGTAAATAAGAAAATATAGTTTTCTGTAAATTGAAAAATGTTTGGTAGATTCTTTTTATAATAAAACTAGTAGAATTTAATATGTATTTTTAAATGCAGTATGATCCTGATTTATGAGCATACATAATTTCTGAAAAGCACACACAAGAATATCTCTTATAAATCAAAATTTTATTTATTTATATATATGGTGATGCCTCTTTGACAAAATCTTGTACAGAGAGATTTTTTGTTGTTTTGTAATGTCAAAATTTGTATCTTGTTCTGGCATAGCTTAGTCACCATAATATCTTTCCTAAATAACATTAAAAAACATACCATTTATTTATCAACCAATGATTCTAAGTAAAATAAAATAAATGAAAATGTTGATTATTATTCACCAATACAAAAGGAACTAATACAAAAGTAATAATAAGTAAATAAGTAAATATAACAGTAATAAGTAAATAAGTAATAAGTAAATAAGTAGTAAGTAACTTAATACTTATTAAGTAATAAGTAAATAAGAAGTAATAAGTAATAACAGTAATAAGTAAATAAGAAACTATCAGACTTTTCCAAGCTATTATAGACTACAGATAGTGAAAAATGAGAGATTAAATTATTTTTTATGCATTTACTTACATCATATGCATTAAAATGTATGCTTTTAAATATAACATATTTATAAAAGTGTAAATCTAAATCCTATTCAACTTGCCTTTCCTGAAGCAAAAACTTTTTAGAATAAAATTACTTTCTTTTCAATAACTGGAATGAATTACTAAATACGTTCAACAAAACCTTTAACATCCAGTAACAAAAATTTTAATCTAAAATCTTTGATGGACAAATTTTGGAATATCATTGTTGACCTGATTTGCATCAGGTCAACAATGATATTCTAAGATCACGTTTAAGATCGAAAACGTTTGTCAAAATTTTTACATTAAAATTTTCATTACTGGGTGTTAAAGGTTTTATTGAATGTGTTTAACTGTTTAGAAAATGGAAATGCTTTCAGCTTGTATGCTCTTTGTTAGAAGTCAATTAGAGAAATAAATTTCTCTTGATTGCTGATATTAGATATACAGGCATCTGATATCAGGAGTTAAGAACTGAAGATCAACTTTCATTTTCAGATCATTTGTTGAAGAGAATGGTTTATAAAGAGAAAAGAATCTGATTTTTGACAAGTGATCTGAAGATAAGATTTGATCTCAAAAATGTTTGAAAATGCATATTGTTTTCAGTGGACTTCTTTATTTTAAGAAACTTTTATTTTTAAAGAATATTTTTTATTTTGCTTTTACTTAAATTTATTGTAAGGAATACTAAAGATGATGTACTAATGAAAGTTATTTTTTATTAATTAAGAATATTAAAATAAGTTAAATATTCGTTTTTAATTTTCTGCATTTAATATAAATAAATTATACAAATTTCTTGATGATCCTTTGCTTGCTCAAATATTAACAGCGTTAATATATTTTGACAGAAACGTAGCTATTTTAAGTGTTGCTTCAATTTCAATACTTTTAATATCATCGTTGCTATTTGCAAGTATTATGAATATTTTTCCTGCTAATGGACTTAATTTTCTGCCTACTTCTTATGGTAAGTATAATTTTTAGATGTTTTAATATTATCTTTTTATTATGATTTATTCATATACAATGTATTATGTAAAGATCTAACTCCTAATTTTTAAAATTAATTTTATTTTATTACTGTAATAAAAACTAACTCTACTATCAAACTATTGGTAAATATTTATTAACTGCTTTTGGAATATTATGTGACAAAGTCCAAAAAGCAGTTAATAAATATTTGGTATTATTTTCAAATTAATATGCCCCATAAAAACATAAACAATTGATAACAATAAATAAATATAATATATGTAAATTAAAATCTAAGACACAAGATAAAAAATTACGAAACGTATAAAAATTTATAAACTGTATATAATTAAAAGTAATCAGATAAAAACAAAATACGGATATATAATATACAAAATATGACATAAACAGTGTGATTTGTTATTCAATACATCAGAAACAAAAATCATTGTTGCCCAAGGGTTGAGACCTTAGCTTTACATAATGTTTTTGTAAAACACTTCTATCTCCTTGTAACACATTGTAATGATTACTTGCATACTCAAACATCTGTGTTATGTAATTTATGATCAACCTCCAAGCAGGGCTATCAAGAACTTGTAAGTGCCCAGGAGTAGATCAAGCCCCTTCTTCTCCTTGGTGGGCTGCTTTTGCTATTTTTTTTTTTTTTTTTTTTTTTTTTTTTTTTTTTTTTTTTTTTTTTTTTTTGAACAAATGAAATGCATAGAATGTTTTTTTTATTAATAAAAAGCAGTCTCAAAGATTTTATTTTTTATAGTTAAAATAATAATAATTTACAGGGGTAGGGGTGGGGTAATAATTTACAGGTGTCTAAGTTTTCTCTGGCTTATTCTCTTTTGATGGCAGTCTCCAAGGCTTGTGCCTTCTGATATTTTTGGAGAATGTTACCTAATTTTTTACATCATTATTTTTTCATTAGCTTTTTAAAATTATTAAATAGAAGATGGAAAATGGATTTTTTCACTACTTAGTTTATGATGGTCACATTTTAAAATTTGTTGGAAGCCATTATTATATTCTATTTTAGGGAATGTTCAATAATGCTTTCACTTTTTCCATTACTAATAGTAAAAGTATTTGTGATGTTATATTGTTGTTGATATCTTTATTGCTGGTAGAAATATATTTTTGATACCTTATATTTAAAATATTGAGAAAAATATTAATGACTCATATTTATAGTCATATTTATAGTCATTAATATAGTCATATTTATATTTATATGAATATACAGTGGAACCTCGCTTAACAAGCACCTCGTATAATGAGTGTTTTGCATAACGAGCAAAATAAATTGTGAAAAAATGACTCGCTTAACAAGCGAATTTTCGCATAACGAGTGGCTAGGAGAGGGGAAGTCGAGATTGTGCGCATGCTCCATCTAGCACTTGTTCAGCTAGCATCTTAGTGTCACTTGTGATCACACATTTTTCCAAACTTTTTCCAACACATATTATGTATAAACATCAACAACCATAGCCTGTTATATAATAAACACGCCAAACGATATGCCAAATTCTTGGGTTATGTAAAGCTATAATTAAATATTAGAAATTAATTAATTTGACTAGAAGTAGGCAGTTATGCTGCCATCTCATATTAAATTTAATGACCAATTCCAAATTAAATTTTAGAAACGTCTGAATTAAAAATTAACTATTTATAATTATTAAATTTAATATGAGATGGAAGCATAGCTGCCTACCTCTAGTCAGATTAATTAATTTCTAATATTTAATTAAAGCCTTTACATAGCCCAAGAATTTGGCATATCATTTGGTGTGTTTATCAAACATATCTGTGTTTTCTTTTTTTTTTGTTTGTTTTCTGCAAATTAAATTCGCATTTCAGGTTGGTTCATTCCGCACTATAAGAAAAGATGCTGATTCACGCTTTTTAACAATGTTTATTGTATAATTTTTTTTTGAATAAACATTATACATAAAATATTTGAGTATATTTTTCGGTGTGGAACTCTTTATTGTATTTTACATTAATTTCTATGGGAAAAATTGTTTCGCTTGATGAGTGTTTCGCATTATGAGTAAGACTCTGGAACGAATTATGCTCGTTAAGCAAGGTTCCACTGTATAAGTGTTTTCCTTTTTAATTAATAAAATAAGTATAACCTATGTGTATTGAGGCTTCAAAGCTCTCTACCTTTCCACTGTTTCTACTAACTTGTTTGATAAAGCTAGTAAATGACATTCATGGAAGAAGTAGATTCACTTCTTCCAGGAATATGTCATCTATCAACATTATCAAACAAGTCAGTGTATCTAGTGGAGAATTATCAAATACATTGGTGGAAAAAGTAGTTGTGGAGTATTATTAAACATGCTGTTAATATAAAAATAAATATGTAAGATAGATATATTTTAATTATGCATGCTTATTTTCTTAATTTTATTAATACTAATTATATATACAGTTAAGAAATTGTTATAGTTTTTTGTAACTGTTTAAATTTGTTTTTTTTAAATAGAAAGTGAAGATTATGTTAAAGTTCTTAAAAAGTTTCCAACTATAAGACATCAGATGCAAAATGTCTCAGTAATAAATTATATTGTTGGAAATGGATTTATTGTTCCTAAACAAAGCAGATTTACAAGTGGTTATCAAGTAATTCGATTTGCTACCGAAGTTTTTCCAGCATCATTGGCAGTTGAAGGAATACAAAGAATATCTTCATTTTGGGCTATTTGTTTTTATGCAATGATGATTCTTTTTGGGCTTGGTCAACAGGTAAACTTAATTACAAATTGAAAAATTTATAATTAAACTACATATTTAATATTGATAACTCTCGGTTTTTTAATTCTGTACAATATGATAATTTATAATAAATTTGTAGATTTAAGTCTATAAAATTTAAAAATTAGCGTTTTTAAATAATTTATTACAGAATTAATAAACTTAAAATTTGTTTTATTGGCATTCACTAACTTACATTGAAAAACTGATTCTCAAGGTAGGTTAGTGAACTTAAAAAGATTTTAAGTTTGTGTATTTCAAGAAATTGGAGTTTTATTCATTATTTACTTATTGTATTTATTGGTATATATTTTTAGTAACTCATCACGTTGTTTGTTTCCAAATGTCATGACACAGGCTGACCTCTGCTATTTCTCACAATCCTCTGCTCTCTTCCTAGCCCGTGCAATTTGGTCAATATATTTCAAATGAGGATATCTTCATCCTTGTTGGCCATTGACCATACACTGCAGTAGCATTCCTTTCAGTTATTTTTATGAAACCTAAGTGTCCTGTTGTCTGATTCTGTGATCAAGATCTTTTAAAATGGACAGATTAGTATGTCATACTGTCCTTGGAATTTGAAGCATTCTTCTCTAGCATATCATTTTAAAAGCTTTAATACATTTCTTACATGAAGCATTTATTTTTCATGTCTCTGATCCATATTTTGCTATTGGAATGACTAAAGTTTTTTACTAATTTCAGTTTTGTATATTTGTAATATGTCTTTTTCCAAATTTTTTTTCTAATTTTCTTATTGAAGTTTTGACAATTGTTATTTTCCTCTTTATTTCTCTTGCACAACTTTCATCATTATAAATTAATGATTTTAGGTATATTCATTTTTTCTAAAGGAATACAACTGATTTTGATAAACAAATATCTTTTTGAAAAAAATCATCATATGGCATTTAGAATGGTTGAGCTTGAGACCAATGCGAGCACTTTGTCTCAATACACTGTAAAAGGACTGCCATTTCTGTCTGTCATGATATCAATAATGTCATATCATCAGCATATCAGAGATTGCTCTTATTTTCACTGATATTCCACCACTCCAATTATCTTTGCTTTCCAGATATCAATTGTTCATATGTAAAACAACATATTTTATTAACATATTATATTAAAAAATTTATTAGATATTTTTACTTTAGTTGATTATCAAATTTTTATATAGAAATTAAACAATGTCATATATTAAAAATATATGTATTTATCAAGTAGTACTGTATTGGTAAGAGATTAAAATTATTATAAGTTTTTTAAGTCTAATTCCTACAACAACATATAAACATAATTTTTTCTTATTATAGTGGAAGTTCATTAATCTGGCACCTGATAATCCAGAATGTTGGTGTGGCTATCTGTCATATTCTTTTAATATATTTTATTGATTGTAATTATAATTTTTCTCAAATTTAACCATAGCATTTAATTTTTCTCTTCACTATCATTTATTTTTACTTCCTGTTTAAGAATTCTAAACAATATCCTTTCCAGGAGGTACTTACCCTGTTTTTGTTCTTAATATTTCATGATGAGCTTATATTATGGAGAGTCAATGTGTGGAAATTAACTTTTATGGAAGTGTTTTTCTGTTGAGAGCCCTATATTTGTGAATGAACTTTTTTTATATAGAATGGAATTTTTTTCAAGAAGATCTGTATGCATATTAAGGGTTACTAAATCCCAAACAGTTTCAGAACAAAAATCCTACTGGACCCAACTGAGGAATGGTGTGTAAGTCAAATTTTTCTAAACTTTCTTATTAACTTTCCATGGATATTATTGAGTATTGGTCATTGTATGGTGCTTCCTACCTGACTTCTTTGGATGTTTTGTACTATATATTTTTTCTTTTTTTACTAACTAATTAGCTTTGAATTTATTGTTCAGGTCTCATTCATATGTATAGTGTGAAAACATTATACTTGCCAGCCCCACATGAATTGCAGTAAATATATCATATAATGGATTCTTCTTGTACTAGTTTTTTTTTTATTCACCAATTTGGTTAAGATTATATATGTTATCAGATTTCATAGTTATCTGATCAAGATAATTATGGTACTATCCTTTTCTATAAGATGCTTTTGGGTTTCTTCTTGAATTATAATTTCAGAGGACACCAGCCTGGAACTGACTTTATAATTTATTCAACTTATTAAAAATTCTTTGTGTCCTCTCTGTTGTCATTATTGGGAAATAAAATTCATGCTTTTTTTGAGAACTTACATTAGTAGTATGGAACCCTCTGAAAAGTAACCAATTCCAACTAATCTAATAATAATTCAGCATGGTAGTATTCCTTGAATTGGAATTTGTTTGGACATAGTGCACTAAATATCCCAGCAATAATGTGTTGTTAACATTTTTGCTGGTTTTTCAATCAATCTTGGCTTTTAAATAATTTATTACAGAATTAATAAACTTAAAATTTGTTTTATTGATATTCACTAACTTACATTGAGAAACTTATTCTCAAGACAGGTTAGTGAACTTAAAAAGATTTTAAGTTTATTAATTTCAAGAAATTTAGTCATGACTAAGTCATGACCATATCATTTTCATGACTTAAAGAGCATGTGTAAACAAATACGAAGCTTGCAGCAGCAATCACTAGTACAAAATGTACAGCAATGTCTGCAACATTTAAATTGAATATAACTTATCAAATTTTGCAAAAATACAAAAATGTCTGGTAATTTGACATCATTATGGTCCTGTAAGTGCTGTATTAATGAACTTTCACTGTTAAGGAATAATTCCAAAATGTTGGCTTTTTTCTTTTTTAAAAATATTAAAATTAAAAGTTTGACCATTTACAAAATATTAAATATAATTCTTAAGATTATTTCTATTCTAATTTTTTATTTTCTAGATTGTGTTGTGGAGCTGTGTTGTTGAATCATTTATTTCTATGAAATATAAATTATTAAAATCATGGCAGTCTACAATAACATTCATCATGTGCAATATTGCATTTTTATTAGGTTTACCAATCACTTCTAATGTGAGTATATGTTTTTCATAATAATAATTATTATAATATTTTACAAAATTTAATGGTTGTTCAGTTATATTATCCAAAAATGATAAATAATTTTATAAATACATAACACTATGAATTTTGTAAATAAGAGATTCAAAAATGTAGGCATCTGGCATTTTATTATAAAAAATAAGAAGAAATAAACATTTTCAACTATAATATTAACCATTTTCAGATTACAAAAACCAATTTAGAACATAATGACTAAATCATAAATATAAAACAAAATATTGTTTGTTTAATAAAATGCTGTCTAAAGATTTTTGAATTATTTTCTACATATACCTGTAATAAATTTAATATTTTCTTATTTAGCTCTGTAGACATATAACATAAATAACATTACAGATTGAAAATCTATTCTAATTTTCAACTAATTATGCTATAATATGACAGATATGAAACAGTAAATGACATTAAAAATAAAATTAGAATTTTTTAAATAAATTATTGAGTAAACATAACAGTGACAATATAGTTTGAACCAGTTAGAAGAATTATATAAACATTGATACTTGTGACAATTATGTAGTAAGACCAAAAATTTTCAGCCTGACACTATTAAACAATAGGTGGAATCTTATTTTGTCATTGGATGATCAATTGATCTGTTAATAAATTCAAATAAAAATTTTATTGAAATCCATTAAATTGTTACTGAGATATTGTTGATTTAACATGCATAGTAGAAAGAATTATGAAAATGCTTAAAATAGAGTATCAAGATGTGATTAAATTTTTAATAAAAGAAGGAAAAAGTCCATTGGAGATTAAAGAGCTCTTTGGTGCTGTTTATGGAGACTTTTCTCCTGTATATTCTACTGTAAAAGGGGCAAAAACATTCTCACTTGTTTTAAAAATGCTGGTTTATAGGTTTTGGGTTTTTTTTTTAAATTTTGATTATATACTATTAGAAATAAACAATATGTAAATAAATTATCAACCATTCAGGTTGTTAAATAAGGTAATATTGATGAATTTAAATTAAAAATATGTATTGATGATTTAGAGATTGTGGATTAGATAAAAAAAATATATAACTGTGATACAAATATATAAAATTAATAAAATTTCCAATAACATATATTTTAATCTTTATATTTAAGATATGAATGTAAAGCATATTTCTGGATATAAATAAGGAAAATGTTTTGTTTTTAGGTGAAATTATCCATAACTGGAAATAATTTGAATTATAGAAAATTTAATATTAAAATTATTATAGCATAGTTTTAATAATTCAATAATTACATAAATATTAATAAAATTTTCTTATTTCAGATTGGTATTTATATAGTATTTTTCATGGACTTTTGCATGGGAGCTTTATGGTGGATTATAGCATTATATATGTCAATGATGGTAGCAGTCTTATTTGTTAGAGGTAAATTATGAATTTCTTAAATTTAAAGACATGTTGGCTTTAATATTCCTAATTGATTAAAATACAAAATTATTTAATAAATAGATTGCTTGTTTTTATTTAAAAATAATTTTAGAGAAATTTTAATATCAGTACCAATATTATTAATTAAATAGCTTAGAAATTCTCAAGAAATATTATCAACTTATTGTTTATTTAGTGTAAATTTTTATTAATATTTGTATAATTGGATTTTATGAAATAGGATACACTAAGTTTTTTCTTCAAATTTAAAGCAGAGATAAAATTTTGCATGCTCAGTTCCTATATAGCGATAAAGAATAAATGATTCCAGTTATGAATTAGTTAAAGCTAACATTTTCAAACATCTATAATTTATAAATTTTATCAAATCTGTATACATAATTTAGAAGAGAACGTTTTGTTTAAAATAAGATGACACGTAAATAGTGTGCAGAATATTATACATAATTAATAAATAATGTAATTTTATTCTATAAATTGAAATATTTAATTTATAGGATTTAGAATTAATATTTAGAATTTTGTTGATAATATATGTATATAGGTATATACAGTATAATGTTTTCATACTTTGCAATTAATTGTGATTTCAATATCAGTAAAATTTTAGTTCATTCTTATAAAAGTTATTATGGTGAATTATTCTTGTTCAAATTAAATTTTACATTTTATTTTTATTCTATGATTTGAAAAATCATGTAGCCAAAATTTATAAAAATTAATGATTTAAACCTAATTACTGGTATATAATTCATTACAAATATTAATTATTCTGATTAATTAAATAAATATTATAGTTAAGTAGTAACATAATAATAATAATAATAATAATAATGGCCTGATTGACATAGTTAACCTTCACTACAAACAAATACAGTCACTGCGAGAGTTTTTCTACAAAAAACAAGAAACATCACAATTACATAAAGCAGTAACTCTAGCAGACTCGAATAACACACCATTAAACTTACACTCACATCATATGGACACAACACAACATATAAAAAGCATAGACACCATTAAGCAATTGTGGGCTCGAAAGGCACTCCATGGCAGGCATCCTTATGATCTGGCCCATGATTTTGTTGACAAAACTGCGTCAAACAGCTGGTTAGCTCGGGGATGCCTCTTTGGGGAGACGGAAGGATTCATGATCGCCATACAGGATCAGGTCATAAATACTAAAAACTACAGAAAACACATACTCAAAGATGCAACACTCACAAATGACACATGCAGAAAATGTCACGTCATGCCAGAAACTATACAACACATCACCTCTGGTTGCAAGCTCTTGGCACAAACAGATTATTTACACAGACATAATCAAGTAGCAAATATAATACACCAAGAGCTTGCAAGGAAACACAAATTAGTAGACATCCACGAACCATATTACAAATACATTCCACAAACAGTATTGGAAAACAACACGCACAAAATGTACTACGACAGAGCCATAATCACAGATAAAACAATTTACCACAACAGACCAGACATCACACTCATTGACAAACACAATAAAATCACATACATTATAGACATATCCATTCCAAACACTCACAATATACAAAACGCATGCACTGAAAAAATTAGCAAGTACACAGAACTCGCCCAGGAAATAAGGCATCTGTGGAGGATGGATAGGGTGCTTATTGTACCTGTTGTTCTCTCCTCTACAGGTGTCATACCACACACACTACACAAAAGCCTGGGCACGTTACAATTGAATAGAAACACATACATCACACTACAGAAGGCCACTATATTGAATACATGTCATATTGTGAGAAAATTCCTGAATACAGACACACACACTGATACACTTCTTTAATTTCTGTTTTGGTTACTATGCCTTGACTTTGGTCTGGCATAGTACACAGCCACCGGTGTTAACCGAGTATATCTCACTTAACCCAACATAATAATAATAATAATAATAATAATAATAAATGCCTTGACTTTAATCCAATATAGTTCTTATTTGTCTGGGAAAAATGCCACTTACAAAAAATTGGAAATTTCATTTGCTTGCTACTTGCCAGTAAAGATCTGATATTTTTCTAATAAAGTACAGTGAAACGTTTGTTTCACAATTATTCTGTAAAATTTTCAAATGTTAATGACAAGTAGTTTTCCAAATAATATGACATCCCTTAGCTATGGCTTCTTCCTCTGACTTACTTTAATACATTTTTTTTTTTGTGATTAAAAAGTTTTCATATTTATACTGTTTTGTAGAAACAGTGCCCAAAGCTTTGTCTCAATCTTTAAACTAAGACTTAAGGATCCATGGTATTGACATAAAGCAATGAATATTCATTATTGTTATTAAATCAAATTTTAATCATTAAATCTAAATTTGTCTTAATTATTCATATTGTTAAACACTATCATTATATTAAAAATAGTGTTTTAAATATTTGATATATTTATTTTTAAGTATTTTTATAAATTTCTTTATACTATATCTCAATTTTTATATTATAAATTTTATATTTAATTTATTATTATAAAAATGAATATTCTATTATTTTTCATAATTTATTTTTAAATTATTTATGTTACAGGACAAAAATATGGAACAGATAAAATTATTTTAATGCTTTCTCAACAAACACCAATTAAAGGTTGGATTTTACCAGCCCTTACTTTCCAATGGAATGTAATCTTACCAGTTTCCTTTCTGGTAAGTTTACTTTATAACATATATTATATATATATTATATCTCATTAGAAAATATTTACAGTTTGAAAATATCATTACAGGTATTGTTCATTACATTCCTACGTTCTAGTGAATTTGAAGCAAAATTTCCTTGGTCAGAACCTGTGGAAAATTATGCATCATGGTCTTTATTTATCAGAAGATTGGCTGTCTGGTTTCAAGTAACACCCTTACTTCTCCTCTGTGTATATTGTGTTTACCAAGGATTCCTATACTTAGTTCCAAAATCGGATCTAACATTTTCTCAGGTGAATTCTGAAAATATTTATTTCATTATGCTATAATTTGATTTAACAAATTATAAATAGATAAATGTTTTTTAAACTTATTACTCCAGAAAAACGTTTTTCTGTTTATTTTTTTCATTTTGGAGTTAAAATATTTCTGTTAACAAATTATGTTAATGATAATACAAATGGAAAATTTATATAATTTACTATGGAGAGTGTTAAAAAAATCAATAAGAGAAAATATGACAAATATGAAAGGTGATTTAAAATGAATACTAGCATTTGTCTGTTGAAGTAATTATTATCTAATTGAGGAAATATATGCATTTTGTTTACTCTCAATATTGCTATTTAAATTATACTTTATTTGCAAAAATGGAAAATATAAGATATTAATTAAAATTAAGAATTAAGCCAGACTATGATTCTACAAAATAAATTATTTAATTTTTTGATACAAAAAAGAACTTTAAAGATCTGAAATGGTTTAACTATAGATTTAATTTTTGAATTGAGAAACTCTCATTGTCTGAAATTAATTTTAAATTTTGGGCTTTATGATTATTGGATATATCGCTTTCAAAATTGAGACCACATTGAGCATTAACTCCTGCATTGCTAACACTTTGTATAGCATGAGTTTTTGTACAAGGACACTGTTGCTTACAGAGCCAAAAGTGCCAAGGTGATGGATTTGTTACTTTTTTTTATGGAAATGTCTTCTGCATATTCTAAAATATTGCCAAATCAGATTTGGTTGCATTTAAACTGCTAAAAATCGCTTGAAAGCCATGAATACAGTTATTTTAATTACAATCATCCAGTATTCAAAACATATTTATAATTTGAATAATAATATATTGCATTTATGTTTGTAGAAATAGATGAATTAAATATATTAAATTATAATACTACATTTTCTCGATTCTAAGACTTGCCATGAATTTGGAATCGAATTTCAAGATTTTTTAATGGAAGAAACAATTTTTAATAATCAATTTTATTAAGTTTTTAGGAAACAACAAATTAGTAAACGTATAGAAATGCCATGAAACAAATAATGTCATGCAGTTCTATTTCCAAGCTCATATGCATATACAATAACTTTTTTTTTAATGTTGTATCATAATGTCATCTTGAAAAAATCGTTTTAAATGTCAACGAGCTAGTATTTATTGTGACATCGTCACAATGCCTGGCTGCAATTTTTCGTCAGTGCTCTCAATCTTGGTAGTGTCTTGCCCCTATACGACATACTTTTCCTCTTAACAACAGTCATGCAGGTCATCTAACTCCATACAGAAGAAAATTTTTGAATTGAAATAACGTGGATCGGAAGTTCGTACATTGTTAATCGGGTCTCCTGTCGCTAATCTTTCCATGTCTGGTATCGTCTTTTATTTATCTCACTCTATTCTCAAGATTAAGGAAAGACAGACAAACGGACACTAGTGGGAAAAGAAATTTAACTGAAACACTTATTAGCGAGGTTGAGGCCGAAGTTTTAAACGCGAAAACGTGTACGTCGGACGTTCAGCGCCGCTTTCCTGTAAGCCTATAAGTTTGACAATAGCGTTTGGATAGTTAGTGGAATCATGCTCGATATTCCAAATGCCATTGTCAAACTTCTAGGCTTACAGGAAAGCGGCGCTGAACGTCCGACGTACACGTTTTCGCGTTTAAAACCAGGGCCGGCCTTCTCGATAAAGGGGCCCGGGTGCAAGAAACTATTTGGGCCCAAATGTTTTTCTAAAATAAAAAAAATTACAAACACGAACATATATTAATGCATGTTTATTTAAAGCGTGATTTTGTTCTTGCTAATACATTAATTACTTCAGAAAAATTACTAAAAATACTGCATTCTTGATAATGTTGGGGCCCCCTCAATCGCGGGGCCCCGGTGCGTAGCATCCGCCGCACCCCCCCGATGGCCGGCCCTGTTTAAAACTTTGGCCTCAACCTCGCTATTACCAGCAAATCTCACTTGACCTATATAACCAAAAAAAGTGCGTTTTACATCGAAGAACTACCGTATATAAACGGAGTAATTTAATACAATTAATATATATAATTTTTAAATTATAATAAGATTTTCTTTGCCTGAGTATTTATTTTATTTACTATAGTTATAAGGTTAAGCATGTTAATTATACCGAAAATTTATGTGTTTTTAAAGTAATATTAAAACAAAAAACAAATATCTTGCAGAGAATTCAAGCTTGGTGTTGTCCAGTCATCGAAATGGATATGCCTATTGAAAGCGAATCACAGAGTGAATCAAGTACCAATTCTCAAGGAGGAATCGTTAATACTTGTTATGTGGATGATCCTCCACCGAAATACACACCGCCTCCTTCCTATTCGACAGCCACTGCAAGAATGATGATAAAACAGCTTAATCCGAGAAGTTCGGTTGAAATAGAAAACACCCTGAGAACGGCTAATGTCAGTCTACAGAGAACGTTAGACGGTTCAATGTAAATACCTTTTACTAATGAAATTTGCTGATAGTGCAGCAGAAAAAATTTTAATTTTTCTAAAAAATGTTGAAATAAACTGTAATTATTTTGTTTTAAAAAGTGCCAGCAGAAATTTTTATATGATTAATGGGGAACTGATTAATAATGAAAAATTAAGTGATTTCAACGTTATGTGATTTTCCGACAATCGTAATCCAGCAGGTCTGGATAATATCATCTCAGGAAACCAAATCTTCAGTCCAAAAGATAATCTGGTCATTGGAATTTTTCTTTTTTTTCTTGTCTTTAGACAGTTTTCAAATTGTTTTGTTTTTGTGTGTTTATATTTGTTTATTTTACTTTGTATTTTATTATTTTTTTAATATAAAGCACATGTGTTGCTTTTGAAGAAGCATCTTATAAATTCATATTTTATTAGTCACCAAATTTAATTTTTTCTGTTTGTAATTTAATGTTGATAGATTATTTGTTTTTTATATTTAATAAAAACAATTAAAACATTCATCCTAGTCTCACCAAATTAGACGGTATATTTTATAAGTTTTGATCAAGTTTGATGTGTTTCTATTGCAATTAATAAAACTTTAGATTCGAAAGTTTTATTTAGTTTATTAATTTAATCACTGATTTTTTTTAACTCTAAAAGCTTAATATGTAACAAACGATATTTTTATTTTTTAAATAATGAAGTCTTGATCACTCTGAAATTGTATAACAAGCTTAAAATTAAAAATAACAATTACTAATTGAAATTATTATAATTTAATTCCACAGAAATAAGATTGTTGTATTTGCAAAAAATAAATTTATTAATACGATAACGAAATCACGTAGTTAACAAAGTAATCGTGATTTTTATTGTATTTATCTACAACAATGCAACTATTAATTTTCAGATATTCTCAATGTAATCCGTTAGTTAATTTTAAAAGGCTCGCTTAGTGGCTACAAAGTGGAAAGAAATTAAAAGTGAAAACAAAAAATGAAAGTAATAGTTGATACAGAAAATGCACTTCCACAGCTGTTCAAATTTCTATATGAAAAAGAGCTTATACCAATAAACAAAAACACTGATATCAAGTGGAAAAGCTGATACTCAGTAAAATACATCGAATATTTTTCTGTACCCTTATTTCTGTCCATGCTTGTAATTGTATAGTACAGTGTAACATAGCATATGTCTGAACAGGCAAACGAGATTCGGAGAAAATTAAATCAGTCCCGGGAAAATTTACTGTAGGAAAATAATATTACGGTAATGGCCGCAAAAACGTTACAATAAAATATAGTGTCTCGGCTAAGCTTGTAGACATTAATTGGGAAAATTCGCCAAAACTCATGAAGATCGTGTTTTAAAAGTGAAATTGGAACGTTCAATGTCTAAGTGCCAGGATTTTTTTCGCCAACAAAACAGCCAGCCATAGAGAGGACAGCAGGTATCTGAGGCGAAGTTCACTGTTAATGGATCTTTATTATTTTCTATTTTCGTTCTCTTTACACTTTACAATGACGTGCAAACAGCATACTACACAAGTTATTTCTTTAATGTCATGAGGTCCGTAAATTATTGTTCATGTAATTAAAGATGAGAAATTTGCCAAAAGTACATCATTGTAAAAAAACGGATGGAGTCAAAAGTGGCTTAAAACTAGACGTAATTAATGAACGGCATCACTCGTAATTTTTGTTTTTTGTTTTTTTTTTTAAATGTTATGATCTCCAAACTTCATTAATCGATACCACAAATATCTCAAAACATATAAATATACTGCTTGATTAAGCATCATAATGTTTTAAGCTGCGTACAGACTGAAATTAGAGGTTCAAATAGTGCGATAACAGAGTTCTCACCTGTATAACGTTTACACCAAAAATTTGCATATTTGAGAACGGTTCTCGGTATCGGTTTTCGCATCTTTAAAATGTCCAAGAAATAATATTTTAATCACTTATGCTGTTTCTTATTTTCGAAGATGTGTACACTCGTTTCTATTAAATCCACCTTCCCTCCTCTAACATTTCATTTTCGTAAATTAACCATGTAGCCTACACTACACAGGAATTTTTACCGAACTGTTTTGCTGGTTCCACTGATAGTCACGTGTTTGAGAGCGAACTTTTTGATATACTGCCTTGAGAACGAACTTGATACAAGTTCGAGAACAGTTCTATAATTGTTGGCGAACACCCGTCTACACCAGGTTTCGTGAGCTGTTCGCGCACTGTACTAGAACGTCTCACGAAATTGCTCTTTACGCGGCTTTAAAGGATTTGATCTAACATTTATCGCAATTCTAGTAATGGCCCTCGTGATAATTCTAATTTTAGATTTTAAAGCGTGATGTATAGTCCCGTCCAAAATGCTCAGATTTTCAGGAATATTGACTTTTCCACAGTAGTCACAGTTTGAATGCATTAAATACGTCAAGCGCTAAATGCTTGGACGATCGCCAGACTATCGTTTTTATGGTAACGGGACTAAACACTTGTTAGAGGGATTAAAACTGGGAACTAGATTGAATTCGGACGAGCAACTCATGGGTTGTTTGTCCTCACCATCTGTTTTTTCCGTTGTGGGCCTTTCGGAACTCATAACGGGCACGAAGTAAGGCCATTTTAGTGCTGACTGGGCATAGAGTAAAATAAATAAATAACCGTTTCATATTAATCGTCTTTAAACAGTTAATATGAAATTTAATAAGTTTTATTAAATCTCCAGAGGAATCGGACTTAATGAAGATTTTCCTCGTTATTAACGTTTAGCTTTTTTTTTTTTTTTTTTTAACTCGTCCCTGCTCTCAAAATTAATTTATTTTTACTATTTCATAACAATTAATAATTATTGTATAAAAGTTTTTTTTATAACAAAATCTCATAACAGATGGCGCCACACACAATTTTATTTATTATGATTAATAACACAAGTGTTATATTTTTAATAAAATCTCATATCAACCGGAAAAGTTACGCAGCTCGTTGATGGATTTTTAGATAAAGCAAATCAAATGAAATACAGTTCCTCAATACAATACAGCCCTCTTTGTTTGCAATTTCTGCATCTACATGCAAGGCTCCCGAAGTGGCCAGGATCACATATACAAAAAAATTAAATTTTGTTTTCTTGTGTAAAAGAAAAAAATTATAATAATTATATATTGTAAAAACCGACAAAAAAAGAAAGAGGAAAATAGAAAATTTCATGTCCATAAAAGGATACGTTTGTAGAAAATTCTGAGAAAGACGTACTTCTCAAATTAAAACAAAAGAATCATGTGAGTCCTAAGATCGAACAACTTCGATAGGGATCGAATTGTCAGTCGGTGTTGACTCATCTCGCAATCTGGGTTCTCATCTTGTTACATTTCGTAACGAGTGAAGACCAATTGAAAAGCGGAGGTGAGTCGGAATCGACCTATTGGAATGTTCGGTCTGGGACCCGAAAAAACTTATAAATGGGCATTTTTAAGGACGCAGAAAGCTTCTCCCCGTCTTCCTATTATGTGGCCCCATACGCTGAAAAAGAAATCGCTTCTGCATCTCGGTATCGAACTGGATTGCACCTCAGCATCGTGACGGTCTTTCTCTTTACAACGCCCCGGGACCAGTGACTTTCCGAAAGGGATCTGAAAGAATAGTTCCAGTGAGATTCACCCTTCGAAGGACGAAACAAATTAGATGACTCGACTTCGCCTACTGTCGATTGTTGTAGCTGTAAGCTTATTCTTTTGGTTATAATAAACCAGGTAACTATTTGTAACTGTGGAGTTTGTCTCTGTGCCAACTCACACTTCGGAGCGACTAGGACATTCTGACGTCATGCGCTGTTCGGCAACCTCACATACAGATTCAACCGACTGCAGGTCGAAAATAACAAAGAGTATTTCCTTTAAAACTCAGTAAGTTCCAAAAAACAAAAGAAGAATTTTCTTGTATTTTAAATATAGTGTTTTATTATACATATTTTTTTTTATTATATAGAAGCAATCTGTAAGATTGAAAAAAAGTATTTGTTACTGACACGTACCGGTACGTACAGTACAATCCATTGGCTTATAATAAAATCACAAGACAATGGGTTAAAGTTTTTAATATCAACCTTAGAATATACTCTAATGTCATTTCATATGGCCTCAAAGTGTTCCTGTAATTCTTAGGGCTTTTAATGTTCGAACTCTGATATTTCGTGCTCACTGAGGCTTGCAAGAATTTATTCATAGCCTACATTTTGGTAGCCGGATTCTCAATTCTTTCATTAGTGCACAGCTTGATAGTTATTTAAGCTGGCCCTTAGGCAAAAGCCTCTAGAACAAGTGCAAAAGAACCCCATAATAGTTGAGGTTTCAGGCTACCAAAAGTGTAGGTCCGGTACTGACTAAAAGTGCAATAACTCTACATCGATAAAGAAGACAGCCACAGGAAAAAATTACCAAGTTGGAGGTGTCACTATTGGAAAAAGATTGAAAACACTGTTATATGCAAATACTATACCGTGTGATATCATTAAGGTTTTTTTTTTGTGGTTTTATGCCCTTTACCGCTCTGAGAGCACAAAAAGGCCAATCATTAAGGTGTTAGAAACGTAAAGAAAACCCGGAAAACTCCATGTGGCCAGCCCATATGAGTTTTTCCGGAGTTTTCCACAGACGAACATCCATAGGTTTAGGTATCTGTGGAGGTTTTGGAAACAATCCCCTGCAAATTCTGAGGAACGAAAATTTTTGATTTTTTTTCCTATACTCTGATAAACGAAAACAAAATATATTGCAACAACTTTCTAAAGATTTGAACTTTTAATGATGAATACAGTAGAGCGTCGTTTATCCGAAAGCTTTCCAGTCGGACTGTATCGTGCTGAATCGAACGTTTTTGATACTAGATTTACTTCTAAAGTATAATTTTTATGTTTTTATATTCTTCAATATATTTATTTTGTTTGTACAAAATAAAGAAATAATTTTTAACGATACAATAGCCTCGATTATTATTATAAAAATTTTCGTTAGGCTTAAAATCAACGAAAATTCAACACGACGCGACACGCAGAAGGGAGAAAAATTTCAACATCGGAGAGGTTATTAATTTTTTCGCACATAATCAGTTATCCGAACAACCCCAGTCCACAATTGATTCGGATAAACGACGCTCTACTGTATTCTTATAACAATTCTAATAATTGTAATAATTAAGTAATTTTTTTTTATTTAAACTTATTGAGAATAAATTTTTGGTAAACAATTATTAAATTTTTTTATGAAAAAAATTAAAATTATTTATATTTTGAATGATAAAAATAATGTCTACTTGTAAAATAAAAGGTTTAATTTTAAAAACAACTGATCAGGTGTTCGGATTTACTGAGACAAAGATTTAGTTCGGTTGATCTAAATAAAATACAAGAGTTAGTATTTATTTGTTTATTGAAAATTAACTCAAGAAGAGGGCTTTCCCTTAAATAATTAGCAATTTTTAATAAATAAATGACATTTCCTTTTATAACACAAGTAACAGCATAAAAATATTGCATAAAAACAAAACTAAATATCAATAAAATTCATTTTATAAAAATACTTTATTGTTTTTGTAAAATTACGGCAGATTACTAAGATTTTCTTTATTATTAAAAAGATATATTTCAATTGTATTTTATTATATTTAAAATTATATATACAGTTTATTACTTTTCCGGCTGTTATATATATATCAATATGTAGATGGAAAATATTAATACATACAAATATACACAGAGGAAAAGTATGGCAATCGGTCAAAAAAATTAATTACCCTTGAAGATTTTTACATTTTTAGACTCAAGGACATGGTGAAACATCGAGAAATTATTCAAAAATAAAAAAAAAAGTTGGTGTTTTTCGAATGTTGGGTTTGTGTAAAGGCATGATTTTTTTTACTCACTTTGAAGCTTAAGTAACTACTGTACCTTTTGTCGAAAATGATCACTAACTAGAACACTAACTAATTAATTGTTCTGATTTTAACGAGCAAAAACGTAAGACCACAAACTGACAGATTGAATATACAAGTACAGTGTCAGATGACATCGAAAACGTGCGACATAGGTTTGTACTGATTTAATTTTCTCCGAATCTCGTTTGCGTGATTATACAACGTAGCAAAAGTAGAATATTTCTCCGAAATATTCTACACTTCTGCTACGTTGTATAATTACAAGCATAGAGAAAAATCAGGTTATAGAAAAATATTCGGTAGCCTATTTTTTGCTTTGAGTATCAGCTTTTCTCAGTTGATATCATTTCATGTAGGAAGTTGAACAGTTGTCGGAGTGCATTTTCTGCATCAATTGATCAACTATTACAAACTTTCAATTTTTTTTATTTTTTAATTCTTTCTACATTGTATGCACTAAGAAGGTCTTTTAAATCATACTTATTCTGGGTTCAGCCAAGCCTATAATGTGAACGGCCAGATGGTGAGGAACAACACATCTTAGACAGACAACCTAAGAAAAATTCCTGGGAATCCGCTTGCCCGGATGCGATCCCAAGTCGCTAAGGGTAGTAGGCTAACGCCTTAACTATCTTGGTCTTTGACCAGATGGACCTTGAATGGCAGATGGCTGTCTAATGACAGTCAGATGATCTTAAATGCCAGATAACAGTTTAATTAAATTTTCAGTTTTTTCCGATTAGATCAGAAATAAAAAAAACAAAAGTTAACTCTTAACTTAAAAGTTTTATTGACATTTGTTATTGCAATAAGTACGGTACATGAGTATAAGCAGCTCTTACAATAGGAACAAATTAAACTGCTAATTCATAAAGATCTCCAAAATTCATAGAACTTAATATTAATAGTTTTTGAACGTGCTTTGGCTCAGACTTGCTCGTTGTTTTTATTAATAATAAACCCGGACTTAGAAAACAACCTCTCCGACGGGACGGCCGGATGGCCGAGCGGTAAAGGTGGCAGCCTACCGCTCTGGGGACCCGGGATCGAATCCGAACGGGTCGAATAATCCCCAGGAATTTTTCGGGGGTGGTCCGTTCGGATATGTCGGGCCCCGTCCCTCACCACCCGGTCGCACCATTGTGGGCCTGGCCGAACCCATAATGGGCCTACTAAAAGAGGCCCTCTTAGTGCCCACAGGGCGGAAAGAGTTAAAAAAAAAAAAAAAAAAAAAACTCTCCGACGGCACTGAAGTTGCGGCTGTACTGTACAGTACATAATGATGGTAATGCTAAAAACCTGAGATTTCGATCAGTATCTTGCATGTCTTTCCAAAATGCTAAGTGGTCAGAGGTGTGCGCTGAAATAGCCGCGTTTAGGTAATGTTTTAATTTAATGAAGAATTTATGGTTAAAAAATTTTCTAATCCCTGTCACTACTTGTGATTTTTACGTTTCTGTGAGCCCACAAGTCACTTGGTGTTAGCTGCATCATTGTTCTCACATCACTTAACGTTCATAGTTAATGATTGGTTGTGACGACTTTAGGAGGACTTTGTCTTCAATATTTAATTATAATTATTGCCATCGGACGAAAATCTACAAAAAGATTGGTTGTGAGTTGGGCGTTGATAAAATTTACAGCCCTAGCACAACATGCATTACTTTTAAAGTCGATTTTCTTAAATCGTGAATTTTAACCATCGATCATCGATGTTTTTAAACAATCGTAAACACGATAAAAGTATGAAACCATCGATTCCATCGCGTAGCACTAGTGGCCAAGCAGTTCCGTTCCCTAAACACTGGGACTTCGGTCGTGGGTTCGCGTCTGGACAGGACGGGCTAGCCACGTGTAGTTTTATGGGTTTTTCCACGTCTGTAACGCCTGAATAGGGGCTGTTACGCTTAAAAAGACCTCCCGAAATACAGACGACCCAAGTGTTACGTTACCATAACTTAATACAACAATCATCTTTACTTCTTTCGAAAAGAGAAAGAAATAAAAAATTTGTTATATAAAAATCCGCAATATTAACTTTCTCTTGAAAATTCATACGAAATGTTTTATATAGGGTAATTTATTTTTGTTCGATTTATTATTTTCGGCAAATGATACGCGTCGTACTTTAAATATATCCGACGAAATATTCTAAAACGAAAAAATATATATATTTAAATGATAGGAATTTATTTTCATAAGATCTTATAATCTTTCTTCGCATAAAATATTAATCTACAAGAAATATGAGAAATGATTATTTTTCCCCCTGCAACGAACGAATAAAAACATTGAGAACGAGAGGTTATCACCGGTAAAATGGCGGCGATGTTAAAGGTAAACGGGAGTTTATTTCGTGCTTACATAAAAATATTTTACCATCTCTTAACCTTATTATATATATTTTTTACTCTGCGTGACTTTAATAATTAAGGAAGAAGTTCAAAAATACATGTGGATAAAGTGTTTATTCAATATTGTCAAAAATGTTTGTTTATTCGTAATATATATATTTACTATACAAAGAATCAAAAAACTTCGTCTTTTCTTTATTGTGATGTTTCTTTTTATAACTTTTACTTAATACGCACACTTGTACAAATAACACATACTTCAGAAAATTGAACTTTGTTAACTGTTGTGAAGGAATGTGTCCTAATATCAGAATTGATCATAAAAATCAAAAATAAACCTCTTATTTATATTTCTATTTTGTTTTACATTTTAAAAATAAATTGTGTTTACAGCTACAGGATTTTAAACTGAGATGTGTGTTGTTATCTAAATTTTTTTACAGACAAAAGATTGTCAGGATTTTCAGATATTTTATGATTATTCACCTAATCAAGAGTTTAGGACATTTACTCTCTTTTTTGATTTTATTTTATTTATTAATATTGCGAAATATTATTTTAGAGCAATGACTGAAGATTTCTTTTATATTTTTACCAGTATTTTGATTTTTTCTATGATATTTAAGTCCATTGTTCTATACTAATAGTTTTTGACAGTTGAATTTGTTTTGAAGATTATCAATTCTTGGATAAAGTGAATGTAAAGTATGTTGCAGTAATAGATTAAACTACATTTAATCTATAAAAAAGTAATTATACTTAATAAACTTAAATATTAATATATTTGTTTAACATTGATTATATATATATATATATATATTATTTATTCTTAGTACATTGGAATGTAAAGTACAGGGTACATAAAAATAATTAAAGAAATTGTTACAGCACAAAATAATTATTTAATCTTTTTATTTGTATTCATTACATTGTAAACTAGTTTTTATTATATAAAAATTTAATTTATAATGTATACCTAATTTTTTGATAAATTATATTGAAAATGCAAGTAAATTATTATTATTATTATTTTTAACTCTCTCTGCCCTGTGGGTACTAGGAGAGCTTCTTTTAGCAAACCCATTTTGGGTTTGACCAGGCCCATGATGGGGTGGCCGGGTGGTGGGGGTCGGGGCCCGACATATCCGGATGGGACAAAAAATTCCTGGGGATTTTTTGACCCTTTCGGATTCGATCCAGAGTCCTCTGGATTGGTAGGCTGCCACCTTGACCGCTTGGCCATCTGGCCATCAAAGTAAATAATTAATATCAGATATAATAATGGGTTATTAATTCAGTTCTAATTATTTATCTTATTTTGTTACAATATAGAACATATCTACATTATAATATATTGAATTTAATCAAAACAATAACAGTTTTAAAGCAATGGTTTAAAGTACAAATTTAATTAAAAGCAAAATTCATAAAATAATTTATTCTTGAAAGATTTTTGTTTGAGCCAATAGTTTTTATTTTAAGCTAATATATATGTGTATGTATGTATGTATATACAGATGTAGACAAAAAGATTGTATTAAAAACTTGCTTCTAATTTTGTATTAGCTAAGTATAAGTGTTTAGGAGCATACATAATCAGTAATGGGGTATTCAGTTTAAATTACAAAGTCATAAAGCATCTCAAAATTAATGATGATAATAAATTTATTTGACATATAAATGAATACATGAATGAATACATGATCAAAGGGGGAAAGATAAAACAAAAATTCTTTTAGCTCAAAACATCTAATTTCTTTAACAACTTGTTAAATTTTAACAAATCCAAAAAGTTTGAATAAGAATTATCAGACAACATTCTTATGTACTCACCTACTCACCGTACAAGTTATTTCCACATTTATAGAACATATGATAATACCAGTCATTATAGCTACATAATTGATTACAAAT
This sequence comes from Centruroides vittatus, assembly GCF_030686945.1. Classification (NCBI taxonomy): domain Eukaryota; kingdom Metazoa; phylum Arthropoda; class Arachnida; order Scorpiones; family Buthidae; genus Centruroides; species Centruroides vittatus. The sequence goes on along the minus strand of NW_027122180.1, from coordinate 284,131 downwards.
TATACACACCAAAGAACCATTTCTTGACATAACACAATTCAGCCTCAACCTTGCTATTTGTTTTTTTGCCACAATAGTGTCCGCCATCTCTTAGTCTGCCATGCCAAAATCAAGCTTTACCTTACTATAATAGCATAACAACCCAGAATTATTCAACACGTTCCTCATCTCTTGTTCCAATTCTATACATCTCAAAACTATGGACGGTATTCGTTCTTTCCATCTATCAATTTGTTTTTCAATAACCATATCACCAAATCCCAGTTGCTCCATCCAGTACTTGAAATCTAATCACCATGAATTACTCTCTATTTTCATCCACATTCTTTCTTTACTGATTCTGGGTAACCTGTCCCTAGGTAATTCCAGTATTCTTACATAGTACTGTAAGGAACTGAGTCCGAGCTGTATTTTTATTTTTATTTTCTTTAATTCTATTTTATTTTGGGGATTATGTTTAGTTAGGGTGAAGGTTCCCTTACTCACCCAAAGTAATATAATGAACAAAAAAAAAAGGAAGAACCAACCCGACAAAGCACTGTAGGAAAAAACTAACGTGCAATTGTGCTTTTCCGACTCGGAAGTTCAAAGGAAGTTCCGCAGAGTGGGGGGAGACCCCACACGCACTAATGTTGAGGACTTGCTAAACCTTAAGCAAAGACATCTCAAACATGTAAGAAATCTTAATAGAAAGTTATGTAAAAGGATTTAGCAAAATTGTCGGGAAAAATGCTGACCAGAGGAAAGAAAAAAGATTGTTCGTCTAACAATGTAAATGTTAGACGAACTTAAGTATGTAAATGAGGGGATGGTTCCAGAGACTCATTGTGATGTCACCTCACAGCATAAAACAAGCCATGTTCGAGCCGGAGGATGAGGTGAGCTTCCAGATTCCAAGGCGATAATTGAGGTGAATCGAAGTAGTTCCTGAGCGATAGATTGAAAGAGAATTCTTGGAGATTGAAAGAGTTGGATTTGAAGGAGTTTTGGCTAGAAAAGGTTCCTAGTATAAGAGGTGACAGATTAGGTTCTAGTTAGTTAAGATTCTTTGTACATAGTTATAAGTTGATTGACCTTGTCGGATTTCAAAGGGGAATAGTTTTAAGATAGTAGAATTTAGGAGATAAGTTATCTCAAATTTTGTCGGTCTTTGAGAATTGTTTGTCTTTATCGAATAAATTGTTGTTTTGAATTTTACTGCTTGTATATAGTGCTATTTAATAGTTTATGTTAAAACTTGTTTTGTTCTTTATTGATCTTGACTTATAATTTAATTTTTTTCGGAGCCCACAAGTCCAGACCTGGCTTTCTAACTGCAAACCTGCATAAAGTACCCGTTAGGTTAACGGTCGTAAGTTTCAACCGATAGTTTCACCAATGGTAACGGTCCATTTTTTTTCACTTGTTTTCAATAGAAATAGATAAGTACTTTACAGTACTTTAGAACTGCTTTTATAAAAAAGATTTTCAATGGTACCCATTCAGTTTCCCATAAAACAGCAACATTCGATGCGTGAAATCTGAGGCCCAACATTTTCTTTAAAAAATTTCTATGGACTAATTCAAAGTTATTAACATTGGCCAAACCCCAGACCTGAGCACCATAAGACATAATGGATTTAACTGTTGAATCAAATAACCTGAAATGTTATTTGATTCAACAGTTATGCGAACAGTTATAAGAGAATACGAAGTTAACCCTGAGATTTTAAAAATTTTACATAATTTTGCCAAAGCACCTTTAGCTTTCCTCACAGTAATCTCAAAGTGGTCTTTCATATTAAGATTATATTTAAACCAAATACCCAGATACTTGTATTTTCGGCTATTCCAATTACTTCTTTATCCAAAAACCATTTAAGTTTGCTTGATCTTTTAATACCATTTTGAAAGACCATTACCTTAGTTTTTTTAATATTAATTTGCAAGTCCATATCAATTGAAAATCTCAGCAGACCAACAGTTGCCAACTCCAATTCTAGCAGGCTGTCAGCCACAATCACCACATCATCTGCATACAACAGAACCTTAATGTAAGTATTATTTCCTAACCATAAACCATTAAATTTTGAAATTTCATTCAATCTATTTGCCACACTATCAATATATAAAGAAAACAGTAATGGACTCAATGGATATCCTTGCTGAACTCCTTTGTTACAGTAGAAGGATTCTGAAGAAGTTTCATTAACCAACATAAATGCTGATGTATTCATGTACATTGATCTTAGTAGATTTACTATTTTGTAACTTAACCTCAAATCAGAAAGTCTCCATAATTTGAGATGATTCACTGAGTTGAATGCAGCCCTAAAATCCACAAAACAAGTATACACTTTTTGTCATTTTTTGCAAGCTTTTCTTTTAACAAATTTCACAAAACAAATATACGGTCCACTGTAGAATACTCTTTGTGGAAACCTGCTTTTATATCTGACAAGATTTGCTCACTCTCTACCCATAACAACAGCCTTTTACATAGGATCATTGAGAAGATTTTACTAACAGTGTTCAGCAGTGCTATTCCTCTATAATTACTTTTATTGTTTACATCTCCTGATTTGAAAATGGGAAAAATTCTTGCCATTTTCCAGTTGTCAGGGTAAATTCCAGTTACCAAAACTTTGTTAAAAGTGTTCAACAGTTTCTGCCATAGTCGCTCATCTGCCAACTTCCATCGGTATACTGTCTGGGCTAGCTGCTTTACCTGATCTTGCCTCTCTCAAAATAGAATCTAGTTCTTCATGAGAAATATCCATATCTAGATAACTTACAGATAACATCTCTAAACAAACAACTTCATTAACTAGATTATCACTGAACAATAAACTTTTGAAGTGCATAAACAAATTAGTTTTAATCTCCTCTGAGATGCAGAATTTACTCCTACCTTCCACTTTACGGACACACTCCCAGAATGTTTGGCTAGACTTACAGTTTGTAAGGAGTTGATTAAAACTAGTCAGATATTCCTGTTTTTTACTTTTACAAAGCGCTCTGAAATTTTGCTTCAATAACAGATATTCTTCTGATCTCCAGTTCTTTCCAAGTCTCTTTTATTTCCTCAATTTATTTTTCAAATTAATCTTTTGTTCCAAACACTTGTCAAACCACCCTGAATTATACCTGGAGAAGTGCTTAATTATTTTTTCACTGTGTCTAAATTTCTCCACTATACTGGACACGATGACAGTAAGTTCATTTAATTTACTTGGTCTATCATCAAATTGCCTGTTTCAACAAATACCTTGTATTTCGCTTACAAACGCCTCTTGCCATTCATTCTTCCAATGACTATTAAACTGGACTGATTGTTTAGCATAACCCATTTTTTCAGCCCTTTGGCAGAAATTTCTAGATGTAGCATTATATGATCAGATTCAATAGTCATCTATACTAAAATGCTTTAAATTCTCAGCTGCCAAACTGTTCATACACAAATAATCAATTACACTTTTACCCAAATGTGAGATAAAAGTATATTTTCCCTGTACATCACCCTTAACTCGACTATTCACAATCATCAGACCTTTTGCTTGGCATAATTCCACTAACTTCAATCCAATGTTGTTGAAACATTTGTCTTCCGAACTCCGGTAAACACTATAATCCAACAAGGGGAAAACACTACCTCCCCACTCCATCTCATTCAAAGTTTCAATTCTACCATTAAAGTCCCAATAAATATATTTCCTCATTTTGAAAAGAATCAAACAATGTCTGAAGTAACTTAAAACATTTAATGTAAATTTCTATTCTAATATAAACAAAAATAAACTTAATGTTTTTCCAATGAATTTCAAATAACCAATCTTTAAAGGGATGAACCACCACATATTTCAGTTCTTTATTAATCATCAATACCATCCCACTTCTTTTTTGCTCTTTATCAAATATTCTAGTAGCATTAATCTTGTAAAAATCGTATGCATTACTTACATTTGTTGATGGCTTTCTTGAATCCAATTCACCTAACCAGGTTTCCATCCAACATCAAATATGGAACTTTCTCACTATATTCCAATACTCCATTTCATATTCCTGTTTCCATCTGTTTATGTTCCAGCTATGAACTTTTAATGTATCATGCTTATTCCTAAAAAAGAATCACTATAACACAACCATCCTCATCTTTATCCCTGGCAACCTTACGAAAATTTTAAGTTATCACCAATTTATCACCTTTGAAATATGCAATTTTTCCCTCTTTTCTGACCTGTCTTAAATTATTCATCTGTTTTTTCCTCTTTTCTCTACATTCAACGGAAAGATCCTCCCTTATATGCACTGCCTTTCTCCAGCCAGAGACATCCAATTTATTACAATTACTCTTCCAACTTTTCAATATTTCTCTTTTTGCTGCCAAAGAAATGCAGGTAACCAAAACCATCAAATTGTTACTGGTATTTTTTGCAAGTCTAACACAATCAAGAAGGACATTCGATAAACTGACAACTTCCCTAATTAGCTTTGATACTGTATCGAATAAATTTTCTCTATCATTCGTCTCCATAAATAATACCAAATTTCTTTACCTTAGATTACTTTCAAGTGTATTGACTCTTTTAGATAGGCCAGTAATAACCTGCATATTGTTACAGTCAATTCAGCAGTCGTGAACAGACTCTAATTTATTAATTCTCTCTGTCAATATATTAATCTTATCATTCATTTCCATGAAATTGTCTTTTATTAAACACAATTCCATCTCTATTTTTAATTCTATAGCATCCTTCATTTTGCTCAACATACCTCCTATCTCTTCTAAAAATAATTCTTGATCCAAATTCTTCCTAGTGTCTCTCACTTTAACAGCTCTTCTGGTGGAGCAAGAATGCAAACATTTACCTGGAGGTGTTCTTGATAACATAACACTCTTCTTAAAAACTTTTTCTTTTTCTTTGGCACTATCCCAATTTACAAACTTTTTTGATTTGACAAACTTATCCATAATAAAGGCCAATTTTCAGGGCTTAGCCATGATAAGAGCAACTCCACATCAAAACACGCCAACAGCCGTGGCAACAGCAATGCCTCCCCATCTCAAAATTATTACTAAGCATGTTTTTGTGTAGTTAAAATCTCAAAGGGAAATCAGCTGGACAGTAACAAAAAATTGGTGGGAAACTGTGAGAAGCTTCTCTGCATGGCCTCATGCATTTAAAGTAGCCAACTGCATGCACAGTTTATTCTTCTGAAGCATTAAATGTTTCAAAAACCAAAATTTTTCCCATTAAAATAATAATAATCCCAGAGTCTGCTGCTTTTATACATTGTAACTATGTTCTTCACAAATTACTGGAGTAATTAAATTAAATACAAACAAAATCTTTTATCCAGTAACAGAACTTCAACGAAAAACGTTCGGAATTTTCATTGAAGTTCTGTTACTGGATAAAAGATTTTGTTTGTATTTAATTGCTTTTATACAGTTGGTTGCCTTGATTATGTGAAACCATTCAAAGAAGCCTCATGCAGTTACATCATCCATTTTATGACAATGCTCAGCTGTTTTCTCTTTTAGTATTTTAACTGGACAAAATATTACATCATTAAATAGCACAATACTGATTACCTATATGCTTGTACACTTGTATTTAGGTAATACATTGTACCAGGCTATACTTTGATTCTGCTGTTTTTGTTTGCACTCTATGTATATATGGTATATATTATAAACATTATTTATAAAATAAATATCTTCTTAAAAATTTAATATTGAAATTTTATATTATGAATATATTGATTCTTAAATTTAAATTTCTATAATGTAAATTATAAGATAAAAGTTTACTTTTCATAATGATGTACTTTGAAATGATGAAATTATTTGGATTTTAGTTTAAATTATTTTTTTTCATGCATTTTTGTCATTTATAAATAGATCATAATTTCATCAATAAATTTAAACCTAAGCTTCAATTTAAAATGTTTTTACTTCATAGATATAGATTAAATACAAAAGAAGTTTTAATGCTATATATTTTTACATTATATTATATTTTTGAAAGATTTTATACTTTTGTTTTATATATAAATGTATGAATTTACATGAATTTTTAAAATATGTATACATACAGCTATATCTTATTATTCACATCTGATGATTTCCTCAAAATAATTTGAATATTGGGAGTTTGGATATTGGAAAGTATTTTCTGCTATATCTCATGGAAAAATGTTTACTCATTTCTGTTCCATCTAAATAATACCATTCAATTTCCTGAAATGACACTAAACAAACCACTACAAAAAAAACCTATTTACCCATCAGTACATAAATAGAATTGATTTATTAATGCTGAACTCAATGAATATTGTTCTAGAAGACAGATTTTTTGCAATGCTAATTTTTAGTATTGTGATTTTAGCATGATATTAAACATTGCTTAATGAGATAATTAAAGGATATGTTTTGTAAATAGTAATTCAACAAATAAGCTTGAGTAATATCTCTGTTATGAACTGTATATGAATTGTAGTTTTTAAACATACAATGATCAAAATGGTGATAATAATTCCAAATACTCATAACATGAAAAATGAAGACACTGAAAAAAGCAAATACACTCCACTTGCTCAAGAAATAAGACAACTGTGGAGAATGGATAGAGTGCTTATTGTGCCTATTGTCTTCTCTTCTACTGGTGTCATATCACATACACTATACAAAAATCTAGAAATATTAAACCTTAAGTTTCAACCAAGTTGTGATATTGAACACATTTCTCATTGTTAGGAAGTTTCTAGATGTAGATACATACCAATAACACAGAAGCTTAATGTTAATTGTTCAGGGTAAGCTATGTCTTGACTTTAGTCTTGCATAGCACTTGGCACTGATATCTGCTGAGCAAGACATTTGCAACATAATAATATAATAATAAATAATAACTATTATTAATTAACGAGACAGTGAACTTACTGTTGTAATGAATTATTGAGAATAAACTTATAAGATTGCAATGAAATTTTTGATAAAAATCACTAACCTTCACAATTGTCATAGAATAGAATACTCACACATCATCATTGAAACTGATAGAAAAGAGATGTCATGCTGGGAATAGTCACTCCCTACATTCTTACTAGCATGACTTTAAATTTTTCATAAATGCACTTTGAATAAATTTGTAATTCTGGGATTACTGATTTGAATATTGCAATGCGTAATAAAGAACATCATTGATTGTAGCAGAAATTAATTCATATACAGGAAATTCAGATATGGCTGCATTTTAAATTAAAAATTTAATATGTATTATATATTGATGTTTACTTAACACTTTTAAATTAAATATTTAATTAATTATATTATTATTTTAGGATAAAAATCAATTACAGTTTGAGGATAACTGGCCTCAAATGAGGCCAACTATTTTGAAACTTTTACGTCAGGAACCTGTCAGCAGAAGTGAATGGCAAGATTTATTCTGGTAAATAAGTAATTTTTAGTTACTTTAATAATAATTGTGTTGATGATGATGATGATAATTATAAATGTTTTTTAAAATAAAAATATGTTTAAACATTTAAGTTTGTAAAATTATCCAACTATACCAGTAATTTCATAAAAATCATTCAAAGTAATTTATAGATTTTTCTGTGATTTTATTTAAAATTAATAATATATCAAAGTATTTGTTGACCTTAGTGAGAAACAATTGTAATATATTGATATATTTATACATTACTTAATGGCTTAATGGATCAGTTCTTATTTGAATTGTTGTGTTTTTAAGATATGAAATATAACCTAATCTAAGATAACCAGTTTGGGCATGTAATGACTGTAGAATTAGTATAAAATTAGTAATAAAAAATTAACAAAATGAATTGTTAAAAATATAAAGAAGAAGAAATTTGATTACAATTGGATAGATTATATAAAGTATTGATATTGAATAATAGAGGAGTAGAAAACATGAAAACAACTACTTGATTGGATAAAACTCATTTAATTACGGATCATTTTCTGAAGAAGAAGATTCAAGTATAAAAATTGTAAGCTATATATAGTAATAATTCCAAATTACCTGGACATAAAACAGTTTTAATATTTTTAGAATTAAAATACTGTCATTTTCAAAAAAAGTATTTCATAATTGAAAGATTTCATTTATGGTTAAGGAATGAAATTAAAATTTTATATTCTGTAAACTTACAAAATAACTCATTTTTAAAAAAAATTTTTCTATTACCTATACAGTTATACTGTATATCTTATTCTCATAAATTGAAATCTCAAATAGGGATGATTTTTTCCTATTATTTCTTAGTCAAAATTTATATCTTTCTGCATAACTCAGTCATCCGATACATGTTCTCCAAATGACATTTGAATGATACAAAACAACTATTCCTATCAATAAAGTAATGATTCTAAATGAACAAAAATAAAATAAAATTGTTGATTATGCTATTCACTGATTATAAAATGAACGAATACAAAGTGAGAAAAGCAAATATAACGTAAGCAAATAAGTTTGTATATGTAAGTTATCAGGCTTTTTTTATTTAATGATAAAAAAATAAATGTTACTGAAGACAATAAGTAAGCAGAAAGCAAGTCAGAATAAAATAAAATTGTAATCAAATAGACTTGAAGAGTTTCTAATGTACAGGTGAAGATTCATTAGGAATAGTACCATTCATTATAATGAAACAATCTTGTTATAATGAATGGCACTATTCCTAATGAACAAATACATAATATGAAAGAAACAAAGAAAATGGAAACGGAAACCCTACAAGCCATCTAATCAGAACATGTGGGAATTTCAGTCATATTGCACTCATGATTAGAATATTTGTTTTTGCAAGTATCATTCAGTGCTTAGTGTAATGAAACTAGAAAAATAAAAAGCTAACAGCTATTAGTTTCTGTTATTCTGTTCTTGTTTTGTATAACTTGAAGCAAATAACAGAATATTAATTTTTCAGAAGACTTTAGAATATTAGCTACTTTTTGATGATAAAAGGTGAAATAGAAAGAACATAAAATATATCAGATGTTGAGAAATAAAAAGAAAGAAGTCATATAAGTTTTATATAAAATATTTATATTACGTGGTACATTGGGCTATAAACTTATTGATTCTATTAACTACTAATTAAATTTCAAATGATTTGGTCTAGAAGTATGCATTAGGTGCCATCTCTTGATAAATTTAATAATTATAATTAAATTAATATTTAATAATTAATTTAGAAGTTCTGGAAGAAAAGAAGTGGCCTGAAATGGGACTCAAACTTGCAACTTTCACTTACCATACAATCACATTGCCATTTACCCTATCTGGACCTCAGTCCAATCTTCACTTCCAGAACTATTAATTTAGATATAACCATACTGGTTACTCAGGATGCTGATTGGGGATGACTCAATGTCCATGGCCTGTAACTCCCACTATTATCAAAAAATGGGTTTATAGATATATTTGTATATATGTACAAATATAAACTTCTAAAAATAATATATATATAAAGTATAACAAAAGAGAAATGGTTTGATATTAGAGAAGATATTAAGCTATAGTTTAAAAATTTAATTAGACGATTGAATTATAGAATAAGTAAAGAATAAAGGAGGATCTATTGACAAACAACATCGCTAGAACTAGCAACATAGCAGAACTAGTTAACACAAAAAATTACAATTTGCTGCCCATTCTTAGAAAGTGTTCTCAAGATGTCCTTGTCTTGAACAAGAAAAGAATCTAGCACAAGATAAAATGATTTGTTAGATTTATCTTGTTTTGTTTTAAGGATTTGAGAAAAAAATTATGTGAAAAGGAATCATTTAAATACTGGAATCAATTTTAAGTTTTACAGAATTACATTTTAAGCATACTTTTACTTCTAATTAGTTTATATTAATTGAACCATTATCATTAAATCCAATTAGATGATGATTTTTGAATTAAGTAGTTTTGGCTTTCATGATGATTTTTTGGACTGCAATTTGAAAAAATTGTAGACTTATAAATTTCCACTGATGTCTGTCCATTTATTTTTCCTTAATCTTGAAAATGGAGTTAAATAGATGAAATTTGAGACCAGATATGGAAACCTTGGGGCAGGAGGATCAGATTTACTATATACAAACTTTTGATGCAAACTGGAAGTCATGTTATTTCAATTCAAAACTTTTCCTCTGAAAGCAGTTAGTTAATATTGATAGATGACCAGCACTATTCTATCGTTAAAGAAAAAGTATAATGTACTGTACATAGGCTAGACACTACTACTTATTTGAGGTGGAGAGCATATATTTTAAATAAATTTAAAATATGATTAAAAATTGCAGCCCGGCTTTGTAATGATGTCACAATAAATAATTGCTTGTTCTAATTTAGTTTAATATGTGGAATTTAGTCAGAAGCAGAACTCTTTAGTAAAAAAAATTAAGATGAATCATTTTATGAGAGATATTTTTAAGAAAAAGCATTCATATACACCATTGTTGTTAAAAATAAAAAATTCTGTGGAAATATATACTGTGGTGATAATTTGCAAAAGGAAATGCATTAAAAGATACTTTGAAAATATTTTAAGATAGTTTTATAATTTTGCTTTCAATCAGTTATTTATGAACACTTCACACCACTTATACTTACTCCAGCAAATTTTTTGCTGAAGTAAGTATATTTATGAGCATAATATTTGTTTTTTCTTTTTACAGTTTTATTTAGCATATTTGTTTGTATGTGTTCTCTATCCAAATGTTAAATTAGATATTGTTAAGTGAATTTCATGCTGATGATTCACTATGGTGAATAATCCACACTTGCATATATCCTATAGAAAATTGCTAGAATAGAAATAAAACAATCATATAACTTGCACACTAACTATCTCACATCTTAGAAGCAGCTATTGAAAGTATATCATCTACCAATATGCTTTCTAGAATATGGATGCTGCTTCCATCATGATTTGTCACATGTAGCAAATTAGATATAAAAGTATGACAAATTAAAATTATAAAATTTTCCTGTAGAAAATTTTGAATCAAAGTGAAATGTTTAGAGATTACAAACCAAATAATAATGGTGTATGTTATTGTTATTTTGCATTAAGAATCCATTATGGCAAAGTGTTTAATTTTTTGGCAGATCTAATGATTTTAATTAGCTGAAAATAATTTAAAAATTCAGGAAAAGAATAAAATCATATATGATCAAGAGGGAGAGATGTTAATCTTTTTTCACAAATTAAAAATAAAATTTTATTCATTTTGACAAATCAAGAAATTTTCTGAATAAAAAATGGAGATTAATATTTTTAACAAGAACCAAAAAACTTGGCATGAAGTGACTGAAAAATTTATCAGAAAAATTTGCTATTCATTTTCTTGATTTTGATAGATTTAAAGGGGACTTTTAAATTTTTTATGATTCATTCAACTTTGACATTTCAGATTCAGCCATGGAGATTATTAAAATTATTCTGTCATTGGAGACATTTAAATGAGAAAATTGATCTTGTTTCTTTGGAAAAGTACAGAATTCTGTACTTTTAACAGAATACTACAGCTACCTAAATGTGGAAATAAATTTTAGCTGATAAGAACAATAAAATTAGGGGTTTCAAAAGTATTATCTACATTTGGCTCAACATGATTTTGTGAATTGACATTTTAAACAATGAAAATGATCAAGTCAAATTACAGATCTCAAATAGTTGATATAAATTGAGAAGTATACTAAATATGCAGTAAGTTTTGTTGTCAACCAAATTTTGTTAGAAATATTAAGAACAAAGGATGAATGTTTCTTTTGAAACTAAAGTAATTAATGTTAATAGTTTTTATTAATCCCCTTTTTTATCACTATTAAAAATAAAATAATATGGCATAAAACAAAAATTTGTTTATTTTTTTGGAAGTATTGCTGTTAATATGAAAAAAGATATATAATCACTGTAACAATTTGTAAAAAAAATATAAATGTCAGAATAAACAGCCTTTGTGTTTAGTCAAATTGATTTGTAATTTCTGCATACTATGGCAAATTTCATTTCTCATTTATCACATTTGTACAAGGTGTTTAGAAGCTACCATTGCTAGCATTTAAACGTTCTTTCTCTTTCACTTCTTTTAGCAATTTATTGTAAATACTGGTATACCTCACCTTACGTCACTAATTGGTTCCAGGAGAGGCGACGTAAGTCGAATTTACTTGTGTAGTTACGACGTAAGTTGAAACTATGGTGGAAAACGCCAATAATGAGCACTTAAAGACCGCTAAATAAGATGACAACACAGAAACACAGATGTTTTCATGTTTTATTCTCTAGGATTTATGATGATTATATTAACATTTACTGTAAATATACATATTTTAATATGATTTTATGTGCTTTTAATGCTTTTCTAGTGATATTATGACTTCAATATTTGTGACGGACGGATGTAAAGTCGAATAAAATGACTTAAACTTGATTTTTATTTTTCTATATACTTTTTTGACAAACGACATATAATCGAGAATGACGTAACTCAAGGTATACCTGAGTAATTATAAAAGAAATGAAACAGAAAAATGGAATATTGAGACAAAATGATCTTTATTGCATTTCTTCATTTTTTGTTTTATTTATCAAATTATATTAATAAAGTAATGATAAATATTAAAGTAAACTTGGAAAAAATTAAATAGAAAATAATTATGTGGATGTGATATATATATATCATAGAGAGTCCTGCGTGCATAGTTGTTCTTAGTTAGTATGGTGAGTGACCAGTATGGTTACATCTAAATTAATTGGTTGGTCTGGAAGCAAAGATTGGATATAAGTCCATATAGTACGAGGGCAATGTTTTGTCAAGTTCCGATGGTCCATAAAACAAAGACAAGTGTAAATAACAAAATAAATTTATTACCAAAAGTTAGGTACAAACATGGTTACTTTTTGACATAATTACTGTGAAGATTGAGGCAATTGTCATATTGTGGATGAGCTTTTCTATTCCCTTGTCATAGAATGTTGCCACCAGTGAATTGAGATGGCCTTAACAACATTGTTTTGAAGATTGTCATTAGTCTCAAACCTCTGCTCTGCTAGCTACGTTTTCAGTTCAGGAAAGAGGTGGCAGTCTTCACACATTAAAAAGTTTCAAGCTGGGTGGAAGTCTGAAAGGTGGAAGTCTTCATCTCCTTTAAACACCCAGCGTATAGCCCCGATTTAATGCTGAGTGAACTGCCACCTGTTTCCTGAACAGTAAAAGTGGCTAGAAGGACAGAGGTTTGAGACTAATGATGATCTTCAAAACAACGTTAGGACCCATCTCAAGTCATTGGTGGCAACATTCTATGACAAGGGGATGCAAAAGTTCATTCACAGATATGACAAATGTCTCTATCTTCACAGTGATTGTGTTGAAAAGTAACCCTGACAAGTGTAAATAACAAAATGAATTTATTACCAAAGTTAGATGCAAACAGCATCTAACTTTGGTAATAAATTCATTTTGTTATTTACACTTGTCTTTGTTTTATGGACTATCGGAGCTTGAAAAAAAACAGCCTATGTATAACTGGTATGCATCTGTATGGTAAACAAAAGTTGTGGATTTCATTCTCCAGGCCAATATTTTCTTCCAAAATATTCTAGACTTAAATTATCTTAAATTTAATAATTAGAAATAAACTGAGATGGCAGCTTAACTGTCTTCCTCTAATCTAGATTGCTTGATATCTTATTAGTTAATTAGCCATATTGAAGTTCAGTGAGAATCTGGCAATATCATTTTGAGTGTTTTTGTGTTTTGGATTATTTTATTATCATGTTTTTGATTGATTTTTATATATAATCCTTCAAAATTTTATGTACAAATTTGAAATAGACTATACAATTTTATATTGTGTATAAAAAAAAATTAAATCTAAATTCAATGTGTTAAGTTTTGCATTATGTGTGGAACATTAAAACCAATTATTTGACTTGATCTTTTTTATAGTTTTGAAATGCTTTAATTCATAAACCACATATTAAAGTAGTAATAAAACGTTTCTTAAATATTGTAAAGTAGGATTTATTATAATAAAAATTTTTAAATATAGATTATAATTTTATGACTAAATGTCTAATTTTAATTTTAAAACAAGTTTCCTAAATAATTTGATAAATATTGAAATGTTAGTATTATTCTATAATTATTTATATAATTAATGCCCTCAAAACAATAATTTACAATAATATACAGTAGAGCATCGATTATCTGACTCCCGATCAACTGTCACATCTTTTAACTGACCACGTTCTAGTCGGCAAATTCAAATGTCCACTAGTGATGTGGCGCTACAATATTTGGCTGTCTTGGCTACTTTAATATTATTCTTGTTAAATTTTTGCGTGTTTTAGCTGGCAACCCTGGCTTGACCATGAAAGAGAGACCAGTATTTAAACGAGGTTTAAATTTCTATTTTATCTTTATTTTTGTATTTATTTTGTGAAAAACCTAAAGAAATAATTTAACGATAATTATTAGTTTAAAAAAAATTTTGTTAGGCTTAACATCGATGAAAATTCAACACGAAGTAGGTTAATAGTGATATACTAATACTGTATACTAATTACATGGGATATACTAATATACTATACTAATAATGTATTTTTTCATATGTTTCAGTTATCCGTTTTTTCAGTTATTCAACCAACCTCAGTCCCCAATTGAGTCGGATAATCGATGCTCTACTGTATTTAAAAATAAATATCAAAAACTATTTGCACAAATAATGTTATTATTTGTTTAATATACAGATATTTTTAATATAAATTAAATCACTGAATTATATTCTAAATGCAAATCAAAATTATGCAAATTTTTTTCTTTTTAGCCCACATTATTTTAATAACTTACTTCAGTATGAAAACTCTAATCCAAAATTTTACAAAATTTGCTAAATGTTTAATAATTTTTTGAAACAAATCTTTTTTAAATAAATGTTTGATTTTATATCAGTGAAAATGATTATTCATTTTAAGTATATATAGTCAAACCTTGATTTTCAAACTTAATTTGTTCTTAAAAGTTGTTTGGAAACTGATTTGTTATAAAACTGAAACAAATTTTATCATAAGAAACAATATAAAATGGAAGTTTGTTTTGGGAGGTGGTAAATTCCATTGCTGACTTTCAAAACAAAATTTTTTTTTAAAACCTTTATCTGTATTTCATGCATAAAAAATGTTTACAAATGCAATATAATATGTATCTATTCTGTATATATATTAAAAGCAAAATGTTCTGTCACTGCCAACTGAAACTGAAATTAACACTTTACAAAGTAATGCTGTAAATAGAGACTGAACTCTACCTGGATGAAATATAACCAAACCAATCAAGACAGACGACAAGTACTTTATCCACCCTTTCTGAAATATTGTTTCAATTGATTTGATTTTGATTTTAATTTTAAATAATTGATTTTTATTTTTAATTTTATTTTTAGTTTTGGTCTAAAAGCCAAAGCTTTAATTATTATATTATTATTTTTAGTTTCAATTAACTTGCTACCTAGTATTAATAAATATTAAATATTAATATTATTTTTGTTATTTAATTTAACTTAAGCATATTTAAACACAAATTCTTGGATGCCATTTATATTGCATGAATGTCAGTTAACTCGGTTTTTATTAATTTGATTTAGATTTGTCTATCGAGCATACCAACAACCAGAAATAGTATCTTTCCCACATGCACATTGAAATTAAATCTAATTTAAATAGCAACATTATTGATGATTCATGTCATGACATCTAATGATGTGATGCCTCACATCTAATGTAAATAAGTTAGATATCAATTGATATCAACTGTAGAAATCAACTGTAAATAAGTTAGATATGAAAAATACTTCATAAAATCAATGGAAATTGAAAGTTGATTGAAAGATGAAAATTTTGCTTTTTTATTTAGCTGCAGAACACTTTTAAATTATTATAAAATTAATGCAAAGAAAATTCTCAAACTTTTATATTATAATGATCAATCTCAATTCAGAAGTTAGTGGCACAGACACTAACTTCTGAATTGGTAGGCCTATCATTGATTGGTTGTGCTGTCAACTTTCTTTAACATAGGAAGTATAGGGAGTTTACCATCTATTGCTGAGTAGCTTGTTCAGTAATTGAGTTATCATATGGCAACCAGGGCAAATATAAGTTCAAAATTTTGTTCATGAACCAAATTGTTCTAAAAGAGGCATTTGAAATCTGAGGTCTGACTGTATTTGGAAAAGCTATTGGGATTGATGCGAACATTTCTGAATTTTCTAGATTTCTAGAATATTTGAAATTGTTCTCTGGCAGATAGCATCTAGAAGTTTATTGTGGGTATGTAAATGAGTTTGAGGTGCACAGTCATAAATGAAGAGATATTCTATGTGGCAATACCAACATTTTAAATATGTCAAGTTTGTCGATGCTTTCTGTGATCATATTCACACATATGCACTTAAATTAACAATTATCAATTTGGTAAAAAATAGCTGAATCTTATTGCCATATGGTACAATCATTTGGAAAGTCTCCAAGTATACAATCTACAGTTGGTTTAATTAATTTGAAGCTGGCCACTATGAAATCAAAGATAAGCCATGCTTGGGAAGGACCAGATGATGAACTGTGGTAGCTGGTAGAAGCCAACCCATGCCTGACCATGCAAGAAATAAGTAACACACTTGATTGTGACTAGTCCACCATAGTTCATCACTTACCTGCCATTAGAAAGGTCCAAAGCAGGGGTCCCCAACCTTTTTGTACCTAAGAGCACATTCTAGAATACCGGCTGGACGACGGGCACCATTTATTTTTTTCAAGGTGAATTTATATTTGGACATAGTTAACAGCGCCGGATTAAGCCTCTAGCGGGCCCTAGACAAAATTTAAATTGGGGCCCCATTTAAATAAGTTGCTTCTAAACAAATCTTATATAATGTGACATTAGCATGGGCGACACCCGGTGCGGATATCGAGGTGTCACCCAGGAATATTTCTAGATGGTGCGAGAGATATCGTGATGGAGATTACTTCTGACACATGGATGGCTGTTGACTTTTTTTTTTTTTGTTAACGACTGCTGAAATTTCTAGGTCACTCCAAGTTATGGGCCCTACACGTTTCCCTACTTTGATTTTATGATATTCAGAACGGACCGATTTACTTCATTTCAGGTATGGGAAATTGAATTGGTGCAGATTTTGCGGAGGGGAAAAAGAGATTGGTCACATTTTGCTTTGTGCTTTCATCTGTGTTGGACGCCATTTCTACTTTTGAATGGTTAATCATTCAAAGTGAAAAAACTTTTACATAGCATTTTATCGAAAACCAAAATATTTTAATTTTTATCGTGGTCGCACAGTGGCGGGCACACGTAAAACGATTGGCGGGCGCCATGGTGCCCACGGGCATAGGGTTGGGGACCACTGGTCCAAAGGATCAACGTTTGGGTTCCTCACAATCTAGATGCAAGACCACATGTGCTAAGGTTGACCTGGCGGAAGCTTCTTGATCTTGGCTTGGAGGTTATTCCTCATTCCCTTATAGCCCAAACATTGTACCAATTGACTATCCTCTCTTCTTTTCCATGAAACACTTTTTAGATGGAAAGCAGTTTCCTGCTGATGAAGAGATGAAAATTGCACTTTCAGAGTTATTTGAGTCAAAATAGTCAGAGTTCTGTTCTGAAGGAATCTGTGATCTGCCAAATTGTTGGGAGAAGGCGCTTGAAAATACTGGCAATTATTTTCTTGAATAAACTATTTTTGTTTTTGAAATAAGTGTTGTACTATAAAAGTTTAGAAAATTCCAAGAACTTTTGTATCAGCCTAATATAATATACAAAGCATATAATCTGCTGTGATATACAAATTGTGTTACAGTAGACCCCCCCTATAACAAGGTAGATACGTTCCGTGTTATATGAATCTGTGTTGTGAGTCACTTAAATACATGAGTCAATCACAGCCCGGCACTTGTGCAGTTTAGGGGCTATGGCTGTTTGAAAGGTTTTCCAAAAAATTAATCAATTCTAGACTAATTTGACTCAACATTTCCAAATCATGTATAATTTTTTGGGAATAATCCATATAAACTGTGCTATAAACAAAAATTTGTAGGATTACTTACCGAGTGTGCAACATTTGACAATGCCATTGCTTAAGCTTGTTTTTGTTACGGAGCAGCTCATCAAATAGCGGGTGCGTGTTTCTTGATAATTTATTTTTCTGCGAAAAATTTGCTGAACTTTGGAGACATCATTAATAAAAATATAATTTTTATGGCCGTTAAATAATAAATGATTTTTAGTAGGTCCGCTGCTCGTTTAAACTCAACAGTTTGTACAATGTCTGCTATTGGTCCAGATTTGACCAATCCTGTCGCGATACGACTTGGCGGTGATGTTTTACCATGTTATACGAGTCTCTTTTAGCATGTTATATGAACACGATCACAATTTTTTCGCCATGTTATACGAATCCGTGTTATATGAACCTGTGTTATAGGGGGTCTACTGTACTTATTCATTTGAGCAGGATTATTTCTAGGTGACACAAACTGTAAATAAGTTAGATATGAAAAATACTTCATATAAAATCAACGGAAATTGAAAGTATTGTTAATTTGTGCAGAAAGTGAATATCTTTCTTATAATAGTAATAAGCATTTTATTAATTTGCAGGTTAGTTCATTCTGTTTGTCTTTGGGATGATAAAGGTCCACCAAAAGTTTATACTAATTTACAAGAAGATATTTTAGAATTTATTAGACAAGCACAAACTGTAAGTATATTATATATTTTATAACATTTTAAATGGTATCAATTAAAATAATTATCATTAGTAATACATGTTTTTATTTTTAGTATAAAAATTATGTATAATACAGACTGTTTATAAATGATTATCCTTATTATGATATATTTGATTTTATAAAGTTGAATCTTTCTTCAGTTTTTTTATAATAACTTTATACAATTATAGTTTTAAGCTCAGTGAGTTAAGTTTGCCATTGTTGCTGCTAGTAGCACTACTACATTTATTCATTCCACAGGTCATCTTGTAAAGTACTATTTTTAGTATCTTAGGAAACCAACACTAACTGTGGCCGGTAAAACTTCCGTTAACCTAATGGGTACTTTACGCGGATTCGAGATTAGTTTGCCAGGCCTGGGCTTTTACGCGTGCACCGAAAATATTAGTAAGAATAACAACAAATATCAAGTCAAAGCAAAAAAGTTTCAAATATATTTAATTAGTAAATAGAATTTACTATGTACAATTGTCTATAATCCAAAACAAAATTTATTAACGAAAATCAACAAGTCAACCCGACAATAAACTCAGCTACTTAACTTAACTTAATATTAATTCTCTTTTGAAAATTCGACAAATCAAATACTTAGGAACTATGAACAGAATCTCTTACGAACTAAATGTCTATCCGTCACCTCACTATACTAGGAACTTGTTTCCTCAATCTTTTCGCTATCGTCAAATCGTCAATCAAATTCCTCTTTAACACCTTGGATCGCCTAATTCTCAATCTGGACTTTGACCAGGAATCACCTCGCTCTGGAATTCACCTTGCTTTGGAAATCACCTCGTTCTTCTTCGTTTAGCGTGCTGGTTTTATGCTGTGAGGTGACGTCACAACTCAGCTGGATTACTCCCCTTATTTACATACTTAGTTTTCTAATATTAAGTTTCTTTCTGGCAGCTTTAATTTTTCGACAAAAGCTTATAAACCGTTTACAAAGTATTTAGCACAAATTTTCTGGGATGTTATGACAGTTTAGTAAGTATTTCTTTGCTAGTGAGTGTGGGGATTCCCCCCTCCATTTTTTTTTCTGCGGACCGTTTACTTTTGCTGGACAGCGCAAGTGCGTGAGATTTTTCCTACGGCGCTTGTTTTTTCGTGAGTTGGTTTTTTTTTTTTTTTTTCGTTACTAATAAGAGAGTGGTGGGGAACCTTCATCCTAAATAAACATAAGCCCCAAACAAAATATAATAAAACGAAAAATAATAATAAAATAAAAAATAACGCTCGGACTCAGTTCCTTACAATCTGTACAATAGTGTTGTTTGATGAGCAGAAACATTTTTGTTTAAATTCTCATTGATTTTAAGCACTTTTTGAATTAAGTTTTTTAAAGTGAAAAGTTTGTTCCCTACTGCAAAACATACTAAAGAAAATCCAATTGAGAAATATTTCTTTTCTATTGTTGAATTCATGAAAGTCAATAACCAATAGAAAATGAGAAGGGTTGGATGTCGCAATATCATAGCCATTTCCAACTTGGGTTTCTAAACCATCTCACTTTCTATTTGATAATGTATTACCAGATTAACCTCTTAACAGTGAAACAGTCAGATGCGGTGCTACCACTTAGTTGTGGAGAAGAAACGTGGAAAATTTTTTAAGAATTTTCCCACGTGTTTTTCTCGTTTCCATTTTGGAAAAAAAATTTTAAACAGTTACGTCTAGTAAAGAAAAAATCTTTTTTTATTGTCACATAATTCCTTTATATGTGAATTTTTTTCACGGTAATTTTTTTCTAAATTTTTTTTTCTTCAAATTTATATTAAATCCTTTTATGGTTTTCCATCTGTTAAGATTTTTTCAAAAGTTTTGAATTTATTTTCAATTTTATACAATTTTTTAAAATTTCAGGCATTTAAATCATGATGATTTTTTTCAAACTGGGAATCAAATTCAAGAAAATGTAATTGACAGTTAACGAATTTCATCCACAATGGTAGATGACGTAACGGTTGTTATGTTTACAACTTCGATGCCTGGTGGCCTTTCCCCCAGACTGAAATGTGGGTGAAGGTCGTCTCACGTTCTACTTTCTGTAGAAGTGACGTAATCATTGTAAATAAAAGAAAATTTCAGTATATCTTTTATTTAATTTTAAAATTCATTGTTCAAATTTACACCAAAATATTAAAGTGGTTTAAAATATTAGCATTTGGTAAACAAACTTACTTTACGTGTAATAAATTTAAATAAATTAAACTTTGAGAAACAACATAACAATAAAAAAAGTGTAGATATATTTTTATATTAATTTTCAGATTTATTACATATGTTATCGTCATTGACCTATATTTAATTTTAAAAATAATATTCATCATTGGCATGCATCAGAAAAAAAAGCATAACTTCCCTAAAACACACTTCACTGAGAGGGTCCGCTGCACTCTGAAAAAGTGAACAGTCTACGTCGGCAATTCAATGTGTGACCTACTTTCTCTAACATAGTAAACTGAAGAAATTTACAGTACAACGATGCACATAAACACTAACCATAATAATCAAAACAAATTGTTAAAGTATAAGTTCTAAAATCCTCCAATTGGTCTTTGACGTAGTTCTTTGTTATAACACTAAATCGGTAGACATGTCTAAGTAACACGCTTATAAACACTAAAACACATAAATGTTTTGAAATTAGGACTAGATAATTATATGCACAAATAAATTAGTATTCCAATAATACATACTTTCACTTATATCCAAGTATTATATCCAAAGATCAGTTCTCGCTAATTGTCGATAATAAATTATTTTCAACTTTTCTTTCTGTAAACAAGTTCTAAATTCACAGTAAACTTTACATCTTAAAATATCGATTAAAAACAATGCAAAATGTATCAATCCACGTAATAAAAATTTATTGCAGTGGACTTCGAAAAAAAATGAGAAAAACATAGAAACACCAAACTGCACTCTACGAAATCTGGTGCAAACTGATGCATATACAATAGACAAAATGAAAATGCTCCTGTCCAATGCCATCACGTGATGAAAAGTTACCGAATAAATGCTAAAAGTTTTAAGAAATTCTTCTATGAAACCTGAATTTAATTAATACACAATAACTAAATCTGTTTAATAAAGATTAATAATTTACCATTATAATTATGCAAATTAGATATAAAAAAGATCATTGCACAAAATATCCCACAAATCATGGGATGACTTACTTCACATGGCATTGAAGCTTTCCTACAAAATGCTAAAAATTTTATATAATTATTTTACTAATCTAGTCAAATTTAAATAATATAAAATGTCAAGATCTGTTTAATAAAGATTAGTAATGTACTATCACAAATATGCAAATTAGATATGACAAAGATCAAATGTGGGAAATCTTCCGCCAAGTTGATAAGTATAGAACGATCACATGACCGAAAGCTAACACCAAGAAATATGAAGAAATATGTTTAAAATTTAATGTTTGTGTACAAATTAGTGAATTGTAACAAATTTCATCAAAGACGACAGAATAATTTTCAGCTTACATAAACTGTACAATAAATGATTATTTCTTCAAAAGAAGTCGATACACATGAATAAATAATAATTATTTAACCCCTTCGTACCCGCAATCTAATTAATAATGCCTTATCCATTTTAAGTTGATATTGTAAAAACTAAGCTATTTAATTTGTATGGCTTTTATTATTTAGAATTTCCAAGTATTTTACTGTGAAATTCAATTTAGTAAACAGAAAAGCTATTAAATAGAAACAGGACAATACAATAATTTTTACGTAAACTGAGGGTAAGTACAGAAAAAACGAATTATATCAAAGATGGGACGAACAAGTTTACATCCCTAGAACAGAGCTTATAATTTATTGTCATTTTCAGCCTGGTTCCTACTTTGACTGTTTTATGTTGGTAAAAAGTTAATGTTTTAAGATAAAAGTACATGTTCTTAGTGAAGAAAGATAAAAGTATCGAAATATAACATTCACACACAAAAATATTTATGTATGTTGATATTAGAAATGTATATTTTTTTCAATATTTGAAATAATATCGTGAGAAAAACATTAGATATATGAAATACAAGCCATAAATAATTTCTTTCTGTCAAATAAATTATGGGTTAATCAGATTTATTTAGAAAAATTCAATTGCGAATAACTGATGTTAAATATACAGAGGGTACAGTATGCTTTTTATGTGAGAGTATCTGCATTTACAAATTAACAGAATTTTTAGTTTTTATACACATTATTATGCTATAATCTAGGAAACTATGTTTAATACATAGTTTCTTACATAAAGGAATATACTACAGAAAGGATAATAAAAGGAAAGTCAGTCATTGTAACTAATGTATTATTGAAAGTTTTGTTTATATAGATAATTAATTTTAGCAAGAACATCTCTCCAGAAGAAAATTGTTGATATTTCACGTAAATAAAATTAAATTTTATTATAATTTAGAGAAAAACACATTTTTTTCCCCATGCATGGCTTCTTCCCCCCTCTTACTCTTACACTTGGAACATTCCATTTCATAATTTGATGTAATAATAATGTTTAAAATGACTTCATTAAATAATAATACATAAAATAGGTTAATATATATTGTCATGGGTCTCAGGTGTATTCATAAAAAAATAAAATTCATAAAAAATCAATATAATAATACTTTGTCACATGCTCTGTGTGTTAAAGTTTGTAGCTGTAATTGAAGGTAATATATAAGGAAACAAAATGTTTTTATTATCAATAGTTATAAAAGATATCTTATTTTCACGTAGAAATAGTCGTTTGAGTGTATTGGCGAATTAGATAAAAATGAAATAAGCCAGAAGAAACAGACGATCACACAATATGACTATTGAGGGCATTCTATAATTCTTTTCAAATTTCTAATATCGACATACATGAATATTTTTGTATGTGTGAATATTATATTTCGATACTTTTATCTTTCTTCACTAAGAACATGTACTTTTATCTTAAAACATTAACGTTTTTACAAAATAAAACGGTCTAAATAGCAACCAAGCAAAATATGACAATGATTATACGAGCTCTGTTTGAGGGATGTCAGTTTATTCATTCCATCTTTGATATAATTTGTTTTTTCTGTATTTACCCTTAATTTACATAAAAATTAATGTATTTCCTGTTTCTATTTAATAGCTTTTTTGTTTACTAAATTGAATTTCACAGTAAAATACTTGGAAACTCTAAATAATAAAAGCCACACAAATTAAATAGCTTAATTTTTACAATATCAACTTAAAATGGATAAAAGCATAATTAAATAATTATTATTTATTTGTGTATATTGACTTCTTTTGAAGAAATAATCATTTACTGTACAGTTTATGTAAGCTGAAAATTATTCTGTTGTCTTTGATGAAATTTTAATAAATGTCATCGTTTAAAATTTAATGTTTCTGTACAAATGTTTTAATTTGTACACAAACATTAAATTTTAAACTTATTTCTTCATATTTCTTGGTGTTAGCTTTTGGTCACGTGATTGTTCTATATTTATCAACTTGGCGGCAAATTTCCCACAGTGATCTTTCTCATATCTGATTTGCATATTTATGATAGTACATTACTAATCTTTATTAAACAGATCTTGACATTTTATATTATTTAAATTTGACTGGATTATTAAAATAATTTTATAAAATTTTTGGGTGTACTATAGATTACCACCTATGGAATTTTGGGACTTTGAGTATATATTTGAACTTGGGATAGAGACGAGTTCAACGGCACCCTACTTTTGGGCCGGAGGCAAAAGATAAGAAAATTATCATACTTCTTTTGGCGATCACGCGATGATCAGGAGTTGCGTCGCTCTCTCCACTAAGCCTATCGCGTGTTTAACAGGCAGTCCGGCAAGTCGGCCATATATACCTTCAACAGAGGCAGATGTTGATCCATGAGCACACTAATCGTCTGCAGTTCGAGTTAAGTCCTTTTCGCACACCGTTGCACTCGTCGACTTCGGGGCTATGGCCCCTCAGTCTTGCTATTGCTCGTAATTGGTTAGTACTACGAGCCGACCACGCTATTGCGATCGGGAGTCGTGATGCTTGAACAAAATGGGAAAAAAGGAACTGGTGTTCGACTGTTTGTGCTCCTGACAGACTCCCCCCGGGAGGGGAGCTGCCAGCAGGCTGCCGATTGTTTAACGTCACTAGTTATTGATTCACAGTAGTTCTTGAATAAAAGAAAAAAAAGGAAGTGGTGTTCGACTGTTCGTGCAATTTCTTGTCTTTCAGAGTGCTTTTTTTAAAATTTGTTTGCAGACTTTACTGTGAGATGGCAGCACTAGCAACTACGGTGCCATTGCATGAAGGCATTAAAAAAGTATGATAACTTTCTTATTTTTCATCTCCGGTTCAAAAGTAGGGTATTGTTGAACTTGTCTTGGTCCTCTCAGTTCAGATATATATTCAAAGTCCCGAAATTCCATAGGTGGTAATCTATAGTATTCCCAAATTTTTAGTGTTTAGCAGGAAAGCTTCAATGACACGTGATTTAAAACTCATCCCATGGTTCGCGGGAGATTTTGCGCAATGATCTTTTTTATATCTAATTTGCATAATTATAATGGTAAATTACTCATCTTTATTAAACAGATTTAGTTATTGTGTATTAATTAAATTCATCAGGTTTCATGGAAGAATTTTTTGAAACTTGAATTTTTTTTTGGAAAAACACTCAAACTTTTTATCAGGTGACATTGGACAGGAGAGCCTTTGCAGATTACCCATATGCATCAGTTTGCGCCAGATTTCATACAGGGTGGTTTTGTTGTTTGTGTCTTCTTGTTATCTTTCGAAGTTCACTGCGATAAATTTTTATTATGTGGATCGATATCTTTTGCTTTGTTTTTAATGGATACAAATTGGAAAGTTTACTGTGAATTTAGAACTTGTTTTTCAGAATATGCTACTTTACAGAAAGAAAAGTTGAAAATAATTTATTTTTGACAATTAGCAAGAATTGATCTTTGGACATAATACTTGGATGTAAGTGAAGGTATGTATTATTGGACTACTAATTTATTTGTGCATATAATTATCTAGTCCTAATTTCGAAACATTTGTGGTTTTTAGTGTTTAGAAGATTGTTAATTAGCATCTCTACTGATTTAGTTCTATTATAGTGACTATTAGTCAAAGAAGAAAACAAACTTCAATTAGCAAGTAGTCCCTTTATTAGCAAATTAATTTGTTGGTAGATTTTTTTACATTTTAAGTATAATTAGATGAAACTAAATGGATGTGAATATAGAAAGTAGAATATGGCAAGACTAATACATAAAAGTATTAATATGTATTACTCGATCAGAAAATGTTAGAGAAATTTTATACTTAACAATTTTGTTTAGATTATTATGGCCTAGTTTTTATATCGAAAATATTTTTCAGTTATATTTGTAATCACAGTTACAAATTATGTAAAATTCAGGCTTGAATAATAATATATCATTTGATTAGTAATGGTGCTTAAAATATTTACAGGATTAATTGAAGTTTTCGAATTTTGTTTGAGGAAACTGATGAAGGCAAGCTTATAGACAGTTGTATAATGAACTGAATTTAAGTAAATTAGTTGACTTTGTATGTTTTCGATCTAGTTTTTTCGTAATATTACGATATACGAACTTTTGATTTTGTAAATTGTATTATACTAAAAAATAAAGTTTTATGTAATTCTCCTACTTAATGATGTATTTTTAAGCTCCGAACTAAATAATATTTATTTAATTGAAATTCAAACTTTATAAACTACTATGAATATTATAAAAGACCGTTTTACTATAAATTACTACGTCTTACTATGTTTTACTCTAATGTTGATTTCAGAAAAAGTAGGTCAGACAAGGACTGTTAGACTGACGATGTAGGTTGTCACTTTTCCACGTTGCATCGAAGCTCTCGCGATAGCGTGATTTACATAAGTCACACCTACTTCTTTCTGACTCGAGCCAATGAGAAATATTAATTTTTTTTAACCAATCAGATGATGGCAGGAGGTTTAAATTTGATTTATGTCGATAGATGGCCCTCTAAAATTTCATATTTATTTTAATTTTCACTCTTTTATTGTAATTTCTCATGAACTAAAAGATATTCCAAAACAAAGTTGGAGAATCCAACTACTCGTGAAAATTCTATGACTTCATGAAATGGTCCAGGTATTTTATATGAATTTTTTTGTGAATATATTCATCGTTCACCACTGCCACACGATTGCCCTTGACGAATATATTTGTCGCTCACTGCTGAGTGGTTAAAATGCAGACACAACACAAGATATATTGATTGATTGAAATGGACTGTAAGTAACTCAATGCATTTGAAAAATTGAAGGCTACATGGCTGAGGTATTAGCTGCTGCTCTGGAGATCAAGATTTGAGTTTAGATTGGAAACCTCAGGAATATTTTAAGGATCATTGTGGACAAATATGTCTAGCCCTGTCTCATTTACTGATTACTCTTTTTTGTTCCTGAAGAAAATATTCTTTTAGTATCCACAAGGCAGAGTTTAATACTAAAATAAAAATACCAGAAAATTTTAGATATTTGTCTTATAACTTATATTCATTAATATTGTGTTGTTGTTGTTGCTAATCATTGTTGCTGCTGACCCTGGATCACACTATGGATCAAATATTTCTAGTTCCTATTCAGCAGTGGCGTGCTGTGACATTTGATGATAGGGAAGCTGGGTTTCTGTAAGAAGCCGACTTCCAGAGGCAATCAGTTAATTGCGTGTCAGTAATGGTCTAGGGTTCATTCGTACATGGGTGGTGGCTGTAGAGACAAAGACGACAAGTATCTGACAAAAACTGTTTATTTTAACATAAAATAAACATATACTATGTACAAAATAGTTTGCTTTAGGACAATCAGCCATTCGGACGTCCTGAGCGTTGATGTGGTTCTTCGATGGTCGATTGAAGGTGGCCCCAGGACAATGGCGTTGACCAGTCTGTAAGGCACAGGGAGACTTCGTCCATTGGAGTCGGGGACACGGTCTAAGTCCGAAGTGGCACAGGTTACAGGTTGGCACAATAGACAAGAAATTGTTTTTATTTTTATTTTCTTTTTGCACGTTGACACATGGTGTTTTGGTTATTTGGAACGTTAATCGAGTGCCAGGTGTCCTCGATTGTCAGAGATTATATCAATCTCCGTTCTTTCTTTCATCCATTTTGATTGGTTGTTCTCCCTCAATTACACTTCCCGAGTGGTTGATCCCTGGTTACTAAATGTAATGAGACTCTTACCTGGAGTGCGAGAAAGTCAAAATCAAAGATGAATTCGATCTTCCACCGATCATAGGACGACTTCCTTCCGCGATTTATGGTTTCTGCCTGGCAGTTTGATATAAACAATGGGTGTCCGACTACAAACGACTTTTACCTATGTTTTTTTAAACTAATAAATTTTTCCCTAAATTAACCGTTTTTTCACGTCTTTCATGACAGGTCAGACCTGTCCGGTACATCATATTTCCATAAAAGTTTTAAACAAATACTGGAAATGACAAAAATAGACAATTTATGTATTTTAATTCTAAAATACAAATAATACATACATAATACAAATTGATATGATACAAACAATGATAGAAAAATTTGTTTTTTTAATTTTTTATAAATTAACTCTATTCGGCGATTCTTTCCACACAGTCATTAATTACTTTATCATAAAAGTTGCTGGTCATTGACTCCATTGACGTATTTAAAAGCACTTTTTCTATCGGAAGCAACGCTAGTGACAACAATTTTTCCTCTGACCGAGTGTTCCTGACCAATGTATGAATTTGCTCCGTGGTTGAAAAACTGCGCTCAACAGACCCACTTGGTAGATGGTACCGTAAAAAATAATGATATTAAATCATATAATTCTTTTAGTACATCTTTGTTTGGATCAACATTAATTATAATATGTTTTATGTTTAAGTTACTTGTCAATATAGTCTGGACACGGATATAAATATTGCGATTCACTACGTAATTTAGATAAATCAAAAAATTTCCCATAAAATTTACTTAATTTAAAGAATTAAAACATGCTTGGAAAAATTGTTAATAATTTTAATATTATGAAAAACATCTAAAAGTGATAAAAATTCTAAAGATTTTGTCTGAAAATCTGTCAATATAATTATAATTTTTGTTTAATTATACTGTAATTAAATATAACTTTGCAAAAAAACGTACATAAAAATAACATTGAATACTCTTTACTTTTTAAATCTTAAACAATTCACTTAGTCAGATTGCTCCCTACCCAGTGGCTAAGGGATAGAGTCATTGGAAGTGTTACATGTGTGTGGTTTCCACCAGCTAAACCAGCTGAGGTTAGTGCTCTGTAAAGCACATGCGCCAATGCCCTCTGGCTGCATTACACCATTCAGTTATTCTCGCCGTGAAAGCTGTCTCAGAAGCGCTTCCATTCCACCACTGATATTCGAATATACAATAGCAATCGACTAAGTTTTTTTTAAAAAAATTTTTTCATTCAGCGAAATTCTAAAATTGAAAAATTTAATAATAATTCGCCGCCAGAGGGAGGACAAGACAATCTACATTTTACAGCGCAAATTTCCAAGTGGATATAAGGTTCGAAACTTCCAATGGAAGTCATGGATGCAACTCAAGACGTCATAAGATCACCAATTCCAATTTTTGTGAAATTTTTATAATTTTAATTGGAGTTTTTCCTATGTTTTAAAGAATTGTTTCCTGGGCAGCTGTGAAGCCTAAAAAGGAAGGTCGGGTCGTCTCGAAGATTTTATTCTCAAACATTTTAAGGAAATAAATGGTGATCCATCAAAAATTTTTTGGAAGTGACTAAGTCTTTATTTTTTAAAAAAATTTTTTCATTCGGTGAAATTCTAAAATTGAGCAATCTTATCGTTTTTTCACATGCAGTATAGAATTTTTGTAATAAGATACATAATGCAGAGTATAATAAAATATTAATTTTAATTAATTCAAAGTACGTTAAAATATGAAAATTTATATTTTAGAAAATAGAAGAGAAGGTCATTGGAAGGTGGATGCGGCGCTTCCACCACTTCCAATAACGGCATGCCACTGCTATTCAGGTCTGTCTCTCAGCTGGCACAGAGACAGGCCACTGTCTTCTTTGATTGTATTTAATTAGGGAGTTCTCTGGCATTTGAGCCAACAGCCAGTCTTAGCATGATGCCTTTCTCTAGTACATTTGCCTGCATGATGTGCCCAAATTAAGATAGATTTTGCTTTGTGATTTTTGCCTTTTAAGATATTTTTGGCTTGACCTGATCTAGTACATCTTTGTTAATGATTCCTGCTGTCCATGGGATCCTAAGCATTTTTCTCCAGCATCATAGTTTAAATGTATCTATGTCTTCCTTTTTTAGTGTCCAGTTCTCACAGCCATACATTGTGACAGGGAAGATGATTGCATTTACAAGTTGGCACTTGGTAGCTATACTTGATATTCTTACTTTTCTAGATTTTATCAAACTCTAACATTGTAATGTGACCCAGTACTAGCCTTCATTTTATGTCTGAGCTGTGTCTTCCACTTTGGTCAATCTTGGACCTCAGGAATAACTTGCATGGTTTTAATTTGGTCATTATCTATTCTGATAGTGACTATATCCTCATCAGCAATTGTGCAATCCTCATGATCTTTGTCTTTTTGATGTTTAAAAACAACTTCTGCCTCACTTCTTTCTTTGACTTTTAGGATTATCTTTTCTAGATCTACTCTGTTTTCTGCAAGAAGGGTGGTCATCTGCATATTGGAAGTTGTTGTTGTTTCTACCCCATATTTTCATGCCAATGTCTGATTCATCCAATTTGATTTTTCTCATGATTGCCTTAGCATAAATGTTGAACAGAATTGGCAACAGGATGTACTCCTAACATACTTCTTTTGATCTTGAACCACTCCTTATGTTCTGACTACCACTTCTTGGTTGGTATAGTGTGATCTATAAGCTCAATGTGTTGGTGTGCCCATTTGCTTGAGGCTAATCCACGGCTCATAGTCTATGCAATCAAAGACCTTGGTATAGTTGATAAAACAGAGATAGAGGTCTTTTTGATATTCTCTTGTCTTTTCTATGATAAATCTGAAGTTTGAGATATGTCACAGATGCCTCTATCTTTTCTGAATCTAGCTTGCACATCAGGCATTTCTTGATCAACTATTTCTGCTAATTGCCTTCCTATAATCTTCAGTAGAACTTTGCTTACATGTGGCATCAATGCAATTGTTTTATAGTTGAAGCAGTCATTTACATTCCCTTTTTTTGGAGATTGGTATGAAAATGGATCTTGTCCATTATTTTGGTCATGTTTTAGTTTTCCAGATATTCTAATATAGGGTGAGTAGTATTATTTTAAGGATGGTCTGGAATATTTCCATTGGCAATCTATCAGTTCCTGACACTTTACCATTTTGTAGTTGGTTCAGTGCCCATTCAGTTTGTCCTTCTATGTTGTTAGGCTCTTGCTTAGCTGTATTCTTAACATTTGGTTGAAGATGGTTGTTGCCAGAATATAGTTCTGTATAGTTCAGAATATAGTTTTTGACTGTTTCTTGATTCTGTAAATTTTCCATATTTACTTTGATTGTAGCTTTCAAGAGACAAAAGGCATTCAGACCTACTTTATGTAGTTAAAAAGACTTATGGTGAGTCCTTTGGCATTTGCTTCTTCCAGTTCTTTATATTGTTCTGTCCAATAAATTTCTTTATCTTCCATGTTGAAACTCGGTGTTTAGCTTCTGATTTTTTTCTCTTTCTTGTAGCATTGGCTTTTCACCTTTCATTTGCAATCCTGATTGTTGCTTCTGGCTTGTTGTAAGCCATTTTGATGTTTTGATGGAAGAATAAAAATAGTAGCTGCAAATTATTATCATACATGTGATGTGCACAACACACATCACTCTCACACATATATTAGCTTACAGAAACTAAATACCATAAATATTTTTCCACAAACAATTTATTGAAAAATATGAATGATTTAGCTTATTTAAGAAGCCTGTTTCTTAAATAAGCTGAATCATTTAGTGTATGTTTTACATCTCTTTCAGCATAGACAATTAGTATTTACTTATTTGTTAATTTTCATTTTAAATACAAGAAAATGAATAATAATTTTTATTCATTGAATTTTAATCTTGGGTAATAAATGTTTTACATTGGGAATATAACACTTTTTTTTAATATTTTAACATAGTAATGAACTAAACCAAATTCATTATTGTAGGTAATGGTAGAAATGTAGATACTGTATGACAATAAACTGAGCATTATTACTAATGTTGAACAAGTACAAAAGTACAAATAGAAAAAAATTGACAAAATTCAATTCTTTTATGGTTATTAATTAACGTATTTAAAATTTGGATTCAAATTCATCGAGTTTTAGATTAAGTATAGAGTCAAGTAAAAATTAGACTCACTGAATCTGAGTCTGGGTACTTGGACCTGAAAAATAATATTCTAGCTGACAGTGCAGCAAATATGGTCAGCTCATGATGTAGAAGTACAGTAGAGCGTCGTTAATCGGAACGCCGGTAATCGAAACGATTTTCAGTCGGACTGTGTCGTGCTGAATCGAACGCTTTTGATACTAGATTTACTTCTAAAGTATAATTTTCATGTTTTTTATATTCTTCAATATATTTATTTTGTTTGTACAAAATGCAGAAATAATTTTTAACGATACGATAGCCTCGATTATTATTATAAAAATTTTTGTTAGGCTTAAAATCGACGAAAATTCAACACGAAGCGACACGCAACGGAGAAAAATTCCACACGAAGTGACACGCAACGGAGAAAAATTTGAACATCGGACAGGTTAATATATTTTTTCGTACAAAGTCGGTAATCGGAACAAATGACTAATCGGAACAACCCCAGTCCCCAATTGATTCCAATTTTCGACGCTCTACTGTATGACTTACAGCATTGCCAAATTTCTTATACAGGTATACCTCGAGTTACATCGTTCTTGATTATGCGTCGTTTGTCAAAAAAGTATATGGAAAGATAAAAATCAAGTTTAAGTCATTTTATTTGACTTTACATCTGTCTGCTACAAATATTGAAGTCATAATATCACTAGAAAAGTGTTAAAAGCACATAAAATCATATTAAAATATGTACATTTACAGTAAATGTTAATATAATCATCATAAATCCTAGAGAATGAAACATGAAAACATCTGTGTTTCTGTGTTGTCATCTTATTTAGCGGTCTTTAAGTGCTCATTATTGGCGTTTTCCACCATAGTTTCAACTTACGTCGTAACTACACAAGTAAATTCGACTTACGTTGCCTCTCCTGGAACCAATTAGTGACATAAGGCGAGGTATACCTGTATTATTATTTTCAAGTTATATTTTTGTTTGATCACTTGCTATTTTTGGTAGTAAAGTGCATTAATTTCTACATTTAAATCATGGAGAAATCATTTAAATGTTTCTTGTTATGATTAAGATAACTTCTAAACTTTAAAGTTAAAATGTTAGAAAAGGTAAATAGGAAGTAACAAGATTACAAATAAAGTGATCTACAGTGGTACTTTGTACTTCAAATTCAATTCTTCCAGTAGGCTGTTTGAAGTCTGAATCAATTTTTCCCATTAGAAGTAAATTTATCCTTTTCCTGATTTCAAAAAATATCCATTTTGGTTAACTTAGGTCATTTAATTGTATTATTTTTACCTTAAGTAACAAATTAAAACATGAAAAGAATAAATAAAATACATAAGTACTGTATAAAATAAAAATTGCATTTACTTTACTTTAGTGAGGAGTGGTGATGTTCCATTTCTTAAGGTCACTATGCAGGTTGCTTTGATTTCTCACAAGTAATCCTCCCAGAGATGATATTACCAGCCAATTACTCATTTAGCCACACTAGGAAGAGTTTTTCCATCTCCTCACTAATATGTGCTCTTTCAGAGGTCAACATTTTCATACCTTTAGCCATATTTGCTGCTTTTATTGCTTTGCTATTCTTAATAATGGCGCATATTGTCAAGTTTGGTATCTTAAACATGGCCATCAGATCTACAAGTGAAAAAGGAACTTATTGCTTTCATGCTTTGCAATAAGTTTCTTTTTCATCTCATTTGTTGATACTGCAACCTTCAACTTAGGCTTTGTTGCTTTTATACTCTTCTTGGATGCTATGAATAGGTAGGGATATATATATATCCAAACACACCAAAAATAAAGCATAAGGCAAAAGATGCTTTCACTGCACATGCAATTCAAACATAGTAGCATCATTTGAACTCTGGGTTGACTTTTTCTTGAATTTAGTGTTTGAACTCTGGAATATTTGAAGTTAGATTTATTTGAAGTATAAGGTATCAACCACACTCGTACCCAGCAGAATTCAATATACAAAAAACTTAAACAAACACCTTAATGTTCGCTGAGAAATTTATTAATTTAACTAACGTTTCTTGTTCGAAAGTTAAAACCTGAAGATGGCTTATTGAATAAGCCGAAAACGTTAGTTAAATTAATAAATTTCTCAGCGAACATTAAGGTGTTTGTTTAAGTTTTTTGTATAAGGTATCACTATATTTAGTTAATTTTAATTAAATTTAATGTGAAAATGTATTTTTGAAGTAATTCAAACTAGCATACATTTTTATAGTTTGTTATTGAAGTGTTATATAGCAAATACATTTTATTTAAATTATTTATAATATTAAGTCATTATAAAGATAATTTATTTTAATCAGTTTTGTAGTAATGAAAAATTTTAATTTAAAATAAACTTTATTTAAATATGATATTTAGAGGGTTTTGGCTCATCAAGAAGATCAGGCCCTTCTTAAAGCTTATATTGCTGAATGGAGAAAATTTTTTACTCAGTGTAATTACTTACCTATGCCATTTGGTCAATTAGAAGCTACATTAGCTGGTAAATCTGCTTCGGTCCAAAAGAAAGGACAAAATGAAGAAAGTATAGTTAGAAAGGTTTGAAATTATTATTATTATTATTATTATTAAAAGAAGTGTAAACATTTTACTTTTTAAACTGATAAGTAAATGTTTATACAATAGCCCTCGTTATTGTGTCTCGTTATATTGTGGATTCGGATACATTGTGCTTTTTCTTTGTTTCCCAATAAGTGCAAAGTAATGAGGGGCTACTGTATTTTGTATCTAAGATATTACTTGATATACAATTTAAATTTAGTATTATTTGATTAGTTTATTTTTTTTTTTATAATAACTGATGAAATATTTATTATTTAAAAATATTTAAATTTTATCTCTGAATTTTTAAAATACTGTAAACATATCGATAAGTGTTTTCTAATGATAGACAGCATTTAATTAATGGTATGATTATTCCAGGATTTAACTAAGTACCAGATTTAAACTTTCTATTATAAATTAAACATTTTTTTTTTGCACAAAAGAAATAAAGTTCATAAAAGAGGGGAAAAAGTCATGAAATATTTTTTATAACTGTTAAATGATTAAAAATTTAATTGCAATTAATTCTGTAATTAAAAAATTTGTCTTAAGTTAATCTTATTTTTAATCTCAAATTTTAGGTTATAGATAATTTTCATACTGAATAACAAAGAACTAAGCATCAAGATTTATTAACAAATTAGAGATGCACAAGAAAATTAAAAATTAAACTTTATTACAAATTTTCCTGAATTATTTATAATTATTATTTCTTTATCTCTATTTAATTATTTAAGTTTTGTGACTTGATTAAGTTTGGTGGCACTAGGTGAAATTATCTCTTACCTTTCAGCTATTTCAGTAAAAGCTGTCAATGTAGAATATGTCATCTATTACTATTAGGGTTTCTCATTTCCCGGTCTTTTGCTTGTCCTGGGATTTTTGGAAAAAAGTGAACCGTTTCCCAGGATCTCGGGAAATCCCGTGATATAATTAATTATTTTTAAAATATAAAAAAATATCTTGAAATCGAATGATATACCATATATCTCGGCAGATAAGACAACCTTCAGATAAGACAAGGTATAAATTTCCGTCAAAGTTTTATAGTTTTAGCTTATGTCTGTCCTATAAGACAACCCCCAAGCTATCAACAGCCTATGAATTTAGTTTTGATCAGCAATCATCATCTGAATAATAATACTGTGTAACGTATATGGAATTATGTCCTATTTGTAACTTTTCGAGTGAACAAATTTTATTTTCTTGCATCTGGCAGCACTACTTTGCGATTGTTGCAAACATTCACACTGATTCGGCATTTGGGTAGTGCTGAAAAACATCATATGGGCTCTTCTATTTTGTGCACATACCCTACTCTCTACTAGTAAATAATTACTGTTTGTCTGTTTTTTATAATGGTTTTAATTTATATAAATTTCAATCTTAATTTTTTTTTGTATCTATCCTATAAGACGACCCCGAACTTTGGGGACCCTTTTTTTATGATTCAACTATCGTCTTATCTGCCGAGATATACAGTAATTATTTTTCATTTTTAAAAATAATTTAATACATTCTGCAACCTCCAAAATTATAATATTAATAATGCTGTGTAAAATATATATTAAAATTACCTTTGAATTACATAGAAATTTTCATAAATAGAAAAAATTTACTAAAGTTTGTTGGAAACTGCTTACAAAAAAAATGCCTTTGAATTGAGTTAAAAATTTAAAGAGAAAAGTGAACTTAGATCAAACTTCTAACTTAGGATGTAATTTTCATTTTTTATATAAAACATAATATAAAATACTAGCTGACATGGCCACGCGTTGTTGTGGCTCGAAATGTATCTATTATAAATGTATAACACTTCCCCCGTGGGGGGAATTTCAAAAAATCCCTTCTTAGTGTACATTCTCTTGACATACCCTATTAAAATGCAATCAAAAACGCATCTAAAATAGTATAATAGAAGCTGAGTTCTTCACGGTAAGCCTTAATCCTGTCCATCTCCCCCAGGGGTGGGAATTTCGACATGTATATTATATAAAAATACGCGGGAGTGCCACAAACCTTCGTGGGAGAATATTAAACAACTTCCCAAAGTTTCATGGCAAAATGGTGTAGTAATGCATGAAGGACAAACAGACAGACATACATTCTTTTTTATATATATAGATTATTGTAAATTTTTAGAAGATTTTGAAAACCACACATGGTCAATACTCTGATCACTCAATCTGGTTATTATTTTAATAATGAAAAGTCCTTCTACTGGAAATGCCCTTTCCAATTCAATGGATGTGGGTGGAATCGTCTTTAATGCATGTAAGAAAAGACAAATGGTATGTGTTCTTTCACCTATAGCGTCGAAGATTTCTATTTTGTTTTCAAGATGCGTTGCAGTACTTTTGCTCTCAAGTATTCTTGATTTGTCTACCTTGGCTGCTTTAATAGCTGTATCAAGCTTATAGCCCAATAATTGGCAGTTCATTTGGCTTTAATAATCAGGTTTATGAATAAAAACTTCATACTTGCAGACTTCATACTCATTTCTATCCTTGTCCAATTTGCACAACCTGGCATAATGCAGTTATTGAAACTACTGGGCATGGTTAAAATTAAGACAGCATTGCCACAATTATTCAAGATATTACAGGTTTTGACAAGTAAAGAATTTTCAGTCCTCCCACAAATAGGTTACATATTGATTATTGACAATCTGTGACATATCAAGTAAAAACTTTAAAAACTAATAAGCAGACTTAAAATTAATAAATATAAATGTATTCTGACAGTTTGAGTTAATTATACTTTCTATTTGCAAAATTTTCTCAACCTTAACACAAAAAAAGAAAAAAGTGAACTTTTAAGAAATTTGTGGGATTTCTTGGGATGAGAAGAATTTCCTGGGTTAAAAAACAGTCAGGATCCCAAGATCCCATTTGAAAAATCCTAATTAGTATAATAAAAAAAGGAAAGTCTTCTGCTGAATGTAGGCTTAGATTTATAATGTTCAATAGAGCCATGTAACATGTTATGCTATCTGCATTGAAAAAAAATTAGATCATTTTCTTTGTTTTCTTTGCTGGAATTTAAACAGTTTTAAGCATTTGTTTTAATTTGTTTTCAGTAATGGTAACCATACTTGATAGGTATCTGAGGAATGTTTGTTTGAAGCATTCTTTTCCATTTATTCCAGTTTGCTTATCAACCTGGCGAGTGTAAATTGTATATATTATAGTATAAGTGTACAATTTACAGTTTTACTTGCGTTCATTCCTTGCTTTATTACTTGTTTTACTTGTCATTACTTTGCTTTATACAGTTTTGTTTTTCATATTGAAAAAGCCTTGAATGTTAAGGAAATTGCACTTTCTGCTTTTCTGAGCATTGAAGATAGTTTTTTAAGGCCACTTTTAAGAATATTAAATAGGCTGAAATTATGAGCATGGTTCAGTTTTGTTTGTTTGATTGACACTGTTTCACTGATAAAGTATGGTAATTTCTCTTTTTGGAATTTCCTTGAGAACATCTGTTGTACATGGTCACTTGCAGAGTGATACTCTCTCACATCTGTGGTATCTTGTGAATGACCATCTGAGATTTCAGTAGTTCTTGGTTTTATACTCAAGGCTATACAGATGATATTATTGTTCTCTGTATTAGTAAATTTTCTAGCGCTTAATCAAATCTTCAAAGAGATCTGTCTCCTATATTTAGAGAAGTAATGAATCATGTAAAGACACTATTATGGAAAACTGGTATAAACTATATTATTGAAGTAAATGAAGCAATTAATGTTTCTTCAATATATTAAATTGAAGCTGCCTTTAGCATAAATTTCTCTAATCTGTACCACTTGTTCCAAAATTTAAGTTTATTTTCCCAATAAATTATAGTTTGCTATTTTTTTTTGCCTAATTATTGTTGCCTAATTATGAAAAGTTTACATTCATAATTAGGCAACTGCTTAATTGGGACAAAATGTTGTAACCTTGATGTGCCTTAGTTAAGCAGAATTCACTATATCTTTTTTATTACAAATGTAATTCTTGAGTTAATCTTTCTCTCATATCATTGATCAGTGATAAAGCAATTTGGTTGTTATATTTGGAGTCATCAATATCAAAACCCTAAATTATTCTAAATTTTACAGGGAGTAAAAAACATTTTTTGCCAACTAATGTTATCAGTGATAATTAAACCACTTAATACATTTCCATTGATTTAACATTACGATTACCACTCTGGGCTGATTCTTTTCTTCCAGACTACACTAAATTTAAATTTAAAAATCTAAAATTATAGTTACTACTTTTGTCAATAGATGGTGCATAATGCCTTATCATATAATTTCCAAATTTAATATTTGTTGCTTGTAATCTGCCTGATTATTATTGTTGATGGTTGGTTGTGTATTAATTTATATTTATTGGGTTAATATGATGTGTTGTTATTATAATTCTATATAATTCTTTTGTTTATATTATATTAATTAAATTTAATATATAATTAATTTTTTTATATTAAAATTAATTTAAATGTTTCAGCTTATGTTGGATAGTTGGAATCAGAGTATATTTTGTAATATTAAACATCGACTTCAAAATAGTGCCATGAAACTCGTCCATGCGGAACGCAATGGTGAAGCATTTGACTCTCAATTGGTAATTGGAGTAAGAGAATCATATGGTAAAATTTTTTTATAAAAATATTTAATGTTTTATAATTGTTACGATTATTTGTAATTTTCAAAATCCAACATGTAGAGAATTTTAATAAACTTTTTTTTATTCATTTTGTTAGATAATTTAGAAAGCTATATTAATTTTAATTAATTAAATATATAACTTGTAGTTAATTCAGAAAGTTATATCTCTATTAATATAGCTTAAAGTATATTACCATAATTTTGGGCAGATAACTCACAGTAATGTATAATTTGCATTGGCATGTATTCCATAGAAGTTACTAGAATGGAAACAAAACCTCTGCATAACTCATACCATCGTACAGCTTACCCCCTCTGAGTACTTGCAAGTATACAATTTAGAAATTATTGTCTCAAATATTTCACTTTTCTTATTTCTTTCATTTATTTATATTAGCAGTTCATTGTACGGTGTATATAATTAAAAATAAGTGAAATGGGGTAGTTCAGAGAAAAAACCAAGAATAAACCAAAAACAAAATGAAATTTATTACTATAATGTTACGTTGTATTGAACTTAAGTAAATGTTATTTCAAATTACAGCAAAATATTGTTAATACGAATACTGTTAATGAGCACTTACATTTAGTTTTTTTTCCTTTCTGTTTAAAAGTCATTAAGAGGGTCTTTCTGATTATATTCAATGTGGTTCAGCAGGCCACAAGGGGTGACTGGATGGTGAAGAACAGGGCCTGACAAATCTGAGACAGACCATCATATGAAAAATTTTCTGCGATTGCTCACTTGGATTTGATTCCAAGTCCTTAAGATAATAGTATAATGCCTAACCTCCTTGCTGTCATACCACTCAGTTATGAAAGCAAAAAAAAGTAGTCCACAGTGTAAGTAGTCCTAAAAAATGTAACAAGAGCAGTTATTTCTTATTGAATGAGATCGCATAACTTTATAGGGCCATCTTGAGTCTTAATAATGGTTTTGCAGTGTTATGATGTAGAATGGATGAATTTCTTCAAGTATTCTGTACCAAATTGGTGATACCAAATTCTTCTAATAAATTCCTGCAGTTGCTGTTTCTTTTCCTACTGCTTCTTTTGTGTGTGTCTATGATGTGCTAGTAGTACACAATAGTGTTTCGATCAGGACTGTTACTGACTAACTTAATCATCTGATTTGGATGACTTGTAGGAATTCGTTTACTTAAATTAC
Organism: Centruroides vittatus; assembly: GCF_030686945.1. Taxonomy (NCBI): domain Eukaryota; kingdom Metazoa; phylum Arthropoda; class Arachnida; order Scorpiones; family Buthidae; genus Centruroides; species Centruroides vittatus. The sequence continues at coordinate 243,478 of NW_027122180.1, read as the reverse complement.
TTAGGTAATATTGCATAACTTGTGCACTTGCTCTTTCATCTCTCTGTTTTTTCCCTTTTTAGTTCAGAAGAACTTACAGTACATTTTTGCAGATGGAGATTCTTTGGCATCTTATCCTGGCATGGCATGCACACCTCCTTTATATTTTTAATGAGTCTTTTAATAGGTTTACACAAGGAAAAGCTGTTGCATGCATTCTTAACTGCAAGTTAAATCAACAGATAATGAAAAATTTTGTATACTTCATATCTGCTTTTGAATTTACTTTTTAAACATAGATAACTTATGTAGATAACATTAAAAAGAACTTCAGTTTATAACATGGAATTGATCATCAAAAAGAATAATCTGATAACCTGTTGATTATCCACACAAAATTATGGTGTATATATATATATTATCTATTGTAAATGTTATATGTAAATATTACTATTAATGTAGCTTAATCAAAAAAAGAAAAACATGTATATTTTATTTAATTCAGAAATATGAATAAACTGATTATAAAATTCATGTTTTTTTCTCCTCTGCATGTCTCCAAATGAATTTTCCTGCATCATCACAACACCCAACACATATGACTCTCATCTGAAAAAAAATAACCAAGAAACAAAAAACAATTATTTAAAATGGGCAAGGCAGTCTTCTGTTTATACTACCTTGCTCATTTTAAATAATTGGTTTTGTTTTTTGGTCAGTGTTTTTGGCTTTACATAATGAAAATTTCATATTATTCCTATTTGTTACTGTTCTGTCACAAACATTTGCTTCATTTTTCTTCCATTTTGCATTTAATTGTTTGAAAGACATTTTTTGATTTTTTAAACATTTTTTTTTTTACTAGGCAATTTTGAGCCTTGCTGGTGTTTTTAAGATGACACTACTGACATGCTTTTTTTATGTCTCCTGTGTCTTTAAACTTTTTCAAGTGTAGTTTACAGTTCCTAATGACACACTAAGTTAACACATTGCAACTTCTCTGATTTTTTCTTCCATTTTATAGCAGCTTTATAATTTGATTTCTCACATCATTACTAAATTGTTTGATTAGGGCCAATAATTAAGCAAAGTCAAGTAAAATATCGCTAAATTAGAAAATGACACAAACACATCTCTTAAAACTAATGGTTTCTTCCATTCAAATTAGAATGCTCAAATCTGTAAATTTTGAACAATGTTCAAATACCCAACTTCCTGTATGTTCAAAAACTTTTTCCAATACTGCTTTATGTAAAATATTTTTTTGGGAAAATGGTTTGATTTATTCATTTCAGATTAAAGTGAGAAACACTTAATAGCCCATTGAATAAAACATACTATTTTTGTTTTGAACATTACATTTTTATTTTCTTGTAGAATGAGATTAAACTGAACAGTTTTATTTTTTTATATCATGTTCAAATACTTCTTGTTACGGTTGTGTATATATGTATATATAATAATAATGATTTTTAAATGACTATTCTCTAATATAGCTTAAATAAATATATACATATATAGAGAATAGTCATTAAAAGTCAAGGATGATGAACTTGGTTGCTGAAAGTGCTAGAGTGTAATTTGTAAATAAAGATGGACTAGCAAAGCAATTTGTTTTTTATTTTTTAAAGAACTTTGAGTTCTTTTTACATTAAAATTCATAAAAAATAATAGCTAAATAAAGTATATTTATGCAATTATTTTTTATGAATTTTAATAATTGCATAAATATACTTTATTTAGCTATTATTTTGCAAACTAATTAAAGTTATTTGATCAGTATTGTTAATTTCATTTTCACATACAATTTGTAATAGGTGCTGATCCCTTATCAAAATTTCTCTAATTCTGCACTTTTCATATTAGGCTCTGTCAAACAAAATGTTTTTGCCGTCCATCATGTGATCAAAGCCAGTTTAAGTTCTCTTGAACTGGCTCTTTATCCCATCATAGACTGAAGTTAATCCCTTAGTTGTGACATTCTCTTTTGTCTACACTCATATAATGCATGAGTCACTCACAGTGGCACTTGCAGCTTCCATGGTTTAAGTTTTTCTTTCCTCAGACTGCAAGGAAAACAATTCCATAGTTACCTGCTTAAAGTGAGAGATAGTATCATTTTATTCAGTTGTGCTAATTGATAATCAAGCATGTTGAAATTATTTAGGAAGGTTTTCCTGTATTTGATTAAAACAGTGCAGCTTGAATTTAATATATATATATTAAATACAAATTGAGGCAGCTTACAATATTATCATTTTACTTCAGTTAATTTTTGAGTTATATCAGCTTGATTATAAATATACATTGTTGCACACAAAAGAATTAACTCTTCTCCAAATTATTATTCTGTGGATTATATATTTAATAAGTTTTTTAAGTCATTTATGCTTTATATCTTTGTAGTTACAGAAAGATAAAACAAAATGCTTTTTTCAGTTAGTCCATTAAAAGAGAAACTATTTACATAAATTACTATTATATACTAGATTATACATTTTTATGGAATAAAATTAATTGAAATATATTCTTATATTTTTTAAAATTTATTTTATTTTTTAATGTACATATTATCTATTTTATTTCAATGTCAGATAAGATGTTTTTGGCATATTAACAAAAATTATTTTTTTAAAAAAATAAATAAATTCCAAAATAGTAAAACTGAGTCTTTAAAAAAAATTATTTTGTAGGTACTGAATTTAATATTATTTTATTTTTAAATTATAAAATATTAATAAATATATAACTATAATGTTGGTTAAAAAGATTGAAATAATTCAAAGTAACTTTTTTATGAATATTACAGTAAATCTCTGTTCAAATACTGAAGATAAACTTCAGATTTATCGAGAGAATTTTGAGAGAGCTTATATTGAGGCTACAGAATCATTTTATCGAGCAAAAGCACCACAAATTTTAGAGGCTAATGGTGTACAAAATTATATGAGATATGCAGATCAAAAATTAAAAGAAGAGGAACAACGAGCATCAAAATATTTAGAATCATATTTTGGATCTGTTCAAGCAGTATGTAATATAGATAACTTTTGTAAATAGCATTTATCCTTTATTTATTTATTTAAGAAGAAAATTACCATTGAAGTTATTTCTTGAAATTAAATTCTTAATATTTTTTAAACTTTTTTAAGATTATAAAGTTTAATTTATATATTATAGTATTAGTCATTATGCCATATTAAATCCACATTTCACTAATTTTTATAAGGGGATGTGATTTACATGGGATTTAATTTTGGGAGTGTGTACATAAATAAGAATTCATGAAACATAAAAATACATTCAAATTTAGATGAAGAGATTCATTCTTTAAATGCCTAATAATTGTCATTTCAAACAAGTTTTTGATTTATATTAAGTAAAAAGGAAAACTGAATTATTGAACAAGGTAAAGTTAAATAAAATATCAGTCAACTGAAAGTTATTTGTAGAGTAGATAGGTAAATAACAAACAAGTGCCACACATTCACTGATTTTTATATTTATTTATTGCTGTAGTTAGATTAACTTTGTATGTACTTTTTTAAACTCACATAAGGCTTTTACACAGTGAATGTACTACATAGATATTTTAATTTTTACATGTTTATTGTTCTTTTACATTAAGATTGTATTATTTAAAATTTTATATAATATCTATAGTAAACAATTAAAAATTATAAATATGGCATATGCCATAATTTACTCCACATTTTTTACATAAATTATGATGACTGCCAAGTTTACATTTTTAATTGTTTACTATTATGTAAGTGTGATTTGTGATTTATGTGGTGGTAGTTTTGGTCTAGATGTAGCTGCAAGAAGGATTGAAATTTTTTGGATTTGTCACTGTGTGATTATAACCTGTTTGGGTCTTTGAAGGAATCTTTAGACACAAATGTTTCACTCAGAACTCTGAGTGAATCTTTGAGTTTGTCATGTAGTGGGTCTGACACTAAAAAAAGACTTCTATACTGCAAACATAGTGTTGTTGCCAAAATGATGGGAGAAGTGTCAGCATGTGAAGGGGAGAACCTAGAGAAAGAAACCTAAATTGGCACTATGCAACATATCCATTGGCATTGCTGAAATTCTTGACTGAAGTTGAATTGTCCTTGTATATAATATATTACATCAGGCCTGAACAGATGGTCTGGGTAAACTTCAACATACAGATTTTATCAATATTATTTTGTGAAAGATGAGTGTTGCATGGGTTAGTGATGAAGAATAACAAATGCTTATATATATATATATATATATATATATATATATATATATATGAAAACAAATATTAAGTTAAGAAAAAAGAAGAAGAATTTACAGTTAATGTGAGCCTAGATATACAAAATGGCGGCACTTCCGGTCGCCATCTTGATTACGACTCTCGGTGGCAAATATTTATGCAAATTTGGCCTCGCGGATTATTAGTTACTAAATCCCTATTCTAAATTTTTGATATGTAAATAAATAAAAATTATTTTGAAAAAACACATTTACTTACATTAACATGCTTCTTTTCCCTTTTTCTGACGCTTGTTTTCTACAATAGTTGATTCTGTTTGATCTGTCTGTTTTTGTTTTTTCTTACTGTTTTTATCGCTCTTCTCTGCAACATCGCATTTCTTGCATGTTTCTTTTTTCACTTTTTCTTATTAGTAGAAACAGGAGCGGCAGGAACAGTCTCAGGTTCTTTCCATTCGGGATTTCTTCCAGATCCAGGAAATATCTTTCTTAAATGTTTTAAGAATATATAAAATCTTTCGCCAGGTTTTTTGGATGGCCAATTTAAAAACTTCTTGTACATAAATGCATACATGTAGGAGTTGGAAAGATCATCAGTATAATGTTTTGGTAGGTTTTTTTTTATTTTTTAAATAACCCCAGAGTCTTTCAATATTTTGTGTGTGATTGCCAGTTATTGGATTGACAAAGTTTTCTGAATGATTAACAGTCCTATGTTCAATATCGATTCCATGCAGATTGTCTATGTTCGTATAACCTTTCCACTCATCGGTCAGCACTGTAGTCCCTGAGTTAACAAATTTAGATATAATCCAGTTTAAAGTGACTTCTGATCGGTCATTCACTTGACAAATAAAGCGGTTCTTGTCTTCTCTGCATATTCTGCCGACAACCCATTTGGTACTTTTCAATTTCTGTCCTTTTTCATATTTGCATTTGCATATGACTGTTTTGTCTATTTCTACAGTTTTGTTTGGTCCGCCAATTTTAAATGTAGTTAGATTATGCATAGCCACCATCATTACAAAACGGATGTGGTTCGACCAGTCTATTCCAGCTCTATTAGATATTCCTGAAGCTAAAGCAGCTGTGGTAGTAGAGCAGTCTAATCCAATATAATGCCACATAAATGAGAGAATTTGATTCCATGAAATTTTACTCCATTTTCCTTTGAATGTTTCTTCAAAAGCTGAAGAATTGCTTCTACATGTTTGGCATTGCATCGCACAAGATTCTCGGTCAATTCGATAGATTATTTTACATAAATTAGAACACTTTTTACACACATCCTGTACATGCTGTATTCCTAACGTTACTGCTAATTTAAAACCTTTATCAATTCTGGTATCAATACCTAATTCGGAAAAGTCTGATTCAAACAATTAGAAAAAATGATTGAGAAGTGCATTCAGCCCAAAAAGCTTCGGAATTAATATTAAAAGATTCCATTTTTAACAAAATAATATTAATAAATAACTATAATGTAACGTTATGGTTTTTAAATAACTCAAATCTAGTATTAACACAAAATTTACTATACCATGTCACTTCACAAGGGGCATTGCAATAATTAATTTGCATAACACAACACAATCTTTAACAGTGCCCTCTACTTCTTACGTTATTTGGTCGTTACGTTCGAGATTGTCGGAAGTGCCGCCATTTTGTATACCTAGGCTCACATTAACCGAATTTACAAAAGAATTCTTTTTAATATTTATGAGAAAGAGCATCACCTCAATCTCACCTGAAAGATTAAATTTATCCTAGAACTTGGTTTCTAAAATATGTAGCCTTGGCCTCATTTGTTACACTATTCATCTCTGCAGTTATGGCATGTTGGAAGAAACTGGAGCCCGTTTTTTGTAATTAGGCAACGTTTTTAAAGATTTTTTCCAAAGGTCTTTTTTCACCCTTTTTGACTTTTTTCATTGACTTAATGATTCTTGATTTAAGTTGCTCTCAACTTTCTGAATACCTATTCTACATCAACTCTCTCTGGGTGAGACTATCTGCTTTTTTTTATTATTCTCCAACCTTGTGATTCTTTTCTAAGGACTGAGCAATCAAGGTTGGAGTTTTGGTCAGTTGGTCTTGCTGAACCAATTAGATAATTTAGTAGTTTTACCATTTTTAGGAAAAAAGAAAATGGATGACACAGTCAGCTATCACCAGGGACAAGTGTTTTAATTTGTAGAAGAGCTTCCACACTGGGTGTTAGGCCTAAGTTGACTTGATTTTTGGTCAGAATCAAGTTAAATTTTGTTCATGTATTTTATAAAATTTTTCTTGGTAAATTTGGAACTTCACAAATTTATTAAGAGAGACATTTAATAAATTTATAGTTTTGATTGATTTTTAGGATTTATTAATGAATAATAAATTTTAAAAACTTAATTTTTCTGTTTTAAAGTCATATAATTATATGTTTGTGGATTAAGAATGGAATAAATAATTTTCTGTAATAAAACATTTTATTTTAAACTTTTAATAGTTCACTGATTTAAAAAGAAATATTGTTTACCAGTTGATAATTTTAATCAATTTAAAGATTAAAAAAAAATAAAATTTATTAGAAAGACATTAAGTTAAAACAGCTAAATAGATTATTACACGTTTACTATAATTTAATTATTTTTAAAAATTATTTTACTCATGACTGTTTTTGTATACATATGTAATTTTTTAAATTGGTATTCATGAGTGTGAGTACTTGATTATCCAGTTAATATCTGCTCAGTTAAGTCAGGTACTTAACATTCAGCACTATACAAAAATATTAATCTTAGTATAATTTTATTTTTAATTATGAATTATCTCAGGATCAAAGAAATAAAAAATTCTTTGAAGAATAAACATCATTAATACTTTTTATTGTTTCATAACAGTTTTATCTCTTTCTAGGAAAGACAATAAATAATTGAAACTGATTAAAATACCAACTTGAATTTTCTCATAAATCAGAAAACCAAATGTTACTTTAATTAAACTTAAATTTTTTATTTTCCAATACATTTGAAAGATTATTCCAAATGTAACAGATTGATGGTAGCATTTAGAAAGGGTCAAAAACTTTAGATGGAGTTTAAAGTATTGTTTAGTTTGCCAATTTATGAGATGGTTGTCGTACAAGTTCAAACAGTTCAACTTACTAAAATAGAATGCAGAACAAAATATTCACTTCTTAAAATTTTATTTTGAAGAAAATATGAACTAAATCTTTAGGAAAAGAAGAAATTTAGGGAAAAAGCATATTAATTTTTTGTTTGAAGATGGACAGGATTGAAAACATACAAAAATAATTTCAGCTTTTAACAGAATCTGTTGTGGGAGTTTTTACCAATCATTTTATTATTTGGTTAAAATAATTTACTAAATATTTAATTTTCATTTAATAGTGAAAATTAAATATTTGGGAAATCATCTTAATCAAGTTTAAGTAATTTATATTATTAATTTATTTACCTGATTAAGTTTTAGTAAATTCTATTTATTTTTCATAATTATTTTCTTTTGAGTAAAATATTTTAAATTTTTTTTATAGCTAACAGAATGTTGTGTAAATGTTTTGGTAACAGCCTTTAAAGAGATTACACTTGCTGAATGTCCTAATATGATTAAATATAATGAAACTGAAAGTAAGTTTAAATGTCTTTAATATTTAAATAGCAAATTCAATTTGTATAAATGCTGCATTAAAATGATTTTAGAAATTGCTTATGGTTATTTTAAATGTGTTAAACTTTTTATTAATTTTTAAAAATTGTAACATATTAATGCAAATATAATGTTGACATGAAAATATCATACATAAACCACACTTCAATATTGGATGTATTTAATGAAAAGTGTCACAAATGTGTATTTAAAATCTACAAATATTTTAAAATGTTTAAGAAAAATTTTTCTGTCATTAAATAAAAAAAATTTAAATTTAGTTTATACACTTATTGTTATTAATGTAACTATTAATAACAGTAACAAATATTTAGGGTTACAACTGATGTTCAAACTGATGGATCGTGTTCCTGATGGAATAACTCCTATGCTTCGTGATTTAGAACTACATATTGTTGACCAAGGATTAGCAGATATGTTTGCTTCTGCTGATATTATTACTCAGGTAAGTTAATAAATTCAGTTTCTTTTAAAATATTTTTTTTTTATTAATGATATACTAAGATTGTAAAAGAGAATAAAATTGATTGTAAAGAATAAAATTGAGAAATTAATATAATTAAGTTTTCAGAATATTTTGCTTTATTTTGAAAATTGAAAGGATATTCTTTCTTAAAAGGTCAATTGCTTGATAAGCCGATTGACCTTTCAAACTGGGAAATCAACTTCTCTAAAAGTTCCAAGATTTTTCTGGAAAGAATTTTACATTATCAGTCTCATAAACATTAAGTTTCTGTCTAAAAAAAAATGAATAGATCATCAGTGTTGTCTGATTCAGAACTATGACTTTCATAAGCACTTAAGCAATTGCTAACTTTGGCTTTAAAGAATATCTACCTTTTCATATACAGTAAAACCTATCTATGGTGACCACACACAGTTCCTTTCAAAAAGTGGTCTTTTAGACAAGTGTTTGTCCAAAACAGGTGGTGCTGTAATATATTTCTGCACATATTTTGCACACTTTTTAGCCATTTCTACTAAGCAAAACTCAAGTGAACAAAAATAAGTGAATTTTTCAACGATAGAGCTATATTGATATTTTATTCTTATCAGATAACTTCATTAACAGGATTTGTCATGATTTTTAAGACAAATTTAATATCAATATTTTAAAGATTAATACAGTATTTGCATTTTCTTGATTATAATGCACACTTTCTTCTTTCCGACTTAATTAATTCAACTTGATTATCTTCGTTTGCTCCTCAGTTACATGTATTATGTCATCGATATAGAAGTGCATTGTCTCTCTCTACCACTCTGGTTTTTGTTAGTTTAAAAAAAAAATACAGTATTTTTAAAGTTAAAATAAAACAAGTAAAACGGCAAGGTCATATTTGGGACAAGACTATGTCTCGGAGACTCACTACTAAGCGGGATCACTTCGACACTCACAGCGGGTCTCATTCTCATTCTCCAATTATCTTTGGTATCACTGGTTTTGAGCGCAATCATTCAAACTTCACCGACCACAAGGTCATCCACGATGCATTTTCAGTGAAATTAACTTACCAAATGTTGAAATTTCTCTCCGTTGCATGACACCCCAGGTTGAATTTTGTCAATGTGAAAATTTCCCATTTTTGAAAAAATAGTGGTGGTTATTGTATTATTTGAAATTATTTTTTATTTTGCACAAACGAAATATATATATTAGTAAATGTAAAAAGAAAAAATAATTATATTTCAGAAGTTAGTTTTAATATAAAATTATAACAACATGCCATCTAGTTTCAAAAAGTTCTGATGATGAAACGAGATATCTCTGGTCAATCGGTCAAAGTTAGCATGTGGCAACTAGAAATATGTGGAGAATAACATGGGACAGGTAAATGGGTTTATTTCAAAGACTCATTTGTCAAAATTCAATTTAGCAACATTTGCTTTTCAAACTTCCCAATGCACGTGTTTGTCAAAATTTGATTTCACAATATTCGTATTTACAACTTACCAATGAGCAACGCATGCACAAATCTTGCACTACTGCCTGTTTGTAGAAAGTGTCGCCATTTTGTATTTTATTTTGTTTTTGTTCTTGGTCCCCTGACTACCTACAAGTCTGGGTTTTTTGTGTGTGCATGATTTGGGCACCTAATATTCTGTGCCAAATTTCAATTCCTGACATGTACTCCTTCATACCTCTAAGCTGGTAACACAGCAGGCAGTACGATTTTATGAACAAGACATAGTCTTGTCAATTAAATATTTAATATTTTCTTAAGTACAATAAGAAAAATTATTAATTAATAATAAAACAATTTTATTATTTTTTCTCATAATATGATTTCATTACATCAATGACATTTCAGAATCGAAAAAGGAAGGTTGACTGTAAAACTGATTTTTGCATTAATGCATTTATTGTTTTTTGAATATTTTGTGTGTGAAAATTACTTGGATATTATTTTTCTAAAAATATTGCAGAAATAAGGTAGGTTGATACAGAAACTATTTATCACACATACACTGTATATGAGCTTCAAAAAATAAAAATAAATAAATAAAATAAATTTTATCAACCTATGAGATCAGCCAATTAATTGTATCGTGTACAATATTTTATTCCCCTAAGGAAAATACTGTAGCTCCCGTGGTTCTCAATTTGTGGTTTGCGGAGCCACTTTAACTGTTCTGTGAATAAACCAAATATACAATTAAAAATTGTTGCGAAAGAAAAATCAATACAATGTAAAATAATTTTTGTATGGAAATGTAATCAGCAAATGCCAATGACATAAAATAGTAGACCAAGTGCACTCTTGATTTCAAAAAGGTTTGCCACCTTTGCTTTAAAGCTGATGTATTTTAAGTGTTCCATGGAAGAAAATGTCAAAGTTTAGTGTTTCCTGACTTCAAAAAGATTGAGAACCATGGGTCTATAGTACAATAAATTGACAGTAAGGATACAGTATGTACAGTACACTTGTATGTAGGTGCTGTACTGTACCTGTATTTAAAATTGTGTAAAATACAACATAGTTTTAAAGCAATTTAGAACATAGAATTTAATAAACTAAATTTACATGTACAGGCTAGACAATATCTACATGTGCTTATTAAAAAATTCCATTACCTTAGTCTGTCTAACCTGTTTTAACTTTTGCTTTATGATGACTTCCTCAAGCTTGTTTTCAATTAAATCTATGCTTTCCAAAAGTTGTGGTCTTAATGTTGCTTTCAATCTTGAAATTGTGGAAAGCGTCTCTGATAGTGGAAAAAGTTCGAACATCATTTGGCTTTCCATTGTCATTATTGTTGTCATTGTCTTTTGTTGTTTGTGATAGTCATTGATTAGTCTTTTCCCTAACCATAAGTTGATCCTCATAGTCATCATCCAGATCTTCAAAGCATTGAACATTTTCAGTAGCTACAATGTCGTTAATTTGTGCAGCAGTACAAAGCTCTTGAAGTTCCGCTTCTAAAATATTTTCAGCATTGGGAGCATCTGCAGCATCATGAAAAAAGCCACATGTTCTAAAACATTTGCTGATTGTTTCAGAATTTATTTCCTTCCAGGCATTTTTAATTTATTTAACTGCATCCAAAACAGTCAGTTGTTTAGCAAGTTGTTACAATTTCAGCACTTTCCATTTGAACAAGCAAAAATTTTACAAGTTTTTTCTGTATAGTATCTTAAACTTCTGGATTATGCCCTGATCTGATGATTGAGGGTGGCTTGTAGTGTTAGGAGGAAGAAATTTCAGTCAACATTTGAATGTGAAATCTTGGGGGATGGCAGATGGCATTGTCCAGGAAAAGTAAAATTTTCCTGTTTTGGTTTCTCATTTTTTCATTTAATTTTTCTAACCATTCTTGAAAAATGTTTACTTTGATAACTTGAAACTGTGTTGTATTTCTATTGTTTCTAACACACAATGTTAGAAACAAAAATGTTTACTGTCATCCAAGCTCTGGAGTTGGCTTTTCAGGTCAGTCTTTAAACCTATTGACATCGCCCAAAGTTGTGATGTCAATACCTTTAAAGCATCTAGGTTGAAATGACTGAAATAACCAATGCTGGTTCTTTCTCTCCTAATGCATTACAGCGAAACATAACAAGTCAGGCATTGTTTTGCCATCTTGCCTCCTGAACACTTTTTTCCCTTTTTTATTAAAGTTTTATCTGGAATGGCATGGGAAAAAAGTCTGGTTTTGTCTGTGTTATAGACATCACAAAAATCATATCCATCTATTTTATATCAAAAGAATACGCTGTTTCCAATCTTTCACATTAACTCAATCTATGTCACCACTTTCACCACACAAGGTACGATAAACAATTTTATGATGCTTCCAGAAACTTTCCAGCCATCCATTGCTGGTGCAAAACGATGAAATGCTGAATTTTTCTGCAAATTCATGTCCTTTTGCCTGAATGATTGGTCCACTCAAAGGAATCTACTTAGCACTTGCCTTTTGAAACCACTCCCATACCAATTTGTTTATCTGTTTGGCTGCTTTCTTTTTCATTTGCTATCCTTGTTTCCATTGGTTTCCCATTCCTCCAGTATCGACTTCATCTGTTGCAAAATTTTGAGAATTTGTGTTTTCCCACAGTTAAACTTTGCCACTAATTGCCATTGTGATAAACCATTTTCATTTTCTCTGACAACTTTAACATGATCTTCTAATGACAGCACTTTGTGTTTCTTTCATTTTTGGACATTTTTGAACAAACTGAAATGAATTTCTTTTGTAGCTAGACTAATTCATTAATACCCACACCTAATTTTAAGAATGGGAGAAGTGCCCAAGGTGGGTTCAAACAAAAGTTTAGACAAATTCATTATATTAGGAGGGAGAAACATTGAGATCGGTTCAAACAATAGTTTAGACTAGATATATTAGTGGAAGTGGTCATTTATTACTGTCATTGTATGTTGTTTCCAACCAAAAAATCGATGCCTGCAGTTGCGTTACACAGGTGATCGTTTAATACAGGTAACTTATACGAAGACTATATGTATAAAGTATTCTGTGCCAGAAATTTTTGCCCATTTTGACAAGTGCCCATCAAATATGGCTGTCTGCCCTAGCAGTTTTTACTGTATACCAAAATTTTTTACATTAGTAATTGAGGACACTGATAAAACAAATATTTGACACTTTTATACATTCATTATTAAAATGAATATATAAAGATGATAATGAAAAGATTTAAAATTTGAATAAAAATTAATTTAGAACTTGACATAAAATACAAAAAAAATATTTTGGGTTATCTTTCTTAATTTTTTTTATTGATTTGTAATGTTTTTTACTTGCTTTTTTTCTTAAATCTCTGAAAAGCATTTATTATTCTGTTTAAAGTATTTTATGAATTAAGATATATCTTCAATGAGCACTTCAAAGTGCATTGGAGCCATTGTCTTTTAAACCTTGAACAATAAACACCATAAGCAATTTTTAATTAAGTATTTTAAAAGTTTTTATTAAACTTTATTAAAATAATTTCAAAGAAACTTGTAATATACAAAGTTACAGTTTTCATTCATTAAAGCTGTCACATAGTGCTGACTGACAATAAGATTTTAACTGAATAATATAAAGAATGATTTTAACTGGTGTGAAAGACACCAGTTAAAATCATTCTTTATAAATAATTTACACACTAAATTATAAATAATTTAGTGTCTTTTACACCAGTTAAAATCATTCTTTATATTAAAAATAACTTTTACTCATAACAATTACCATAATATTAAATTATTGTGTGTTACAATAAATTTCTAAATAATTATATTTTTCTTTAAATATTTTTTTTATTATTGTAACTTTTGCACAATAAGTACTTTTACAATATAATATAGGTATTTTGTATTATTAATTTTAATCTTTGTTGAACAAATGCTATATATGTATATTATATACATATATTTTTTTTTATCTAGGACTCTGAAAAATATGTTGAGCAACTATTAGAACTTTTTATACGATTTAGCAAGCTAGTCAAAGAAGCATTTAATGATGATCCAAGGTTTTTAACAGCACGAGATAAGGTTTGATTTTATTTTATATAAAATTTCTGCTGCTTAACTTATTGGTACTTTAATCAAAAGATTAGAAGATTCTTAATAGAACTTAATATAAAAAAGACTGTTGAGTCCAAAAAAATTTTTTTCTGTTAACAAAGAATTAATTATACAAAAATATATATTACTTTTGAATAATTTAACCAGTTTTATCTAATATAATAAAGCTACATTGGCTTATTTGCTGATTCACTGACTCATTCATTGATTAACTGACACAAAATTTTAGAGTGTAAGTAGACTTTTTACCAAAAAATGGTACAGTTGAAAGATTGTAATATTTAGAAGAAATTCACTAAAATTTAAACATTATTTTGAAGCATATTTATGATACAATAAATGTGAAATTAATATAACAGTAAATTTTACTAAAATTAAGCTTGTTAATAGTGGTATTCAAATAATAGATAAGCAATTGTCTATTCATTAACCAATAATCTATTCATTGACCAATATTAGAATATTCTTTTTTATAATCTTATTATCACTAATTTTCTTCAGCACTTTTCATGTTTTTCATTAACAAAGAGTTAATAAATAATTATAGAAACAATTTTTTAATGTAAAATTTGATAGCTTATTATCATATATTAGAATATTAATTTTATCATGATATTTGTTTTGGCTTAATACAGTATATTTGATATTATTTACTGTTTCTTGTAAAAGTCCCAATTTTAAAAGATAGATATTTTAACCATTATAATTTAAAATTTATATTTTAGAATATTTTCTCCCAAAAAGTAACATTTTTTTTAGTTCTTTCAGTTTTATTTTGCCTTTTTTTTAAAATCTGATTGATAAAATTGATAAGATATGTATCAGTTTTCATGATTTGTACATACAAAAATGAAAAAATTTATATTAGAAAGAGTGTAAAGATCCATGTTTACAATTTTGCATTTTATCATTTATCAAAGTCTACATTCTAAGATGAAAATTAAAAATTTATCCTATCCTTTAATTGATTATTTTTATTAAAAATATTAGTTACCACAAATATTTATTATTGTTATATTAACATGAATTAATTAAAAACTTTTGTATTTTATATTTTTCTTTCTAACTTTAAAAAAATTTTAAAAAAATATAGTTACTATTACAGAAATCACTTTTGTTTTTTTTTTTACATGATTTAAAATTTTTGTCAATTATATTTTTAATGTTATATTACACATTGTTTAATATATATATATATTATTGAATGTGGCTGTTTAAATGACTATTTATATGAAAATTTATTTTTTATTTATTCTATTTAGGCTTTCAAGAAAGTTGTAAATGATACTTCAGTATTTAGATTAGAATTACCATCCAAACAAAAAGGGTACTGTTTCTCAAATAAATTTTATTAATTTAATTGTATTCTCTATTAAAAACTTTTGCAACTTTTGGTGACATTGGTGAAAAAACAAAAAATTGTCCTACTAACTCAATTTTGCTTGTATCAATACTGGATATAATTGCAGTGACAAGTACTTAAAGTATAACATTGTCTACATTTAGAGAGAAGAATTGATCTTGATAGCATTCAATTGGCTGTTCAAATTATTATGCAAATTTAGTTATTAAATATAAATCAGCCAAAAACAAGAACAAGTTAAGTAAAGTATTTCAATGGTATCCTCTTTGACAAAAATTTATTCCAGATATAAAGATACATTATTGGAATAAATATTATGAATGGAAACAAGAATAATGAAATGGGATAGGAAACTGATTATTTCTCTTATTAAAATATTAATTGGAATTAATCATTTTATGTATTTATGTATCACTCATCAAATAAGTCATAAGAAGCAAAATAAGTAGCAAAATTATTAATTTTTTGAATAATATTAAGCTGGATGAATTCACCACCATTTTTCTTTTAATTTAAATATAACATTAGTAATTTTAAAAATATTAGCATTAAAAATTTATATTTTAAGAGTGTTCTTTTACAAATCATCAAATCTATTATCTACTTTGTCATTTACAATGCCTTGTGAGTATTATGTTGTGATAGACTCTGCCACAGTTATATTTGTAGTAGCCACTTTATCATTGTTTTTTTCTCAAAAGTACAACTCACTAGTTATTTTACATCAAATTGCTATATAAAGTATAAAAGGGTTTTCTTTTAGTATTTAAAGCATTTTTAGATTCATGTTCAAACTAGAATAAATCATTCAAATGGATTTAAAATTCATATTATGAAAATTGGGTGAAAAATCAAAACAGTTTAAAACATTAACAGAAGATTAACAATCGTTACTTGTTAATATTGAATATTACATAAACTAAAAATAACATTGAACATTTTACTTATGTGAATAATGTAACATTTTTATTGTGATCTGAAGATGGGATGATATGCCTCAATTTAGTGCCACACTTGATTTAGTGTCATATTTAATGATGAATAGTGGTGGTACTAAATTGGTGTTTGACTGTATATAAATTTTCTATTATTTAAAGCATATACTGTACATTAGGTTAAAATAGAATAACTTCATTAAATAACTGAATAGTTTTTGTAAATAAATCTATGAAATACATTTTCTAATATTAGTATTTTATATTTGCAATTATATTTTATTTCACAGAGTTGGAAACAAAACTCAACCAGAATCTCGATGTCCAGAATTATTGGCAAATTATTGTGATATGTTACTCAGGAAGACACCTTTAAGTAGAAAACTTACATCAGATGAAATCGAAGGAAAATTAAAAGAAGTTGTAAGTTTAAAAGTGAAAGTAATCTTATAATAAGTTTATTTTTATTAATTAATTTAAAGTAATTTTTTAGTTATTGTTAAATTTTAATATGTTTCACATAATAAAGTATAAATAATTTATTTTTCTCTGAAGGACACCCTGAACAATGAAATTACTTTAAACTGTAAACTGATTATCAAAAATTGTCAAAAAAAAGTGATTATTGAATACTTATTATGACAAAGTTTTTAAAAATGTGTGTTTAATTTATGGTTGTCATTACATGTACAGTGCAGGATTTTTAAAAGTGTGGGGTTTAAAAATACTTAGTTTTCATAATGCAGTTTATTCATTTTTACAATGTAAGTGTATAGAATAACACAGTAAGTAGATTGAGGAGGAACTGAACAAGTACACAATAAATACAAGTTATTTTTTATTTAATTGTATACGAAACTGATACTAGTTAATTTATGTAGTTATTATAAATGTTTTTATGATAATTTTAAGCTTTGAATTCTCTTAATTTGTTTCTGAAGAAAGAAAGTTTTGTTGCTGAAAATATTCGATTTTCAATGTATACTGTAATTCTGTTGTTAAAAAGATGATAGATACCATTCATTGATTTGATACTACTACTAATACATTTATTTAATAAATAAATAAATAAATATATATATGTTATGATTTTGAAGTAAATCATGTGTTTTTTTCTAGTTGCTTGTACTCAAATATGTACAGAATAAAGATGTTTTTATGAGGTATCATAAAGCACACTTAACAAGACGTCTGATTCTAGATTCATCAGCTGATAGTGAAAAAGAAGAAAATATGGTAGAATGGTTAAGAGTAAGTTCTTCTAAATATAAATTTGTGAAAATTTAATCTAAAATTTTCTATAATTTTCTTATCTACTGAAAGTTCCAGTTCAAAAAATTCAGAAAATTTTTAACACTATCAATATTTTTGAATAAATAAATAGAATATTTATTATGAATGGCTGGAAACTTATGGTTAATACCTTAACTTATATATTATATGTTTGAATAATTTAATCATAACTATTTGTTTAAAGAAAGGATTATGAATCTTATTCACAAAATATAGTTGTTTAATTTTTTTTTGAACCAGTTATTTGGATTAAAATATTACAACCAACATATAACATTTTATATATTGCTAATCTACAAAGTTTAAACAAAATTTTTACTATAAGGATTTGTGAATTGGCTCTAATGATACTCAAAATTTTTTGATAAATACCTAAAATATACTGAAAGTGTACTTAAATTTCAGTTTTCCCTATTAGTAGACTTTTAATTAAGAATAAAAATAATAGGAGACACAGCTGTCTAAGAATACTAATGTATTCAACTAAAATCAATATCTTTTGTTGTATTCAATCACTTTTTTACTGATGACCAAAATTGAACATAGTTTTACATAAGATTATCTTCAACATATTCTTGGAGCACATATTTCAGGATTGACTCCCACTTGCCATTGTCAAATTGTTTTTGTGAATAAATCTATCTGTCTGACTAACAAAATCTTGCATACATGTGTCAAATTTTAAAAGGACCTACTATAGTTTTTCATTAGGTTCGAATCACAATTTTCTGGTAGTAATTCAAACACACTATCTCTGTGCTAATGACCATCCATTCTTGTTTTCTGTAAGCTTGGCATTTTTTCCTCATTGGTAAGGCATAAACTATAATTTGTGTCTTACCAATATATCATTTCATATGATCAGTGCTTTGTTAGTAAATGATGTAGATGGTTATCTACAGTATTTGTTGTTAAGTTTTAGACCTGCTAATGTTGAAGCAGTTTAGATTTGTAACTATTCAAGCAAAAAAGAAAAGGTTTAACACTTGTTGTTTCTACCAACTAACCAAAAAGAACACAACAATAAATATAATATTGTATTGTGAAAACTAATATATTTAGTAGCTTCTGTTCACATAACTCCAACATATGAGAATGTGGCATAATGATATCATTTTGACACAACAAGTGCTAGATGCTACATGCAAGAACTTAAATCTGACTTAATGCATTTAAAGTGGTCTTAAATGATATCAGTTAAAGATTGTAAAGCCTGGATTCCACTATACCTGAAAACAGAAACTCAGAAACAGAACTGAAACATACAAAGTTTTTATTTCAGTTATGTTTATGTTTTAACTTGCCTGAAATGAACATTATGTGGAAATGTGCTACTTATTGATCAATTCTGAAATCCCCTGCACTTTCCATTTCTGCTCTGCTTTGTTTCCTACATAAAATATTTAATAACTAAACGATTCCACTTTAGGATCTTAGTACAGTATATCAAAACTTTCCTATCATTCATTCCAAATTTAATGCTAATTGCTGTCCATTTAATGATGTATCTTTAAATTCTTTACATTTTTTGTAATGTAGACCTATATATTTTCTAACTTCTTTGATAAATAGTTCTAAATTGATTCTCATTCTCTTTGCTATACTTTCCACCATTATGACAATCAAATTACATGTGACTGTGCGTCACAAATCTATGTATTTTTATTGGTTGCAGTACAACAGAAAAGCGGAATGAAAATGGAAAAGTTAAATTATTTTAAACTCTGCTTTCAGTCTTGTTTCTGTCAAACTGAACATTCCAAAACTGAAATTTTGTCAATTTTATAATTCCATTGTGGATTTAGGTGATGTGGAGTCCAGGCTTAACACTGAAAATTTCTGATTTTAAAGTTTTCTGCTTTGGCAAAAATTTAAAAAAAAGAAGGCTTTTCTTACAATTATAACTACAAAAAATAATTAAACTTTCACTTATTCAAACATTCTCATAATTTAGTCAAATTAATTTGCATTCAAAAGAGAATAATTATTTAAGAAATTACAATTTTATGATCTGAAACTTTTGAATTCACATCATTTTTTCAAAAACTATTTCTGATCTCCCTCAGTTATTCTCCATTCCTTTTGTTAAGTTTTGGATCTGTTATCACTTAAACTGTAAAAAGTTGTTTTGATAAATTATTATTTTTTGCAATTTTTATTACAAAACTAATTTTGATCTTAATATTCAATATTCAGAAAAGTTCTAATGAATTATATATATCTGTAAATAATTTAGTCGTCATTTTTTTTTAATAATAAAGATTTTCCTTCAGTTCTGAAATATTTATTGTAACAGATGCATATTTTAAAGTAAAAAAATATTTCAGCTTACTTAATAAAACTAAATATTAAAGAAAAAATTTTCTATTTCAACTAAACAAAGCAATATGGCTATGGAATGCATGTGCAATCCCATCATGGAATTAATTTTCTTTAATTGCATCACTTAATCTCATGTGATTCATTGAGATTATAAAATTAAGCCCACTCTAACATACTGAATTTAAAATATCCTAATGTAATTTGAAATAATAATAATGTAATATGTTTCATTGATAAGTGATGACATTTTTCTCATAATTGTTAGTGATACTTTGAAGAATTTTATAATTTTAAGAAATAGCAAAACTTTTCATTTAATTTATAATAAAAAATAATTATTAACAAAACATTAAAATTGCATAATTAAAAATGATAAATTTTTGTAGTTGTGCTGCTTTTTAAAGCAGCATAGTTTAACAGGACTTTTATGTCACAGTAAAATATTGAGATTTCTTTTTGTATTTATCATATTTTGAGAATATAGAGCAGTGCTAAAATTTTCTAAATTTGATGTCTCATTTTCATAACTAATTAGTCAAATCATTAAAGAATTTTTTCTGGCTGTGGATGCCCATGCATTTTCCAAATTTTACTGTAATCTGTTCATTAAATTCCACTCTAAATAACGTTGAATAGAAAAACTTAATTATATCTGTCCAGTGAATATATAGTAATGAAATATATCACGAAGTAAATAGTTTTAATGAAATTTTGAAACTATTAACACATTACATGAAATTTATCTTAAAAATATAACACTTATTATCCAGCTATTTAGTTATTAATATCTTAATCATCAAGAATTAGATATATTTTAATTATATTGAAAAATCATTGTTATTTTATTATCTATTTTACATTTTCTTAAATATAATTTAATCATTTAATAAATAGGATGTTGGCATGCCTGCAGATTATGTCAATAAATTAGCAAGAATGTTTCAAGATATTAAAGTCAGTGAAGATTTGAATCAGCAATTTAAAGATGTTCATAGAAATAATAAAGGAAGTATTGCTGGTAAGTAAATGTGAATTAATTTACAGTTTCAAATAGACTATTAAAACATTTTTAGTATATTAATTTAATAAAATATTAAAATCTTTAAATTATCTAATTATCTATTTTTCCAATAAATTACAAATGTTAATAGAAACTTTTTATCTAATTAAACATTATTAAACTGAAATTTTTAAGGATATATATTCAAACTAGTAGGTGTGTGTGTGTATGTATACATGATAAATATATTCTGTATTAAATTCCTTTTATATTGAAATATGAATTGTACTTATTTTCGTTATTGCTTCTGATTCCTGAATCTGTATATATATTAAAAACAAAATGTTCTGTCTCCACTGAAACTGAAACCAACACTACAAAGAAACAGTGTGTAAGTACGAGGGCTGTTCGGAAAGTTTGCGGCCTTGCCTATATGTGGCACTGCAATCAATTTAATTTTTGGTGGGAATAATTCAGCCAGCTTTGCTAAAGATGTGATACCAATTTCCGCTTGATTTGTTGTTAAGTTTTGCCACAACAGCTTAGCAGATAGTCAGTGTGCACATGCTTTGTCAAAAATGGAGAAGACAGAGACTCGTGCGGTCATAAAATACCTGATGAAAAAAAGGTTGACCTCATCTCAAATCAAAGCTGACATGGATGAAGTTTTGGGAGAGTCTGCTCCTTCGTTCACCACTGTGAAAAAATGGACAGCCTTTTTTAAGTCTGGCAAAGAGAGTGTGGAAGATGAACCTCACAGCGGGCGACCGTCAACTGCTATCACTGAAGAAAATATCGGAAAAGTTCACGATTTGGTGTTAGCAGATCGCCATTTGAAAACGCGTGGGATAGCTGAGACAACACGCATCTCTGTTGACCGGGTGCACCACATCCTAACCAAAAATTTGGGTATGAAGAAGGTCTCGGCAAGGTGGGTGCCGCATCCGCTGACCACCGAGCAAAAACGTGTTCGCACTTTGATGTCAAAGGAGTGTTTGGACTTCTGTCAGAAAAACCCACAGGATTTCTTGCGTCGGTTTGTGACTACTGATGAAACGTGGATCGACTATACACTCCTGAAACAAAAGGACAGTCAAAACAATGGAAACATCACAGTTCGTCACCACTAAAGAAGGCAAAGACTGTTCCATCAGCGGGGAAAGTGATGGCCTTGGTTTTTTGGGATGCTAAAAGAATCATCTATATTGACTACCTAGAAAGAGGAAAGACCATCAATGCTGTCTATTACTTATGAACTTTTGGAAAAACTGAAGAAAGAAATCGAAGAAAAGAGGCCACACTTGAAGAAGAGAAAGGTTCTGTTCCACCACGATAATGCACCTGCACATTCCGCCAGAATCACTGAACAAAAGGTAAACGAAATTCGCTTCCAATTAGTTCCACATCCACTGTACTCACCTGATTTGCCCCCAGTGACTTCCACCTTTTTCTGAACCTAAAAAAGTTCTTGGCTGGAAAGAGTTTCCACTCAAATGATGAAGTCATTTCTGAAGTGAACAAGTATTTTGCACACCTTGACAAATTGACCTGAAGTGATAGCATAAAAAAGCTAGAACATCACTGGAATAAGTGCATTGCTAACAAAGGAAACTACATTGAAAAATAAAAAACGTTTTAACATTATTTTGTTTGTTGTTCTATTTGAGGCCACTAACTTTTCGAACAGCCCTCGTTAGTTCACACCCGGTTGCAGGTGGGTCTACAATTCTTCACTCAAAAGGACCATCTGTTAATGTGAACTCTGCATGAATTTGTGGAAAGGGTTAAGAAAGGGGAAGGAAGATATTTGTGTAGGGTTAAGAGACAAAAAAATTCTTCACTTTTGACTCAGATTTGGAGTTGCAGAGACATCTATTTGTTTTCTTCCGTAACAAGGCTTCTGTAAGTCTTCTTGTTTTCTTCCGTAAGTTTGATTTTTGAATAATAACCTTTGGTTATATATAGAATACAGATTTATTTTTAGTTTTTATATTATTTTTTTAATAATTTTTATCTGTATACAATATATATTAAAAGCAAAATGTTCTGACACCACACACACAAATAATGTAAATTTAAAAATTAATTTGATTTTAATCAGTTTTGATTTTATTTTTAATTCTTTCTTAAAAATAAATAAATAGAGTTTGTTTCTCACCCAAAATATTTAGGTTTTTATTATTGGTCTTCAGGAATTTTTAACTTTTATTTAAAATACTTAGCCCAAAATTTGTGTTTACAATCTAACCAATTGCTGACACCACAAAAGAAAATAAAACTGAATTGAAAGAAAAAATAATTTTAAACTTTTTGATGCTTTTTGAAATCAAAATTAACATATTTGATCACAATTTGGAGTCTCAATCTTTTGATGGAATTGGAGAAAATTCAGCTTCAGTATTTTAAATGCCTTTTTAAATTAGAATGATCAGACCCTGGACAGATTCTTAAGTCTGAATTGGGCAGACCTCGAATGGAAATTAAGATCACATGAATTACTTTGATATTTTGGGCAAAAATAATTACTTTGTCTCTTCAAGATTTGTGTTACAATGTTTATAATCTATTATTAAAGATAAAGAAATCTGCTAGAAGAAATTGGGCTGTTTCAATTCATAAAATATTTAATGACTTGGGTTATTCCATTATTTTTTTGAACCAATCTCATTCCTTATTGAGAACCCACTGAACGAGTTAAATTTGATCAACTGTGGAACCAAGACCTGTCTTATTTATCAATGTATCAAGGCTATGTTTATGATTGAGCATTCAGTGACAAACAGGTATTATCTAAATTATGATTTAAGCCATCTTGTTAAAAGTTTAATTATGCTGTTGTGTCTGAATAAATTTTGTATTATGATAAAGGGCCATCGTTTGGAAATTTCTAATAATAGATTTTGTCCTTATTGTAAAAGTACTGTTGATTCAGTAAGAACTTATATCTTTGCTTCATGCACTGTTATTTCAGTTAAAAAATAGGATTCTAGGTAAAGAATTTAAATCAGTTCACGTTAAAAGCGATAATTTATCAAAAATGACCCTTTATAATGTATACTCCCCCCCTTTTTTTTACAATCATTGACATATTTGTAATTAATGTTATCTATTTATGTAATATATTTATTTATTTTTTTTTATGCTATTTATTTGTGTAACATCCAAATTCATTAACTTGTTATCTGTTTTCCCCTTTTTGTACGATTGAAATTGAATCAATATAATAATAGTTTTTAATCCTGTTTTGGTTTTGGTGTAAAAGCCAGAGTTTTAATTATGTTTTATTTTTAAATTTAATTATTATTTTTAGTATTAATTTAGTCTTTAGTTTTATAATTATTTTAAATAGTTATTAATTTATTATTATTTATTTAAATTTTGCCTGTTTTGATCCCTTTTACAGAAAAGATAATCAAATTTAAATTTATTTTAATTTTTTAGTAATTTCATTAATTTTTGTTTTATAAATTTGCATGTTTTTTTAAAATTTTAATTATAAACGAGTTAATATTGATTGAACTATTGGCTACCTAGTTTCTTATAAATGTATATTTGTTAATAAAACATAATTATTTTACA
The DNA here is from genome assembly GCF_030686945.1 of Centruroides vittatus. Taxonomy (NCBI): domain Eukaryota; kingdom Metazoa; phylum Arthropoda; class Arachnida; order Scorpiones; family Buthidae; genus Centruroides; species Centruroides vittatus. Next base: position 219,046 of record NW_027122180.1, on the reverse strand, counting down.
TTATTAGTGTTGATTGGCTATTCATGAGACATATATTTAAGAAGAAATTTCAATTAAGAAATTACTTTAAAAAATTAAAGTAAATTTTAAAAGGTAAAATAGGAATTCATTTTAACAGAACTGGATGCCCTGTTGCCATTACTGTCTGGAATACGAATCATTTTCATCTGAAACAACTATAAACATGAAACTGATATATGTTTAATATTTAATAAATCTATAACTACTATCAAAATATAAACAGACTTTAACAAACTTTTAAATCAAAATGATTTATAAGTATTTAGAATCATCAATTAAATTCAAAGCAAGAGAGAAATAATGGTCCTCTTCCAGTTTTCTGGAGTGTGAAGTTAGATGTGTATGTATGGCAGAAGCAGATAATGGTGCCATAGATAAAACTTTGATTCTGATTAGCTAAGTGTGATGTTTTTCAATGCTTATTCATTTATATGTATGCAGAAAAAAATTGGAATTAAAATAATTTATATTTGCTACTAGTAACATGACTAGAAATGCATTAGAAGATACTCTAAAGATCAATCATCTTTGTTAAAAATCCTATTATATTCCAATTATAGAATTTTCCTATCATCAGCATTTCATGTTGATGATTGTTACTTTTATTTAGTTATTTCAATCATAAAATATTTTTGTAATTTAAAATTTATTTATAAAATGTTTGAATTAAAGTTTTTAAGTTTTAAAAAGCAAATTCTAAATCATAATGAATAGAATTATCATAGTTTTTTTTGCTCATTTTTAACACTATCTTATCATTATGTTTTGTTAAACATTCTTCCTACAAATTTTTTGATGTTTTAAACTCATATTTTTCTTATTATGTGAAATGTTGTGGCAATAAAATATTTTATTAACAGATAATAATAATAATAATAATAATGTATTTATTTTGACTCATTTTTAATAATTTAACTTGAAATATAACTTTGTGCTTGTATAATTTCTTTATAACTTTCAGTGATATCTAATATATTCCTCATTTTAAAACATTTTCTACTTTGGGAATTCTGAAATAGTAACATTTAAAAATATTCAATGTATCAGAAGGTTAAATAAAATACATAATAACTTTACAATTTTTTTTCTGTTTTGTTTTGTTAAGTATTTGTTTATTTAAATGGTGGTCATCTTTTAGCAATTATTGATTTTTATAAAGAAGAATAAATAAATGAAAAATATGATAAAAATATAAATATGAGTACAGGATCTTGGAAATCAAACCAGTATCTTATTATTTGAGTTAATTTAATTCAACAAATGTCAATAAATTTGGAGTATTTGTCAGTATAGTTTTCTCCATATTGACAAGTAGCAATGGTTTCATAAGTGTGAGTTTGAAAATGCAATTTAAAATTGATATATAACCCACAACCCTTTCAAATTGTCCTTTAGCATAGATACTGATGGTGATTATACATGAAACAGTTATATATACGAAAAAACAGTAATTAAAATCTCTGAACTGGTAATTTGATATGTGGGGCAATAACAGACAGCTATAAAGTGCCCAAAATTTTTCAGACAAAGGAAATAAAGAAATGAAATATAACTTATTTATACATATTCATCAGAAATTGAAATACAATAAGTTTGTCAGTTTATAAAAAAGGGAAATTAACATCTCAAATATTAAATTACTGTAATCTTAGATGCCATGTGCAGGAGCAGATCCTGAACCTAAAATTGTAAAGTATTTAAAAAATACCAAGTAAATATAAAGTGAATTTGAACCCTGAGCCAAATCCATGCATTATAAAGCTGTCTGCAGTTGCCCTAAATCATCATGCTTAACTCTAATCAGTTTTGGAAAGAGAGACATTACCCTATCTACAGTTTGATATATGGTAAATAAATAGCACAAAGCACATTATTATTCAAATTCAGAGAGATATCTAAAAAATTAACATAATATTATTAACATAAATACTTAAGTGAAGAGTAAAATCTTTCAAAAACAGCAGATTTTCAGCTGCACAGAATATGGATGAAAATACACAAACGTAACAATGTCACTACTACATGGATGAGAGGAATCAGGATACAATGTGCTGCCAATCTTTTATGTTTTAGATTATTTTGTCTGCTTGTCCAGGATTCCCCAGCCTTCCCTAAATATTCAAACTTGTGAGAAATGATTGATCAGATTAATTGACAGAATACTGAATCAATATCATGAAGTTTGACAGTTTGTGTGATATTTAACAATTTCCATTTCTTATATTTATGACAGTTTGCCTGTATAATTTGCATTAGGTTAATGGATCTTTCCCAAATTTTAGATTGTTTAGGCTTTAACAATTAATTTTTAAAATTTATAATTTTAGATTAATTTGTATACTATATTCAAAATAAAAATGTTTACAAAATTTATTTTACTAAATTTATTTATTTTTAAAATTTATTTATATAATTGAGTGATAGAAAAAAAATAGTTAAAGAATTTTTTTTAAATCTCTGATTATTAATCAATTTTGTGTTTAATTATTTGTTAAAATATAATTTTTCTATTTCTTTTATTAGATTCTATAAATATTAAGATTTTAAATGCTGGTGCTTGGGCAAGAGGTAGTGAGCGTGTACAGGTATCTTTACCATTAGAACTAGAGGATTTTATTCCTGAAGTAGAGGAATTTTATAGACATAAGCACAATGGTCGAAAACTACAGTGGTATCATCACATGTCAAATGGAACAGTAAGAGATATTTATAACTATATGTAATTATGTAATTGTTAGCTTAGATTAGAAATTTGAAAGTATTTGTAAACCTTTTTATCTTTAATAATTATTATATTTTCAAAAAAACATATACTGTATAAGTAAAATTACACTTCACTCTGACACCGGGGATGAAATACTAAATACTGAACCTGTTACCGGTGTAATTTGCGTGAAAAAATCCTCTTTCCACAAACGTTTTCGAGCTTTCCAAATATTCACGCTTTTTTCACGTTTTTTTCACACAAATTACACCGGTAACAGGTTCAGTATTTAGCATATACTGTATATTTCCACGGATAAGACGACCTTCAGATAAGACAAGGTATAAATTTTTGTCAAAGTTTTATAGTTTTAGCATATATCTGTCCTATAAGATGACCCTCAAACTATCAATGGCCTATGAATTTAGTTTAGATCAGCAATCATCATCTGGATAATAATACTATATAGCATACACGGAATTATGTCCTATTCGTAATTTTTCGAATGAACAAATTTTATTTTCTGCCTTGCTATTGTTGCAAATGTTCGCACTGATTCGGGCATTTGGGTAATGACCTTGAGTATTCACAAAAACATTGTATGGGCTATTCTATTTTGTGGGCATGCCCTACTCTCTACTAGTAAATAATTATGGTGTGTCTGTTTTTTTATAATGGTTTTAATTTATATAAATTTCAATCTAATTTTTTTGTATCTGTTCTATAAGATGACCCCGGATTTTGGGGGCCTTTTTTTATGATTCGACTATCGTCTTATGTGCGGAAATATATGGTAATTAATATGAATAATATATTTATATATAAAGTGAAAATGACTGACAAACATTATATTGACTGAAAATTAAAAGTAGCAATGCAAAAAATTAAAGAGAACAAATGCAGAAAAAACATACCACAATTAAAGTAATTTCTTCATCACTGTTATTGTTCGTCATCATATCTGGTCTTGACTTTCATCTATCTAACTCCTTTCTTGAGATTAAGGAAGGACAGACAGACAGATGGACAGCAGTCGGAATAATTTTTCTATAAACATCATCTATATAAATGAGGATTTTTGTGTGTATGCTATATAGTCCTAGGCCATTCAACCAATTGCTATGAAACTTGGCAGTTATGTTCACATATTTCTAATTTAAATAATGTCATATATCCCACTCAAAATATTGATTCAATTTCTATAAATCAATAAATTTCTATCTACATTCAACTTGCTGCCTTTACACACAGTGCCATCTATTGGCAAAAAATTTAAGAAAATAATAAACTAAATATAATTCTTACAAAAAGGATATAATTTTTAAAAATATACTGTATTTACTTGCATATAAGACAATCTTGCATACAGGACGAGGTGTGACTTTAAAGATCAAAATAAAGAAAATTAGATTTATTAATACAATTCTACTTTTATATGAAATGCATGTAAATGCACACATTGTCCCACAAAAATTATTGGCATTTTAAACTTTAAGGACATCTCATAAAATCGACAACATAATTTGTTCATGTAAAGCTGAACAATCTGGAATCTTTTTTGCCTATTCTTAATAGTCAAATCCACTCTCTGTCAATTACACTTACGAGCTTCTCCAAATTCTGATTTCCAAATAAACATCTGTTTTCACCTGGGAATAAATTTAAACTTATATCGGGCTCCCATTTGATTTTGGAATTCAATTCAAAAGCTTTGCTTTTCCTATTGCTATTCATCTTTAATCTTGACAATACACAAGAACGATTCAAACGACCCAGATAAAGAACTTTTGTTTTTAAACACTATAGGATTAGCATTCGGTAAAAAATTTGAATACATGGTTCACAAAAATTATTGCAAAAATGCAAAGAATCCTTCACTCGTGTATAGGATGACCTAGGCTTTTGAAGCAGTGAAAAATGAATAAAAACCTCATCTTATATGTGAGTAAATACGGTATATTATATTCACTTAATTACTGCAACAGTTATCGTATAGCACTTGCTTGCATGGAATTGAAAGTGTTTTCCTATGAAAAGTCTATAAGTATTTAATTTTCCACATCTAACAACTCAGATTTTTTTCATTTCTGATTGGTACTTTTTTAATTCTAATAAGAGCTTTCCAGTAGCCAAGTGGATAAAATCACCAAACACTGGTAGTTAGTTAGTTGTGGGTTCAGGCATCACTAACATGGAAAACTTTATGTTGGTGATTTGTTCCAATGCAGAAAACTCCAACTCGGTTTTTCAGATTTTCTTTACATTAGTAACACCTAAATAGGGTCCAGCTTCCCATAAAAGTCTTCCTGAGATGTATCCCCCTTGGCAGATCACTCACCTGTCACATTGCCATAACCAAATAAATCAAATTAATTCTAATGAGTGATTATTTATAGTGACATTGTCACAATGCTGGGCTGCAATTTTTCATCACAAGGTTCTCAATTCTTTTAGTGATGTCTTGTTCCTGTACATCATACTTTTCATGTTAGCAATAGATCATGCCAGTTATCTATTTAACTTTGTTCAGGAGAAAATTTTGAATTGAAGTAACATGACTTCCAGTCCAAACCAGAAATTTGTATATAGTTAATCTGGGCATTCTCCTGCCCCTATACTTTACATATCTGGTCTTGACTTTCATCTATCTAACTCCTTTCTTGAGATTGAGGAAGGAGAGACAGGAAGATGGGCAACAGTTGGAATTTATAGGTCTACAATTTTTAAAAATTGTAGCCCAATAATTTTTCTATAAATGTGAAATTTATGAGAACATACTTCTCACATAGTTTTTACAACCTGTTGAAAAAATATAAAAACTTTATCATCATACAAAAGCAATTATCCTCACATTTTTACAAGATTTTTTTTTTATTTAAACAAATCATATAAAGTCTTTTGGATGTTAAGGTTAGCAACTTTGATCATATGCAGGGCCATTCCAACCTATTTAACATGGATCACTTTTCAAATATTAATTAATAGTAGACCAGTATTAATTAGTAGTCGTTGATTATCCTCTCTTCCAGGAGATCAACAACTACTTTTGGTTGAATTACTTCAACCCCCTTCTGCAACAGCCTTTTCTTTTTATTGGACCAGCGGTATGGTATCATTTGAATAGGAAAATTACTTAATAAGAGATTACCAGCCTGCACAAAATATGTTTTAAGTAGTTTTGAGGGTGTCAAGTTTAAATATTTGGCTCATTTTTTGTGAAATTTGATTCATTGACATATTACCATTTAATATTTAGCTGTGGATGGTACAGTTTCTTAGAGCTAACATTAAGAAAAAGTATATCTTAAATTTTTAAGATATCATATTTTCAATTGATGTCTACTTCACCAATAAAACTGAAAACCAATTTCGTACCATCTGTGTATTGCAATAAACATGATAATGGTAGGCTGAATTAACCAAACTCTTTATATGGTTATTGTTTCAATGTTTGTTATATTATAGTATTTGATTTATATAACTACAAAAGCTATTTTATGTAAGGGTTTATCATACCAAGTGGCCAATCTGACACATTTTAAAAATTCTTTATTTCTCTTCTGTACACAACTTAAAGAATTTTTAAAATGTGTTAGATTGGTGTGATAAATTCTTGCTTAAGATAAACTGTTGTAGTTATATAAATCAAATAATATAATATAATAGAAGGGTTAGAAGTATGAAATAATCAATCTTAATCTTTGCTGTTGTTATTTTTTTGCCCAAGCAATGTCAGGCTCATCTGCTTGTTATATATATTTGATGATGACAGATGATAGATAGATTGTAATGCAAGGATTTTAAAGTTATTTTCAATTTGTTCACAAAAATTTATAAAGTAAACAACATAAAGAGACTAAAAAATAGAGATTTAGTCTTTTCTACATATTTTTTAATGTGTAAATTTGTCAGCCTTTTTTTGAAAGAACTTAGATCCTGATGATGAGCATTACTTTGGTATATTTTTTTTAAAAGTTTTTGATTCTGATAAACATAAATAGATTATAAATATAGAGGACTAATCATCTACTAATTACAAAAATAAGTCATTTAAACAATATTAAAATTAAAATCAATTGATATTAAGCTGCTAGAGTTGACTTAATAACAACTTTAAAAATAAAACATTCACAGAAACAATGAAATTAAATTTATACAAGATTTTGAATTTGTGAATTTCTATTATACCCTGTTTATTACAATTAATTTTTCATCTAGGGCTGCAAACACAAAAATATACAAATACTCTGTAAAAGTAGAATGTCGTAGCCACTTCCATAAAAATGCCTCATTAGATAGATAGATATCTTAGGAAATGGAAAGAATGTATTCAGTTTGATATTTCAATATTTGGTTTAAGTTAGATTGAAAAGCAACTGGACAACTTACCATCTTTAAATTTCATATTTTACAATAGATTTGATATATTACATTAGTTTGAATTGCAAAATGGAATGGAATATTTGTACCTTGTCTACATTTATAATTTTCTCAACTTGTTCATATTTTAAATATATCATGAATATGTTACTTAAATTTTCAAAAAAGGATTTAAACTAAAATAGCCTGCTTATTGAAATAGACATAATATCCATTTTTCATACAGTAGCTTATTTTTCTATATATAATTCTTTAGATGAAAAATTGAACATTCATTAAATAGATTATCTTATATATAATTTATATCTAAATTTAATTTTTTCTTTTTTTTGCAAGTAGGAGAAATACCAAGTTTTGTTTGTTTTAATTGTCACAAATTTATATCCCTTTTTAAATATATTCTAAATGTCTAAAAAGAAACGACAAACTATTGTTTCCTATAAGATAGTTATGGTAGTTTGATATCTAATATAAATAAAAAAGATTACAAAGACTAAACTATATTTTATTTAATTGAATATTGCATATTTAATAGTAAAAATATGTAATAATTAGGATTGTTTTATTTTTTTTATTTATAAATTTTTATCATTTAATATTATTTTTTATTTTAATAGATTGCATTTAGTAATATAGCTGGAAAATTTGACTTGGATGTTACTACATTCCAAATGGCTGTATTATTTGCTTGGAATCAAAGACCAAATGATAGAATATCATTTGAAAATTTAAGATTAGCAACTGAATTGCCAGATGCAGAACTTAGAAGAACTCTATGGGTAAGTTTACATAACTAAATATTAACAGTTTAAAACTTAAATTATTTTAAATTTTGCTGAAATATTACAGAAAAAAAATAAAGAATTTTATAGAAAAATGTTAACTGATGAAATTCTAAGAAAACATTTTTATCTTTATAATAAAATCAATATTTTGTTTACTTTCAGTCTTTAGTAGCATTTCCTAAATTAAAGCGGCAGGTACTTATATGTTCTCCAGATGCTAAAACACCAAAGGATTTTGATGATAGTACTCAGTTTTGGGTAAATCAAGAATTTGCTGTCATGTATGTATATTTTATTTATAATAATAAATTAAATTTAAGAATACATAATGAAATATATAAAAGTAGTTAAAAAAAAAACAATTTAAATACAACATTCTTCATTTAATATCAGTAATCCATTCCCAAAATGCAGATATTTGATGGGGGAAACATTAATTGGGAGCCTATTTCTCAATATTTTACAGGAGATAAATTATAATGCATTGCAATGTTAAATATATGATGATAAGAAACCATAAGATAAATTGCAGCAACACTTTATTTGATATACAAATGTTTTCAGCCAGCTTAATAGTCTTGTTTCATTACAACATTTAACGCAAAATTCAATCAAGAACTTTGCTGTTTTTGATGAGTTTTCTCTACTTTATCTAATTTATAATGACATCTTTCCTCAATTTCTTTTCTTTCCTGTGTACTTCAGTTATGTGTATTCACTGCATCCTTGGTCTCCCTCTATTTTGATTTCTTCCAATCCCCATGTTTATTAGCCTTCATTTCTTCTCATGACATATCATAGTTTTTCATCTTGTATTTTGTTAGCAATATCACATACTAATAACCTCACCTCAGATATATTCATTTTTTATTTAATCAGCTTTTGTTACTCCCACATTCTTCTAAATATCATGATTACTGTCATTTGTTTTTTTTTATGTTAGCTTTTTCAGGATTAAGTTCTCTGTATCTTAGGTTATGGATGGTTGCACATGTAATTGTACTTCTCCTTCAACTTACTTGGTATTTTCCTATCATACAATACTCCAAACTAGGTGGTTCTCAACTTACTTTTATCATGAAACTCTTTTCACCTTAGTAAAAAATGTTGGAATACACTTAACTCTTTCTTTCTAGAGTTAGGTTCTTATCATTTTCTTCTCTCCTAGTACAGCATATTTATTCTTTCTTGTTCTTGTTAACTGTCAGATCTTTTTCTTTCAGTGCTTTGTTCCAATTTTCCAGTTTCTCTTGTGCTCTATTTCTTGTTTATGAGCAAAGATGATAATACTCCATGATGTTTCTATCTTCATCTTTTCTGTTGCTACATCCAGCACAATGTTAAAAAGAAAGGAACTTTTAAAGCCAAATGTTGGTGGAGTGCTATCTTCATTTCAAAGCATAAAACAACTCTACTCTTGCAGACATATCATTGCATATTATCTTAATTTTACAAATTTCTTGGACACATTCTTGTTTTTCATGCTGTACCAGATTACATTTCTGGACATCGTTATAAGTCTTCACTATATTGATGGAAGTCAAATACAGTTTCTGTTGCTTTATCCTAAACTTTTGCATTGTCTGTTTAGGTCAAAAATAACAGCTACAGTTGATATTCCTAGTATGAAATCAAACTGTCTTTTCTGTATAGCTATATTTCTGTCTAGGATTTTTTCCAATTTTTATTATGTATGATAGAAGTTTTATGCTTCTATAGTTTTTGCTGTTTTGCATATTTTTCCTTTGAAGATTGAGATTACTATAGTACTTCTACTCATCCAATATCTTCTCCTGTTGATGTACACCTATCCCTCGTTTTACACGGTACTTCTTTTACACGTTTTTGCTTTTACACGGTTTAAAAAATAAATGTAGAAAATAAACTGGCTATGATCAAAAGGAACAATTTTTAACTCTAATCTACATCTATATTCCAATCCACCTTAATTATACTGTTATAGTTGATACTAGGTGACAGTTTTATTTCAATCCGTCAAATAGTAACCGATAAACCGATATAGGGTACTCCCCCATATGCACGAAGTTGCATTCATTGCACATAGTTTTAAACCAGAAAATTTTAATTTTTCATATTCATAAGTAAAAACGATTACATTATTTTTAATTACATTTTTTACATTAAACATTACATTACACAATTACATTACATTTTTATGAATCTTTCAGATTTTATTTTTTGTTCCTTTGTACTTTGTAATTTAATTAATAAAAGAATATATTTTTTTTTGCCTTTCAATATTTCTGTTTAATTTATGTATCTTTAAAAATTGAAAAAAAAATTCATAATTAATAAACAACGAAATTATGCGTTTTTTGCATACTTTTCGATTTACACGGTTTTACATTCAAAAAGATACAAATTCGATTTACACGTTTTTCTCAGGAACCTATCTTCCTGAATCGAGGGATAGGTGTACTTTTTCCATCAAATTAAGAAAATGTAATATAGCATCTATATGAGTTACTATATATCATATTAGGATATAAATTGCTTTATACATTACTTTCTAATCACTAAACAGTTGATGTCAAAAATGAAGATAGAAAAGAATGTTAAAAAAATAGATTTCCTTTTTTTTTAAATTTACACTTTAGAAAAATTAGAGAAAAATGAAATATTAGAAATTCCAAAAATTAAAATTGATTATATATATTGAAATTTGAAATAAAAAATTAACATCATTATCATTATCTAATACCGTATTTTACGGACTATAAGATGCATTTTTTTCTTCAAAAAATTGCCTCTAAAATTCATGTGTGTCTTATACTCGAAATTAATATAAAAATGTCCAGTGTTTGATTTAAAATTCCTGCCAGTCTTAAAAATGGCCATATATTTGATGCTTGGGAAACCTATCTTTATCTGGTAACATTGAATTCAACTGGCAGTAGCAGTGTCGTGGTCCGGAATCGTAAGACTGGGCGATTCCTGCCTTTTTATTTGTAACGTATTTCTGTAAATTCAAATCGATAGCCGTTGGAGAGCGACCGATAGAACGACGGTTAGGATAACGGCCATTGGGTTTAAATCAAAGAGCGGCGATTGGTCGACGAAAGCGTACGTTGGGCCGGAGACTTCGTAGCGCTGATTGGAGGACGGTCGTGGACTCCAACCAGTATAAAAGGAGCAAGTTTCGGCGGGAGAAAGATTCCCTTTTGAAAAGCCTGGAAAATGTGAGGCTCCCGCCAGTGAACTTGAATTGAAAGTGATTTGTGTTATCGGTAACAGTACAATATTTTTGTTAGTAGCTAGTTTCGTAATGGAAAAAAATAAAAGGTACTGGTGTTCATATAATGCGGGCTATAAATTGAAAGTAATAGCATATGCAGAAGAACATGGAAACAGAGCAGCTGAATGGCATTTTGGCCCTCCACCAACAGAAAAAACCATTCGCAATTGGCAGGCTAGTAAAGAAGAACTGAAAAAAATGAGGAAGACTAAATATGCAAATAGAGGATTGAATGCAAAATGGTCAAAACTAGAAGATGACGTATTGAACTGGATTCAAAGACACCGTCAAAATGGCATTGGAATTAATACAAAAATGATTCAAATATACGCTCGTAAGCTAGCACTACAGTGGGACTTAACAGACTTTAAGGGTGGAATTGGTTGGTGCTACAGGTTTATGAAGCGTCATTGACTTAGCATGCGAACCAAAACCAAAATATCTCAGAAGATGCCACAAGAGTATGAAGAGAAAATATTATCATTCCATCGCTTTATTATTCAACATTGAAAGAAAACCAGTGTGGAACTAAGCCAAATAGCGAATATGGACGAAACTCCTCTGACATTTGATGTGCCGAGTAACAGAACTGTTGCCATGAAAGGTGCTAAAACTGTAAATATAAAAACAAGTGGACATGAAAAAATGCACTACACTGTTGTCCTTTCATGTTGTGCTGACGGTACTAAACTTAATCCAATGATCGTTTTCAAGTGCAAAACAATGCCAAAACCTTCTGAAATACCGCCAGGTGTTGTTCACGTACATGACAAGGGTTGGATGGATGAGGCTGGTATGAAATTATGGATTAACAGTGTGTGGGAGAGAAGGAAAGGTGCTTTATTGAAGAAGAGTTCTCTTCTTGTACTAGATCAGTTTAGTAGTCATTTGAAAAATTCTGTGAAAGAGAAATTCAGACAGGGAAATACAGAGCTTGCTGTTATTCCTGGAGGACTTACTTCACAATTGCAACCTTTTGATGTCTCGATAAATAAATCATTTAAAGTGTATATGAGAGAAGAATGGAACAAATGGATGATGGATAAAACTCAACATGAATTCACGCTGAAGGGAGCTTTAAAACGACCTACAATCAAACAAGTGTGTCAGTGGATAAAACAGTCGTGGTCTAGAGTGAGAGAAGACATTATTGTTAAATCTTTTAAGAAGTGTGGCATAAGTAACGCTCTCGATGGCAGTGAGGACCATCTTATATATGAAGAGGACAACGATGACGACGAAGAGGAAGAAGAAGAAAGTTCAGATAACGATTATCAGGGATTTTAAAGGTCAGTTCGGTTTTATAAACTAAGAATTTTTTTTAGTCTGGCCTTGCAATCTAATAATAAAAATGGTAAAAATATTATTTTTTTAAAAAATTGCTTAAAAATTAAGGTGCGTCTTATAGTCCCTAGCGTCTTATAGTCCGTAAAATACGGTAAATTATGAATAGAGAGGTCAACAGATATATAAGTTTTTAACTACTTATCAACTTATCACATTTTATATTTAACTTTATTAGCTTTAAACTTACATTTTTTGCTGTAAAACTTGGGTTTTTTAAAATTAAAAAAATTATCAAAATATCAATCATTAAAATTAAACATATATAGCTAGTAATTTAAATTGTATGTTTATTTAAAATTTTTATAGGATGAAGAATTTTTTAAAATAATTGTTTTTTTAATTGCTAGAAAAAATGGCAAATTGCAGAAGCGTGGTAAAGTCAATTTAATTGGTCGTTTACAATTATCAACAGAAAAGAGTAAAGAAGAAGACAATGAGAGTATTGTTCAGTTGCGGATATTGCGTACACAGGTAAAATATCAATGATACTTATTAATTTATCATATTTATCATATATCTTTTCAGTAATAATCTATAGTTTGTCTTATGATGATGGAGTCAGTAATTTCAGTGAGAAAGATAATAAAAGAAAAGAAAAAGATTAGTATTTTTTAGCCACATTCAGAAATTGAGAATATTGAGTGATCATAATTAAAGTACCTATTTTCAATACTGGTTAGAGAAAGATTTAACAGTTCAAATGCAACCAAATCTTATATGATGACTAATCAGGACAAGCAGAAACTTCTGGCTTCTGCATGTTCTTGAAAACAAAAATTAGTACCAAAGCTCATCATATAACATTTTTTGGCACTACAAGCAAAAGCATTTTATTTTTACAAAACACTCTTGTTATAGAGAAACCTGACTGATAGACAAGATACATAGATCTGCTATTCTGAAAGTATAAAAACCTGAAAGTGATAAATGGTGTGTTCAATTGTTTACTGTAATTGATCCTTTATGATGCTTCTCATATGCACTGTGATACTGCCTTTCAAGGCTGCAAAATTTGCAACATGTCCTCAATAAATCAGTGTCCTCATAACTAAAAATTGCATGGATTAAGATCCAGGTGGTGCCAGATAGTAGGAAATATACAACTGATTACTTGATATTGGTGTAATGTTGTCTCAGAAATAGCTGTATGCAGCATCTGATGCATTTGGAGGTGCTCAATTTTTGCAGGAAAGTGATTGATTCATGATATGTTGCTGTGTGAAAAATGTTCTGTGATAATTACAAAATGTTTTTCATGAAGAATATTGGACATATCAATAAAGGATATTAATGTGGTGTGATGACAACTGCACAATTTGATTATCAATTTTTCAAAGATACAGTCTTTTACCTTTGGGTGGTAAGCATCTCTTAGTATATCTGGGCCATCACAGAGCCTGCTACAAGCTCACTGGGACTATCTTCTTTGAAGAAAAATCATTTAAGGGATAAATGTGATTGTGAATCTTCACTAGAGAGTAACTTTAAGCAAGTGCAGTGGTATCTAGCTGGAAGACACATGGATTTTCATGAGTCAGATGCAACAGTTGTATGTGTTCACTGTTCCACTGAGGTGAAAATGTGCATTGCTGCTCCACAGAATCTTCTTCTTGGCCATGACACATACATTTTATTCTGGCAAGAAAGTTTAATGCAGAAAAAGATCAGTCTAGTTCCCTGTTGACAACAAACAGTTGCTGGTGTGACTGATAACAACAACAACTTCCTCAGTAGTTTCCACACTATGACCATTGGATACACTTAACTGCCATGACACTGCATGTGCACTATGGGAATCTGTAACATCAGCTTTTGATTTTTCAACAATGGCTGTGGTAAGATCTTCAGCAATTTGTGAAGTTATAAGTTTGTGCCCTCAACCAGGTTGTCCTCCCACACATCCAGTTTTCTTGAATCAAATGATCATTTCCTGAAAACTTGTAAAGTCAATGGCCTTAGTGTAAATTGTTACAATGATGGAATATCCAAAGTACATTCATAGCATTGACATTGTTTTTGTAAAACAACTAAACAAGATACACATGTTCCAGAAAGATGATGGCCATTGCAGCTAACAAAAATGATATTTAACAGATATGATCACCTTTACATCAAGAACTCACTGCAATATCTGTTCATGCAAAGTTTTCATTATTTTCAGCATCAAAACTACTGTAATAGTGAGTTTTTGGTACTAATTTGTTTTTACAGATGTCTTCTACATGCCCTTAAATATTACCATACCAAGTTCGTTTGAATTTGGACTGTTAAGTCTCTTTCTAGACAGTATTGAATAGAGGTACTTTAATTACAGTCACTTGGTATTTTAAAAAATAGATTTAAATTTTATATTCTTGTATTTCCGTCTTCTGACGGAAATTCAAGAATATAAAATTCTGTTAGGGAATATTCTTCGTTACATAGGATGAATAGATATGAATATATAGCAAGTTTAGCTTCAATCATCTTTTTCTTCAATAAGTTTTGTGGTCTATATAGTTACTGTACAAATTACAATAATTATAGTCTAATATTTAATTAATTATTACAATAAATAATTTATATTTATATATTTTAAAATCATAAAGATAATACAAATAATTTTTAATTCTAGGAGGCAATAGTTAAAATAATGAAAATGAGGAAAAGAATTACAAATGCTCAGCTACAAACAGAATTAGTAGAAATACTTAAAAATATGTTTTTACCATCCAAAAAGATGATAAAAGAACAAATAGAATGGCTAATAGAACATAAATATATGAAACGTGCAGAAGATAATATTAATGTTTTTATTTATATGGCATGATTTAAATATATTGGTGATTTGTTGAAAATTATTCTCCAATCAATTTCAAAATGCTGGACTCAAATTGGCAGTTTCCTACATTCAGACTATGTAATTTTCAACAAGAATTATTTCATTTAGAAGTATAAATATGATATAATATGTACACTTAAAAATATATGTACTTTTTATTTAATGATGACATATTGTTCCTGATTTATGCAGTCATCAATATAAGATTAATTTGCAAGAGATAATACAGAAATCAAAAATCTTCAGTTTGTTTAAAATGCCAAAATAAAATGGATTGACTGTTTAGTTGCGGACGCAACAAAAACGTTATCGGCCGAAAGATCGCATAAATGCCACGGTAGACGAAGTTATTGGAGAATTGTACATCATCATCGTCATCTGTCCAAAACTTTACTTTTATCATCACCATATTATGCCTTCATCTGTAGATAAAAATGAAAATATAACATTTTAAAATTAATTTTTCTTATTATATGTGCTATAGAAAACAAAACAACATATTCTCAAAAATATATATACATAATTTCGTTATTTTCATTTAATTGAATGGACATAGGCAATAAATTATTAAATATGTATATACAATATGAAAATATTTTATCAATCATTTTGAATATAAATGATATGTTTATCATCCTTACATATTTCAATTTTTTTACAATGTTAAATATGTTGGTAAAGATAAGAAATTAGCTTTATCTTTTGAAATTCATAATAGTTACTTCCTTTTATTATTTTCAAGAAATTGTCTAAATTTATGTAATATTGAAAAAGATAAATATTAATTTTCTATGAAATAATTACATTTAGATTTGCTAATTCATGTAAAAAAGACAAAAGTATTAGGCAGCTTTCATTTAAAAAATAAATAACAAAATTATTGTTTGTAAAATTGAAAATGCACAGATAATTAAATATGCCACTATTTATTGTCTTACTTTTACTAAATTCCCTATAATTACTACTGTCTTTTGTTATTATTTTTTTTAAATATAAAATTTACTGAAAATCAGCTTGTAGTAATTATTGAAATATATTTTAAAAAGAAAATGTTGGAAATAAGTTTTTCTGTTAGGGAATTTATATTTTTTGATGTAAAAATAATTTAATACTGTTCATTTAATAAATTGCTGAAAGCGGATTTATCTTGTTGAAAGAAATGTCTTTTTTGTCTCTGCTTTTTAACAGAATCCATGGGGCATGTCACAAAAGTAAGTGAGAATCTTTAATTTGTTATTAAGTTGTTATAAAATTAAAAATAGCTGTTAGAATGTACACAGTCCAAGATATAGTTACTCTATTCTTTTTCTAAACACTTTTCCTTGTGGGAGACAAGGGAAAAATTCTGGACTATGCACAAGATGATCCACTACTTTTCATCCAAGTGTGAAATCTGACATAGAGTACAGAGTTTTTCAGAAATGAATTTTTGCTCTTGTCTCCTACAGCGAATAGTGCTTAGGAAAGAATGGCAACTATGTATAAAAATAGCTATTACTAAATTAGCTTGGACTGTGTACTTTAAAAAATTATATTAGTTTGGACTATGTATTGAATGTAATTTGTTGTTATAAAAGGTTGCACTTTACTTTTGGATATGTCTCATAGTAGTTTTACTCATATATTCATCACTTTTTTTTATAAATCAAATTCATGAATATAGAAAAGACTTAATTGTATTAATGGTTATTATTTTGAATCTATATTTAAAGCTTCAGTATTACATGTATAATTATATATAATTTTTTATTACAAAATTTTGGATGTAATCTACCCCCATTTCAAATTATTCCACTGTAAAATATACAGTCAAACCTGTTTTTATGCGGTGGATAGGGACCGCATAAAAAAAAACTGCACGAAACTTCACGAGTGGCTATAAAAAATAGTTTTCGCAACACAATTAAAAAATATATTTTTTTATGCAGTCAATAGGGACCGCATAAAAAAAGTCTCACATAGAAAATAACTCAAAACCGTACGAAATAGAATTTATTGACAACAGATGTCAGCACTTGACTGCATCGTCTCGTCTATCGTCTGTTTTACATATTTTTGTCCAGGTGGTGTTTTGTTGACTTTAAATTATTTCATTTTTCACATATTCATGCAATAATATTACTATAATAAGTTCATTTATGCTATAATAAGTTTATTTAGCTATAATAAGTCAACGTGAGACATGACAAATCGCACGAGACTAGTCGCCAACTATACTGCACAAATAAAAAATCGCACAAAAAAAGACCGCATAAAAACAAGTTTGACTGTACTATCATTGACAAAAATGTTACACACTAAAGAAGTGATATTGGAGTTAATAAAACTTTATTATAGTAGAACAAATGATGATCAGAATACAATATCATTGCAAAAGAACAATTTCCTATGCAATAATAGTACAATTTAAAGCAACCTTCAGTACTTTGTGTTACAGTAGAGTCCCAGAAACGTGACTCTCAATAAATCAACATTCTGTAAAACCCGTGTTTTTTTTTTTTTGAACAATATAATCTAATTTTTACCTGTATAATTTAACACTAGGAACAAATACATTATTATTCGTCACTGGAAACCCTCAATAATAGCATCAATTCCATGTATTAATAATGAATATAACTTTTTCCCAAGGTGCCACAACACATGTCACCAACTTGAAAGTAGCCACCAAATAGCCAATATTTTTTTAAAATTAAAATTTAACTACAAATAGAATTATTCAGTATTGGTATGTAGTTAGTATGTATATGAATTTGCACATATAATACCTTTATGAGAATTCTGCTATTTACTAGCATCTTCACTATTTATTCCATTATGGTATAATGTGGACTGAGATGATGAGTTTTAACTCATCACCTCAGTCCACATTAAGTCGAGTTTGTGGGACTCTACTGTACTTGCTGGATAAGTGTGGTTACAGGCATGGAGGCATATAAGTATTGTATGCTGTCCTGCAACAGATTTTTCCAAAGATGTTGTAACTGCTGCGTCTAGATCCTTCGTATTCATATTTATTCAAAGCTGGCGTCGATTTGGTCCCACAAAGGCTCTCTAAGCAACAAATCTAGTAACTGGGTAGGCATATTATGGAAACATGAAGACATTCCCGAGAAACCATAGCTTTGTGGACCAAGAATTATCTTGCTGTACCCTTACCGTGAAAGACAGTCTAGAAGACACGGGATATCTTGAATGCTCACTGTGCCATCAATGTCCTTCGCACTACTAAAAAGAGTAACCAACTGTCATAAGAGATGGCTTTCCAGGCTAGCACAGAAGAATGGAGGCAATGAGCAGCTCAACAGTAAAGGTAGGATTGAATAGCTTACCAGTGATCTTCCATATACTAACATGATGATCATCTACCCCAAAGAGAGCAAAGAGCAAAGATGATATGCTATCATTTCTTAGTAGTCCATGCTTCTCTGTCATGACACCACTGCAAAAAAAGCTGACGATGGAGTTGTTAATAGGACACAAAAAAATTTTGATAGGTCTTATTTGATTATTGTTTTTGTTAAATCAATAGATATGATTTCTTGAACTGGATTTAGCAAATCAAGTTCATCAAAATTTTAGTTTTACAATGTTACCCTTCAGGAAAACTAGGAATTTCATTATATACAGTGCTTTTTTCTATTTTATATAGAAATATTTTAAATTGAAACATTAAATGTAAAGATTTATGAAGACACAAAATGTTATGACTATTTCTGGAAATTTTGCTAACATTAATTGACCGACCGTTAACAGATATTTTTTGCTATTTATCTTTCAGTTTGCTAATTATCATTCATTTTTCATAGAGTATTTTGCATTTCTTTCAGTTTGTTTGAATGAAGCTATTGAAAATATACTTCACTAATTTGAGATTTTTATTTTTATATTCAATTCAATTCATATTTGTATAAATGCATTAATTTGCTTCAGTTTTCACAATAGAAGATAAAAATTTCATATTTTATAAAAAGTAACCTTTCAAGGTAAATGCTAGTTTTTTTCCACTGAACCAGTAGTCTTGTACTGTATACTTAAACCTGTTTTTCATTTTTGACTGTTCTGTGGGCACTAAGAGTATCTTTTTTTCATGCTTCCTACGGTCCACAATGAGGGTGGACAGGTGGTGAAAGATGGAACATGTGAAATCCAAATTGGACTGCTGATGAAAGTCTCTGGGTATGCTCACCCAGATTTGATCCTGGGTCCCCAGAACAATAGACTGACACTATCATCTTGACCAGGAGTCACCAAACTACAGCTCGGGAGATCAGTTTATCCAGCCCTCCACCACACTATGCTACAAATGAGCTAAAATATAATTATTTATATAGAAATATAGATTGTAGATAAACTTACACTTACTTTAATTTTTCTACATAGTAAAAATGCCAAAATTAGTCCAATTTAATTTTTGCATCTGATGATATAATTTTTAGGAAAATCAGTAAAATAAAAAATTTGGCAATTTTATGCAACTTTGGATATCAGAGTGCTCTTTGCGTAAGTATCTACAATGAAGTTTTTAAGAAAGGCGATTATGAGCTTTCTGCAGCGATCGTGTTTGTGTATTGGTAAATAAATATGTTGGTTGTCTTTAATTTTTGTGTATTCGGTGTACTGTATTGAACAAAATGGTTATGCAGTCCATGCTCATCATTCTCTCAGTTATCTGGCCCATTGTGAAAAAAGTTTGGTGACTCCTGACCTTGACCATCCGTGCATCTATGGTTATTATATTGTGAAACCCCAAAATGAGGACATCCCAAACAACTTGGTACTAAAGTCGAGCATGAAGTCCTGGAAAAAATTTTCTAATTAGTGAATTAATAAATTCTATTGTAAATATTTCAAGTGTTAAAGATTTCATTTAAAAAGTGTTTTACAGCATTGACAAAATGTCTTATAGCAGAGAATGTGAAGAAAAATGTGATTTACAGGAAGTAAAATGAAACTGGCTGTTAATGAAGATTGGAACTGGAAATGCAAAGTGAAAAATGATGCTAAAAATGTAATATCTGACGTGGAAACACAACTCAATTGCCCATGTAAGTAATTGGTCAGATAACAAATTTATGAATTCTAAATTTAATGCTACACTATTACCAATAGAGAATTTCCATTCTTACATGGAGTACTGCTAATGTGAAGAAGAAAACATCTACTCACTGAAAATTCAGACAAAACAGGGAATTCACAAAAATGTGTGTGAAAGTAATTTTTATCTCCAAAATGAGGACATTCCAATTTTACATAAAATATTTTGATTGATCAAATATAATCATCATCTAAAATAACATTACCATCATGTACAAATAAAAAACTGTCCTACAACAAATGCTAAAACATGAGTATACTACAATAAATTAGAATGTTCCCTTAGTACATCTTTTTAAAAAAAAAAAGCACTGTGTGTAAAGTATATCTTTTAATAAATATCTAAAGAGTCCTGAACTAAAGAGAACTTTTTCAGACCCACAACCAACTGGTTATGAGAGACAGGCCCAATGTTTGGGATGGACTCTACAAAAAAATTTCCAACCTGATCCTCAGAGGTAGGCTAATATCTTTGCTGCCTTACCATCAGGCTGTCAATCTTTTTAATATTTCTAGATGTTAGCTTGATTGATTACATCAGAATGTATTGTGTTTTTGTTTATATTTGGCAACATCTCACCAAAAAGAAAATGATGTAAATGAGCATCCAACTTATTAATCAGTAGTATGATAAAATTAGGAATGTTTTGTTGAAATAATTATCACACCAACTAATAGTGAGCCTAACAGACACGTAACACACTTATTGCAACCGAAAACTGTTGTGTGTTGAACTACGTCATAGATATGGTCAGGAGCTGATCTAGATTTTTTTCTGGAGCCTAGGGCTTATTGAAGTCCAATGGGGCCCCATTTTTACCTAACCTAACCTATTAACTATTTTTTTACTATATGGTAAGTGCTCATTGTTAGTGAAAAAGTATTAAAAATATGATGATAATTCAATTTTTGTAAGCCTTTGATACTTGGGGGCCCAGGGCTTAAGCTTTATTATGTGGATCTGTCCCTGGATATGGTGAAAGAATTTATCAATTTAACATATAATAATATAACAATTCTTGTCTCGTTTTGCAGAGGTTTACATTGACACAATTATATATAACAAGACCCATGGAAATATCGTATAGTTTAACATAAGTGATCGATAAACTGATGCAAAAAATCTTGATTTTTAGTCGAACCTCCATCTTTCAAAACTTTTAACTCAAATTTTTTCCCAACTGATTCGAGTTAACTAGGCTCCTCTATCAAATTCATAAAGAATAATGATACTAACTTAACAATTATTTACAGAATGAATGTTTCCTAATGATTATGAACTTTGAAAATTCAGGCTTATTTCTGTCATGTTTTATATTTTCTTAATCCTTCTTGTTAATTTTCTCTCAATCATTCCTTGAATATGCTAGTTGATTAGAACTTTGGAATGCAGCCAAATGAGAAATGGTTGTTACAGTACATCATAACCATTCTATTTTCTATTGAATATCTGTCACTGCATTTTACTACAGAAAAGTCATTTCATATATGCAGAAAATTGAGACATAACATAAGTTATTAAAGTGAAAAGTCTAATTTATTGCAAGAAAATATGTATATTATGATTTTAAGCAGTCAAACAAAAATTAAGTATTTTTTAGGCTGTATTAAAAGCTATTTAAATAAAATTTTCAAAATTATTTTTGTATATCACAATATTCCTGGCTGGACAGTTCTGATCAATTGCTCTTGCTTCAAGACATTTATGTTGAAAAACTGAAAATAGTTCATCTTGTAACTTTGTCCATTTAAAATTATATTTAATATACAGTATAGACTAAAGTTACAATTTTCTATTTATTCATTCTTAACGTTTAAATGTTTATATTTGAACTTACTTTTAAAGATAAGATTATTGAAGAAAAACACATTGCATTAAATGATGCACCTAGAAGAATGAGTATATAAAGAAATGATTACATTTTAATTGTAATCTAACTAAAAATCCTTTTGCAGTGGCAACATAATGATCACATGTTTCTAGGTAGTAAAATCTTTTCAGTGGCAATGCAAGTCAAATGCCACTGAAAAGATTTTACTATCTAGGCAATACATCATGGCATGGAATCAAACAACAGTTTAATGTTCTATGACAGATTCTACCAGATGTTCTGCAATTGTTGGGCTTGTTCACCCACAATCTCTGATGGTTGCAACTGTCTTCCTAACATATCTCACACGTGCATAAATGGCAACTTTCCTTGGTTCTCACACCCTTATGTTCAGAGATTTTTGCCATGTAAGAGGGCTGTCTCATTATGCCGACGAAAATTCTTGCCAGGTTGACATCATAGGCAGTATATCTGGTTGTCAATGCACCGGTGTGATATCTTGTAGCAATACTAGAGATGATCTATTGTCATAGGGAGATTGCCACTTGATAGGGAGACAGCTACAGTTCAATTACTGCAGCTGGATTGGATTGATCATCACGTAAGTACAGATGCAGGATTTGTCTCTGAACAGTATATCAGACATCATCCAGGATTCCCAGACTGCATTGTGAATATGGGAGATCAGTGGTAATGTCTTGTGGAATGATGGAAATGAAGTCCACTTTTTCCAGGCATTGCAGAATGGTGCCCCTTAATACCATCCTCTATGACGCTTGTAGTATGTTAATTTGGATAGAAGACAGGGATGTCATTGGTATTATAATGCACAATTCATTCAAACACTTATCAGCTTGACATGTTCACATCACTTAGGCAATGTGTCAGTATTAAAAAATATAAGGTTACTGTGTTCAACAATGTAATATGACAAATAATTCTAAAGAAATCAGTTCACAATCTAAAAAATATCTAAACAATGTTTAGATTCAGAGAGAGAGAGAGAGAGAGAGAGAGAGAGAGTGCAGCCAATCATTTTATTTATGTATAACAAAGTCTTAAAAGCAATATTCCCGGCTACTTTTAAAATAAATAACATTCATATTTTTTAAATCTATACAAAAATCAGCCAAAATTATTTGATACAGAATCAGTTACTTCAAATCTGGATAAATATGTATTTTACATAATATAATTAAAACAACAAATTGTTCCTATTGCTTAAATGATAAAATCTGTAGTTATTGTCAAAGGAAGTGTTTGAATAATTCGAGTGAAGTTCTTATATACTATTATATCATCAAAATTATTTGATTGGAGCTCCCTTCATGCTCTTGCAAGTGATTACACCCAGTTTTGTCATTAGAGGATTCTCTTGCCATTCAGCAACATGATTTATTGATGTTTTCAGATCAACCTATAGAAAAAAAATGTTTAGATTAAAACCATAAATTAAGTTTTATTCTTTTATATGTATAAAAATTAATGTTGAGATTCAATTCTCAATAAACAAACTATAGATTTTTAAAGCAAATGACAAGTGGTAAACAATAGGCATTCTTAGTATTGTTCACATCAAATCTGATCCATCACTCTAGCTTGGTTATTGGATATTTTTCATTTTTCTGGCAAACTAACTAAACTGAATTGTTTTGAATTTTTAGCACAAATCAACCATGTTCTAATATCATCATCTATTTATTACTGAAATTTGTAACAACACTAAATAAGCTTAGAGTAAAATTATAACAAGTATAGGAAATAAGTGAAACTTTTTACAGGTGTCTATTTTAATGTGTACCTGTATCTATGATTATATTCCTTATAACCTACTTACGGATTTTAAAATCTAAGGTTATTGTAACATTTCTGATTTTACATACAGTAGAGCATCAATTATCCGACCCCTGATTAACCGACCGCGTTCTAGTCGGCAAATTCAAATGTCCGCTAGTGATGTGACGCTACAATATTTGGTTATGTCTTGGCTACTTTACCATTATTTTTATTAAATTTTTGCATGTTTTAGCTGGCAGCACTGGCTCGACCATGAAAGGGAGGCTAGTATTTAAACCAGGCCTAATACACTATACTAATAATGTATTTTTTCATACTTTTTGGTTATCCGACCAACCCCAGTCCCCAATTAAGTCGGATAATCGATGCTCTACTTTATATTTAAAATCAGGAATGTTAGCTCCTATTCATTCAAACTCTCAATTTTCATTATTTTCCTGCTAAAGGAGAAATAACCGATTACATTCATGATGATGATTTTTTGTTGTTGTGAAAATTGTGAGAAAAGTCACTTGATAGATGCAAGAAATGAAAATGTGAAATACAGTTTCCGTAATGAGTTTGAACACATTACCATAACATTTAAATACAGAGTCTATTTCTAACATACCATCACATTATTCCAAACTTTTTAATGGAAGTTCAGCATTAGTCATTGTCAAGTGACTTTTATACCATCCTGTATATGCTTTTGGTGTTAATAATATAATTATATGTAGTAATACCTGTAATTTTTCCCAAATTTTCTTTTTGGGGTTTAATACATCATCTGGTTGTGAATTTCTATAACCATCAACATATATAATATCACCTGGTAAACTGCCTTCTGGTGGCTGCAAAAGTTCTACTTTACGTGGTTCAGATCTAAAAAAAATCAATAATTAGGAATGTAAGATTTATTTTGAACAAGTTATATTAATGTTTAAAGAAATTTTGTAGTTACTAACTTTTCTGGAGACATATAGTATATCATCAAAAATGACCCAGAAAAAACTAGTTTTTTTCTGGGTCATTTTTAAAAAGTATTCATATGATATAAGTTTAAAAAGTTCTATAGAGCATTTGAAACCAAAATGTTCATGTTTTCTTTTTTAGTGAAAGTTCAATCTTTTGATCAAATGGTTATAAAACTTAAAACCAAAACACCAGATATAAAATGGAAAGGGCACAAAAGAAAATTGTTTTATTTTATTTATGTTGTATTTACTTCTGCAATGCTTGTTATAAACCCTGATGATGGGGCACAACTTCAAAAGCACTTAAAGCAGTATTATTCATTCATTAGTTGGAAAGTTATTCTTTATCTCCAGTTCGGTAATAGTGCTCCTTTGTTAATAATTAAATGTGTATCTCATAATTTTTAAATGCATTTTATGTAATTTCTGTATGCAAATAAAGTATTTATTAGAATTAAAATCTCCTTTCTCAATTATTATATAATTAAAAAATATTTGAATTCTTTACCACTCAATACTCACATTGATGCACAAAGAATCATCCCTTGTGATTCAACACCTCTCATTTTAGCAGCTTTAAGATTACAAAGAACTACAACCAATTTTCCATGAAGTTCTTCCAATGGAATTAACTGAGCTAAACCACTAACGATGGTTCTGTTCCCTTTCTCGTCTCCAACATCAACTTTTGATACATATAAGCTGTCAGCATCTGGATGCTAATTATAATAATAAACAACAACAACAACAACAACATATTGTTATTACAATTTAATTTTAGTAATATGAAAAATATCTGACATTATAAAAAATTTTTCAAATAAATTACTCTTAAATTATCTGTTAAAAATGATCTATACACTTTATAAAAGTCATTTTATTTAATGTATACAATTTCTTATCTAATCATAAACAGAATTTTCCCTAAAAAGAAAATTGCATTAAAATTATGTAATACAGTAGAGACTCGTTAATTGGAACCCTGGTAATTGGAATTGCCGGTAATCGGAACGATTTTCAGTCGGACTGTGTCGTGCACGAATCAAACGTTTTTGATACTAAATTTACTTCTAAAGTATAATTTTTATGTTTTTATATTCTTCAATATATTTATTTTGTTTGTACAAAATGCAGAAATAATTTTTAACGATACGATAGCCTCGATTATTATTATAAAAATTTTTGTTAGGCTTAAAATCGACGAAAATTCAACACAAAGCGACACGCAACGGAGAAAAATTTGAACATCGGACAGGTTAATGTATTTTTTCGTACATAATCGGTAATCGGAACAAATCACTAATCTGAACAACCCCAGTCCCCAATTGATTCCAATTTTTGGTTCTCTACTGTATATATACAAATATTTGTATTTCCTCAATTAAACCCCAGGGGGATTATTTGAAGATCTCCAGTCCTAAGGCATTATCTTGCAACAAGAGCAGTGGATAAAAAGTTATTTCTTTCAATTGTGTATAATAAAAATCATTTATTGATTTTATTTGTGTTACAGTTTCAACATTTAAAATAATTAGTGTTTTCATAGTTAACTTGATTCGGAGTGTTCCAATTTGATTGTTACATTGTCATTCATATCTATTTTGATGTCATTGTTGGAATCAGGTTCTTGACTATCATCTCTTTCACCCAAGAAACAAATCATGATAGATGGTTGATGACACACACCATAATTTATATTTTTCTCTAATTTTTTTTCTTTCAGTTGCTTGTTCCAAGATATATTGGATGCGTGAGTGTATTTGCAACAACAGCTCAAATTTGTAACAACACTAATTTTGGCACTTAAATGAATTCTAAATCAGCAAACAAGGACCAAAACTAAATTTTTCCAACATAATAACAACTAATTAATTGTGACATTCTTCTAACCATTCAACAAAGATGCAACAATCACCCAATATGGCTTGCATCTGTTTTTTAAAAATGCTGAGAGAGAAGTAAAATGTAAGGTTTCAATTTTTTTCTGTTGCCCTTCATTGCAAACATTACAGTTAAGTGGACTTGATCTGCATAGTCTTAAATCCAATGATTTCTATGGTGATCGAGCCAACCTTGTCAAACCAAACCAAGTTTTAACAAGGCTGGTTCATCTAATATCACAAAACCTCGAGGTTTTGTATAATGTGATGATGATTGATGGAATAAGTTTTTTTGCTGCTACTTTCTTTTGAACGTACATTATGTACAAAATCAGTTTGTCAATACAACTCAGTGCAGTTGGCAAGTAATCTTCTCCAGCCAACCATGACTAGCCACAAAATCATCTTTGTCATTGTCAGTTACAATGAGAAATGAATTAGTCACCTTTTGTATGATCATTTTCTTGTTACCTGAAGTTTTTGTTTATCTTTGTTCCCATCTTCAAAACTTTTTCTGATCTGCTTTCATCTCCCTCCACCCAGCTTCTTCCTCTTCAGTTAATACAGAGAGCATCAAAAAGTTTTCCTTTAACTTTTTCCAATCACAAACACTTGAAGAGTCAATTCCATACTTCCTATTGCAGCCTCACTAGAATTTCTTTGTGTATTTTAACAACTTCCGGTTTAAACTGAATGGTTTAAGTCTGTTTGGAAGCCATTTCAAATATGTGCCCAAAAATGCACCTTTATATTGGTATTTTATTTGGAGTGAAAATTTCTCCTATAGATAATGATTTTATTTCAAAATTTTCTTTTCCTCAATACTTGATTATTATGGCAAACTTATAGATAAAAATTAAGCAAAATATGCTGTCCATACATCTGAGTGTGATTGGATGCTCATGTAAACCAAAATCAAACACCTTTCCTAATTACCCTTCCACCAACAAATTCTCAACTTAAAAACACGATTACAACTTTCCCAGATTCATATTGGACAATATTTACAATTTTATTTCCAAAAATGTGTCCAGGTAAAATTTTAGTTAACCTGTCACTCTGAAATATCGCACTCTACAGGCTAATTTAACGTGTTTTCCCATGTTTTTCAACCTGGAGTTTGAGATGGGAGTTTATTTTTAACAGCATCCTTATTACTCAAGTTTAACTGAGGACATATGGTAATTATAATGAAACAGGTAAAAAACTAAAAGATATTTTCAATTTAAAACAAGTATAATTTGTAAGTCTTACCTTTTCTATATCAATAATTTTTCCAACTCTGATATCTAATCTAGCAGGACTGATTTCTTCTTCTACAGCTATTTTGCCTTCTATGGAATAAGAATTAAATTTTTCAAATAAAGGAATAAAAATAAATGTTCAAAAAATAACTTACTAAAATTTATCTTCATACATAACATTAAAAAATTATGAAAAATGCAACAATATAGTGAAGCATTTAAAATATAGACAGATAAAATAACAGTAATAACAATTGTATTGAAATCTAAAAACTAAACACAAACTGGTATATATATATTTTTTAATTTATTATTTAATTATGAAATGATAAAATTAATATGTAATCAAAAGGTACTGTACATTAACCCAAAAGATCATGCATACAGTTTAAAAAAAAAAACTTATCCTAAATTGAAAACTATCTTTGTTTCTATTGAAAAAATATTCCTGTTTAATACCTTTTTAATGCATTGCTTTGTCAATCTTAAGATTGCACTTTTGTAGTTTGCTCTAGCTATACATCTTTTTACATATCACACTAAAATAGTATATATTTGTATAAATTCGCCTGTAAAGTGGTAGCATTAAAAATAAAATATACCAACATATAAAATGAGCTGAAATTAAAAAGAGGTCTAGATTTCAAAAAATTCTGTATAGTAAGACTTATTTAGAATAAAAAGTAACTGTGAATGCATTATGATTGAGAGAAAATAAACATTGAACTGAAATATGCCACCAAGTTTTGTATGAAATAGGAAGATAGTGAAACTGACATATACAAAAAAATTAAAGGAATGCTACACTTCATTTTAATTATTATTAAAAAATCAAGAAAGAATGAATGGGTAATTCAAGTGATGATGATCTTCAATGATAAGAAAAAAAGCACAGGAACAGAGTTTGTGTTAGAGATAAATATAAAGGTGGATCAAATGAAAACAAAACAGTAGCCATTATTTATTTTCAAATGTAATCACCAAAATTACACAAGCACTTGTCTCACTGTTGCACCAAGCGATGAATACCTTGTTCGTAGAAAGAGTTTGGCTGAGATTGAAACCAGTTTCGAACAGTGTCCATGACTTCACTGTCTGGTTGAAAACGTTGACCCCGCAATGCTTTTCTTAGCGGACCAAAGATGTGAAAGTCACACGGTGAAAGGTCGGGGCTGTATGGTGGGTGTTCCAACACATTCCACCGAAACTTTGCAAGCATGCTCAGTGTGCGAGTGGCCATACATGGCCGCACGTTGTCGTGGAGCAAAAGCACTCTGGAGGACAACATTCCCGGACGCTTGGCTTTGATTGCTGCATGCAAACGTTCCAGGGTACCACGTTGCTCTTCTTTAGTTGCAAACATTATGCAGACTGATTGCCTGCCAGACGACACTCCTGGCCGACCACCAGCTCATACCACATGGTTGCGCATGCTTATCAAGGGTGAGTCCATTCCTCAATAGGGTTTCTCCTCTTTCACCTCCCGTTCTACATCCACACACAGTTTTGTTACACTCACATACACATACACCAAATTATGATCGCTGTTCTGTTTTCACTTGATCCACCCATATATATAACTAGTGCTATCTTACTAGAATCTATATCTGGAATCAAATACAATTTCACTGAAAATTTCAGTTTCTAAAAGAACCTCTGATTACTACATCAACTTATTTTTATTACAGAAAATAAGACCTAGCCTCTAAACACACCCAGTTAAATGTCTGTAACAATGTTTGGCTTGATAAACATGCATTGTAAAAGATAAATTATAATGCTGAAATGTCTAAGTGAATATTAAAATATAATTAATAAATCATAAAATTGTTGAGTATTTTTAATGAATGTATTTTTTTGACTTAACAAAAACCTTCAAATATAATTACTTGTGCTTTATATGTGTATTGTAAAGCTAAAGAAAAAAAAAAAGACTTCAATATCATTCAGCAACAATGAAACTTATTAGGTCTGTAGCTTAAAATATCAAAACTTTGCTGGCTAACAATTTAATTACTATTCAAAAATATTCATTGGAAATGATGAAATATGATTCTATGTAATATATTTTGAGTAAAAATTACTCCTATGTATAACCTTAAAATAATAAGATTTCTATTATGGCAGCTTAAAAATAAATTTTATATTCAGAAAATTTAAGACTAATTTATTTTATATATATTTTAAAATAATAATTAAAAGTATTCATTAGTAAACAATTTTTTAAACTTTGTAATAGACTGAGATGAATTACTTCAACTTACTTTTATTTAATGGTGGATAGGCTGCAGCTGCTAATTTTTTAAGTTTTGGATCTTCAAATGCTTTCTGAATTGGTGCCAAAAGCCTATTTAAATAAGCTTCAACACCTGCTTTTAAATCACCAGGATGTAGTACCTAAAAAAAATTAATAGAAGTCATGGTTATTGGCAAATGTAATGAAGACTGTCAAAGAAAAAATTAAATCTAAAGTATTTCAGAATATATTTTAAATGCTTTCAAATGACAACTGATGATTAGAGCTAAGACACCTAAGTACTAAAAAATCATATGAATTATATGACTTTTAGTGTTCAGACAGCTGTATCTAGCTTTGTTGGCATAAAAATTTTAAATTATTTTCAAGAACAAAATATGGCTGTAAAATCAAGGTCTCATTATATTTAACTAAAATATCTTGTATATCAAAATCTCAGAGACAAGTGTTACCATTATTTATGGTCAAAACTTGTCTCATTTCAGCATAACCCATTCACCCACCCAAGTTCATCAAACAACATTAAAGTATTACAAAATATATTTATCTATTAACCAATGATTCTAAATAAAATGCAAATATTGCTTAGGTTATTCACTAATGAAAATGGGAAAAGCAAATTAAGTCAAAAGAAGGATAAGTTATAAACATTTTTTTTTATCTAATGGAGAAAACAATAGTTAACACAAAAAGTAAAATAAAGATACAATTTAATTTATTAAAAAACTTTATTTAACCATGAATTTAAAAAAAATAGTTGTTTGGAAAAGCAAGTTAGTTGTTGCAAATTTCCACTGGAAATAGATGATGAAACATGTTCTGTAAATAAAGATACAACATAAATGAAACAAAGAAAATGGAGACAAACACATGAACTGGAATGAACTATGTAATTGGATAGGAATTTCAATCTCATCATACTTGTAATTAGATATTTTGTAAATCTAACAGTGCTTGATGTAAAGTATTTTATTCAATAATTAAGGAAGAGAGAATTCAATACAACAGATTCGTTTTATTATTATTATTATTTGTAAATAGGGGTCACACTATTTTAAAAATTTATGTAAAAAAAGCAAAATTTTAATATGAAACATCAAGTATTTATCATAAACTACAATTGTATTTTAATTAAAACATTTTTATACCTTATTTGCAAAATCATCTTCTACAGCTTGATAATTTTTATATATAATATTTCCTCCATTAGCTTCATTCCTTTTGATAACAAAATCTAAATAAAATATAAATTAAAAAATTTATTATACTTTATGATTGATTAATTACTTTTTGTTTTTAAAAGTCTTTAGTATTAATATCTTCATGTACAAATTTAATTACAATTTATTATTATATAAAAATCCTATTCAAAGAAACTTATCATTTGATTATTAAAAATGCTATAGAGTTAATTATACAGATATTACTAATTAATCTGAAAGTATCTATTGTTTCTTCCAGAGAAAAATTCCAAACCCTTCAATTATATAGCAAAAATTCATAGATAACTTATTAGAAATGATATTTAAATTTGTTGCAAAACTTAATTCTACAATAAATTAAATAATTTAATTCATAATAGAGAATACTAGAATACAGTCATTCTAGATAAAATGATCAATTAAAATAAAAACATTATTAAATATATAGATGACCTTTGTAATAAACAAAGTAAATATATAAAATATGTTAAAAATATTTTCAATGATTTCAAGAGAAAGCAACTCAACCATTTAATTTATGTTTATGATATATAAGTTAATGTCCTACATCACTCTTCCATTTATTTTTCATGGTTGCTAAAATACTATTATAATTAAAACATTTATTTTCTGTTACTTTACTGGTATATTAGAATCATATATATTAGTAGGATTAGCAAGCTCCTTAATGTAACAAACATTTACCATTAATGGACTATACCTCCTCCCATATAGTCAATTATATCAAGAATTCACTGTACTGTCTTTATATCTGATAACAAAAGTAAATCTAACTGTAAAGTCTAGATTCAATTAAAATATTAAAAAATAGACGAATCTATGGTCATTTCACATAATAATTACAACTTGATCTATTTAGTTTTATTATTTGAATAAAAATATTAGAGCTTGATTTAAATAGCATTTAAGTTATGCTTTCTCTAGAATAATTACCTTCATTATGAAATAATGGAAATAAAACATATTTTACAAAAGCTAAAACTCCATTTTCTTCTAAATTTCCAGGTTCACAAAATGCCTTTTTTAGCTTTTTTTTAACAGCCGAAGGATTATCCAGTAAATCAATTTTTGAATCTTCTTCTGAGGAACTCATTTTTCCTCCAGTTAACCCGGGAACTATATAGTAAAAATTCTTTTAATTATTAGTAATAATAATCTAAAAGTTAAATAAATATATTTTGTATATATATTAATATACTTAAATGTTTTTGATAAAAGTAGAATAATATATTAAACATTAAACTCACACAAGTCAGTGAATCTTCAAAACATTAAGACAAAATTTTTGCATTACGTAAGTTTTATTTAAATATGACTTAAAAATTCAAATTGAAATCAGCTACTCTGATAATATATTATAAAAATTTGCAAATTTAGTAACTCTAATATTTCTTTTTATGAAACATATATAACACAAACCAGCCAGAGTCTGTAACATACAGACATATATACCTCAATCAAACAACCATAAATTAATGACTATATTTGCACTCTAAACTAGATTATTAAAGAATTTGGTACTAAATGTATATGGCACCATTTTCTTGTAATAAATTTAATAATTTTTTTGTATTAGATTAATAATTTAAAATATCTCAATTCACAGTGGTATTTGAACTTAAGTTCTACAAATTGGAAAAGTATGTTACTAGTTATGCTATACAGATTATTAAATTTATTACAAGATTTATCTTTTGGTTCAAGTTCCTTAATAATTTAGTTTATATCATAAATATATATAAATATATAAATATAACTCAGTGGTTGCATCTGATTGGTTATAGTTTTCCTGATATGAAAACTTCATTGGTTTTTTATTATTTCTTTAGTTCACTATCAATAAAATATGATGAAAAATTTTATTGTTATTCTTAAATACTTTAAGTAAATAGTAGTAGCTTGTTTCATAGTTGTGTGAAACTATGAATATATAAACATTCATATAAAATATGAAATTAACAATTTATCTTCATACATAGTAAATGCTTAATATGATATCTGTCACAAAAGTTATTGTACGGCTTCTTAAAATTGTAGAATAGATCAACAAACTTTGAGGACTCAGTTAATATTATGGGAAGTAAGCAAACTTTTTCATTTATCTACTTGGAATATATAAGAAAAATGTAATCTAAAATTTAGGTTTAATGTAAAAAAAAACTATGCATGGAACATTAATCTTTATTTTTGAAATTGTTTATCAAGATGACATATCATATGAACATCAGTTACCAGAAACTACCGAATGATAGTTCAAGATATCATAAACCCAACTTTATTTTAACTGAAACTATATTCAAATTTTTGGACTATTTTTGGCTACATTAATGATTAGTTATTAAATTAATTTGGCTATATGTAGGTGGATATGCCACCATCTCATATTAATTTTAATAATTATTATAAATTAATTTGTAATTTATAAATTTCTGGAAGAAAAAATATTGGGCTGGAGTGAGACTCAAAGCTGCAACTTCTGCACAATGGGCAGATGTGTTTCTGATTATGTTACCCAAACCTCCATCTGATCTTTGCTTCCAGAGCTATTAAATTAAATATAACCAAATGGTTTATATGTGATTAGCAGATGAGCCCGGCATTGCTTGAACAAAAAGTAACGATAGCAAAGGTTAGTATTATTAGATTATAGCCAATCTTACCTGTTTTCATCAGTGCAAGAATTAGGTCCCCCCTCTTCTGAACTAATTAGAAAATTTTTAGATATCTGCTTACCATACTGGGATTACGATAATTAAGACTCACTGCAACCACTAACCAGTGCAGAGTACCACTAAGTGATGAATAATAAATGTTTTCGTAACTCTTTCTGGGTTCTTCTTCAGATTCACTAAATTCGAAAAATAAACTGGATCTTCCAGAACCATTCATAAATATAAATTTGAACATAAAATCGAACATTAAGATAAAGAGTTCAAATAAAGCGAACTTATGTGCAGGCGCTCCCCACATCAACTTTATATATGATGGAACACTAAATGTCATTGAGAATTTTTAGAGGGGTCTAAAAATATGTTCAAAAGGCATCTAATATAGTTCAGTAGAAGCAGAGTTCTTCAGGGTAATGTTTAACCCACTCTCTCTCCCCTGTGGTAGGAATTTCGAAAAAATCCCTTCTTAGTATGCATTTTCATAGCACACCCTATTAAAACTCAAAAAACTGCATCTAAAATAGTATGATAGAAACCAAATTCTTCACGGTAAGCCTTAATCCTGTCTCTCTCCTGTGGGGGGATTTAGAAAAATCCCTTCTTAATGTACGTTCTCATGACATATCCTAACCGTGTACCAAATTTCAACTTTCAACTCCTAACCGTTTGGGCTCTGTGCTTATTATCATCATCATCAACCCATCTTGATTATGTTATAAGACTGGCAGACTGTTTAGCGTTAAGTAATTAATATAATAACTCATAACCCAGTTTAACTAACAACAATTAAAAACATTTCTAAGTTCTTACATATTGACAAATAATCAAGGTAACTTGTCATGCCAGTGATATGAACCTATTAGAAATGGAATTGTTCTTAAAACATATTTTGAGTGGTGTCATCTTCAATATGGATCATTTGATATCAACCATATATACCAAGACACTTCATAAGATCCATTAACATTTGTGTAGGCTCAAGCCTGACTTTAACAAGAACATAGTAGCAACATCTCAGAAATTAATAAAATATGCCAGGTTATAAACATTAAATAATGTCTGTTATATCTTCAAATTATTTTCTTAAATCAATAAAGAAATGATAAAAGAAACAAACAAAAGTTTGTTCATTTTATTTCATTCATTCTATTCAGCATAAGTTTGCTGATCTAGCAATGTACAATCTTGAAATCAAATGTACAATTTGATTTCAAGATTACATGAATTTAAAGACAATTATATAGAAGAAAATATTTTCAATACTGTTCAAAGTACTCATTCTCTTTCAGATATAAATTTCACTTGAAATTTTTGGAAATATTTTAAAAACTTGTTTAATTTTAAAGTAATTAAATAAGTTTAAAAAACTGATTTAAAGTTTTATTAAATGACAAATATTTTACACAATGTGGAAGCAAACATATGCCAAAATATGGCATATTTTTGCTACCATATTGTGTACAGAGTAACAATTAGAAATAATTTTAAGTCATATTTACACAAGATGGCATTAATATTTAATATGTAATTATATAAAATATGGAATCAAATTACTGATAATGAGGACATCATCATTGACATTTAATAATTTATTTACAATAATACTTAATAAAAATCCATGTAAACAAACATAAAACTAGTTTCTAAAGCTAAATTAACATTAAAAAAAAAAAGTAGAAATGTAAGGACTTAAAAATAACTGAAAATTTATTAGGCCATCATATATGAATGAATTACTTCAAATTATTGGAAATAATTTTGCAACTTAATGTAAATTTAGTTCCTTATATTAATAATAAATATTAAAAAACAGTAATGAAAAAATAAAATCTAGTTGTACTTAATGATTTAAAAAAATGTAGTATATAAATTTGGTTACATATGTTTAAACTCAAAAACTATATAGGAAAAACAAACTGTTTATAACTTAGTAAGCATAAAGATTCATGACAATTGGTTAAAAAATATTATAATAATGATGATAATAGCAAAAAGAAAGATTATTTTATTGTATAAATGTTCTTAAAAAGATTTTTAATATGCCAACGAGATTAAGCAGAACCTCATTAACATGTGCATCACAAGTATGAGCAAGGTGCTGTTCAGAGTAAAGCCAAAAATTTTTAACTGTAAACAAGTAATTTTAAGCAAGATGTATGCCAGTTAACACTCATTACAAGAAATGGTATGTTGTAATCTATTATAATATAAAACAATTTGTACTACAAGAAATTCATGTTCATGTTTTATTATGTAGCCGACAGAAGAGGGGGCTTATGCCCAGAACAGGTCTCGGCCAACAAGACATTCCCGAATAAAGACTGATGTCAGAAATGCCCAGTGTTATATTTGATGATGATCATTTGGAAGTTAGACTTAAAATCAATAATTTCAAGTTTATTCACATTTTGCAGAGTAATTGATGATGGCAATGTTTACTAAATACAAAAATTTCTTATAAATGAAAATCTGTTCAAAATAAAAAGTTATGTTAACACATTTATATTCAAAAACTAATTTAATGAATTGTAGTTTTTGTTTTTTTTAAACTCTTTCTGCCCTGTGGGCACTAAGGCCAGGAACACACATGCGTAAAATCTAGCATAAAACAGAAAGCATAAAAATTTTTCTGAAATTTTGGCTGAAACACAACTGAAAAAAAGAGTACATGTCTCTACTTTCTATGCCATAAAATTTTTACGCCAAAATTCCTCCAATAAAGAGAAGTCTTTTTTGCGACGTCAAAGTAGATATGGTTTTTATTCTAACAATGGCGGCAATGAGTGCTAACTTTACAATTGTGACAGTCTAGAAAAACCCAAAAATATATGAAATAGAGAAGTTTATCAAATTCATTTAACCACATCAGTGTCTTTATGACAAAAAAGTGTTTGTCACATATAAAGACACTGTGTTTAAAGTGTATGGACAGCCATAGGTGCTAAATTTCAAATAAGAGGTAGGTCTAGTAGAAGCAATATATAGTATTTAGATCATACGTTCTTTATTTCATAATATTACGAATTTCCCTTTGACCTTCCATTTTTTTCTCCACTCCCTCTGCTATAATTTAGAAAATTTGAATTAATAGACTTGTATTCTGAATTGAAATAAAGAATTCTTTAATATAAATGTTGCTGTACAGTAGATAATATTACGAATTTAGTCTCTGTAATCCAAAAAACTTTTGGTAGACTAATCTCACAGCAATATGGTTGGCAAATTGATTGTATTTAAAACTACATCATATGCATTTTGGGTTGGTCTAATTTGTTCCAACCCCTCTTCAGTGCTA
The DNA here is from genome assembly GCF_030686945.1 of Centruroides vittatus. Taxonomy (NCBI): domain Eukaryota; kingdom Metazoa; phylum Arthropoda; class Arachnida; order Scorpiones; family Buthidae; genus Centruroides; species Centruroides vittatus. The sequence goes on along the minus strand of NW_027122180.1, from coordinate 181,482 downwards.
GAACAAATAAACAAAAATTTTTTTAAAACACATCAATGTATGACAATAACTAGTTTGAAAAAGGGGTGTAAATTACAATATACGTTGGTGTAAATTACAACATTATACTTAGATGGGTGGGAGGGCAAACCTTCCTCACCTTGATTGGTATCCTAAAATTACAATTTTTGTATATATCATAATGTATGGCTAATTTTATATAAACATTGCAAACAACACTTATACTCACAAAGTGAAAAATATTTTCTCCACAGATGTATAATAAACACTCTAAAAACAGCAAATGGTTAAAGCTGACAAACAAATGTATAGATATAATGCATTCACGATGCATAAAATATTTTAACAAACTTCACATAATTGTTAAAAAATAATGACACTATTAGTTCACTTATACCGGGTTGAATTTTATTAGGTAATCATCACGTGATTATTCTTGTATTACTTATTAACTTATTTTAGCGTCATCTATTAAATTGTACCAGCGGTAATCAATTTCCATACCTTTTGAGTTATTAATTAAATTATTACTTTTTTGATTTCTTATTTTCTATGTTCTTTGAATTTTCTTTTATACATATCTTTTTCAACATGCAAAATTTTTATATTATTTCGGTTAATGGTACAATTATTATTATTAGTGTGGTTAAACCATGGGGAATTACTGTACTTGAGTCTTGAACAAATTAGACCAACCTGAAATGCATATGATGTAGTTCTAAATAAAATCAATTTGCCAACCATATTGCTGTGAGATTAGTCTACCAAAAGTTTTTTGGATTACAGAGACTAAATTCGTAATATTATCTACTGTACAGCAACATTTATATTAAAGAATTCTTTATTTCAATTCAGAATACAAGTCTATTAATTTAAATTTTCTAAATTATAGCAGAGGGAGTGGAGAAAAAAATGGAAGGTCAAAGGGATAGATATATGAGAGGAAAAAATTAATAAAATGTAACACTGTTAGTGGCTGTGGTGTTTCCTATTCGACCAGAATTTTTACGTATGTGTGTTCTGGCATAAAAGCGTAAAACAGAAACTGAACTGAAAGCTGATTTCTGATTCAGTTTTCTGCCACACAATTTTACGCATGTGTGTTCTTGGCCTATAGAGGGCGTCTTTATAGCAGGCCCACAAATGGGATAATCGGGTGGTGAGGGACAGGCCCGACATATCCGGATGGAACCCTCCCACAAAAAATTCCTGGGGATTTTTTGTGCCATCTGGATTCAATCCTGGGTCCCCCAGAGTGGTAGGCTGCCACCCTGACCGCTCAGCCATCCGGCCATCAAAATGAACTGTAGTAACAATGTAATAATAGAAAGAACTATGAAATGTATATTTAAAAAGTTCTTGTAGGATAGAATGCAAACATTTAATATCTGCAGTACTGAAATAAATAGTACTCAATTGTAAAGATTTATCTTATGTTTTCTACTTGAATTAGTATACTTTTCAAAACATAATCTAATGGATTTTTTTCAAATACAGAATATTAATATAAATCTTGCTACACTCTTTTTAAAGAGTATCTAATATTTCTCAAGATTTTACAATATTCACCTGTTAGAATTTTCTCATGTTTCATTTTAAAAATCAGAAAATAAAATCTCTCTCATATATCATCAAACTTTTTTTATTTTACACCCAATGATAATAAATTGTGAAATAATAAAATATTTATTTTCTCCATCATCATTTGGATCAATTTTGCTTTCTTGTTTCAATTTTAGAAGAAAGTCGTAGATTATATGTTACTTATAACAACATACAAACAAATAATTCTTTTAAGACTTCATTACAATAATTCATTTGATTTAAAATTCAATTTGACAGTATAAATTTACTGAGATTATTTTAACTTGATGAATATAGTTTAATAACTAAAATCTCTAACATGTATTTACTTAGATTCACTTATTTATTTAGCCATATATTAATTTAATATCGCTTACCCATTGGATTCATCAAATGGATTCTTTTACTATAGCCTAATTGTGGTAGATACTAAAAAAATAATTAAGTATATAAATTTGGTTAGATAATTACTAAATGTAATTAAAATTTTATTATGTAAGAGAAATTATCACCTTCTCTGAAAATGTAAAAATTTTTCTTTGATCAACACCACCAAACTGTGCATCAACTTTTAAATACTCTTCATCTAAAGCCTAAACAGATTATTATTATAAACTTTTTATATCAATAATTACTCAGATAATGTAAAATAAATATGCAAATAGAATCATTTATCCAATTTTCAACATGAGATTTTACAATTTTAAAATAAGAAGTATTTACCTGCAAGCCAGGATATAAAAGACTGCTTAAGAAAGGATGATCTACTTGTTTAACTACTTCTGCTCCTGCCTTTCTAGCATCATGCTCAGTTACCATAGAAGCAAGTCTATATACATCCAATGTATATTCCCTAGTTAAAAAAGTATGTTATAATTTGTTACATTTATACTGAATTTTCAGTATAAATTTAGTATTCACACACAAAAAACCAGTAGACAAACATTTAAATACAATATTTCTAATTTCTTGAAAGTCTGCATCTTTAAAAACACAGAATTACAAAAGTCTAATACCTACACTCACCATCTTACCTCTCATAAACACACACATACACATTATATATATATATATATCCAGAATTAGCTGATATGTTTGTGAAGTAAATCTTTACTCTTTCATCCAATTCTTAAATATTTTTTAAATTGGTCAATGATCAAAGATAAACATTCTAGAGTCTGATGATAATTTAATTGAGGGTTCTAACTAATTTATTTAATGAATCTTATATCATTACATCAGATAACATGTAACATATGCATTACACCCAAAAACAAGTCTCACTCTTTCTTCCTTTCCTCATATCCTTATTTTGACATTGTTTCTTTTCTGTTATCACTATGTATATATTCCAGCAAAGAGATTAATCACAATTACTTACTATTTTACTAAAGATCATATATATAATGTTTAATTTTGAATCTGAGATTTTTGCTTGTTCTATTCTAAGATTTTATGTTCAATATGCTTAAATTTTAATATGAATAATTTTTAGTTGTATACATTTTTTCCTAAACATAAGCTGTGATGATTCAAGAGTATTTAAGAACTTGTATTTTAGGTATTCCAATATTCTAATAAATGCAATTTATAAATAAGAAAACTGACTTTGAAAAAATACTTTCATAATATATTTCAGTAAGACCATAGATTTTTAGTACTGATGAATTTCTGTAAATCTACTTAACATTTGATATTTATTTGCTGAATAGTTTAATCATAGATTTATATTTAATAATAAATAAATGAATAGACATTTTGTATTGTTAAAAATTAAAATGTATAACAACTTACTTGCTAAGTTGATAGTCTGAACCTTTCACAAATTTAAGCTTCTCTATAGGCACATCTATAGACTGAAGCATAGCTTTTATAACATTTTCATAATATTGTGCTCTTAATTCAAGAAGATCCCAAGGTGCTTTCATATTATCCAGATAAGCATGAAGATCAGCAAATAAAATTGTTACCTAATAAATTAAATTATTATAATAAATAGATATATTACCATAAATAAATGTTTCTATTTATATAAATCTTTTGAAAATGTTTTGAAGATTATGCATTTGCTTATTCACAAGAGTATAGAAAATATCAGATTTTTTTGCTGAAAAACTTGAATACATTAACATTAATTTTAAGACTTGTTTTCAAGAATATAATTTCCATATTAAAATAACAAAAGTTATATTGCATCGTTATGTATCAAATCATACGTTAAAAATACATTTGTAACTACAAATAAAACCATTTTAATATAGTAAGTATATATATATATAAAAATAAAAATTATGTTAGAAGAACTAACAAATGATAATTTCAATATGCAGGGATATAACCAGAAATTTGTGTGTGTCACCTGCATCATTGATGGCTTACATAGACTTAACATAAGTAGAGGGGTTATCATAAAAATCAGGGCTGTGGAGTCGGTAGATTTTTACACCACTCCGACTTTTTCTTACGATTCGACTCGACTCTGACCAGGGGCAGACTTATTAACAAAGTAGACCCGAAAATTCTGATGTCATCACGTGACCTCAGAATATTAGCATCAATAAATATAGTTCTAATAAAGATAGAATGTAGAAACTTTTTTATTCCAAAGCTAAAATATGCCTCTAAGTATTGAGTCAATACGATAATTTTTACTTTTCTGTTGTTATATCTAACAGAGGAAAAGTGTAGCAATCGTTCAAAAATGACCTCACCTCAAATTTTTGCATTTTTGGACTCAGGGCACCTCGAAATGTCGAGATATGCAAAAGATTTGGTTTTTTTTTCTTGTATGTATGAATGTTAGAGTGTATAGGAGGCACGATTTTGAATTGGAGTTGGATGGTTTAACGCAGAAGTTATTAAGCTTGAAAATGGTTGGTACACATTCTAACATCTGTTTGCACTTCTCTACGTTTCAAGGCTTCCCGAGTCCAAAAGAGTAAAAATCTGAGAAAGTCACTTTTATCATCATTCTTTTCCTTTGTTATAGGCCTATACTGTGTAACAGCCGGAAAAGTAATAATGACGACAATTCTGATTATTTTTTTTAAAATACAAAATAAAATGGTTTTAGAAAATTAATTAAACATTAAAATTTGACATATCTACTGAATATATAAGTTCACATTTATTGACTTGTTTGATGATGGCATTGGTATTTGGTAAGCATGTATGAATAAAAATAGTAAATACAATTTACTCATCAATCGCACACCGCGTTAAATAAATAGTAACTTCTCACCAAAAAACCAACAACGGTGCGTTATCAGATGTAATTACAATTTTTCACAAACGTTTTCGAACATAAAAGTTCTTCATCAGGTGAAAAAAACGGACAACTTATACAAAAAACGTTCGATGGAACAGATTTTCGAAAGAGCCGTGCGCAAGATTCGAAATATTACTCGTGCGGTTGTCGTCACCGCACGAGTAATATTTCGAATCTTGCGCACGGCTCTTTCGAAAATCTGTTCCATCGAACGTTTTTTGTATAAGTTGTCCGTTTTTTCACCTGATGAAGAACTTTTATGTTCGAAAACGTTTGTGAAAAATTGTAATTACATCTGATAACGCACTGTTGTTGGTTTTTTGGTGAGAAGTTACTAGTAAATACAATCTTATACAAACAAATTACATTCAAACCTGTTTTTGTGCGGTCTTTTTTTGTGTGATTTTTTATTTGTGCAATTTGTTTTGTGTAATTTTTTGTGTGCGGTATATGAATTTCAATCAAATTGGTATACTGCACAAAAATAATTGCACATATATATAAAAAAAAAAAAAAAAAAAAAAAAATCGCACAAAAACAGGTTTGAGTGTAGTTTAATAAAAATGTTGTACAGTACATAATATACGAGTATATTGGTAATATTGGTAAGTATATAGATACATTAAACTAAGTCAAGAATGAGAAATATAACATTTAGACTGGTAAAAAAGAGGTTGCTTATAGCCATGTTGATTAATTTATTATTTTTCATCTCTGTTATAAACTGAATTATTACTTACAAAAAAAATCACTTCTATTAAGTCAGCATTCACTGAAGCTCTTAAATCATATTTAATAATTTTAAGAGCGGAAAATAAACGCTCTAATGAAGCTTGGTTAGTGACAATGCTGTGACAATCAATGTTGTATTTTGGACAATGTCTGGATAGTGCAGTATTGCTGTTTTAGCATCCAAACTTGAAGAGTGGTCAATGTGATTTATTTTTTCCAGTGCATAATAAATATCATCTTCAAATTTTGTAAGATTTTCTTTTCTGTCTGTCCTCATATTAGAACTCAAGCTTAATTTTGATGGTAGAGACGGGTTTTATAAAAAAAAAAAAAACTAGCAGATGAGCCAGATGTTGTTCACGCAAAAGTAACGATAACAAAGATTAAGATATTTAGATTATAGCTGATTTTACCTGTTTTCACTGGGTGCAAGAATTAGGTCGTCTCTCTTCAGAGACTAATTAGAGAATTTTTAGATAGGTCTGAAAGTATGTTCGATTTTTCACAAAAATGCAAAATACCGTATCTAAAATAGTACGGTAGAAATGGAGTTCTTTGGAGTAATCCTTAACCCTCTCCCTCTTACCCCCGTGAGAGGAATTTTGTAAAGTCCCTTCTTAGTGTACATTTTTATGATGAAATTTGGTACACAGTTAGGATACAACTCTTAACCGTTTGAACTCTGAGCTTATTATTATTATTAACCCATCTCGATTATATTATAAGATTGTGAATGCTAATAACGAGTATTAAGTCTGACCACACTGGAGATATGACACATGACCCCTTCTATGTCTGTACCCTGTCGACCTTTAATAAAGAACCAAAATTTAATAGCATTAATGCCCTTTATACATGCTACTGTGCCAAATTTTATTTCTTAAACTTTACTCATTCTGAGATATTGTTTAATAATTTCTTTATTCTGTTCTGAACTAAACAAATTAGATGCCAACATATGCATGAATTTTTCCCTTTATTTGACAGTTTTTGGGTTCGAGAGATCTCCAAACGTATAGATTTGCAAAAAAAACTGAGAGAGTCAAATGTGACACAATTCAAATACTTTTTCGTTTTTTATATACATAACAAGTTGGGAAAGTAAAAAGGAGTCGGAGTCAGGGAATTTTTGATGACTCCGACTCCGGCTAAAATACCAAAACTTCACAACTCCGACTCCACAGCCCTGATAAAAATACAATAGCTCAAGATCACTAGCAACAACTTATTGCAAGAAACTGCAATATCAATATGGCAGCTCCTTTCATGTCTTTTGAAAACCAGTGATACACATGACAATGCTCAATAAAAAAAAATGAAAGGCCAGACAAGAACTAGTATTAAATTTTATTCTTCTTTACTTTGTTGCTGTTCATGTAATGTAATATTTGAGTTTGATGTGCCTCTTTAATCCAGTGGTGACCTGTTTACGATTTTTTTACATTGTTTACTTTTCAACTGAAGTGGGATAGCAGTGGGAGCTGGCAGAGAGTGAGGTACAGAGCATTAGTGTGGAAAATGTTGTCCTTTGCTGCCCTATATGTCTACATCCCTAAATATGTCAATGTTTTAAAATGATATTATAGGAGAAATTTAACTTTATTGTAAGACAATGTCAACAAGAATCATATGAAGAAGTTGCAACTAAATCATTATTATTGTAAATATATTAAAAAATTGTTTTAAAATAATTAAATTCAATTTTTTTCATCTTTAAAAAAATTTTGTATGAGCAAATCAAAACCAACTAAACTGATTTTAACCAGATCAAGATTAAATATTGGGTCATAAAACTGCTCAGTTTCAAATCAGTTTCTAGGAAACAATTTCAATATTTATGATATTTCTTCAAAACAATGCCATGTTATAAAATATTTTTTTACATTTTTTAAAATAATTTGTGAATTATTCTCTATCTAGATATTGATGCTAACATATATTCGAAAATAGTTATTAAATTAAAATTTTATAATCTGAAAACAACCATTTGAATTCATGTCAATGTTTTAAAAAATATTTCCAACCTCCCTTGATTATTTCACACTTTTAATTAATTGATAATAAACCAATCCAAAATAAAACAAAATTCTTTTAATCAATTTTTATTATGACAGTAATTTTGGCCTCAATATTCTACATTATTCAGAAAAGTTTTAATGGATTATAAAATTCTTAAACTGTTTAGCTTTTGAATAATGAACTATGACTAAAGATTTTCTTCATTTTTGAAATCTACATTGTAATAGATGTAAAAGATACATCTTTCAAAGTATTTTAAGTTTTTTTTTACTTATTTTATATTTTAATTTACTTTGTAACATTAAATATTAAAAAAAATTAGTGTTTGAATGAAACAGAGTGACCTGGCTACGGAACATACACTGTATGCATACAATTCAACCATGAATCTATAATTTTCTATAATCACATTATTAATTGAAATATTCACATGAGATAATTTTGTAATATTGCTGAATTTGCTTTAAGCTCAATCTAACAAACCAAATTTAAAATATCCTATGTAATTAGAAATGTAATAAATTATTATTTCATCAGTAAGTATCTTGAAACAAAATTGTAAATGATGTAAAGAGGGCTATAAAAAGCCAAAATGCATTCCAGGATATTAAGCATTAATTAAGAAATTGAAAAGTGTGCAATAAGTCTGATAATTATAATAATAAGGCCAGCAGGATCATATGGTTATTTACTACTAAGGTATTTATGTAAATGATACTTTCAAAAATTTTATAATTATAAGACACAGCAAAAATTTGCACTTAATTTATAATAATTACTGAAATTTCCAATTTTTAATGTTTATAGTTCTACTGTTTACTGTGACAGTGTAGTTTAAAGGGGCTTTTAATTTCACTATACAATGTGCTGAATAAAAAAAAAAAAGAATATTTTGAGAAAACAGAGCTGTGCTAAAGTTTTCTGAATTTGACTAATATTTTTCACAACTAATTCGTCAAAGTGATAAAGAATTTTTCCAGATAGTGCATACCTGTAGAAAAATTATCACTTTTCATGGCTCGTTGAATAGATTTTGCTAGTCTCCTCACATTTTCAATTTTTTTTTAAAGTAATGAGTTATGTTTTAAGTTAATGTATCTGAAAATTTTTGAATAACTCCAAAATAGGGAATATTTTCTTCAAAAATATATTTTTTTTCTCTCTTTGAAAAAGTATAAACAGCAATCATTTAAAACAAGAAAAAAAAAATGTATATTGCTAAAACAATGTTTCAGAGTTATATCATTCAGACTGTAAATAAATTAAAACTTACATTATCTACTAATTTAAGTAAATGAACTGTTCATTTTTTTATACTTTATACACTATAATATAAAAGCTGAATAGTTTATTCACAACTGACTACTTAATAATAATTATAAACTATTAATAACTAATTCTAAATCCAGAGAATCATTTATTGTTCTTTGGTAGTCAGATTCATAAGCAGCTCTATATCTACTTATACTGTATGTAAATCCATCACTGAATACAATTATAGCTGATTCATGAAATTTAAGAATAAACTCAGATCACCAATTTATTAATTAACCAAACTCAGATCACCAGTATTATGAAGAAGCATTATAAATGGAAAATCTTCAACATTTACAATAATAATTTGAAAAAATAGTATGGTAGTTTAATTTCTTTTGATAAAGTTAGAATCTTATAAAGAATTAAAAGTATACTGCACTAAAAGTAAAATTAATTATATATCAACTTTAAAAATATATACATATTCAAAATAAATACAAATTAATAAATTATAACAGATCAGAAATCAGAACCTGTCAGAGATGAGATTTATTACATCTGAAATTTGAATTACAAAGAACAAGGTGAAAGAGAATTTAATATCAGTAAAATAGAGAACATGTATAATCATCATTATTATTAAAACAATAGAATAATTACAATTAATTTAATATTGAATACAGAGGAAAAGGCAATAAAATGAGATAATTTTTTTAAAAAAAGTGTAAAAAAAAGACAAAAGGATTTTAGAAATATATCTAATAAGGAATAAAGAGTTTTTTCTTATTAACAGTTCTGATGATAAAAATACATATCTTTAGAATCATTTAATCAAAAGAAAGTGATTGAATCTTTAAAGAATTTCATAAATAACTTTTTTTTAGAGTAATCAACAAAATCATTATAATATGTATTAAAATAGCTTTCTTAGGTAAAATAAATAAGAATCATTATATTTGTTACTTACTTCACAACCAGCTTTTAAGAAATCTGCAATTTTTGACATGGGAACAAAATAGGCAACATGAGGTTTTCCAGTTGTAGCAGTACCCCAATATAATTTTAAATCTCGTTCTTTAAGAATTTCAATTAAACGATCTTCTCCTATAATTTCCTGATTAAAAAATTGTGTTTTTAATTTCTATTATTATTATTAAATGTAATATAGTTATTATTTCCTCATTTTCACTTATTCTATTTTCTAGACAATTTAAGTTTTACAGAAACCCTTGAAATTCAATATTGATTATATTTTAAATATTCATTTAATTTATTTAACAGTATAATATTCTAAAATTATTATTACTTAGAAATATTTAAAAATACAATTTTGCAAACATATCATTTCATTTTGCACAACATTGCATTCAATGTGCCATATTTTCCTGCCTGACTCTAAAGAATCAGTATCAAAGAACAACAGGTCATAACATTCATTGCTTTTGGGCAGACTTTAGGCTTAAATATATTCAGTAATGCGGTACTCTCACTAATCTAGCACTTTTCTGAGTAAGGAATGACTGGATTAGCAAGAGTCTAGTGTATTCTAGTTATAATTTATATCTTTATCCACATTTATAAATAACTAACAAACAATTTCAAAATCAAATATTTCAGATTCTCAATATCCAATCATTGTTTCAATTTTCAATCTTCAACCTCACACATTTCATTTAAGCACAAAAATTATAAGTTCAATCAAAGAAGAGTAAATATGACACCAATTTTCATAAAATGAAAATTTTAGACATTTATGTCAATTTATCATTATCTCTTTAGAATTATAATCTCCTGACTTTTCTATTTTATTTCAACTAGTATTAAATCCACTCATTTCTATACATCTCTTTTCTTTCACTAGAAAGTACCATTTTTTGATAGTGATGTAAATTCAAATATAAATAAAAAATATTATATCTCTACATTTTAATTAAATGTTCATAAATTATTATGACTGTCATGTTTTTACAAAGCACATACCATAAAATAACTGAATTACAGTAGATATTCAATCTTAAATAGCTTACTTAGAAAAACTCCTTTTAAGCTCATGATTTCTAGCATCAATTATTAAAATAATTTTGTTTGTTTATATATATATATATATTATATTGATTAATTTTGACAATTCTAAATAAAAACTGGATAACATTTTTTGGATCAGAAATGCATTATAATTTTTTCATTCAAATTTATATTACAGTAAAATCCTGCAAACTTGGTTTAATGTGGACTGAGGAGGTGACAAGTTACCAAAAATGATGAGTTTTATGGCATGGAAGTGATACTAATCTGAACAGCAGAATTTTTGTAAATGTATTATATGTGTAAATCCATATGTATTAACTATACACCAATAAGTGTTGACTTTGTAATTAAATTTTAATTTTAAAAAATATTGGGTATTCCGTGGCTGCTTTCCAGACATTTGCATTGTGGCATTTTGCAGTGGCACTTTAGAAAAAGGATTATATTATCTGTTAAAACATGAAATTCACACTATTATCAAGTGTCACCAGTGAAGAATGATAACTTATCTGATCACAATGTTATATAGAAGTTCCAAGTTATAACGCGGAACTTTCAATTGACTTATTTTGTTTTATTTAACTTCATAAAATATTTAAATCAATTTAGTTCTATGATCTTACAACAAAGCAAATATCTAAAATAAGTTGGCATTCAAGCTTCAATCTAAAATAAGACTTAACACTGTAAATATCATAAAATATTACTTGTTTAAAAAACCAAATCTAAATTAAATTAGTCTGCAGCACAATAAAAAATAAATAGAATATAGAGCTAAAAGAATCAAACATGTTTAAAAAAAATGCTTTATATATAGAATATGCTACATAGCTACAGAAAATATTAAATATATATTTAATAAATCCTACCTGTAAAATATTAGATATTCCAATAAATAGCCAAATTTGCTACTGATCATATTATAAATAGATAAAATTGATGGTTTTGATTACCAATACCAATATCCTTGCATGACTTACACTGTAGACATCTGTTCCATCAATGAATTGGAAATTGTTGTTAAGCATGCATATGTAAATCTGTTCAAGAAATATTAGGGGTATCAGATCATATACTTTCTTTATCATAATTGGCCTCTTCCACTTCATAGAAGTGGACATATCCAACATTGAAAACTAAAGTTCCTCCTCATAATGCTGCCACTTTGATGAAAGCTTATGATTAGATGAGGAAACTTGTGTGCTCTTCAGACCCAAGAACTACACTTGCATATACAGACTACTGGTAGGGACTCCCATATCAGATAGGTCAAGGGAGAGGAGCCATACAAAGAATAGTACCCTGCTCTTCCAGGTTAGAAGTCGTGTAAGGCACGTAACATCTCCAAATTAAAAAAAAAAAAAAAATACCATTCAATTTGAAAGCTGAAAAGAAATACTATACAAGATGGCCAATCAAGTGGAATGACCTTTGAAGCTGGAAAAGGCAAAAAAAAATTTCCCAAGTTTGTCAAAAGTGCTTCGTTTTTTATCAACTAGTTGTTATTTAAGTTCTTTTTTTAGAACTTAAACAGCAGTGTATAGAGCCCATGTCTTTACAGTTGCCTTGACATAAATCACTAAATAATTGTACTGTTTTATATATCTAATTTTTGTCCAATCTTATTAACTGCATAACTGAAGAATTTCTCCATAAGACTACATTATAATTTTTAAGGCTATCTTCTATATTAAAGTCTGTACAATGTTACTAGTTACAATATTTCTCATGTAGTAGAATATACAAATTCTATACAATTCTGTATATATATAAATTTAATAGAATAAAATAAATTTTACCTGTAAATTTCTTTTTATTAAATGAAGTTTCTGTTCTGCAGATACTATTTCTCCATTCATTTGAACAGCCATATCATCAAGGCACTACATTAAGGAAAATCAAAAATAGTCTTATGGAACAATTATCTCTAATTTGAATACAAATCAATTCAAATATCTCTAAACTTGCACAGTATGATATAGTAAAACAGAAGTTATTGTTTTCAGGATTTAAAATTTTATATCTGTAATATAACATATACTGTATAGTATTATACAATACTTCCAAAAAGTAAATTACAAAATATATTACCAATTATAATTTAGTTCGGTTATATTATACCAATTTTTGATGTTTAAGCTATATTAAATGACCAAAAACAGTATAGTATAGAACAGATAATATATATTAAGAAAAAAACCTATATTTGACCAGAAACATCAAAAATCTACCTACACTGATTTAATATTTTAGGTTAGATTTTATTTGATTTTTGAATTATAAAATCACTTTGTTAATAATTATACACACTTCATAAATTGCATGCATGGAAAACTACAACTTCTTAAACCAAGTTTCACAAAACCTTTCACACTTATTTTTCTAGAAGTTTTAATCCATAAGATAGGAGACCAAACATTTTCGGCCATTTCAACCTGAAGGCGGCCATTTAAAACAGCCAAAAACATTTGTTCTCCTATCTTATGGATTAAAACTGCTAGAAAAATAAGTGTGAAAGGTTTTGTGACTCACTTTATAAATTTTATTAAAGCTTATTTTTATTTATTAATATTCAATTCAATTAATCCATAGATGATTAATATTGTAATTTCATTGCTGATTATAATTTTAAAAAATTCTTTAAATGATTCAGTCCATTTACAGGTATCAAATTCAATTGAACATTTGATTCTAATATAATTATAGTTTTTGCCAAGTTAGAGATATACCTTGCTAAACAATAATCTTTTTTAATAATGTGATTAAAATTAACTGTTCAATTTAATTAACTTACATGTTAGTATCTATAAATGAACTGAATCATTAAAAAACTTTTAATTAATAAATTTTTTAAAACTTATAATTTATCATTTTTATTTAGTTAAAATTTATAATTAACTTGATTCTAACAGAGTTAACTAGTATTTGTTCAGTTTAAATTTTATTTTTCAAATATAAAACATTTAAATATTTGTTAATGTATTGAAATTTATGAAAAACATAACTGAAACAGGAAGCTGTATTAAATTTAATACTGGATTTCTAAAATACTATAATAGTTTACAGTAAGATCTAATATACATATTCAAGCAAATTTTTGAATAAATATTAGTATTATCATTCAGAATTTACAGACAAACATTTTAACTGACATTCAATTCTTCTATTAACAGTTTGTCAACAACCTTCTCTGACATATTTAAATAAATATTAAATTTGTTAGTCTAAAAAATAGTGATAATAGTGACATTTAAAAAATATTCTTTTTTAATATTTGTAAGTTATTTAAATAATAAACAAGTAAACATTCTAATAAACTAACATGTTTTATACTTATGATAATTATTGTAGTTTAATTATAAAAATATTTATTGTAAATCTAATCCTGTCATATAATTTGTTTCTCATGTTTTCCATTAAAATATTTTAAAAATGATTTATTAATGTAGATCTATATTTTCACCAAATGAAGAATTTCTCGACTTATTTTAATAAAGTGTTTTGTTTGTTCTCATCTACAGAATAATTAGTCAACCAATTATTTCATAAATAATTCAGTTGAATTAAAGGACTAATTTTCTTTTCTTTTTTTTATTTCTATTAGATGATTCCTATTTATCCATATGAAAAATATTTTATTTAATAAATCATTGAAAATTAAAGATTATTAAAAAGACATCAAAATTTGAAATAGTAATTGATTTTAAATAATCTATAATTCAGAATAAAAAATGTTTTCAATTTTAATAAATATGAATAATTATTTGTAAAAATTTATATTATTTTGTTAAATATATGTATAAAATGTTTTTAATGTATAAGTTTATCTAATAAAATTATTACTGTTTTTTTTAATACATTGAATCATTCAATTTTATCATTTACATATAAAAAGTTTATATAAAATTTTTAAAATATATTAAATGAGTTATTGTTATTATTTGTTATCTTGAGTAATGTACTGTACATTGACATGCACCTGTCTAATTGGGCTTGGAAAAACCTGGTGTTAAGAACATAGATTGAAGTTATCCTTGACATAAATTTGTTTAAGTTTTGTAACTGTATCTTTCTGACACCTCTCAAGAACAGCAGGTCTAAATTAATGCATTATTAATATATTTTAACTCTGAAATCTAGTTCACTAATTCAGTTCAGAAAAATGAAAATTCATCTTGAATGTCAAGGTGTTTCAGTTATCATTAAATGAAGGTCATGAACTTCAAAATATGTAAATGATCACATTATAGAATATATTAAAAGTAATATTATAACTATCAATTTTTAATTGATTATGAAAAATGGCAATGTTACATACCAGACAGAAATAAAATTCTGAAGAATCAAACTATCATTTGGTATTTTTTGTGTATTTTAATATAAAAATAAACAAGAATATCATAAGTGTTTTTATTATGAACACAAACACATTTATAAGTAAAATTCTTAAAAAAGCTTTTTAAGGTTAATTAAAAAATTTTTTTATTGTGAGTTACCACAATAGAAAAAAAAACAAATAAAGTTATATAGAATTTAATAAATTTTGCTAAATTTAAAAATTACACCTTTTTAACTTATAATATCTATTATACTTATAACTGTCTAAAATATTAAATATTTATACTTACTTAAATATTTATTATAATGTATAAATATAATATCTATTATATTTATATTTATTTGAATAAATTGCATTTTTCCAGCCACTGTTTTTAAATCAGTGTCACTTTTACATTAAAGTTTTTTATATCATTTACAATATATACTTTAATTGTATTATTGAAATTTTGTGTGTTTTAATCAACAAATACAAATTACATATGAAAAAATTGTATCTAGAGAAAATAATTATGATGGTAAAATCATGATATAACCTTTTAAGTTTTTATAATCAAATTTTTATAATTTATACTAAAACTGAAATAAAAATTTAAAATTTATTTTTATTGTTCTTTTATTAATTTGAGTTGTAACTGAAGAAGACCGTTAAAAACGATCGAAAACGTTTTTAATTTATTAAAACATTTGTTGCTGGATGATTAAAGGTGCAAATTTTCATATTAAAATTTATTGCAATTAAACTCCAAAAATATCACAACTGTAAAGTTGATAAATTAAGCAATCCTATTTGTATATAATATAGTAAATAAAATTTTAAACAGAAAAATAATTATAAAAAAAATACAGTTTTAATAAATTACACTAATAATTATTAACATATTTACTAAACTTGAAAGTCTTAACACTTATCAATTTACAAAATTAATAAATTTATTATATTTCTTAACCTTGCATATAACATAAATTTTAAATTTATAGATCAAAATAGCTTTCTTAGTAATATTTCTCTATATCCTATTAGAATCTTTAAAAAAAAAAAAACCATTAGTCTAAATGATATTTTGAAAGTAAAGAATCAATTTAAAATTTCACTTATGCATTATTATAATTTTGAAAATAAATTATTAAAAATATTAAGATATTAAAACATTACCCAAATTTAAGTATTTATTTTTGGAGTTATTACTTTTATTTAAATTATTAAAAGATTATTGTTTTAAAAAGTAATAAATTTATATTGTTAAATATACAAGTATTCAAAATGTATAGAATTTAATTTTTTTTCATGATAAAAATTCTGGCAGCATTCTTTTGATGACAATTCATTGTTTTTGTTCTTGAAAAATAGGTCAATTACTGTAACTTTGAGATATCTAAATTTTTAACTTTCTGAATACAGAAATTTACAAAGTCAGCCAAATTTATTAGTTTTTATTATTAAAACCACATTAAATTAAATATCAAACAATAATTTTGTTAATTATCAATTACTTATATAAATTGTCCTAATATATATGTAATATATTAAATTAAAAATAGCAATACTTCAAACAATTCCTGCAGTAATATCAAGCATAATTAGTAACAATAAATTTTAATAGATAAATCAGAAAGAACTGTTTTTGATATTAAATTAACACAAAAAATAAAATAGTTTGTAAGAAGACAAAATCGAAATCAAAATATATTTTAAAATAAATTGTCCTGTTACCTGTAATTTTGGGTATAAACTGTTGAAAATTTTTAATTATATATATATATAAAATTACCCATATAAAATGCAACATGAGTATAACACAAATACATTAGTAAACATTTTATAAATTTAAAATAAATTTTTCAGTCTAAAATATAATTATCTAAGAATCTCAAATAATGCTCTCATGTGGATGAGATGTTTTTTTAATGCACTGAGTGTTACTAGAGATTCCTATCTGGTGGCAGATGTCACAGTAATAATTATCTAGCATTAATTAATAGTTTGTTATGAAGGATCGAATAATGCCAATATCAATATTGCAGAAACAGTGAACTTAGAATATACAAGTTTTAGAATGAAATTATTACTATATTGACACACTTTAAGCAAGATACACTTATATTAATAATATAAGCTTATGAGTTTTTTCAAATATTTCAATTTCTGTTTCATTTTATTATCTCTTTCGTCGTACTTTTAAAATTGAATACGTTAGCATTTAATTTTATATGCATGTTTTGATAAAGTTACTAAATTTTAAAAGTAAACATTCTGATATGTGGTTTAATTTCATCACATTTTAAATGATAAAAAATACTGAAAACACTACATATTGAAATAATAATTTTGTTATCTATTATTTTTCAGTCTGTTAAAAATTTAAATATGAAATAAAATAATTTTCGTATCACATTTTAACATGTTTCACGTAGCATCCTAATAATATATTTGCTTACATGTACTAACAAAATTTAAATTGTTTTCTTAAACTTATATTTTATCAGGCATTTAGCCAGAAATTTGTGTGTGGGTCATCCACAAGGCTGATGGCTTATGTAAACTTAGCATAGGTAAGCAACTTATGATTAGTGATCGTTAACTATTGCATTTCTATGTAAAGCCAAACCTCCGCCGCAATCCGAGCGCAAACACAAATAGGTAACGTGATTAAAAGTTTTTACAGCGAGGGGTTTTACACCTGTTTTTACACTAGTGGAGTCTCGGCCTAACAGTTTATGATCACTAGCAACATGTTATTGTATATGACATATATAAACCATATGGAAACCAACGAAATAGCTACAGGACAATGTGTAATAAGAAAAAGACCGAACAAGTATTAAGTTTTATTCTTTATGTTATAGTTATTTATATAGCCTAGTATTTGTGTGTGATATACTTATTTTTGTTTCATTCAATGGTCGAATGGTTATGACATTCTGCGGGGCTGCAGTGGAAGCCCGCAGAAAGCGTTATTAGTAGGAAATATCACCTCGCATGGCTACAGACCAGCTTTACATATATAAAGATATCTGAATTTATTTTATAAAGAAGCTTATTCTGTTAGAAATTTAATTAAATTTTACAACTATTTCATATAAAATTATAATAGAATACATTACAAAACTTATTTTAAATGTGAACTTAAGTAATTCACATTAAAATTCTCCTTTAAGCATCAATATATAAATATATATTTAACAAACTATTTTGATGGTAAAATTTCATTATCAGTCAAAACACAATGATGAAATTAAACAGGATGTTATCAAAGCTTATATTTACTTTTAAAAATTAACAACTTTATCACTGTAAAAACAAATTAACATTTTGTACAATTATTTGTCGTGGAATAAAACAATAACACGTTAAAAATATATTAAAATGAATAGAAAAATAGGACAAGAGAATGAAATTCTTGACAATCTAAAACTCTCATGTTTACCATATGTCAATATAATAACCAGTTATATTATTAGCATTAATTACAATATTAATCAGCTTGGAATCAAATTATGTAGTAATAATTTTAAACAGCTAATACATGCGATAAATTATTAACACCTGTAATAAATTTCCAACGAATTTTCAGTTATTGTTATTAATATATTTCCTGAAAATCTGTTTTAAAGAGGTTAATATTACATTTTAAGTTTAAAAAGTAAATCAATCACTCCAATTTATAATAAATGAAATATAAATACAATACATTAGCGTTTTACTTTCGTTTCAGCAAATATTAAACAAATCGAGTCGTTGTCATAACCGATAGAAGTTGCATCATAACAGTAACATGCGGATATTGAAACGTGTCAATTCATTTACTTACCCACATGATCGTACATATTTCTTTAATAATCTGAATAAAACGGCAAGTAATGTCCTTACCTTACGAAACTTGATTAATTTATAATTTGTTTGAAATATCAAGATAGAAACGAAATAACCAGGTAATCAACTCAGAAACGAGCCACCGGTCTGCATGCAATAATTGTAAAGGAAGAATATGATAAATAATTCCGCGTAGAAAATGGTAGTCGCGACATCTGGTGACAACAATTACGAAAGAAATTTAATTTTTTTTTTTTAAATATTGAATAAATAGATAAATAAATTAATTAACTTTCACTTTTGATTTTGACTTTTAAAAAAAATTTTAAGTTAAAAATTGATAGGAATATCTCCTAATTAAGTAAGCATTTCGGGCTTTTCTGCTCCTCTTTATTCCATTTTTTAAAAAATTCCTAACATTAACATTACATTCGATATAATACTTGATAAGAATTACAAATCAAATTTCAGACATTAGGATTCGCAGTATCGTTGCAGTATTATTTCTATCTTGTCTTATTTTCTATGGAAAATTCATATTTAAAAATTATATTTGACATAACAGTTGATAAAAAAATATTAAAAAACTCTATAAAGTTACTAAAAAAACTTCAACTATTACAATTTTCAATTGTATTTCCGTATTATTTCTTTCCTACTTTGACTTTATAAACGGTTCGCTCAAGTATTATATCAGGAAAAATTTTATTTTTTTCATTCCCCTCCCCATCATCACCAGCTATCAGAAATAGACGGCCAGATGGTCGAGAGGTCAAGGTGGTAGCCTACTGCTCTGGGGGATCCGGGATCGAATCGGGACGGGTCGAAAAATCCCCAAGAATTTTTCGGGGTGGTCCGACCGGATATATCGGTCCCGTCCCTCACCATTGTAGGCCTGGCCGAACTCATAATAGACTTGCTTAAAAAGATGTTTTCTTAGTGCTCACAGGGCGGAAAGAGTTAAAAAAAAAAAAAGCCATCAGAAATCAAGATACTCTTTTCCCTAATTATGTCATCAGGCTAGAAGTTTATACCATTCGCAAATGTACAGGAATTATTTTCAGGTAATCTTGTGATGACTGTACCCGTTATTTATTTTTTCTCCGATCTAACATCAGATTCGCCTTCCATCATCCAATCATCAGCAATCGTCAGATACAAACGAATTCCTTTTCACAATAAATTGCTGACGTAATACTTGAATGATTCCAAAATGAAAGTAATCTGTCTGGTAAATATATCGTATTTACTAATTACGTATTACGTAATTACAGTCAAACCTGTTTTTATGAGGTGAATAGGGACCGCATAAAAAAGTCTCACATAGAAAATAACTCTCACATAGAAAATAACTCGTTTTAAAATCATAGTCTTAGTTTCTAAGGAAATTACCTTCTTTTTTATGCGGTGAATAGGGACCGCATAAAAAAGTCTCACATAGAAAATAACTCGTTTTAAAATCGTAGTCTTAGTTTCTAAGGAAATTACCTTCCTCTTCGCTTTGTTTTTGCCCTTATTCATTTTCAGGGATTATGTCTAAACATAAAATAAAAATCCTAAAATTTTATATCTAAATAGAAAAAATAATACAGTACATTTACCTTCAATTTACGCTTTGAAATGAATCTTATCTTAATGGCCCAGGAATGTGAAAGCACTTTGAAGGTTTAATTAACGTAATTAAAACACACGTAGAATTCATTGACAACAGATGTCAGCACTTGACTGCATCGCCTTATCTATCGTGTTTTGCATATTTTTGTCCAGGTGGTGTTTTGTTGACTTAAAAAATAAATTATTTCATTTTTCGCATATTCATGCAATAATATTACTATAAGAAGTTCATTTATGCTACAATAAGTTTATTTAGCTATAATAAGTCAACGTGAGACTTGACAAAACGCACGAGACTAGTCGCCAACTATACCGCACAAATAAAAAATCGCACAAAAAAGACCGCATAAAAACAGGTTTGACTGTATTTGATAAAATAAAATTGATTATTTAAGAATGGAAACCAATACGTGAATACAGTCAAATTAATAGCGAGGTTGAGGCCGAAGTTTTCAACGCGAAAACGTGTACGTCGGACGTTCAGCGCCGCTTTCCTGTAAGCCTAGAAGTTTGACAATAGTGTTTGGAAAGTCAGTGGATGATGTCGGACGTTCAGCGCCGCTTTCCTGTAAGCCTAGAAGTTTGACAATAGTGTTTGGAATGTCGAGTATGATTCCACTGACTTTCCAAACACTATTGTCAAACTTCTAGGCTTACAGGAAAGCGGCGCTGAACGTCCGACGTACACGTTTTCGCGTTGAAAACTTCGGCTTCAACCTCGCTAATGTATTTTAGCGTTTTTGTGTGATAAGTTTTATAGAGCTCCTAAAATATAGAGGAATTTGAGAAATTCAAATACAGTAGAGAGTCGTTAATCGGAACGCCGGTAATCGGAACGATTTTCAGTCGGACTGTGTCATGCTGAATAGAACGTTTTTGATACTAGATTTACTTCTAAAGTATAATTTTCATGTTTTTATATTCTTCAATATATTTATTTTGTTTGTACAAAATAAAGAAATAATTTTTAACGATACAATAGCCTCGATTATTATTATAAAAATTTTTGTTAGACTTAAAATCGACGAAAATTCAACGCGAAGCGACACGCAACGGAGAAAAATTCAACACGAAGCGACACGCAATGGAGAAAAATTTGAACATCGGACAGGTTAATGTATTTTTTCGTACATAATGGGTAATCGGAACAAATGACTAAACGGAACAACCCCAGTCCCCAATTGATTCCGATTTTCGACTCTCTACTGTACAGTGGACAAACCTATGGGTGATCCTCTTACTTCGAATAAGGGAGCATTTGCAGAGATCCTAAGAATGCTCTCTTAAATAGTTTACAGAAAAACTTCCATTGTTCAATCGAGACATTCAATTTCTCCCTATTCGCGTCTGAAAAAGAGATCTTTAATTTCTCGATTGATACCCCACATTCGGACCCTCACATTTTTTTAACTGTTAAAGAAAGAGCTCAATATGAGCGTTTTTAAAAAACTCTTTTCGCCCTGTGGGCACATCCGCAGGAATTTTTCGGGGGGATGGCTCTACAGGATATTAAAAGGGCCTCTTTTAGCAAGCCCATAATGGTGCGGCCAGGTCCACGATGAAGCGACCGGGTGGTGAGGGACGGGGCCGACATATCAGGTAGACTCACCCCTCGAAAAATTCCTGGAGATTTTTCGACCCATCCGAATTCGATCCCGGGTCCCCAAGGCGGTAGGCTGCCACCTTGACCGCTCGGCCATCCGGCCGTCTCAATATGAGCGTTATAAAGATTGAAGATTTTTTAAAACTATTTCCATGTAAGATTGTAAGATGGCAATTTAGCCGTTCGGCCAGGCCTACAACCGCTCGCTTGTTGAAGATAAATACTTGAAAATAAGAGTTGAAGATAATCAATAGTTGATCTTAAAGAATATTTTATGCAGTTTTGTTCTCAAAGATAATTATGAGTTCAACCAGGATCACAATTGGATGGTGAAGGACGGTCCACCTTCCGAAAAATTCTTGGAGATTTTTCGACCTATCCAGTTTTCATCACGGATTCCACAGAGGATCCCACTTTACCCGCTTGGCCGTCACGTTGACACTAATGAGAGTTTATTGCATTCTGTTATAAGGTCGCACTTTTCGCTTGTGCCAACGATCGATCTGACATCTACCGGTGTTAGCGCGAACTACATAATGGCGACTACTATGGGTATAATGTATGTCTGTGGACAGTAAGAATTAGAAAGTATTTAACCTACAATGGTAAATAATAAGTATTGCTGTGTATTTGGATGCAAGTCTAAAGGTACATCAAACTCAGTACATATGCACACATTCCCAAAAGATAAATTACTGAGAAAAAAGTGGGAAATAAAACTAAAGTTAGGAAAGCAATCAACGAAATCTATGTACGTTTGCAGTTTGCATTTTGACAAAGACGATTACTATTTGCCAGGTAATAAAAACATTTCTTATAAGTATATTTTAA
The DNA here is from genome assembly GCF_030686945.1 of Centruroides vittatus. Lineage (NCBI taxonomy): Eukaryota > Metazoa > Arthropoda > Arachnida > Scorpiones > Buthidae > Centruroides > Centruroides vittatus. The sequence goes on along the minus strand of NW_027122180.1, from coordinate 158,394 downwards.
CTGTTATCACATATGGTACTTACGTTTTCATAGGTTTACCATGTGCTCGGCATTATTTAAAACCTAATTCGTATCCGACTAAAAACATACCGATAAGGAAGTTTGATACAACCACCTCAAAACAGATTGCTGAGCAAAGGTCCATTCGTGCCCAAAAAAGACAAGAAATACGGAATAAAGGTTTGTTTCTTAATTTTGTCAGATGCATTTCTTTAATAACGCTATACCAAAACAAGATCTTATAATGATTGAAATCACTAAATTTTTAGGTTTGGAACCGGCAAATAAGAAAACTATCAAGGAAAAATCTACGTATCAATCTAATAATGACACCAACATTTTGGAATTGTCACAGCCCAGTACATCCTGGTCTAAATCATCTATTGACTGCTGTGCATGCACAGATCAACAAATGACATCACAAATAGAGGAGGATGAAGATATGACATCAGTATCACAAGCAGAAAAAGATGCAGCTACAGCACTCTTAAATTTAAGTGAAAAATCCAACATTCAGGAGGAGAGGGATATTTTGATGGAAAAAGGAATTCAAGTGAATACACTTTTAGATTCAACCTTAAAATTTACTGTGTTTGACTTAATAAAATCAGACAATGAATTGAATATTCTCACAGGTTTAAACAGTTTTAAAATGCTTGATACCATCTCTGCCTGTGTTAGTGAGTTGCAGTCCAACAATACTGCTTATAAGCCTACTACAATATCTACTAAAGTCCAAATTGTTCTTGTTATGATGAAGTTAAAACTGGCCTTGCCCTTTGCTTGTGTTTCAGTTTTATTTCAAATTTCCATGACAACATGTAGAAGAATATTTTTCAATATTATTGCTTATCTGAGTCAAGTATTAGGTGCTGCAATTGTGTGGCCTTCCAAAGAAGAGATAATGAAAAACTTACCTTTGTGCTTTCAAAAATACAGCAAAGTTCGTGTGATTTTGGACTGCACTGAAGTTTTGGTTGAAAAACCAAAGTGTATTAGTTGCAGAATATTAACTTATTCCCATTACTATGGTAAGCATACTGTTAAAGTATTAGTTGGAATTGCCCCATCTGGTCTTATCACCTATTTAAGTAAAGCATATGGAGGTAGGGCATCTGACAAAGCCATATTTGAGGAATCAAATTTGTTAAATTTACTGGATCCTTATGCAGATCAAGTAATGACAGATAAAGGTTTTCACATAGAAGATGCTTGTTCTGCTAGAGCTATTGGTTTAGTACGTCCACCGTTTGTAAGAAAGCAAAATCAGTTAAGTAAGCATGATGCACTGGAGACTGCAGAAATAGCAAAGGCCAGGGTACACGTTGAACGTGCTATTCAGAGAATGAAACTATTTGCTGTTTTAAAACAAAAATTAGACTGGACTTTACTGCCACATATTGACAAAATTCTAACCATTATTTGTGGTGTGGTAAATTTATCTAGACCAATATTGGGTGATGACAAATTTTGAAGAGTGGTGTGAGCATTTTCATTTTGACCCTATATAATGAAGCAGTATTAAACAGCAATTTAATACTGTTTTTATAATCTTATAGTTAATAAGGCTTACTCATTTTTGTTTTTCAATTTTTGTATGATAAAGAACTCAAACACTAGTTAGGACAAAATATTTTATTCCAAAACAAAACATAACATGTTTTATAAAATTATTAGTACTTAACTCTCTATAATTATTTTGCATAAATCTGTAAGAAAATATCTTTTTTTGCAAATTATGAATAAAATACTGAATAAAAGAAAATGACTTTGTTTTAATTTGTTTAATTGGGTGCTAATATTGTTATAAGTTAATAAAATTCAAAGTAATGTGTATTTTCTTCTAAAAGTGATTTCTGATGGAAAAAGCAAGATTGTATTTAAGAATTATGACTGCATAGGTAAGGAAAAATAATTTTGGTAAAATCATTTAGTAGCTTTTCTGTCAATTTATAAATAAAACTATAGTCTGCTAAAACTTCAAGGGTTTTAAGGGTTTGGTCTTTACTACTGAATATTACAAAATCACATGAATTTAAATTTAATATAGCCAAACCTAATTGTACCTGTCCATAATACTTGTGATTTTTTTTTAAGCTGTAATTGCCATGCCCATCGTGTACTATATACTTAAGAAATTGCACCATTTCTTCTGCAGATTTTTCTGCACCAATTTTGGGGCACTTTACTTCAAGCAGCTTGATAGGTTTTTCATCGTTAAATACAATCCCATCAGGAGAAAATGCAAAACATGTCAGTAATGGTGAAATTATCAAACCAAACTGTTTGACATCACAACCATAGAGTGTTCCATACAATGTGAGTGCTGTTTTTTCCCACTTTTTACCATACTCTGTATTTTCATTTCCCTTAAATTTGCTTCTAAATATATTTGTTAACTTCTTTTCCCAGTCTGCATTTTTCCTCCTTCCATAAGTATATAGTTCATAGCACACTGATCCTGTCACTCTAATACTTCTTTCTTTCTTCCATAAATCATTATTTTGTTCCATTGTCAAGTGGCAAATGTTTTCTATCTCTCTCTTATTTTTGTATATATTTTCTCTGTAGTACATTGAATCCTGAATAGGCATAAGATGATCACTTATATTAGGCAAATATTTATTACAGTCCATACAGTGTTCAATTACTTTTAATATTGACCAATGTGGTGCAATATTATCAGCTGAACTTTGTACAGCTTTGGCTACTAAGCATTTTCTTCCAATTGAATGCTTTGCTAAAGCAGAATCAGGCAACTCTTGAAAAAATCGTTCTCTGATAGCATCTCTTTGGCTTTCATTTAATGAAAGAATTTCTGTTTCCTTTGTCTGGACATGGCACAAATTTTCAACTTTACAAGCTCCATATCTCCCATCAGACCTGCTTGACATTTTGCTCCAATACTGCTCAAGATCAGTACAACTCAGATCTTCCAAAGTATTACCATACCTGCAAGAGAAAAGTACTTATTTATATCTTCATGCCAATACAACTAACCTATTAGTTAAATATTTGAGTGTTTTACCTGTTTACATGAAGCAGTGTCCCTATTGAATGCTTACAGTATCCTGCTTCTCCTGCTATGCAAGTACACTTTATAGATGTCATCAAATATTTATTGAGTTCTGAACTCCATTTGATATTTAACGTAATTTCGTGAGGTTTCTTTGAAACAATACTAGATAAGCAGAGAGCGAAAACTTCTATTTCGACTGGGCAACCATCGTCGTCATCTGTCTTATATATTTTTTCTTTAATGCCACAGCAAATTATCTGTTTTAGCATTTCCTCTCCTTCTATAAGACATCTTTTTCTATCACCCACATATTCTAAAATGTCACAAAGTGAAATCATTATGGTATTAATCCTAGTTGATTTCGTAGTTGTTTATATCGGACAAGAATGCGGATAAAACGTTTTCACTATAGAGAGAAAAGTTAACACACAAGTGACTCGCATTTGTAATTTCTATGTTGACAGGCACGCTATACCCTTTATGGCAGCCATCTTAGTCGATTCATACGCCACCTATAGTTAGTGGCACAAGCGATATTGCTACATGTGTTTGCGTAACCACGTGTTTTAGCAGAAGCTCATTCCATGTTGATGAAATAGAAGTTTATCCAACTCAGTCATCACATGCTTATACGTCTACAAAGTATTAAGAACTATACTATCTGTTTGACAGTTTTAGAATAATATATAACGCATTTATTATAATGCCATGTAATGATTCAGTTTTTATAAAGATGAGTTGGTGTGAAAATTCGTAATCAAATATATCTATCAATAATAATAATATATTAAAAGTTGTAATTCGATTAAATCTGTATAAAAAAGTTAATTCAAAATGACATCAATTTTAACTCGTAGCATTATCGAGGTAAGTGTCATTTTTCGTTAGATGTGAAGAAATAAAACTCAGTCATCTAATTATTAGAAGAGATATATATTTCATAGTTACGATATTTATTTTTCCGAAATAAAATATTAAATGTTTTTTAAATTTTTTTTTTAATGAAGAATCAAATACTATAAATGTCTATACAATAAAGGATAAACCTTTGGGTACTCCAAACATCAACACAATTTATAGTATACAATTTAAAAGTTATTTATATTATAATATAATAGAGATTTATTAAAATTATCTAAGAAAATGCTGTAAATCAGTAATAATGGTAGACGTTTTAAATTTTTATAAAATTTAATGATTTTATATAATGTTTTCATTAGATGATGCATAAGAAGCAGCCTACCAATGTAACAAATCAGATTTGACATTAAAACTTTGGATACAGACAGTTGAAATGTTGTGTATTTGTATTATTTACTGTATTTACTTGAGTATAAGATGATCTCGCATATAAGACAAGGTGTGACTTTAAAGATCAAACAAAAAAAATTAGATTTATTAATACAATTCTAATTATTTCGTTTAATCATAAATAAAATATCAAATGCACGTAAATGCACACGTTGTCCCACAAAAATTACTGGCATTTTAAACTTTAAGGAAAAAATCTTGTAAAATCGACAACATAATTTGTTCGTGTAAAATGTAAAGCCGAACAATTGGGAACCTTTTTTGCCAATTCTTAACGGTCGAATCCACTCTCCGTCAATTACGCTTATGAGTTTCTCCAAATTCTGATTAATTGGATAACTATCTATTTTTGCGTGGGAATAGATTAAAACTTATATTGGGCTCCCGTGTGACTTTCAAATTTCGAATTGGAATTTAATTCAAAAACTTTGCTTTTTCTATTGCTATTAATCTTTACTCCTGACAAGACACAAGAATGATTCAAACGACCCAGATAAAGTACTTTTGTTTTTAAATACGAGGGTGAGAATCTGGTAAAAAATGCGAATACGTGGTTCACAAAAATTATTGCAAAAATGCAAAGAATCCTTCACTCGTGTGTATAAGATGACCTAGGTTTTTGAAGCAGTGAAAAATGAATAAAAATCTTGTCTTACGTGCGAGTAAATATGGTAATTGCCTGAAAATTGTTTTTTGGACAAATATAAGAAATTTGATATCTTAGTTATAGGGCATTTTGTTAAAATATTGCTACTTAGTACATTCAAATACAGCATTGCTATCTAGGATATTGAACATTTTTGTGGTAATATATATTAAAGTGAAAGTTAATTTTTTACTTTTATTTGAAAAATAATTCAATATTTATAAAATTTATGTATATTTTCTTGTGTTACACATATAATGTCCCATATAATTTTCTTTAAGATGATAACTAAAAATATAAAACTGAACTATGCATTGATTGCTTCTTATGTATTGTCAAATGAAAACATCATATAAAATCATTAAATTTTATAAAAATTTAAAACTTCTACCATTATTACTGATTTACTGCATTTTCTTAGATAATTTGAATAAATCACTATTAAATTATAATATAAATAACTTTTTAATCGTATACTATAAATTTAATCAAATCTAATATAACTGTTATAATTGTAAAAGGTTATTTCTCCATTTTAATTGGTGAAAGCCTAGAAGTTTTTGAATAAAATTTTATAAAATTTCTATTATCTGTAAATGAAAATCAAAAATTTGTTCCTGTTAAATTTGGATTGAAAAATATCATCCAATAATTTCAATAGTAATTTGATTTTTGATCATTATTTGTAGGTTTCAGAACATCTGCAATCGGGTTTACTTACGTCAACAGAATTATTAAATTTATGTTTAGAAAGAGTAAAGAAAACGGAATGTTTAAATGCATTTATAACAATTACTGAGGAATTAGCAAGAAAGCAAGCTTCAACTTCAGATGAAAGATATAAAAAGGGTAATTTAAAGATATATTTTATTATATATAAATTAATTCTAAAAATTAGCAAATAATATGAAATTTAATAAATATATGTGTGATGAAAGGCAAATATGTAATAAATTATGTATCAAACTTTTCATATTAAATGTCTTGAAAACTGAAGAAAACTTGTAATGGCTTTTAAACTATATAAAGTTCATTCAAATTGTATCAACAAACTATATTTATTATTAGAAAATAGGATACATAAACAACCAAGTCTGAACTTTAAATACTGGAACTACTTTGAGCTGTATCTTAATAGATAATTACAATTCCTTTTCAAAAGTTTAGAAAGTTTGTCATTAAAATTGTGATATTGAAATTTACATATAATTATTTATTTATGCATACAGAAATCTAACTTTCTATTTATTTGTTCTATTGTTTATTGATTAAACAAATAAATCATTTATAAAATGCATCAAAAGTTTTGATTCAAAACATTCATTTTATTCATTAGATGAAACACACTTGTTTCATAAGTTTAGAAAGTAGAATAGCAATATCTGTTTCAGAAATTTAGAAACTATCTAACAAAAGATATTTATTGTTGAAATAACGTAACAAAAATTATTCAGTATTTTGTTGTTTGTCCTTTTCAATGAATAACTGCCTTCAATCTTTGGCATTTCTGCTATAAGTTCCTTGTACTTCTCAGCTGAAACAGCACCCAGATTTCTCTAAGTTTTTGTATAAGTTCACATTTATCAGATAGTTTTGGTGTTTGTAATTGTTTTTTCATCTTCCCCAAGTATTTTTAATTGTTTGTCTGGTGAGTTAGGTGGCCATTTAAGAACTTTGATCAGCTTGAAACTATTTTGTCACTGATTTTGCTTTGTGGCTAGAACAGGGTGGCCAACAGTTTTTGCTCCTGGGCCAAATTGGAAAGAAAAACTTTTTCACGGGCCAAACGAAATATTAAAATTAAATCATGTTAAATACAAATATGCTGACCTGGGCGGCAGGTAAGGTTTGTTTGAACAGAAGTTCCTGATGCATGCGCAATGTCATTTTACATGCAAAGAAATGTACAAGCAAAAAAAAAAAAAAAAAGGTAAGGTTGAAAGGCAGGCAGCACTGTGCATCACACGTCAGCATAAACAGTGACATGGCGGAATGGCAGATGAGTTTCAGTGAGTGTAGGGTCTTTCGTTCTTCAAATAGTGTAAATTTATAACAGACGAATACAAAAGTTGTGAATCTCTACAATGGAATTTTTTTTAAAAATGAAGAAGTATAGCAAATCATCCATTCAACCAATTATTGGAAGTTAAGTAGCTAATATTGAAAAATTAATCGCAGGCCATATGTTGGCCACCCCTGGGCTAGAGGCATTATATTGTTGAAAAAGAACATCATCAAAATTGTACATTTCAATTTTTCAATTAAGAATACTCAAGTAATTATATGCATGTATCAGCATTAACTTTTCCAGTTAGGACAGAGTTCACCTGGTCCTTGTGAAGTGATACATCCCCTCACTATGACTTTTGTTGGAACTTGGAACTTTACACACTGCTTTATATAGTCAGGCCAAAATTCTTCACCTTTTCTTCTGATAACTTGTGGTCTTTGATCTCCAAAATTAAGACAAAACATTGCTTCATCACTGCAAATCACATTTTTCCAATCTTAAGTGAGGTGCTTTTTTTCCCACTGAACTCTAACTCTTCTGTGTTTTTGTTAAATGAGAATTAAATTTTGCCATAGAATAGAATCATAAATCTTGTAATCTATGTCAGGTAGTTGTTATATTTGTTTTCGTTATGTTTTTATTACTTTTTTGGGTCCAATTTGTCATGATTCAGCTGTTGACACAAACAATAACTATGCAACATGTAAAAACTGAATTTAATTAAGTCCAAAGCACTTCACTCTACCAATAATATCCAGCACATAATATTGATATACTAACTAAAAAATAATAAAACAAACGTCATCATCTTTAGGTTAAAAACAGTCGAACATCTAAATGAAAATTTGAACATTACTTTAAAAATGCATAGAACAATTATTTCATTGGTTGAATAAACACTGATGGCAATAATGACAAAACGAAATGTTTTTAAGTACAGTAACAAGATTTAACTTATAGCTGTACTTAAAAAATAGATCTCCATACTTTGAGAATGTTTTGGCCTCTGTAATTTATGGCCATGTTCCAAAAATTAGTTTTGTACGTTTTGAGTATCTCTAGTAGGAATTGGATAAATCTGAAACATCTAGAGATTCTTGAAATATACAAAGCTAATTTTTGGAACGTAGCCATAAATTACAGAGATGCTGAAACATTCTTCAAAAGATCTATTTTTGAAGTACAACTTTAAGTTAAATCTTTTTATTTAAAAAATATTTGGTTTAACATTTGTTTACTTAAAAAACATTATTGATATTGGCATTTTTTTAACCAATGAAATAATTGTTCCATGTGTTTTTAAAGTAAGATTTGAATTTTCATGTAGATGTTCAACTGTTTTTAACCTGAAGATGATGGTTTAAAAATCATTAAAAACATTTATTTTAGTATTTTTTAGTTAGTATATTTTGTGCTGGATATTACTGGTATAGTGACATGCTTTGTTTACATAAATTTCTTCTCCAATACAATCCTTTTTAATACATTAATATCGTGTTTGATTGTTATTTTTGGCTTATCTGATAGGTTTGTGATGATTCCATTGTCTTGTATTTGTTTCAAACATTTTGAAACAGCTGATTTTGATCTGTTTAAATTTTTAGCAATATGTAAGTTCGCCGACCTTTAGGGGGGGGATCGTTAATCCCGCGACAGGATGGTCTAGGGTCGTTCGCGTGTGGGTGTGAGGGAGGATGACACAGACAATAAGTGTCTCACAAAGAAACCCGTTTATTTAAATATAAAACAACTCACACTATACACAGATCGTTACAAAGGTGAACGTTCGAACGTTTTTGTGCCGATGTGTTTCCTATCGTCGCTCGATAGAAGGCCCCGGGGCAGCGGCAGGTGCAGCGACTCGTCGGTTGGCGTCGGCGGACCTTTCGATGGACACCTTGGAACACCTCTTGTCTCCCTTGAAACCTCTCGGAAAAGTCTCTTGTCCTTCCAATTCGGCGATTACTTCAATCTCTCTTTTTCGTATTGTTCATGTTGATTGGCTCCACGTCCTTCCTTTCTCTCTTCTCGATTGGTCCTTCGCTTGTTTCCAAGCGAAAAACGATCCCTGTTCGAGTCACGAGAAAGAACCACCTCGACAAATCTACTTGACACCCTCCATTTACTCAGGATGGAAAGAATTGATGGAACTTTGAAACTTGCGCTCATATTTTCCCTATTGTCGTCTAGTCTGAGAGATTTTTGAAATTCAATGCTTTGATATGAAGTTCCTTTTTATAATTAACTTTTCCCTTTTTCCTAATTTTAATAATCTAAATTTCGTATACGAGCGACTTGTCAAAGGTCCATCTATACTGGAGGACATTCGTCTACAATCATTACTCATTACAATTATTGCGTTTTATTTTACATTAGGCCTTTTTGTCTTTCGACATCTTTCTCCTTTTTTTCATGCGTCGCGGTTTCAAATGACTAACGCGTCAAATCCGATCTTGGATCGGTTTTTGTCCCTTGTAACAATGGATGATTTTCTACATTCGTTTTAACAATCTTCTAATATAAATAATTAATGTTAACCCGTTTTTGGGACTTCACAAATATCTTCTACTGATTTATTCAGTCACCTTTATTCAAATATTTAATTTTTTTTCCTTGTTAGAAATTGTTGTTTAACAATAGCAAGTGTTCAATACAAAAATGCTAAACAAAGTACATAAAGTAATCTGTGTTTTATCTATGTTTAAAATCTATGAAACAGATATTGCTACTTTCTAAACTTATGAAACAAGCATGTTTCATCTAATGAATATTTTTGTGATTAAAATAAATGTTCTGAATCAAAAATTTTGATGGATTTTGTAACGTATTTATTTGTTTAATCAAGGAAATAAATAGAAAGTTAGATTTTTGTGTGCATAGTATTTTATTTGTAAATGTCAATATCATACTTTTAATGACAAAGTTTCTACACTTTCGAAAAGGAGGAGTTGTAAGTGTTAACCAAGATATAGTTTGAAATAATTCTGTCACTCTCTTAGGACAGAGAGGATTAAAATTTTGGCATTTAGAGTTTTGATTTTTAGAAAATAGGATTATATGAAATTTAAAACTTCTAAAATGCTTGTTTCAAAACTATTTTATTGGCAATATAAAAGAAACTAATTATATAAGTTCTTATCCAATTATAATTAAACATTTTCAGTTTTAAATAATAATTTGCCTTATTAAATTTACAAAAAATTCAACACTAATTGAATATTCAATATTTTACTGAAATTGCTAGTTGTTGCATCTCTAGATCATTTAGAACACACTAGTTGCATTCCTACTGTTAGACAAATTTTAGAAACTTTCAGTGTTTATTTAACCTAACAATAACTTCAGTTCAATCAATTAAAATGATTATTGAAGATTATTTTTTATAGGAATGAATTTTTAAATTACAAAATCATTACTATAATACAGTTTTTTTTTATTCCTGATGTAAAGTGCATTTTAAATTTAAAATTTTGAGTAATGAGAATTAATGTGTATTATTACTTTTATCATAAAATTAAAGCAAATTTTTTATGACTTATTTCTACCAAGACAGTAATTGTAATGTTTATGTAATTATTATTATTATTGTTAAATTTATTATTATTTTTTATTCAAGGAAAACGACTTGGTATGTTGGATGGAATACCCATAGCTGTGAAAGATAATTTTAATATTATGGGAGTTAGAACAACTTGTGGATCAAACATGTTAAAAAATTACATATCTCCTTATAATGCAACAGTAATTCAACATTTATGTAATCAAGGTGCTGTTATTATTGGGAAAACAAATATGGATGAATTTGCAATGGGGTAAAAATCATACATATTTCATGATATAAAAATTTATATTTTTAAAAGTAAAATTAAGTTTTTATAATAATAATAATAATTTAACATTTTTCTTTATTAAAAAATTTTCTATATGTAATCAGTTCTGGTACTATAGATTCCATTTTTGGCCCAACAAAGAATCCATATTATTCAGGTTTAAAGTTCAAATTGATTCATAGAAATTCAATTAATGATACACATTTAAATACTGCATTTTGCAAAAAATATGGAGTTGAAAATGATTGGTATATATCAGGAGGAAGCTCTGGTGGAAGTGCTGTGGCATTAACTACAGGAACTTGTTTCGGGTAAGTATTAGTTTTTTATATGTAATTTCCAAATTATTAGTTTATTCATTTTTAATATATCAAATAACTTTATAAATACATTGTTAATTGTTAGTTAACAGTTGTTTCAAGGTAACAAACAAGAAATGTAAGCTATTAGGGGAGTTTGATATATATTGTTTTCATTTATCAAAAATCATTGCACTTGTAGTAGTTAATTTTGTGCCATTTGTAGTCAACTTATAAACAAGTCTTCTATTCAGCTCTATTTCGATTTTAAAATTTTAATCAAAATTACAGAGAATTTTTGTATATTTTTATTACATATTATGTAATGCTGAATAAAAACAATTTATTATACTTATTTAATTAGCATTGCAGGTATTTTTTATAAAATAATGATAATAGTGAGTTTATATAATCTTTTTATATTTCTCAAAATTATTTTATATTGTTAATACCATACGTATTTTTGAAAATTAATTAATCATCTATTTGATCATATATTTTGACATTATTACATTACTTTGACATTACATTTTAAAAAAATATAGTATTTCATGTTATCAATATGAAATTACAGTAGACCCCCCCTATAACACGGTAGACGTATTTACCGTGTTATAGGGGGGGTCTACTGTAGTTAACAATAATAATCTATTCAGTTAATATGTCACTAGCAAATAATATAATAAATATTTTATGAGTATAACATCTATCTGATATTTATCTTCAGAAATTTGCATTTTAGAAATAGGATTTTAACAATTGATTAGTTTCACATAAATTAAAATTTTAATTAGATTGATATTTACAGTTATCAATTTCAATATACTTTATATTATATTAAATTTTAATGTGAATTTCAATTTTTTATTATTATATTTTTAATTAGTGCTCTTGGTTCTGATACTGGAGGTTCTACACGAAATCCAGCATCCCGATGTGGTGTAGTTGGCTTTAAACCTACATATGGATTATTATCAAGACATGGTCTAATACCTTTAACTAATTCAATGGATGTTCCAGGAATATTAGTAAGAACTGTAGATGATGTTTCATTAATTTTAGGTAAATAATATAATAATTTTTAATTTATTAAAACATTATTTGATTCTGAAATAAATATATTGCACTTTATTTTACTTTTTAGTAAATATTTTAATTTCTAGGAATAAAATAAATTTTTAATATGTTTAATATATTTGGAATATAACTTTCATTTTAATAAAGATTTTAATATCTTTAATCAGAAAATAATTAAAGTTTAAATTACATAAAATTTTTTAATAGGAAATACAATAAAATCATAAATCAACTTGATAACTAACTATGAGTATAATAAAAGTGATAGAAATTAAATAAATTCAGCTTATCTTAAAAGTTACATCTCCCAGAACAAACATTAAACTGTTTAGTCAGATTTCCTATTTTACAGTCAAAGATAAGATTGTTTGTCATTCTTGCATTTTGTCAGGATGATGCAAGAAGATGAAACCAAATGGGGGTGCATCAAGTCACTGTGAGAGTGTTCAATTGTCAATCCTCAATAAATTTGGGTTCACTTGTCAAACTGTCTAAGTCACAGACACAGAGATTTGAGCAGTTTTACAATTGAACTACCATTTATTGAGATGTCATAGAGATTCTTCAATGAAACAGCAGTTGTTTTCCAATGTGGGACAAATGGACATTTTCTCTCAACAGTAATTGGCAAGGCTCCTTCATTCTTAGGCATTTGAATTTAAAATTTTAATCAAAATTTCAGAGAATTTTTGTATATTTTTATTACATATTATGTAATGCTGAATAAAAACAATTTATTATACTTATTTAATTAGCATTGCAGGCATTAGTTGGGAGCTGGAGTAGAAGTTTTTGCAGCAGGTCTCTTTATTGGCATTCAGTGTTTCTCAGCCACTGTTGGTCTTCATACAGAGTGAGAAAGATTATGCCAAGATGTGCAAAGAAGATAGGGTTCTTTCTGGATTCATTTACCAGACTTGAAGGATGTAGCTCAAAAGGATGAAAAGGATCTCATGTCCCTGAGAACATGGGTTTTTATACAATTTGTTCCCAAATTCTGAGTTTGGATTGGATGTGATCTGTTGCCTCTCCCATCCTGATTGGTTTCTGACCTGTTTCTAGGGACTGAATTTGGGTCTTGGAGGTGATGACAACCACCTTTCACCCTGATGTTGATCTGTTTTCCCCAAATAGCTTGGTTATGCTTTCTTGAACAATTGCCTGTAAATTAGAGGAGATGGTGTTTCTCTTCCTTTTCAGAGAGGATGCAACTGTGTCTACAAGATCCCCAGATACCTCCTTCTGAGAAAGTACAGTAGTGAACCGAAAATCGGAATCAATTGGGGACTGGGGTTGTTCAGATTAGGGATTTGTTCCGATTATTCATTATGTATGAATAAATATATTAACCTGTCCGATGTTCAAATTTTTCTCCATTGCGTGTCGCTTTGTGTTGAATTTTCGTCGATTTTAAGCCTAACAAAAATTTTTATAATAATAATCGAGGCTATCGTATTGTTAAAAATTATTTCTGCATTTTGTACAAACAAAATAAATATATTGAAGAATATAAAAACATGAAAATTATACCTTAGAAGTAAATTTAGTATCAAAAACGTTCGATTCAGCACGACACAGTCCGACTGAAAATTGTGCCGATTACCGGCGATTCCGATTACCGGGGTTCTGATTTACGAGTCTCTACTGTACTTACATTTTTGATTTTGCCAGCTATACAGTAACAAGCAAAGTTTTACATCAATATCACTTCACATTTCCTGGTCATGCAAATACTGACCAGGAAATGTGACACTTAACTTTCATAACACTCCATTTCTTTGCTTCTCCAACTTTGTGCAAGGGATATATCACCCTTATATTGATGTTAGTTTGGTGGTTACATCCCCTGCAATGTTGGATGAGTCCAGACCTAATATTCCTGAAAGATTGTTTGCCAGATCAAAGAGATGGAAGCCTAATGAAAATAGGTCCTCATCAAATCACTTTATCCTCATTGTCTATCATTTCTGTTATGTAAGGGTAACCAGATTTTGGCTCATCTTTCAAACTATTTTTCTTCACTAATGTAAAGAATTGTGTTAATATCAATAGTGTCAATTCCATGACACCAATTGAGATTTCAAAATGCCAAAACAGTCAGTTATTGAAATGGAAGATGATGATATTGAATAGTGAAAACAAGTAGTGTTATTATTCAGAAACAATCACACAATGTCTTTCAAATGTGTCAATATTACCTGCCATTTCAATAACTGAGTATTTTAGCATCATTTGATGGACAGAAATTAAACAATCAATGTATAAATAAGAAGTATTAACAATTCTCCTAGTATTATCATTCTTCATTTATATGGTCTTTCCTGTCAGGAAAAAAATTATAAGCATTATTTTTGGAGAAATCCTCATAACTTGTTAAAAATGCTTATTCATATTTTTAAAGTACATTAAGAGGAGTAATTTGTTGTTATCATCATTATCATCTATTTGAAAGTTTAAAATTTACAATACAATTTTACATTTTTTGGAACATAAATGAATAGATATTTCAGTTTTTAAAAAATATAAAAATTTCTTTTTTAATAATGTGAGTTAGCATAAAAATTTGTATTTATAGTTATATTTGGTTATTTACTTTATTTACGTTTTTATTCCCTTTATATATTTATTTCCATATTCCATTATCCACATACCATAAGTTTTGCAGTTATTTTGTTAAATTTCAACAATTGTTTGAAGCTTCTCAAATTACTACCTACTAGAGCAGCATTTCTCAAAGTGGGTGATAATGCCCCCTTGTGGGTGGTGAGTAAATCTAGGGGGTGCTGGAGGCAGGGTACTGAACGGTGACCAAAGGCAAAAGTTGGGGTCACTGACAGCTGTTCCCTTTCCTCTGTCAAACTGATAAGAGGAAACATTGCATTTAATGGTTTCCAGATGTTGAGAATAATGTACGATAAGGGCACAAAGTGTAAGATTCATAGAATAGTTTTCCTAAGAATATTTCTAATCTTTTCTCACACAAGAGAAAATGGGTTAGGGAGCGTTGGGTATAACTTTATGGAACAAAGGGGCGGTGGATCGAAAAAGTTTGGGAATCACTGTAATAGAGGGAGGCATTAGGCACCATCTCTTATTAAATTTAATACAGTAAGTCCTCTACTTACGAACTTAATCCATTTGTAGCGGTCGTTCGCAAGTCGAAAAGTTTGTAACTCGAAAAGATGATGTTTGGCGCAAAAACTCAAATACAACATTGTTTTCACAATTATGTAATGTTTAGGCTACTTGAATAATGTTGAATTAAGATTGTTAAAGGGAAGTATAAATTCAAATCAATCACATGTACATTATTTATTAAAATTACTCATTTAAAACAACTACAAATGTACATATGTATGTACTGTACTGTAAATGTTTTAACGTAAAACTTCAAAAATAAACTTGACTGTACATAAAAAATAACCAACTGCACTTTAATAGTAAACAAATGACACCACACACGATTGACACACGACTACAGTCCAAACTCAACTAAGAGCCTCTCACCTATCTCTCACGCTCATGTTAACCCGCTATCTATCGGCTTTGTTCGTAACTTTGAAAGTTCGTAAGTCGAATGTTCGTAAGTAGAGGACTGCCTGTAATTATAATTAAACTGAACTTAAACTGAACTTATAACAATTACTTATAAAGTATATTTAAGTTTATATAATACTTCACAAGCAAAATTTCATTCTCAGCTAATTAGCACAACTGGAAGAATAGCTATCAGCTTTACAGTCATCTTTCATACAAATTAATGATGCTGTAGTAATTTGCATAAAATTTTAAAATATTAATTTGCATTCACAAATAGTTTTTAATTATTAATATTCATATATTTATTAAAACTGATATTTATAATTTTTGGATATTCTATGGGATGCAATTCCAAAACAAGTGAGAATACCAACCAACCTGATTATACTGATTATAAAAATTAGTGACAAATTATTTAGTAATTAATTAAATATAATCGTGGAAAAGTATCTGATATAATCCAGTGGTTGTTTGGCTAGACCTAATTGTTTATTTTATTTATATGCTTCCAAATATATTTATTCATTATTTATAGTAGTAGACACTCAAGTACTATGTATGCTTTATTTTTCAATAATAATTCATTCTGATATTTTAATAAATAAATAATTATTTAAATAAAATACAGATTTTAAAATATCTGTGATTGTTTTATTCAAAAAGTGTTTTTATTTTCAGATGTTTTAGCTGGTCATGATCAGCTTGATTCTACAACAGTATCTGATAAATTAACATTTTATGTTCCTGATGAAATATCAATAAAAGATATGCATATTGGCATACCCAAGGTAAAACAGTGTAATATTTAAACCTAATTTTAAAAATGTTGTTAACGTTTAAAGCAACTCTCCTATATTCTGGTAATACAAATTCTACTTTACTTTGCATCTTAGTTCGTAAACTAGACTAAGTGGTGTCAGGACTGACAAGAAGATTTTTGTGAATCTTCTTCTTAGTTATAAAGACCATCCCCATGAGACAGAGTAGACCAGAATCCCCATTCTCACAGTAGCATTTTTAGATGGATAGCCCATCATCAGGCTATAAGGATTCCAAATAGTTGTCATAGCAATCATTATTACCATAGCAAAAAAGGAAATGATGTAGGTTCTTATAAAACCTATGTTTACAAGTTTAATAAACCAAACTCCTATTTTTTTAAATATTTAATGGAGTAAATCAAAATGTGGCTTTGGATTTGTATATGTAAGTTCTAGTAAAATCTGTATCATTTCCTTTTGCTTGCACAAATGATGCTTTGGTAATATTTTCCATGATAATTATATGGAATATCTGTATCCTGATGATAGGCTAATCACCTGAAAGTGCTAATAAGTGTCTCATTTTATTTTGTTTATTTTACAGCATTTTTAGTTACTTAATACAGTATATATGTGTATTACTTGTTTGTAACTCTAAATATTAAAGTGGTGACATGATCTACTTCTAGTTGAAATTACATAACAAATAAATTAATTTCAACTTTAAAATAATTTGATAAATTAACCAAAACAATCTCAGGAAATTTGGTTTAAGCTGATTTGATTTTAATCTATATATATATATATAAATGAGGATGTTTGTTCACTATGCACCTCTTAAGCTGTTCGACCAATTGTTACAAAACTCAGCAGTTACATTCAAATATTTCAAATGTATATCATATCATACATCACACTCCAAATTATTGATTGGATTTCTATATATCAATTAATTTCTGTCTACATTTTATAGCTGGCTTTACATGTTGCCATCTATTGGAAAAAATTTAACAAAATAATTAACTAAATATAATTCTTACAAAAAAGGTATAATTTTTAAAAATATATATTATATTCACTGAATTACTGCAATAATGATATAGTGTGAAATAGATGCGCCATTACTGCAACAGGTAGCACACAGCACTTGCCTGTGTGTAGTTTTGCCCCTGTACATTACACTTTTCCTGTTAGCAATAGAGTTGTGCTGGTTATGTATCTAACTCCATTCAGGGAAAATTTTCGAATTGAAATACATGACTTGTGGTACAAATTGGAAGCTCATATATGATTAATCTAGTTCTCTTTCTTTTACGACTTTCATGTCTGGTTTTGGCTTTTATCTATCTAACTGTTCTTGAGATTAAAGATGGACAGAGTCGGACAAATGACAGTGGAAATTTATAGATCTACAGCTTTTTCAAATTGCAGCTCAATAAATACCCTTCAGTAACCGAGTCGATAAAACCACTGAACACTAGTAGTCGGTTGTGGGTTCATGCAACAGACTGGCCATGTGGAGTTTTCTGTGTTTTCTTTGCATTAATAATACCTAAATAGGATCCAGCTTTACATAAAAGTCTTTCCAGGATGCATCCTCCTTGGCAGATTGCATTGCTGTAACCAAATAAACCAAACCAATTCTAATAATTTTTCTATAAACACAATATTTATGAGGATATGCTCAACTGCCAGGAAATCTGGACATCCTGCCCCCCTCCTGATTTTATCTCCCTTTAGTAACTCATAAACCCATTGCCCAAACTTCCTTCACTGATACTGCTTAAGATGTTCTAATGTTCAACCAAATTAATGTACAGTACATGCAATGATTTTAAGGCATGAAGTAGAGCTTGAAATCTTTTTCTATATTGATGTTTATTTTTTCTATTTATTATCATGGCGACATTGCTTCATTCAAATTTTCCTGTAGTTGTAGTTTGTGTAATGTGCACTTTTATTCATATGTTGAGTGTTACTTCCAAATCTGCTTCCAGTATGCTTATGCCACAACTTTCAAAACTTTTCTTTACTTAGATGTTTTTTCTGAGCTTTGCTTTTTCAACCTGTTTCACCAGTTTTTTTACAGTATCACATAAAAACAACTATTCTCACATTTTACAAGATTTTTTTATATTTAAACAAGTCTTATATCAGTCTTTTGAATGTTAAGGCTATCAACTTCAATCACATGTGGGGTCCATCACAACCTATCCAACATAGATCATTTTTCAAATATTAATAGTAGACCAGCATTAATTAGTAGTTGTTGATCATCCTTTCTCCCAGGAGGATGACAACTACTACTTTTGATTGAATTAACTTTAACTTCCATCTGCAACAGTTCCTTCTTCCTATCAGACCCATAGTATGGTGGCATTCGAATAGGAACATTACATAATACAAGTTACCACCCTGCACAGAATATGATTTAAGTGATTTTTGAAGTGCTGAGTTTAAATATTTGGTCAATTTTTAGCGAAATTTGATTAGTTGGCAGATTACCATTTGATATTTCACTATGAATGAAACAGTTTGTTAATGCTAACATTAGAAAAAATACAAGGGCTTTTTTTTTCAACCTCCAATGGTCTATAAAACAAAGACAAGTGTAAATAACAAAATGAATTTATTCCCAAAAGCTAGGTAGAAACATGATTACTTTTCGACATAATTACCATGAGGATTGAGGCATTTGTCTATCTGTGGACAAGCTTTGAAATCTCCTCTTCATAGAATGTTGCTGCCAGTGACTTGAGATGGGCCTTAATGTTGATTTTGAAGAGTGTAATTAGTCTCGAACCTCTGCCCTGCTAGCCAAGTTTTCAGTTCAGGAAAGAGGTGGAAGTCTTCACAATTAAAGGTGTGAAGACTGTCACTTTTTAGGCTTCCACCGAGCTTAAACATCCAGCGTAAAGCCTTGATTTAGCACCGAGCAACTTCCACCTTTTTCCTGAATAAAAACGTGGTTAGGAGGGCAGAGGTTCAAGACTAATGATGAGTTTCAAAATCAATGTTAAGGCCCATCTCAAGTCACTGGCAGCAACATTCTATGAAGAGGGATTTCAAAGTTGTCCACAGAGAGACAAATGCCTCAATCTTCATGGTAATTATGTCAAAAAGTAATGATGTTTCTACCTAACTTTTGGCAATAAATTTACTTTGTTATTTAAACTTGTCTTTGTTTTATGGATTATCGGAGGTTGGTTGAAAAAAAAACAGCTTATGTACAATATCTTACATTTTTTAAAATACCATATTTTTAATTGGTGTCTACTTGACCAATGAAATTGTGCCCTATCATTCGATTATCGTGATAAACATGAAAATGGTAAGCTAAAATAACCAAACTGTTTATACAGTTTTCATTTTAATATTTGTTATATCATAGTATTTGATTTATATAACTACAAGGTTATCTTATGTAAGGGTTTATCACACCAAGTGACCAATCTAACATATATAAAAAATTTTCTTTATCTACTGTACACAATTTAAAGAATTTTTAAAATGTGTTAGATTGGTTGCTTGGTGTGATAAACCCTTATGTAAGATAATGTTTGTAATTATATAAATCAAATACTATAATATAATATAATAGAAGGGTCAGAAGTATGAAATAATCTAATAATCTTAACGTTTGTACTTAATTTTTTGCCCGGGCAACACCAGGCTTATTCACTAGTATATTAATATTTAAACAATATGAATTTATTAAAAAAGAATATTAATTTTTAATAAAATTAGTGAAAGATGATGTTATCATTTAAAAATCATTAAAAAGATAAATTAAGCAATTGTAATAAGAAAAATGTTATATATCATTTAACTTTATTTTTTTATTTGTTATATGCAGGAATATCATTGTTTCGGTTTATCTAATGAAGTTGTTGAAATATGGACAAGAATTGCTGATTTATTTGAAAGAAATGGAGCAATAGTTTCATCAGTTTCTTTGCCACATACTCAGTATTCTATTGTTTGTTATTCAATTCTTAATTCTTGTGAAGTTGCTTCAAATTTTGCTAGATATGATGGAATTGAATATGGTAAGGAAATTTTCAAATGTGGTGATCATTTTTATTTAAAAATTTATTAAATTAACAGGATGTGAAAACCCAAAATTTTATTAAATTAATATAATACTTTTCACTTATCATCATCATAACAAGATGTAATCATTGTTAGTATTCATTATCATAATATTATACTCTGTACACATCTATATTTCCCAAAAAGACATACTAAAATTTTTTCTTATAAATAGACTTAAAATTTATAATTTCATAATTAAGATTTGAATAAGTAGCATTTATTCTATTGAGTCTATTGCACTGGATACCAGTAAGTAACACTTACTTGTATCCAGTGCAATAGCCAAATATAAACATCCATAAGACTGATAGTCATATTGAATCCAAACGATTGCATATGCATTAGATGCCATTTCTTAGTAAATTTAATAATTATAATTAAATTAATATTTATTAAGCAATTTAGAAAGTTCTGGAAGAAAAAAATTGACCCAGAGTGGAATTCAAGCTCACAACTACTACTTACTGTGTGGATGCATTGCCAGTTATGCTACCAGACCTCCATTCAATCTTTGCTCCAGAATTATTAATTTAGATATAACCATACTGGTTACTCACAGCCAGAACCTTCTAAATTAATTAATAAAGATTAATTTAATTATAATTATTAAATTTAATAAGAGATGGCACCTTATGCCTACCTCTAGGTCAAATTATTTAGCATTTAATTATTAATAGTAGTAGGAATACAGCCTGATCTAATCTGGTAATCTTTTGGTGCAATAGACTTAATAGAATTATTGGCATATAAGTTAGAAGGTCTTGTCTCAAGCATAAAAGCATTGTTTCTCTATTACACTTATGTAGATGTAAATATAATTAATTAAAACAAAAACATACTACTGAGAGAGAGACTCTCCTAAAGTTAACATGTGTAAGGTACTATTATTGAATAATAGTTTTTAATAATAGCTTATTGAATAATAGTTTTTTTTTTTAATCAAAACAAATGAATTTTATATGAAGTGAATATTTTCAGATCAATGTAGTAAATCAGTTTTGTAATTTGATTTTGAAAGATTACATAATTTAATTAATTTTTGGGATTTTAAATTTTATTTCACTTTAATAAAATTTTTAAAGGATTTTGTTTTAAAATTTCAGTAAACTATTTTAAGATTTTTTTATGCTACATTGGTTTTGTCTTCAAATTTTTTAATATTTTAACTAGGGAGTTTTGCCCCTGACTGCCTACAACAACAACTCAACTCCCTGCTTGTTTCACTAATTGTTCCCAATATAACTTTTAATAACAAAAATCTCAATATGTATAACTTCATCTGTCTAATTCTGACTGAGGATTTTTCAACTTAAATTTCAAGATGCATATCCACACTCAAATTAATAGTGAAAAAACAGCTTTTATTAAAATCATATAAAAAAACTTTTCATATTTTCTTCATAAAAATTGAACATATAACAATCTTCAGATTGCAGAACAAAATTTTTTTTTTTTTTTGAATTGGTCAAAAACCACAATTTTTTAAATGTCTCACAAAAAATATTCCTGTTACATGGTTTGCTTCTCTCACTTTTCTAATGGACTTAGCCTATTGTTTTCAATATAGATTAGTCATAACAAAAATCTCATGATTCCCAATATTTCTGTTTCTGTTTTATTTTTCATGAAAGAAAAAGTATCATGCCAATTTTAAGCTAACTATTTTATGTGTATAGAGTAGATAGAAGAAAGAATAAAGTTTTTCCATTCTAGAAGCACTAAGAAATTATTATTATAGTAAATATTTATATTCTTTGCTGACAGTTTTTTATTAAGAGGAAAAATTTCAAAAATTATATTATTTTGAAACAATAGGACACAAAACCATGAAGAATTATGCTTCCATGGCTGATTCTTACGCTGCTAGTAGACACGAAGGTTTTAGTGAAGTAGTTCGTGGAAGAATTCTTGCTGGTAATTATTTCTTATTAAAAGAGTGAGTATTATTAAGATTTTTTTATATAGAAAAATAATAGTAAAACTGATTTGTTTTAGAAAAAGGATACAATAATCTACATTTTTTTAAATGGAATAATTAAGAAAACATTAACATTTTTCAATAAATGGTTATCTATTGAATTTGTTCATTATCAAAATTGAATAGAATTGTTACCCAAAACACACTTTAATATATGTAAATTTGTTCTGTATGTTCTGGTTTAGTTTAAAATTTAATAATTATTGTATAAAATACATTATTAATGAGCACTTATGTTTCTGTTAAATCATTAGTAGATGAAGAAAGATTATTTAGCTTGTATTTCTCATTTAATGTAATATATTTTACAAACTTGAAGTATTTTTACAGCTGATATTAAGTTTTAATTATTTTTTATGATTATTTTCAAACATACTTTAATTAATATGGTGATAATCAAATTTCAAATGAATACAAAATATGAAGAATATATGAATATAAAGTATGAAACATAAAATAGAAAATTTCCATTCAGTTCTCTATAATAATATATTATTGTATAATGTTAAAACATTTTTGACAAGACTATGTCTTCTTTATAAAATTGCAGTGCTGTCAATTGCTACCCACCTTTGAGGTATGATGGAGTACATGTCAGGAGTTGCAATTTGGCACAGAGTATTAGGTGCCCAAATCATGTGCACATAAAAAAAAGCCAGACTTGTGGGTACTCGGGAGACCAAGAACCAAGTCAGAATAAAATACAAAATGGTGACACACTTTCTACAAACAGGCACTAGTGTGAGAATTGCGCATGCATTGCTCATTGGAAATGTGAGCATTGTGCGTTTTTGGAACTACATGGCACTAGTCATTATAATTTCATATTAAAACTAACTTCTGAAATATATATTTTTGTTTTTACATTTATTAATATATTTATTTTGTTTGTGCAAAATAAAAAATAATTTCAGGTGATACAATAGCCATGATTATTTTTTTCAAAAATGGGAAATTTTTGTTAGGCATCGACAAAAATTCAATTTGGGGTGACATGTAATGGAGAGAAATTTCAATGTTGGAAAGGTTAATATCACTGAAAATGCCTCGTGGTTGCGGCCGTGACCGAGGCTGGCGAACTTTGAATGATCGTGCCCAAAACCAGCAATACCAAAGAAAATTGGAGAATGATAACGATACTTGCCATGAGTGTCAAAGTACGCTTACCATAGCCAAGAACAGGCCCGTGACAATGCAACCTGTCATAATCATGGGGGCAATGAAGTCCGCCGTAATCTACACCAGGACCCCGAGTACTGATGTCAGCTTTTCCTCATTGGTTAGTGCTCATATTTCTCTTTTCCTTAGAAAATAGTGTGCAGTCGAGCTCTTAGTCTCCAAGACATAGTCTTGTCCCAAAAATGGCTTTGATGTTTTACTTATTAAAAATAAAAGTAAATAGAAATGAAGATTTCAAATTGTCACTTTATCAAATAAAAATAAAAATCTGAATTTACTTACAAATTGGTGAATCTTTCCATTCCAAACCTTTATTGTTTTTTAATAATTGTATATATTTTAAAAATTTAAATAAATTAATAATTTTTATTATAAACATCAATTATATATAAGATATATTCAATTGGAAAGGTACTAAGTCTTATTGGTTTGTTATTTATATTTTTTTAATGCTGAAAAGTCTGTAAACATTGCTTGATGAGACAATGAATTCAATTGCTAAAAAATACCAGACTTTGAAACCAAAATCATTCTATTACTATTTATTTGACATTATTGTCTAAGAAGATATGGGACACACTATTGGAGGAGTTAAAACAGATATGAGACTATAGTGAAAATTAGTGGATATCTTCAAAGGCTTTGATTAAAAATGAATTATGAGTAGTAAAATCATTAATGATACAAGATTTTGACAATGTAATGTGACAGTATTAAAAATAGTAAAAGAAGTAAAAATAATAATAAAAATTGTTTGTTAATTAATTGCATAAATTTCTCAAAATGGCAATAAAATATTTTGAAAAATAATAAATATAGCTAAAAAATTTTGTAATCAAAATCACTTAGTCTTGGGAATTCCTGAGATTTGAAAAATTAACATTGGCAAATGCATACAAAAGATGATGCCTGATACTGGAACCTTATCATTTGAATGTTCCTTGAAGGTATGCTAAATGATTATTTTATAATATTTACATGCAATAAAAACTCCGAATTTAAACTAAAATGAAATAGTTTTAATTTATATTATTTTTAGTTTTTAGTTGAGTGTTTTTGTATATAACTTATATTTAAAGAGACTGCTTGTCAGTAAGATGTGAAAACTAAAGAAAAAGATAATGTTCATAATATTTTTGTATTTTTTAGGAATTATGAAAAATATTTTGTTCAAGCAATGAAAGTAAGAAGATTAATTTTAAATGATTTTCAAAACGTATTTAAAAAAGGAATAGACTTTCTCTTAACACCAGTAACTCTAACTGATGCCCCATTATATTCAAATTGGATTACTAAGGATAATAGAGAACAAGTCTCTGTTGAAGATTTTTGTACTCAGCCTGTAAATATGGCAGGTAAAGATATTAATTTTTAAAGCTTTTTATTAACTTAGTCTGTCTGTCCAGGTAAAAAGTTGCAATTCATCTACTTCCCAATATCTGATCTAGTTGAAACATGTGTGTATTGCGAACAACAGTACATTTTTTAATAGTTTGCAAACATTTTTAACAAATTAGCAAAAAATAGCAAATAATTAAAATTTGTAAATAAAATCTGATAAGATATCACTATAACACATGACCGTTATTTGCTGTTCTACGCATGGAAACAAAAGTGAAGAGAAAGAATCACATGGTCCTCCTGTTACAACAGAAATCTGTTTATTGTTTAAACTTGCATATAAACTTAATATCTGACAATATATCTTTAACAAATTGTTATTTCTTTAAAATGTATTAGATATATAGTAAAATTTCAATAGATATAAGAAATATTATCTTTGTAATTGTTTTTTGTTTCATTTTTATTATAAATTAATTTTCTTTTTATGTTTTGAAAGGTAAAAGTTTTAGAGACAAGAAAAAGTAATAACTTGTTTTTACTTTAAGGCAATAAAATAATATAAAGTGGAAAATATTTGGGTTATTAGTAATTGAGAGGACTAATCACTCACTATATCAAATTTAAATGACTTCAAGCTTTTTTTGAATTGAAACCAATCTCACGGAGAATGATATACATAAAATTAAATGCTAAACTAAGAAGAATTTTGATAGTTCATGCATTACTTACGTATAGTATAACTAAAAAGTAGAAAATAAAAAAATATATATAAAAAAAAACATTTTAAAGTAATGCTTTTTATTCAGATAGATGTACTAAAAAGTAAAAAATAAATTTTCTTCAGCTTTCACAGTATTTTTAGTATTACATGACCAAAAATAAAAGCATGGGGCTCTTATTTTTGGTCACGTAATACAGCTTTTTAATTTATTTTAATTTAAATACTATTTTATTAATCACATTAAAGCAAATTGATAAATATTTTAAGTTTTATAAAAAAAAAATAGAAATATTTTTATATGTATTTAAAATATAATGAATTATATAGCTTTGCTTGATTATATAGTGGGTGATCGGTTAACAAATAGTTTGGTTAATGAACAAATTGGATAACGAACATTTTCACAAAAGATTTTTATGTTCAGACAATGAACACATGTTCAGATAATGAACACTAGGGTTTCTCAAACAGGATCAGGGGATCCTGGTTGTTTTTTTAACCTGGGAAATACTCCGGAAAATTTTTCTTATTCCGGGAAATCCCGCAAATTTCTTAAAAATTCACTTTTTTCTTATTTTGTGTTAAGGTTGGGGAAATTTTGCAAATAGAAAGTATAATTAACTCATTAACTGTCAGAATACATTTGTATTTATTAATTTTAAACCAAGTTATTAGTTTTTTTAATTTTTACTCGTTATGGCAATATGGTCAATAATCAATATTTAGCTTATTTGTGGCAGGACTCTCAAAATTCTTTACCTGTAATATTTGTAATAATTGTGCTTATGTCTTAATTTTTAACCATGCCCAGTAGCTTCAATAATTGCATAATGCCAAGTTGTGCAAATTGGGCCAGAATATGAACAAAGTCTGCAAGTATGAAATTTTTTTCTTCATAACCTGATTATTAAAGACAAACGAACTGCCAAATTATTGGGCTATGATGTTTCAATTAAAGCAGTCGAGGTAGACAAATCAGGAATACTAGAGAACAAAAGAAGCACTACAATCTCGAAAACAAACTAGAAATCTTTCAGGATACAGGTGAAAAACACATAATATTTGTCTTCTCTTAAACGCATTAAACACGATTCCAATCACATCAATTGAATCGAAAAAGGCATTCTCGGTAGCAAGACTTTTTATTACTAAAATAAGAATTAGATTGAGTGATTGGAGTATTGACCATCTTTGCTTTTTAAAATTTTATAAAAATTTACAATATTTTGTATTATATTTTATTTAAAAAATGAAAATTTCCTTTTAAGTCAGAAGTTTGATCTAAGTTCATTTTTTTAAAACTCAATTCAAAAATTTTGTTGTTGTTGTTGTTGTTGTTGTATGCAGTTTCCAGCAAGCTTTAATAAATTTTTTCTATTTGTGAAAATTTCTAGTAGTTCATAGGAAATTTTTAATATATATCTTACACAGTGTTATTAATATGATTTTGGAGGTTGCGGAACGTATTAAATTACTTTAAAAGACAAAAAATAATTATATCATTTGATTTCATGATAATTTGTATATGTTAAAAATAATTAATTTTGTCCCAGGATCCCAAGAAACAGTTCACTTTTATCCTGGAATCCCGGGACAAGCAAAAGACCAGGAAATGAGAAACCCTAACGAACACCTCACAGAACAAACACAAGAAGCAATGTAAAATAATGAATACCGATTGGTCTTCCCTTGTCTTCACACAACAATTCAAAACTTTTTGGAGCATGGGAGATGACGATATCGATGCTCAACCCAGTATATTCTGATCGGATAGTATTCTTCTGAACTTTGAAATTACAAAGGAGAGTTTCAGCCTTTTATTTTTCTGACAGAAACGATTCGTTTATAGTATTCATGAGAGTGGGTTTTTATTTTTGAAAGATGAGATAATAGCAAAGGTAGAGAGTGGGCAGAAGATGTCTGATGTTGCTAGGCAGTATGGCTTGAACAGGTCTACAGTAGGCTGCAGTTCAATCTTATCTAAAAAAGATACAGTATAATCAAGAAGACTCAAGCAGCTAAAGGAGTAATAAAAATCACATCTGAGAAATAAAGAACATTGAAGAGCTCATAATGGAACCTGAAACTGATCTGACTACAGAAAAACGCCAAGAACTCTTGAATGAAGAACATCAAGAAAGTTGGCAAAATATGTTTTCTTCTGAAAAAGAGGATTAATGTCAATATCTGCTATTAAATATCTTTTGAAGAAGTGGAAAGATGTCAGAGCAATGGTCTTAGAATGGTATCCAAACCAGGTTGAGGTTAATAGGCTTGGGGATCTCTACAATTACAATGCTATTAATTACTTCTGAAAAATTCTGAAGAAGAGAGAAAAGCAATCGACATTAGACAGATTCTTTAACAACCACAAACAAGAAAAACATGACTAATAAAAATGCAAGACTGTGTATATACTTTTTGCTCCACACACGTTTTTAGGAACTTTAATTTGCTTCTATTGCTAAAAACGTGTGTGGAGCAAAAAGTATTTCCAATGTCCATATACAGGATGAGCATCCCAAAAGACAGATGCTTAAACTCAAAAGATGCAACTGTGTATATATGTATTTTTATTATTACATTAAATAAATGAAGTAAGAAAGTATATATTTTTTATTTTTTGGGATCTCCAGAATGAATTAACCATATTCCCATAAAAACCTATGGTAAATTGATAATCACAGGTCAACAGTGATTTTGGTGCTGGGATATTTTGAACTGATTTCATATGAATTTGATGCCCTGAATTCAAATATGGCATTAGTTTTTGCCTAGGAGCTCTAATTTTTAAGATATAGCATTTTAGCAAAATATAGATTTCAATATCTTAAGTTAAATCCATGGATCAAATAAAAAACTTAACACGGAATTTTTATTATTATATTATGCAAATATTATTCTATACAAAGATAGAGGAAAAAGTCATCGATAAAACTAAATAGTTACACATTGAGGAAGCTTCTTTTCCGTGACTTTCGTGAATGTATTTTGGAGCAGTCCCTTTTTAAACTCCAGCAGTAATCTGCCATCATATGCATATCCCATCTTCCTTGGTAGCGGTCCTCCATAGTTTTAATATCCTGGGTGAAATCTTTCACCTTGTTCTTCACTGGTGTCTCCTAAATTTTCAGGAAAACGGTCTAAGTGACTGTGTAAATAGTGCACCTTAATACTCATATTACACCCAAGGGATTTGAAACTGTTAAGCATCTCGTTTACCAGTTTAACATAGTTCTCAGCTTTGCATTTGCCTAGAAAATTTCCGACAACTGCAACAAATGAAGTCCAGGCTTTTCGCTCAGCTTCATTCATCGAATTTACGAAGGCAGGATCGTTAATGAGTTGTTTTATTTGTGGGCCATGAAATATTCCTGCTTTAATTTTTTCCATACTCAACTAAGGCATTTTTTTCTCTATATATGCAAAGCATGATCCGTTTTTATCAAGAGCCTTTACAAACTGCTTCATTAGGCCTAGCTTGATATGCAGTGGAGGAAAAATGATTTTCTCTCATTCAACTAAGGGGTTGTTAATTTTTCTAACCCAGTGGTGTGTTTTGTCTCTGCTATCCCAGAGGCACAAGAAGCAAGGATATTTGGTGTAGCCAATTTGCTGTCCAAGGAGAAAGTTTACCATTTTTAAGTCTACACAAATTACCCATTGATGTTCATGATACTTTATCTTCTCCAAGATCAAAGCTATGGTGTTATATTCTTCTTTCATTTTCGTTGAATGAGCAATTAGTATTGAATCATATTTGTTCCCATTGTGTAGGAGGACATATTTCAAACTTTGTTTTGATCTGTTAATAAATAGGTGCCAATCATCTGAAAAATATTCAAGACGACCCATTTTTTCCAAGAGTCCTCTAATTTCGTGACAAAACACAAGATTGTCTTCTTGAGAGAAGAAGGGTAACAGATTCTTTTCTCTTACATGGTAAAAGGTAATTTTGGTTCCTTGCTCCAGTAAATTTTTCTTGTTCAACCTGGAAGCTTCAAAAGCTTCTTTTGGCAGGTTGAGATCTCTGGTGAGATCATTTAACTCATCCTGGTTGAAACGTTGAGGAATCGATGACATTCTCTCGTAATCACAGTCACCTTCATTAGGATCAGAGGGATACTTGTCCTCACAGAGCTCTGGTAGCTGGTGAAATGATGGAATTGGCACTTCCTCTGAGTGAGGGACTGGGCGTCTTGCAGAGACTAAATCAGGATAAGTCCACTTGCTACGGTTGTTATGATTGATTCCATTAATATTTACTAGGCAGAAATAACAGTCATCGAAGTGATTTTTGGGTTCTCTCCAAACCATTGGTACCCCGAATTTCAGACTTTTTCTTTTCTCGGTAGTCCACTGTCGTAAATGTTCTGTACAAGTTTTACAGACCTGATTACGGTGCCCAGCTTTTATCCTGATCACCAAGCCTAATACCAAAGTATCCAAGATAAGCTCTCTTTACAAAGTCACTAATAGTTTTTCTGTTTTCTTTTAATGTATATTCTCCGCATATGTAGCAAAACACATCAGAATGATTTACACAACTTCTTCTACTTGAACTCATTTCATTTCTATTCATCAACACAAATAAAAGCATCTAGAACACAGTACATTTAAGGTTAACTTTATAACAACTCTTGCCTTAACACAAATATCGCACGAGGCCAACTTTGATCTATACACTACACGGCTAAAACTTACAAACTTACCTCAACTCTAGTTGAAGCGTTGAACGTCGATTCGTTACCGGATGCTTACTTCATCTGGTGGATTTACCTGGAACTAACTGGACAGCAGACTGAGAATGGGGAAAATATACAGGAATCAATCCTTGCATATGTGATTTTGAACTGTACAAACTGGAATTAGAGCTGCACATTTCGTGTAGCACTGTATGTTAAAAAACACTGATCTAAAAAAGTAGAGCTGGTAGAGAAAAACTGATTTCATATTTGGATTCAGTGACCCGAATATAGCTAAAATCAGTTCTAAAATCCTAGGCACCAAATTTTTATTTTTGTAGGCTTGTGCGATAATTGGTTAATGAGCAATTTGCTATCCGAATTATAGCAAACAAAGTCTTGGAATGGATTATGTTCATTAACCGATCACCCACTGTATTTTTAATGAAATTTTAATAAATTAAAATATTTTAGTTTTTAGAATGTTTTAGTAGAGCTATGTCTTTTAAATGGTAATTATTAAAATTTGTAATTAATATTAAAACAATGTGAGTTAATTTGGATTATTTGTTGTAGGTATTCCTGCAGTTAGTTTACCCTGTGGATTTTCAAACAAAGGTCTTCCATTAAGTTTGCAGATAATAGGACAGTCTTTTCAAGAGAAGAAGTTGTTAATAATTGCAAAATGGTTAGAACAGCAGTTAAATTTTCCATTATGGGATCTAAATGAATAAAAATATAAAATTTGTAAAATTTTAAAATGTATATACTAATAAAATAAAATTCAAATTTATTTCAATAAGTACAATAGCCTCTATGCAAATCTTAGTATTTACAATGAGAAAAACTGATAACATTAAACAAAGTGAGTAAATAAGACTACATTTAGACAAAATTTTGGTTTCACTAACATTAAAAGGATATGATATATTAAAAGAATTAAAAAATCTATAATTTGAACATTCATGAATTAAAAAATTACAATATTGAAGACTAATCACAAAAGTTTAACCAAGTTTAGGTCATTCATTTACAATCACCAAAACACAATTAACTCTTTCTTTATAGATCATTCTCAACCTATGCTAATGCAAATTGTTTAAAAGTTCCTCTGACATCAAATACTTGTAAAATTTTTTTTGTGGAATAAAATGTCTGTCATAGGAACTTTTAAACAATTTGCATAAGTATAGGTGGAGAGCTTATAAAGTAAGTTTGATTCTGTTAGTGGAAGATTTCAAAATTTTTGTATTTAGTCTTCAATATTGTAATTTTTTTAAAAATATGTTTTATTCTTAATTTTTTTAAATTTAATCTTTATTTTATTCATATATTATTTAATAATAAAATACTTCACCAACACTGGATACACCTAATATCTTCAGATAAGAGCAAACTTCTTTTGCTTCCAGCAAAAACAAAATACATAGCAATTCATAAACATACTCAGAATCCACCTGATTCTAAAAATGCTTGTGAATTGCTCTGTATTCTACTTTGCTGGAAGCTGAAGAGGTTTGCTTTTTTCTGATGATGATGATAACTGCTTCAGTCATCAAGCTTAAATTTATTTAAGTGTCAGCCTACCTTTCAGGAAACTTGGGATCAAATCCAGGTGATTGAAAAATCTCAGGAAATTTTTTTTGGAAGTTGATCAAGCCTTCATTGACTGCCCTTTGTGGGCCTGGCCAAACCCACAATGGATGTAAAAATGGCCATCTTAATGCCCATGGAGTGGAAAGAGTAAAAAAAAAAAAAAAATAATTATAATTACTACAAAGATCAACAACTGCCGAATTATCGGGCTAGGAAATGGCTATAGTAATATTAATAATTAAAGTTAATTTGCTACTAGAGTTAGGCGTTAGGCGCCATCTCTTGCTAAATTTAATAATTAGTAACTGGTAACGTGTCTGCACGGATAGCAGAAGTTGCGGGTTCGAATCCCGCTTCGGGCCGATTCTTTTCTTCCAGTTAGGCCTAAATTTATTTAAATTATTTAATTAAAATTCTAATTATTAAATTTAGCAAGAGATGGCGCCTAATGCCTAACTCTAGTAGCAAATTAACTTTAATTATTAATATTACTATAGCCATTTGCTAGCCCGATAATTCGGCAGTTGTTGATCTTTATATGTAACGGGTTAGTTGTTGTTTATTTATATATATATATAATTACTACAGTATAGCAAACAAACAATACCAGATGAATTATTAATACTAATAAATCATCCAGTATTGTTTGTCTGCTACCAACTTTAACATTTGTAAGTAGTTAACAGAAGATTTAATTACTACTTTTCTGGTTGTTATGTATAACAGAGAGAAAGTATAGCAATCAGTCAAAAAATGATCCCCAAGATTTTTACAGTTTTGGACTTAGGAAATCTTAAAACGTTGAGAAATGAGAAAAAATTCGAGGGGAGTTTCTATATGTATGGATGTTTGTTTCTTTGTGTGGGGGTGCGATTTTGTTCAACCTGTTTGAAGCTTAATTAATAACTCCTATGCTTTTTATGGAAATTTCTGAAATTTTACAAGGAGGTTTGAGTATTAGGTGCTATTGAATTTTGGTGGTAAAGGTCCAGATAAAGTGGGATTGTGTCATATCTCGAGTAGGATTGGATTTAATGACCATTTTACTCGTATTAGCATTTAAAGTATTTAATAAAATCCATCCCTACCATCAAAATTAAATTTTTTGCATTTTATAATAATTAAAGATATAAAACGTTTTAAATAAAATATCGCAACTCCACCAAATGTTGCCGGGAAAGTTAAGCAACTCGTTGCTGGAATTTTTTTTTATATTGAGAAGCATTAATTTTTCTGCATTTCTTCTGTTGAACATAAAATAAGATTTTAAGTTTTTAAACTGATAGAAAATTCTTATTGCTATGAGTCAACATATTTTTATTTTCAATAATAAAAATAATAGTAAAATCCAAAACTTTATTTTCTGCTTATTAAATTTTGTTTAATTTATTTAATTTTAATAAACTCAGTCTTTTTTAAATAAAAACTAAAAATTAGTCAATTAAGTTAATGCAAAATATTTAATTTTGAATTGTTATATTTAGTTATCAATTTATAATAATCAAATTCCACATTAAGATACTTTATGAAATATTTGTCATTAAAGTACTCCTATTCCAAGCCATCTAGAGAGATTTATCAGATGAAATTCAACCGAATGGTGACATTTCAGAATGTGAAGACTTTTCGTAAAAAAAAATCCAAAACTCACTAATATTTCACTTTTGGTATTGCAAGCAACGAAAAAGTAATCCATTTTGTATAAATCAGGAGTTGCAATCAAGTTTTCATATAAACGTGACCACAAGTGTTGAATGTCATTTTATTAGCTTATTGGTTTTCGAACTCATATTTTCTTTTACAGAAATGCCTTCCGTACGTTCTGAAACATGGTCATACCAAATTTGGTTGAATTTGGACTGTTAAATATCTGTAGACAGCGTTGAACAGTGGTAGTTTAGAATTTATATACTGGGTGATCACAATTAAACTACACAGGTGATAGCCAGATGGCCAAGCGGTGTAGGTGTCATCCTACAGCTCTGGGGCACTCAGAATCGAATCCGGACTGTTCAAAAAATCTCCAAGAATTTTTCGGGGATGGTCTGTCCGGATATATCAGCCCTGTTCCTTACTACCCAGCTGCCTATTGTGGGCCTGTCGAACCAATAATATGTCTGCTAAAAGAGGCCCTCTT
Source organism: Centruroides vittatus (assembly GCF_030686945.1). NCBI lineage: Eukaryota > Metazoa > Arthropoda > Arachnida > Scorpiones > Buthidae > Centruroides > Centruroides vittatus. The sequence continues at coordinate 124,165 of NW_027122180.1, read as the reverse complement.
AGTGCCCACAGGGCGAAAGAATTAAAAAAACCTACACAGATATAGGGTAATTTCATTGTATGTACGTAGGCTATGTCATCTTACAGCAAATTTAATACAATTTTTCATGTTTATCATGATTTTGGCCAGATAGCTGAGCGATAAGATTATTCGGCTATTAAATGAAGCATATCAGTCTGTTGACATGGGAATTTCCATAACGCAGGGATAAAGACGTTATTTCTCATTACTCACCCCTCATCCCAGCTGGCCGACCTCACTTCTTCTTCTTCTTTGTTCCAGTTTATATGGAGATTTTAGCCTGTTGGCCTTTTCTCCGATGTACACCACTTAACGATTATACGAAGCGGTTCGAACGATATAAGGCTTCCACGTGCTGATGAGGAGGAAGGTCGACGTGAGCCCAGTAAATAGGAGTGAGGGTTTGGACTAATGTTAAATCTATTGATAAAGTGCGGCCGAGGTCTTGATGGGCCTCCTTATATTTTGGACAAGTAATCCAAAAATGGCGGGATGTTTCCGGGGTGCCACAGTTTGGGCAGTCGGGAGAGACACAAAGACCTCTGGAAAAGAGAAACCCATTTAACGGGGCTGTGTCGGTTCGAAGGCGGGCCAAGAGGGTTTCGGCATAGCGAGACGAGGCATACGAATATGGCCAGGGAACAAAAGGCCGGAGGTGATCCCAACCTTTTTGTCTAAGACTAGTAGACCAGGAGTCGATGTAGGTATTGATAATAATATTGCGTGTGGCCCGGATTAGATCGCATGCCATGAGGGGCTGCCTCCAGGAGCCGGATGGATTATCTTTTCTTGCCGCCTTGTCTGCTGCTTCATTGATTTGAATGCTGACGTGGCCTGGGATCCACCCAATCTCGACTGTCTTGGGATGCAAATTGATTTCGGCTGCTAAGTCAATTATTATTGCTGGGGATGAAAAATTAACATTACCCACCGCCTGTATGACTGATTTGCTGTCTGAGAGAATGACAGTCGGATTGTCGAAGCTGGAGCTGATTTGCAATGCTCGTTTTATTCCTAGAGCCTCTGTGCCAAATACGCTACAGTGCTCGTGAAGGAGCCAAGTTTCCCGGAGTTCGCGAGCCGGAAAGACCACTCCTATCGCCGTACGGGTACTGGATTTGGAGGCATCTGCCCCAAAGAGGCATTTGCCCTGCCAGGACGACTCCAGAAGCTCCTGAAAACGAGCGCAATTGACCTCCGGAGGGTCAGTGGTAGAAAATGATAACTCGTTGAGGCAAAGATGAGGAAGAATGCTAACTGTGCTCGGTGCCTTATGCATTTGCCGACAGATGCGTGTCATTGGCAGACCCTCTTGGCGGAGATGGGATAAAACCCGGGAAACGTATGGACGCTGGTACAGGCGCCAATGATAATATTCCAAACAGGGTGCCGTGAGAAAAAATGAGTGTAGGGGGCTAAACGGGCCTCTGGAGATTTGAACGATAGCGTGGGACATTGCTCTTTGGCGTATTTTTGTCTGTAATGGGATGTAGCCTGTTTCGGCGTAAAGCGAGATAAGGGGGGTAGACTTAGAAACACCCAATGCCGTGCGAAGAGCGGTGTGTATTGGTTTTTCAATACGACTAATTGTGGTAGGAGGAGCGCCATCAAGAATAGGAGCGTCGAAGGTTGCCATAGGACTTAGAACCGTGTATACTAGATGAAGAATGTCAGCTTTTCTGGCGCCATTCCGGCGCGAGGCGAAATGTTTTAATAAGGAGCTTGCGCGAGTCAGTTTCGATCGCAGGAAGGTTTCGCGTACACGCCACGTAAAGGTCTGAGAGAAATGAATACCTAAGATACGTAATGACGAACGTTGGGGAATGATTCCCGAGTTTAGAGACAGTGCTATAGGTGGGCGGTGGATTTTCGGAGAGAAATCTATAGTTGCACTTTTGGTGGCTGAGAATGACAGGCTCCATGTTGTTGCCCAGTGTTCGAGGTGGTGAAGAGCCGTCTGGATGCGGCAAGCGGCTTGGGTAGGGCTAGTGCTTGTGGTTAGAAGATAAAGATCATCAGCGTAAAGAATTGCCGTTACATTGGCTGGGAGTGCTGTCCATAGGTCCGCCATATAAAAAGTGAAAAGGACAGGGGCGAGAACGCTTTCCTGCGGAACACCATGCGGAAAGGCGTGAGGTGCTGATAAAACATCCCGCCAGCAAACTTGGAATGTACGATTGCGGAGAAACGATGAGATCCAAGTGAGCAACCTCCCTCCGATGCCAAAATACTCCAGTTTTGCCAGGAGCCCCTCCTGGCACACTGAATCGTAGGCCCCCTCTAAATCGAGGGCGACCAGATAGACCCAATGACGTCTCGCTAGGGCTACTGCTATATGATGGTGTAGTACCACTAGCGCTTCCTCCACTCCTCGGTATGGGAGAAAGCCAAAGTGGTGACTATGAAAGAAGTCGGTATGTACGACCAGGTTCAAGATACGATACAGAATCATCCGTTCGAACAGTTTGGTGATGTGGGAAGTTAGGGAAATGGGCCGATACGAGGAGCAAGACGTCGCTAAGCGGCCTTGTTTTGCTATTGGAATAATGATGGCTGAAGACCAATCTGGGGGACAGGTCCCAGAGATCCAGATATCGTTCAAACGGTCCAGTAACATAGAGAGGCTCACGGAGGAGAGAGCCCTTAACACTAGGGCCCTCACCCCGTCTGGACCTGGAGTAGTTGATCTGATCTTGCGAAGAGCCTTGTAGAGTTCTGTCTTATTGAATAGACTATCATCGATTATGAGAGGCCTCTGACGAAGGGTCCCTAGAGGAGCGAAAAAACCGGTCTGACGGGCTCGCCCGAAAAAGAAAGCTAGGGCGTCTGCTTGTTGTGTTGGAGTTAATAAAGTATCTGAGGTCTGAATGATGTTGTGGGTCTCCTTGGGCACCTGTGGAGTCCTCAGGCGACGAAATATCCGGTAGAGAGTGGACTGGGATGGAGGGGAGGCGCATAGGCGCCCCCACCACTCCCGTCGAGATTGACGAGATTTCCTTCTGAGTAGAGCCCCATAGAATTTGTACCGGTACCACCAGTCGAGAGAAGCTAATTTGCGTGCTTGGCGGAAGGCACGTCGTTTCTTTGCTCTTATCTGGCTGCATTCAACGGTCCACCACGGTGGTTGTCCCGACACAGGGAGAGAGCGGAACGTGGTATTGGCCACCACCGCCTTTTGGAGATGGTCAACAAAGTCCCAATATGAATCGGGTTGATTTTCATCTGGAGACCAGCTCTGGTCTAGGTAGCCGGAATATTTACTCCAGTTTGTAGTATAGTGTAGGCGTCGAGGAATCTGCGTACGATGGGTGCCCGGAATTGTGATTGTAATGAATATTGGAGCGTGATCACAAGTGAGGGTGTCTTGACTTGGTTGCCATATTGTTGAGCTCAGTAAGTCTGGGGAGCCAAGAGGTATGTCAATGGCCGATGAGCCATTGGAATGGAAGTGGGTCGGCTCTCGTGTTCCAGCAGCATACGCCGTCCTCACTGAGAATCAAACCTGCTTATAAAGCACGAAATTAATTAAAGCCGGCCTATAGCCTTAATCTATTGGTGCTTTTTTTTTTTTTTAAACTCTCCACTAGATAGTGTAACAAAGCTAGTAGACCTGAGTCTGCTGCTATATCTTGGAGGGTAAATACAATCAGAACAATAAATAAGGACTTTACAAAATACAGTCAAACCTGTTTTTATGCGCTCTTTTTATGTGCGATTTTTATTTGTGCGATTTTTTTAATGCGAATTTTTAATTTGTGCGGTATAGTTGGCGACTAGTCTCGTGCGATTCGTCGTGTCTCACGTTGATTTATTATAGCTAAATAAACTTATTATAGCATAAATGCACTTATTATAGTAATATTATTGCATGAATATGCGAAAAATGAAATAATTTACTTTTTAAGTCAACAAAACACCACCTGGACAAAAATATGTAAAACAGACGATAGACCAGACGATGCAGTCAAGTGCTGACATCTGTTGTCAATAAATTCTATTTCGTACGGTTTTGAGTTATTTTCTATGTGAGACTTTTTTATGCGGTCCCTGTTGACCGCATAAAAAAATTATTTTTTTAATTGTGTTGCGAAAACTATTATTTACAGCCATTCGTGAAGTTTCGTGAGATTTTTTTTAATGCGTTTTTTTTAATGCGGTCCCTATCCCCCGCATAAAAACAGGTTTGACTGTACTCGAGATTCAAAACTAATATTTAATTATAGACAATCATTATAATTATATGTACAAAGGAATCATTTGAGGACTCAAAACGATAAAAAAACATCTTACAAACTAAGAATATATATACTATACATATGTTTCTATATACATTAAATATCGCGTGTGACATTGAAAATAAGATCTTAAGTCAGTTCCTTATTACTTCGTTAACACTTATTCCTCCTCACTTAGTAATAAAAAATAAAACACTCTTGCCTCAGATGCAATTGGATTCTGCCGATCCTTCCTGATCCCTCACGGATAGTCCCTCTTCTAGTTGTCCGGGATTCTTCTATCGATTTGCCGTCGAACCCTCGTAAGCAGAATCTGACGAGAAAATCCTTGGCTACGAAAGTTCTTGTCCTTTTATACTACCTGTCATTAAGCATGACGTAAGGCCCGTGGTCTAGACCACTGGCCAATCACGTTCACGACGGGTAACATCCGACCAAAACCCGATGTCGACACGCAAACGGAATTTCACAAAAATAAGTAAATAACAAAAACAAAAACCCGACACGACATGTGTAATTATAAAAACGCGAAAAAAAAATAATAACAATAATAATAATATAATGCCTTGGCATTACAATAGCCAATAATAGGCAGTGCCATAACTAGGCAGGTGGACGGCCGGATGGCCGAGCGGTAAAGGTGGCAGCCTACCGCTCTGGGGGACCCGGGATCGAATCCGAACGTGTCGAATAATCCCCAGGAATTTTTCGGGGGGTGGTCCATTCGGATATGTCGGGCCCCGTCCCTCACCACCCGGTCGCCCCATTGTGGGCCTGGCCGAACCCATAATGGGCCTACTAAAAGAGGCCCTCTTAGTGCCCACAGGGCGGAAAGAGTTAAAAAAAAAAAAAAAAAACTAGGCAGGTGCGACAGGTACACAGACACGTGGCCCAGATTATTTTCAAATATTAAATTATGTCGCCATGAGGCGCCGATTCCGTAATGTTTTTAGTTGAAGTTTAAAAATAATAATAAAAAATAACCGAGCATTTTTAGCATATTTCTTTTTTTAATTTATTTTTTCCGAAAATAGAGAGTCAAAAATATAATCTTGCACAGAACACAAAAAATGCACTGCTAATAAGCCTTTTTCGACAGAATAATTTAGGCCAGGCTCCCAATGGGGCGGCTAGTTGGTGATGAACTGGGCCCGACATATCCCGAATAGATAGATCATCCCCGGAATTTCAGGAGACGATCTAGATTCGATCTACGGATCTTTCTTTTTTTTTTTTTTTGTAACTCTTTCCGCCCTGTGGGCACTAAGAGGGCCTCTTATAGCAACCCCATTATGGGTTCGGCCAGGCCCACAATGGGGCGGCCGGGTGGTGAGGGACGGGGAACGACATATCCAGACGGACCACCCCCCAAAAATTCCTGGGGATTTTTCGACCCGTCCGAATTCGATCCCGGGTTCCCCAGGGCGGCAGGCTGCTAACCTTGACCGCTCGGCCATCCGGCCGCTCGATCTACGGATCGTCATAACTGTAGACTGACATTTTATCTGTGTCGACCATCTTTTTTTTCTTTTTTTTTTTTTTTTAACTCTTTCCACCCTGTGGGCAGTAAGAGGGCCTCTTTTAGTAGGCCCATTATGGGTTCGGCCAGGCCCACAATGGAACGACCGGGTGGTGAGGGACGGGGCCCGACATATCCGAACGGACCACCCCCCGAAAAATTCCTGGGGATTATTCGACCCGTTCGGATTCGATCCCGGGTCCCCCAGAGCGGTAGGCTGCCACCTTGACCGCTCGGCCATCCGGCCTTATGTCGACCATCAAGACCAGGGATGAGTTCAAGAAATAAGCAGCTAAATAAAAAAACCAATGATGTAGTTCGTTTCATATGAAACGGATTATGCCATTATTCGCTTACTTGGCTGCTTATTTATTGAACTCGCCCCAATTGACATTGTTAATGCTTTTCCATTGACAAATAAATCAATAATCGCACACGACAACCACAGTATATTATTAAACACTTATAAATTAATGTATGAATAATAATAATACTAATTTTGCGTAAACACGATCTATTCAAAAATCAAGATTAAAAAATGTTTTAATATAGAAATTCCGCAAGGAATTGACACTAGGGAGCAGTAGTTCGTTGTACGTCAGCGAATATGGCCGTCGATCGTATTTATTAGGACTACATGCTGTTCAGTTAAAATGGTTTGTATAAATATATAACTTATTTATATATAAGAAACAGAAATTATTTTTAAATGAAGTTTGGTAGTCATATTCTACATGATAACCAGAACAATAGTTATAGTGTTTTTAGCCTAGGAAGTTTAAATGGAAAACTGACATTAAATCATCAAATCATTTGTACAAAAACAATTATTATTAAAGATATTTATTCACTGATATATTCTTGATTTTCTAATAAATCAATAAAACTTTGAAGGGTGTAAATCTGTATTAAAATATATAAAAATTTTATACATTAAAATGTTTTGTGTAGCTAATTATAAATTGGACAAATTGCATAAAATTGTATGATTATTTGAAGAAAAATAGAAATTAAAACAAATAGAAAACAACAATAAGCAAGTTAAAATGAATGAAAATTAGAAGGAAGAAAAAAGTGTAGCTGTCTGCAGGTAGCAAGAAGTAATGTGGTGCAATATAATTTATGAAAAGGGGTGTAGAATATTTTCAGGACCCAAAATTTCTCTCAAACATTCACAAATTTCTCCAAAATTTTACAAAGTACAAAAAAATAAATGTTATTATGATTAAATAGTTTATAAAAAGTAAATACCCGTACATGAAGAAGGAAAAAAAAATGTTTAATTTTTCATTTTAATAATTTTGATTGCGTAACAAAACAATTTTTGATTTACTTTCCTCTTTATTAATATTTTATAAAGTTCAGGAAATTTATTAAGGGATAAATTTAATAAATATATACTTTTGTACATATACATGATTTATTAATGAATAATAAATAAATAAATGACTTTTTTTTTCTTTCAAAGCCATGTAGATTTATGGTTGTGGATCAATAACTGAATAACTATTTTAATTTAATAAAACAGTTTATATTTAGCCTTAATAATTTGGCAATTATAAAAAAAATATATAACTGTTAATTAGAGAAAAATAACTAATTAAAAAGTTGGAGGAGCAATAGCATATGTGCATAGTAAGTTAAATGGTGTTTTATTTTGTCGACGTGCCATACTGTAAGAGACGTGAGGGTCGAAATATTTGTACAGAGTTGGTCGGAAAAAGTCATGGAATTTAAAAGAAAAATTTGAGTCGGAACCCTGTTTTCAACTTTGTATATAGCTTCGTTGCTTATTTATGGTGGCAGAGTGATATATGAGCCGCTCACTTGCCAAATCGATTAACTCTATAAAACAAAAAGTATAAAAATTGATATTATAAATTATTTTTAAAAATTCCTTTTAAACTTTAAATTTAAATAGACATTGTAGAATGTATATTTATATACCATTATATTAAGGCATAGCTTTAATGTAACAATGTATAAAATTAATTATGCAAAAAATGTAAAAATAATAATGATTATATTAAGGATTTACAAATAGAGTTAATTGATTTGACCTGTGAATGGCTCATATATATTTGAGATTGAGTACCTGGACTCGATTCTTATTCTGAAAAATACTATAAAATCAAAATATATGTTTTTAGGCTTGAAATGCATAACATTATCAAATTAAGGTGGTTATACTGTATATTATATTGTAGTATTTTAAGTATTATTTTTGTAAACATTTCATAAGCTGTTATAATTTTAGTTAATGGAAATTATTTTTATCTGCAGAAATGGCTTATATTGTGTCTTAAATATGTTTAATTTACTTATAATATGCATCATTTTTTATTGCTTATTTGTAATGTATATCAATCTACTAGCTTTGAAGAAAGAAAATTGTTGCAATGTATACGATGTGTATATTTTATAGAAAAATGTACATACTAAAAATACTAATTGAAATACATAATTATTTATTTCAGTCTGCATTATTTAATTTTCAAAGTCTCTTAACTGTCGTGCTATTGCTTATTTGTACTTGTGCCTATCTGCGTTCAATTGTTCCCAGCCTATTGGACAGAAATAAAGAAGGGTACGTGACTTAATATTCAAACTCTAATTACTGTATATATTTTTTTAAATATTAAATTTATTTTACTAGATTGCTTGGAATATTTTGGAAATGTGCAAGAATAGGTAAATATTGAATAATTAACCATAAAAAATATTAATATTTAATTTCTAATATTATTTTTATTAAATAGGTGAAAGGAAGAGTCCATATGTTGCTATCTGCTGCATTACAATGGCATTCAGTATTCTTTTCTGGAATTAATCTGATGCATAAATAAAGTTGTAAATAAAATTTATAAAATGAAATAATGACAATATATGTTGAAATGAAATTATATAATCCATACATTTTACAATTGAATTTTCTCAATAATTTTTTTTATGAATAAAAGTGCTTATTTTTATTAAAATATTCTATTTGTATCAATTACATTATAGTTTCAATACTTTGGAAAATATTTGCATAAACAAACCTGGAAAATATATAACTCAAAATTATTGATTTTCTAGCCTAAGTACTTGGTGTTGCTTAAAGAACTATATAATCAGTGAGAATTGCATAAAATTTTGTTGTGGCTAGAAAATGGTATGAGTGAGTTTTCAAATGATTTGGTTATGGCAATGTTTGCAATGTAAAGTCATGCATTTAGGAATTCATATACTGAAAGGTTCTCTAGTGTTTATGTTGAAGATGGGTTTGTAAGTATTTATTGGCAGCCATATGGCCAAGGGAGTTAAGACATCAGCCTATTGTTCTATGGGATCTGGGATCAAATTTTGGCAGTTAAAAAGCCACAGAAATTTTTTAGGGATATTATGACCTAGATATGTTGGATCCTACTCATCATCTGGCTGTACCTACAATGGGCTTGGGAAAAAAGCTCTCTGACATTCGGAGAATTAAAAAACTGGTCGATTGTGCACTGAGCTACAAAGAAGCATTTTAGTAACCGATCACCAACTAAACCAATTTTTAAAATTACAGGTTAAGAAACAGATACTACCAGTGCCAGATTTAACAATCAGAGGCCCTGGGCACAAATACGGTGGGGGATCCCCTTTAAGAGTGAACAAATTTGATGATTTAGAAAATTTACACAAAATGCTGTACTTTAACTATATTTCAACTAGGAAGTTGTAAATTTCATTTAAAAATAAGGTTATTGTAAACATACATAAATTTATTGTGTAAAACTAATTATTTTAATTTAACTGAAAAATACCTATGTGAAATTTTTTCCCGAAATTTTCCGATGTTTCATAGGTTTTTTCCCGGGTTTGGTTTTCTCTGCCTGTGGCCCTCATGATTAGGCCACACTAGGCTGTCGCGGATAGCGGCCGGATGGCCGAGCGGTAAAGGTTAGCAGCCTGCCGCCCTGGGGGACCCGGGATCGAATCCGGACGGGTCGAATAATCCCCAGGAATTTTTCGGGGGGTGGTCCGTCCGGATATGTCGGTCCCCGTCCCTCACCACCCGGTCGCCCCATTGTGGGCCTGGCCGAACCCATAATGGGCTTGCTATAACAGGCCCTCTTAGTGCCCACAGGGCGGAAAAAGTTACAAAAAAAAGGCTGTCGCGGTAATAAAAAAAAAAAAAAATTATGTGGGGCCCTGGGCACCAGCCCCAAATGCCCTTAGGTAAATCCGGCCCTGGATACTACAACTTTCGATCATGCCCCAATAACACCGACGATCTAATCTCGTGTAGAACTAATATTTAGCACCACGAGTAACGAATTAACGTATGCTCCAATTCATAAATGTACGCGACAACATTTACAAGCAGCGTACAATGACTCCTTTAAAGCATGAACAAATCGACAATTAACAGACCCGCAAGACAAAGTATATAATGCTAAATTTATTGTAAAACGTAATTACAATGCATAATTTTGCAAAATGTTTGTGTGCATAATTGTATAAAGGGTTTGCTATTCGTTTATGTGACGTACAATTCGATGTATAATAACCATATTAAAGAACTAACTTATTGAGTTTTTGAGTGATAATCCTTTATATTGAGTTAACGATGTATAATTGATTTCCATTTTAATACTGGCTCTCATAAGTAGTAAATAATGTGTAATTTTGTAATATTGCATAGCACATAATATACTTTGGCTTTGATTTTCAAAACAAAAATTAATCTGGTGTCATTTGTGAAATTTATCTTTGTGAAATGTTTTCATTAAATTTTGAAAAGGTTCTTCCAATTTATTCCATAATGATTCCAAATCTCGAAATCACTAGCTGCATTGACGGAGAAATTTTGCGATGATAACGAAATCTGTTTCGTCTTTTCACAATGTCAGATTAAGTTTTTGCGATACTCAGTTGCAAGCCGTCTCTTAGTTTTGAAATTTGCCTCATTTCATTAAACTTGTTCCCTGAATTTAAAAAGTTTACGCTATTTCTTGATAAGTTAATCTTATTTTCTGCACCCTTCACTTAAATACAGACAAAGGGTGTAATAAAGGTTTCCCGTTTATAAGAATGTTGTTCTGTTATTAAAGAAGTTGCGGCCAAAGTTCAAACGTTAAACTTGTACGGTAAGCAGAAGTACACGTTTGACGTTTGAACTCCAAGTAAAACACGTTGCGGCGCACGTTCACAATATCCCATGAGTTAGACGCGCGACGTGAACATCGCGCACTGACTCATGTGATATTGTTGAAAAATGGCGGAACACGTTTAACAACGACGAATGTTACCAGCGAAGGTAAATTAAACGGTTAATGTGTACCTAGGTAGCCAAGATGACGGCCGGGGAAATTTTTCCCTACATTCTAGACTGCGACGGGAAAAATTTTTTCCCCTGTGTTCGACGTAGCAGGGAGCTCTTTGGAAATGTTGTGACGAAATGTGTTGGTGCCGAAATCATCGAATTATGCAAATTTCGTTTGCAGGGAGTTTAGAAGACAGTGGTGTGTTGCATGTTCAGTGTTGGCATCGAAATTTTTTTTTTACAATATCTGTTCTTTCCGAATTGCTAAAAAGGTAATTTATATTTTTTACGAGTAAAAACAAAAAGATATTGCGTTCTTTTTGTTGAAATTTCTTGCACGTCATGGGCGACGTTAATTTGAGTTCGAAGGAATTCTGGGCCAAATGTACTACCAGGAAGTTTTATAAAATGATGGAAACAGATTATTCGGAATTGGGATTGAACCGGGCAATTGTTAATGCATTCAAATTTGCGGTCAAATTAGGTATACAGCAGATAGAATCGGCGTGTTCTACGTGCGAATAAGACATGCAAATTATATTACAGAAGCGAAAGAAATGAATGTCTTCTTAGATGCAGTTCATGTACAGTTAAATATTCAGTGTACGAAGGAACTTTTAACAGCAAATGTGGTCGTCTGTTCCTGGGGATGTATCTTGTCATTCATAATGGCACTACCTATGTCTAGAATGTGGTGCGACGATTTCGGCTTTAGCATACGGGATATCTCGAAAAGCTAGTATAGAACCCGAGACAGTTCCGTCTGCACCTGTTCAAAACATCAATAATAATAAGAAGTCAAAGAAATCAAAGAAGGGTCGGGATAAGGAAACGTCAACCACCGCGAGTAAAAAAAGAAGAAATAAGAAGTCATCGACAGTAGCAGCCGACGCAAAAGAAGGGGGAAAAAAGATCCATAATAAACGAAGATCAAAGTTCGAAAGTCGGGAAAAAATGTAAAAAAGGGAAATGACAGACAATCAACGTGAGTAAAAATTTTTTTCTATTAAAATAGGGTTTACAGTAGCTTATTATAGTATAGGAGTTTTTAGGTCGCGTTATTACGAAACAGTGCGCAACGCGCAGTCTCCATAGAAGACGAAGATGACGACCGGAAACGCGTTAGCCACGTCGAACGCAGGGAAAAAAATTATCCCCGTAGCAGTCTCGAATTAGGGAAAATTTTCCCCGTCGCCGTCTAGAATGTAGGGAAAAATTTCTCCGGCCGCCATCTTGGTTACCTAGGTACACATTAACCAAATAAACAAATTAAACTACTTTAAAGTATTTATAGGATGTTTAATAACACTAAATAATTATTTTTAATTCCCTACCTCACATTTTTGTTGAGGGAAGTAGTGGCTTATGTAAATCCGAAAGCACCTCGGGAAATTATTTTTAAAAAATTTACAAATCTATTACGCTGTTGATGGTAGAAGATGCCGTGGAAGAACAACCCTACTCCTACAGAATTATAAGCTATTATGAAGACAAATTTATGTAAATTCTATAGGCACTTCACAACACTTGCAAAAAAAAAAAAAAAAAATTGAATAATTTCTGGATTAAAATCGTCTGTTTCTTCACAATGTTATTCATAAATGCTTAAATAATCATTATTTTAATAAAATACGTCATAATTTTAACCCCAAACACAAAAAAAGTGAAGAAGTTTAAACCGATCTTTTACTCGCCATGCTAGACGTAGCGAACGCCATTATCAACCTTCTAGAATTGCCAGATGGCGGCGCTCGAACGTCCGACGTTCACGTTTTGGGCTAAAAACGACGGCCGCAACCTCTCTATTAAAACTGTTAATACTGAAGCAAAAAGCTACACTATTTTTCCAATTGATGCGTCCAGTTATACAATTAGGTGAATAAATAGGAAATTCGAATGGCCTAGAAAAATGTATTTTTTTTTAATTAAGAAGTATTTTAAAAGTTTATAAAATGTGAAAATATACCGGGTAATCATAAAGTTGTCAATTCAGCTGACTCTATAGCTCCATCCAATAAGCCGACTTACACCAGAATTTGTTACACGCTGTTCAAAGGACACGGAAAAGGATTGTGCAAAGAAAAAGTGTAGTTCCAAAATTGTCTGCTACAGGATAAATGGCGCTGCAAGCAAAGAAATGTGAAATCGTGGTAATGTTGCAACATTGGCAAACTTAAAAGACAGTATTACGTTGCATGTGCGAACGATCACGGGGAACAGTTGCGGTCAGCCGTTGAATACACTGCATCATCTTCAAATTTTATAACTAAACGATGGGGAACACACTGAACAACTAAACAATTTACACAGAACGTATCGGTTTTCCCCCTATAAAAGAATACGGTAAAACCTGTAAAAACTGGAATCGCATGGTACCGAATATTTATTCCAGTTTGACGGGTTTCCGTCTTAAATAGGGATTTTTAACATAAAAATAGCCATGTTCAGAAGAATTTTTTCCCGTTTAGGCAGGTTTCCATTTTATTCAGATTTTAACGTAAATGCTTTTTTTTGTTCTTGTTCGTGGGTTTATGTTGGAAGGTATAAATGCTTTTTCATCGTGTTTCTGTTGTTGTTTTGTTTTACAGCGCCATTTACCCTGTAGCGGACAATTTTCAACTGAAATTTTTCTTTGCAAAATCCTTTTCGCATCTTTTGAATAACACGTAGTCCCTCAACCTAACCTTGGTGCGGGACCTCGACCAACTATACTGGCCAAGCGCAGCAATTAAACCTCGCAACCACATCCTCTCCCTGGAGTGCTTTATCCAAAGATCCGGCCGATTCGTCTAGCCGCAGGGCGGCACCCATCGGAGTAGAAGCCGTCGAACGGCCATAGCCTCCGTATGAACCGGGGGAAGAAGAAGAAGAAGAATAACACGTACAGTACATTACACAAATTTTGGTGTCAATCAACTTATTGGTTGGACTTAGAGTCCTCTGAATAGAACAACTTTAATTATGATCATCTTATATATCAATAAGCCATACAAAAAAAATTATGTGTGTTTTCTTATAAACGTAAATATCATATAAAAGTGGATATACATTTATTTAGTAAGAAATTATACAATAATGCAAAAAATATTGGAAAATATTTTAAAAATTGTAAAAACAATGGTGTAAATTAAAAGACTAATTGATATTTGGGAACTTGATATCTAGAATCCAGCAGAAAACGAAGAAGCGAAGTCGATTTAGGAGGCAAGGGTGTTGATTGCGATCATGATTAGAGATCTGCAATGAGAAAGCCGTTGCGGTCATGATATTACCAGTAACACGAGCTTTGTTCAAAAAAGTAAAGAACCAAATGATATATGGAGGAGAGGTGCGGAGCTTGATGGAATCTAACTGAACGAGGAACAACAGAGTAGTAGACCATATTATGAAACTGTTGCGGGCTGAAATAACACTCGAATTAGCTATTATTTTGTGAGTAGCTGAAATTGGGAAGTCTTGTGTTATAAATGAAATAATTAGTTGCAATGGTCGTGATCACGTGATACTTACGGCACTAATTGGTGCAGCTGAAAATGGTATAAGAGGAAAAACTATTCACTCTGTTCTTCGATTAACAACTGCAAGAAATATAAGACCACTAATCGGAAACTGTGAAAGACACTTTTAAGATGAAATGTCTCATATCAAGTTAATACTTATCGACGAGTTTAGTATAATTGGCCAAAACCTAAAGGGAAGAATCTGCGGCAAGCTAATCCCTGTAAGCAACATGAGGTTCTTGGTGATTATATTGCCATTATGTTTGAAGACTTCAATCAGTTGCAACCAGTTGGAGATATGCATCGTTGACGAACTTCAACCAGCAACCTCTTAGAGATAGACCAGCATCGACTCCTTCAGTTCACGACATAATACGTGGCTTACTCTCATATTCGCAAGTCATTTGTTTTGAAAAAAATGATGAGATAAGTAGGCCAAGAACAGGAACATTTAGACGTACTGTGCATTATCAAACCTAAACCTATCGGTTGGCTATATATCTCATGAAGATGACAAATTATTGATTACGAAGTTGGCGGAACATAAGTAACAGACAGCGCATGCCTTCTGTTCAGCATTACATCTAATGCCCAAATATAGCGAAATTGATTTCTATAACACGGAAACGTTAAAAGAAAACGGACCATTTTATCCGTTATCATATTATTCAGTAAAAATAAATAAAAGAACAGTTTATTGGATTCCTGTTCTCGCGTGTTATTCAAGAATAATATGCTCATTATAATTGGATAAAATACCATACCAGATTGAAACAATACATTCGTATTATTTTCGTATTTTATTCAAACAACTTTATTTCGTGTAAATTAAATTTATTCGTATTAATTTGTAGCATTTTTCCGTTTGATATCGGCATATAATATTTATTAAGCTATAAAACAAAAAATTGCAGGAGTACCGATCAATAATTCAAACTAATAACAAGTAAGAATTTTTAATTCGTGTAATTTTTTTCTTGATAAATTATCTTGCAAATTGTATTTTTTTAATGGCAAAGTAATTTTTTAACAAGATTTAATAACTATCATCAAATAAAAACATTCAATAGATACAAATTTCTGATACATAAATCTAGTAAAATTAATAAAAAATAGGAAATATTCTCATTACAAAAATGCAATTTTTATTTATATCTGTAACTCATTTATTCTGTAGAAATTATTTATTTATAGAAATTAGCCGAGTATAATGTTAGAAGCTAAATTGGAAAAAAAATCTATTAGTTTTATACATAATTTTTATAGTATTTTTTCAACTGTAGAAGAAATTTAAAGTAAAAATATGATAATTGTAATTATGCATGATTTAATGTTTGATAACACAATAATAATTCACGCATACAGAAATTTATTTAATACTCAAAGTAAATGAACTTACAGATTCAAAAATTTATTAATTTGAATTCAGCCATTTCTTCAAAAAAGACATTTTTAAATATTATTTTAGTATTTTTAATATCTTGTTTTTGTACCTTTACATTTGAATTCACATCGTTATTATATGATTAATCTTTTTATGAGATATTGAACGATAACGTGTTTAGTAAATACGATTTTCTTTCGTATTTCCTTGTAATTTATTCATACAAAATAAAAGTGTTTTCTAAATTTAAAAATGAATTCAAACTAATAGATATTAATATATGCTTTTACTTTTGATGCTGGTTCTTAATCTATAGGTTCTATGTATAATATAGTATATATATAAATATATTTCTATCGTTTCATAACATTAACTTAATGGACTTTCAAATTAATGTAGTGCTGAAATTTACATTTCTGGTTAGTAATTATATACAGTATAATAATAATAATAATAATAATAATAATAATAATAATAATAATAATAGCTCTCCCAGGGTCACCACCTGGTCGTGGTGGGAGAGCCCAGTAATTTTACTGATCCATAGGGCAATGCAGGCTGGAGCATAAGCTCCTGGTAGGGACACCCATGCCAGTAAGGTCTATGGGGAGAAATGAAGCTAAGAGTGACCACGCCCACATTCTGTGGAGATATTCATCATGGTAATAACTAGATCAAAGTGTGATACCGGCTCGGACGTCGCCCGGGTTAACAAGGTCCGCGTTCGTGGGTTAGGCAGAGGCTCACGTTCGAAAAATAGGTCACAGTCTCCCTTGGTTACCGGTGGCGAAAGCAGCACCGGCCCAAGCATGGCTACTGCAATGCCCTCAACAGATGTGAGGAACCAACCCAGCCTTGGTGTTTCTGTGGCAATGCATCCACAGACCACAAAGGCTGGAAAACCACGCCAACGGATGAAATGGACAGTAGAAATGAACGAGTTTATCATCCGTAATTATTACACCATCACAAAACTCGAAACAAACATGACAGCATACAGACAACAACTACACCATAGATTCACGCAACAGTATCCTCATCTCACTGTCACCGAACAAAGGGTTGTTGATCAAAAAAGAACAATTATACACAACAACCTTATTCCACAAACAACACTTGAACTTATCAAACAACAGGTTGCTGATCAAATACATCAACAGACAGAAACATCTAACATTAATGAAGATCATGTAACCTGTCAGGATAATCCAGCAACAAGCATTGATAATAACACACATACAACAATTACCACTAATGATACTACAGACACTTCCTCATCCATCACTGATAACATAGACTTGGATTTAGTTAATACGCTCTCACTTATATTTCAGGAAACACTCACTAAATATACAGGTACAGATCCCACACAACGACCACGAATACCAAAAATCAACACGTCAAAGAAAGTAGGAAAAACACTAAATTATGTAAACACTCACTTACTACCACACTACATTCATTCAATTTCTACACTCGCAGACATTCATACATTAGTTTATGCTGGGGCAGTCACAGTAGTGACACACCATGGACTGAAAGTACAATCACAGACAAATACACAGAAAACACAATTCTATCACAAGCCTGCCTGGCAGAGAAGAATAGAAACACAAATAAATGACATTAGACAGCAATTAGGCAGGCTGACACAATACACTAAAAACAACATAACACCCAAATTAAGGAAACAGCTCAAAAACATTTTCAAGAAAATAAAAACACACACAAAACATGAACATCACAACACACGCATTACAGAATACATTGATACACTAAAACAAAAACTTGCTGCCAAAGCACGTAGACTCAAACGATACAAAACATGTACACTACGAAAACAACAAAATAAATTATTTACAAACAATGAAAAACTCTTTTACAGACAAATTAATAACAAAGCAAACACTGATACACAGCACAGTGGCACACCAACAGAAGAAGAACTCACAACATATTGGTCTTCTCTTTGGTCCAGTGCTGTCACGCACAATGCTGAAGCAGGCTGGATCGAGGAGGAGAACAGAAACTTACACAACATACCAACTATGCCCTGTGTTGAAATAAACATACATGATTTCCAATACACTGTTAACAGAACACACAACTGGAAGACACCTGGTGTAGACAACATTCACAATTTCTGGTACAAAAAGTTTACATCACTGCACCAGGAACTAGCTAAACATCTAACACACATCATCATCAATCCACAAGACATGCCAAATTTTCTTACTCAGGGCATCACCTACATGAAACCTAAAAACAACAATACCACAGACCCCACACAATACAGACCAATTACATGTCTTCCAACACTCTACAAATTATTGACATCCTGTATTGCAAACAAAATATACAAACATGTTGAAGAACACGACATTCTAACAGAACAACAAAAAGGTTGTCGTAGAAACCACAGGGGATGCAAAGAACAGTTACTCATAGATTCAGTCATTCTACGGCAAGCACACAGACAACACAGAAACATACACATGGCATATATAGACTACAGAAAAGCATTCGACAGTGTTCCACACAGTTGGCTGCTACATATCCTACACATGTACAAAATACATCCATCACTCATTGCATTCTTTCAAAACACTATGCAGCACTGGAGAACAACACTACATCTCAGGGCCCATAACACTTCCATACAAACAAACCAAATTTTTATTAGGCGAGGAATTTTTCAAGGAGATTCCTTGAGTCCTCTCTGGTTCTGCCTAGCCCTGAATCCATTATCCAACATGTTAAACAACACGCAATATGGTTACAATATCAGACACGAAAAAACAACACAGTATACACTGTCACATCTCATGTACATGGATGACATAAAACTTTATGCATCCACACAAAAACAACTTCATCAACTCCTACAAATCACACATTCATACACCAAAGACATACAAATGAAATTTGGCCTAGATAAATGCAAAACACTTCACATAGAAAAAGGAATCCTGAAGAAAGAAGATTTTGCACTTGGAAATGGAGACATTATTGAATCCATGGAAGAGGGTGAGCTCTACAAGTATTTAGGATTCCAACAGGCCAAACTAACAGAACATGCACAAATAAAGCAAAGATTGATTAAAGAATACCAAAGTAGGTTAAATGCTATTCTCAGAACACAGTTAAATGCAAAACACACAGTTAAAGCAATAAACACATATGTCATCCCAGTACTCACATATTCTTTTGGAGTTATACATTGGACTCACACAGATCTCGAGCAACTCCAAAGGAAAACAAGAACTACACTTACTAAGCATAAACAACATCATCCTAAATCTGCCACAGAAAGATTAACCCTTCCACGTAAAGATGGCGGACGTGGCCTGATTGACATAGTTAACCTTCACTACAAACAAATACAGTCACTGCGAGAGTTTTTCTACAAAAAACAAGAAACATCACAATTACATAAAGCAGTAACTCTAGCAGACTCAAATAACACACCATTAAACTTACACTCACATCATATGGACACAACGCAACATATAAAAAGCATAGACACCATTAAGCAATCGTGGGCTCGAAAGGCACTCCATGGCAGGCATCCTTATGATCTGGCCCAGGATTTTGTTGACAAAACTGCGTCAAACAGCTGGTTAGCTCGAGGATGCCTCTTTGGGGAGACGGAAGGATTTATGATTGCCATACAGGATCAGGTCATAAATACTAAAAACTACAGAAAACACATACTCAAAGATGCAACACTCACAAATGACACATGCAGAAAATGTCACATCATGCCAGAAACTATACAACACATCACCTCTGGTTGCAAGCTCTTGGCACAGACAGATTATTTACACAGACATAACCAAGTAGCAAATATAATACACCAAGAGCTTGCAAAGAAACACAAATTAGTAGACATCCATGAACCATACTACAAATACATTCCACAGACAGTATTGGAAAACAACACGCACAAAATGTACTACGACAGAGCCATAATCACAGATAAAACAATTTACCACAACAGACCAGACATCACACTCATTGACAAACACAATAAAATCACATACATTATAGACATATCCATTCCAAACACTCACAATATACAAAACGCATGCACTGAAAAAATTAGCAAGTACACAGAACTCGCCCAGGAAATAAGGCATCTGTGGAGGATGGATAGGGTGCTTATTGTACCTGTTGTTCTCTCCTCTACAGGTGTCATACCACACACACTACACAAAAGCCTAGGCACATTAGAATTGAATAGAGACACATATATCACTCTACAGAAGGCCACTATATTGAATACATGTCATATTGTGAGAAAATTCCTGAATACAGACACACACACTGATACACTTCTTTAATTTCTGTTTTGGTTACTATGCCTTGACTTTGGTCCGGCATAGTACACAGCCACCGGTGTTAACCGAGTATATCTAACTTAACCCAACATAATAATAAATTTTTAAAGTCAAATTGCATTAATTCTTTAAAATACAATCCTTGGAACAGTTTAAATGTATTGATCAAGTATACTTGTAGCTTAAAGTTTAAATGGCTTTAAATATTTCTCGAGAACAAAAACTTATAAATTATATAACTAGAAGACTATGAACTTTCTTCATTACTTTAACGAGGAGAAAGTCATTTAAATGAAATAATTTGCATTAAGTAATACATAGATGAGCCTTTTGTGCCCAAAAGATTAATTTATATATTTGTAAATAGTAAAGTTCTCATTTAAATTTGCTCCATTAAGTCTAATCGATAATGAAGTTTATTAATAAAATATATTCAGAATCAAAATTTATAAAAGATACAAAAAAAAAAAAAAAAAAAAGGAAAAGTATATTGAATAATTATTTTATACAAGTGAAAATTGTTTATATTCGATTAATTGTTAAACATTATAATTTAATTTCATAAATTACTGGAAACGACTGTGAATTAACATTAGATTAACTAAGAAAGCAATTACTTGAAATTATTGATCTGTTTAAAATATTGTTCAGATTACTGTCGAATGGAATTGTTGCGTAAGAACAGAATTAATTGCAGGGCTACTGGGCTGATGAATAGTTTACTATGTTTTATGTTAATTAATTTATTTTAAATCTTCTCAATATTCTAGCTTTCGCCTTGATTAGAGAATCTTTTTATCGCTACAGTCTACTTTTTACGAAACTCTTAACAAAAAACTGAAATATACGTACGCAGTACAACTTATAAATTAAAGTTGTAAAGATTTTTCCTTTACGTTGCCGAGAAAAGGAAAAGGTCAGGAAATGAAAGTGGGAGTGGCTTGACGAGGAGAAGACAAAAAGTCCTGCTCCGAATTCTGAACATAAGTCGGATCCTTCCTTGTTATCAGTTCAAAAGAAGAGCTGCGATAACAACATCGGCAAGTGGATGGGAAAATCTTCCCTTATGATCACAGCCCAAAAAATGGAAGTTTTAAAACGCTGTTGGAAACTTCTACCAAGTTACGATTTCGCTAGGGATGTCAAATATCTTAAAAGAAAATTCCAATACAGCTGGCATATTTTAAGCAATTAAAAAGAGATCTGTGTCTGTACTGCGTTATTTTTACTCCTACTGTAGGTAGTCCAGAGTGTCTTCGCTGTACGACCTTTTATACGATACAAACATATGTATGAATATTGCAAGAATCATATTGAGAGTTGATGGCACTTGGCGGCTACCAAAGCAACAAAATACTTTGTAGAGGAAGTATTCATAGATGTTCAGCTAGTATCTGCACACCAAAAGTTAATAACAAAAAATCAAAAAATTAAAGCGTCAGTCATCTCGAACATAATCTTTTCTGGAGTTTACGATTTACCCTTAAGAGGCAAAGGACAATATATAAAGGAATTTTAGAAAACTTGATTCAATTGAGAATGGATACTGGCGAGGCAGAGTTAAAGCGACACAGAGCGTAAAAGAATGCTACCTATAACTTAGGTCTTCGCAAATATAAAATAAGCTTAAAAATTTTGTAATAGTGTCGTGAAAGACCTCATACTCAAAGATGTCAACATGAGTTCGCAAACCGTCGCTGCGCTACATTCCCGACTTAAAGATAATCATTGTGACGCGTGAATGTTGATAGCGTATGCAAGCTCTACGAGTAACTGCTTTTTTATGCAGCTGTGTGAACCTTTCTTCAATGATTGTTTTTATAGGAAGCAACCCTTGTAAAGAGTCTCATAGGTATAAAATTTTACAAGACTGCATAAGTGCTAGTCACCATCACTATAATAACACTCTTTCGCACCAGTGTTTGCGCGAGAGTGATATCACGTCACAATAGTGTGTATCGTTTTCTAATCCATGAGCGTCGTCTCGAAACTAGTTTGCTGCGGAGGTGTAGTTGTTTACAGCTTTTATCAAAACAATAGGTCCGTTTTCTTTTCTTAACATTTCCATGATATAGAAGTCAATTTCGCTGTTTTTTTTTGGACATCAGACGTAGAGCTGATCTAAGGTATGCTCTATCTGTCGCTTACGTTCCGCAAAGTTTTTTGTCAATACAGTAAAGTTCTGCAAACTGGACTTAATGTGGACTGAGAAGATGACGAGTTACGAAAATGACGAGCTTTACGGCATTGCGATGATACTAGTCTAAATAGCAGAATTTTCGTAAAGGTATTATATGTAGAAATTCATTTACATATTAGCTATGTGTCAGTGACGGCCGGATGGCCGAGCGGTAAAGGTGGCAGCCTACCGCTCTGGGGGACCCGGGATCGAATCCGAACGGGTCGAATAATCCCCAGGAATTTTTCGGGGGGTGGTCCGTTCGGATATGTCGGGCCCCGTCCCTCACCACCCGGTCGCCCCATTGTGGGCCTGGCCGAACCCATAATGGGCCTACTAAAGAGGCCCTCTTAGTGCCCACAGGGCGGAAAGAGTGACGGCCGGATGGCCGAGCGGTAAAGGTGGCAGCCTACCGCTCTGGGGGACCCGGGATCGAATCCGAGCGGGTCGAATAATCCCCAGGAATTTTTCGGGGGGTGGTCCGTTCGGATATGTCGGGCCCCGTCCCTCACCACCCGGTCGCCCCATTGTGGGCCTGGCCGAACCCATAATGGGCCTACTAAAAGAGGCCCTCTTAGTGCCCACAGGGCGGAAAGAGTTAAAAAAAAAAAAAAAAAAAAAAAAAAAAAAGCTATGTGTCAGTAGTTCTATTTATCGTTCAATTTTAATTAAAAAAAAAAAATTGGTTATTCAGTGGCTACTTTCGAGTTAGGGACATTTGCGTAGTGGAGTTTTGTGGTAGCATTTTGGAAAAAGGTTATATTTTTTGTTTATATGTGGAGTTGCTGCTGCTTTCAACTGTGGCTAGTAAATGATAAAACGAATTAACGCCATTCGTTATCGAGAATCGAGTTTCCTGGACTCTACTGTAATTTGTAGTCTTCACGAGAAATATCGCAAACCGATAGGTTTGAATGTTCCTGTTCTTGGCCTACTTTTTTCAAAACAAACGACTTGTGAAAATGGGTGTAAGTCAATTTTCCACTAAGTGTGATATCCTGAACTGAACGAGTCGATGCTGGTCTATATTCAAGAGGTTCGTCAACGATGCAGAGAGATCTATCTTCAACTAGTTGCAACTGATTGAAGTGTTCAAACATAATGAAAATATAACTAGTCTTACCATAATATATAATTTTTTCAAACTGGCACAATTTTGAAAAAATACTCACAACAGAAAATAAATCGGTAACGTCAAAACGTAACAATATATTTGAGGAAGTTCCTTCCGCTGCTACTAGGCTTGCCTTATGCTTCGCACATTTCAAGTAATTTTTAATGTCCATCACGAGTTACTGAAAATTCTGAAAAGCGCAGTTTACATTTCACTTTGTCAATACGATCACAAACTTTTTCAAAAACGGATAATCCTTTTTTAAATTCATCAGTAAACACACGGTTTCTTTTTGGCATTTTGGAGATTAAATTAATTTAATGCACAGTGCAAAATAATCGTAAATGCCAACTAGCAATTCGAATTCGACTAAGATAGAAAATGCGCAATAATGATGTGGCAGTGTATGTTGCCAACTATAATTGAAACAAAATATCTAAAAAATAAAATAAAAACATCTGGATCTCATAGGTTACGTGCTATTATAAATTCTGTGAAAAAATGTCTGGAAGAAAAAAATAGAACATCTAAATTCATTAGGCCATATGCTTTAAATTTTCGGGAAACATTTTTTTTTTTAATTCTTTTCGCCCTGTGGACAGAGTTACAGAGTAGGGGGCTGTCTGGTAGACTTAGCCCGGCGAAGGATGGGAGAGAAGGATGGGAGAGGGGTATAGGTGGAAAGTAAGGAAGGAAGGGAGTGGGAATGGGATCTCCTGAGATCTTACATCGCAAGTATTTATGAAAACAGTAATAAAATACATACAAAGTGCCAATTTGGCGGAGATGAATGTTGGTACACTTATATACAATATATGCAATCAGTACAGCGAGTCACATAATCCAATAATACATTGTAAGAAAGGAAGTAATACAGGAAGAAAATGCGTGTACAAGAAGGATTAAAACTGTAATTTACAATGAGAACAAAACAACAAGAGTTTAATGGCTAGTAGTACATGCATACAAGCGGCCGGATGGCCGAGCGGTCAAGGCATCAGCCTACCGCTCTGGGGGACCCGGGATCGCATCCGAACGGGTCGAAAAATCCCCAGGAATTTTTTGGGGGGTGGTCCGTTCGGATATGTCGGGCCCCGTCCCTCACCACCCGGTAGCCCCATTGTGGGCCTGGCCGAACCCATAATGGGCCTACTAATAGAGGCCCTCTTAGTGCCCACAGGGCGGAAAGAGTAAAAAAAAAAGTACATGCATACACAGTATGCTGTAAGCCAATACATGAACGTGTACAATGAAGTCAAATTGAAACAGAGATACAACATTACACAGTACACAAGAAAGACACATTCACATACCACAGAATGTGAGAGTTTATAAACTGTCCATAGTCGAGAGGCCAACAAGCTTTTTCCGCTTGTCCCTTAATAGTGTCGCCCTGTGGACACTAAGCAGGACTCTTTTAGCTAGCAAGCTGATTATGGGTTCGGCCAGGCCTATTAATAGTGCGGCCGGGTGGTGAGGAGCGGAAGCCCGGGCCCACGTATCCGGTCGGATCAACCCCCCGAAAAGTTCCTGGAAATTTATCGACCGGTCCGGATTTGATCTTAGGTCCCCAGAGAGGTAGGCTGCCACCTTGACCGTTAGTTTCCGATTGGTGGTCGTATATTTCTTGTAGTTGTTAACCGACGAGCAGAATGGATGATTTCCCTCAAACCATTTTCAGCTATACCAGTTAGTGCCATAAGTAACATTCGATCATCTAATGATCCATTCTCGTGGCTCTAAATTTGTTTTGTCGTCAATATCCTCGTTTTCTCCTGGGTTCTCGACATCAGGTTCCCAAATATCAATTGAGCAGCTTTTGTTACTTTAAAGCCACGAGTCTAAATTTTCTGTTTATCGTCACGGATCATGAAACTGCAGTCGCTGCTTTGCATAAATTTCGTCGGTTTCCATTCACTTACCCCAAAAAATCTTGGAAAGAACTTGAACAACTCTCGGTTTTAAGTTCACGCTCAATATATTTTCACGGATGTTTCGCACAGAATATATTTCCGAAAATTCGCTTATTATTTTATAAATATTATTTTTTGTCGCTTGTACAAATTTTGTAAGCTTGAATTAGCTCTGTTGTCTGCACAGTGTTCTTCAGCGACGGTGTTGCTACCTCGTTTAAGAACATATTCAATCGTAGAAATATAGTTTTTTAAAATTGTCTGGAAGAATAAAATAACTCATTATCAATTCGCATTACTTAGCAAGCGTACAGTACATGTCGCTGTCGCCAATAATTTCCATTATTGTTTTTTGTAATTAATCTACTTAGCCGTTATTATTTACATTTTTTATTTTGCACAGTGCCGAATATATGCTTTTTAATATATGATTTTTATATTTTTAATGAATATATATTATCTGTATGATTTTTCTTATTTCTATTTCTCCGCTATATATATTTTTATGTATCATGTTATTATTTTGTACATGTTTTTCCGTTGTCTTTTTCTATTTTTTTAAACTTCTTTTGTGGTTGTTATGTACTGGGGGTGGAAGTCAACTGTTTGATGGCATTTCCAAAATTCAATGTAAAATAAAATAAATCTTCAAAGATAATTTTGTGGGAATTGTGCAGGGTCCGGAGAGACTCTCACAAGAACGAAACACTGCTACAAGAAAGTCATCCTTTCAGCTGCACCGTGCTGCGACAAAAACCTGTATTTATTATCTTTACCTTCGTTATAGCCAAGTACTCCCCTTTATTAAACTGTAAATTATTACCAATTGTTGCATAACGCCACTCTTATTGAGCCCCCTAAATTTTATTCGTTTGTCTGACTCTGATCAATATTAGTCTCTTTCTTTCTGTAATTAGTGAATGACGAAGACAGAATTATTATATTGGAATAGAAAAATAAAATATTGGAACATCATCTGCCTGTAATATTTCAAAGAAAATAAGTTAAACTAAAATCAAACAATTAAAATTTTACTCAAAAGGAAGATATTTTGATAAAAGGAGGACACAGTTCAACGGAAAACTATCCTTCTAAATGGAGGATGTTTAGTAATATAAGACTTGGATACTCATTAATAACAGATTACAGTATACGAAATACATATGCCTATTAGATAATTAATAAATAATGCTTTAAAATTATTATAGATTGCGTCGTATATATTTTTCTATTTTTTAAAAATATTTATTATTCTAATTATTAATTTTCTTGTGGTAAGTTAATGAATAAAAAGTAAAAGAGAAAATTGCTATTGTCTTTTTTCTTTTTAACTATAATACCATTGATCAAAGTAATATTATGTAGCGAGGTTTTCATTTTGTTTAGTGCAATTTTTATAGAAAATATTAAACTGTAGTTGTTTTCAGACGAGACAGAACAAGCTATGCAAGATATTAGGTTACTACAAACATGACTAACTACAATTTTATTCTCGACGAGAATGTTTGAATTATCCCAAGCGAAACCTATTTTAAAATCATTTCCCATGGTATTTTAAAATTTTCCATAATGAAGTAATTTGACCAAAGTTAAATATCAAACTAACTAATACTATACAAATAATAAATAAATAACATAATTTTATTTCGATTTTTAATGACTGATATGATTTTCGATAAATATGGATGGGGAAAATAGCCTAAAATGACACCATTTTTTCGGAGGTTTCCATTAGTTTCTTGAAATTCTAAAGCTCATACAAATCTGTAGAATGATGTATGGAACAGTATAAGATGATTACTATTGATAAAGCTTACAAAACTAATATTTGGTTAAAAAAAAGAAGTTTAATTGACTATGCAAAAATACCAGTTTTTACCCGTATATTTGGATAAGATTACATAACCTTTCTTAAAATAGTCTATTGATACACTATTACGATATTATGCATTTTCTCACCCGGTCATCATATTTTCGTGGTTAAATCGGTGTTCCAAACAATATTTCTTAGCTAATTAGTACATTGAGACAAGTTTAACCAAACAAGCGTTTTAAATGTTTGGCCAATTTACGTTCTAATTTCACATTCAAAGTGGCCAAATCTTTTTTGAACTCGTTGAATACAATTCGAGGAGAGTTGGAAACAATGAACTGTTGCTTGAGGTAAATGCTATTTTATCCAAATAATTTGTATCATTTTATCCACATCCAACGCGTGGCTTTTGTCTTTAACTGGCAGGAAGACTCCGATAGCTACGCAGGTACCCACTCCCTCCATATACATGTATATTTACATGTATGTGAGGGAGTGGTACCCACTACACGCTAACATATACATTATTTAAATGTGCTTCGATTTTAATTTTAATTTAAATATAAAATATTATACATAAAAAATCTTTCTATGGAGTGATTTCACATTTAATGTTTCGTACAAAGTAAGTTCACAGTTACCTTTAACGTAGTTTCAGTATTGTTAGGTATCGATTGAAAACGTGCCCTAAGTTTCGACAACAGCGATGCCAAATTTGTGATGTCATTTTAACCAAGTATATCATTATTTATAGGCTGGTCTCCCCTATTCTTCAATAGATAAATTACATTATATCAAACTACGTATATTAAATTCACATCTTTGTCTTTTGTAGATAGGTAATCTAGAGAAGATAGAGATGTGAATTTTATACTTTTACTGTAAGGACTGAAAATTCTCTATAGAGAATTATCAAAATAGGAATCAGATGTGTGTGAAATTTTAAACAAATGGTTGATCGAGAAGCAGTTTTGTAACTTCTTCCGGATATTTAGCATTATTGAAAGATATTTAAACGTCATATTCTATGTCATTTTAAAATATTTTAAAATTAAATAATGTAAAAATCCATTGCAAGACTGTATTTCCATTTCCACGTTTTTAAATATTACACAAATGGAAACATTAAGTGAATATCATAATCTGCTAAAAAAGAATTTTACAATAAACAAATACATTGCAGAACTTACACGAATATTAATAAATGATTATAGATACAGATCGATTGATTACAGATTGATTGATGAAAATGATATAAATTAATTAAAATTTTCTAATAAATGAAATTTCTTAGTTTATTATAGAATTTTTCTGGCCCTATCTTTTGTTTTTATTTTTCATTACAGGTCAATTTTTGTTGTGGAAATGAAGCGTTTTGTTTATCTTATATATATTTTAAATTAGAATTTAGCTATTAAATTTATTAAAGTACAATTCGTAAAATAAAGAGGACAAGTCGCTTGATCTATCGTTATTAATAAATTGATAATGCAGAAGCATCCGACTCCATTATACTGACGGTCATCAATTAATAGGATTTTTAGTGAAATTCATAAACGGATTAAAAAATGATTTTCAGTTAAAATCATCTTTATAGTAATTAAATAATAATAAATTTTAATAAATACGTTATCAACATAGAAAGATATGAAACAACACTTTATTCTTTCACCAACCTGTAATAAAAATTTTTGATACAAGGCAAATAAAATTTGTATCACTAAGGATTTAATGATTCTAATTTAATAACTATCGCCTAACCATAGTAAGATTAAGTATTTGCTTTTATTTAAAAAATCTTTTAAATAATATACTGCAAACTATATTTATATTTTATTTTATTTTTATTGTAAATATGAAAATAAATATTCTAAATACAAATAAACAATAAACTTTTTTAACAAAAAATATCAAAAAAATTAATATTTTGAAATTTTTGTTTGTATGTAATATTTATCAGGGATGGGGTAGTAAAGGTCCCATTTGTCTCTTGTGGGCCCTTTTTTATTTTGGCCTCTTTTTTGTATTTTTGAACAAATGAAACACGTCTAATGTTTGTTAATATTATGACGTTTATTAATAAAATGACTTTTAAACATTTTATTTTTTGTTAGTATAAAATAAGATTAATTTATAGGAATAGTAACCAATATGGGCTCCAAGTTTTCTCCGGGCGTGGGGAAAAATCCTCATCTTCCTTCCCTCTTGACTGTCCTGGACATAATTAAGTCTTTTTACTGTAATAAATATGATTTGTATTTTGTAAAATTGCTAGGACTATAATTGTAAAATTAATATACATTTTAAGACTGTCTCTCGGGATGTCCTTCTCACACCTCAGAAAAATAACAGTCTTAATTTGTACAGGTAATAACAGTCTTTTTAAATGTATATTAATGATTTGTATTTCTTTTTAGTATTTATTATACTAGTTTTTATTATATAAGGGCCATTTTTGAAACGTTTAACTTATAAAACGATTATGTAAACGGGCATTTTATTTCACTCTTTATGGAAGAACATTTAAGTAAATAGAACCTAAAGTTTGCTGCGTTACATTCATTTAAAGCAACATTTTTATTAATAAAATCTACGACGTACATTTAAATATATAATCTTTACACTAATTATTAAAACAAAATAAATATTATAGTTAATTTTTTGAGTTAAAAATTATATAGACTGTACAAAATTATGTACATGATACAATCAATAAATTATATAATTTTAGACTAAAATAATAAATAGTTCCTGAGTATTTATTATGAAACTTCTGTCTTATATTTGTCATATAAAATTGTCTTGTTCAAATTGAAAATTGTTCATAAAATTTTTCTGTGAGTCATATTAATTGAATGACGCATCGTACTTACCTGCTATTAATTCTCATACGAAGCTTTAATTTTATATAAGGTGCTATATTATATATATATTAGGCTACAATTTAGTTTTATAAAGAATTAGGATTTTAAATATTTTCTGAAAATTTTTGGTTAATCATGTATTTGTTTATGACTTATAATTGTATATATTAATCATAAACAATAGGGAAATATTCCATTTTTGCAGATGTATTAAATGTATTTTTAATGAAACTAAATGGGGTGACTTGTTTTTCATGAACATATTAACTGATTAATATTAAACTGTTTCTGGAATAAAGTTAAAAGGTTACTAAAAAAGAGGGATAACTACTAAATGACTTCATTAAGGCATTCAGAAAATTTTCACGGAATCAATAGATTTTTTTTTATCTGGATTATACATTATTTATATATTATTTATATAATACATTTTTTTTAAAAACACGTTTTTATTTTTTAAAATAAAATTAAATAAAATTAAAAACTGTGGAAACAGATTATTATAATAAATATGCTTATTATGATTAACCACGGAAGAAAAATTGCTAAAATTAGGTTTAAAATGGTGAAATAAGAATAATTAAAATTTTCATCAATTTAGCATTTTGTTTAATTAACAATTAAATTTTTGACTCATTTTTAAAAATGATTTCGTAAAGAAAATTATTTTTATGTTAGTATAATTAAATTGACACCTTTTTTTTTTTTTGAAGAAAATTTATATTTTACTATAAGCCCAAGTATGTTCCTGTGCAATCATATCGATTGGAATCTTTGCAGATTCTGCTTAGTAAACATCAAATAATAATAATAATAATAATAAAAAAGTAAACGAAATGTCTCAAAAATACCAAAATACAGCAACGTTAATACCGTGAAATTAAAATATTATTTATTCATCACACACTAAATATGTATGGTTTCGATGTGTTAAAATATTCTGCTTGATTCATTTTCAGAAAATTTATCATTTATTTAAATAATATAATTTAAAAGCGTATATTTTTAGAAGAATTTAAGAAAAAGTGATTGTTGGAATTATATAACCTTGAGAAGATAGAGCCTAATTTAAAAAAATAATTTCTATAATTTAGCAGAAATGACGAAACAAGGCCACTATTCGAATTTTAAATTATAGGCCTTAAAAAAAAAAAAAAAAATCTTTAGAGCTTGAAATTGAATGTTGTTTATCACTTTAAAAGTAATTTATTTGTCTATCAGAGAATGACAATGATAAGTAATTTGTAATATTTAAGAATATTGCATTATGACGTATTATCTTACATAGATTTTAACGTCTAGAATATTATCATCGTGTCTGTAACTAAATTCGAGATATACTTTTCACTTAATTTAATACTTCGATGAGAAATAATTTTAACTCACTTTCAATCGGTTATTAATATAAAAGCATTAACACGTTTTTACTGCCTCTCCCTAGAACTAGGTAAAAACTATTAATATTAATTAAACCTATTTAACCAAAAACGTGATGTTTAAAAATTTGTTATTCTGAACATTTTTAAGCTTCTTTTTAAAACATTTTATTTTATTATCAAATTTAAAAAGTATAAATTAACAGTGTTTAAAAATTATTTAAATAATGTGCTTTATACCAGTAATTTCAAAAGATGATGCAAAGATGATACTAATATTTTTAAGAAAATGATTCATGTTTTGATGATTTGTAAATTCTTAAATCCAATATTCATATTAATTATAATATTGAAATTATTATAATTGTTGAAATTATAAATGTGTCATTTCATTTTCATAACAGAATTTTGCAAAAAAAAAGTTTCGTCTCCTGACTTTCTCCTATTTTTTCCCTCAATCCTCCCATTCCTTTATATCATTTGTGCTTCCAATCCAAAAAAGTGACGGATAAATTGCTTTCAAAATACAATAAATATAAATTTTATTCGAATTTAAATATTTATTTTATATAATTAAACTAATAATAATTTCTGTTGTTAGTTGATAACGATATCGAGTCATTTACCTAAATATAATTATTATTATTTTTTGATATTTGCTAAATAAAAATAATTAGTGAGAAATATTAATTTGAAAATATTATAGCTAAGTTGATGATTTATAATTAATAATTTAATTTTTTCAATGAGATACTTTAAAAACATGGATTAAGATACATTTTTAAACTGCATATACACCACAAATTTCTTTTAAGCTTTGTAAAATAATAGTAATTATTTTTAATTATTTAAAGCATTCCTGCTCCTTAGAAACCACATAAAATAAAAATCACCTTTAAAAATTTTCATTCATTAATTTTTAATCTGTCCACTGTACACATAAATATCCTGAAAATTGGAAAAGGTGTAGCTGTGTTAACAAGAAAACTTTTATATTCACAACATCAACTTTTAACACTAATGCACTTAATGTACAATATATTATTGACATCTACTCTACAATTTATAATAACATACAATTGAACCAATATATTTTTCTACAGCTATCTATTGAAGTTTCAAGTACTAGACCTATTTATATAAATATTAATTAAATTTTACGTATCCTCCGCTCATATATTAAATGTGGAAGAGTCGTAAAATGAACATTAAATCTGCAATTTGTCTTAATTTTATGCGTTTTTATTTTCCAGATTTCGAGCATATTTATTTATATATATTATCTTATAATATATCTAGAAACCTCACTACTGATTTTATGTAGGCCTTTTTATTTGAATTATATAATAAATAATATTTTGTAGGCTCTGTGGACCTTAAAATTTTAATGTATAATATAGTCTATAAGTTAAATTTAAACAGTATTAATTAATTTCGATTTTATTATAAAGGAATTATAGATGGCAAATGAAATTTAAATCGAATTTTTGACGGATTTTAATTAATTTCAGCTTGCTATTATCATAATATCGATTAAATATTCAAATGCTTTCGGCATTCTTTCACGCCTTGTTGCTAGAAATTTAATAGTTGCGAAAGTTTTCGTGGTTATTGTTATTTGTACGTCTAGCGTAAATGCAAAAATAATGTAAACGATAATTACGACTGTATATCGACTGTTACGCGATAGCTTACGAGTTAAAACTTTAATAGATTTATTCTATAATAGTATAAAAATAATATAAATTTGATAGTTTGATAGTGCCTTCTATTTACTTTCATTAACATTATTCTCATTTGTAGTGTTCAATAAAAGCATTAAAAGTGCGATACTTATTTATAGTTAACATTGATATAATTGGAATTCAATTCTAACCATCTGTTCGGTTATATTAAATCCAATATTTTGGAAAATCCAATTTTACGATGGCGACCTTCAATTATTTTCAGAATTGTGTTACTGTAGTAGCAATTTTAACTTTTCGTTATATCGCGTTTCCTAATTTACATTTATAATAGGCATGCACCATTGTTAAAGTTAATTTTACTTTTAAAGAATGTGTTTACTTATTTTCATTTTCACAAGAGTTTGTTATGTCATATCGCTTTATTTTTACGAGGAAAATTTCTGGTGAATATAACCTATGTATTAAGAATAGATTATATTCAAGCATCCTCTACATTTCTGTAACTTTCGATTAAAAAAAAATGTATTTCCGTTTCCGAAATTCCGATAACTGTGTCAAGTGATTATGCAACAGACTTAATAAACTGTTTCCATTTTAATCGCTGAAGAATCAGATTATTTTGAATTTATAAAAATTTAAATTCGATAAGATGATAAGCGCCAGTAATACGTAACACAAAACTAATAAATTGCGACGATTCTTATAATTTAAGCGTGTGCAAACAATTTTTATTTGAATTGAAAAATAAAGACTGTTTCGGATCTTATATGAAGATTTAAATTCAGTGCAAAAATCTCTTTCAAACAAGAACTTTAATTAAGTTTCGCATTTACAATCAAATTAAATAAATTACATTGCGTAAACTCTTTACAGTTTCTATAAAGAGGCCGTAATGTAATTCACACAATTTTATAAATTTTTAATAATGCACACGGACATGATTGATGGTATAAACCATTTTCTATATAAATAATTCTCAGAATATAAAATATACAAAGATCCAGATTACACAGAAGAAACTGATGGTGAGGTTTTTTTTTCAAATAATTAAATCTGTAAATAAAATAAAATTTTATTTTCATAATAAAATCGAAAAACCTAAAAATAGAAAAAATCTTACCGATTGAAAAATCAGTAATGTACAAGTGCAAGAGAGAAAATAACAAACGTAATCAATATTCCCGAACTACGGATGCAATTACTATTAGCTGGAGTCTGAAAAAATAAAATACATTTCTTACGAAGTATTTCACTATTTGCAACAAAAAAAAAATAAATAAAAAAAAATAAAATATTGTATATTATTCTAGAAAATTAAATATTCCAGCTGTTAGCTTATAATACAGCTGTTTTTTTTTATTAATAACGACTCATTACAATATATAAATTTTGCAATATTACTCTATATTTTAATACATTTATACAGTTTAAGAGTTTTAAAATATGTTGCAGACCTAGTTCCATGATAATAACCTGTATTATCACTATTAAACGGAATTTTCAAATGGTTTCTGTACACAGAATTTATATAGTTAGTGCATTTTTCATTAATTAAAGCGACTAAATTCTCTAAAGAATAAATTATTATACAGTAAAAACCTCGTTAATCCTGTCGATTATGTTTTTATCAAATTAAAGTCTTGTGAATAGAATAAACAATTAATTGATTATATATATATATTTTTAATCACAAATATTTATGTATAAAAAAGTCACTCACGGTAGTTTCTGTATTTACTTCCGTGACAACTGTTGTGAGATTTATGGAATCAGTCTGGGTAATTTCGGTTACTTCAGGAGATGATGAGCTTTCATTTTTCGCTGTAGTATCGTTACCCGATTGCTATTTTAAAAAAAAACCACTAAAAATAAAAATCTGTATATAAATTAGCATACTAAAAACGTTTCTATAAATGTACTGCGCCATTATACACACATTAGACCGTGTGCATAATTTATTCTTTCGTAATATCTGTCCTATTGAGGAAGATAATGTTTGTTTTTTGCATTAGAAATGCACCCGCAGTTTTCTCTATTGTATAAAACGGAAAT
The DNA here is from genome assembly GCF_030686945.1 of Centruroides vittatus. Lineage (NCBI taxonomy): Eukaryota > Metazoa > Arthropoda > Arachnida > Scorpiones > Buthidae > Centruroides > Centruroides vittatus. The sequence continues at coordinate 88,874 of NW_027122180.1, read as the reverse complement.
GAAAACAGTGTGGCTTCCATATCCTAAAGTTCTCTTACGTCATTGACAATAGTAAAGAGGAGTTGGAATGCATTTCTGATTTTCGTCCTTCAATAGCTCGGAATTTATTAACATATATTTAAATTTTATCATCCTAAAATAATGGTTTAAACTTAGTTATTATTTTAAAAATAATCATTTTTCTTACCTCTGTAACATTTTGCGTTCGACAGTAACTAAGTATTGTTAAAATGAAGAAAGTTACCAGCACTAGCCTTGCCATGTTTAGGTATCGATGCACTTATCCAAAAGTGACCGTAGACTATCTGCACGTGCTGCATGATAACAGCGGAACAACTGTGACATCATCATCAAAATCGGAATCCTATTGGAGGAATTAGATAGATACATTACATTGGTGTTATAAGAAATCACGTGATTTGCATAATAATCGTTAGTTACGCTGGTGTTCTTTTACAAGGTAGGTTAGTCAATCGTAAACACCAATGTTATACTACGCTGCAAAAATCTGATAATGGTTCTCTTGTAACGCACGATTCGAATATACACGAATCATTCGATTACTCATTTTCTTAGCAAGATCTGTATCAAGAGATTTATAAAAGTTTAATAAGTGACAAATTAGTTTCGCAGATCTAAAACGAAATTAAACAATAACAAAATTATAAGAGTTCAATTAAAAATTAAATTAATCATTATTAAAATAGACAATAAACTTTAATTCAATTTACAGAGAATGAAATCTGCACAAAATACAAAATGAATAATAGTAATTAATTATTTAAAAAATTTTATAAATCTGATTAAACTAATAACTACATTAGCACAGTTTGCTTTCTTTTTTTTTATAAAAATATTTTTTATATGAAGGTAATTATCATTAGTATCAAGCGTGAAATTCCCTCTTAATGTTACTTAAAAAATTGTAATGAAGTCGGTAGAAATTTTTAATTTTTATTTTTCTTAAATGATTACTAATATTATTTAACGAGTTATTAAATTAGAGTTATAAAATATATTTTTTAAAGCGAATTTTCAGAATAAAAACGTAACTTGTTATAAGTTATTTATAAAATTTTGTATTAAAAACAGCAGGAAACATTTATTACTAAACTACTTAATTAAAATGAATAATCAATATTTAAGATATTTTAGTAAACAAATAAAGAGTTTTTTTTTTTTACTTAATTATTTTATATTACACAAACAACTTTATAAACATGATTTTCAAACTTATTTTTAAATTTTCTCTTGCTAAGGATGATAGATTCCAATAAATATACTTGTGCTGTTTATTATTATTCTAAACAATATAAATTTAAAATTCTATACAGAATTAAATAATATTAATGTATTATGTCCAATTATATTTTTAAAAACAATTTATTATATTTTGTTGTATTGATATAGATTTATGCATATATTGTTACAGAATCATTTTTCTTTCTTATGAATAATGTTCTATTTTTTAAAAAAAATTATTATTATAACAATATCAGAATTTTTGAAAGGATTTAATTAAAAATCTGCCTTAATATGTCTTTAAAATTAAAAAAATATAATATATTTATTTATCCAGTCGCATTAAGTATGTATATTGTATTAATTAAACTATCTCTTAAAATGTTACTGTCTTTAAACTAATGTATTACAGGTTAAAGTGCTATGTAAAAACTTTAAAATATTTCGAAATTAATAGCAGAATTCAAAAATAGTATTTTTTAATGCAGAAGCTACATGTAACCTATAAGAATTTGAAATTAATAGTATCCCTTAGAGATAGTAGTTATGCGTTTAACTTCATTTGTCACTCATACTTTACATAATTAAAATTGCCTTTAGCTATAATGGGAATTCAGTTATACAATTTATGAAATAATTACGGGTAACCAAATTCGTTCTTTGATTTTTTATTTGCTTCTGTTTAAAAAAATGATTTAGATATCCTAGAATTAGAGCTGATAAAACTGCAGACAGACGGTGATGACATTAAATTACGTAGTCTCATCCGGTTTATGTAAAAAAAAAGGAAATTAAATTTTAAATATTAAGTATCATTTTCAAAATTTCAAATATAATTCTAAACAATCTTAAAATGTTTAGAATTTTATTTTTGTGTGAGTTTATTTTAAAGAGAAAATTTTTTTATTATGATCAAGACATTTAATTTTAAAAAAGAAACAAATACTTTATGGTTTTTATCTTCAGAAATTTCTATGAATATATAATACAGTATTTAATTATGAAATCGAAAGTCATTCTGTAAATAAACTTTAGTTTTATATATGGTAAGGTAATAATGACCTATTTTCTGCCAAGTTTTCGTGTAAAAAGTTAATTGTTAATTTGTTTTTAAAATGTTATCGGGTTTTTAAAATTCATGTTACATTTTTGAATTTATGAAAAAAATAAAAAAACTCAAAAATCAATATGTAACCTTTACATTAAAATGCAAATTGTATCTTCTTAAAGGAAAGTTATTAATGTAGCGATTAATTAAAAATATATATGGGCGAGTGGCTTTCAGTTAATTGCAATCATATGGAGACAATTTAAATTTTATCTACTAATTTTGTTAATTATATTATCACTCAATTGACTGAAATTATAAGTTTGACCAGACAAAAAACAAACTGTGATAAATTTTTACTATTTTCGTTTCTTCGGTTTAAAACAAAAATAATCGAAATATTCTAACAATAAACTGTAAATTGTACTATCTGCAGTATGCATAAGTATAATGTGCAGCAAGCCTGACAGAAGGAAAGGTTGAATACAGTTTTAATAAGTCAATTAATTAGCTTATAAATATATAGATTGAAATGGATTTTATTTAAATAGTTTAATACAGGATGATTCGAAAGTTTCTACAAATACGCAAAGGTTCACCTTATTATGCACTCACAAGTTACATAATACAGAATATAATCTACATGGGTGCCATTTAACTGAATAAACATATAAGTAAAAGTAATCTGCTCCTACTCACGGAGAACACATGTTAACACGTGCACGCACACACTCTTCTGTGACGTGTTTTGTATAAAGACTTTTGAATCACCCCGTATTAACGAAAGACTTCAATGGATAGAATTTAGAATCGTATGATAATATAAAATACACAAAAATAATTCTTTCGTAAATACATTCAGATTAAGAAATAATTCAACACTGTTACTTAAATAAGATCAGATTAACAATTTTATTTTACATTTCTCACGTTTAATATTTCAATCGACTATTTTACTTATCTAAATGTTAAAATTTAACAAAACATTGAATATTGAATAGTTTGAAAATGATAAGCATTTTAATATTTAGCACTATAAATATAGAGGCTTCTACACAGTAAACAGTAATAGGTTTGATTGGAAGTACGGTATTTTATTAATACAGTAACAAATACTGTACAGTACATACCCATGGGCGTAGCCAGGAAGGGGCATGGGTGGGCACGGCCCTCCCTAGTTAACCTGGTGCCCTTTCCCAGAAAATTACAGCCTCTACTAGGCCCCCATAACAAAACCCTGGCTACGCCAATGTACAGTACATACCTGTATTGGGTATAAATAAAGCATTTTTGACATAGCCTAACCGAAATAATTTCTCAATTGTTGCTGATGCTTGACCTTCTCTGACTGGACAAACTCGTAGCCAATCAGAGAAAAGCGGCATTAATTGAAAGAAATGCTTCTTAATTACAAATACTTTCAAAATGTAGTGGCAGACCTTTGAATTTGTAATTGACACTTCAGTCCATAATTTGAGATATTGGAAGAAAATTATTTGAGATAAACATGGAAAATATATTGAATTTAGGCTGAAAATGCAGGGGAAAACTAAATTTCGAGATAAACTTGTTTCAGATAGACAGGTTCAACTGTATATGTTTAAACACTTATTTAGCTTTCTATTTAGACTAAAAATAAATTGAAAATGAAAATGTGTATATATTTATATTTTCGATTTATTTTCTTGTCTGATTTATTAATTAAACAACGCTGGTAAACACATTTTCTGAGTCTGTAACATTATGAGAATATTAAATATTATTTACCATTCTCATAATGTTACAGTCAATCTGTAACATTATGTGTAATAATAGCAACAAAATATATTAAAATTACTTAGAGCTTTCTCATCTAAATATTCTTGAATTACAGATACATTAGTCACACTGAATGATTTCTAATTATAAAAAAATTAATAACTCTTAACTCAATTATTATCAATATTTTTGATTTAACATTTATACTTCTATATAAAAATTTTGGCTTAAATTTACTAGATAATTAAATTTATTATCATAATGTAATTGAATATTTTATACATATAAATCATCACTTAACATAACATAAGTAATGATATTTTATCAAATTTTTTTCTAAATTAAAATTTTATTTTAAAATAAATTGAATATCAAATAAATGCATGTAGTCCTAACACCATACATGACTTAATTGAATTATGTAAATGTGCCATTAAAAAGTCCATTACAAATTTATAAGATGAGAAAAATCAATTAAAAACTAAGATATAAGGCAGATGAGAGATGTCTACTGAGGAGAGATGAGACAATTTTATTTTGACAGTAATAATATTATTATATTCTTCCGAACGTTTAAACGAACAGTTTAAAAGCTTTGCTTATTATTTAGATACGATTTTCATAAGATAATCTCATTACCATAATAGAACGTTTTAAACGATTTTCCAACAAAAATTTAAAAACATTCGTGGAAAAAAAAATAATTGGAAGTGAAAGTTATTTTATTTTATTTTGTGATCTTACACAGCGGTGGCCAAACTACAGCCCCTGGGCCAAATTTTGTAGCGAACATATTTGATACACGACTTTGAAATGATAGAAATAGGCCTACTTTCTGTATACAGTAGAGCGTCGATAAGTGGAACGTCGGAAAGGGGAATGGCCGGAAAGTGGAACGATTTTCAGTCGGACTGTGTCGTGCTGAATCGAATGTTTTTGATACTAAATTTACTTCTAAAGTATAATTTTCATGTTTTTTATATTCTTTAATATATTTATTTTGTTTGTACAAAATGCAGAAATAATTTTTAACGATACGATAGCCTCGATGATTATTATAAAAATTTTCGTTAGGCTTAAAATCGACGAAAATTCAACACGAAGCGACACGCAACGGAGAAAAATTTGAACATCGGACAGGTTAATGTATTTTTTCGTACAAAGTCGGAAACTGGAACAAATCATTAACTGGAAGGACCCCAGTCCCCAATTGGTTCCACTTATCGACGCTCTACTGTATATGGAACATACAAATTATTTACAGCGCCTCTACTTACTACTTAGGCGCAGATTTGGCTCGTCAATCGAAAAGTTTGGGTACCCCTGACCTAACACATAGTATACTTTTAACGTTCTGTTTATATCGCAAATTATATAATAGTATTAGCACACGTAATATATAGTTTTGTCTTAAAATAGGCAGCTTTTTTCTTAATTGTCAATTTGCATTTTAACAATGCAATTCAGCATCTCTCGTTTATTAAAGATGGAATTTTATGACAACTCCGTAGTAAATAATAACATCGATTGCGATTTTAGAATTATATTTATTCTAAGATTGACATTCATCACTTTCTATTTTAAAATAAAATTTATTTAAATTACTGTATGTAGTGCCTTAATATTACATAATTTAAATCAATACAGTTAGTTGATATTTTTCTATTTAAGCTTATATTTTCTCAATAAATACTAATAGAAAAATTGAACGCATCATCAGATTATGTAAACGCAAATTTTTAATTAATTAAATAAATAATCTTATAAAATTAAACACTATAAACTTTTTGTTATATGCACATTTTTTGTTTAATTTTGATATTTTACAATTTTAGAGTTCAAGAAAATTTCAAAGATTAAACTTATTTCAACTAGTTTCTAGTTAACTAGTTTCAACTAGTTAAAACGCGTTCTAACTAAAAACGGGTTTTGACTGTAACATATACAAAATGTAACTGAATTCGGTGCCAGTATTTTAGGAATAGATAATAGGGTCAAAAATAAACCTAAAATCCTTTGTAAATATTTTCAAAATCTGCTTTGATTTTGAAATATGTTTTGCTAAAAAAGGAACTTTTTAAATTCCCAAAGTAATAACAATAGAATTGTCAACTTTTAAAAGAAATTTTGTATTTTTTATGCATTTATCAACTGATTGAGGTAAGTAAATAGTACGCTCTACTGTAATAATGCTTACAACGAACCAGTGACTGATGTACAGTACGGTGCACTGGTGCTATTCAGAAAAAATTATTTTTAACATTTAATTAAAATAAAAAGCTTCAATTTGTACTGTACGTACTGGTAACATGGGAGTGATAAAGGAACAGCTGTATTTTTCGGCCGGGATTTAAAATTGGTTTCGATAAATTTTTTTCTTTTTTTGGCACTTTTAATCTCGGATTTTCAAAAAACCTTTATAGAGAATTTTAGGCTTACTTTTGACTCTAGAATCTATATCTAAATTATTGGTATCGAGTTCAGTTATACTCTGTATATATGCATTACAAGTACCAAAATTTAAACTTGAAAGAAAGATGTAAAAAATTTTTACAGTTATTGATTTTGTCAAATAATGATTAAAAATGATGATCGTTCTACGAAAGATAATGACGACTATAAATATCCTCTCTTCAATACTTGGGCTTATCTCCTGTGCTACAAGGAGATATGACAAATATATATTTAACATAACAGATTTCAATATTAATTAAAAATTAATCAGTTTATTAAATATTTAAAATAAATTAATGTCAAGTTTGTTTTCTTCAGTCAAACTTTAAAACAAATATTTTCTATTAAGAAATATTGATTATCCTCGAATCTCTCCTATTTAACTAAATTATACAAGATCCTATGATTCACAAAACAGATCATTTGAATATTTTAATCGTTATATTTTTAATGCATGCATTATCTTTTATTTCTTTTTGTATTAATAAAAATTTCATGTGTAGAAAACAATTAAGGAAAAAATAAAACCTGGATACATGCTTTTAAGTACACCTATTGATTCAATTTGTATACAAATAATTTTAAAATACTAATAATTTATTCTTTTACGAATTAGACTATAACACGAAGTTAATGGAAAATATTCATTTTGATGACTCAAGTATTGCAATAATCAAGATTTTTTTTTTGATGATGCGAACGAGAAGTAATGTTTTAAAATATTTGCAAAGTTTTATATGTGAAGAAACAAGAAGTTGCGTATAAGTGAATTAAGTAAAAATAAAAGGAGAGATTAAACTATATTCTCCAATGGCTATTTGATACATTCAAAGCGAACTTAGTCATATTTTGTCAACATCTGAATAAATCGATGGGAATCTTTAGTGATATAATTTCAATAATAGTCACTTACTTAAAACTTTAAATGTTCGAATGATCAAAATTGACAAAAAATTAATTTTTTTATATATAAGAACATGCACGAAACAGCAAATATGTGAATATATTTGGTAAAAACCAATATAAAATACCGTATTTAATCTAATAAACAACGCATTGTCTATAGCTTTTTTAGCTTTCAACAGCGATGTATGTTAGAGGCCGACTTTCTTTAGGAATTAGATGAGACTATTATTGGAAGACGACTATTAATGGAATAAATCCGGCAACATCAGCGCACTCATACTGTATTTCAACATACAGTGACAGACAATGCTGAATAGAATGTACAGCACAATTTTTAAGTTTACAATAAGCCTTATCTTCCTCCAATATACAGCGCGCTTACTATTAAATGGTGTTGTACGGCATTTTAACTTAACACCTTGTTCTTCTTAATGTGTAATTCGTCAAGTTGTACAAATCAATTTGGAAATTAATTTAGATTTTTTTGCATATTAGAAATTAATTACTAAAATTGTTATGTAAAAATATTATTCTGCATAATAAATAGGTCAAATTAAGTTAAATACTACAAATTTCTGTTTTTTTTTTTTTTTTTACAATAATAATAACGTAAAAACGGCAGTATCTTACACCAAAAATATAGTATTACTAAATACTTTGAACTACGGTAAATAATTATTGATGAAATTTACCTATTGCATTCCAAGCTGTAACCTTCAAATAATGATAAGTGAAATTAAGAAAAAAGTTAAACATATTTAATATTAATAATGATAAGATATAAAGAAACTCAATAAAATAAATCAAAATTAAACATTTCTGTAAAAAAATATTAAAATATTTACAGAAAATACATAAAAGTTACTACGAACTATCAGAATATTGAGAATAAATTTTATATGTTATACATGCGTATAACATTATAACTGCATCATTCATTACTCCTGTGACAAAAATAATAATAAAAAAATTGTCTCCATCATTCATTAATGATAATAATCACTTACAATAATACCTTTTATTCTATTTTCAAATAAAAACAATGAGATATTTGATAGATCACTTTCGAAATACTTATTTATCTCTTATATACAAGCAAAAAAATGTGAGAGTTTTTTGTGAAATACAAGCCACTTCAATAATATAAAACTATAAACTTTGCCAAAATCAAAATTTATTCAGTCATAGAGTATTCAAATACTTAATTTATAGACATTAGAAAATATTCCCCGAAATAGTAAGAAATTTCATCATTAAATTTTATATTGAAAATGAAGTTATATTGAGTACTGAGAGTAATGAATAAAAACACATTGAAATCGAGTTTTAAGACTTTTCTTTTCCGGCTGTCATATATCAAAGAGAGAAAGTATGGCGATCAGTCAAATAAATGAACCCCCCCAGATTTTTACATTTTTAGACTCGGGGTACATTGAAACATTGAGAAATGCAAAAAAAAAAAAAGTTCGGGGGAGGTAATTTCTGTAGTGTGTGTATGTGTGTGTGGAGCATGATTTTGTTCATCCTGTTTGAAGCCTAATAACCCTGTACTTTTTGTCAAAAATTTCTGAAATTTTGCAGGGAGGTTTGTTTATTAGGGAGATTGATGCTATTAAATTTTGGTGAGTACAGGTCGAGGAGTGGGGAGATAAAGGGGATCGTGTGTATCTCGAGTAGGGTCAGACTTCACGACGATTTTGCTCGTTATTAGTATTTACAATTTTTTATGAAACACATACCTCCCTGAAAATTAAGCTTTTTGCCATTTTATAATAGTTGAAAATATAATAAAGAGTTATTTAAACAAAATATCATAACAAATGGCGTCATCAAATATTTCCTGGAAAGTTAAGCAACTCGTTGCTGGATTTTTTAATAGAAGAGAAACATTTTATTAAGTTTTTTAGTTACAAAATAGTTTGGAAAATAATACAAAAACCATGAAAAACGTAACGTTGTACATCTCTTCCTCATATACGATAGCTTATCGATTTAATTCTGTATCATAATGCCATCTTGAAAGCATTTTAAGCATTAAAAAAAAGTTTGATTTGATGGAATATGGCGAAGTAATAAACGGGCGATCTGTCAAGGGGGAATGCTTCCCAGAAAGACTTTCTAAAGAAAACTGGTCCCTATTCAAGTGTATATATGAAGAAAACTCCTCAGTAACTAGCCCGTTGATCAGGCACGAACCCACGACGACTATCGATGTTCAGTGGCTTTGTCAATCCTTTTAGAGTCCATAGTACAGAGAGTTTTAAAAAAAAGTGGTATTATCTACTCTGCCACTGATGGGCCCGGTAAAAAATTATACGCTCGGTACCAGAAAATTTTATTTAGATTGATGTGACCATGTTTAATTTTGTTTTTAGACTCGAATGTAAATTTCAATCCAAACAGAATCAACAGTTATCGCACATTTCTATTTCTGACAAATAAAAATGGAAGAAAAAAGATGCATTTTAGAATCGAGATAATACAGGAACGTAAAACATTTTTAGAATTACTTTAGAGAAAGAATAATTTTAACAAATAATATTTCCTGAATTTACTCCGTAATGTATTCAAAACTCATTTCAAATTTTCACATTACAGAACGCATAATAACATAAATCTTAGTTTGGAGTGGACGCGAGAAATTCACGATAAGAACAAAAGCTAAACAATAGTCATGTTAGATTGGATAAGTAGATTCTCTTTCATTAGACATCAAACGTATAAGAGCTGCAAATTTGGTCTCAACGCTGTTACAAAAGGTGGTGAACCATAAAACGTCTGAGATATGGAGAGCAACACACTAATCCGAACTACCAATAAAAAATTATTAGAAATTGATCGAATTTTAGCCAGATTTCCACAAAAAATATATTTAATTTCGTATTTGACAATAAAATAATTTATTTTGTAATTTTTAACAAGCGTGTTACAATTGCATTCATAAACCTTTATATTAATATAAATTAAGAAAAAGCAACCAATGTTAAATAGAGAGAATATTGTATAGTTTGTGAGTTACTTATGATATTAGACTCTACAATTAAATTCTCTAGACCTGTAAACGTCCAAGTATAAGAGATAGGTTGTTAAGATATATTTAGAATATTATTTTTGGGCTGCACTTTAAAAAAATTGTAAACCTATAAAATACTACTGTCGTCTGTCCGGCTGTCTTTCCTTAATCTTAAGGAGTTAGATAGATGAAATCCGATATTAGATATGGAAATCTTAGTGGCAGGAGACCTCGATTAATTTTATATGAACTTCAGATGCAAACCAGAAGTCACGTTATTTCAATTCAAAACTTTTCCCCTTAAAACAGTTAATAGATGGTCGGCACGATTCTATTATTAAAGGAAAAATATCATGTACATGGGCAAGTCACTACTAATTTGAGATGGAGAGCATATATTTTAAATGAAATAAACTAAAAATATGATTAAAATTGCAGCCCGATGTCAATAAATAATCGCTCGTTATTTATAAATTTATTCTGATGACTAATAAAGATGATGGAACAAAAATATTGGAAATTTTCAGCATTAAAATTTCAAGATGTTATTTATTGAGCGATTGCATTTACTATTTTCCAAGAAAATATCCGGGATCGAATCCAGACGGGTCGAAAAAACCCAGGAAATTTTCGGGGTTGGTCCGTTCCATTAAGTCGGACACCGCCATTACCACCGAGCTCCCGATTTCGGAGTTGGCCGAATCCATAACGGGCTTGAAAAGGAAGACCTTCTTACTGTCCACAGAGCGGAGTTAAAAAGAAAATAATAATAATAAAAGCAAATATTTTCCGTTTTTGCATCAAATGCTGAACTAGTTTAGGTTATACCATGTGTTATTTTCAATTTATAACAATTATTCATTCAATCCTATTGTAAAAGTAACGAGTTCAAAATAATTGTAACAAAACAGTTATAATACAAATATAAGCCTACAGTTATAAAATGATAGTTTCTTTTAATAACGATTGTTCCTTTCTAGAAAGTAAGGTTCAGTAACAATTAATATTATTGTGAAATTGCTTTTCCACCAGTCTCTTAAACAAAAATAATTGGAACTTAAGATAAATTTTCACGTCATTAATATTAACATTTATATTATTAAAATACATTTAAAAACTATTTCGTGTTCAGTTCGACTGACATTCCTATTTTAATTACATTTTATTTGAAATAAATTGAAAATTTTGCATGATTATTGTAAAGCGAAATTCTATTGTAGTATTCTACATAGATTACTTTTTCAATTTATGCTTTCCGTTCGATGTTCTTCGGTCATATTTTGCAAAATAATTTGTTATTTTTCAAGATAAATGACTAAAACCTTACGTATAAAAGCTTATAAACCGGTTTAATTAAACATTTCTTTATTGACTTATTCTGAAACTGTGTCTTCTTTATTATTCTACACTTCACAATTGGGTGCATAGGTAGACACTGGATATCTTTAACATCACTCTTTATCCAGGAATATCTTAAACGCTGATACGCATATCTACCTATGCACTCAGTTGTGAAATATAGAAAAATAAACATTTCTTATATACAGTGATGCCTTGTATTTCGGATTGAATCCATTCTGTTCGAATTCCGAATGTTTTTCCTATTAATCCATTCCCAGACTTTAAACATTACCCATTTCGATAAACTTAAAACAGCAAATACAGGTATACCTCGTCTTACGTCGGTAATTGGTTCCAGGAGAGGCGACGTAAGTGGAATTTACTTGTGTAGTTACGACGTAAGTCGTAGTTTCGACTTACGTCGTAACTAAACGCCAATAATGGAGGAAACGCCAATAACGAGCACTTAAAGACCGCTAAATAAGACGACAACACAGAAACAGAGATGTTTTCATGTTTCGTTCTCTAGGATTTATGATGATTATATAGTAGAAAGTCGTTTATCCGAACATCGGTTATCCGAACGCTTTCCAGTCGGACTGTGTCGTGCTGAATCGAACTTTTTCATACTAGATTTACTTCTAAAGTATTATTTTTGTTTTTATATTTTTCAATATATTTATTTTGTTTGTACAAAAAAAGAAATAATTTTTAACGATACAATAGCCTCGATTATTATTATAAAAATTTTCGTTAGGCTTAAAATCGACGAAAATTCGATTTTAAGCCTAACGAAAATTCAAGCGACACGCAACGGAGAAAAATTTCAACATCGGACAGGTTAATATATTTTTTCGTACATAATCGGTTATCCGAACAACCCCAGTCCCCAATTGATTCGGATAAACGACTCTCTACTGTATTAGCATTTACTGTAAATATACACATTTTAATATGTGCTTTATGTGCTTTTAACGCTTTTCTAGTGATATTACGACTTCAATATTTGTGGCGGACGGATGTAATAGTCGAATAAAATGACTTAAACTTGATTTTTATTTTTTCATATACTTTTTTGACAAACGACGTATAATCGGGAACGACGTAACTCGAGGTATACCTGTACACAATTGAAGGCAGAGATAAGGTAACTAATTTAAGATAAAAGTAATTAAAACTTCTCTCTTAACCAGTAGGAAAATATTCTTATTTATTTATAAGAAATGAAAATAGTTCCTTCCCAAAATATTACGATTATTTAAATGTATCAATCGATTCTATTTTAAGTAGGGTTACTTAAAAGATCATCAACATAAATACTATTATTTAATAATGTAACTTTTTTCAAGTGTACAAATAAATTGTATCAATCACTCCCTTATGAATCCAAATCGTAAGCTAGTAATTGGCTTTGAATACTTTTATCATTCTAAAAAATATACAGGTTAACTGAACTTGATGGAGTTTATATCAGGGATTCCCATAGACCCACCAGGGGCCAAGGAAATTTTGTAAAGGATTGATAGAAAAATTAAATACTTATTCGAGAATTTCAGATAAATTTTCTAAATTATCTGTAATAACAATCATATGGGAAGGGAAATCAATAACTGATATAATAACTTACTTGATATTTTAGGCAAAAATCTTGGGAAACAGCACAAATATTTTAAGTTATTTATTTAGTTTTCCCTTTTTAAAGTACCAGTTTTATTCTTAATTATTACTCAGAATAAGGCTTATTTTTGAAAGTTTTACATAACCAAGCACCAAGAATCCTCAATAAAGAGCACAAAATAATACATTTAATTCATGTATATATATATATATGTATATATGAATTAAATGTATTATTTTGTGAATTATGATGTATTATATATGAATTAAATATATATACAGTATATATATATTATATATATATATGTGTGTGTGTGTATTACAGAAAAATTACCATGCATACGAGTTTTTCTGATACAATGCGGATTTTCTGATTTAATTATAACAGTTTTGAAATTGAACACGTTATTGCTAATGTGATATTATATTCTTTGTTTAGAAGTTTATTTTAAGATTTAACTTCAAATTTTATTTAAATAAAATCAAGTCTAAACGTCTTCAGACAAAAAGCATATCGGGCAATATACTTTACGAGTTTCGAAAAGGATACAACGCCGTACAAATAGTAAAAACAAATTCGTAATGTGTATGGGGAAGAAGCTGCTAAACTTCGAACGTGCCAAATGTAGTTTAAGAAATTCCGTTGGGGAAATTTTGAACTAAAGGATTCAAAACGTACGGGGCGCCAAAAAGCTATCGAAGAAGAAAACTTGCGGGAAGAAATTGCTTAAAATCGGCGAACAAAGCACGATATATATATATATATAATCAAACGCCCAAAATAGAGCGAAAAATGCATTGAAAACAAACGAGAACGAGAGACGACTTGGGTTCATAACAAATTGCGTTTTACACTTCCAGCGCATTTTTTCACTGGGCGCGCAGTTCGAATTCCGAAGCAAGTTTTTGTCGAATTTAAAGTTCGAAGTACGAGGTACCACTGTAATTATAATTAATCTCTCTATTTTTCCGGTAATTTCTAGTCGCGGGTTAAGTTGGGTAAGAATCCGAAGGTCGAATTTTAGACTTTATCGCCTTCTATCCCTTATACCTGCTATTGTAGTTCAGTTGAAAGTGGACCCTCAATCGAGCTAGACGCGTCGTGCAGTAAGCAAAGATTTCTACGCTATATTCAAGAGGGCGCCAAATCTCTAAAAATCAACCGATTTTAAATTTAAAAAATGGAATCGGCAGCTGCAAGTAAATAGAATATCATCATGTAACACAAAATTAATAACAATAGTTTATGTGATAACAGTAAACGAATGATTTGTACGAAAATGAACGGAAGATTACAACGGAAAATTTTAAACAATTAGAGAAAAGTTCATAAATTCTGTAGAGTTCTGCGACTGGACAGATCGCATGTTGTGGATGGAACTATTAATAAATGAAAAAAAAATTAAAACTAGCTGCAATTGTGTCATTGGTGCGAGTTATTGCAATGTAAAACATAACTTTCTGAATTTTGTACATTAATGACGCGGAATGTTTTGCTCTTTTTCTTGAACTTGTCTGCGGTCAGACGACCAAAAAACAAACGCTAGACTTGTTGTATGGAAAAATCCAAGGCCGTCATCTCGTTTTTGTAGACCAATTAGGATCCAATTTTTTCACGAGAATCCTGAAGCCACTCGTGATGAAATGGAGTATATTAAACAGCAAGAGAACAATCTTGTCCCTTTCGAAAAAAATCATAGATAGAAAATAAATAAGAGTTTCTTTCCGACTTGCTTTCACCATGATAGACGGTAAAGTTTGTAATGCTATCACGCATAATATGTCTACTCAACGATGCTATTTATGCAAAGCAACTTCAAAAGACTAACAATATCGATGCATTTCTAGAAAAGGAAGTCTCTGAAGATCAATTACAGTTTGGATTATCAACTTTGCATGCATGGATACGGTGTTTTGAATGTTGTTTGCATGTAGCATATAAGCTTGAAATCAAAAAGTGGCAAGCGCGTAGTGATAAAGAAAAGAAACAAATAAGAATTCGAAAAACGAATATACAGAAGGGTTTCAGCGATTTCAAAGTTGAATCATCTGATTGTGAATCAAATTATTCTTCGGATGATGATGTATGAACTTTTAATAAACCGATTGTATGTTTTATCCTATTATACAATATATAGATGTATTTTGTACTTTTTCTATAAAAGTGGTTCATGTTAAATCCGCCATTTTGTTTTTTTCAAATTTTAACTCTGATTCGTAATCAGCGACCCCGAAAACCCCCGAGTACTGACTTTCAGCCAAATTTATAACGCTTTTGGCTTTTGGCTAGCTTTATGGGATTTGGTCCCACTGTGGGACGGGTCGAAAGACCCGTCCGTCATGATTTTTCGGGGTTGCCCGTCTGAATATATCAGGCTCATCCCTCGCCATCCGGCCATTCTATTGTGGGCCTGACCCATAATGGGCTTGCTAAAAAGGCCATCTTAGTAGTCGTGAAGCGGAAAGTTGCCACGAGGAAAAGAGGAAAAACAAATGGCGGCGTCGAAGAAACGAAGAAAAGATATTTATGCTTATTCAGATTTATTCACTTGAATTGAATATCGACATTAACACAGTGGAGTAATTCGAAAATAGTAACATTTCTCCGTACGATTGTTATTTCCTCCTGGAAATTATTTTACAAGTCGTACGAAATCAAATTCGTGTAGAACGCGGATTTGATTTCGGTTTTCATCATTCACGTTCCATAGTGTGGATGACGCCCAGTGGCGTAACGTGGGTGTCAGCCGCCCGAGGCGGAAGAAAATTTCGCCGCTCCCTTATTTAGGTATCTTAATTTAAAAAACTAAAATATACAGTAATTCTAAAGAACTTTTCAGCAAGAACAATCATCATTATTGTGTATTGTACAGGTTCAAATTTTTACAAGATATTATCATTATTTATTGTGAAATTTTGCCGCCACTGACGACGCCACATACGATCCACCTTGCTCACCAAGACGTTAAGTTTGGGAGAACTTTTCAAATTAAAAAAAACAAACAAACAAAAAAAACAACGGATTTAACCAACACATTTGTGATTTGACAACTTACTGAGTAATTGACCAATCAAAATTATGAGTTTGTCTATACGTAATGTAGTAGGGTTGCCAAGAGTCCTTTTTCAATATCTGTACAAACCTGTTTTTATGCGGTGGATAGGGACCGCATAAAAAAACCGCACAAATAAAAATCGCATAAAAAAGACCGCATAAAAACAGATTTGACTGTATTTTGTAATGGCAGTGATGGATTTCCATATCTGGTCTTGATTTTCATCTAACGAACACCGTTCTGGAGACTAAGGAAGGATAGACAACGGACGAGAGTGGGAATTTATAATCTACAATTTTTTCAAATTGCAGCCCAATAACAAAAAAATTAATAGAGTTGATATATATACTTAAATGTAACTAACAAATGTAATAAAAGAACTATGAAGATTAACTAGTTCATTTAGTAATACTGTATTTATTTCAAAAGTGGTCGTTCAATTAAAATAAGTGTAATTGTGTGCCTGTATTACTAAATGATTTTCACAGCTTTTTTAAAATCAAACTTTGATTTGAAATTTATCTTGTGCTACCTCCTATTTTTCGTCTTTGTCTAGAATTTAGAAACTAGAAAATCAGCTCATCCTGCTTGACCGCAGTTACTTTAGTATTACACTATTTTAATTTATTCTTATAAAATATTTTCACTTTATAAAATTATTATTCTAAAAAACAATGGAACGCAGGAGAGAGAAATACTTTAAGGCATTGGTTGTAACAACGTAATTTTATATTTAATAAATTTATACCAACTTTGAGAAGCAATTCAACTCTTAAATTATAACTTTATATAAAATACTATCGTCGGAAAGATAACCAACGTCAATCACATTGAATTACACATTGGTTATAATACTAACATATAATATTGATGTATGTGAGAATTTGTTGCCAATGCTTGGAAAACAAATAGAAATTAAAAATCAAATATTACTTTTAAACTAGGATGATTTCTCAAGTAGGTAATAAATGATTTATATGAAGTGTTAAGCAGAAATAATGTCATACTTTAGGTTTATGAGGAAAAGTTTAATGAAAATTATTTATTTTTATACTAATGAGGAATAATTTTCTAAAAACAAATTTGTTTTGTCAAATTTAAAAATGAGAATATTAGCCAAGTTAGTAATTTTTCTACAAAAATTCTGAATATTAACCAAATATATTAACTTTAATAAATAATTCAGAATTCTTTTAAAATAAAATATGTAATAAATTTAGAATAATAATTATTAATGTAAATAATTAATGTATACATTTTAATTCATGCAATAATATCATTCACTATCATACAGCTGTGAAGAACTGTTGTTGATTTCCTGTTATTTCTCTTCTAATTTTTTTTTCAAACAGGATAAAAATTTAAGAATAAACATTTTTTCTTTTTCTATTGAAATTTATTTAAAATTTTGAAAATTATATTATTTTACAAAATTACATTTAGTATAAATTATATTCTCACAGTATCAAATCACAAATCAAATCAAAATTTTAATTTATAAACTGATGTACAAAATGAAAAAAATCTCTTAATTCTTCAGTAAAACATTTATTACTAATAAGATTAAAAAATATTTCACTGGAAAATTTTAAAATCGTAACTTTTTGGTAAGATGGAACGTAACAGGTGAAATCTTGGAAGTATTTGGCTAATTTTGACCTAATCTAGTTCCAAAATTAACCCAATATAATTAATTTAGACAGAATATAGTGAACTACTACTAAGAAATTAGAATAAAAGTTTAATTTGATATTAAAAAAAAAGGTTGTTTGATGTTATGTAAATGTGTTATCATCAGAAATATCTTTTATTTCTAATAAATTATCCAATAAATTAAAATAAATTCATTTGAGAAAATTTAAGATTTAGTAAAATTATACTTTCAATTTCTTTTATTACTTCATACTTTCAAATATTAAATTATATACAGTATATATATATATATATTTATATAATTAAGACTATTATATTTTTCACAGTAATTATTGAGAATTAATAACAGTTTACTGAATAAATATATATATTAACAATTGCATTTATAATTTAAAAAATATTTAAATATAATTAAATATTTTTTGAAAACATTCGTTCTTAATAAAAAACTAAAATGCCAATTTGATAAATATTTCACAGCTATTTTAAGATTTTTAAATTTATTTATATAATCCAATTTTATCAATTAAAAACAGTTCTAAATATTAAATACACTGTTGTTTTGAAAAGTGATATTTAAATAACTTATATCTTATTAATAATCATGTATCTAATAGAAAAATATAATTTTAAATTAGTATGATCTTTAACAATTCTAAATACAATTTCTGTGTTTCAATTTTTCAATGCATAACATTCTGCAGTTTTATATTATAAGGTTATATTGAATGCATTTAAAAAAATAAGTGCAGCATTTATCTGGTATCAAATAGTATTAAGAATAGTAAATTATATTTACAGTTTTATAACAAAATTTATGCTGAAAATTTTCCTTATAAATTTTAAAATTACAAAACTGCCATTCTATTATTGAAATTAATTTTTAACATTTTCCTAAGTTATGAGTGTTCAATAACAGTACAAAATAATGAAGTTATTTAATAATGGAAGGATTTTTTTTCCTTTGAAAACATTTAAATATTGCATTTAATATTTCAAGCAAATAAATACTTTTAAATTTAAGTATTTATTTCAATTTTCTTCTACAAACAGAAACAAATGCGGACTCTTATGTTTGACGTAGTTTAGCAAGTCTCTGAGTAAGTTCATCCTGAAATGAATATTTACAAAAATTTATATAAATTATGTGATAAAAGTAAGCTATTTATACTTGATTAATTAATTAATAATTAAAGCTTTAAAATAACATCTGTATATAATTATAAAATAGACTGTTAATATTAAAAAAAAAATAAATAAATATAAAAATTTATTGAAAATTTAGATATTGAATTGAATTTCTGAACAACTTATTCAAATGCAAGAAATATCAATATTCTAAACTCAGTTAATTGTAAATTTGTTTATTTATGTTAGCAACAAACTTTGCACTAATTTGTTATAATCAAACAAGTGAATTTCATATTAATAAAGTAAAATGGAACATTTATGATCATTTATTCTATAGATGTTTGTATCCTGTAAAAAAAATTTATGGTAGTGGTCAGTGGGATTCAAAATTGTGAGTTTAGTGGTTTGTGACTGCTGTTCTAAGACTGTGCAAAATTCTAGATGATAAAGTTTGTAAACATACATTTATTTCGTAATATGTTAATTATACAACTGTAGTAATGTATCAAAAAGTTTCCAGAATTATTCAAGACAACACATCCCACAAACTTAATAAGTAAAAATGAAGCTGCAGCACGCAGCAGCTCTCTTTGGAAGGTATTGTTGCACAATCTCATTACTGTGCATGCATCCATTAACAGCTGGCAGAATGATCTGAAGAAGTTTCATTATTGCTTGTTATGAATGGAGTATAGCAGCAGAATATCACTTCAGGAACAGCACACTAATATCAAATTTTATGTTTTACTGAATAAGTCATAGGCAGAAATGTTAACATATTTGGGACTGACATTTTTTAGGTGTCATGTTTTTGTGGACAGATCTTTGTTAGCCTTTTATAAAACTGCATGTATTTCAAAATGAATAAGTTTATGATTTTTATTATTATTCTGTGTCAAAGATCATTTTTTCCCATTTAATTTGATATATACTAAGTAAGAATTTGTTGATATAGATTTGATTGTTTATAATTTGAATTTAATGTAAACAAATGCAAAAATTAATTTCTTTAGCCTTTTTTTTAAATACTTGTACCATTTGAAAAACTCATACTCAATTCCGATTGGTTAATGGTATGTTTTCATTCTATTAGTTGTTTTCTACCATCTGACAAAGATTTATGACAATGTGTGCAACAGAATTTAAATTTTTGTTTTGTTTATATACTATCTAGGTAAATATGCAAATTAGCACTCAATAAAAAATACCTTAGGCCACAATAATTGTGATGTTTTTGCTTATTTGTATTTATACTTTAAAAGAACTAAACATTAAATTATTTACTAATAATAGTAATAACTTCAATAAAAGAAAACAAAAGGTAAAAAATCATACATTAAGAAAAAATTTTCAATTTCAATCTTAAAATTTTGACAATAGACAGAGCTAGAAATATATTACTTACAAAAGAACAATGGCCATAGTAAATATGAGAAGACAAGTTTAAAGCAAAAGTTATAAGTTACCAAATTAGACTATAGGGGTCAAACATCATTCCTGTCTCTCACACAGGAGCTGCCCCAAAGGTATTAAACATGTTGAATTTGATGTACAGTGAGTCAGCACTGGAAAAATCTGGCATATTTGAGTGACATAGGCTCTTCTGTGAAAAGTGATAACATTCTGGCTGCAACAGCTGCTCTATGCAAAGTAGAGAAAGATGTCTTCTAGAAATGCTTCAAGATGTACAGTACATCTTGAAGTATTTCTGGAAAAAGTGTGTTGTTGCTCAGGGACAATATTTTGAAGGACATGTAGTTTATATCTCCTTATACATAACAAATTCCAAAAATAAAAATATTTTTTGGAAAGTTTTTGCCATTACTCTGGTATATCCTAATTATTTGAAATTTTGTTTCTTAATACATATATTTGTTTTAATTTTATACCATAATAAGCTAATATAATAATGAATATAATGTCAAATCAAAATTTAACAGAAAACAAAGATGGAATTTATTGAAAATATCAAACAGAGGAAGAAAATTATTTATAAATGATAGACTACCTGTTCTTGTGAAGCAGCAGAAGAAGCTACAACAGATCCAGTTTCTCCTCTAGGTAATTCCATATTTAATTCCAGACTATTACAAAAAATATATAACTTAGTATTTAAAAATGCACATTAGTATTTGATGTTTTATTAAAATTTATATAGATCTAATAAAAAGATAACTTATTTTAATACTTTATTGAAACTGAATGAAATAAAAATATTACATAATAAAATTAATTTTTTAATAAATAACTAATTAAAAAACTAAATTAATTTCAAATGTAAAAATGAATAACTTTTTAAATAATTTTGTTTGCTTAAATTTATATAATTATAAGAATAGAGATCAGTTTAAATCACATATCATATCAATGATCTAATTGAAAGAGACCAGTTTACACCAAAGTTTTAAATTTTTTATCACTTAATTACAAAATTCTTTTACTGTTTGAACCGGTTTTTAAACTTTTTAAATTTAAAAAGTTTTAAAATCTATTCTAAACTTATTTTTTGATCATAATACAAACATTCAAAATTTATTAATGAACTTACCCTGCTTCATCTGCTACTTGTTGCATCAGATTTTCTACATCATTTTGAGGAACAGTAACAGTTGTTGTTGCACTCATAGTATTTTCCATATAAGAGGACTGTACATCTAAATCTTCGAACTGTCTTTCAAATTTGTCCATAAGAGCAGATATCTAAAAATTAGTTACATTGTTTATCACAAAAATAGTTAAAACTTCAATGCATTAAAAAATTTAATTATTTACAGTATAGAATTATTACATAAATTTTAAAAACCTTGAAATTAATAA
Source organism: Centruroides vittatus (assembly GCF_030686945.1). NCBI lineage: Eukaryota > Metazoa > Arthropoda > Arachnida > Scorpiones > Buthidae > Centruroides > Centruroides vittatus. The sequence goes on along the minus strand of NW_027122180.1, from coordinate 66,838 downwards.
AATAACAACTACACCCAATTATTTGAATCTAATAAATGAACAGAAAATATAATTATAGAAAGTTTATTCAAAATCAAAAGAATATTTTTATTGTTTATGATAATTTCTAAAACAATCTTCCATGCAAAGGGCTGGTTTCGCTGGACAGATTAGACAGAAATATCGCATTTCTAGGCATTTTTTAGCTTTGTTACAAATTTGACATGACTTTGTCAGATACTTTTTTTTTTCAATAGGTGGGATACTCTGTAAATAATGAAGCTCTTGCAATCTAATTTTTTTGAAACTGATTGAATCTCTTCTCCAATCAATGCCTCGATGAATGCTTGTCTAAACTTTATAAGTTTTATTTTAGAAGAAGTTGCTTTTTGAAAAGTTTGTGCACATTGTGTGTGTGTGTGTGTGTGTGTGTGTGTGTGTGTGTGTGTGTGTATATATAATCAAATTATTAATCAAATTATTAATCAAATTATAATTAAATTATTAATCAAATATATATATAATCAAATTATAAATAAATAAATATATATATATTTATAATTTGATTATAAAAATAATTATAAAACAACACACTCAAGAAAGATGTAAATGTGATGCGATCGACTCTATATCTGATTTATTACTAACAAATTTAGACGCATGTCTCAGACTCAGCTGTAATGAAATGACAGATCAAATTGTATCTGTGCACGAATTAACTCGTAGTTTGGCTATAATGAAGAGCTTTCTGTTACATAAGCCAACTACGAGATAATTCGTAAGATCTTTTTTTTTAAAAAAACACATTCTATATGCCAGAGGTGGGCAAGCAAGAGTTCAGTGGGAGCTGAAATGTAAGTTTTGTAAAATGCATGGGAGCCGCAGTTCTGTACTGTGGTGGTGGATAGTATGGTAAGACAGGGAAGGATAGGGTGTCCTCCATCCAGGTTGAGAACTTGTTTTAAAAGAATAGATTTGAAATGTCAATTTAATTTACTGCACCAACTTGGAAATAAATTACTAAATATTACATATATATAATTACATATTTTCACAAAATTGTGGAAATAAAATTGTGAAAATAATAATAAAAAGCAGCTGTACTTTCAACAAGAGCTGCACATAAGTCAAAAAGAGCCACATTTACCCATGTCTGCTATATGCTTTTTGATTATTACTATGTACTCTAATTAGAGTTTTTAATAATATAATATAATTAAATTAAGTTGGCGTTTTGCACAGGAATCCTGAAAAGTACTGTGGCAGTCAGCTTGTTAAACAGATTTAAATTTATAAATTTAAATGTTAAATACAAACTCAGACACTGAGAAAATTTGCAGTAACTGTAGTTTTCAAATGCATGAAACTTGGAAACAAATTAATTAATTATATCTTTCCAGGATTTACTTTTTCTTATTTGTTTCAAATTTGATACAGTGAAAGAACACTGTACCAAATTTGAAACAAATTGGAAAAAATATTTGACAAGATTTAAATCCTGGAAAGATGTAATTAATTTATTTGCTTTTAAAAAAATAATTAGTTTTGTGTATTTTATTTTGTGTACTAAGTTATTTAATTAATTTGTTAAATTTTACTAACTTTAGTTTTTATATAACACTTTAACCCCTTGTAACAAACTAAGGTTCACACAATAAAGAATTGAATTGAAATACCATAAATTCTCTAGATTTAACAATCTTCCCAATACATGAAGTATATGATCAAGAATAATAAAAAAAATGTAGTTACATTTCGAAAACTTGATTCTTTAAAAAAATAACCTATATTGTTAAAAGTATTTTTAAATATATAGAGTATTTATGTTATGTTTGTTTATCAATTATTTTATATTATTGGAATTTTTTCAAAAAATTTTAAAATATGAATATTCACTGTCAACTTGGAAATAAATTATTAAATATTACATATATATAATTACATATTTCACAAAATTGTGGAAATAAAATTGTAAAAATAATAATAAAAAGCAGAAATGAACTGCAAGAGCTGCACATAACTCAAAAAGAGCCACATTTGCCCAATATGAATATTCACTGTCTAAACCAATATACTTAGAGATATTTAAAGAAAATAGAATAAAAATACAGTAAAACTTCTTTATCTCAAACATCTATAACTTGAATATTTCTTTAACTCGAAGAAATCAAAGCACACAATAGGTTTCAATAAAATAGCATAAGGATTTAACATCTCCAACTTGAATTTAATTTGCATTTTCTTCAACTCAAAGTTTTTCACACCCCAAAACCAATTTATGTTACTCTCAACTTCCCTGACTTAACTTTTAGTGTTTATTCTATTCAAAATGCTCCTAATTATTGGATTTCCATGAAATTTCAGACAGTTATTTATATCTACTTTCTAACACCCATTTCTAGACAACATTCCAGTCCAAAGTGAGAGGTTCTCTCGCTTTATCTGAACAAGATGTACCTGCAAAGCTATTTGTTTCCATTAGTTACACTGAACATTTTGCTGAAAAGCATTACACAAGCCATTTAAAACAAACAAACAAAAATAATCTATCAGATTCTTTATATAATGAAATAAAGGTAAAAGTATAAATCTATTCAGAATTGGCATTTTTTACTCTATTGTTCTCTAAGTTGAACCATCTGTAACTCAAAGTGTTTTTCCTGTCCCTTGAAGCTTTCAGTTAAAAAAGTTTTACTGTATATTACAAGTTTTCACCCATAGACTAGTTTAAACAAAAAGTTTTATTTTTTTATTTAAATTTTATGTAGTAAACAATTACATAATTTATTTATAAATTTGAATAGTAATAAAAAATATTAAGCAATACATAAACAAATAATTCAACTTACTTTCTCTAAATTCATGCTTTTCATTGCACTATCCATAGATTTCACAACTCCAGCCATTGATTGGGTAACTTTTTTCGTAGTAACTGCAGTTTGAACTCTACTAGCAACAGCATCGACTCTTGCACTCATACGTAAATAATTTAATGCTTGATTTTTCTGCCTAATAGCATTTTCAGCATGTATCCTTGCTCCTTCCATATTATTCTTTTGAATAGCCTAAATTAAATATAATTTTACAACCTTCTAAATAAGTAAAACTAGCTTTTGATCATAAAAAGCAAAGGACACAAACTTAAAGAACTGCATTTCATTATTAGGTTGAGGAATAATTCATGAGATTTTTTTTTCAAATTTAAAAATGCATGAAGAAATATTATAAAATGCACTGGTAAAATGTTTTATATTATTTGAAAGAGAATTTTTTGCTCTACAAGATAGTGTATTTTGATTTTTTAATTTATTGATTTTTGTGTATTTTCAGATCATTAAAATAGAATGTCAAGTGGACAAAACTAAGCATTTTCAACACCATTTGATTTTTGCATTTAATTGAGATGTTACAGCCACAGAAGCTGCTTGTGAGATTTGTGCTGTGTATGGAGAAGGAGCAATGCCTCAAAGTACCACCTGCCATTGGTTCTCGTACTTCAAAAATGGAAATTTTGACCTCAAGGATGGATTACACATCAGTCAACCAATTGAATTTGATGAAGAGCAATTGAATCAACTTCTTCACAACTTCCTCCATATCAAATGAACAGAAAATTGGCATGGCAGATGAATTATGATAAAAAAATCTGTGGCGAACAACCTTCACTCAATGGACAAGGTTCAGAAACTCGGGACTTGGGTGCCACACACTTTGAGTGAAAACAAGAAAAATCAATACTCCACAATTGCCGCCAGTTTTCTTGCTCAACATATGGTCACAAACAGCATTTTCTTTACCCCATTGTCACTGGTGACAAAAATTATGTGCTTATATCAATATGAAGCAGTGAAAAGAATGGCTCAGCCCCGACAAACAAGCGACTCTGCAAGCAAAACAAAATCTTCATTCTCAAAAGACCATGCTATGTGTATGGTGGGATTGAGAAAAAACAATTCGTTATGAATTGCTTGAGTGGAGTTCTACGTTCAACAACTGCACCAACTCAATGAAGCAATTCAGCGAAAAGAACTGAATTGGCGAAATGGCATTCTTCAGCAACATGACAATGTCCATCCTCACATTGCCAATATGACTAAAGCTGTGTGCTGTTTCATCCTCCATAATTGCCAGACTTAATGCCATCAGATTTTCATCTCTTTCAATTGATTTTGAATGCTTTGCGTGGTGTATTGTTCAATAATGATGAGGAACCGAGGACTTGGTTGGATGAATTCTTTGAGTCAAGACATTTCTATCGCTAAGGCATCAAAAAACTTATTGAGAAAATGGGAGGAAGTCATAAACAACAACGGCGAGTATATTATTGATTAATTTATTGTAGTTTTTTTGTTTAAAATAAATTTGAAAAAAGCTCATGAATTATTCCTCAAACCATTATTATTAAATAAATCTTTTTCTTATTATCAAATAAAAAGAATAAATATTGACAGAATATAAGAAATCATTATATAATATGTACCTTTTACTATAGTGTTCTTACTTAAAATTAAAAGATGGTAATCTGATATAAACAATGATTTAAAATTTTCTAAATGTTTATTGTAATTTGGGTATTTTGTTAACATTATGAGTCAAACTAAATCTTTTCCTAAAAGGATAACATTTCTTTAGTTCATTGGTTGGGTGGTATTATACTGTATAACTTCAATATTATCATAAGTGATATGGGAGCAATGTGATATCAGTTTGAATAAGTCAAATTATACCTTGCGATTTTTCCTATTCAAATTGATAGTATATTGGGCAACAGAATATTAAACATGACTATCTGCAGAAAAGTGAATGTGGCAAAAGCAATCATTTTGATGCTTATATGAGAATCTTTATGATCACAAAAATATTTGTCTCACTATAATTTCAATAAAAGTAGACATAATTGAAGGTATACAAGAAATTCTTTACTTTGAAGACCAAATGCATTAAGTTGAAACTAACTTAATTCCTAAGCTAATTGTTAGCACGTGTTTACATCATGTGACACTTGTGGTTATTTTTGATTGGATATCATGTGAGAGAAACTGCTTCAAATTGGACTGTGTTCAAAAGAAAACATGTATTAATACAATGTTATATGAATATCAATTATAAGTTGTGTTTACTATCATATAATATGATTCCAAACAGATTCTGATCCTGTGAGTTTTGTATATGATAAAATCCCATAAAAATTGTATACTGTGATACCATATATAAACATCCCAAAAGCCAATATATTAGTAATATGCCAAATGACTGCCAGATTAAATCAGGCTACTCCTCTGCTATTATTTTTAATTAATTTCTAAATAATCTGCCATTGCCAACTGGGGGACACCTTCAGTGTCCTTGTCCTATAATCTCCCACTTAATCTCTCAGTTGATACTGTAAGTAACTGAGAATGGTTATATCATAATTAAATATGTCTAGAAGGGAAGATTGATCTGGAGATCTGGGTAGCATAACTGGCAACACATCTACATGGTAAGTGGGAGTTGTGGGTTCTGGCTCTGCTCTAGGCTGATTCTTTTCTTCCAGAATATTCTAAATTATTTATTAATATAATTTAATTATAATTAGTAAATTTAATAAGAGATGGCACCTAATGCCTGCCTCTAGTGACAAATTATTTAAAAATTAATTAAAAATAATAGTGGAGAAGTAGCCAATTTAATCTGGCAGTTGTTTGGCATAATACAGTGATACCAGTCTAAAAGATAAACATTTAGATAAGCAGAAGCAATGAATATAGAGACTTATCAATTTACATGTGCTAGCAATAAAAGGGATGCAATATAGTTTGACCTTTAAATTCTCCTTACTCATCTTGGATAATCTGTGTGACAGGAGATTGAATAGACTTAGAATTAAGTTGGTGTAATGCAAAAAAAAAAAAAAAAAAAAAAAATTGTGTAAGAAAGCAAAAATACTCAATCATATTTTTACTATTAACCACATTTTATCATTTCAACTTATATGTGAAATTTGCCTCAATTCTTTCTATTCAGAGTGACAAATGAAAAGACTGTCTCTGGTCTTAGCATGTTCATCTGAAAAAACACTTTGATACAATGGTATTTCAAACAATTTTTGTTTTTATATCTTGAAATTCTATATGGTATCAAAATATTTTTATATAGATGACATATCTAGAAACTGCAAAAACAATTAAAAATAATTTAAACTCAAGTTGTCACCTAATGTTTCCTAATGTGCACATTGAATATGTTATTTGAATTTAATATTTTTATAATAATGACTACTAGTTCACAAATTTTCCAGTGACTTACATTTATTCTGATTTGAACATTAGACAATTATACTTGTAGCTGTCATCAATGATAATTCTTATCATTTTGGTTATTACTAAATTAATTTTTGATCATCAGAACATGCTCAGTTCCAACTCATGATTTATTTATAAAATTAATAATATATTATAATAACTGTATTTATAGTATATAAATCATGTCATATAGTAATATAACTGTAATTTAACATAAAAATATTTATTTTAATTCTGTTTAAAATTCCAAGAAATATTTTTATTATTAATAATAAAATTATGTTTTTGTGTGATAGGATCAATATTAAAGATAAATTTCAAGACAAATTCAGTAAATTGCCATCAAATCAGCATTTAATTCTGACATGTCAGCTATACAAATTGCCTATAAGCTGAATAGCTTATAGTCAATTTATAATGTTAAATTTTGTTTCATATTCTACCTATAAATTTTTTTAAAAAATGCTTTATAAAAGGATGATGATTTATCTTTAAATATACTTTTATTGAAAAAAATATATATTTAGTGATGAGATTACTTATCAAAAACAGATTATTTCTATTTAAATAAGTCATTAATAAATGTTTTTGAAAAATTGTCTCAAATTAAACAAATCTATTTATAGATATATTTATTAGGTTACTACTCCAAAAATACTTGTCAATAATTAATATAAGTAGACTATAAAAGTAGCAATGATGCTGATCACAATGTACATTTTGTTAAACTAATATCATATTTAAAAAGTTTACTTTACTATTGGCTATTGAATAGATGGAAAAGCAACAATTATATGAAAGTTTGAATTGGTAATATGAATATATTGTATTTATAGCAAGATTTGTTTCATGTTTCTTTGAAAATTGAATGTATATATCCAGCTTTCTTCACTAAGTATTTCTTTGAAAGAGTTATTGGATTTATTTCAGATGAATTATATTTTTCTGTATAAATTTAAATATTTTTACCCTAATATTAAATTTTAAAAATATAGCCTGTTTTTTATTTTTTTATAATTAGTTTATTTAAGTAATTAAAATTTGTTTCTAAAAAAACTTAAAATTTATATTTAAGTTATAAATAAACAATCATATGTTATTTTTCATTTTCAAACTACAATATTAATGAATGAAATTTTACCCTCTTCAATTTTAGCTTTTCAGCCTTCTCTTCTTTTTCACATTTTTTAGAATTCCTTTGAAGTTCTTTGGCTGCAAATTTGAGATTAAAAAGATGTTCTGAAATTTATGGTCAAGAAAAATTATGATTTTAAATAGATACATTTTAATATTAATATAAAATCAAATAGTTCAATAAAAAAAATAAAAATAAAATGATTAACATAAATTTGTAAATTGCCTAATTATTATATTTCACTAAACCTTTTAAATTATTAAAAACTTATATTTAACAAAATTTCAATAATTCATTATAAAATATACCACCAAAATATTATTGATCAAACAGCATTTCACTATGCAAATTGCTTTTTAATCAATCATACATATTAAAATTAAAGACATTGTCAAATTCCTTGACTAAATTTTATCATTATCATGTTATTACAAAAGATGAAGGAATAATATCACTATACTAATATCACTGAATACAGGGTGAAAAGCAAATTTTAAATTAATAGAATATGATGAACAATTTTTATTTCATAACAAAAGACAGTAATTTCCTTTTTTGAAATTTATTATATTTTTAAGTGCAACACAATTTCGTTCTTTACTAATGGTAATTTTTTTTATAAGATTTTTCTACAGTTTGACATTATTATTATTATCATGGTAGTGTTAGTATATTGAATCCTACTAGGTTTAGATACCTGTACCTGTTACATACAAGATCACAGGTAAGACTTCAAAATTATCAGTTGTATGGTGTCCCAGGCAATCAAAATTTTATTTAGACTACTGAATGTACTTTCTGAAATTGTCCAACAAAAAACTTCATTTATTTTCTCATCTTTTCTTCTTTGTGCATATTTTATCCAGTCAAATAGTAAATAGTAGTTTTTACTAGTAATAGTACTAGTAGTAGTATTAATAATTAAACTTCATTACAACAACAAATCCAATATGGCATCATCAAAATACAGGTATACAGAGAAATACAACAAATAACTTCTGGTTGCAAACACAGACTACAGGTAACCCCCGTATAACACGGGAGTTATGTTCCAAAAAATTGCAGTGTTATGCAAATCTGTGTTATACGAAACAAAGAACTAGTATGAGAAGGGGGGTTAGGTTCCAAAAATTAAAAAACATGCTATTATATTTTCATAATTAAGATAAATATCTATTATTAAAATTTTCTTAAGAAGTGATACATATTAATATAAATTAAACAATGTTTTCGTCATGATCGCTAAGTACTATTAACCAAAAATTTTTAATCTATGTAATGGTCCCAATGGTTCAATGCTTAAAAACCGGTGACGGAATAAAGCAAGTATGGAATAAGGGAAAAACATCTGGCAACACTAAAAGCAGAAGCATCAAGATCTGGCAACACTGAAAGAAGTTTCAATAAGGACCACGTGTATTGACAGAAGGTGGGAAAAGAAAATTTACATACTGTACTTAAGTACTAATAGTTCACGAAAATTATGCATGAAAATCTGATAGCACGAAAAATGTCAAATGAGGTATCTTTCGCACTTAAAAGCTTTATCACATGTATTGAACGGGGATTTCCCTATTTTCAAATTAGATAAAGTTCGCTTTTAATAGTTTTTATTACATTTCATGTTGTATGAAGGTTTTACCCAATTCTTGAACCGTGTCAGAATGAATCTGTGCTATAAAAGTACCGTGTTATACGGGGATGGTCCCAATTCTCAAACCGTGTTAGAGTGAATCCATACTATAGAAGTGCTGTGTTATACAGGGGTTACCTGTATTTATATAGGCATAATCAAACAGCAAATATAATTCACCAAAAACTTGCATACAAATACAGATGATCAAACACCCAGAGGTACTATACGACAAACATACTTATCAGTATTAGAAAATGACACACAAATTATACTATGACAAAGTCATAATCACAAATAAAACAATTCACTACAATAGACCTGATATCACTATCATTGACAAATGCAATAAGATCACTTATATAAGAGAAATCTCCATTCCAAATAGATGTTTAGAATTGAACAGCATCATTCTAACAGTCCAAGTAGGAAGTCCAAGTCCAGTTTAGTTCAGCACCTGAAACAGGCCTTGGTGAAGGTCGAAAATGTTCAGAAGTTTACTTTAAGTTCAATACTGGTAAAAAAGGTTTTGTTTGTGACGGTTCAATAATAATAATTTCACGAAATTCATGAAAAGACTATTTTTCGGAAAAGAAACAAGTTTTTCTGAAATTTTAAGGCAAAAATCAAATCTCATCATCTAAAGTCAAATTATAATCAACTTAACTAAGTTCTAACTGGATAAAAATTAAGAAGTTAAAAACTGAAAATGCATTGAAAATATACAATAATAGATTATTTCTGTTCACCATTTTACAACCAATAAACATAGAACCATTTAGTATAATTTCATATTTGATTGTTTGTAAAACAGTTTGTTAAAAATAAAAAGTGTAAAGTGTAAACCACATTATTTAATCACAAACACTATTACACTGTAATCATTAATATGACTGTACTTCCATTAACTTCCTCAGTTAATTATTTAGCTAAAAATTAATTCTCGAATAAATGGGGAGAATTCAAGCATTATGTCAGCAGTTTATGGAGAGAGGATTTATTTATATCTGACATTACCGAGATAGGAGAGGACGAGCATTTGACATAAGATTGCACCCGTTGTTTTTCTTCTCCGATCATCACAAAATTGTCCGAAAATAATTCCTGTATATTTATAAATGGTTTAAACTGGTCTAATGGCACGATTAGGGGGAGATATGCCTGGATTTCTGATTATCGGCGATGATGGGAGAGGATGAATCGAGGACAAATTTTTGCCAATTTAATATTTGAACAACCCTATATCTTTGAAATTATGTATTATTATATAAAATACATAATTTAAAAGAAAAACGTAATAAAGTGTATTAATGATTCTACATTGACGTGATATGTATGATTCACGAATTTTGTTTGTTTCGTTTAAACAAACATTTAAACATGTATAATGTTAAATCGGATGAATTATGTACTAATATATTACTAAACAATCTAGAAAATAAATCAAAGAGAAGTCATCATTAATTACGGTATTTCACAATTATAGGTAAACTGATAAAAAGGGCTTTATTATGGCTATTTCCAATTTCGAATCTAATAATTCTAATTAGAATATAACTAGAAATTAATTAATTACAGATTTATAAAGGATACTTTCCATCGAAGACGTCATTGTATTATTTGTTAATAGCACTTTATTATTATTGATAAGTAATGATTAACTTCAAATATATATTCCTTTGCAGCAATTTTATAACAAACTCCGACATGAATCACGACGTTATGATTAAAATACACTCAAGAGACACCTGGCGACCAAAATTATTAAATCAAAAATTCTTTTGTTTTATGTATACTTTTTCTGCTTTTTCCCCATTTGTTTAACTTACAAATTAATAAACAACAGAATCAAACATTGAAATTCGTTTTTATTTTAAGTTAAAAGTATTTTATTTTATTATTTTAAGTTAAGTTATAGTGTTGCACAAGTGCAACACTATATATTCAGTAAGAATTGCAAAAAATATTAAAATTTAAAATATATATAGAAAATTAATATTTCTATCTATTACGATGCATTAAACATCAATGAAACTCACCTATGAAATATGAGAGTAATTCCTAAAATAAAATGCTTAAAAAAAAAAAAAAAAAAACACAATCCGCTTAGTAAAAACACAGGTAAAACAAGTAAAACTGTAAACTGTACCGCATGACAATCAATTTATCTGATATACGTAAAGTGAAGAATTTTGCACTTTTTGGTTGGTCTTATTCTTTTTTGGTTTCACGTATTTTCTAATTTTTTAGCAAGTTTTAAATTTTAACTTTTACAGTTTTACCACTTTTACTAGTTTTTACCCCTTTTACTCGATTGTTTTTTTTAAAATCATCGTTATCCCAACAGTCACGATTAAATATTATTTCAGTATTAACAATTGTAAAAAAGAAAGGACTGAAGAGGAGCAAATATCCCGAAATGCACGAACGGCGTTTCCACTCCGTTGTGCAAGAATAATACGTTGTATAAAATAAAGTCTATTTTATTCATCAAGTGTGTTCCTGTGTGATACGTTCTACACAGAAATTTTGTGTTTTTTTTTCTCCCAAAGAATAAAGAAAGAACAGGAAACAATCAAGTATAAAAAATTGTTTAACTTTTTTCAATCTTGTTATTGGATATGATAAAGAAAATTTTATTTATTCTTCTTTAATCATATTTTATAATTAGTTGTAATTGTAGAGAGGTTGAGGCGCAAGTACAAACGTTAAACTTGTACGGCAAGCAGAAGTACACGTTTGACGTTTTAAGTCCAAGTAAAAGACGTTGCGGCGCTCGTTCAAACATCACGTGACTCAGTGAACGTCACGCATTGACTCACGGGAAATTTGTCGAAAAAATGGCAGATACATTTAACATCAAGGATTACCAGCGAAGGTAAATAAACAAATTAAACTGTTTAAAAGTATTTGTAGGACGTTTAATAACACTAAATAATTATTTTAGATTAGCGTCGTGTCTCCTACCGTACAATCGGACGATAGGACCTCATACTTTTGACGAAGGAAGTAGTAGCTTATGTAAATTCGAAAGCAGCTCGGAAAATTAATTTTCAGAAATTTACAAACGTATTACGTTAAGATGGTAGAAGATGCCGTGGAAGAACAATCGTTAAGCTGTTATGAAGACAAATATACGTAAATTCTATAGGCGCTTCGCATCACTTGCAAAAAAATTGAATAATTAAATAATTTCTGGATTAAAATCGCCTGTTTCTTTACAGTGTTGTTCATAAATGCTTAAATAATCATTATTTTAATAAAATACGTCATAATTTTAACCACAAACACAAAAAAATAAAAATGAAGTTTAAACGACTCCTACTCGCCATTCTAGACGCAGTAAACGCCATTATCGACCGTATAGAATTGCCAGATGGCGGCACTCGTCCGTCCGCCGTTCACGTTTTGGGCTGAATACGTGCGCCTCAATCTCTCTTGTGACTGCATGAAATCTGTGAAATAGGTTAAAATTTAAAATTTCAATTACAGTATTCCCATATAAATAAATAATAACTAACCCGTTACAAAGCTATACATCCACCAAAGCCGAATTATCGGGCTAGAGTCGGCTATAATAAATAAATAATTAATAAGACAATTTGGCATTAGAGCTTGGCGTTAGGTGCCATCTCTTACTAAACTTAATAATTAAATAAAATAAATGATTTTAATAATTTGGAACTGGAGGAAAAGAAATCGGCCCGAAGCGGGACTCGAACCCGCAACTTCTGCTATCCGTGCAGACACGTTACCAGTTACGCTACCCGAACCTTCAGTCCGATCGCCTCCGTCAGTACTGGAGGAGGCGATCGGACTGAAGTTGCGGGTTCGAGTCCCGCTTCGGGCCGATTTCTTTTCCTCCAGTTCCAAATTATTAAAATCATTTATTTAATTTAATTATTAAGTTTAGTAAGAGATGGCGCCTAACGCCAAGCTCTAGTGCCAAATTGTCTTATTAATTATTTATTTATTATAGCCGACTCTAGCCCGATAATTCGGCTTTGGTGGATGTACTGTACAGTATTCCCTTTGGTTTTTGGTTTAGGTGGCAAAAAGGTATAGGTGTAATTGTACAATTCAATCAGTAAATCAGAAAGCATATTTTAGTTTAAAAATTCTTAGTTTTTTTCGTAATGCAAGAAAATTTTACAATATTAATTTATTAAAACTCTTTAAGCTCTGTGAGCACGAAGGTCGTGTCGTGTTCATGAAAACTATCAATAGTTGCTCCAATTGTGAGTCTAGCAAAACATACGGTAAACACGATAGGTTCAACTAGGCTCATCACAATTGAAGCAGCTAGGTATGAGAAACGAAAACACATCTGTGAAAATTTCTGAGACCAGTGGAAAGTATTTGGGAGTGGAGAGAAAACAAGAGAGGCTTGTGGTTTTGTTAAAATTGATTCAAAGTGTGATCCGATCATAAACCACTTACAGCTGGAGAAAAACATCAAACAAGTAAATAAGTAACAAGTGCGAGGACGGCTACCCATATTCAAATCGGGTGGACATATCAGAAATGTTCTGTGACCAAAGCTTTCTGACTGGTCGGAAATTTTCTTCCAAAATTGGGAAGAGGATCAGAGAGAATAAGGCTCGAAGCTGATAGCACAATGATCTGAGCTCAATATCTGAGACAGTGGCGTAGCGTAGTAGGGGCGGCAGGGGCGGCACTTATAGGGGGCGGCAAAATTTCACAATAAATAATAATATCTTGTAAAAATACCTAAATAAGGGGGCGGCGAAATTTTCCTCCGTCCCGGGCGGCTGACACCCACGCTACGCCACTGATCTGAGATGATATCGACAAGCCCACTGAGATGGAGAGGTTATACTCCGGAAAGGACACTCAAGCACGGGTGAGGTTTGAGATCCGATGAAAAGTGTCGACAGAGTCAATCCACGGACCAGAAATTATCAAGGAGACATCCGATTCCCGATTGTTCCAGAGCATCCTCGATCGTTAGTGTGACACTCGGTACATTATGGTGGCGTAATAAGCTGTGTACATTTCCTGTAAATAAATTGTGTATACTGAAATGAGTTGAGTGTAGAGTTATATTTCCAATGAACATGCATTTCGAACATCTCACTGCCAAGATTTTTCAAATTTGGGTTTTCAACTCAGATTCGATCTTGGATTTCCCAAAACAATAGGTTGGCGCCTTAATAGTCTTGGTCATCCGCCCGGTCTGTTAACTTACGTTTTGTAGCCGTGAAATAATTATAGAACGCTTCCCTTCTTGTATCCACCAAGAGAATCTTTATAAGAGACTCATTACGGGTTTGATTAAACCAACAACAGGGTAACTGGTGAAGACAATGTTTAATATATCCAGATTTACTTTCCGAAGATCCAACTTGGACTCGATTCTGGGATTCCCTCAGAGCGACAAGTTACACCTTTACTGCCTCAATCACCAGACCGTTAATATTATCCGATCAGCTTAATTTGTGAAGAACTCTAAGATCATAATTACTATAAAATTTCCTATGTAGAGATTTCAGGCAAATATGAAATTTGACGACGTAGCGTTTTCGTTGTTATTTCCTATTTACTTTACATCTAGTTATTTGTTCTGGTTTTACATTTTTTTTCAGTCTAAATATTACGGTCTTATTACAAAAAATAAACGAATTTAAACTCAAAAGTTGTTGGATTCCATTTGTTATTTACAGCAACAATTATTATTTTTAACTAGACAAATGGTAATTTTTCTGTAGCAAGAAAACAACTGACAAAAGAAATTGTGCGTCGTAGCCTTACTAGCCTTTTTCCAATTTATTTTTTTAAAAAAAATTATAAGTTGATAAGCATTTTTTATTTTTACGCTGCAATATTATTGATAAATTTATGACATTCATGGAAGGAACACGTCTACAAAAAACAAACAATTATTTTTAGTATATTTTCAATTAATACTAATTTTCTCTCTCTCTCTTGTTTTTTTTTGTTTTTAATCTTTGTTTTGTCTAGAGTTAGGCCACAACTTCTAATTTTGAATAACATTTTCGATTAAATATATTTTACAGTAATTTACATATTTTGTTCTGCTGTTATTAGATAAGAATAAATAATGATTGATTTAGTTTTTATTCTGGATTTCCATGCTTTTGTGTAGATTTGTTCCTTGTACGACTTCTAAAAACATAAAATATTGCATTTGAATGAATCATATGAATAAAACAATGAAGATCGTAATGTATTTATCACGATAATCTATATAATCAAATATCAATACGAAGCTAAAACAAATATATATATATATATGTTTACAACACAAAACTTTCATTATATAAATGAATGTTTAGTATAATAGCTATTCGAGTAAATAAAACAATGCCATAAAACTTAGCAAGAGCGATTCGATTCAGATTTGAAACGGTTTAAATGTTAATAGACGAAAACCGTGCACCTGTCGGGAATAACCAATCAGCGACGAACAAAGGTGAGGTCGTTCTCGTGCCGCACCTTTTATATTCCAGGTTTGTTCGAGATCGGACTAATGCTTTAACTTTAGTGCAGTCATTCTTTCTTTTTTTCGTGTTTTTGTCATCAATGGAACCTCCAAGATTATTTGTAGTGTTGTTAATCCCCGTCGTAGTGGTGATGGGACAGTTTAATTGGCAAGTACGGGATAAGTTCGACGAAGTCACAAACAGGATGAGAAAAGTGACGGAAGATAATTGTAAAATTGTAGACATCAATGATATGTTTTTGCCAAATAAAACAGTAACCCACGTACCCAATACGAAACAATTGGGTATAGATCCAGTTTTTCCCAATAGAACGAACCTTCTCCACATTCATAACATGGCAATATCGCGTGCTTTCTTTTACAGGTGAGTGTTTTCGAGGTGGGGTCGCGAACGATGAATCGCGCTCAGTGTTTATTTTCATTAACACGGAACAGATTTGAAAAGGCATTCTTTTACTATTCTATTTCATCACTCTATACTTTTAACGTTTAATAATTAAACTTAAATTGAAGTTTGAAAAAAAAAACAGGTGTGCGACTTGATGAAATAAAAATTTAAAATATAAACGTTAGAATGCATAAAATGATAAATTAAAAATTTGTGTTTTAGGGTGCGACTATGCAGATACGAATTTAGTAGCGAGCAATGTAATTCTCGCAAAGGAAAACATGCACAAGCGAGAAGCGAGAAATCTCGCTGGCGAGAGCGAATTTCACATGTCTGAGCAGGGTTTGGTATTTATCGCGTCTCGTCTCTTCTCGCCGCATATTATCGCTCGCTCCCGTCTGCATAGTCGCACCCTAAAGTAGTAACTGTTAAATCAATAAAATTAAAACAAAACAATTAAAAATATGTGTAATAAAAAATACAGCATTGTATACTTATAGTGTTAATGTAATTCATTTAACATTAGCCTATTCATAAATCTCACGCCTATTATAAATCATGGTGATTTTATAGATAAAATACACATATTTTTAATTCTTTAATTTATATAACATGTGTATATGTTAAAATTAAATTTAAAAATCTGATGTAAAACATGGATGAAATGCCTGTACAGTTTAAAATGAAAATGAAAATATAATTGCATCATTAACAGATGTAAAAAATGTTTTGTGAAAAGTTATCAGCAATACAATTTGGAAATTATAAATGAAATTAATGAAATTATTGAAGAGATGGACTTATTATATCAGGATATACTTGGATATATATGTTTTGGAATGAAAATATTCCAAAATCATTGATATTTGTCAGATTGAGTTGGTTAAGTTGGCAAAATAATATGACACAAATGGAAGTCAGTCTGAAAAATCTGTCATTAACAGTTGTCCATGCAATTTTTTGGTTATTTAGTAATTTAATTATAATTATTAGATCTACTACATGGATATAATTGCCAGTTTCATGTTTTGTCATTTGTCAATTAAAGGCCATAATTATTTTATGTGATCATATCAGATGTGTTTAGAGTTTTTGGAAGTAAAACATTATAAAATGCTTATTAAAAAAGTTCCTCAAGTATAAATTTAGTTTGAATAACTTTTTTTGGAGTGAAAATTGAAAACTTTTTAGAAAACTGCTTTTCACTCTAAAAAAGCATTTTTGTATTGGATATCATGTTATATTAAGAACAATAAATATTTGAGATTCTTCACTGTACTTAAATCACATGTTTTATGTATGCATGTGTAAAACAGTAAAATTTCTATAAAGAAAAATACTGAAAGTTATTAATTATATTGTATATAATTTGTCTGAAACTCTTTCTTGAGTACTTGAAGTTTTCAAAGTGGACTATTTCACCAAATTGATTGATTCTCTCTTTGTGACATACAAAGAGAGAATCAATCAACAATGTAAACAACTCCTTTTCCAGTAAAGAAGATCTCTGGCATGACTTTATGAGCAGATGGAACAGTTTTGAAGTTTCGTAATGGACAGAGAAATAACAATGGCTATATTGGATTGATTGTCTCTTGTTCCAGGGGTGCCCAAACATTGGGGCACTAGTGACACATGCCTCCTTTTTGTCTGTGTTACTTTTTTTCTAATCTCCAGGGGCCCCAAATTCCATAATCGACAAACAATAGAAAATACATGACTTCTAGCTTATACTGCAAATAATGAACAATATTTGTCCATTGTCCCATGCAACTTTGTCATATGTTGACCAAAACTTGGCCTTGATTGCAACCAGTGCCTGCCACTTTTTGAGAATACTGATCTGATGTCAAATCACAGTTTGAAGCTTCTTGCATAATGTATGATGCCTTTTTTTTTTATAGCTTGTGCCTCCCCTTTTTTATAGTCTGTAGATGCTGCTGTCTTGTTCTCTGGGTCATAATAAATAATCTATTACTCATCTCTGGTGATGACATGGAGTTCTTGAAAACTTTCACCCTCACTATGCTTCCATAGCATCTGTTAATTATACTGTTACTCATCTGGTCCGGATTTTCTGTAATTCAAAAACTGAACACTGTGTTGCATTGATTCTAAAACTAGTGCATAATTAAAGAGCAATTTCCTCAAATAAGTCCATCAGTTTGATCAGTTTGATCAGTTTGAGCTTTATTCTTATGTTTACTGAAATGTGTTTCCCTGGTCAGAAACATTCATCTTAGTTCTATTACTGTTTTTTTGTACATTGAATCTACTTCCAAACATTATTCACATTCATACAACATTGCCATAAACAGTTTACAAATATATGTAAATTTTGATAAGCGTACAAGCTTTCCATGCTAAAAATTTTTTCACTGCTGCTTTATACAAAATGAAGACAAGTTTATGCTTAAACTTGACTGCTACGCAATGATGCAACACAATGAATTTAGACTTTCCACCTAAATACTAGATATTCATGGCTATTAAATGGTTGCCATGTGTTTCCATTGCTGCAGTTCACAGAATGTTGTGATAAGAGACCTTATTATGTTAATCAACTCTTATAAAATTAAAATAAATAAATTATGCTGTTCGATTATCAAATCCAGAATTGGCCTGAGGAAGAGCCCAGGAGGGGCAGTGAAAACGTTCGCCATTTCGAAAAATAGTTCGCACCGGTTATCGGTTTTAGAAGGTATTTAATTTTTTTGTTTATACAACCCGGTGTGGGAGAAGTGTTAAAATAAATAAAAGTATTAAATAAGTCTCTTTATTGTAACACAATTTTGAAATTATATTACCAAAGTTTGGCTCCTATCTAAATAATTATTTTTGCAAAATATTAATTTACAACTTATTGTAATTGTTTTATATAAGCTTCTAATCTGTTATTATCTATTAATTAGTAATAAATAACTATGAGCTCATTGGCCTTGTTGTTGTTTACAGATTCACCACACACTTTTCTGATTTTTATTCATTAACTCATAATGTCCTGGAATGTATTTCAACTTATTTAACAACCCTCTTCAGGGCTGTTGAATGAAAATTGGAAAGATATGTGATGAACATGTAATCATAACAATAAGGCCAGTGGGCTCATAGTTGTTTATTACTAATTTATTGTAATATATCATATTTTTCCAATTTTTATTCATTATTTTTATTATTATTTATATATACATACATATATATATATATATATGTGGGTGAATTAAAAAGTAACTTTAATATGATCATAAAAAATTTTACATCTTATTGGGACAGCTATAATTTTGAGATGTTGTGTCTTCAAGTGTGCAGATTTGGCACCAACAGATACATCAGGTCTGCTGATTAAAGAAGGTGGCATCTCTACAGGTATGCTAGATATGCTCCAAAGAGGAGCAGCATGTAGTTGTTTGGATTTTGAATAGTGAAGTTACTCTTATTGAATCATGGGTTCATTTCTTTCAGTCAGGGACTAAGTTAACAAGCAAGAACTGGTAATATTCCACATCATCAAAACCAAAAAATTTTTGTACAACTCCTTTGGCTGGTAAGGTAATGCTCACATGTTTCTGGGACCATAAGAGTTCAATTCTGAAACATTATATGCCCAGAAGATTATCAGTGAACAGTACTGCATATTTGACTTGCTTCAGAATCATTTGAAATCTATAATAAGGTTCAAATATTATGGTTTGCTCAGTTCTGATATACTGTTACAATGTGATAACACACAGATACACACATCTCTTACGACAGTCCAAAAAATGACAGTTCGGATCTATGTATGGAGTGACTTCCACATCCACCTAGTCATTCACCTGACCTCACACAGTGATTATATCTTTAGATCACTTGAGAAGGCTCTTGGTGGCAAAAAATCCAGTACAGATAATGAGGTAAAAACAGCAGTGATTGAGTGGCTAAGCCAGTGGTTTCCAACCTGTGGGGCGCGCCCCCCTAGGGGGCGTGAGACTGTTGCAAGGGGGGCATGCAGCTGTTTCCAAAATACCATTTTCGAATACAAACCAAAAAAGTCGAATAGGTGTCAAAAAATGAATCAGCAAAATAGGTATACGTAATCCACAATCCTCGCCGCGAATTTTTCGGGTACAAATGCTAAAACATCCATCCATACTCTTGCTGGAACGAGAACATCTCGCTTTTGCGTTTGGAGCCGAGCGCGCTTTGAGTATTTATGAAATTAGATTGTTAGAAAAATTAAGGGGGCGCAACAATTTTTTTTAAAGGGGGGTGCAGGTACAAAAAGGTTGGAAACCACTGGGCTAAGCAGTCAACCAAAAAACTTTTTTCTCATGAAATCTAAGCACTAGTGAGGGGGTGACACACATGTATTGAATGTGGCAGGAATTACATTAAAAAGTAACAATGTTTTTGTTTATATTTATACTGTATATATTTGTTATTAAAATATAATTAAAGGTTATTTTTAAATTATCCTTATATATAGTTTTTAATTGTGAATAAATAGATTATCAAAATATCAATTTGAAATTTAATGTCAGAAAATATTTGTTTTTATATTTTTTAATTCATAAATATAATTTTTTTAGTTACATTCTTCAGAAGGCTGCAGATGATGATGAACCTGGTTTTATGTATTATTTCTTGTCCACAATTGCTGATGTTGCTTCTAACAGATTTATTAATAGTAGTGCAATTTATTTTTCTCCAAATGTATCTTATACACCATCATATAAAGGCTTCTTCAATAAAACCTTACCTCTTTTTGCACCTAGAGCTTTCAGGTACGTGTTTAATGTTGTTTACAATTACTGTAATGTATTATTTATTATAAAAAAAATATTAAGTGTGTATTAAGAATATTAAAAGTTATAGTTCTGTCTATAATTGTTAATGTTCCTATACTTTTTTAACTAATATTTTGTATTGTTTTTGAGGTTTTGTTTTATTTGGATCTAATAGTGTATAGAATTTTATTAAACTAGAAATCAATTTTGTAAATAATATCGTAAAATAAAAATATATCATGAAAATTTACTTAGTTTAATTTGAATATTATATAAAATCCGAAAGCAGAGTTTAATTATCATCATCTGTATGAGTATTGGCATAATAGAAGTCAATTGGATTACCCAAGTTACTTTTAATTTAAAAATGATAAACTAATCAAATGATTAATAATAGAAATAATTTACCACTAATGATATGCATGTCAACTTCTTTTGTTAATTTTATTAATTAGATAATTTAACTTACCAGTAATTTCATTAATTTGACTGCTGGACAGTGTGATTTATAGGTCTACAATTTTTTTCAAATCGCAGCCTAATAACAATATTTAATTTTAGTAGTTATGTACCTTTTTTGTATATTCATTAATCAATTAATATTTTATTAGAAAATAAATAAATAATAAATATTTGTATATTGTTCTCTGTTTGTGAATTTACATAATCTAGTTTATTTTTTATACATTAAGGTCTGATGATTTCAATGATCCTTTTCACTTGGAAAGAATATCTACTTTAAATACTATTGAAGCAGTTGATCTTGGAGCTATACCTAGTGACTCAATAAGTGCTAATTACACCAGAGAAGAATATAAAATAAATGAATGGTATTCTGCTTGGCTTCCTGATTCAACAAAACGTCATGATACAAAAACTACTTATCATGTGCAAATTACTCATAATAATGGAACTAATGAAACTTTTGTATGGCATGGACCACCAGGTAATATTAATCTTTTATCTGTAATTAATATAATTACTCTAACTGAAAAATTTCTATAATAAATAGTTATCACGTTTAATTTTCAAACATTTATTCTGTATTGTAAACTAGTACTTTAAATATATTTGAAGGATCATCAGATTCAACTTTCAATACTGTTTAAGGAAACAAATTTTAATTCTAATTAGAATTTTCAACATATATATATTCTTTTAGATGAACTAATGAATATATAAGAATATTTTTAATAACTTTACAAGAATATCTTTTTATTAAAAGTAAAAATAAATTATTAAATGCATTTAAAATATCTAAAAATGTGTGTTGCCATTCATCTTTATTTATGTGAATGCATCTTTGTTTTGGAAGGATAAAAATTGCTGTCTGTACTCATTTTTGTAAATCTATTGTTATGTTCATATTTCCAGTGACTGGACATTTTTTCTACATTCTGGCAGTAACTCATGTAAAAATGCTTCCTTCTATTGAGATTTCCTTTATTGGTTACAGCATAGTGTTAAATATACAATTTAGTAGTTTGCTATCCAATCAATTACGTATGAAACTGAGTAATGTTTCCACTTCCAATATTACATTTTTAGCATCATTTTTTGTTGTTAAGAGTAACGTGACACTCTACTAGGTACATTCCAGCGGATGTATAGACTTTTGTTTATACAACTGCGTTCTCGTACTTTGTACCTTGTCTCCCTTTGCTTTTGACAGATGTAGTATATACAGCCTAATTGTTAGATTTAACTCTGTGTTCTAACCGAGCAGTTGCTTTTTTACTTCACTCCACTGTCACACCCTGCATTTATCACAACAGGTTATGGGCCCAGGAGTAGCTTTCTGAAGAGGAATAAAAGAAAATTCCCAAGGAAGAAGTGTAATTGATAAAACTGCAACAAGTAGTGAATTTTGTTTGGACTATTTCTCACGCTCCACGAATCCAATCACTACGAAACTCAGAGAACTAACAGAGAACAAAGGTATGAATCCTTTTTTATAAAATTCCATGACAAGCATCGAGAAGTCAAGTGCACAAA
The DNA here is from genome assembly GCF_030686945.1 of Centruroides vittatus. Classification (NCBI taxonomy): domain Eukaryota; kingdom Metazoa; phylum Arthropoda; class Arachnida; order Scorpiones; family Buthidae; genus Centruroides; species Centruroides vittatus. The sequence goes on along the minus strand of NW_027122180.1, from coordinate 44,174 downwards.
TTGGAATCTATTTACCAATCTAAAGGTCCCGCGCGCAAGGCCACACTCCTCAAACAGCTCATACTACATAAGATGGATGAGCCTGATGACGCCAGAGACCACCTAAACAAATTTTTTGATGCTGTCGATAAGCTTCAAGATTTAAATGTTAACATCAACAACGACCTTCTCGCTATAATGTTGTTATATAGCCTTCCGCCATCCTACGAAAACTTTCGTTGTGCAATCGAATCACGCGACAATCTGCCAAATCCAGATGCCCTTAAGGTGAAGATCCTCGAGGAGCGCGAATCTCGAAAAGGCAAGAATACCAGCGCAGTACTGAATGCCATGTATGCTGAAAAGAAGAAGAATTTTAAGAACAAAGATGGTTGTAGGAATCCAAAAGGCAAAACTCCATTCAGATTTGAGAAAACAAATACAAGTGGTTCGAAATGCGAATACTGCGGTCGTCGAAATCACAGGTCTTCTGACTGCCGTTACAAACCCAAAAGTAGTGAGCGTGCAGGTAAAGCCGTCGAAGAATGCTTTCATGGCGAGACAACTGATTCAAGATCAACCAAAAGGGATAAATGGTGTCTCGACAGTGGTGCATCTTCCCACATGTGTGCCAATAGAGATGATTTTACAGAAATCAAACCCGACGGACGAATGTTGAACCTAGCCAGCAAAGAAAACACTGCACCAATCGAAGGAATAGGCTCAGTGCAACTAGCACTTGACGACGAATCAACGGGACGAGTATTTAACTTATCCGACACTCTTCTGGTTCCAGACCTTCGAACAAATCTCATGTCTGTAAGTAAGATTTGTGATAAAGGCTATGAAGTTTCATTCCGCAAACAAGTTGCATTTATCATGGACCAAAACGACAACGTTGTTGCTACTGCTGACCGAGTGAACGAACTCTACCATATTCGTAAATGGAATCCAGTTGCTGCCATCGCTCAACCTAAGTCCATCCTAATGGATTGGCATGAACGCCTAGGTCATCTTAATCAAAAGAGCCTACGGATGATATTGTGTCGTCTTGGAATTTGAATCCCATCTGGTGATCGTTTATCCCCGTGTGAGACATGCCTCAGAGCAAAAATGGTGCAAAATCCATTTCCCTCAGCAGACAACCAACGAACTACCAATATACTTGAAATAGTACACACTGATATCTGCGGTTCGACTCGAATTCAATCTATGTCAGGTGCCAGATATTTTGCTGTCTTCATAGATGACCGATCTAGATGGTGTGAAGTACGTTTCCTTCGCAACAAAAGCGATATACTGAATGTCTTTAAACAAGTAAAGAACCTTCTAGAGACACAGTTCAGCAAGAAAATCAAATGTCTTCAATCCGACAACGGAACCGAATATTGTAACAAAGAATTTGACGAATATTTGATAGAATGTGGAATAAAGCGACGCTTAACCGTCCCCCATACTCCACAACAAAACGGAGTGGCTGAAAGAAAGAATCGAACATTAGTCGAGATGGCACGATGCATGCTAATTCAATCAGGACTCAAGGCCTCCTTTTGGGCCGAAGCTGTCCATGACTGCAAACTTTATCCTGAACCGCTGTCCTTCTAGAGCCTTAGACAATGATACACCCTACAGAATTGTGAATGGAAGGGATTGCAAAGTTTCTCACTTTCGAACCTTTGGTAGTCCCGCATTTGTACTCAATAAGGACCCCACTATTGGTAAATTTGATCCTCGCTCTGAAGAAGGCATATTCATTGGATATTCTGAACAATCTAAAGCCTATCGAATTTGGGTGCCAACTCGGAAGAAGGTAGTTGCGACTCGAGATGTTAAGTTCCTTGAACTGAAAACCTCGATTAACAACTTTGAGGAATTCATCTCAAGAGAATATTCATCACAAGAAAACAAAACTCATCGCCATGAAGTAATCACTGAGTTAACTAAACCTCCATTCCTAGCCATTCAACAAGGGGAAGAGAACATCCGTCACACTATCCAACAAGACGACGATGGAAATATAATCTCCAGGGATAGCGAATTAAGGAGGGGTCCAGGTCGTCCACGCCTACTCAAAACTGGCTTAAAAGGTAGACCTCGCAAAAGTTTTAACATGACGACGACAAATTCGATTTTGCAATACCAATCCGAAGGACCACATTTACAGAATGAGGAACTAAACTGAGAAAATGTCCTATAAAGGAGCGATACAAGTGAATTTGCTTCTGTCATCCAGGAAATGGCATTTAACACCGAAATCTCCGTCAAGGATGCCCTCTCAAGCTTGAATGCTCAAGAATGGAGAGATGCAATTAGAAGTGAGTTTATCTCCATCATCGAAAACAACACATGGCACATCGCCAACCGTCCTCCTGACAGAGACATTGTAGGTTGCCGTGTCGTCTTTCGCAACAAATACAATGCAGATGGAACTCTTGAAAGACGAAAGGCGAGATTAGTAGCAAAAGGTTACACTCAACGCCCTGGAATCGACTTCCAAGAAACTTTTGCACCAGTTGCAAGGATCAACTCCATTCGAACTGTACTGGCTATTGCTGCCGAACAACATTTACTGATCGACCAATTGGACGTGAAAACAGCGTTCCTTAATGGAAACATAGACAAGGAGATTTTCATGCAGCTTCCAGACCAAATCGAAATAATTTTAGAAGACATAATTAAAAACTCAACGGGACAGACTAGAACCAAAGCAGAACAGATGCTGCAGTCTATCCAAGAAGGCAACAAAGTCTGTCAACTTAACAAGGCCCTCTATGGTCTACGACAAGCAAGTCGCCTATGGTATAAACGACTGGATGATGAACTCAAACAACTGGGTTTAAGACCATTGAACTTTGACCCCTGCGTTTATGTTCGAAATGAACAGAACAACTTGACCTTCGTCATCATCTATGTCGATGACCTCATAATTGTCTCACGTGACGAAATCGAAAAGGCCAACCTAAAGAAGACTCTCATGTCCAAATTTGATATGAAGGATCTAGGACAACTTCACTATTGCCTGGGCATCGAATTCTTCCAACAAGAAAAGGAGGGGAAGACGATAATTCAGATGTTCCAAAAGAGATATACCGAAGAAATCTTGGAACGTTTCTCGATGGAAAAATCGAAACCAGTCACAACTCCTCTTGACCCAAGCTTCAAACTTCACAGACCTGAAAACCCATCAGTTCAGGAAATGAAGCAATTTCCATATCAAAAACTAATTGGTTGTCTTCTTTATCTTTCTATCTGCACCAGGCCAGACATTGCACATGCAGTAAGCAAACTGAGCCAATATAACACCCAACATGACCAGACACACTGGACTGCAGTGAAACGTATCCTTCGATATCTGAGAGGAACGACCAATCATGGTCTGACGTTTGAGACAACCGGAGAGCCACTCACAGGATTCTCAGACTCTGACTGGGGAGCATCGACAGACGATCGCCGTTCCTTCTCGGGATACATTTTTAAGCTCGCTGGTGGACCAATATCATGGGAATTGAGAAAACAACGCACAGTTGCCTTATCGAGTACCGAGGCCGAATATATGGCATTATCAGACACTACTAGAGAAGCTCTACACCTACTAGAACTTTTCGATGAGCTCTCAAAAGGCAATAAATCCAAATTGACAATTTATTGCGATAACCAAGGAGCACTATTACTTGCTCGAAATCCAATGTTTCACTCGCGAAGTAAGCACATAGACATAAGACATCATTTCGTGCGTGAATGCGTTGAACGAGGAAGAATAGACATCACATTTATTCCAACGGATAGGATGCCTGCCGATCTTTTGACAAAAGGCTTACACTATCCGAAGCATGCTAATGGACTAAGACTTTTAAATATGAAGTCAATCAACCCACTGGAATGAGGGGAAGTGTTGTTAAGAGTAACATGACACTCTACTAGGTACATTCCAGTGGATGTATAGACTTTTGTTTATACAACTGCGTTCTCGTACTTTGTACCTTGTCTCCCTTTGCTTTTGACAGATGTAGTATATACAGCCTAATTGTTAGATTTAACTCTGTGTTCTAACCGAGCAGTTGCTTTTTCACTTCACTCCACTGTCACACCCTGCATTTATCACATTTTTTTGCTTTGCATTTCAGGTTTTAATTTTGGTTTCAGTTCTTACCTTTATTAATAAGCAGCCACAACTTTCAGTTTTTGCTAAAGCCATACAGATCACTTTTTGGTCATATATATGCACAGCAGTAGCTTTGTTGTGTGTTTACTGTTTGATGAACCTATGGTTTATCAAACAGTAAACACACAACAAAAGTACATTTAGTAGACTGTTATGAGTCCAACTGCACTAAGATTTCTAGAAATTTTATCATTTAAAGTTCTTTTCTTAGTTTGTACAGCTTTGAATGTAAAAATAAAAAATTCATTAAAATTTACCAATATAAATATGTTCTAGATTTTTTAATCTAGATAATTCATTGAAGCAATTGCTTGCTTGAATCAGCTTACAACATAATTTTATTCATTACAATTAATATATTAGAAAAAATAAGACATCAGTCATCATCTAGAAATGCTATAAGATTGTGTAAATCAGAAAACTCCAGTCTAGTTTGAGCCATCTTTGCAGAATTACTATAAGGCAGATTATCAAGCTTATTAAAAGTGAAAAAATCTTAAGTTCGTTGTTTACTAAGTTTAACAAATATGAAGCAGCAGAAGAATTACTGGAATGCAGTAATTGATCAAGGACTGAAACTTAACAAAAAAATAGTATAAAAACAGCTTTGAAAAAATTTGCCTGTAAAACTACAAAGCATGCCATGACAAATTGCTAGCCCCTTAATAATTTTTTTAATATGTAAATGAAAAGTTTGATTAGAATTGAAGATTACTTCAAATAAAAGATTAACTAAATGTTAGAAAGAAAGTCTTTCTTACATTTAGTTAATAATGTCTGCAGTATGAAGGTTTTGACTCAAGGAAAAGAACGTAATGACTGTTTTGTCTATTAATAACAAGGTTTAGTTTTTTCTAGGAACCAACTAAGATATTTAGGTCAACTTGTAAAGATATAGGCTTGTTATTTAATGTTTTCAGTATAAACAATGACCCTAGAATAAAGTGACCAGATATGTTAGGTTGAAATGTGGGATGCTTCTGTGTTGTGGGAGCTAAAAATGGTGTGGACCTTCAACATACACATATATAATAATAATAATGACTAATTCATTAATAAACAATTTAGTAGAAAAATATATAAATACATAAATGCATAAATAAACTTAAAAATAACTCTTTATAGAAAAAAAAATTGTTTTTTTTCACAACTTGATGGCACTGTTTGTATATCTGTCTATATATATATATATATATGATATATATATTATATATGACCTAGTATGTCTAGAACGGCCACTAGGAATGCCCCTAGATATTATTTAAATTAATAATAAATTCAGTATATTATTATTGCAATAGGAATTTATTATTGAATTATTAATATGAATTTATTATTTACACCACGGAATGACACCGTTGCTGCTAGAACGCCCACTAGGGGGCATCTCAGGCTACTAGTAGTAAAAGAAAACTACAACTTTGTGCTCTTGACAACTTGCCGCAAGTTGTCAACGTGTTTGTAAGTTATGCAAGTTACTTGTGAACATGTTGAAAATGTTACATGACCAAATGCTGGACGCTTTCCGGGACGGTGTTCAATGTGGGACTAAGAACCCAAATCCGGGACATCTGGTCACCTTACCCTAGAATGTTGTTAATATATGCAAAAAAAAAAAAAAAAAGTGCATTAAAAGAGGAACCCAATTGTATATTTCAAATAAAAGAAAAAAATCACTAAAAGAAAGATCACCAGCTTTTACATGAAAAGTACAAAACAAATTAATTCAGCCATTAAATGAAAGCTGGATCAAGATCAAATTTAGAATTCAAGATTTTGAAAAGAATGCTTGGAAGAACTGAGTCAAAAACTTGTTTTAGGTCCAGGTGAACACAAAAGCAAGCTGTGTTGTTTAAATTTTAAATATTTCAAAATTGTAGATTGCATGACCACATGAGACCCTTGGACATAGTTCTATCCTTTACAAATTTATTACTTTGTCTTTTGGCAACAAGTTTCTTTATTGTGGCCATACACTTAACAAGTAAAACATCTTGTAGGATTTGATATATAAGCACAAACAACATAGTTTGAATATGCTACAGTATTTTGATATATGTAGGAAGCTGTGGGATATAAAAGCCAATGCTATGTTGCTGGATATTGTTATATTTACTATATTGTACATTTAGTAGATTGTTATGAGTCCAAATGCAGTAAGATTTATAGAAATTTTATCATTTATAGTTCTTTTCTTCTTAGTTTGTACAGGTTTGAATGTAAAAATAAAAAATTTATTAAAATTTACCAATATAAATATGTTCAGTTTTTTTAATGAAATTTTCTAAACAAAAATTTGATTGGAAAAACTAGAACCTATTTATATTGGTAAAGCATGATCTAAAAATTTCTGTTATTGTTTTAATTAATTGTTTTATAATAAGAATTTTAAATTTTAGATGCATCTGAACAGATTGGTCCCGTAAAATGGAATAGACCTTACTTTGATTGTGGAAGATCAAATAAATGGATTTACGGTGCATCTGTTCCATTTCCTGACATTTATCCTCGCCATACAGGATGGAGACATATTGAAATACCTATGTGAGTTTAAAAAATGTTTTAAATGTATTACAAGATATTTAATTTAACAGATCTCTAAAATATAATGATCACATACTGTATTTTGGTATTAAATTTAATATTAACAGAAATTAACAAAAACTGAGTACTTTTGTGATGTTCACATGAAATTAGAGTTAACCACAAAGGTATGATAACAAGATATGATAACAATAAGATGGTATACTTTTGCAAGTAATTTATTTTGTGTTTTAATACAGATTCTTATTAGGGATTCCAACGTCATGGTACAATACTATATTGTACAAAATTACAGCATGAACAATAGTTTGGTACATCCAAATCACATATATATGAGGGTAATCCCAAAAGTAATGTCTCCTATTTTTTAAAAAAATGCAAAGAAACATTTATTTTCAATAATGTTCATGTAATTTTAAAGCTTGAACATTTATCTATTTTTCTACATAATCTCCATTTTGGTCGATGCATTTTTGTAGGCACTGTGGCAATTTTTTTATGCCCATGTCATACCAGCTTGCCACTGTGTCGTGGGACCCATCTTGTGCACACCTTCCGATATTGCAACTTTTCTGTTAAAATCCTATGAATGGTGCTTTGGGAAAACCTCAAGAACCAAAATGCAGAGATCATCTAGAGTGATTCGCCGATCTTCATGGATGTTTTGCTCAACCTTAATGACTGTTTCGTCAGAAATTGACGGTCTCCTGCTTCTTTCTTTGTCGTGAATTTCAGTATGATCAGCTGCAAACTCCCTACACCAATTGAGGATGTTTTTGACATCTATGCACAACTTGCCATATACTTCTGTCAATTGGCGATGAATTTCAATCAGTTTAACACGATATGGCAGTGAGCTGGTATGACATGGGCATACAAAAATGCTTCGACCGAAATGGCGATTAGGTAGAAAAATAGATAAATGTTCAAGCTTTAAAATGATATGAACATTATTGAAAATAAACGTTTCTTTGTATTTAAAAAAAATAGGAGACCTTATTTTTGGGATTACCCTTGTATATATATCACAATTGTGACAATATGATCAAGCCCAAAACCTTAAAAACTAACTTATATACTAACTTACTACTAAACATAGAAAAGGATTGATTTAAAAGATATAAGAATTAATATATAGTAGATGTAAAGATACCCAGGGGGTTTTTTTTTATGGTGTATTTCACTTCGTCTGTTGTTGGGTGGGATGCTACACGTTATTCTTATATAAATAGATCCTTGTCGTCATCTTCAATAAAGCCTGTCCTTGTATTCTTTTCTTATACTTAGTTTTTTTCCACTGCCTCATCGCCACTATGTTAAGACAGGATCCTTTCTCTAGACTTCTTTTCAATATCTCTGGTCATTGCTAACACAACTTGCAATGCTCTACACCACATCCATATGCTTCCCAGTCTTGGCAAAGAATGTCTTGTCTGTTGTCTTTTTGGCCTCAGGGTTTTGTTCTCTCCTTTGTTTACCTTATTTCTCAGAACTGGTCATCCCACTCAAGGGAAAAGGATTATAAAGGAAAAGTTCTAGATGGGAGAAGAAACAAAGAACAAAGAAAACTAAAACTAACTTAAATTAATATTTACAATAAATATGGCATACAGCCACACTTTTAAGAAATCAAAAATGCTCACAGATTTTTTTTTTATATTCTGTTATATATCTGTATACTATTAAATTTAATACCAGAGAACAGTATTTTTATTTATTTTATTTGACAGGTCTGTAATATTTAAAGTTTATTCTGTAAAATGTACATTTAAAGAAAAAAATTTCAATATATGTTTAAAAGTATAAATCATTAAATTTATATTATGTTTTATTTTTTGTAAATTTAAAAAATATTTGTCAAGCATACAGGATGTTATAATAAGCTTATTTATATTAAGATAATTTTATTTTAATATATTTAGTATAAGGGCAGCTTTTAATTTCAATTTCTGTTTGACTTTATTGTTATTTGTTTTAATGAATCATTTTATTAAATCTCAATATACAAAGTGTTCACAATTAAAATTCACATTACAAAAAGATATAATGTAGGAACTAATCTGCAGAATGATGATATATTTCACATGGAGACTTCTGTGCTGATGGAATTTTATTTGACAATAAAAGAAGTTAGTTACAAAAGTGTCCACTAGGGTGGTAAGTGGCACTATGAGGCCGTAATAAATCAAACTGTCTCAAATTTATGATACATACACTGTGACTATGCAAAAGTATTATCGATTGCTAGCCTCTATAGTTGGGAACATGCTGAAATTGCCAAATCACATGTTCAACAACAGTGCTCAGAGTTTTGGATGCCAGCATATTGAACATGCTGTTGAGAAGTCTCCATGTGAAATATAATATCACTCTGTGGATTACTTCCTAAGTTATATCTTTTTGCAATGTGATCTTTAATTACGTACACCCTGTTTTTAATCTTAGCTATTAATATGTATAATCAGATTGATGATGCATGAGAACTGTATTCTACAAAATAACAAAATTATATCTGATGGTTTTAATAAATAAATAAAATAAATTATTCAAGAATCCAATAAGAGTTAATAAATTTGTAAACTTTACACATCAGTGATTGCATAATAATTTATGAAAGATACTTGAAGCAATTGCTATAGTCAACTGTGAGATTGTATAATTAAACTTATAAGCTTTTTTATATCTGCTTTATTTTAAAACAGATTGAAAATAATTTGTGAATTATCATAAATTAATGTAATTCATTATTACTTTTAAGATGTTTTATTTAAAATTAGTGATCTGATACTAATAATTTTTTTTAGATATGTTGGAGTGGCAGTAATGGAATTAGATTTTGAAAGAATTGATATTAATCAGTGTCCACTTGGAAATGGAAATCCTCCTCCAAATTATTTTGAAAGTACTGCCAAATGCAAAAAAGATACAACAGAGGTAGTATTGATGTAATTTTTTGTTAAAATTAAAATTTTATTTTGTATATTATGTTTTTTAAAATAAATTAAGTCTAATTTTGTATTTCAGTTTTACAAAGTATTGTTTATTATATCTATAATAATATTCTGAGTTGGTTTTAAGTTTTGAGGAAATCTAGAAAGATATATTTTTAAAAATATGTAAATTCGTAAAGATATTTTTTAAAGATATTAAACTTAAATAAAACAGATATAAAATTAAATATTTTAGTGTAAATTATTCTTGAATTCATTCACTTATTAGAATTATCAATAAATACATTTTAAAATTACACCAAACTAATAAAACTGATTTGTATTTTTTTTTTAAACATCAGTCATAACAAAGAAATAATTCATTATTCAAAGAAATAATTCATTCATATTGTATATTATTTTTAATAAATTTTAAGTGATCAGTGAAACTTTGAGGAAAAATTTTTCTTTAAAAGATTTCAATTATTAAATTATGTTTGGAAATTTTTTATGTCTAGTAATTAGTAATTCAAAAACTTTCATTATGAAAGAAAAAATGATGGTCTTAGTTATTTTATAGCATTATAAAACAAATTTTCTTAAGTGATGACAATCTTTATTGGAGTTAGAAACTCAATAAGCAATAACAAACTTACTAGTAATTAGGGTTTCTCAAATGGGATCCTGGGATCCTGGTTGTTTTTTTAACCTGGGAAATACCTGGGAAATTCTTCTCATCCCAGGAAATCCCACAAATTTCTTAAAAGTTCACATTTTTCTTATTTTCTGTTAAGGTTGTGGAAATTTTGCGAATAGAAAGTATAACTAACTCAAACTGTCAGAATACATTTGTATTTATTAATTTTAAACCTACTTATTAGTTTTTTTTAATTTTTGCTCATTATAGCACGCCACAAATGGTCAATAATCAATACATAACTTATTTGTGGCAGGACTCTGAAAATTCTTTACTTGTCAGAACCCGTAATATCTGGAGTAATTGTGCTTATGCTGTCTTTTTTTTTAAACATGCCCAGTATCTTCAATAACTGCATTATGCCAGGTTGTGCAAATTGGGCAAGAATACAAATGAATACGAAGTCTGCAAGTATGAAGTTTTTCTTCATAAACCTGATTATTAAAGACAAACAAACTGCCAAATTATTGGGCTATAAGCTTGATGTTTCTATTAAAGCAGCTGAGGTAGACAAATTAAGAATACTAGAGAGCAAAAGAAGTACTGCAATGTATCTCAAAAATGAACTAGAAATCTGCCAGGCTACAGGTAAAAAAACACATAACATGTTTTCTCTTAAATGCATTAAACATGATTCCACTCACATCAATTGAATTAGAAAGGGCAATCTCCGTAGCAGGACTTTTCATTACTAAAATAAGAATCAGATTGAGTGATCGGAGTACTGACCATCTTTACTTTTTAAAATCTTACAAAATATTATTGTAATTTTTATATTATGTTTTATTTAAAAAATGAAAATTACCTTCTAAGTTAGAAGTTTGATCTAAGTTCATTTTTTTTTAAATTTTTCAACTCAACTAAAAGCATTTTTTGTTGTTGTTGTTGTTGTTGTTGTATGCAGTTTCCAGCAAACTTTAATAAATTTTTTCTATTTGTGAAAATTTATACATAATTCAAAGGTGATTTTTAATATATAACTTACACAGCATTATTAATATGATTTTGGAGGTTCAGTACGTATTCAATTACTTTCATTTAATTATTACTATTAAATGAAAAATAATTATATCATTTGATTTCAAGATATTTTGTATATCTTAAAAATAATTAATTCTATCCTGGGAAACAGTTCACTTTTATCTCAAAATCTCGGGACAAGCAAAAGACGGGGAAATGAGAAACCCTACTAATGATTGGCAAAAAGTGCAATTTATTTTTCTGAATCTGTGATGATCAGTAATGCAGCATTCTAGTTTTTGATTTTAGCATATACATGAAAGTGAAAAAACTACAAAAATATTTGTTATATATTTTGTCTACGAGGACTTAGCCTATTAATAGGACGTATTGCACTGGTGTTTTGGCTTTAGCAATCGAGGAAAAACTTATTCAGAGAAAACAAACAATCTTTATTGATCACCTTGTATTATACCTGATCAATAAAGATTGTTTGTTTTCTCTGTTATAACAAATAGAAAATAAGGATATAGAGGCATATAAATTAAAACTACAAAAACATTTTATAAAAAAATTTTTATTTTCATCTGATTTTTTGAATTAGTATTTTATTTTATTTTTAAAGAAAATGTTATAATCTTACTTATATGTAAATTTATAAACAAAAATTTCATTAATTTATTTAGAATTTTCCATATAACTGTGGATTTTTAAATTTATTCTAATAATATAAAATTGTAAAATTATTTATATTATTGGTACTAATATGTAATATTAATTGATTTTGATTAGTGTGAACCTATTCATGGCTATGGATTTCGAAGAGGTGGTTATCAATGTCGTTGTCGACCTGGCTATCGTCTGCCTCGTGTAGTTCGTAATCCATATTCAGGTGAAATAATTGAAAGAGCTACTGGAGAGGAATATCGTAAAGGCTTTCATTGTGACAAAATAAATTGTAAGTAATATGTATACTGTACATGTATAAGTGCATGTATTTTTATTTATAAGTTTAATTAGTTTTAAGAGATTTCATTATTGAGCATGACTTATTAATTTCTTATTTATTAAAAATTTATTTAATAGATCTGATGGCTATTACTCAAAAAATTGAAAGATTGTCACAGGAAGATAGAAGGTATTATATTGAAAGGGAGATGCTTTATAGTAATGTTGGAAACATTTCTGCACAGCGGCTAGATCCAACAACATTTTTAAACTATATTTATAAAAATGTATGTTTATTTTATATTTATATAAATATAAATATTTAATATTTAATTATGAATATTTATAAATATATCATGTGTTTATGTTATGTTTATAAATATGTTTATATATATTTATAATTAAAATAAGTAAGCAAGAGAGACAATCCTAATATCAGATACTTCAGACTATGTTTTGAAACAAAGATTTATAAATCTAACCAATTATTAACAGTATTCATTAACAAAAAATTCAAAGTATATAATCTTAAACATACTGCTACTCAACTTTCCTCTGGATATTTATTTATATTAAAGTCTAATTTTAAGAATTTTCATTACTGATCATGATGTTTGTAAGCTTTTCAACTGTGTTGTTAGCTTAGAAACAGTTATGAAGAAAACCTGAAGAGGAATTATTTAAAATTCTATACATTATTTTGTATTGTGTTATGTTTATGACATAGTAATGTTCAAAATAACACCAGTCGGATTGACAAAACACAACATTTATATTGACGAGACGAACATACAAAATAAATACAAAATAACGTTTACAACTAGGTATCCACAATACACTAATCTAAGTTACAACCGACTATGTTCCGTACAAGTTCGTTGGAAAGACACCTTATGACCTCCGCTAACAGACTTAGTACTCACAACACATCTGAGTCAGGAAAAGTTTGTGATAGTCCAAAGGGGGTCCACTTACACCAGGTTTCAGCAAGGTCCCAAAGAGAGATAGATAGATCTCTTTTCCCGCCGAAAACTGCTTCTTATATAGTAGCCGGTGTTCAAATTCTCCGCCAATCAGCTTTGATGTCTTCATAAAGTCCGGCCAACAGCCATTCTCTGACAACCAATCGTCTGTCGATCGTCGATTTAAACCGCAACGGCTTTCCCAATGGATCTTTTCTAACAGTTCTTCTGTAACGGCTATGATTTTGAATTACGAAAGTTACCGTTAGGTTACAAACAGCGGGAATCGCTCACCTGGGCGATTCCATCCACTACAGACATATTAAAAATATTTTAATTGTTTAGATTACTGATAAATTTGACTTTGTGTTTTGTAGTAAAAATAATCAAATGTATATATTGATAAAGTCAACTTATGAAATCTAGAATATGCATTAAGAAGTTGTGTTTTTAGATCTAAAATCATACATACTTATTGAAGTTTATTGCTGTGTGCATTAAAAAATTGAAACATATCCATTTATTATATCCTATGATTCATTCAAATCAGATGAAACAATAATAATATAACCTTATAATTTTAATAATCTTATCTATTAGAAAAGGTAAGTCTCACAACTGTCTATCACCGTTATGAAAAAAGATTTATTTTGCAAGTACTTTTGACAAAATATAACTTTCTTCTTCAGGCAATATTTTTTATAGAGAACAGAACATTTGAATTCAAAAAGTAGAATGTTTCTTATGCTCATTTTTGGAACTTAAATTACATATATAAATTACAAAATTATATATTATTATAAAATGCTTGAAATTGCTTCATGCAACACCAAATAGTTTAAGAAAATATTAACACTGTTTGTCAGCATTACTTGAAATATTACTACAAGTACTTTCGACAAATTTCAGATTGTTTTCTTCAGGTATAGAATAATGGAACCTTACAATTTAAAATATAAGTTAATGTGTTCCAAATGGCAAATTTAAAACGTATTCCATAGGATGTGTCAATACATTGAAAAAACTATATAATAATAATAATAATAAGCTCAGAGCCCAACTGGTTAAGAGTTGAAAGTTGAAATTTGGTACACAGGGTAAGTCATGAGAATATACACTAAGAAGGAATTTTTCGAAATTCCCCTCGCAGGGGAGAGGGAAAGGATTAAGGCTTATTCTAAAGAACTCGGTTTCTACTATACTACTTTAGATGCAATTTTTTATTTTTAACTGTGTTTTAGTAGGGTACCACCTGGGGATTAAAGAAGTGTATTCCTTAATGATGGAAGTGTTAAGAGAAAGTGACCTGCAAGATTTACAGGTGTAGATGCAGTTTTTTGCGTTTTTGCGGGAAATCAAACATATTTTTAGACCCATTTGAAAATTCTCTAATTAGTCTGGAAACGGGGACGTAATTCTTGCATTTTGTGAAAACGGGTAAGATTGGCTATAATGTAATAATCTTAATCTTCGCTATCGTTACTTTTTGTCCGAGCAATGCTAGGCTTATCTGCTAGTAAACAAATAAAACAAAAATAAAAATAAAATAAAAAGGTGCAAAAAAATGTATAATTTAGAATAGTTAGTGCAATAATTTTTGTTTGAGTTACAGTCGAGCATTGATTATCTGAAACATTTCGGGACTGAGGTTGTTTGGATAACTGATCATTTACGAAAAATATATTAAACACAAAACTGTACTGTATATATTTTGTATCACACATCTTATAAATATCTTATAAATCTTATAATCTTACATAAAGTTATCCGCTAGTGCTTGTGATGCAGATTCTCCCTCCCTGCCAACTTAAACTGGTGGCCTACTTTTTGTTTGCTATGTCTCTAATTTTATCCAATTGCTGGTATAAATTGCTTACATCACATTGCTTTCCAATGCATATATGGGCCAGGTACAATTGCTTTTCTTTATCTTTTATCACTTTACGTTTGCTTTTTATTAATTTTGTCAGAAGTTTTCATTCAATTTGAGGTAATATGGTATGCCTGGCCCATATATGCTTTGGAAAACAGTGTGATGCAACCAATTTATACCAGCAATTGGATAAAATTAGAGTAGTACATTAAAGTAGGCCTACAGTTTAAGTTGGCAGGGAGGGGGAGAATGCTGCATCACCAAAGCACTAGCGGAAATTTGAATTTGCCGACTGGAACACTTTCGGTTAACTGATGTTTCAGTTGATTTGTATTCGGATAATCGAAGCTCTACTGTAATTCTGAATTATACATTTTTTGCACATTTTTATTTCTGTTTTATTGATTCATTAATTATTATTATTATTATGTTGGGTTATTTGAGATATACTTGGTTAACACCAGTGGCAGTGTACTATGACAGACCAAATTCAAGCCATAGTAACCAAAACAAAAATAAAAGAAGTGAATCAGTGTGTGTGTCTGTATTCAGGAATTTCTTCACAATATGACATGTATTCAATATACATGAGCATTATCCTGCATGTCTAGCCAAACAATTCCATCGCTTTCCTTTCCTTTTAGCTCCATCATGGGACCAAAGAAAGTTTCCAGAGCCAGCAGCACTTTGAATTCCTTGTTAAATGCTATGTTAAATGTTCATTTATTCTTTACATTCTTTTTTTATATTCATTTTATATTGATTTCTTATTGTTTTTAGTATTAAACACAATATTTATTCTCTATAAAATGTGTTTTTGGTATGTATTTTTGAGTGTCTAGAACAAATTAATTGGATTTACATTGATTCGAATGGAAATAATTGCCTCGGTTTTTGTCAGTTTCGGATTTTGCAGATTGTTTTTGGACGGATTAACAACGAATACCGAGGTATCACTGTATTCATTTTGTAAAATTTTCATTTAAATATAAAATCAGTTGACAGATTTATTATTAATTTTATTACATTTAAATAAAACAAAAACTTATCAATAAATACTATTTACGTTCAATTTTAAAAGTTTTATATTATTTAATTTATGTATCTTTTCTTTTAATTTAGATCACAAAAGATAACTGTTCTATCATTCGTGAAAATTCTCCAGAAAAGTTAGTATTACGAGGGGATGTTGCTTTTGGTAAAGAAGAGCAATTAGAAAATGAAGCTCGAATGGCACTTCGTCTTGCAAATTTTATATCTGCTTTCTTGCAAATTGTAGATCCTAAGGAAATGTTTGCAGAATATAGGGTACCTGATAAACCGTTAACTGTTAATCAAATTATAGGCGAAATTTTATCTATAGTAGCTGGCGATAAAAAAATCCAAGGAGCTGGTGTTTATTTTGACAGAAATCAATTCCCTAATCGTACATTATTTGGTCCCTATGTTTATAGAAAACAAAGAAATGCTCGTCAATTTTTTGTTGATGATAATATATATAAAAATAAAGAAAATTCTTATTTAAATAAAGATTGGTTTAATAAACTGAAAATTCGTTGGTCAGCTAATACTGATGAATTGGAAACATATACTACAAGGATTGATATAAGATATAATTCAACAGGCTTACATACAATTCATTATGACCATTATCCATTACAATATAAAGCAGCAGCTATCAACCATGGTTATTGGACATCACCGTATTTTGATTGTGGAGGTTTTCATGAAACATGGTTAATTAAATATGCAGCTCCATTCTTCGGATGGGATAAAATAAAAAATCGTTTAGAATTTAAGTAAGTAAAATATATATATTAAAATTTTTTCATTTAATGAAAAATTTTATGTTGATTTTTATCTAATAAAACTATTATTCTTGACCTGTTGCAAATGAACCATTCATAGGCCAAATCAATTAACACCCTTAGTTGTAAAAATAGCATATCCTTGGAATAAGTGTTATTATTTAATATGTCATTAGATAAAAGCTACATCTGTAATGATACATTCTACAATGCTTATTTAAATTTAAATTTTAAAAAAGAGTGAATATATTATTAAAATTATATTATATATAAAAAAGAAGGATATACTATTTTATCAGTTTCTCTACTTTTTGTTTTGTGGAGTTAATTTAATCAATTTGGCAAAAATGGCTCAAATAAGAGAAGATCAGACAAATTTGTCTGATAGCATCAAATTAAACATCGTACATATTTTAATATTAAAAGTATAATGAATTAAAAATAATGTTATGATAGATAATGCTGCTTTGATTTTATATAAGTTAATAAGATTCATAGATTTATCTGTAGAAAATCCTTTTTATTGGCTGTTGTTTCATAATTAGCTTAAATCATGATTTTGGTTTTTAATGATTTTTATATGAAAATAAAATTTTTATTAATAAATTTATATTAAATTAATAAAACATATTAATGTAATAAGAACTTAAAAATATCTTAGTTTTTATATTTATACTAAAATGTTAAAGTAATTTTTGATTTAGAGGAGTAGTTGCTGTGTCAATGAGGCTGGATGAGTTAGATCTTAATCAATGTCAAGATGAATATTACGTTCAAAATGCCTTTAAAGATACCCATAAATGTGATAGACGTTCTTCTAGGGTAAGATAATTTGACTCTGATTAAGTTGAAAAATATTATTAGTATATTTAAAAAGTATATAATAAATACAATGATTGATTATCTTTGGTTTTATACTTTCTATTAAACATTCTTAAGATCAGTATATACTGAACTATAAATTTTGTGTCTAAAATTTTTTCAGTATTTAATTTTATTTTAAAAATATTAAAACTGCAATTATAATATAATTAAGTTATAATGAATACAATGTATTCAAGATCAAAGGGAATCATTTATGAAGGGAATACAGGATTCTAGAAAGTCTAAGTTTTAGTGCTTTCAGGAGTAATGAATCAAATTATGTTTATTGATAACTTTTCATAAATATTAAAACAAAATTTTAAGAATTTTTTTATTAAGTTATGGCAATGCAATACTTGGGCAATCTGCCCGGGGGGAATGTCCTCCACAAAGTCTTTCTAAAAGTAACTGGCCCCTATTTAGGTGTTATAGACGTGGACAAAACCGGAAAACTCCATGTGGCACTCATCCATCCTGGTGAGGTGCAAACCCACAACCAAACTCCCAGTGTTCAGGGAACAGAACCACTTGGACACTGGTGGGCCCAAAATTTTAAGAAAAAAGATTAAGACTTCCATATGAGCTGTTGTCTAGTGCCTAAAGCAGCTTAGCTGATTTTGCTGCTCTGGAAAGCTTAGGATTGAATCTGAGTTGCAAGTGTCTGGATTTTTCACAAGTGTTAGTAAACTTCAGGATGCAAGTGAAGATGAGATTGGCACTTTCGTGAGATTTTCTGCTGTACGGAAACTGCCGGACTAGGTTCAAAGAATCCGTGTGTAGATTTTCAGTGTGCAAGATGTTGGTATGTTAGTCCTTGTCCTTCAACTTTTTGTTGATTCCTGTACATTGGGCTTTTAAGGTTTTTGTGTTGGGTGACTCAAGATGAACTCATTTTGTAATATGTTCTATATATTACTAAAGGAATTCATCTGGATGTCCAATCTATACTTGATTTTAACCCAGATTTGTAATAGAATATTTGGAGTGATTGTATTAACAAAATCCCACAATTTATGTATTCAAGTTTTTGGATACTGAGAGAAAACATTTAAGGGTATTTATCAGAGAATGCGGATACAATGACCTTGATTGCATTTGGAGTCTCTATATGCATTGCATTATGATGTGGAGCATTGTTTTATGAAATAAAATTTCACTACAGGTATTCCATCTGAGGAAAGGCATAAATCTGCAGTAAGTCCAGATAAGAGTGTCCTGTGACTATGCTGTCTGCAAAAAAAGAATAGTTCTATGATCATGTAGACCAGAGACATGCCAAACATTCACATTTTTTCTGTGATGCAATTTATTATAAATTTTATGATTTGCAAACTTGAATGTTATGCCTGGTCATTGCTCGAGACATGAAAAATGTTTTTTATATTAGAAAGGATGATTTTAATCAGAAAGTTGAAATCTATGTTGATACAATCAAGCATGTAATGAATGAATTGTTCTCATCATGGCTTGTCATCTAGCTTGATCTCCTAAAGAAGCTATCCCTAGAAAAAGTGGACAAATGTGTATTCAAATGCATTCATTTATGGAAAACCTTATACACAGTTGTACAGAGCCATCTACTGTTCACATCAATTCAATGGATTGATTTCTGCAGACTTTGGAGAAATGCAAGTTGGATATTCTTTTCTTGTGATGAACAAGGAACTATTCACCATCATATTGCATCAATTCATATTTGAGCTTGTCATTTAATTGATTAGTTGTAATAATTTTAAGCTCAGTTACTAACATTTTTTGGTAGGACTTGTTATACACCACTGTTCAGTATAGAATTTCAGACCTTAGGCATAACAACTTTCTTGTATTAATTGAAATAATCATAGGTATGCATTTTGGAAGAGACATCTATCTTTCCCCTCTTCAGTCTTTTTAATTTTTTAATAAACAGATATAAAGTATCCAGATATACTAAAATGCAATGTAAATTAAACAATTTTACAAAAAGACATAATAAAAATAAACTAACTTTAAATGAAGAATATATCAATTAAAATATGGTTGAAAAAATTGAAAATAAAAAAAATTAACCAAAATCACATAACATATAATATGAACAAAGCTTATAAGCTGGTTTATCAAAAGAGATTACTTGAAAAAACCATAAAGAATTTAAACCAATCAATATAGAATTATACCAGAATTTAATAATACAATACAAAGAAAACTAAATAATTTAAATATAGGTAGTAAAATAAATACTTTAGAGAAAGATAACTTAATTTACAAATTTAATTGTTCATGCCCAATGACCTATGTAAGAGGAAAAAAGAAAATTAAGAATTAGAATTAAAGAGAATATTTATTCAATAAAAAGTTATCAGTAATTGTTGGCAGTGGCAAAACATTGTAAACAATCCAATCTATAGGAATATTAAAAACTGTACTGGATATGTTAAAGAGAGAATTTTGTGAACACCTAGAAATTATTAAGGTATCAGAAAATAACCAAATTAATGATAATAGATTTAAAAAATTGAAAGTCTTGTATATTTAAGAATAATTAATGCAATATTACTAACTTAATCTGGTTTGATTTAGTTTTCTTATAATAAATTGTAAAATTATGTAAATGTTAGTTAAAGAAAAGCACATGTATGTTTAATAAAGTAGACTGAAAGAGTTAGAAACCTAATTATAAGTAATGTCAATTACAATGATTTTAAAGTTTAGGAGGAAACTCTAATCACTAATTAAAAATGGAGGGTAATGCAAAAAATTTTAGGATGATGTTTTTTATCAATTACATATATAATACTTTACACTGTGTTAGAAAATTTTAGGAATGTTATAAACAAGAATAAATTATCAAAGAAACCTAATTTGTAATTGTAATACTGATGGAATAATCCAAATAGGAGTTCCATTTAAAGTAAGTATATTCATTTAAAATTTATTTATTTTTAATAAATGTAAAAATACAGAGCATTCACAAAGATAAAACCTTTTGTTGTTGCACACCATCAGTAATTCATCAAAAATTACAAAAATTACGGAGATGACCTTTCTTTATAGGCTACTGCCTCCGCAACAAACATGCAAAAATGGTAAAACGTCCTCTGGTGTTTCGCCACTATCACAATAATACGTTTTTTTTACATTACTTTTTTCTTACGTTTTACCATTTTTGCATGTTTGTTGCAGAGGCAGTAGCCTATAAAGAAAGGATTTCTCCATAATTTTTGTAATTTTCGACAGACTACTGATGGTGTGCAACGACGAAAGGCAAATGCAACGACAAAGGTTTTATCTTTGTGAATGCTCTGTATTTTTACATTTATTAAATGATAATTTATTTTTATTACGACTTTTTAAAAATTGTTTAATTTACATGATATTTTAACATATTGAGTACTTTAAGTTTGTTAAAAAATTAAAAACTCTGAAGAGGAGAAAGATAGACATCCCTGCCAAAATGCATACTTATGATTGTAATTTTCAATTAACAAAAAGAAATAATTGAAGAAATAGAATTATTAAATAAAAGATATTTCCAATAGCAGTAATTATTCACTAAGGTCTCAATGGTCAGTGATTAAAGAATAAATTGAGATCATCCTGTAATCTCAACCACCCTAGTTTAGTGTTTATAAAAATTAATAAAAAGAAATTGCTGTGTCTGAGGTCTGAAATTCTTCTAGACCAAACAGTGGTATATAAGAAGTCCTACTATAAAGCACTGGTAACTGAGTTTAAAATTAATATTACATCAAAAACTGCATAAAACATTGGTCTTCTGCTGCAATGAATGCCATGTTTTTTGCATAACATGCATTGCATGCTAACTGATGCTGCAGAAGCATTCAAGAAGTAATTTCAGTTCCTTTAATACAATAAGACATCTTTGACTTGTGAATACTATCTTCTACCAATTTATAAATAATTGTCAAAATTGGAGTTAAAACATAGTTGACATATTAAAACTCATTCAATTTACTTTTCCAAAATAAATTTTATCCAGTCACTGTTTGTATCATTCAAATTGGCTACTTTGTTAAGAAATTATGTTTAAGATTATAATAAAAATATTTGAATTGATTTTTATTTAGTTTATTTTTCTTATTTAACACCAGAAATGGTATTTTATTTCAATAATTTTAGCTACGTGTTTCTCTTGTGTGTAGTTTTACCAAAGCTATTTTACAATTGGTTAATCAGATGGTTGTAAAGTAAGATATTCACCTGGTGTTGTGAGGAATCTGAATTCTTATAAACTTTCACGGACAATTTGATTCATGCTGTTGTTCTCTCTCCATTTTGGTTGATCCCAATATAAGTTGGCAGTGCCTATTCAATGGTAGCTTGTATCTGAGGCAAAGCGGATTTTTGTAACTTGTGCTTTCAGAATAGTTGCCTATAGAGAGCATTTATATCACTGGTATTCTTGTATGAACTATTTATAAACAATTTTAAAGCATAGTTACAAACTTCATTGTATTTGGCTTATTACTTCTAGTTTTATATATTTTTTCCTTTGTTTGGACATTTTTGACCACTTATTTTGCTGTTTGAGGTAGTCACCTCATTGCTTCAATTAAACTAGCCCTGTAAGTTCCTATCTATTATAAACAAAATTCGAAATTGGCCTATGGTGCACTTAATATCTTCTATTAATAAATCAATCATTTAGTTTACAATTAATTTTACACTAAATTTATAAAATTACTATAGATCAATAATAAATTATTATTCAAGTTTATATATCTAATGTTAAGTTAATTTTTTATCAAGTAAAATTTTTAACAAATAAGAAAGGAATTAAAAATTTTTAAATGTATTTAGTGATTAAAAAGAAATTAGTATAAATGTGTGTATTTTATTTGACAGTGTGTGCCCATACTTGGACGAGGGTTTGATCATGGTGGTTACAAATGCGAGTGCCTTCAAGGTTACGAATACCCCTTTGTTGATCCAATTACTTATTTTGATGGACAGATTTTAGAAGCAGAATTTGAAAAAGTTTTTAACGATAAACCAAGTCGGTTTGACACTCAAAAATGTAGAATTGCGGGTAGCATAACAGTTCAGGCCAATCTTATAAGTATTTTGTTACTACTAATTCTTAACAGAATATTTTTTTAAAAGATATTTCATTTTATAAATTATGTGAACTTTATATTGTGTTGTATTAAAAGCTTATTACAGTAATTTTTATAGTTTGCATGTTAAATCAAGAATTACAGTATGAAATTGATCGTCTTTAAATAAATATTTTATTCAACTTTGGAATTTTTGATGTTATAAACCAAAAAAAATATAGACAGATTTGCCACCAAAGACAATTTTGGGAATATTATAAATTATAATATATTATAAAGAATATATTAAATTTAGGGATATAAGAAAATATATTAAATACATTTCCTTATATCTAGAATTATTTAATGAAATGAATTATTTAACATTAAAACCACAGAATATTGATAAATAAAAAAAATATTTGTTTTCTGGACTTGGTTTTAGTCTTTATCTTATTAGAAATCATCAGAAATATCAAAACAAATGAAAATGTTAATGTAAATTTGATATTTCTGAAATCAACTTTTTCTATCTACAGAAGTCATAGATGTTCTATAAGTAAGAATCTGTCATTAAAAAATTATCTTGAAATTGCCTTCTCATCAACACCATTAGGGTTGAGTTACACACAACAGTGACGTGCCGGCACTGTGCAGTAAGCATCGATAAATATCACACATAGCCAATCAGAGTTTCATCTATGACAGTTGTATGATTGACAGAATACAGATCACGTGTCGTAGATGAAACTTTGGTTAGCTATGTGTGATATTTATAGATATTACTGCACTAAACGGTCACTGTGCCAGCACGTCACTGTTGTGTGTAACTCGATCCTTACAATCTCAAAGTGCTCTTATGATAACTACAGAGATTTCAAATTTTTGAGAAATTTTCTATAAAATTTTAAAATGTAAGGTATATTCTTGTATAAATCATCAAAAAATATATTTATTAAAATAAAATTTGATAATTTTAATATCCTATTAATTTATAAAATTTCATTATTTTTTACTTTGCATCATCATTATTATTATATAATGATAAAATTACTATAATCAGCTTTTAATTAGAACAACTGTATATTAGTACAATATTATAATATACAAGACTTAATGTTAATACTGTGAAAATAATAATTATTGAATTATAATATTTTAATATAATGTAAGTTTTTTAAATAATTGTTTATATTCATTATAAAGCATTAAAATAAATGTATTTTAAGGTTATTTTTACTTATCATGCAACATTTTTGTTCTCCATGCTTCATGACATTCCAATATGCATGTTATTTGTATTTTTATATTAGGATTGTTAAAAATCAAAGAGTATTTGAATTATATATTTTGTTTATGCTCTTAAAATAGCGCGTCCAATTGTAAATTTGTAATCCGTCCAACTTGTGATACATACTGAATTATATTCTGATATATAGTTTTTGTACACTAAATAATTTCATACTTTTAAGCACATAAACATGTAAAATGTTTAGTCTTGAAATGTAAATTTAGAGAAGAATATATATTATTCATTGTGTAAAATTTAACAAATAATCATTATAGGGAAAATGGAATAAATTTTTTTATAAAAAAATAATTTTGTTTTAATTAATTCACAAACTTTGAATTCCTTTAAATTCTGATTAACTTTGTAATATTTCTGAAAAATTTCATTATGTTATATATCATATTATTTCATTATAAATGAGCATGACAATAAAGTTGTTAAAATTTAAAGAAGCTGCTCAGTAGTGCTCATTTAATTTTTACATTAATATTCTTATTCTGTTAATTTTAACTACTATGAGAAGTTTATAATCATACAAAGAATCTATTGGTCGTTTGTGCCATTCTTAGCCAAAATTAATGTCAGAAATAATAAACAGATGAGAGCATATCTTGTAATTATAAATTTATACTTAATTATATATATATACTGTATATACATTTCTATTCAAGAATAAATTGGTACAGGTATGCACCACTTAATAATGGCTAGAATTCCAAGAAATATGATATGAAATGTACATCATAGTGTACTTAGGCAAACCTTATCTGGTATAGTCTAATATACATTAATAAACATTTTACATATTTCATTTGTTAAAAAAAGGATAGTTAAAGAAGTCCATTTTAACCCCAGGCTCCATACAAGCTCTTGCAGCTCTGGGTATTTTATTGGACCCCTGTAATGTGGGTAGTCTGTTATTGACTAATGCCTATCTGTAGGTAATTGTATTAAATAAATTTTAATTCTTAAAATATATCATGTTAATTCTTTTTCTACATTATCTTCCTATAAATGATATTTTTGAATTTTAAATTCTCAAATGTTACTTTATTGAAAAATATGGAGAATGATATTCCAGCTCATTTTTTTTCATGCTGGATCCTACTTGTATTAGCATTGCATAAATGTATGTTTAATATTATTTCTTATAATAAATATTGATATATTTAGAACATTTGTTAATAACATTAAATTTATTGCATATTTCTATTAAATAAGAAACATTTTTGAGAATTTTGAATTAAAAGTTTGAGACAATATTAATTATATATGATTATCTATATATATAATCGAGACGAGTTGATAATAATAATAGTAATAATAATAATAATAATAATCAGCGCAGAGCCCAAACAGTTAAGAGCTGAAAGTTGAAATTTGGTACATAGTTACAGTACGTCACGAAAATGTACACTAAGAGGGGATTTTTCAAAATTCCTCCTCACAGGATTAAGGCTTAACACTTCCATCAACAATGGAAGTGTTAAGTAACAATGGAGAACAAGAGAAAGCAACGTGCAAGATTTACGGGCACTGGGGGGAAAAAAAAGGAAAAGAGTAAAATGTTAGAACATATTCGATTTTCAAATTTAAACAGATTAGTTCGGTTTTTCTCAAATTTTCTTCTTAAGAACATTCAATAAAAATCGAACGATATAATCAGAACATGTCGTGAAATCGAACAATATTAGAACATGCGATTTTCAAATTCGGACTTTTGTTCGAAATATTTAGTTTGTTGATGAAATTACTATTTTTCTTCTGTGACTATAACTTAATAATCTTAATTATCACTATCGTTACTTTTGCCCGAGCAACGCCAGGCCTATCTGCTAGTAAACATATAACTTTTAAATTCAATTACATTAAACAATACATCATAAAAGCAAAAATAATTTTAAAAATTTTTCTTAGTAGAATATTTCTAATCTTTTTTCCATGCAAATAAGAGCATATGCTTATGTGTAAAAATTACTTGCTTCTGTGATTTTGAAATACACATACTTCTTTGCTTATAAGAACACATTCTTAAGTGTATCAGTGTGTTTTGGCTTACAAAAGCACTGCACTACTGTGTCAATGTAAATGTATTGATACAGTAACTATTTAGTGACATCTCTGTGGTAACCATCATTAAAAATTAAAGCCAAAATAAAAATGCTTGTGACAGTATAAAAGTTTTTAAAAATAATGAGGATTTTTTTAGTGCTTTGTGGAATACAATGCCAAAAAGGCCCATCTATGGGTTTTTGTGTGGAAATTAAGAGCCTTGGAAAATATTATTATACTCAATTTTTTATTAACAAAAATTGTACATTGTTTACATAAAAAGCTAATGTAATTTATTATTATAGTGACAATTTGATATTTAATATTAATTTTATATAAAAGTTCAATTGTGTAATTATAATTTTGAATACATTTATTTTTGCAGATTATTATTATAAGTGGAGTTTTATATTAGACTGTTAATTGAGTATAAACTAACATTAATTAATTTCTAAAGAATTAATGAGTAACAATCAAAATTCTTTGTTTTAAACACACACACAATTTTGAATATCTTCAATTGCAATTTTTTAAACTTTTTATCAGAATAATAATAATAATATAGTAAAAAGTGTGTGTTTAAAACAAAGATAACTCTACAGTTTTATTGTTATTTCAGTTGTGTGTGTATTTTAATATCAAAATTAGAAAGTAGGGTTTAATTATGAAAAAAGCAATATTTAGTATTATTGTTCTGAACTCTACTATTCAATGATAATTTTATGAAAGTCTTTGTATATAAAGTTCTTTGAGCCTATCATTTTTTAAAATTTTGTTTGTGTATATCCAAAATTAAAGTTTCGTATTCATTTCTTTTGTATAGAACATAGGTAAAAAAGACATAATAATTCTATATGTTAGAATCAAGGAAATTGGTCTTTAGGTTTAATGACATTTTATTTGCTAGAGAACTGTGAACTTATTGGATATTTTCCTTAATATTCTGTGACAAATCTTGGTTAACTGTGGAATGTAATTTAAAATTAGTAAATATATTGCTTAGAAAATCCATAATAAACCTATGAATCATTATATAAATACAATAAATATTTGTAATTTAAATTTTAAAATGTTATTGAACATCACCAAATCCATATGAATGAATAACTGTGCTCTTATTCTTTCAAATTACATATTCACCAATTCCTTTAAAATGAAAAAAAACATTTAAATAAAAGAAAACAACATTTAGTAACAAATTGTTTTTATTAATGATTTGAATTTTTTTGTTTGCACTAAAATGCTCACAATTATTTGAATTAACAATTTTTAACAAAATCTGACATTTACAAAGATCATGAAATTATTAACAGAATGAATATTTCATTTTATTTTGATTTATACATAACATAAATCACATTGAGCTGTTCAAGTAGTCCATTTTTAATGGACCTATAAACAACTGACTTAATGAAATCTCAAAACAATATCTTGATTTACAATTTAAAGACTTTAGACAAACTTACATATCCAGTCGT
The DNA here is from genome assembly GCF_030686945.1 of Centruroides vittatus. Classification (NCBI taxonomy): domain Eukaryota; kingdom Metazoa; phylum Arthropoda; class Arachnida; order Scorpiones; family Buthidae; genus Centruroides; species Centruroides vittatus. The sequence continues at coordinate 16,590 of NW_027122180.1, read as the reverse complement.
TAAGTATAATTTCATATTTTTTCTTGTTAATGTACAATTTGAGTTCAGGAAATAGAAATTTTAGGTCATCACAAACATTCAACATAAATTCAAAATTTAGATAGATAGATAGATACTTCTCAACTGGAAATTAAAAACAAATTATTATCCTCCCAGTCAGATGCATTATGATGAAACTGCCAATTGCGCATTCATACTATATTAAAAATGATATATGCAGATATCTCTGTAACAATAAAATAAATCATTTATATTCTGATATGACAATTTTAGTGTTCTAAGGATAATCATAAAAATAATTAATTAAAATAAATGTAAAACTTTGATCTTAAAAACGTTTCTAAGATAATTGTTAAATACGCCTTTTGTATTAGTGGAATGCTTTGAAACACACAATGCCATTATTACTGTAATGCAGACAAGTCATGCACTTGAGGCACTGAATGTGTTCATTTTATTTCTTTAAACAAAAGTTTTAATGAGCTAATCCATAGAATATTGTAATACAAAATTCATTGGCAAAACTTATGCATATGTTGTTTGGTTTTTTAAATATCTACTATCACATGAAAGTAAAATAAAGTTAATTCTATGTTATAAAGTGATGCCCAATTGTTTAAGTCGATGTCTGATATCTTAATTGCCGAAACAGATGAGTGTGCTTTTGGGTAGATGAGTAAAATTATTTAATTGGCACAAATAACATTGGGTAATGTTCATAAACTTAACAATGGCTCGAAGAAAATGAAGACAAATGAACAAGAGGATGGCAGTCTTCTCGCCTTTGCTGTGGACTTTTCATCTAAAAAAGGATTACCCGTATGTAGAAGGATAAAACATCTATTTATTTCTAGTTTATAGGACAAGGGGAAGACATTAGTCAGGACCATAAAACAAATTGCTGTTTGCTTTTTTTTCTTTTTTTTTGGCACGGAAATGTATGATCACCGACATGTTTATGGCAAACATATTGCAATGTTAGGGAGATGAGATGCCGATTCAGACAAAGTCAAACATTTCCTTCATCTTCTATCCAAATTCTGATAATTATCTTTGATTTCTCAGACACTGTCTACTGCAACGAAAGACATGATTGGAATGTCGCTGGGGGGCTTCGGTCTCTGTTCGAACTGTGTGTCTGGTTGTCTCCGACGTTTTCTCTTTCGATGACACACAGCACACATTATTAGAGCAACCAAGAAAGCAGAACCAACTGTTAATCCAACCACTAAATAAATATTTATTTCTTGATCTTGAATACCTAAGTGAAAATAAAATATAGACAATTATTTTTTTAAAATTTCATAATTTTGAAAATATATACAAAAATATTTTAATTTAAAAATAAAGTTATTGTAGTTAATTAATACAACATTACATAATCTACTTTCCCCACTTTTCCTTTAATAATGATGAAATTAAAAAAGTGACTGTAATAATACCAATTTAATAAGTTTCTTATTGTTTAAAAACAATTTTCCACTAATTAAATAATATCTTTCTTTGCATTTTCAGAATTAGAATTCATAAATTGCATTTTTTTGTATATTTTTTATTTGTTCCAATATAGAAAACATTTGAAATTTTTTTATTGAAAGGTTTTTGACTTTTAATTTAAATTTTGGAACAGCATCATATATTATTTACCTTCTCTATTGTTTTGATTTACTAGGATGAGAAGTAGAATAAAATAAAAAATTAAATGTAACTATCTAAGAACGTTAGTTGTTTTTAGATATTTACATAACAACCGACTGGGGTTTTTTAAAAAAAAGTTTTAAGTATATCTTATTACTTTTTAGTGTTTTAACCGTTGGCATTTTGAATAATCTGATTAAAAAAAATGATGAAAAAATTGTAATTTTTATTATTATTTTTTTTATCAGATAGTTTTATCATTTTATGAACTACTTTATTCAAATACTAGCTGTGACAACTGTTTTAAACTGCATATTTTCTCTGTGGTTATTATTTCTTTTGTACATATCTGTTTGTTCATTATTGATATTTAAATATTTATACTTATATTTTTAAACACTTGAAATGACAACTGATATCTTTCTTTATAATGAGTATTAGTTTTTACATATCAGTAATAAGAAATTAATTAAAAACTACACCTAACTTTAATAAATATGATATCTACCATGTTAGTTGGTTTATAATAACTACAGTTTTTGGTATTAATTTTACATCATCTTCCTAAGTTTTCAGAAATCCTTTAATAGTAGATGCAGCTATTATTTGAGGGCAGTTATTACTTCAATTTTTGGATGGCATGTGGTTACTATTTGAAGGTGATTATTACTCAAATAAAACCAGTAATTTTGTTATTCAAAGAATAAAGTACAGGTACTCCTCACTTTACGACCTATCTGCTTAATGACCAATTGAGTTTCGACCTGCAATTCGGGGAATCCCCTTTCTCAGCTTGAGTGTTGATCAGTGGCGAATGGTGACATGCGAGTAGTAGTCAAATGACACATACGAATCACAAAATTCTCATAGGATAACATGTATGACACATTCTAATCACAAAATTTTCGAGTAAATAATTTTTCAGATTATTTTGTTAAGTAAGTACATTGCAAAATAAAAAAATCTTTCAAATTATTTCGTGATAATAAAACTTAACTTGCCAAAAATAAATATAATTTACTTGACAATTTGTGAAATAATTTACTTAGTATACAAATGATTTAAAATAAATTCTAACACACTTAAATCAACCTATTTATAAACGTATTCACTTGACAAAAATAATCTGAAAAATTATTTAATTAATATCAACTAACTTATAAATGTACTTACTTAACAAAATAATCCGAAAAATTATTTACTCAAAAATTTTGTGATTAGAATGTGTCATACATGTTATCCTATGAGAATTTTTGTGATTAGTGTGTGTCATACATTATATCGAATGGGAATGTGATTAGAATGTGTCATACATTTTATCCTATGAGAATTTTGTGATTTGTATGTGTCATTTGACTACTACTCATGCGCATTAAGCATACTATAATAGTCTTTTTATGAATAAATTTGAAGTTTGTTGCATAATTTGTATAATTTTACAACAATCCTATATTCCTGGCGCAAGCTCCTCGCTTATCGACCAATTCGCTTAACGACGTAATCGTCGGAACGGAACTCGGTCATAAAGTGATGAGTACCTGTGTGAAGGTTCGAATATAAGAATAACGAATTTTTATTTTATTTGCCAACCGCTTTTCGACAGTTAGGGTTAAATCAAACACAGAAACAAAAAACGGAAAAACACCGACAAATTTTCTCGTAAAAATTAATCATAAACTATCGTTCCCACGGTAATACTTCCTTGTAGAAGATGAGTTAACTGTTGAAAAATAATTATATCATGTAATTCACCATTGGTCAAAAAGGACTTCCACCCTTGACGTACTTCACAAAATCTCGAACCCAAGATCCCGAAATAAAAGGAAAAACGAACGAAGATGACGCAGAGAGAGAGGGAGAGAAAGAGTTTCGACAACTGTCAAGTGTGTGTGTGCCGTGGATTATCATCTCCCGCCGTTGAAGCCATCCATCCCATCTATCTACAGTCCATTGACTCTTATTTTCAAGCGAACTCTCGTTCCTCGGACTTTGTGCAAATCTCAGGATCACTAAGGTATTTATCCTGCTCGCGATGTTTTGTAAACTCTCTCTCTCCGATCACTCGGGACGCGGTTTAATAATTCGATTCGATGATATAAATACTTCCAAATACGTTAATTGATGTATTCCCCTTTAATCACAAAATAAACGGGTATTTTGTTTAATATTAGAAGAGTGTGCGTTTCTTCCTCCATTACCCTCATTACTCATCATCGGCATCTTATGCTTCCGAAAAACGCGTATCTATCCGCGAGAAGTTTGATAGATTGGTGTCAGTTCCTGACGTAAACGGGATCTTACGATCCCAAATCCGTAACTAATCATTGACCGCTCGAGCCTTAATCATCCTTTCGACAACCGAGGTCGGACCTCAAGGTCTTGTGCCGTTAAGAGGTAGAGAAGATAGGAATCATCCTCCATCTCCTACCCTCGGTTAACCTCACACCTGTATCAGTATTTATGTTGCCAATATTCTAAGTCTATTAAAGTATGATCATACATTTATGACCATAGTAACAATAAAATAATTTACAAATATTTTACTATAGCATAATTGGTAAATTAATTTGTATTTAACATAAAATGACATGAAAAATTACTTTTAACATAAATTACTATAAAGAAGTTTCTAGACAAAAGTCTAAGTTTGCAAACAAGCTATTTACATGCTGGAGATATTGTTTTGCTGTCTTTAATGATGACTGTTATGTCTTAGGTTTCTATCATAAATCCACAGGGTTATGATTTGAGATTTTGCAATCATTTCTTTGTATCTGTTTTGTACTAAATGTTGTATTCAAACAATTTAAGGGGGGATATAAGAAAATAGTCTATTGTCATACACTTCCATATTCTTTTCTTCTGAATAAAGATGTATTGTCAGTTTTTTAAACTGACAATACATCTTTATTCAAAAAACTAGGTTTCATTATGGTCATATCCTACATGCTGTTATTTTCTGAGCTGGAGCATCTGTCAATGCTGTGTCTTCGATACTAATTTTTTTCTATTTATAGGTAAGCAATTTGCCATTTTGGTTTCTATTTTTTTGGTATTTTGTATTATATTGACAGATGCTCCCGAACTTTAACTTTAAACTTTATTTAATTACTGTATTTGATTTTGTAAATTTTATATAATTTATTTTACAACTAAATTGTTATTTATCATTGTACAATTTTGTTTGATTATGTTTATTGTATTTAAGTGTTTTGTTTTGGGAGATGGTTTTGCTCCCCGCATCAAGGAATAAAAATCCAGTATGCGTAATAAATAAATAAATAAATAAATAAATAAATATTTTCTGAGCTTTTTTCCAAAGTGAACATTCCAACTCAATCTCAAGGCATCAAATTTTGTAAAGATTTAATAGAAGGGTATAGCCTAAAACTCCATCATGGTCATATCCTACATGCCAACCAATGCAATGTTTTTAAGACAGTCCATCCCTTTACCATCAGTAATGAATTGTTGATTGGACTGTCTTAAAAAGCATTGCATTGGTTGGCAAAAAATAAAAATTTAATTTAACTATAAAAAGAATTTTAAAAAATTAGAATTTTAGTAAATATTGTTTTAAATGTGACAAACCTTTCAGTTAAAATTTTATCATATTTAATCCATATAAATTCATGGATGCAATTTCAAAAGATGAATTTAAATAATTTATTAAATAATTTTCAATACTGAATATCAGATAAATATTGCTTATTAGCACTATTTATTTTCTCATTTTTGTCATAAATAAATAAATATATATATAATTGAGAATTTATGTTAAAAATTTTACAGTATATACTATCTCATATATTATGATTTCCATATTTTATTGTAGTTTTGACTATTGTACTGGTAAAAGTAGAATTAATTTTATTATAATTTTCTAATCCTAATAAGATCTTAAATTCCAAAATTTAATATGTTTGATTTAAATCATTTAAAGAATTACAAACTACATACAGGTGTATTCCAGGTTACATACATACAACTACTATTTGATAGAATGTATTGTGAGAGTTCGAATTGACCGACAAATTACAGATTTAAATTAGTCATTATCTTGACATCAATAACCAAAGTCCAAACCAAAAACTGACCCGTCTTAGGGGAATGACTGTACCTCCCCCCTCCCCTCGAAACGCGAATCTGAGTCACACTCGGAACTAAAGACAAAATTCGCTTATTGGCGAGAAAATTAACGAGGGGACGAAATAAAAAGGAGGGGAACAAGAACCAAGGGGTCGTCATTCGTAGCTCCCTCGTAGCGTCGTCGTCATTCGTAGCTCCCTCGTAGCGTCGTCGTCATTCGTAGCTCCCTCGTAGCGTCGTCGTCATTCGTAGCTCCCTCGTAGCGTCGTCGTCATTCGTAGTTCCCTCGTCCGACCGGACTCGAAGCCGAAAACGGACGGCCGAAGCCGCTCTGCCACTACGGATTGTGTATTGACTGTGCCATCTGACGCCGATACTTGTTACTTGAGGTATGACGGCCATTTATTTGTAAACTCTCTCTCGGGTTCGAACTTTCCTATGTTAGTACGTAAGTTTTCTGTCAATGTTATTCGGTGTAACTGTTCGTTATTGTTTCGTGAATAAATTCTGTTTATTCTTGTATTTGGTATCATTTATTCGAATCTCGCCTCTGTCTTATCAACGATCCCACTCTTTCCTCCTTCCACTCGACCTGACAATTACTTAGTTCCAGACTGGACAAGCCATCCTTGACAGTGGGCAGGTCTTAACCGACCTGTGAACCAAGAACAGGAGGTCCGACACCGTCCGACCTCCCGGGGTCCCCACAAATTGGTTTTTCAGGAGTGGGGTGTGGTTTGAATTCGAACTTCTCGAACGATTGATAAGACGAAAAAGGCCATATTCGAATAAGGTACGAAATTGGGTCGAATTAGGATCTCCATAATTCAGATTAGTAGATATAGTGACTCGATAGACTTAATCGCGAACCTAGATTTAAGTACGCGGTAGACATAATGACGGACGGTCCCCAACCAGCGAACCCACATCCGGGTTCAAATCCGGCTCCAAATCCCCTTACCTTAGGAGGTCTGGGCGGAATAATTCCTTTACTGCCTGTATTCTCCGGCGAAACAGGAGGCACGAGGATTACGGACTTTTTCGATTCGCTCGCGGATGTAACGAGAGTAGCCGCCTGGTCCAAAGCCCAAATGTTGGCCGTAGCGAAACTTAAGCTTTCTGGAATAGCGCGGGAATTTGTTAGGAAAGACCGTCGGATCAAAGAGGTAGACGATTTCGACGAATTTAAACGCATAATGATAGAGCGCTTTGAACGGGAACCTTTTTCCTTTCGGTTAAATAAATTTTATACGTGCGTGCAAAGGAGGGATGAGGATGTACAAACATACGCTGCCCGGCTGCAGGCACTTGCCATGGAAATTGAGATCACGCCAGAACCCGGCGCGGATGCCACCGAAACTGCTATCATCCAGCGCGTTCAGAGAAAGGAGCTGGACGAACGCTTAAAGGCGCAATTTTTAAACGGAATAGATATCAGGATCCGGCAACGCGTGATGAGCAGGGAAGCTGCAACCTTCGATGATGCTCTCAAAGCCGCGATTAGTGAGGAGACAATCGAAAGTCTCACTGCCCATCCCAGAGGAATGTTGCGAACAGTTAGAGAAGATCAACGGGAACCCGAATCCCCTTCATTTAAAGATATTGCCCAGTTAACATCGGCCTTAGAGGACCTACAAGCTAAGATGGACGGATTGACGCGAGGTTCTGCTTTACCCATTCCTAGGACACCTCCCCGCGGACGATTTAGTCGCGGAAGCGATACCACCCCCTTCCGACGAAACCAGAGTTATCCGAATTTGCCAAATCGTAAACCCGAGCAACCGCTTGAGTCGAGCGATAGAGCGCGGAACAGTTCGGAACGCCGAGATCGAAGCACTAATGCGACGGCAGCGCAAAGGCGAAACGCAGCCCCGCGGAACAGGGAAAGCAGCGAGGAGAGAAATAGAGTAAGATTTAGAGCACCCCCTAATAGGGAACCCTCGAATAAGTGGCGCGGCAATGTACGAAGCGTCGACAGGCAACGGACCCGAGCGGACTTACTGCGAACCCCGAAGTTTCCTTTCCCTACTTCTCGTCGTAGGCCTAGCACCAGCCGACAACACTCGGGACGCAATAATCAGAACACATTTACGCGAACACGAGAGGCATACCCTTTAGCCTCTACTCGGCATTCTCCGGCCGAAAGTGAAGCTATGTTTCACTGTTATATCGGAGGAACTCGTGCTACGGTACAGATAGATACAGGAGCTAAAGTAACCCTATTGGCCAAACCTTTTGCCGATACAATGACAGAGAAGGTACGAATCGATCGGAATAGGGAAACAGATCTAAGAAGTGCCACGGGACACCTTATACGAACCTATGGCATTATGAGCCCTATTTTCCAGATTGGGGACTTACAATTCCCGTTTGCATGCTGTTTGGTCGATGTCGACGTCACGTACCCTTGCGACGGCATTATAGGAAGAGATATGATTAGAGAGAAAGGCTTTTTAATTGACCTGAAGGGAGGAGAAATGATTATTCCCCCGCATAAGGTAGTAGGCCGCATGAACCCTACAAAGGCAGCTAACCAGAAGAAAATTGTAGCAGGTACGAAAAATACAGAACGAAGACCCAGGAAACAGCGAAATCAAAATAAATCTAGAGAGGCGACCCAGATAGTAGCGGATAGCGATTTTAGGAAGAGACCACTCCCCCAAGCAAAGAGAGAGGAAGGAAAGGACGTGGTGTTGATAGCACCGTGTCAACTTCCCCCTCGAACTGATAATATAGTACCCGCCGCTGTTTTGCGACATACTAATAAAAGTAAGGTAGGAGTAATCGAGGCGACACCTGTCTCCCACGAGGGGATCGATGGCGCCGATGTGCTAGTAAGCCCTAATAGAAAAGGACAAGTACCTATACGTCTCCGTAACACTACTAGTAAAACGATTAAGTTAGAGAAAGGCACAAAGGTCGGATTATTTTTCGACGCGATAGAGGAACACGATCCAATAGGAAGTATTAAGGAGGGAGAGACTGCGAAACTGTCGGAGGACGAATTTGGTCAACTTTTTGACTGGACCGACATCCCGGCAGAAGAGAAGCAGGCACTGCTCACCCTATTATACAAATATCGACACGTTTTCGCTGTAAACGATTACGATTTGGGATACTGCGATATTGTGCAGCATAAGATTGATACAGGGGATGCCGCACCTATCTACTCCCCCCCCTATCGAATTCCTTACGCTCAACGGCAACAGCTAAATGAAATAATAGACGGACTTTTAGCTCATAACATCATCGAACACTCCACTTCCCCGTGGAGTTCAGCGGCACTTTTGGTTAAGAAGAAACTAGGTGGGTTAAGATTAGTAATAGATTATCGTAAGCTTAATAAAGTTACGAAGGTTGATCCTTACCCGCTCCCCCTTGTACAGGAATCTCTTAGTTTAATGGGACGCGCGAAATACTTCTCAACAATGGATACGATTTCGGGATTTTGGCAACTAAGTGTGTGTGATAAGGAGAAGACCGCCTTCTCCACACCTGACGGACATTATCAGTGGAACAGATGTCCTATGGGATTACGTAATAGTCCTGCGGCCTTTGAAAGGACTATGGACTTTGTCCTACATGGTCTGAAGGGAAAGACATGTCTCGTTTACATGGACGACATTTTAACTTTCAGCCCCGACTTTCATACTCATCTTAAACGTTTGGAACAAATATTCCAAAGACTAGGCGAAGCGAAAATAAAATTAAAACCCAAGAAATGCCACTTCCTGCAACGCCAAATAAAATTTTTAGGACATGAGATCTCCGAACACGGAATCAAACCAGATCCCGATAAGATAATGTGCGTTTTAGACTTCCCTAAACCAGAGAACGACCGGGAGATTCGTTCCTTCCTAGGACTAACAGGATATTACAGGCGACACATAAGCGAATATGCGAAAATTGCGAAGCCCTTAACCGATTTATTGAGGAAGGATGCCCCATTTAACTGGGGTCCAGCGCAACAAAAAAGCTTCGAGGCGCTTAAACAAATCATGACATCTGCACCTCTGTTAACTTCTCCCGATTTTTCTAAACCCTTTATTCTCGCGACAGATGCATCAAACGCCGCATTAGGAGCAATCTTATCCCAAAAAGAGAATGGCGTCGAAAAGCCCATTGCATACGCGAGTCGCTTATTACGGAAACCCGAATTAAATTATAGCACGACCGAGAAGGAATGTTTGGCCACAGTCTGGGCCGTAAGATATTTTAAACCATACCTATATGGACGAAAATTTGTAATAGTAACAGATCATCGACCCCTACGATGGTTACTAGATTGCAAAGACTCCTCCACCAACTCCCGATTGTCAAGGTGGATCGTCTTCCTTCAGGAATTTGATTTCGAGGTCATTCATAAAGCGGGAACTTCCCATAAAAATGCGGACGCCCTCAGTCGCATACCAATCCGACAGGTAAAGGAGGTTGAACCTATCTTTGCCCTTACGCAAATAGCGGAGATGCAACAGCGCGACGCTCGATGGCGCCCCGTTATACAAACCTTAAAGGACGGAGTGACCGCGGGAAATTTTAATAACCTAAACCTGGAAGAATTCTACCTCAATGGGGAGGACGCCCTATGTCACAAGGGAACCAATTCCCAACGAACGGATTGGTGGGAACAGATTGTCGTTCCTTCGGCCCTAAAGGAAAATATCCTGTATACATACCACGATAACCCTATCGCGGGACATTTGGGTGAACGGAAGATGCAAATGAAAATATCTAAAACCTTTTATTGGCCGGAAATGAAAAAGGAAATACGCAATTATTGTCAAAGTTGTCAGAGCTGCGTTAAACATCGACGACCGGGACGACGATCGCAAGCGGAATTACAATTATTCGCTCCTCTTTCCCACCTATTCGAAAGAACCGCCATGGATATTGTTGGACCTCTTCCCCTTACGGAAGGTGGAAATAAATATATCTTAGTATTCATCGATCATTTTAGTAGATATGCCGAAGCCGTTCCTTTACCGGATATCAGCAGTAGAACGATAGCAAAAGCATTTGTAACCCACATTATATTGAGGCACTCAACTCCTACGCAACTTCTAACCGACAGAGCTCCGAACCTGATCTCAAAAATGTTTTCGGAGGTATGTGAAATGCTACAAATCAAAAGACTTCTCACTACTGCTTATCATCCTGCTAGTAATGGTGTTGTTGAGAGATTTAATAAAACTTTTATCGATATTCTATCGCATTATGTGGCTAAAGATCAACGAGACTGGGATGAGTGGATCCCTTACGCTCTGTTTGCCTACAATACTTCAGTGCATGCGTCAACCAACGAAAGTCCTTTCTTCCTTTTGTACGGAAGAGACCCGACTTACCCGTTTGACCTACTTACTAGCCCAGCTACCACGTCGTACGATGTCGACGATAATTTTGTCGCGGAATTACGACAGCGAATGAAGCATGCGCATCAAACCGCACAACAATATTCGGCGCAAGCAGCCGAGCTACGCCAAGAGCGACATCGAAAGCAAAATAAGCCGCCTCATTATAGCGTTGGCGATCGAGTATTATTAAAGGAAGTTACTACGCCACAGGGGCTAAAGCGAAAATTAGCACCGCGATGGGACGGACCGTATCGGATTATCGACGTCCTTGGACCGGTCAACTTTACAATCGAAAATATTCAGACTAAGCGAAAATTGAACGTGCATGCGGATAGGATTAAACCTACCACCGCGAGAATAGAATTTCACCTCGAGGAAGCTCTCCCAGACCAGCCCGACCCAGTAGTACAAACGGATGCAGTAACAGCGGAAGAACAGCCGCCTTATCTTGATCCATGGGATGAATTTATACTGACTTCCATCCCTTCTCCTCCACTCGAGGAAGTGCGGGAAGAGGAAGGCGAAAGCGCCGACGAAGAAAGCGAGCGCGAAGGTAGCGAGCGCGAAGGTAGCATGTCCGAAGCCGAATCTTCGGAGGTGCAAGACGCCACTCCTCCTTACGCTCTGCGGAGTCAAGGACCGGTTCCCGACTACCCGTGGGTCATGCCGCAACCCAGTCGTAGCCGAAGTAGAATACCTCGACTTGTCTCCCCCGCTACAAGTCGGCCTACCTCGCCCGACACTAGCGATGCAAATTAGAGAAAAGAGTAACCTAATAATAAAAGGATACTCCAATACTACGACTTTACAATGGTACAACTTTATTTGTCTCTTGACAATCTCTACACCTTTACAATCCCTTACTTTATCCCCTTCTCCTTTTCAGACCGATGGCTACGGGAGAGCCGGAAAGGAGCCTTATCACTCTGCTCAGTTGTCCTATTTGTTACGAGCCGGTAGGGGCTCCTGTTTACCAGTGTTCCAACGGGCATCTCATTTGTTCCCGATGCCGACCCCGTATTACGACATGCCACACATGCCGCGAGACGCTCGGGCACATTCGGAATCTAGCGGTCGAACAGATTGCTGCCACTATACGACTGCCGTGTATCTATCAGCCCTACGGATGCAAAGAACTACTACTCGAATCGGCTCGAACAACTCATCAGGAACATTGTCCTTTTTACCCGTTCCTGTGCCCTCTGCACGAGGCGGACTGCCAGTGGGAGGGACCCGTCAATAAGGTGATCCCGCACCTCCAAGAATCCCATCCAGAGGTCCGGGTTCTTGAAAGATCTACGTTGCTCTTCCTGGGATTGTGTGCCGAAGGAGCAGGCCCTCATGTGTGGGCCAGTATCTTGTCCTGTTACGAACGAAAATTCCTTCTTATCATCACTCAAAGCCGCTTGGAAACTCCCAATATTATAATAAAAACCTACCTCCTCACTCCTCCCTCTGCAGCCTTCACCTACCTTCTCACTTTCAAAAGAGGACAACAGTCCTTACAATGGAGCTCATCCAACATCCCGCAATTCGGACCCCGTACCAGTTATGCGTTGTATCCTCCTTTGGAACTGGCTGCCGATACAGTCTATTCGTTCAACGCCCTTAAAAATATCAAATTCATGATATCGATCATCCCCGCCGATTCGAACCAGTAATACTAATCCTTTCCTGGTCCTTCCAGACATGGCCGCCGAGAATGAGTGGTGGGATGCGCCAATCCCCACTCCTCCTCCTCCACCACCTTCCCAAGCGGCAGAAGTCAATGCTGCTGCCCTACAGGCCGCGCTGGATTATAACCAGAACCGACGTCGACGAGGGGCAATCCCAGCCACCCTCGTCCTCCCGGTGGGACATAGGTGCCCTCCGGAACTGGAACATGCCTTACGGGAGGAGATGGAGCGAGTCGAGGCGTATTACACGCAACTTCCGGTTCACACCGCCAGGGCTCCTCTTTTCCCCGCAGTGGGAGAACATTCGGATCGTCCCAGACGAGCCTCCAACCGGAAGCCTCGACGCAGACCCTCCTCCTAGCTGAGAAACTGGACATCACTGCTTCCATGCACCCTATGGAATGAAATACTTATATACATATATCTTAACATGCCAATAAATATTATCCTTACCTCATCATCTTGCATATTATTTTATTCTTTCCAAACGCGTAACGCGTAGCCGCGAATAACAACCCGACCGCGAAAGGTAATTAAACCCGGCGAATGGGGAAACACGCGATTAACACGCGAAGACGCGACTAATCTCGATTCCGGAGTTAGTTATTCTCTCTCTCACCTAGAGTTCTGTCTTACCTAGGTAGCTAGCCAAGATCATCATGATCTGTCTACAAATCAGCATCTTATACCTATGCTGCGCTATATTGGAAACGGCCGCAGACCCCATAACCTTCACAAAAGGAGTAGTTTTCTTGCACCAAGGAAATTTCCTTATGACTTCCAGTCATTGGACTTTGGTTAATGATTTTACGTTCGAACATCTCAATCAACAAATACAATTCGTCTCCGAATCACTCGATTATTTGGAAGCTTTAATCGAACGACAAAATCTTAACCTCTCCAAAGACACAACCTCCACCGAAGGGAAACTCCCTACAAAGGGCTTTGAACTAATCAAAGCCTCTTTCGGCAATTATCAAAGAAACTATCGTGAACTCCTTTCACTCGTCACTCTTACCCCCACGAGAAATAAGAAACGAGGTTTAATTGACTTTGGAGGAAAAGCTCTTAAATTCCTCTTTGGAACTGCTACATCGGAAGAAGTAGAAGCGCTTAACTCCGAGATCGGAACTCTTAAACAACAAAACGAAGGCATCATACACCTTCTTCAGTCACAAACTACCCTACTTAATGACACGCTCAACATCAGTAAAAACAATCGACATCAGATCTACATCATATACAAGCGAATAGAAAACTTTGGAGAACTAATAAATGTCTACCAGATTAACCTCGCGTACGAAATTATCTTACGAACCATTGAATCTTCGGTTCAAGAACTCCATTTCCAACTACTCGAATTACGCGAGGCGATTGACGTCTTAGAACAAGGAAGAATAAACACTTATGTTATCCCACGAGAAATTATGTACCACACACTCCGGGATATCCAAACTCAACTTCCAGAGGGTTATGCAATGATCGAACCCATTCATGAAGACACGTTGTTTAAATACTATCAGTGGATTACCACCATCGCCATAGCTCTACCCGGCAGACTGCGAGTTTTTGCCAAAATTCCTTTGATTACGCCCAGTGGGTACTTTGACATGTATGAAATCGTCCAATTTCCCACTTACGTGCCTACGATAAAGACCTTCATCCAGGTCCAACCTACATATCCGGTCATCGCTTTATCGATGGACCGACAAGCCTATATGCTTCTGCAACAACACGACCTCATCACGTGTCAAACAGCTCGTTTTGCTATATGCTCATTAGACGTACCTGTACAACGAGCCCCGCAACAAAGTTGCGAGTATTCGCTATTTAGCGGAAACGAAGAGCAGATTAAAAACCTTTGTACCCGACAAATCGTCGTTAAGTACACGCCGATCTTCAAGAAAATAGATCGACAGGGCATATGGATTTATTCCACTCCGAAACCACTTATCCTTACGATCAAATGCCCAACACGATCTCAAAAATCACCCTTTTTATCGACTATTCAAAAATTAAACGGTACTGGAGTAATTAAACTCCCAAAGGCATGTACTGGCTATTTGCCTGGAATCATCCTCACGCCACATTTCCAAGGACAATCTACAATACACCTCACCATGGAACAACAACTGATCGTTCCACCTATCGAGCAAATTATCAACCAAACGGAAATACAAATACTACAAAAACACCTCGTGACCTCGCACGAGTCTGACCTACTCAAGATATCTGGAAATACTGACATCCAGCTAGCAGATCGTTCACTGAAAAACGTCCAGTACGATCTCGACCATTTGCTACGAATATCCACAAAACCGTCAACAACATCCAACTCGCCGTTAATGACAATACTCCTTAGTTGTCTTGGAACAACCATCGTGTTAATTTGCACCACTTTCATTTTTCGTTGTTATCTACGACGACGAAATTCCAGACCAACAACCCAACAGCCCGTTGAAGAAATAAAAGCGGAAACCCTTCCCCTCAGCGGGATAGAAGAATCCAACCCACTTCCGCAAACGGCTGAACCAACTTCCGGCGAGGAAGCCAAGCCCCGACCCACCCAAGCCTCCATTGTTCAAACTTATTAGCCACCATCGTTGACTATTTTCTGAAGTTAACGGTTACAACTTTTATACCTTCATGTACTCCTACGAAATTGCAAATTTTCTACTAACCCCTATTTTATTATTATATTATACGTTTCCAATTGGCGGAAATAGGTTATTGCTTAATACTAACATTTTAATCCTTTTATTTTACGTAATTATCTTAATTACTAATGATCATCCCGAGAGAGAGTACGGTAAATAACTTGTAAACCCATCCATACCTCCAACGTACCCGAGGGACAAAACTTTAATCTCGATACTCTAATTTAATATTACTTTTGTACTCATAAGAACAGCCTCCGAAGAATGGCCGACTAAAGACGACTCAACCGAAAGTCTACAAGTCTTCAGCTACTTTGACTCTCCACTCACCGACTCCGAGATTTATCAAGACACGAAAAGGAAACTGTTATGTACTCACCTACGGATAATCTCACAGTAAGAAATAATCGCCTGCATCCTTAATTCCGAAATAACACCTCATCGATCAAGACAATACGCACCCGAACAAAGAACATTCAGCCTACCAACTTACAACCAACAATTCGAACTTTGAACTGCACCCTCGACCTCACCCTAACGGGGTCAACCAATCAAGTACCTACTGACGTCACCGGACATCCACTTCCGCACGACCGACTTCCGAACCCCGGAAATCCTATTTTACGTCGTACTAAACTAGAAACTAGAACAAATAAATAACTTCTGTATCATAGAATACCCAAACGCTAACACTACGATATTTAAATAAATTCCCACCGCCTTCTGCAAGTACTTAAAGAGAGAAAACCTCTCCAAAAAAAAAAATCGAACTTGCCCTTTTAGGACAACTACGATTTTAGAAAGCCTGCAGTGATGTGAGAGTTCGAATTGACCGACAAATTACAGATTTAAATTAGTCATTATCTTGACATCAATAACCAAAGGCCAAACCAAAAACTGACCCGTCTTAGGGGAATGACTGTACCTCCCCCTCCCCTCGAAACGCGAATCTGAGTCACACTCGGAACTAAAGACAAAATTCGCTTATTGGCGAGAAAATTAACGAGGGGACGAAATAAAAAGGAGGGGAACAAGAACCAAGGGGTCGTCATTCGTAGCTCCCTCGTAGCGTCGTCGTCATTCGTAGCTCCCTCGTAGCGTCGTCGTCATTCGTAGCTCCCTCGTAGCGTCGTCGTCATTCGTAGCTCCCTCGTAGCGTCGTCGTCATTCGTAGCTCCC